>NC_138193.1:51156189-52566471 GCF_964194105.1 Spermophilus citellus | reverse complement strand
CTTTTCATATTGTGTGACATGCATGAGTTATAGACAATTAAATTGGCATATTTCTGGATTTGAGAAGATTGAACATACTTGAAATTCAGAACTAGAGAAATAGTGACCTACAAGGCAGTCCCATGTGCCTTTGATCTTCCTTTAATCCAATTACAGAAGTAAATACTGACTTACTTGTTTATGTGTAGTCTTCCCCCTCATTGTAGTAGATGAGGGATGGAAAACATGTCCCCTGTCTGCCCAGGAATACACATTTATGTAAGATATGATTTTAGTCTCATACAAGAGATGATAGAAATAGACAATGAACAACTCTTCACATGAGGTAGAGTGTGCTGAGGGCCTCGAGAGGTACTAACAGGGCACCATGGAATTCAGAGGCAGGAGGGATCCTACCTCGTATGATTTAAGAGAATTTTGGCAAGATGGGCCAAAGACAGTTTCATGTGATGGGGACAGCATTAAGAATAGGTAGACTGTGTTCCTAGAGCACTAAGGGTACAGTTTGTTGGGATATATGGTTCATGTCAGGAAATGGTGGTAGGTATGCTTTAATCTGCTACATTGGAGCTGTGTTCTTGAGGATCTTGGGTGGATAGGAAAAGTGGTTCTGCTTTTAGTAAGTGGAGAACTCTTAAAGGTTTTTGAGCAGAGTAGTGATAGGATCAAAACCATACTTTAGAAAACTTAACATAAAGGTAGTTTTAAAGTAGGTTAAGTGGGGAGATCATTTAAGAGGTTAGTGCGTTGATAAAATCTAATAAGATGAGAGCTGGGGTGATGGCAGTATGTTTGGGAAGGAGGAGATGAATTCAGAGGATTTGGGAAATGAGTAATAGAGGATAATGAGTAAGAGCCAGTGATGACTCAGAGATTTTGATCCTGGCTCATGGGGGTGGCAGTGATCATCTCATAAACAGACACAGGGGATCCAGAAGGAGGACTAATTTTTGGAAGTGGGTTTCAATTCTGAGCAGGTTGAATTAAGGTACTTGTGAGACACCAGATGGTTGGAGGTAGTCATCATGTAGTTGGAGGCAGGTACTCAGGAGCAAAATCAAAGCAGGAGAGGGATCTGAAAGTCTTCTACATTGAGCTAGCCTTGGAAGATAAGGAGAATTGAGAACAAGAAGAGATTCACAGGCTTCTGAGAGGAGCAGAGAAATTAGTTGATAGTGAAAAATGAGACAAAGAGATGTGTGAGAAAGTCAGGTTCCTGTTAGGATACAAGATCCACAGAAGGAGGGATATTATAAAAAGAAATTTCAGGCTACTAACCCGACCACATACTCTAGAAAGCCCCAGCATGGTGAAGATTTGTATCAGCCTTTTGGATTTGGTGAAGTTGTTGAAGACCCAGTTTAGTGGATTTTAGACCTTGGTGGGAGTAGACTATGAGGTTTAAGAAGTCATGGGGATTGAGGTTGTGGCAATAGTGAAATGGACATGACCATTCTGAGGAGCTTAGCTCTACAGGAGGAAGAGAAATGGAATGGTGGCTTATGGCAAAAGTGGACTTAGAGAATGTTTTCTTGATTGTTTAGTATGAAAAGGCTTAAATGTGTTTTGATTTTGTTTTTTCAAAAGCTTTAGATTTTTAAATATAATACATTTATAAGTGTACCTAAGCTGAATGTACACTATAATGAATCATAAAGTAAACATCTTTGTACACATACTACCTAAGATAGGAAATAGGATGTTGCCAGGAGCCTGCTCCTACCCAGTCACACTTCCTCCCTGGAAAAGGTGAGCCTTCTCCTGAGTTTTCTCATCACCCCTTCTTTGCTTTCTTTGTAATTTACCACCTAAATGTGTATCCTGAAACATTATAGTTTAGCTTTGCCTGGTTTTGTCCTTTTTGTAAACAGAATTATATGTGTTTTTTATGTCTTGCTTCTTTTGCTCTACTCTCTGAAAGTTTATTCACATTCTACAATTTATTCTACAATTCTCATTTTAGTTATCTGAATATGTTCTTATAACCAGTGAGCCAAAGGAATAGAGTTAAAAGGACAAGAGAGCCAAGGTATTATGACAATAGGAAAATATCAAATCTGAAGTACAAAGGGAGGTTCATCTTCCTGTGAGGTAGAAAGCATCCATTCCTCCAAGACAGACTTGAAGGAAGAGAGATGGATATATGGAGAGATTTTTGAAATGATATTTGGGCCAATCAAGGGAACTTTTTAGGCAGGTAAAAAATTGATTTCCATAAGGTTTGGAGTCTAGGTCTACTGCAGGGCAGGAGGGAGAGAGAGGTAGATTTAGAAACAGGAGTAAATTGGGGAAAGTTTGTGATGATTACTATTTAGACTTCATGAAATTGATAGTAGTTCAGCTCCTCCCACCTCCCATGATATTTCTGCACCATTTCTTCCTAGTTTAGGATTAAAAACAACAAAAAAGCAGACTATAAGGTTTGCTCAGATCTTAAAATTTCAAGAGGGGAATGCAAAAGATCATTTTTTTCTTCTTTACCTTGTTAACTGTAAAACAGCTTCCCTGGTCAAAAACATTTCATAGTCACATGTTGATCTCCAGCTATTGGAGATCCCATATGAAGATGCTCCTTCTCTTCTTGTCTCAGTCCTTCTTAACCCTTACTGGCCCTCCCATGTGGCCACTCTGCTCTCATCTAGGTGCTGAGGCTGCCGTTGGCATTCACTCTCCTTGTTCATTTTGCTCCTTTGGCACATTGTTTCATGAAAAGGCTTTCCTCTCTCCCCAGCAGGGTAGACACCATGAACATAGCTATTGTTGAGGGAACTTGCTTAGAACTAGAGGGACCAGGGGACCAAGGTAAGGTTTTTTATTTTTTTTTTTAATTTTACAGTTATTTATTAAGCCCCTGCTCTGTCCTTATGTCCCTTTATAATCTTTCAAGCTACCCAACTTTAAATTTGGGAGCTCGATTGTGTAGGCCTAGTTTGCTTCCAATTAGAATCCTGGGCACTAACCGGGAAATGAATGGTATTGACACAGGCTATTGCTCCCTAGCAGTCTAAAGAATTATATTATTATCAGATAGAAACTTTTTTTTCCCCTTGTAGTCACCAAAGTTCTTCCATGCCTTTTGAGGACCCTGCCCAAAAGACCTCCAACCCCAGTGAGCTCATCATGGTCTTCTGTGGAGTGATTCTTCTGGTTCAAGAACAGGAGGCTACACATAAGTATCATTTAGTGAGCTTTCAAAAAGTGTTCACTCTCATGATGGATATTTCCAGGGGTGGGGTGTGGGAGTCTATGCTTTTGACAAGCTCTTCAAGAGATTCAGTTTTTGCACAGCACATTTGAATATACTAGTTGATTCCACTTATTTTCTGTCAGTGGAGGTTGGTGTCCTTTTCTTTTTCTAATTTTGTTACCTAAGACCATACCCCCTCTAAGATGAACATGTCATTATATAGTTGTCTATTTTATATACAAGAAATATGCTTAATAAAACATGAAATAGTTGGTAACAAATGAAATAAAGTGAATGAACATTTAAATATTACTTGAACTCATTACCTCAAATTTCAACATCTTCTCCTAAATAGCACAGGCTCCTTTGCCTAATTTAGCTAGCCCCTGGAATCTGAGTAGCTTCCTACCTCCTATATCTTTCTTGGGTGATGCTTTAACCTCAGAATGACTGTCCATTGAACTTCAGATTGACATGTGACCTTTTAACACCTTTCGGGAAGAATCATTCATCTACTTGTGGCTTATTAAGTCCTTGATTTCTATCATGTTGAAATATTGGGCAGCATGTGCCCTCTGTTTCAAAATGAGTGATTCTCCATGATTAGAGAGAGCTCACCAGAAGCCAAATAGGCCTTGATGGTCAGTTAGAACTTATGAGTCTATAACAACTGAAACCTAAGTTGTCCAGGGAGATGCTCACACTTCTTAATGATAAAAAGGAGAAATTCACTCTCCTTCCATTCACAGTTGTAGAAGAACCCACCTACCTTGTCAGTGGATGCCCAAGATGACTTCACCAACAGCTTCAAGCTTCAGTTCTTCAGGTCCCAGGTGAATCCAACATTAGAATTCTTGAATCCTTCCTGTTTGGTTCAAAAACAGGAGGTCAGAGCAGGAAATATCAGCAAATAGTCTCCTCCCTTGTCTTCAAGCCTGAGGCACAGATGCCTTTTTGGGTCTTCTGTCCTGCTAGGCCTGTGATTATTACACTACAGGTAGCCTCAGTCATCCCCATTCATCTCATGATAGCCACAGTGGTCTCCCCTCTTGTCTTTATTCCAGAGAGAGGCAGTTACTGGGACACCTGTAATAATCTTCCCATCTGCCATGTCTGAGACACAATATATGCTGGGATCCACACCCCCAACTCCCAAAATGCTAGTCTCTTCACCTGCAATTTCCACAATGAGGTCTCTTCTTTCATCTCCATATCCCCAATGCCTATGACCGTGAACCTGTCTCTTGGTCTCATGTGTAAGATACAGCTCCTGATGCACTAGAGTCCCCAATGCAGGCCTCATGCAGCTCTGTGTCCTAATATCAATGTCCATGCTCTTTCACACACACATACATTAATATCATGTGACTCCACAGCCCTGACACCTGCCACACCTATGTTGGAGATCTCCTTCCTGGACTCCATACCTGCTAAATCCAGAGTAAGGGTCTGAATGTCCTGCTACATGCCTGATGCGGGTCTCTTAGCCAGTTTCCCGGTGTCTTGGACCACAATGGGGCTCCCCACATGGCTCACCACACCAGTCCCCTGGCCTGCCCACACCAACTCCAGGGAAACCTGGGACCTAGATCTGGATTTCCTTTAGAGAGGTCCAAACTTCTGTAATTAGAACATGGCACAACATTGACTTCTGCCTTATCCATTCTGAACTCATAATTCAATTCTCCCTCTGTGCAATGGTCTTTAGAATTTAACAGTGTAGATCAGTATGTTTCCCCTATGATATCCCAGATAGAAGTTTTGAGCTCTGCCCTCTGCCCTCTCCATACCCCACTAATTAAGTGATTTCCTATTCGCCCTTTGCTTTGATACTCCCCTCCCCCAAGCTCCACAGCTTACAGCCTACAGCTGGCCAGCCACCAGGAATTCCAGAACCCATTGGACCTCATGAACCAGTGGAATAAAAGTTTCCATTATAAATAGTCCAGAGAAAAGTTTTTCCCATTCTTTTCTTCCCTTCTTTTTGTCTGCCTACCACCCCTCCACCCCCCAACCCCATCATGAATGTTCAGGCTGCTTAACACCTTCACTCTCTTCAAACAGGAAGTGAAAAAGTTTCAAGTCTCTGTATTCAGCTTAATATTAACTCCATTCTGCATTACTCTCCCAGACCTCTCTTCCTGCAAAGGTCCTATGGGTGAATTAAATGAAATGTGCTAGCTTATTTCCTATGTTGTTTATATCTGTGAGGTAAAGCGGTGTATGTACTTGCCTGGGTTTAACACTGCATTTCTTTCTGTTGGGTAAAAATCACTCTACCTATCAGACCCTCCAAAGAATTCCAAATTGTGGTTCTTCACAGTCTAATGAGGGCATCTCTGATACAGTAGAATACATGACACTGAAGTGAGATTTTCCCTACAATTGCTCTCAAGAAAAATCCCCACCTATTTAGTTGTCATTATGCAGAGACAGACCAGATCTAATAGTTGTTCTATTTTCTTAGTCACTTTTATCCCCTTCGCCTCTCTCACTGTATTCCTCACTTATAGACAACTCTTCCAAATTCAAAATTTTGCTTATTTCTCTTTTTTCTATAAGCTATTTTATTTTATTGGTACTGGTGATTAAACCCAGGGGTGCTTAACCATTGAGCCACATCCCCGGCCCTTTTTTGTACTTTATTTAGAGACAGGGTCTTGCTGAGTTGCTTAGGGCCTCGCTAAGTTGCTGAGGCTGGCTTTGAACTTGTAATCCTCCTGCCTCAGCCTCTCCAGCTGCTGGGATTACAGGTGTGTGCCACTGCATCCAGCTTATTTCTTGTTTTCTAAAACCATATAATAGGCTGGGCACAGCAGCACATACCTATAATCCCAGCAGCTTAGGAAGCTGAGACAGGAGGATCATGAGTTCAAAGCTAACCTCAGAAACAGCGAGGCACTAAGCAATTCGGTGAGACCTTGTCTATAAAAAAATACAAAATAGGGCTGGGGATGTGGCTCAGGGTCAAGTGCCCCTGAGTTCAATCCCCAGTACCCCCCAAAAATATAAATAAATAAATAAACAGACAGATAAATAAGTAAATAAATGAAACTGTGCAATAGAAGTATATGTTTCTTTTTATTTTTATTAACAAATAAAATCATATATTTATAAATACGATGTACAACATGTTTTAAATATAGAATGTTAAATCAAGCTGAGTAACATAGGCATCTTTATCATTTTTCTATGGTAAGAACATGTAAAAATATTTCTTTAGCAGCTGGGCATGGTGGTAGTACACCTGCAATTCCACCTACTCAGGAACTAAGAAAGGAAGATCACAGGATCAAGGGCAGCATCAACAACTTAGACCCTCAACAACTTAGTGAGATCCTATGTCAAAATGAAAAGGGCTTGGGATGTAGCTCAATGGTAGAGCACCCCTGGGTTCCATCCCAATGGAAAAATAAATCTTTACCAATTTTATAGTATATAATACATTGTTTTTAACTATGTAGTCACCCTAGGTATATGGGTCCTTGGGAGAGTGTTTGCCTAGCTCTAGGTAAGGTCCTAGGTTCAATTCCCAGCACTGTAACAACAACAAAAAAAAATCATATTGTTTGGGGTTGGAGATTTAGCCCAGTGGCAGAACACTTCTCCAACATATGCATGGCCCTGGGTTCAATTCTCAGCTCTGAAAAAAAAGAAGAGGAAGAAAGTGAACTATGCAGTCACCATATTGTATAAGAAATCTTTTAATAATAACAAAAAAGAAATTATGAGTCTCTTCACATACTTTATTATATTTATTTGTTTACAAGGCTGGAAGAAGTGTCCTTACTTTGTATGAAATTCAAGTGTACCTTTCATGGTTGTAAACAGCTTTTTACTTGAAAAGGATGTTAGGGCCAATTGTTGAGATGTCCTGCCTTGGCCATACCTTTCTTCATGGACCAGGCGTGACTGCCCATCCTCACCAAAAGTTCTCTGGCTTGTTTTCTCTTCTCAGACCCATCCCACACAGACCGCCTTTCTCTCCAGTGTCGACCTACACACTCACTGTTCCTACCAGATGATGCTGCCAGAGTCAATAGCTATTGTCTGCTCCCCCAAGTTTCAGGAGTGAGTACACAGGACTTGGTTCTGGGTGTTATAGGGAGGCAGTAGCAAAGAAAGACTCAGCATAAGGTCTTTATACTGGAGACTTCTTCTTTATAAAATATCTAGATTGTAGCAGTAATTGGCTGCTTTCTAAAAGTCTATTCTGATAAACCTATAATACACATGCTTGTTTTAAAAGATATATAAGCAACAGTTTTGTTGCTTTTATAAGAGAAAATCAGAAGAGCCAGATGCAGTAGCACATGCCTATAATCCCGGCAATTTGGGAGGCTGAGGCAGGAGGATTGACTCTCAGCAACTTAGTGAGATCCTGTCTCAAAATAAAAAATGAAAAGGGCTGGAGATATAGCTCAGTGATAAAGCACACCTGGGTTCAATCTCCAGTACCAAAAAAAAAAATAAGAAGAAGAAGAAAAAGTCCACAAGAAACTTAAGGGTGTTTGACTTGAAGTGATAAGCATTCCAAGAGTTGAGTGAGTTGAGATTAAAGAATTTCAAATATATGCTAAGCGGATAGAGCTCAGTGGTTGAGCACTTGCATGGCATGTGTGAGGCCCTGGGTACCATCCCTGGTTCCATACAGACACACAGAAGTTCAACATCAAACTCATTATATCAGAGTGTTACTTCTTTTTCATTCCAAAACCTGTTGTTTACTATGAGTTGTCCCAGCAAAACCAGTGTGGTAGCAGTGATGAATCATTCCCTAAGTATGATTCATTCACCAGAGAAGAGACTTGTAAGCCAGCATACTATGGAACCTGTCTCAAAATGACCTCTGTTCTACTGTGTGTGAGAGTGCATGCCTGGTCCTTTGCTTGCCTCTAAACCTGCCCTTTTTATTTTAGAACTGGATTCTTTAAATTAACTGACCATGGGCTAGAAGAGATTTCTTCATGTCGCCAGAAAGGATTTCATCCCCACAGCAAGGATCCACCTCTGTTTTGTGTATGTATCCTGTTAGAAAAAATTAGAGCTGTACTGCAGGCAAGGAAGGTGCATGGTCCTGTCTGGCCCACCTGGAAGATCTGCTTTGTCACTTCTCTTTTCAGATCTCTGTAATAAGGACAGACATGAGAAGCACTGTGGGATCTAAACAGATTTGAATCTTAGCTCTGCCACATAATGACTGTGTGTCTTTGAGGCTACTTACCCTTCCTGGGTCTCATCTTTCTTATCTGTAAAGTGAGGATAATAATAAAACATGCTTTATAAGGTTATTGAGATAATTAAATAAAGTAGGTACTGGAAGTATAGCTTAGTAGTAGAACATGTATTTATCAGGCATGAAACCCTGGGTTCAATCCCCACACATACACAAAAGAAGTAATGTACAGAAAGTATCTAAAACAGTACTGGCTAATTAAATGTTAGTTTTGTTCTTCACCAATTGCCAACCCTATACTTTGGTAAGAGATTTGAATGCAAAGGAAAAAAGCACCTAAGATAGATAAATTAACTATATTTGATCTAGAATTTTGCTTAGATAATAGGTATTTTATATCCTTCCTCAGAAGTTGTTTTAATTTCCCCCAAAGTTGTGTCCTGTGAATAACAAGCTTAGATGATGATCTTAAATCAGTTTGTTTCAATTTGCCCCTCATATCTAATGTGATAGTGTTTTTTATTCCACACTGGCCTGGAGTATTACTATTTCTTTTGGGCTCAGAGTGGAAAAAAAAGACAATATTAAAAAGGGACTCAGAACCTTGTCACTAAAAGGAACTGGGGATGTTTGGAAGAGAAACCACAGGAAGATCTGCAGTGATAGAAAAGCCAATAAATAAAAAAGATATAGGGAGTTCTTTATACCACTCCCAGCACTAAGACTAAGACCTCATGGAATGACAAGTCTTCAACTGAATATGAGGAAGTGCTTTTTCTTTTTTAATTAGAGAGTTAAATATAGTAGTTGGGTTTATCCCAATAAAATCATATATGCATGGAATTTGATTTCAGATCCTTTTCCCATCTCTCCTCCTTCCTCCATTCTCCTTGAGGAAGAACTTTCAGACCAATCTGTTAAAAAATAGATCAGTCTGCCTTGGAACATAATAAATATCTAAGTTCTGGGAGGTTGAAATAGAAACTGCACCATCAGGAAAAAAAAAAAAAAACAGGGACCAATGTACAGGTTTCCAGTTATAAAGACTCACATGTCACAAGTGTGTATTCCCCCATGTAATAATAGGTGTACTTTATTATCTGATTGGCATAATAACCAAAAAATTCACTAATGTTTTTAAATAAATGTTTTTTCTTCAAATGGACATTTGAAAAATAAACAAGATATATGGACAGACCTTAATTCAGTCTATGAGTAGTGCTGATTCCCAGACCTGTTACCGTAACCGCCACTTAAGTGGTAGTCTGGTCTCCAGACTAGGAAATCATGGCCTTGAATGAGTATTTTAAATAAAGGGTTTTGAAAAGTGACATTTCAGAATTTTCTAGGACTTCACCTTTCTTTTTTCCTGTTGCAGAGCTGTACCCATGTGACTGTTGTGGACAGAGCAGTGACCGTCACAGACCTTCGATGAGAATTTGCTCACACACCTTCTGAGAATTATAAAACTATATCAATGTACTGTAGCCCCTTAATTTAAGCTTCCTGGAAAGCTTTGGAAGTTTTTTAAGACAGAATAGGAAGGTAGCAACACCTGGGGAAGAATTGATTTTTTATTTCTGGTTTAAAAAGAAATAATTGATTATATTTTTTAGGCAAATCTGGAAAGGAGCATAATCTCAGTAAAGCAACTAACTCAAAAATTAAGTCAAAAGAATGGTATGAGGAGCACCCATATGTCCTTCTTTCTGCATTCACCAAGTGTTAACCTTTTTTTCTTTTAAGCTATCTTATAATTTATCTGCCAACTTGTTTATAATCTACCTTTGAACTAAATGAGGGCATCTATGCAGAAATTTGGAAGCCATCTAGAAACCTTTTGGGTTTTCCTTTTTATGGGAATATTAAGGGAGCTTATTACAAGGGTGGGGGACATCTCACTACATCTGAACAGACAGTGAGACTCACAAACCCTGATGAATGATTTTGTCTGGAATTGTGTTATTTAACAAATATTTTGGGATATATTTCCTCTGCAGTAAAATAACAACTTATTTTGTTGTGTTCTAGAGTGATCTGTTTGATCAAGCATCACATAAATAGGCTAAGTAAAATATCTAGTGGTTCTGGGAAAGGGGAGGAGAAAATGGAATTTGAGAGGTACTGACACTAAAGGTGTGTCCCAATTCACTTTTAATTATTCAGTGTTTTTTTCTCGGCCTACTGCCTTCTTCCAGGAGCATGAAGTCATCTCTGTTCTTTTGGTGCTATCTCAAGTGGGTCATCCCATTCACTTCCTCCTTCTGTACCACAAGCTTTCATCTGGGGATAGTGGAGCCTTTGTTTGGAATACCAGGTACACTCCAAGTAAATGGTTATCTTCCCTAGCCACCTACCCTGCTCATTTTATTGTGTTGGCTATTCTTTCCAACTTGGGCAACATCTAGGAAGGTGTGTGAAGCTGTGCTTGATACTACATTTTTTTTTCTATGAGCTGAGCCTAGTGTTGTCCTAAGGTGGCCTAGAAATAATGGTGGTATTTGTGACAACTCATGTGAGGACAGGAGAGTAAACACCTTGGAGAGAATATTTGGTCTATATCAGAATGCATGGGTGTAGGGAGTCTGAAAATGTATAAAATTTTGCTTCATTTTAGATTTTGTGTCCTGAATTTTGTCCAGTTTTTATTGCTTAGGCTCGTGGTCCTTGAACCTTTCCCCTCAAAGAACCAAGTTTCTATATTCTTTTTCTTCTCTTGGGTTCTTAACTCCCAAGATACCAGAAATTCTTCTGCAGTTTTGGTATAGTTCCAAATGGGGAGCCAAGTGGATTTGGACAAGGGGAAGAGCGACTCCCCTGATGAAACCCAGAGGCAGCCTGGCTCTTCCAACTTGCCCTGAACAGTCCTGAAATTGCCTGGTCCTATGTTTTCTAGGGAACCCATCCCTGTATTCCACTCTCTAGTTTGCCACTTCATTTAGGGCTATATTACTTTTTCCCACTGGTATTGGGTATTGAGGCCAGGGCTTTACACATGCTAAACAAGTGCTCTGCCACTGAATCACTACCCCAGCCCTACTTATTTTTTATTTTGAGACATGGTCTCACTAATTTATTCAAGTTGTCCTGGAACTTGTGATCCTCCTGCCTCCTGCCTCAACCTTCTGAGTTTCTGGTGCCACTGTACCTAGCCTATATTATCTTTTAACTAGACTATTACAATAGGCTTTTACCAAGCCTCTTTGTTTTTAGAATTTCTTCATTCCATATTCTGCATATTATGTCATTTTTATATTTTTTCTTTGGCTCAGAAACCGGCAATGACTTTCATTCACCTGAAAGCCCAAATTTAGCCCTTATTCAGAACTTTCCTCCTGTGACCACTTGAATTTCTTACCTGTGGCTATACATTCAAATACCTGGGGAGCTTTTAAAGTGATACTGATGCTCATGTCCCCCCAAATTTCTAGGATATTGTTCTTATTTATTTTCTTTTTAACAAAAATTTGTTTATAAAGCTGATGGAATTCTCAGGTGGAGCCAGGGTTGAAAATCACTGCAATGGTTCTTTATACCTAAGAATTAGGAGCTCTCATCAATCTTCGCATATCACTGATATTTGCAAATATCAATTCAAATTAAGTCCAAGTGAACTGAATGTGTCATATATTGATCACCAACTAATCACCAAACTGCTGTATTTTCTTTTTTTCATCTGTTCTTTTTAGGTATATGTGACAATAGAGTGTATTTTGACATATTATATATATACATGTATGTATACATATATATACATACATATATACACATACATACATACATACACACACACATATACATACATACACACATACACACACACACACACACACACACACACGGAGTATAACTTTTTCTAATTAGGATCCTGTTCTTACAGTTGTACGTGATGAGGAAGTTCACTGGTTGTATATTCATATATGAACATAGGAAAGTTATGTCCAATTAATTCTACTGTCTTTCCTATCCCCATCCCCATTCCCTTCCCTTCATTCCCCATTGTTTAATCCATATGAACTTCTATTCTTCCCTCCACCCATCTTATTGTGTGTTAGTAGCCACCTATCAGAGAGAACATTTGGCCTTTGGTTTGGGGGGATTGGCTTATTTCACTTAGCATGATAGACTTCAAAGTTTCATTCATTTACCAGCAAATACCATAATTTCATTCTTCTTTATGGCTGAATAATATTCCACTGTGTATATATACCACATTTTCTTTATCCATTCATCTGTTGAAGATTACCTAGATTGGTTCCAAAGCTTAGCTATTGTAAATTGAGCCACTATAAACATGGATATGGCTGCATCACTGTAGTATACCAAGGAGTGGGATAACTGGGTCAGATAGTGGTTCCGTTCCAAGTTTTCTAAGGAATCTCCATACTGCTTTCCATAGTGGTTGCACCAATTTGAAGTTCCACCTGCAATGTATGAGTGAACCTTTTTCCCTCACAACCTCACCAGCATTTATTGTTACTTGTATTCTTGCTATTTTCTTACCATTGCCCCTATACACAAGATACCTTAGTGACTAGATAGGTGCAGAAAATCAGTCTGTAGATATCCTCTTTGCACCTGCTACCATCTAGCCATCCAGAGACACTCTGCCCAGGATTCAGTGTCTCTCTTTATCCTCAAGGGAGAGATATGATATCAAGCCAGCCCATAAGGAAGCAGGGAATTGTGTAGACTGGTGGGAGAAAGATGCTAGAGTTATAGGGAAGGGAAGAAAGGGATATTGTAAATAAGTGGGATTCAGATCATGAAACCCGAAGACAGAAACCCATATTGATAAAATTAGAATTAAAAAATAAAATTTAAAAAAAAGACAAAGAAAAAAGAAAGGATAATGACTACACAGCTGAAAAAGACCAACACACCTGGACTCTTGAGCCTCAAAGGCCAGGAGCTTGTTCTGCTCTCCCAAGATGTACAAGCACCATGTTTAGTTATCAGAGCTGAGAGGAGAGACAGAGGCGACATATGCATGACAGTCGGCCTCAGAAACACAGACCCTCCAGTGCTGAAAGAACTCTGGAAGGGCTGCTGGGGGTCAAGGTGGGACTGGGCTTTTCATGTGGTCATTCACACATACTCCTAGTTAAATGGGATCAAAGAGGAAGAAGAAATCCTTAAGCCTTTACAGTGCTTTGAAGGGTACCAAACACCTTCAGAGGCAATGTGGGAGAAGCATTATTTAGCTGGGCCAGTATCCTAGTGTTTATTGCCTAAGAGACAAGGGCTTCAGCTTTCTATTGGTACAACAAAATTTTAAATGTGCTATCCCCTTTGCCTACTGATGGATTCTTCTGGGTTTCAGTTTCCCCGGTGAAAGGAGATGTTTTTAAGATGGAGACTGCTTAGACTCACTCCAGTGAGTCCTGCAATTTTGGTCTGTTTTGAATGGATTTTGAGAACACAGTTTACACCAGACCACATGTTGTTCCTAGAAAATAGTTTAAAACTCTTGGTATTGTATCATCCACCAACTCAAATCTCAATGCTTTAACCCCTCCTGGGTATGGAGACCCATTTATACAAGGATCTATAAAGCAAGTAAACCCAGAGTGGGGCTTCTTTTGGGGGGTGGGAGGCAGAGTACTAGGGAGTGAACTCAGAGACACTCAACCACTGAGCCATATCTCCAGCCCCATTTTGTATTTTATTTAGAGACAGGGTCTCAGTGAGTGTCTCAATGAGTTGCTTAGCACCTCACTGCTGAGGCTAGCTTTGAACTAGCGATCCTCTTGTCTTAGCCTCCTAAGCCAGTAGGATTACAGGCATGCACCACTGCATCTGGCAGAGTGGGATTTCTGAGTCAAGCCTTGTTTCTTTTCTTTCTTTCTTTTTTTGATACTTATTTTTAGTTGTAGTTGGACACAAAACCTTTATTTTATTTATTTATTTTTATATGGTGCTAAGGATTGAACTCAGGGCCTCTCACATGCTGGGCGAATGCTCTACTGCTGAGTCACAACCCCAGACCAAAGCTTGTTTCTTTTTTGTGAGAATCTTTGTGTGGAGCACTGAGAAGTCCTGTTTGGATCAGAACCACTGGAACATTATAGTCTAGAGAGAAAGCGCCCGATTGAACATTTAAGACTTTGCTTCTAGGCCTATCTATTAATTCCCCAGCAAGTCAATTAATTTCCCATACTTCTCTAAAATCCCTAGAAGAGGATGTTCTACCACTGAGCTACATCCTCAGCCCTTAGGGTCTTGCTAAGTTTCTCAGACTATTCTTGAGCTTGCCATCCTCCTGCCTCAGGCTCCTGAATGTCACTGAAGTCTTTACTCCTTCTTCTAGGCTTTGAAGTTTAGTTAGCTTTTGCCTAGTTTAGGTTACAAATGGAATATTGGGCTTAGACAGTGTGTCTAGCAGCATTCATTGAGTCTGTTAGATCCAGAATCCAGTCCAATAGCCCTGCATGCTGTGTCCTTTGGTGATCAAAATTGTTTCCCTTAAAACTGGGTTTCAAGTCCCACATACTCTGGTGATTTTTCTCACTGGTAAATTCACTCTAATAGCATGTATAGCCTGTTTCCCACAATTTGGTAGATTTTTTTTAATGTTTTGTGTTTTTTTATTGTCTTATGTGAGTCATATCTGAACTCTCATGGAAATTCTCTTAGGACAAGGATCATGTTTGCTTTATACACTGTGTTAAATGCCTTTTACTCAGTATAGCACTCCTTATTGTTTAGCTGCTCCTTGAAATAGTATCCCTTGTGTTGAATCATATTTCAGGAAGCCAACTGGACCCATGCCTGAGCCTTGAGAAACTCTGCCCCCACGTTGTGAAAAGCCATCTCAGCTCCTTGACTCAGTGTCATGTCTTGGGCCTGTGCTACAGCAGAGCTCTCCTTCTAGCTCCCAGGACAGGTGCTTGTCCTTCCCAACTGGCCCATTTAATGGGTTGTTAGAATAGGATGTACAAAGGCTGAAAGGGGGAGGAAAAAAGGAAGAAGGAAACAGGAGATCATGACACTGACATCTTGTTTAAGAAAACAAGGAAGGAGATAGTTTAAAGCAGGACATCAGGGGCTGGACTGCATCCCCAGCACTGCAAAGGAAAAAGGACATCAGTGCTACCAGATGGCTCAGAATAGGCTTTCTGGACTAAAACCCAAACAAGTCCATGGGATCTTGCAGTTTGAGAGGCCTCCCCAGACAACCCCACTTAAAACCCTTCTATCTTCTACCCTGTTACATCACCTTCCTTACTGTCTGCATAGCACTGTCACTACTGGAATTGTCCTCTTTATAGTTTTCATATATAAAGTATACCATTCAAGAATAACAACTTTGTCTTGTTCACCTTGTATTCTCAGCATTCAGAAGAGTACCTGACACACAATAAGGTGTGAATAAACATACAGACTTGTCCAAAGTCAATCAGCTAATAAATGGCAAAGCTTTGCTTTTTGGGTAATAGAGCAGTCAATATGCGCATATTTTCAATGAATATTTTAAAGATCGTACAATTTTAAAAATAACTAGTAACACAGTGACTGGGACGGTTGAGGCAGGAGGAGTGTAAGATCAAAGTCAACCCCACAATTTAGCAAAACTGTATCTCAAGAAAATAATAATTGGGGATGTAGCTTACTGGTAGAGTACCCCTGGGTTCAATCACCAGTACAAAAAAAATCAACCAGTTAATTACAGAAGGTGTTATGGTTTGAATCTTAAATGTTACCTAATGACCCATTGCTAAAGATTTGGTCACCAGCCTGTGGTACTGTTGGAAGGTGGTGGAACCTTGAAGAGTCAGAGCCCAGTGAAAGGAAATTAAGTCATTGGGAGCATGCTCTTGAAGGGAATATGGGAATTTGGTCTCTTCCTTCCTTCCTTCCCCTTTTTCTCTCTCTCTCACCACAAGGTAAACACCCTTGCTCCACCACACATACCATGACATGATGTTCTACTTCACCACAGGCCAAAAAACAACAACAACAAAAAAAAAACCAATAGAGCCAATGGACTATGGACTGAAACCATGAACAAAATGCATCTCTTTTTAAGTTGTCTAAGGTATTTTGTCACAGTGACAGAAAGCTGACTAACACAGAAGTTTATCATGTAAAAGAAATAAGTTAGAAAATAAAAACTAATATATAGCCATTCATTTTTTATTGAGAGGTGAATGATTAATGCAGTCTCACACATTAAAACTTCTGGAATTTCTACAAGTTTCACAGAGGAGAAAAGTTAGAACTTTGATTGCTGTAATTAATAAGAAAGTGTTAAAAGAGAGCTAGGAATGTAGACCAGTGACAGAATTCTTGCCTAGCATATATGAGGTTCAATCCCCAGTGCTGTAAAAATAAATAAATAAATATTTCTTTATAAAATACATTGCCAGTGGTAGTAGAGCTTGCCTGCAATCCCAACAACTCAAGAGGTTGAGGCAGGTAGGTTGCAAATTTGAGGCCAGCCTCAGCAACTTAGTGAGATATTGTCTCAAAATAAAAAATAGAGCTGGGGATGTAGCTCAGTGATAAGAGTATCCTTGGATCCAATCTCTAGTACCAAAAGAAAGAAAGAGTCAAAAGATTGAATCAAGCTCTCTAGGCTCAAATTAGAAAAAAGAAAACCAAATATAAAACCAAAGGGGAAGAAGTAAATGGTAAAACAAAAATTTTAAAATAGTGATGAAATCACTATGTCAATCTTTGAAAAAGCAGTAAAGTAGCCAAAGAGAAAAAAGAAAAATGTAAACAAAATCGAAAATGAGCAAGGGTTTGCAATGAGAGCATGATATAAGAAAGTTGTGTGTACACCTGGACTGATGAATTTGCTAGGTTTACTTTGGCTCACAGTTTTAGTCCAGATCATTGGCCCACACCTCATGATGGCCTTCTTACTGGCAGAGTCCCAAGGCCTTTCAGAGCATCACATGGCAAGAAATGGGGATCGTGTGTGTGTGTGTGTGTGTGTGTGTGTGTGTGTCTGTCTGTCTGTCTGTCTGTCTGTCTGTCTGTCTTCTGGTCTCTCTCCTTATAAAGCCACTAAGTTTCAATCATAGGAACTTCGTTCATGACTTTATGTAATCCTACTCATGTCCAAAGGCCCCACCTGTGAGCCACCAGTCACTAAGTTTCCATCCTCCTAATATCTAATGAGGATTCAGTTTCAACACATAAACCCTTGAGTCACACTTACACCATATACAAACCATAGCACCAACATAATCATTCTTAAGTGCACAGTTCAGTAGTATTAAGGATATTTACATTATTGTAAAACAGATCTCTACAACATTTCCATCTTTTGAAACTGGACAGTAATTCCCCTTCCCCTCATCCTCAGCTCCTGGCAATCAATGTCTACTTTTGGTCTCTAAGAATTTGACTTCTTAAAATACCTCATAGAGGGGCTGGGGCTGGGGCTCAGCGGTAGAGCGCTCACCTAGCACATGCGAGGCACTGGGTTCGATCCTCAGCCCCACAATAAAATAAATAAATAAAATAAAGATATTGTGTCCAACTGCAACTAAAAAAATAAAAAATAAAATACCTCATAGAAGTGGAACCATACAATATTTGTTTTTTGTGACTGGCATATTTCACTTCATATAATGTCCTTATATGTTCATCTGATTTATAATATATGACAGGATATCTTTCCTTTTTAAGGCTAAGTAATATTCTATTGCATGTATATACTACATTTTATTCATTCACCTCTTGGCTATTGTGAATAATGCCCCTATGAACTTGAGTATACAAAATCTCATGTTTTTAAACTGTTGTAGGCATGGGAAAAATAAGAAAACCAACATAATTTATTTTTAATGAACATAACCTAATAATGTAGATCCACATATATTTCACATCAATATCAATAATGCAGATGCAAAAATCCTAAGTTAAGCATTAATAAATTTATCAATATAGTAAGGAAATAATGGATCATAACTGCTAGCACATTTTGTGTATCCTCATTTAGAACTTGCCCATGATTCCCTAGCTGGTAAGAAATGGGTTGAGCTGGCAGCCTAGGTCTACCTGACCCCAAAGCCCATGATACATTTGGTGATTTTGTCCCTAGAAGAGAATTATGGCCTCATTAAAATAAATCCACTAGCATAATACATCACGTAAAAAGACCAAACAAGGAACAAGAGTCTGTCCTAAAAAAGTATTTTAAGATAGAAAATCCATATCCATTTATTTACTAATTTTTGGTACTGAATATCAAACCCAGAGCTTCATGCATGCTAGACAATCACTCTACCATTGAGTTATGTTCCCTATTCTTTCTTTTTTAAGCTCCTCCAATAAATTAGAAAAGAAATAGGTTTCATTAACATGAGAAAATGTATCTTCTCCCAGCATCATTCTTAGTAAACAAATAGTGTTGTCACAGACAATATAAACCCATTTCTAACTACTAACAGTGTCCTAAAGGATAATCTAGCCAAGAGTGTACTGTTGGAATGGAGACACACAGGTTTTGGCTACAAACTAAATATCCATTTAGAAATCTGAAGATAATCAATTCCAGGAAGCAGTTAGACCAAATAAAAAGTAGTTGCAAGGTTGCCCACCACGAGAGATTGTTTTAAAACTTTGTAAATAGATTTCCAGTACAGGGTAATAGCCAGTTGTAATTGGGGTAAGAGGATTTTCATTCATCCTAGAACTAAAAATATAAAACATCTTGGAATAGAGTTAATAGGAAATGTATAAATCTTATATGAAGAAAACTGCATGAAGAAAATCAGTGGAAAGACCAACACACTACATCCTAGGAGAAGACTCACTGCTTTAAAGGTGTTGATTCACAAATTTAAATGCAAGTCTACTAAAGAAAAAAAAACCTTACTTTTGAACTTGAAATGATTATTCTAAAATTAATCTGTAGTACAAGAAATAACCAATAAAAAATTGAAAAAAGAAGAATATCAGAGGAAATTTTTATTGCCAGATATCTCTATAAACCTAAAAGTTAAAATAACATGATGCTGTCCAAGAGTAAGAATTCACAAATTTTACTGTTGACGGGAGTAAGAACGATCTAAAGTGTTTAAGTTGCCCAAGACCATAAAACTCCAAACAAGTGGTGTTGAACTTCCAAATCAATACTCAACCATACTGCAATACTGCCTGCTACAATATGATAAGACATGTGTATTCAGAAAAACTACAAGAAAAATCATCAGAGCCAGGCATAGTGGCACATGTCTGTAATCCCAGTGACTTGAGAGGCTGAGTCAGGAGGATCGCAACATAGCAAGCTCCTCAAAATTTAAAAAAAAAATGAATAAATAAATAGAAAGGGCTGGGGGTGTAACCCAGTAAAATGCCCTTGGGTTCAATCTCCAGTACCAGAAGAAGAAAGGGGGAAAGAGGAGGAGGACGCGTAATCAGTATGTTAATATTAGTTATCAGGAGCATGTATTGCGTTTAAAATTAGACAAAAAGGACAATACCTCCTACATTTCAGAAACCACAACACCACTGTCCCATCAATGTGGGAATCCAGCCAAGGACTTATTCTTGGACAGCATCAGTGAAAGGGCCTTGGGAAAACTCTTGGGCGTAGAAGCAGAGACATGTCATATATGGAAACTTTCCACGCGGGTGACCTCACCGCTGGAACCCATTCAACATAAACCTTGCCTGCAAGAGCTAGTGGAGATCTTTGGACAAAACCTGGCAGAAAGAGAACCAAGAAAGAACTGACCTAAACAGGGAATTGCTGGTCTGTGGCCTGCAGAAGTCCTGAGATATCCAGGATATTCAGCATATCTTCTCTATAATCAGTTCATGGGGAAGAATTGCTTTTACCATCCTCACCCTCCTCCAGAAAAGAACTCCCACAATGGCTCATGTTTTATTTCTGTCTTTTTTTCTGGGCCTGAGTGAGAACACAGGATGTTACTTATGTTGGACAAATAGTAATGGGTTATTGGTGGGTGACAGAAGTGGAAACATCTCCTAGGCTGAAGGAAGTAAGTCTATTCTTAGATATTCCTCCACCGTTCCCTGTAGTTTCACCATCCTCAGCAATGCAGTCTCCTATCTTCATTTCACTTTTCTTTAAAAACAGTTAATGGCACCAGGCATGGTGGCATCCACCTATAGTGCCAGCCCTCAGGAGACTAAGGCAAGATCACTTGAACCCAGGAGTTTGAGACTAGACTAGTCAACAAAGTGAGACCCCTATCTTACCAAAAGATCATATCAAAAGCATATACCAAAGCACAATTTCCATCTCAACACACCCTCCATGTCATCTACAGCTTTGGTCTCTTTGCCACCTTGAACAGCTCTTGTGCCCACCTCACCATATTTAAACACCTGTGTCTAGAATATTTCCAACCCAGCCTAGTGTGCTACACCTTTCCCATGACTTAGGAGCTTTAAATTATTTTTAATTAAACCATGGTGGGATCAGGAATAATGTCACACAGATATTTCAGTTCTTGGTCCCAACATTACTTTGAAAGCACAAGGTCTCTGATTATGACCCTTGAGACTTCAGCTGGCCCAGGACAAGACCATGAAAAGAGAACAGAATTCCATGTTAGTGCAAATTCTTTTAATTGCACTGACAGAAACCTCAATTCAATCTGGCATTCAGACACAGCTGAATCCAGTGTCCATCGAGGTTCGTTTCGTATTCATCTCTTAATGTTTGTTCATTTATTTAGGTTATTCCACTAGAGTAGCTTTGACAACTGTAGTTTCAGAGCCCATTATCTTGCTAAATTCAACAGAAAAAGAGAACTTCTGGGAGAAATAGTTCTGAAATTGAGTTGTTGGGTTATGGCTTTGGTCATGACTTCACTCTTGGGCCAATCATTGTAGTCAGGGGGATTGGATGCTCTGATTGGCCAGGCCTGGGTCTATGGGTCAGGTACCCCCATCTGAGCCACAGGCACTAAGAGTGCAGAAAATTCACTTCCAAAGAAAATCAGTGGCATTAGTAATAGAAAGGGAAGTAGATCCCGGGCAGGCAGGGGCAACCGATATCCATGACAGGACCCTAGAAAAAAGAGCTAGGGCTTCCCATCACCACTGTGGGCAGTGAGTTAATAAAATGTAAATGGGAAAGAGTTCTATTGTCTTTATATAATAGCACCTGGACTATGGGGTTGTGACCCTCTCCCCAAAACCTGGGTCATACATCCAGGCCATGGGTCATTCACTTCATCTGCATTTACTGAGCACTTACCGTAAACAGACCACTGTTTAAAGTATGCAAAAAGTTCTGCTATGCTCCCTGTCCTCAAGAAGCAGTAGTAAACTAAAACAAAGGAGCCATACTCTCCTAACAGAGTCCAAGAGCAATTTCTTCATGATTGATGAATGTACACAGGAAGATGAGTACCAGCTTCTCTGTAACTGTTGAAAGAACCCAATGGGACCTTGGTGTTTTCATTTTAGTTTACTTATTACTCCCCTTTTAATTCATCCAACATACATTTACCATATACCTCGTAGGTGCCAAGTCCCCTCAGATTTAATACATCTAGGCTCTAGAGACCTTGTAAAAAGAATTTCAGACAGTTTCCCAGGACATGTAAAATATTACAAAAAGAAATTAAATTGAATGAGAGAGGAATAAAAAAATCAAACATGCAACTAAATGGATCTAGTAATAAAAGAAAAACTATAAACCATGATCACTTACATTCTCACTATGGATAGACCTATGATGTATGATGTCATAATTTGTACAATAATCTCAAACATCAGATAGAGGAGCTCAGATTTTCCATATGAAGGATGGCATCTCATGAAAGCACAATATAGAATAACAATAATTCTATGGGAACTCGGGTGGGTGCAATAGATAACCCTGCTGTGACACCTAGTTATCTGCTATCTGATTTAACCTGGGGATTATTTGTCATATCTGGGAGTTCAGCTGGACTGAATGGGTTTTAAATAACTCCAAGTTTTTCTTTGTTGACACTTTAATAAGTATTTAGTGACAGTGAGCTTGGAATTGTAATCTTTGGCCAGTGCCTAGCGTGTAGCTGCCATTCTTTATTGGCAACTTAGTAAAATCTGAGGCTCTGGATTTTCAACTGTTTTTGTCTTGTTTGAACAAAATTCAACAATGGGAAGTAACAGAACCTATGGCCCTCTTACACCTTGAATTCCACTTTACAGTGGAAAAGGAACTCACAGTAACACAAGGGTTTCTGTATAAGCAAATTCCAAGAATCAAGTTTTGGACAACTTGGCTAACATTGGGAATAACAATTACCCTAAATTCAGGAATAATATGGAAATTAATACCTACTTGGGTGCTAACTTTAACACTAGAGGTTTTGATCTTTAGCCTTTCTTTCTGTCCATTATTAGCTAGTAGGCTCTGTATATGTTACAGACCATTCCTTGTCCAAAAAAATAAGGCCTTATCATCACAGTGAAAAAGAATCTCTTCCTCCCTCCCTCTCACAGAAAGGCGTGTGCAATGAACTGATTCAAACACAGCACCAGAAAAGTACTTGGTTTCAGTACTAAACCCAGCTCTGCCCTCAGGAAAGCTATTCTACTCCTCTGACCCTCAAGGAGAATAGCAGTACCCAATCCATTCACCTGTGGCCCAGAACTGAGGAAAGGCCAATAAAAGTTGCAAATAATTTAATATTATTCTTATTGCCATATGGCCCTATTTGCACAATTTGTTGAAGAACTGCTATAGAATTGGGGTAGAATAACCAATGAAACAAACAAATCTTTCATTTGAGTTAGAGGAGGCATAGATTTTCCTTCTTCCAGGAAAGTAAATAGGACTTTGGGTCTAGTCAAAAAGAGTCAAGTCCATATGGTAAAAAAGAAATAATAAGGGCTAGGGTTGTGGCTCAGTGGTAGAGCTCTTTCCTAGCATGTGTGAGGCACTAGGTTCAATCCTCAGCACCACATAAAAATAAATAAAATAAATGTATAAAAAATATGATAACATTATTTTTTAAAAATAAAATAAGTAAGTAAATAAATAAAGGTATTAAAAATGACACCATGTTTTTTAAAAAAAGAAATAATAAACATGACATATACGACAATAAATAACAGAGGGTTTGAGTCCATGATTTAGGACCATTAACAACTCCAGAGGCAAAGTTGCCTGGGTATGTTTTAGGTTGCTCAAGTTTAAAAGCAGAAAGCCTGGGGCAGTAAAGTATCATGACCCAGCACTTACCAGTCAGAGGCTGGCCTCATATTTATAAAGTTTGGGGCAGTCACCATGAGATGTTATGAAGTAAAGTATTTTTAAGACAGTAAAATATGTATTATAAACCTTCTCAGGGAACCACAGTCTCTAACACAAAATGAGGGAAAGAGTTCTGCTTTTACTTAAAAAGCCACCCTTCAGACCTGTGTGTGAGGTAAAGAGCTTAACCTCCAAGAAAAGCATCCATTGGGGAGGCTAACTGTACTTCTAGAGCCTTCCCTCTAGTGTTCCTTCCCCATACTGTCACCACAACATTTCCTATCTCCAGGGTGAGGATAGGCACCTGAGGAACCCCAAGTGCTTTCCAGGAAGGTTAAGCATGGGAGTTGGGGTAAGGGTACTGCTTAATAAAAAGAAAAAAAAGATCAAGGCTGGGGTTGTGGCCCAGTGGCAGAGCACTTGCCTAGCATGTGTAAGTCCCTGCGTTTGATCCTCAGCACCACATAAAAGTAAATAAATGAAACAAAGGTATTGTGTCCATTTACAACTAATAAAATATTTTTTTTAAAATACTCCTGTGTATTTACACACATATTAACCCTTTCTGTTGTTTTCTATTTCTTCCTGCATCTCAGTACTTCTTGCTGGGATCATTTTCCTCCTGCCTGAAGAGCTCTCTACATGGCAAATCTGCTAGTGAGGAATTATCTCAGTGTTTGCTTCTTTGAAAATGTCTTTATTTTTCCTGGATATTTTTACAGGGTATAGAATTATCAATTGCACGTTGAAAGAATTCCCCACGCAAAGACACTTCGCCGGGAGAATTCCAATTTTATTGCAAAAAGCTGTGTGCTTATATAGAACTACAGGGGAGATGGTAGGGCTTAGATAAATGGCAGGCCGCCCGTTTATTGGCAAGTTCTTCCAGATATCAGCTCCCCGCCCAGGAATTAGTTCTCATTGGGGCTAAGGTTCCCGCCAGCGAGGTTTGAAATTGGCGCCGGCGGGAGAGTTCACAAGGGCGGGAACTTTTCGGGCCACTGCAGAGAAGAAGAAGGTAGGAAGAAGAAGTCCTTAGGCGCCATGTTGGGGTTTTTTCTCTGGGGTACGGCTGCCGTTTATACTTTTCCCAACACACGTATAATCATTCCGCATTTGAAAGACTTCATTTCACCATGAGACATCCTATGGAATCTTATTGTTGTTCTTTCAAAGGTCACATTTTCCTCCTGTTGCTTTTCGGTTTTTCTCTTTTAGTTCCCCTGTTAGATAGGCTAGTTAGCCATACACAGGTGGGTAGAGGGAAAGTAAAATGAAGGACAGACATTAGGCCTATGCACCAAGAAGAATCTAGAAGCCATAAAACTGAAACTGTGGGGAATCTTATCTCAACAGGCAAACATTAGAAAATGAGATCTGGAATGCCCAACCTTCAAACTGTATCCCTTGAGGAAATTATTACTTAAAATCCTGGGGACTCTAAGAGAGATAAGTATCTGAAAAGTGGGGTCTGGTCCATCAAGACCCCCAGCTACAGCTCCTTATAACCCCTCAAGGGGCACTGTGGTTTTCAGATAAGT
This sequence comes from Spermophilus citellus, assembly GCF_964194105.1. NCBI lineage: Eukaryota > Metazoa > Chordata > Mammalia > Rodentia > Sciuridae > Spermophilus > Spermophilus citellus. The sequence goes on along the minus strand of NC_138193.1, from coordinate 52,541,386 downwards.
GCCATCATTATCTCTTGCAACCAACTATGTCACAACCACCCTGTCAACCTGGATATCCAGGCCCTCACAGAGGAAGTTGCTGGGGGCTATCCAAAGGGTAATAAACCAATTTAGGGGAGATAGGGAAATCAAGGCAAGAACAAAGGACTTAGATTTCTTAAAAACTCCAGCCCTGTGGGCACCACACTGTGTCCTCTCTTCCAGATAGTCCAAGCAACCCCCAGGCTGTACTTAACCCTCTCCTTTCCCTCTATGAAACTTTTGCTAACTACTCTTGTGTTTTGCTTGAGTTCCTTCTGGTAGTCACAAGAACCAGCACCTGAGGAATATGGTGGCTGCCTGGGCTCAACCGGGCAGGCCCCAGCTCCATAACACCCCTAAAACATTCTGATTCTCCTCTGATGGGCTTAAGAATGACTTTCATTGTATTTTTCCCACCTGGCATTCAGAGCACTTCTTCAATCTGTAACTGAATGTATTTTCATCAGTTTTAGAAATTTCTTGGCCTTTGTTTTCCCTGATATTCTTTCTGTCCTATTCTCTTTTTCTTTCCCTTCAGGGCTTGCAATTGCACGTGTTACCATATTCCAAATATCTCTTTACCATATTTGCCATATTCCAAATCTCTTTTTTATATTTTTTATCTTTTCCTCTCTGTGCCTTGGTCTGGATGTGTTGTACTGAACTACCTTTCATTTCATTCTCACTTCAACTGTGAATTAACATGTTCAGGTTATTATGTGAATTAATATGCAATTAAACTCGTATTTTGTATTTTTTTGTTGTTTTTGGTCAATGGACATTTATTTATTTATATGCTTGCTGAGAATCAAACCCAGGGCCTCGCACTTGCTAGGCAAGTGCTCTACCACTGAGCCATAACCTCAGCCCTGTATTTTTGTATTCTTAATTTCAGAAAAATAACTTAAGTTATTCACAATAGAGTTTTTTAGATTCCATATTTTTACTCAATATTTTCATTTTATCATCTGTTTTTTTAAAAATTTTTATTTGCTCTTTTTAGTAATACATGACAGTAGAATGTATTTTTGACATATTATACATACATGGAGCATAATTTCCCATTCTTGTGGTTATATATGTTGTGGAGTTGTACAGGTCATGTATTCATATATAAACATAGGAAAGTTATATCCAGCTCTATCTACTGTCTTTCTTTTTTATATCTCCCCTCCCATCTCCTTCTTTCCCCTTTGTCTAATCAAATGAACTTCTATTCTTCCCTCCCACCCCATCCCAATCCCTTCTAATTCTGTGTTAGCATCCATATACCAGATAGAACATTTGGGCCTTTAATTTTTTGGAGATTGGCTTATTTCATGTAGCATGATAGTCTCCAGTTCCATCCATTTACTGGCAAATGCCATAATTTCATTCTTATTTATAGCTGAGTGATGTTCCATTGTGTATATATACCACATTTTCTTTATCCATTCATCTGTTGAAGAGCACCTAGGTTGGTTCCATAGCTTAGCTATTGCGAATTGAGCTGCTGTAAACATTGATGTAGCCCCATCACTATAGCATACTGATTTTAAGTCCTTTGGGTACATATCAAGGAGTGGGATAACTGGGTCAACTGGTGGTTCCATTCCAAGTTTTCTGAGGAATCTCCATACTGCTTTCCATAGTGGTTGCACCAATTTGCAGTCCCACCAGCAATGTATAAGTGTACCTTTTCCCCACATCCTCACCAACATTTACTGTTATTTGTATTCTTGATAATTGCCATTCTGACTAGAGTGAGATCTCCCCTGTTTTCTTAACTATATTAATCATGGCTATTTGGAACTAAATTATTTGAAAGTCTATGTCCAATTTTTTCTAAAATAGAGATTGGCTATAGTCTGTTTCTATTTTTTCTCTTGCAATCCTACTTCCTGATATTCTTGATAAATTTTTTCTCTAGTACTGGGGACTGAACCCAGGGGTGCTATACCATTGATCTATATCCCCACCTTTTTATTTTTTATTTTGAGACAGGATCTCACTAAGTTGCCCAGGCTGACCTTGAACTTGGCAGTCTTCCTGTCTCGGCCTCCAAGTAGCTGGGATTACCCATAACTGCAGTTTTTATAAGGTCTGGTCTCTGTAGAAGAATCTATATGATGAAAACTTTAAGATGTTAACAAAGAACCTAAAGTTTTGGATAAATGGAGACATATCATGTCCAACATTAATTAATTAATTTTTCGGAATTAATATATAAATTCAATGTAATTCCAATTAGAATCTCAAAACTTTTAGAGGATAAAGTAAGAGACTTTCAAAAAATATTTAAGAGATTTTCTGGGAGAATAAATGAGTAATAATAACCAAAAACAAATTGAAAGAGAGTAAAGATGCAGTATTTACTTCAGCGGATATTAAAACCTAAAGTTCTACTTACAACGATGAAATGAATAAATAGAAATACAAAGAGAAAGAACCAAGTATAGAAAGAGGGACTGTTTAAAACATGAGGTAGCAATAGTTTATAAATGGTGTTGACTAGTTACTGAGTGATGTTGGGTAGTACCCGTGGGGGACTAGAGGAGCCAAGGGAATTTGAATCTTATCTCATAGTTTACATTAGAATAAAGTTGGGTTAAAGATTTTCATATAATAAAATAAAAAATGAACATGACACAACAAAACACTGTGAGCATTTGCAGGACTATGAGTTAGGGAATGCTTTCCCCAAAACAGCCCCAAAATAGAAACCACAAAGGATAAGACAGTACATCAGGAGTTACAGCATTGTTTACCTAGGGAGGCTGATTGTCTGGAGAGTTTCACGGAAGCCTGATATGGTTATGATAGTGGTTATCAGGGGTTGGAGGGGCAGGAAGGAGGAGAGAAAAGGGGAAGCTGTGTGTCAAAGGACTCACCCTAGCAGATACATAGGGTCAACAAGTAGGAGATCTAACTACATCATGAGGACCATGGCTAATGCAACTGTATTAGGACTTGTAGATTCGCTGATCTGGTCCATCACAAAAAGTAACTATGTGAAATGATGGTACTTCAAAATCCACTGCACTGTAGTAACCATTTTACTATCTACAAGTACCACAAAATATCAAGTTGTAAACCTCAAATATATGCCCTGAAATTTATTTTTAACAATTAGACTCACTGAGCACTGAAAATGGGAATATTTTACTGCATGTATGTTTTCCCTTAAGTGAAAAAGAGGTAAACTAAGAGTTTCTTCAAAATTATTCTAAAATAATTCAGGAAGAATTAACAAAAGTAGGAATATTTGCAATATTAGTGCATACAAAAGACTAATTAATATCTTTAACTGAATAGTCATTATAAATCAATTAGAAGGGATTAAGCAACCTAATAAAACTCAAAACACTCAAACAGGAGATTCCAAAAAAAAGAAGATATACAAATTAACAGCAAATGAGAAAACATGTGTAACTCACTAATAACCAAATAAAGGCAAATTAAAACCTGGAGCAGCATTATTTTTTACCTATCAGGTTGCAAAGATTAAAAGCTTTGATGCTTTCTAGCTAGGTTGTAGAAAATGGAAATGAGCACTCTCATACATGAAGGTCTGGCTTAGTAAAATAATTTACAATTAAAATGTGTATTCTATTTAACAAGAGACTTTCTTTTTCCCCAAAATGTTGCTGGGGATTGAACCCAGGACCTCATGCATGTTAAGTAAATGCTCTACCACTGAGCTATCTCCCCAACCCTGAGACTTCCTTTTTAAAAATAAATAAATAAATAAAATAAAGGTATTGTGTCCAACTACAAACATATATATATATATATATACTTTTAAAGCGCATCATCACACTGTTGTTTATAGTAGTGACAAATTGGAAACCACTTAGCCAATTGGTAAAAGACTGACTCAAAAAATATATGAAACTAATGAAACAGATGGGGGTGAAAATCTTTATTTATGGACACAGAAAAGAGAGATTATGAGACATTCTGTTATGTGATAAAAGTAGGATCTGTTTATTTCTTCATTTAACTGGTATTTACTGAGTGCCTACATATGTCACACTCTCCTTAGTCACAGGGATACAGCCGTGAGTGAGAAAGCAAAGAAATCACTGTCTTCCTGGAGCTCGCATCCTAGTGGCAAGTGAAAGATAATAAAAGCAAAATAAATGATGTGGCATATTAAGCAGTGTTTAGGGTATGGTATCATTTTTCTCAATGTGTGTATGTATTGAAAATGTCAAGGAAGATTTCAGTTCATAGTGGTTATCTGGATGGTGGGGATTTTTCTTTTGTACTTCACACTTTGGTATTGCTGAAATGTTCTGACTATTTACTCATTTTGAATCATAAGAAATAATCCATTTTTACCTTGACAAAGATAAAATGATAAAAAATTATTTTAAAGGGGATTGAAATAAATATTAGCTATTTTCTTCCCTTAAAGATATTGGAAGATTAAGTGGAAGAAACCTTTTCATGTTAAAAAGAAAAATTAGAGCAACAGAAATTCTTGCTTCTCACTGGTGGGAATGTCAAATGGGACATCCACTTTGGAAGACAAATTTGGATGTTTCTTACAAAACTAGCCATATTCTTACCAATAGATCCAGAAATTGCACTTCTTAGTGTTGAGAACTAGAAACCAGAAACCTGCACGGGGATATTTACTGCAGCTTTAATCATAATTATCAAACCTTGGAAGCACCAAGATGTACTCCGGTGGGTGAACTGACAAACCACAGTACATCCAGTCAATGGAATATTATTCAGCATTAAAAAAAAATGAGCTATCAAAGGCAACATAATGCCTATTACTAAAAAAGAAAAATTAACCTGAAAAGGCTACATAATGTGTGATACAACTATTTGACAATCTGGAAAAGGCAGTTCTATGGTTGCTGGGGGTTGGGGATCAGGGGTCAAGAAGGAAAAAATAGGTGAGGATTTTTAGGGCAGTGAAACTACCCTAAAAATTATTATACCATAAGGATGGATGCATATCATTACTCATTTGTCAAAAACAATAGAATGTACACCACCAAGAGCAAACCCTAATGTAAACTAAGGACTCTGGGCGATAATGGGCCAGTGTAAATTCATTGAATGTTAACAAATGTACACTCTAATGTGGGATGTTGATGGGGGACAGGATACCTGTGTTGATTAGGACTATATGGAAAATCTTTGTAGTTTCTTCTCACTGTTTCTGTGAACATGTAGCTACTCTAAAAAAAAAAAAAAACAGTCCTTTTAATTTGCCTGTGAATGTGGGCAAATTGGAACACTTGTTCTCTGTTAGGGGAATATAAAATGGTGTGATGGCTATTTTTAAAAACAAACAGTACAGCAGTTCTTCAAAAACATTAAAAATAGAATGACCATATGATCCAGCAACTCTGTATCTGGGTATAAAGTCAAAGGTAGGGTGAAAGTAAGGTTCAAAGGCTATTTGGATGCACACCTTCAGAACAGCATTATTCACAATACCCAAGAAGGAAGGAACCCCAGTGTCCTCCAATAGATGGATGCATAAAAAGAATGTGGTATATACTGTGAAAGTTGTTAGATTCAAAATGGAGTCACCTTTGTCAACTAGAGCCAGGGAAGGACATTGAGGGGGTGGGTGAGAGCTCTCACACATGATTTGCCTGATAACAGGAAATATTACAAGGACAGCTATCTATTCAAGAACACTTGCCTAACATGCTGTCTCACAAGCCAACAAAACAGCCTCCTATGACTTTTTAAGATTATAAGTTTTACTTAGTGACAACCTGCACCAATGAACTTTCAAAACAATTTACATAGTTTTTCTCTTTCCCAATAACCTTCCTCTGTTCTCTGATCATACCTGAGGCTATCCAGGACAGTGTGTGTCTCTCAAATTGAAATTTCATTTTCATGTTTGATTCCCAAATAAAAGTTTCCTTATTGTAGATTACCCCACCCCTGTTTTTTGAATGTTGATCATACATACAATGACATATGATTCAACCTTAAAAAGGAAAGAAATTCTGATTTAAGCTAGCGCATGGGTAAAGCTTGTGGACATTTTGATACATGAAATAATCCAGTTGCAAAAAAAAAAAATGCTGTATGATTCCATAGATAGGAGGTACTCAGAGTTGTCAGATTTATAGAGGCCAAAAATATAATGGTGATGCCAGGGACTGGTGGGAAGGGAGCAGTATTGTTCAAAAGATCTAGAGTTCAGTTTTGGAAAATGACAATGTTCCGGTGATTGATTCAACAACAATATGAAAATACTTAACACAATGGAACTGTGCATGTAAAAATGGTTAAGATGATAAAATTTTGTTTTCTTATGTGTATTTTACCACAATTAAAGTTTTTTTTATTTAAAAAAAATTGAAAGAAGTACTTAGCCTTCTTAAGGATGTTACGAAGGACAAACTACAACAAGGAAAGACATTTGATTAAACTTCAGTGAGACAAATTTCAGTGGACAATATCAAAAGGCAAATGTCAGCCAGGCACAGTGGTGCACTCCTGTAATCCCAGCAACTTGGGAGGCTGAGGCAGGAGGATAGCAAGTTTAAGGCCTGGGCAGTTAGCAAGGCCCTGTCTCAAAATAAAAATTTTAAAAAGGCCTGAGGGTGGAGCTCAGTGCATAGAAAGCCTCTGCCACCTGGTTTGCCCTCCCCCCTCCTTTCTCTTATCCAATTCCTGGCATACCCCAGCTTCCCTAAGCACTTCCTGAGAGCTCCAGTTTCTTCAGCTCATCCCCCTTTCTGGTCTCTGGGCTGTTTAAACCCTGGGTCAACAGACTTCCCTGTTTTTGTTTTTGTTTTTGTTTTTTTCCTCTTTAATGTGTTGTCTTCTTTTTTATTTTATTTTATTTTTTATTTTTTTAATTAATTTTTTAAAATTGACATATGCTTTTTATTGTTTATTAGCAGATTGTGCCAACATAGGTATGAATATCCACAAAAACAGGTGTCCCTATCTAAACCCTGACCAGGGTGCTGAATGATTTGAAGGAAACCGAGCCAATCCTGACACTGTTTAAACCCTTTAGATCCCTGATCAAGTCAAAGGAGACCCGTGTCTTGTCCCTGCCTTGTGCTCATCCTTGCCTAGGAAGGAAGACTCAGGAGAAGGGGGAGTTTATGGCCCTAGCACTTAGTGTCAAGCCGCCTGCCTCCAGCAGTCAGAAGCCAAGGCACCCTGTCCCTGCTTAGACAGCTCACATCTCACTCAGCCTCTGCTATGCAACAGGCTCCAGGAAGCCCTCTTCCTCCAGGATTCATTCCCTGGGGAAAGCTTCCACAGGGCCTGGAATTTAGACTTAGGCCATTAAGCACTGAGACCAGTGATCAAAAATGAGTTAAGTGGGGCTGGGGTTGTGGCTCAGTGGTAGAGTGCTCACCTAACATGTGTGAGGCACTCGGTTTGATTCTCAGCACCATATAAAAATAAATAAATAAAATAAAGTTATTGTGTCCATTTACAACTAAAAGAAAAATATTTTTTTAAAAAAATGAGTGAAGGGGCTGGGGATGTGGCTCAAGCGGTAGTGTGCTCTCCTGGCATGCGTGCGGCCCGGGTTCGATCCTCAGCACCACATACCAACAAAGATGTTGTGTCCGCAGAGAACTAAAAAATAAATATTAAAAATTCTCTCTCTCTCTCTCTCTCTCTCTCTCTCTCTCTCTCTCTCTCTCTCCTCTCTCTCTCCTCTCTCACTCTCTCTTTAAAAAAAAATGAGTGAAGTATTCCTAATGATGACCAGTGTCCCTAATGATGACTAAAGGCCATCAGGTAAAGCCTCCCCTAATCCTCCTCTGGTCTTTTAGCAGAGGACACTCCTTTTCCACATCACCCTTGCCTGAGTTCTCAGCTAATGGGAAAGCTAGACCTGCACTAGGCCACTACCTAGAACTCCCTGCCCAGGGCCTCCAGTGTGTGCCTCTATCGAAGGGTAGTTTTCCTGGACACCTGTGTTTGGGGATGAGGCTTGTAAAACACAGATGACTGAGCTTCCCACAACTTCTGATTTAATAGGTCTGGGTAAACCCTGAGGAACGGCAGTTTAGACAAATGCCAATGTCATGCTAGTGCTACATGTTGGTGGCTCCACAATTAGGTAACAACTGGGTTTAAAAATGGAGCAGGGTCAGGAAAGCCAATCAAGAAGCTATGGCCTGGGGCTGGGGTAGTAGCTCAGTGGTGGAGCACTTGCCTAGCATGTGTGAGGCACTGGGTACGATTCTCGGCATCACATATAAATAAAATAAAGGTACATTTACAACTAAAAAAAAAAAAAAAAAGCTATGGACTGCTGGGTGCGGTGGTGCATACCTATAATCCCAGTGGCTCAGGAGGCTGAGGCATTAGGATCACAAGTTCAAAGCCAGCCTCAACAATTTAGCAAGACTCTAAGCAACTCACTGAGACCCTGTCTCTAAATTAAAAAAGAAGAAAGAAAGAAAGAAAGAAAGAAAGAAAGAAAGAAAGAAAGAAAGAAAGAAAGAAAGAAAAGAAAAGAAAAGAAAAGAAAAGAAAAATGGTGGTGGTGGTACCAGGGATTGAACCCACTGAGCCACATCCCCAGACCTTTTTGATATTTTATTTAGAGACAGGGTCTCACTGAGCTGCTAAGTGCCTCGCTAAATTTCTGAGTCTGGCTTTGAACTCACGATCCTCCTGCCTCAGCCTTCTGAGCCACTGGGATTACAGGCATGCCCCACTGTGCCTGGCTAAATAAATTTAAAAGGGGCTGGGAATGTGGCTCAGTGATAAGCACCCCTGAGTTCAATCCCCCATACGGAAAAAAAAAAAAAGCTATGGCCCACTTCAGGCCAGACAGGTGCAGAGCCTAAAGAAGGGAGAAAAGGAGGACACCATGGAAACACACTTCAGGACCACCAAGAAAAGTACCCAGGTGATTGTGGGGCATGAGGGAGAAAGAGGCTTCTAGATTGAAGGACTGTGAGGAAGAACTCAGAAGGAGGTAACCTGGGGAGACACAGTGGCTTTGTGGATATGGGAAACTCAGTCAGTTTTGGATAGCTGAGCTTGAAGAGTAGAATCACCAGGATGGAGCTTTCCAATAGGCAGTTGGTGCCTTCCTTCTGGATCAGGTGTGAGGTGTTGGGACTATGGCATCATGGAGTCGGAATTGCTACAGAACTGATAGCTGATGTTGAGGGACATGAAACAACTCCCCAGGGAGAGTACACAAGTTTTTTTTTAAAAAAAAGAGGAGGAAGAACCACAGAATTCTGGAAGTTTCTGAAACTTAGGAGTCTTGTTAGGTATGCCTCAACCCTGAAGCAGGTTCCTTGGCCTGCAATTCTCAGTATTTTGGGGACAAGTAGAGGTAATCCAGCAACGAACAGGAGAGAATGAAAGTCCAGGGCAGCAAGCAAGTAGGGCACATGAGATCCCTTCCCCAGTAAAGATGGTATTTCCTTTTAGCTTTCTGGGCTTGCATTAGATAAGGCACAACAGTGCCCATTTTAGGGACACTGAAAGAGTGTCCTAGGCAGACCCCAGGGCAGTGGGTAGCAGGCCTGAGGAGGGAGGTGTGGACAGAAGAGGCCCACTGCCATTCTTGGTATGGTTCTCTCTCCGGGAGCAGAGCGGCATCTGGCCTTGCTCTGGGCAGCTTATAAGGCCTGGTGTGAGTTTTGTTTATGCAAGTGCAGCCTAAAAGGAACAAATCCACCAGCACTGGGGCTGTTGCCACTCGAATCCTTTTGCATACATTTTTCAAATGATAATTCACTCTACCAACCCCTCCTCTCACCCCCCCAAGGCCAATTTATTGAAAAAACCACCTTATATGGTAATATTGCTAACACACCGTCAGCTGGCCTTTTTAGGGACTCTGTTTAAAGAAGATCCGCCTCTGGGGTTTTATATTGCTCTGGTATTTCTGCCAAAGACACAGCAGCCCTCAGTCACTGGGAGAAGGACCTCTCACACCCTCGGTGAGTACCACACAGCTTCTGCAGCCTCTTCCTTTCTGGGGCTGCCTGGCCTCTGGGTGCAGGAGGAGCCTCCAGATTGGCCTGGCTTCCATGACGCTGGCCCAGGTCACAAACGTCAAGGCTCTTGGTGGCAGCGGTGCCTGCAAGCACATTGCTGCCTGCCAGGAAAGGCCATTTCTGGCCAGGGAGCATCCTGGGGCAGGGGCAGCTTGGAACCATGTTCCCTGCTCTTAGGCCAGGAGGCTGCTGGGATGTGGCGCCTGCAATCTCTACTTGCCCGGCTCACTCAGATGTCCTTTGTCATGGGTCAGAATGTCTGGGAGGGTGTTTTAGGAAAGCAGATATTTTACAGAAAAACAGTATCTTCTCAGGGTATTTGATGATCCTGGTGTCCATCAGATGTCTATGTTGGGAATACAAAGTTATTTTCTTTCGTTCTCCAAGTAAGTCTTTCTGTTCTCTGGTTTGTGCTTGCTTGGCTGATGTAGAGAATTTTCTCAATCTCTGAAAGTTGTAGGTTCATTGTAGATGAGGAAAAGTCAAGGGTAAGGTAGGGACAAGTGTCCTGTGTCCTTGGTTTTAGGGCTGGAAGGCACTTTGAAGCCAATTAATTCATTCTCCTCTAATGAGAACACTGAGGTCCAGAGAAGCTAAGCAACTCATCTGAAAGACTCACACACACTCATCTGCAAAATAACCTGTGAAGGCCGTGGTGCCCCAACACACACACACACACACACACACACACACACACACACACACACACACAGAGAATCAAAAGGAAGTGAGATAGAGAGGCCAGTTCCATTTCTGTGGTCTGAATCCACTAACATCTTTTTTAACAGCTGAGGCAGGTTGGTGTCATGGTACAGGGCCTTGGAGGCAGACTGGTAGCCAAAATTAGTGAGTAACCTCAGTTTTCTTACCTATAAAATGGGGTAATGGTAACAATATACGAATTAGCTCTGTAGTAAGGACTAAATGTATAAAGTGCAGCACTCAGACTAACATGGCCAGGGCCTGGTCGTAAGTCTTCAGACTATAAGAATCCCCTAGAAGGCTTATTAAAACAGATCACCCCACAGTTACCCCAGATTCTGATTTAGTAGGATAGGGGTGGGACTGATGATTTGTATGCCCAAGCAGCTCCTAGATGATGCTAAGACTGCTGGTCTGGGACCATACTTTGCATGGGGAGGCTCTGAGCACTCCATACTTTGCATGGGGAGGCTCTGAGCACTCACTTTTACTATCTAAATGTGGGTTTCACTTTCAGACTAGACCTTGAGCTGGAAAGAGGCAGAGCCTCCCATGATGGAGATGGTTAGGTGCTGGAGAATGTGCCATGAGCAGTGCAATTCTATACAAGGCCTGGGAAACTGAGAAAAAGAGGCTGGAGTCCCACAGTCCCATTCAAGGGCATGACCCAATGACCTCCCACTAGACCCCACTTTCTGAAGGTTCTACCATCTCCCAATATGCCACTCTGGGGAACAAATGTTTAGCACATAGGCCTTTGGGGGATATTCAACATCCAAACTATTGGCCAAATTATATTGTTTCATTGTGTTCATGTATGAATATGTAACAACAAATTTCACCACTCTGTACAACTCTAATGCACCAATAAAAAATGTGTGTGTGGCAGGGGAGAAACTAGCAAGCTATTTTTTTAAAAAATCCAAACTATTGCAGTATTTATATATGTTAGGGGAAGGGCAGACAATAATCATTTGAAGCCCTCACCCCAAATATATACCCAACTATGGTGTGAAATTCCACCATCAAGAAACCTTCCTTTGGAGGCCAAAATTGTCCACTAAAATGAAAATGTATTTTGAAACTGGCTTAAATTCAAACCTTAATCTTTTCCAATATGACAAGCTCCATCCTAGGAATTCTTTTTTTTGTTGGAGCATTATTATATTTAGACAATATTGGGGTTCATTTGACAAAATAATACATGCAAGGAATTTGCCAGGAGTAAATTTTGACAGAGAAGAATAAGAGAAATTAATAAGAATTATTATTTTGTGTGCCCTTTACAATGGGGGTTTATATGCTTTTTATGTAGTATTCCAGATAGTGAATATTTTTAGGCTTTGTGAGCCTGAAGTTCTGTCTTAACTACTCTCAACTCTGCCATTGTAACAGAAGCAGTCATAGATAATATGGAAATGAGTGGGCATTTCTGTGTCCCAATAAAACTTTATTTGTAGACATTGAAATTGAATTTTATGTAAAATGGAACAGTACTCTATTAATCTTTTTCCAGCTGTTCAAAAATATGGAAAAAAAAATTCTTAGCTTGTGGGCTGTACAAAAACAGGCCTGAGTTTGCCTACCTTGGTTTACAATTTATACAGCACTTTCATTTGTGTTAGTTCATTGGATTCATCATCTTGTGAGACAGATGTTATCATTTCCAGAGCAGGAAACTGGAGGCCAGGAGGGACACGTGGACGAGGGTGTTGGGAGGGTGTCCCAGGAGGGAGGATAAGGGCAAAGAAAGAAGATGTGAGAGGAGTTCTGTGGTCAAACTTGTTCCTTCAGAGTGGTAGGGAGGGAGGATTTTCACACCTCTGAGTCAGGGTTGACCAGGGAGATGGGTGAGTGAGCAGATTATTTGCACTCATTAAGTTTGGGTTTTTGGCCACCTTTGGGGGAAAATAATAAATTAAAGCTGCATTTCTAACTCCATGCAAGCCTCAATGAAGTCCAGATGTATCGTGTGCTGAAAGAGCCAGAACAATCCGCTCAGCTTCCCTCGAGCACAAAGTGGTTGTGACCCCAGGAAACCACAGTGACTTTGGCTCTGATTCAGCTGACATGCTAGCCACAGATTACCAGAAAGCAGCTGAGGAAGGGTTAGAATTTCCCTGGCAGAGACAGTCCAGGAGTCTGACTCCAGGGTAGAGCCTTTCTTCCCGGGGTGCTGTGGGGCCCCACAGAGGCTCCGCTCTAGGCCACCAGCCCTCACCCTGCTGTCACCACCCTCACTTCTTCTTTGGTTTAGCAGAAACAGATTTAAAGCACCTGAAGTGCTGCAGAATGGTCCTGTTGACAGTTTTAAGTTGCTTTGTGGTTTGTCTCAGCAGCCACACTGCCTGGAAACAAAGTCGGAGGCTCTGATTCTGTCTGTGTATGTGGAACATCAGGAGGGAGACAAAGGGTTAACTGAAAAGCCAGAGGGACTGGAACTATAAATCACACCCGAGAGAAGGACTGAGGGGACTCTGGAGCAAGACAGTCATAGAGCTACAGCTTTACCTCCCTGCCACCCTTTGGTTTTGGACGCTGTCTTCCCTTCAAGGTGGACCACCCGTTGGAATTGGCCAGCTGGTGAAGAGAAAACTGTGTCCAAGTGGTTTCAAATCTAGTACCTGAAGATCCAAGGGGCAGAGCAGATTAGGTCTGGAATGGGTCCACCAAGTGATGGGATTGTCACCTGACATTTATTGAGCACCTACTCTGCACTAACCTGTGAATTAGGTGCTGGGGCTATAAATGTCAACTCAGATATGGTGCTGGCAGAGGAGGAGCTCAGAGGTTCACAGAGAGGAAAGAACACAGACCCTTTTGTTTTACTGCTTTTGCTGCCAACAGCTCTAGAGGAACAGGCAGGCAGAAGCAAAACACCAAACATGGAGAAGTTAGGACAATTTCACCAAAGTGGTGTGGACAACACACCCTCAGGCTTCAGACCTGTCCTGGGGTGATGCCAGGCCTGGGAGGTCCTGGACAAGTTCTTTAACTTCTGTGCAACGTGGTTTCCAAGTCTATGAGATAGGATTTAAAATTGCTTCTTTCAGGGGCATTGTGTGGGTTAAATAGATGATGCTGTATACATGAAGAATACCACATTTCGTAAACTTAAAACACATTTCACCAAACGTGGAAACACTGAGTACACTGTGGTGTTTCACCTAACAAAGCAACTTGCACCTTTTTCATTGCATTAAATATATTGCTATTGTACATAGGTTCCTGTTAATAAACTTACTTACTTATTCAGTAACTTTTCAACATTAAGGTTGTTTCCAATTTTGACTATTTCAAAAAAACTGTGTGCTGGGGTTGTGGCTCAGTGCTTGACTAGCATGTGCAAAGCCCTGGGTTCAGTCCTTAGAACCAAATAAAAATAAATAAATAAAATAAAGGTATTGTGTTCAACTACAACTAAAAAATAAATATTAAAAAAAAAAGCTGTGATAGGAGACATGTGATGGTTCATAAGAAGGGATTTTTAGAAGTGTTTTTTGTCCAACCAAAATTTATGTATGTTTTTAAGGATTTTCATAAGTATTTTAAAATTCCCCTTCAGAAAATCAGGCCAATAGGACCCTCAATAGCAGTGATTAAAAACCCACTTCTCCATACCCTGACCAGTAAAAGTGGGCCTGAAAAATGGACACAGGGTAGGAGAAATATAGCTCCATGGTAGAGTGCTTGCCCAAACTTGTGCAAGGCCCTAGGTTCCTCAGCAATGTAAAATTAGTCAATTAATCCTGGTCATAGCATTGCTGGCACTCCATAAGACACCAGGTCCTGCTCACAGATGATAAACAAGAGCTTTCATAGTTTGGTCATTGAGACTCACATGTAGAACCTCTTACTTACCCCACTGCATTTCATCTTCTTTGATTAACTCATTTTCTCTGCTTTTTTGAATCTTCTTGGATTTTGATTCTTCCATCCAAACTATTTAATATTACTCTCTCCCCTAGTTCTGTTTTATCCAGAAATTCAATCAGCCGGTACTCTCTGTTTTCATTCAACTCATTTATAAAAATGTCACCTGGGGAAAGATTTAGAGTAAAGCTCTGAGGCATGTTGCCACCTCCAGGTTGATATCCACCATTAACTAACACCTTTCAGTGCCAGAAACTCAGCCAGCTGTAAATTGCCTAATGGTCTTATTGCTTAGCCACATGGCTTTATCAATAGGGCTATTCTCTTCTGGGCCCCATAGGGCTAGAAAGATGAGACTGAGCTCCACTGCCATTTCGGGGTTCTGAGGACCAACAGAGACAGAAGCAAAGCAGATTTTAAAAGGCCTCTCCTATTGGGAGTCCTACCTTAAACAGAATTTTCATCTTAAAATTGCTCTAATAAGCTTCTGCTGCATCCCTCCATATCCTTTCTGACCTTGCATTCACAGGTCTGAGACTCTGTCTCCTCTTTGTTTTAGCCATGGTCTTCACCATCCACTTTCAGCATAAGGCCATTTGGTGCACCTCTCTCTTCCTCTCCCTGTCAGAGCCACCTGTGGTCACACATTCTGCAGCCCTCTCTGCTGGGGTCTTTCCCAGTCCACTGCACCCTACCCCTGTGTCTCAGCTAGAGGGCCATCTGCTCACTGCTCCCTGAGGTCCTGTTGCTTCTTGTTAATCACCAAGTGCCAAGAATTTGTTAGATGCTGTGTTTAATCAAAAAAGGAAGGAAGGCGCTGGGGCATGTGGTGCATGCCCGTAATCCCAGCAGCTCAGGAGGCTGAGACAGAAGGATCAAAGCCAGCCTCAGCAAAAGTGAAGCATTAAGCAACTCAGTGAGACCCTGTCTCTAAATAAAATACAAAAATAGGGCTGGGGATATGGCTTGGTGATCTAGTGTCCCTGAGTTTAATCCCTGGCATACACACACAAAAAAAATAAATAAAATTAAATTAAAAAAAAAAGGAAGGAAGGGAGGGAGGATAAAGGAAAGAAGGAAGAGAGGCAGGAAGGAAGAAAGACTGTCTCCAATGTTGGAAAAATTAATTCCTTCATCAATTCACATCGTACTGATTTAGTCCTCATCATGGAGAAGGGAATTCTGTTTTCTCCATCTGTCGAGGCAGCAGATGGCAAGTCCCATCATGAAGTTCCTTCCCTTCCTCTCTCTCCCTGTCCTCTTTGAGGTCCTTCTACCCTTAGGACTGTAGTCTTCACAGATAGCTACTGCGTCTTTTTTCTTTAATATATTATTGATTTTTGTTTATATAAGCTATATGTGAATGCAGTCTCCTTAAAAAGTTAAATCAGTACAGATATAACCCAGCTCCTCCTTTCCCCATCCCCTTCCCCACCCCCAGAGGCAATCACAATGACCTATTAGGTAGCCTTTCAGAATTTTTGCTATATATTTATATCCACAAGTAGGAAATCATGGAAAATACATAATGCTTTTATGCTTTAAAAAGAAATCACATAAGCCAGGCACAGTGGTGCACACCTGTAATCCCAGCAGCTCAGGAGGCTGAGGCAGGAGGATCGCGAGTTCAAAGGCAGCCTGAGCAATTTAGGGAGGCACTAAGCAACTCAGTGAGACCTTGTTTCTAAATAAAATACAAAAATAGAGCTGGGGATGTGGCTCAGTGGCTAAGTGCCCTTGAGTTCAATTCGTGGTTCCGATAGATAGATAGATGATAGATAGATAGATAGATAGATGATAGATAGATAGATAGATAGATAGATGATAGATAGATAGATAGATAGATGATAGATAGATAGATAAGAAAGGAAGAAAAGAAGAAAGAAAGAAAGAAAGAAAGAAAGAAAGAAAGAAAGAAAGAAAGAAAGAAAGAAAGAAAGAAAGAAATCACATAGCCAGATGCAGTGGCACATGCCTGTAATCCCAGCAGCTCCAGAGGCTGAGGCAGGAAAGGATCACAAGTTCAAAGCCAGCCTCAGCAACTTGAGAGACCCTAGCAACTTAGCAAGACCCTGTCTCAAAATAAAATATATGAAAGGGCTGAGGGGACTGGGGATGTGGCTCAAGCGGTAGCGCGCTCGCCTGGCATGCGTGCGGCCCGGGTTCGATCCTCAGCACCACATACCAACAAAGATGTTGTGTCCGCCGAGAACTAAAAAATAAATATTAAAAATTCTCTCTCTCTCTCTCTCTCTCTCTTTTTTTTAAAAAAAAAAAGGGCTGAGGAAGTTTCTCAGTGGTTATGGGCCCCTGGGTTCAATTCCTAATACCAAAAAAAAAAAAAAGGAAAAGAAAGAAATCACATAAATGGTTTCAGCTTCATGTTCTATTTTACAATTTGCTTTTCAGCAAGAATGGTTTTTAAAGTCTACCCATGTTAGTCCATATAGATATGCCTTGTTAACTACAGTACAGAATAGTACAGTACCCCATTATTTGGATATTTGGGTAGTTTCAAATTGTGCATCCTATGTTTCCTAATTAAAAAGTGCCAACACTTATCATAAAAATTTGAATCTTAACACTATGAGTGGAAAATGTTCTTCTGTAATTTGCATGTTTTCTGGTAAGTAGAGAGGCTAATGCATCTTTTGTTGAGTATTTGCATTTCCTTTTCTGTCAATTATCTATCAGTCTTTATTTTTTGTTTTCAGCTATTTACTTTCTTATTGGTTTGTCGTAGTTCTTTGTATATTGTAAATAATAACCCTTTGTTAGGTATTTGCAATTTTTTTCAACTCTTTTCCTAAACTTCAAGTTTTTTAGTGATTCACTCCATGAGATGAAAGCTGATTTGGGCAGGATGACCATAACAAAGTACCACAGACTGAGTACTTGAACAATACAAATTAATTTTTTCATGTTTCTGGAGACTAGATGTCTGAGGTCAAGATCAAGGTGTCGGCAGGGTGGTTTCTCCTGAGGCCTGTCTCCTTGGCTCGTAGATGGCTGTCTTCTCACCCTTACCTTCATGTAGTCCACCTTCTACATGAATCCATGTCCTAATTTTCTCTTCTTATAAGGGTATACTTTCTGTGGGAGTAGTCATATTGAACACCAGCCATATTAGATTAGTGACCTCATTTCCATTTAATGACCTTTTTAAAAACCCTATCTCCAAATACAGTCACATTCTGAGGTACTGGGGTTAGGACTTTAATAGAGGAATTTGAGAAGGGACACAAATCAGTTCATAACAGCAGGGTAGAGGGAAGAAGCCCAACTGGCAGAGAATGGGAGCCAGGTCCACACCTGCCCTTTCTGGAACTGGACCCTGATTGCACGTGATGCAAGATCCCCAAACCAAGAAGATATTTATAATATGATTTGACACGCAGTTGACGGGTTCTCTTCTCCTACAACCCCAAGGTGCTCCAGGCCTCAGTTCACTCAGCTACCCTCACCATGTGTGAAGAAGAGACTACAGCACTTGTGTGTGACAATGGTTCTGGCCTGTGCAAGGCAGGCTTTGCAGGAGATGATGCCCCCCGGGCTGTCTTCCCCTCCATCGTGGGCCGCCCTCGCCACCAGGTTTGTGCTCATTTGGATCCAAAACTTTGAACCACTACGAGCCACATTGTGGAAACTATGCTGTGTGTGTGTGTGTGTGTGTGTGTGTGTACACACATGTGTGCTAGGGTGGGGTGGGAGGCTGTTTGCTGACCAAAGATAGGGTGCAACTCTTTAAATAGAATTATCCCATGCCAAAACCAATATTTATCAGTCATACATATCATGATGTGTTATGTCTGGGCTTAAGTTTTGGGAGTTGCTAGGTTTGGAGGAATGAAGATACATGAGATTAAATAAGGCTCTTGCTTTTTTAAATTTTTTATTTGTTCTTTTTAGTTATACATGACAGTAGAGCGTATCTTGACATATTACACATATATGGAGTACAACTTCCTATTTTTGTGGTTGTACGTGATGTGGAGTTTCACTGGTCATGTATTCACATAAGAACAGAGGAAAGTTAGGTCCAATTCCTACTACTGTCTTTCTTATTCCCATCCCACTCCCTTCCCTTCATTCCCCTTTGTCTGATCCAATGTACTTCTATCCTCCCCCACCCCTGCTTATTGTGAGTTAGCATATCAGAGAGAACATTTTGCCTTTGGTTTTTGGGGATTGGCTTATTAAGCCTCTTGCTTTTAAGAAATTTGCATTTTGTGAAGATGGCACACAACTAACTTGAGATCATGGGTTGTGAAAGAGGCAAAAATATTTCACCAAAGGGAAATAATAGGCAGAGAGGAATCTGGGAAAGGGAAAGCTTCATAGAAAAAGAGATACCAGAGGCTCAGGAGGATTCCAGCTAGTGGAAAGGAGAGCACAAGCAAGATGTGGAGGTGTGGAGCACAAGCATAGGGCACTTAAGGAGAGCAAGTACATGTCGGGGGCGGGTGTGAGGGGGCCGGGGGAGAAGAGGGAGGAAAAGTGTATGGATGGGCATTGTTTTATCTAAAAAAAAAATGACATTGTCTTAGGAGAGAGAAGAAAAACCAGCCCACAGGAAATCACTTACCTCCTCCTCTTGTCACCTCCACACTCACATGTGTCTGCCCACCCTTACCTTCTGTTGTCCTGTATCTGGGGGGCTCTTTTTCTCATTCTCTTCCTTCTCCAGAGTTAGCCTACTGCCTGAATCCCTCTGTAGGAAGCCTTCAGCAGCTTCACTCTCTTTTCTTGTCTCTTGCAGGGTGTGATGGTGGGAATGGGCCAGAAAGACAGCTACGTTGGGGATGAGGCTCAGAGCAAACGAGGGATCCTGACTCTCAAATACCCCATTGAACACGGCATCATCACCAACTGGGATGACATGGAGAAGGTATCTGGACTGCCCCACAATCCCCCTGTGTTTATTTTAACAATGATCCATCATCATGACCCTAGAATCTCACAACCCACTGTGCCCTGACAACTCTTCCTTGAAAATGTTCTCACCTCCTTCTTTCTTTTCTTTCCATCCCCCATGATAACTTCTCCAACCTACGCTGCCAGCCTCTCTTCCTGGACTGTTGCAATGGCTTCCCACTGCTTTCTTTATCTCCGGCCCTCACTCACCCTATTCTCTACCCTGCTGCAAAGCTCCTCTTTCTAGAAACATCAGCTCAGGTCATTCACATCTTCTAGAATTGTCAGTAGCTCCTCATTAACAACAGTAAGTTCCTAACTATCCTGTCATGGCATCTGAGGACCTGGCCATATCTAATTTCCGGTGTCCTCCTTTCACTACCTTCGCTCCAGTCAATATTCACCTTTGTTAAAATGCTAGCGCTGCTGGGTGCAATGGCGTGCACCTGTAATCTCAGTGACTAGGGCTGGGGGCAGGGGCGGTGAGGCAGGAGGATCATAGGTTCAAGGCCAGCCTTAGCAACTTAGTGAGACCCTGTCTCAAATTTGAAAATAGAAAGGGCTGGGGATGTGGCTCAATTCCTGGTACCTAAAATAAAATGCTGGTGCTACCTCCAGAGATGCAAATAATCCTCTCTCCCTTTTTATTTTCTCTGTTTTGATTTCAGATAGGTGAATTGATGTTATATTATTATCATGATTCTTTAATGAAAATCTTAAGTAGGACTCTGGGGGTTTCAAGAAGTTCTTTTGTGTAAGAAAATGTAAAGAGAGAGCATTTTAAAAATGCTAACATTTGTGACAAACAAACTCATGTGTGCAAAATGCTTACAGAGCCTTTCTAATATTCTCTCTTTGGGGGAGGGGTAACTACAGATTTAACCCAGGGGCAATTTACCACTGAGTCACATCCCCAGCCCTTTTTATTATTCTTTGAAAATATTTTTTAGTTGTCAATTGACCTTTATTTTATTGATTTATATGCAGTGCTGAGGATTGAACCCAGTGCCTCACATACACTAGGCAAGTGCTCTACCATTAAGCCACAACTCCAGCCCCTTTTTTATTTTTTATTCTAAGACAGTCTCATTAAGTTGCTTAGGACCTCATTAAGTAACTGAGGCTGACCTTTAACTTTGGATTCTCCTGCCTCAGCCTCTAAACTGCTGAGATTATAGGTATGCACCACTGTGCCTGGCTCTAATATTCCTTCAATCAATTCCACTGACAGTTGTGTGAGAGTATAAAATGTCTAAGATGATCGTCTTTTGAAAGGTAACAGAGAGCTTATTGAGCAGACTGCCATTAGGAATGAAGAATATTGAGATGAAATCTGTAATTCTCTAAATCCTGGATTTGGTTGCTCTGGATATGAGATAAGCACATAAAATGCAATAGCTTTCACATTACAGTCAAGTGGGGGAGATCATGAACACCAGCATCATCGGAGAGACCTGAGTGCAAATCCCACTCTCTAAGACTTAGTTTCTTCATTGGTAAGTGAAGATAAAAATATTTCCTTCATTAGGTTGCTTTGGAGATTGAATTAGGTGAATATTTAATATAATCCTAGAACACAGATTAGTGCTAAAGAGAAAGTGACATTTGTTATTTATATATATCTCACGATCTCTAACTTGAAAACATAAGAACTAAAATATTTTTTACAGTAGTGATAATGTATGAACCCTTCAAAGAAGCTTCTAGGATAATAATAACACATGCCTTAAAAAGAAAAACTAAATAGGGTAAGGCTGCCAAATTTCCCCCAAATAATTTATACACCATTGCCAGTACAAGAAAAATTATGCAAAATAGTCATAAAGAATGATTAGAGAAATAAATGGGCAAAGATTATGAGAACAAAAGGAGTAAGAAAAATTATTAGTGAGACCAGCCAAATTCTAAAATATAAATATGAGTTATAAAAATTAAAACAATTTGATGCCAACACAAAGGTAAAAAGGGATTATATGATACATGAAACTTCCAACACTAGAGGAAAAAAAAATCATTCAGTGAATTACTCTGGGACAACTGATTAGTTATTTGAGGGGCTGAAGAATCTTATCTCATACCAAATATATATCAACTGAATAGAAAATTAAATATAAAAATTCAAAGAATAGCCAGGCACAATGGCATATACCTGTAATCCCAGAGGCTGGGGAGGCTGAAGCAGGAGGATCACAAGTTCAAGACCAGCCTCAGCAATTTATCAAGGCCAAAAGCAACTTAGCAAGACTCACTCTAAAAATTTAAAAAAGGGCTGAAGATGGGGCTCAGAGGTTAAGCACCCCTGGGTTCAATCCCTGGTATAAAATAAATAAATAAATGATTTTAAAAAGTAAATGTGCATGTTTAATCAGTTTTCTGGTGAAAGTATTCGTAGAGAAAAGACAAATTTGACTTCTTAAAAAAATCATAATTTCTAGTATATCAAGAAAATCAAAATTCAAATGTCAAATTGTAAAAAATACTAAAGTACAATGAAGGATTAATATAAATAGCTAAGGCAAATTGGTAATTAAAACCACAAAATGTCCCTTAGACAAATAAAGGACATAAACAGGTAATTTGTCAAATGGAAATTATAAAAAGTTGCAAATTTGAAAAGATTTAAAACTCATTTTGAAACACTTGAAATTAAAGCAACCAGATATTATTTTTTTTACCTATCAAATTATTTAATATTTTAAGAGTGAAAACATTGAATTTAAGCAAAATAGCCACTTTCTTATTTATTTATTTATTTATTGTTACTGGAAATTGAACCAGGAGTGCTCTACATGTGAGCTCCATCCCCTGACCTTTCCATTTTTTATTTTAAGAAAGAGTCTTGCTAAGTTACTGAGGCTCAAACTTGAGACCCTCCTGCCTCAGTTTCCCAAGTCACTGGGATACAGGTTTATACTGCTATGCTCAGCTGCATTCTTGTTTTATTTTTATTTTTTTTTTTTAGCTTTAGGTGGACACAATATCTTTATTTTATTATTTTATTTTTTTTATGTGGAGCTGAGGATCGAACCCAGTGCCTCACATATGCCCGGCGAGTGTGCTACTACTTGAGCCATATCCCCAGCCCTTTCTTATTCTATTTTTTTAAAAAATTTTTTAGATGTTGATAGACCTTTATTTTATTCATTTATTTATATGCGGTGATGAGATTCAAACCCAGTGCCTCACACATGCTAAGCAAGCGCTCTACCACTGAGCCACAACCCCAGCCCCTACTTATTCTTAAAGAGTTTAACTTTTGTCGGTCACAGAAAATAGTCTCCCAGTTGCCACATCTTTTAGTTCCCTAACTCCACATTTAGGATTCTTCTCTGTAAAACATCTTGAATTCAAAACAGAAAATGTAAAGTGCACAAAGATAATTTTTACAGGATCATTTATAAACAAAAATCAGACACTCTAATAGTAATATGATTAAATATATGACATATATGATAAACTATTGAAGCACTAAAAATGTTTCCTTACTTTACTAAAAATGAATATTTACTATGAAAGAGAAAGTTATTTATGCTATAAAAACAAATTTGAACATAGTATAGTAATAATAATATGAAATAAGTAAATAATAATAACAAATTTTAAAATACATAAAGAAAAGATTCAGAACAAAAAACAAAACGTTAACTGTTATTAGTTGATGGAAATTTGGGATATTTTAATAATTTTTTCTTCTTTTTTTGAATTATAAATATTTTCAACTTTTAGGATACAATACTTTGTTAATAAAATAGAATGAAGTGCAGGTGCTTGGACCCACATGTAAAGATACTAATTTGGTTGGTCTGGAATAGAGCCTAGGAACCTGCACCTGGGACAATGGTCCCAGGTTATGCTGAGAGAGAGCATCCAGGGGCACATTTAAGAAATATCACCTTTTTAAGACCAATTGCTATTTTTCATGATCCTGCTAAACCTTCAAGTCAGGGCCTCTGCTTGTGCCATTTCCTCTGCCTCAGATGCTCTTCCTCACCTCTGGAGACATTCTTTGCTTTCAGACCCATTCAAATCTCCCAGATTTTGATAACTCCTGCCTCTTTCTTAACCTAACAATTTGGTATGTCTTTGCAGTTTGTATTTTTGACTGCCTTTCATCCCTTCAGATTTCAAAAGAACTGGGCACCGTGTCTGATTCACATCTACCTTCATTACACTTAGCATCCTCCTACCAAAGTTCACAAATATACGGGTTCAAGGGAACCAAGTGACCCTATGTCCTACCTCTGAAAGCAACCAAAGCCCCATGTCCCTGACACTAGTACCAAATTTCTCTGAAATAAAGACTATTATTGTATCATCTTTTGCCTCCCAGAGGACATTTAGTAATGTCTGGAAATATTTTTAATTGTCACAAATGGAAAGGTGCTACTAGCATCTAATGAATGGAGACCAAGGATGCTGCTGAACATCCTATACCGTACAGGTCTGCCCACTCAACAGAGAATTATTCAACCTCGAATGTCACAGTGCTGGGTGAGAAATCCTGCACTAAGCACCAATTAGCCTAGTCAGATATCAGTTAGGTTCCCACCAGGAGACAGTATACTCTTTCTTTTAATTGATTAAAAAAAAAAAAAAAAAAGATGTGAGCAGGGTTAAGGTAACCAGAAAGGGATGTTGAAGCACCCAAGTGCCAGAAAGTTTGTGTTTTTGACTGCCTTTCATCCCTTCAGATTTCAAAAGAACTGGGCACCATGTCTGAAACAGTGAGAGCTCTTACACCCCTAAGTCTGAAAGGACAAGGTGGGGGAGGGCAGTGTCCTTGGAGCCCAGTGAGAGCTGAAGTCCTGGAAAAGGAGCTACCCACCAGTTCATGGAGGACCACACCATTGCCAGGAGAAATGCCCTGACCACTTTCCCTCCTCCTACTCTCTAATTCTCTTGCTAGAATCTTCCATTGGCCAAACACAGAATTCAGAAAGTGATGAACAATATGCCCATCTCCTTTGAGGCACAAAGCAAAGGAGATAAAGGAGAAACGGGAAGAAGGAAAGTCCAATGGAAATAATCAACACACAGAGTATATTGGCCCCAGGGCTGGCCTGCCTGGGGCCCTGTTGAGAAAGAATATGTCCTTTAAATGTCAATTAGAAATCCCAAAGCTGACCTTTCTCCTCTCCAGATCCAACCCATCCACTCCCCTCACAGGGGCTTGTTAGAATTTTCCAGCCTGCTGGGAGTCTGCTGGGCTAATCTGGCTTTTGTCTCAACCAGATCTGGCATCACTCCTTCTACAATGAGCTACGGGTAGCACCAGAAGAGCACCCCACCCTGCTCACAGAGGCCCCACTAAATCCCAAGGCCAACAGGGAGAAGATGACCCAGGTAAGAGTTGGCAAGACTTGAGGTCTGGCACAAGAGTGCAACATGGATGCTCAAGTCAGATGCTTTCTCCCCTTCATACATCAGTGCAACAGACTGTTTTGAGGGCCTTCTATATAGCCCAGGGCAAGGCCTATAGGAAGTGGGAATAGTATAAAGTACCAAATTGGCTTAGTTCCTAACCTTAATAAGATTACAAACTGTTCTATAGCCCAAAAGGTGCTGTGATTTTTGACAGATAGTTCTTTATTCTTCACTGTCCTTTCAGATCATGTTTGAAACCTTCAATGTCCCTGCCATGTACGTCGCCATTCAAGCTGTGCTCTCCCTCTATGCCTCTGGCCGCACCACAGGTAAGTAGCCCTGTAATTTCTTTCTTTCTGATTTCAGGGGAAGTAAGGGCAAGCTGACCTCCTGCAGAGGATCCTGCTTGGAACAATTAAAGGAAGAGCCAAAGTCCAGGAGAAAATTATGCTTAGAGATAACAGATAGGAATGCCTATGGGAAATGCTGGGTCTGAGCTTACTTCATAGAGTTGGAAAGAATTTACATGAACAAAGCATAACTATCACACACATTCAGTGAGGGCTGTTCCTTATGGTAGCATTCCAGGAACTTATACACACATCCCATGACCCTGGAATGTTCTACCTCATAAAGTTAGCAAAGGTAGAACCTGTGATGATAGATGTTATATGTATGTGACCTTGCTGTGGAAGGATATTCAGGAAACACAGAACCTCAACACAAAATGACCCTTAATAGGGACTTGACAGCTTTCATCAATATCATTCAAACATTCAGTCATCATGAACTCATTCATTTATCCATTCACTCATCTATCAAATATTTCCCATTACTCTCTAGAATGTGCCAAATTCTGTACTAGGCCATGGACATACACAACAAGTAAAACAGAT
Source organism: Spermophilus citellus (assembly GCF_964194105.1). Taxonomy (NCBI): domain Eukaryota; kingdom Metazoa; phylum Chordata; class Mammalia; order Rodentia; family Sciuridae; genus Spermophilus; species Spermophilus citellus. The sequence continues at coordinate 52,515,648 of NC_138193.1, read as the reverse complement.
CCTGCCATTGTGGAGTGAACAGTTTAATGGGGGAGAGATAAAAGTAAAAGATCATTTCACTGCATGTGATAAGGACAGAAAGGAGGAAATACATAGCACACACAGTTTTGTATTCTGGGCTTTGCACTTGATTTTATGATATAAACATCATGTTTACTGGACACATGGTAGCCATGGAATGATAGCTTCATTGTTTATTTATTTAACCACTTCTCTTTTGCTAGACCTTTTGGTTTTCTCTAGTTTTTATTCTAAAATTTTTCATAATAAACTTTTGTGTACAAGAGCAGATTACCAGTTTCTGAATATTTATTTTGCATCTGGCCCTTGTCAAACCATCTTATTATGGTCTAATGATTTCTTAGTTGGTACATTTAGTCTCCTAAACATAAAACCATGTCATATGTAAATAATGACAATCCTGTTTATTTTTGGTAATAATATTTTGTATTTACATTTTCTGTCTTACTACATCGACTAGAACATCCAGGACAATATTAAAAAATAATGGTGACCAATCAGGTGCCGTGGCGCATGCCTATAACCCCAGCAGCTCTGGAGGCTGAGACAAGAGGATCATGAGTTCAAAGCCAGCCTCAGCAAAAAGTGGGGCACTAAGCAACTTAGTGAGACCCTGTCTCTAAATAAAATACAAAAAGTAGTACTGAGGATGTGGCTCAGTGGTTGAGTCCCCTGAGTTAAATCCCTAGCACCCCAAAAAATAATAATAATGATAATGATGACCAACACAAAAATATGAAGAAAAGAAATAAAACATCATGCTAAGTGAAAAATAAAATAAAATGTTTTTTAAAATGTTGATCTAGCAGTGTTTCCCCATCAATTAGAATATTGCTGTTGGATCAAGAGGGATTTCTTGTAGAGAAATTTTATTTCCTTTCATGGTTTAATAAAAGTTTCATTAGTAGAGAATGTTAATCCCTTTCAAATTGATTGGTTTTCATAATTCCTTCCAGATTTAACATTGTGATTGTAGGTACATATGTATTAATTTGACTCCTGTAGGATGTCCACTCTCACTTCAAGAACATGTAGCCTAGATTGAATGCAAATCAACAAGTGTGCATTACCCTGAATGTATTTCAAAGAATCCAAGAAAAAGAGAGATTTCACTTGCCTTCTAGAGGCCTATAGTCTCATTTGGGAGAAAAAAACCTGATATATACACACACAAATATGAATGATGATTCTCATAGTGGGTGAGTTTTTTTTTTTTTTCTTAAGAGAGAGTGAGAGAGGAGAGAGAGAATTTTTTAATATTTATTTTTTAGTTCTCTGCGGACACAACATCTTTGTTGGTATGTGGTGCTGAGGATCGAACCTGGGCCGCACGCATGCTAGACGAGCACACTACCACCTGAGCCACATCCCCAGCCCGAGTTTTCTTAGTTACTAAAGGGATATATGTTAGCTTGAGATCATTTGGTAACAGATCTCAGAAAAAATAGATGAAAGACAGAATGAGATTTTCATTTGCCCATCCTCTCTGTCCACAGGCATTGTCCTAGATTCAGGGGATGGCGTCACCCACAATGTTCCCATCTATGAGGGCTATGCCCTACCCCACGCCATCATGCGCCTTGACCTGGCTGGCCGCGACCTCACGGACTACCTCATGAAGATTCTCACAGAGAGAGGCTATTCCTTTGTGACCACAGGTATCCAGCCCCTTTCCTGATCCTGACTTGAACTCAGAACCAAATCTAATGTAGGACTGCAAGTTCTTAGGACTAAGAGGAATTCTATGGTCCAGTGTCTTCTAATTCTCTTGGGGCAGACTCACCCTAAACTGAGGCTATGCCTCTGGTCAAGACCAGGTAATCAAGGCAGGCTTATTGAAGGAGAAAAATTCCTAATAAAGATAGCCTGGGGACAAGGCTTGGGCCCAATTGTTCTAAGAGTCATTCATCTAACCCCTCCATTACAGTTTTTCCACCATTCCCTCCTTCATCAGGGACCTGCTTCTTCTGTTTGTGTCACCCTGGGACCTGTGGTTTTGACAAGGCTGAATGGTAGTGAAGTTATGATGGTGCATTTCATAACCTAGGGGTGCTAGGGTTTGTCTGAAGAAAATTGTAACTAAAGAGATTTGAATTTCTAAGAAGAGAGCACCACACAGCCCTACTGGGCAAATGAGTCTAGATTGGAAGTGTGCCCTGTAGGGCCCTCAGGAAGGCCGTGGCTTTATCAGGATGGTGATAAGAACAAGGAGGAAATCCCATGTGAAGTGTTGCTTGGGAATAAAGCTTTTGTATTCCCTTTTTAGAAAAAAGTGGACAATTTTACATGGGATGAAGAGACCATTGACCTTCTTTGGGGGTAATCCGGGTATCATCCTAAGACTGAATTCAAAATAGATATAAGGAGGTTTTCAAGGTGATCACAGTGGCACAACAAGCTAGCAAACAGAATACCCACTTTCGGTCTTTTCTGTTCTTCCCAGCTGAGCGAGAAATCGTGAGAGACATCAAGGAGAAACTGTGCTATGTGGCCCTGGATTTTGAGAATGAGATGGCCACAGCAGCCTCATCTTCCTCCCTGGAGAAGAGTTATGAGCTGCCAGATGGGCAGGTCATCACCATTGGCAATGAGCGCTTCCGCTGCCCTGAGACTCTCTTCCAGCCTTCCTTCATTGGTGAGGACTTTCAGTCCCTGCTCACTGATCTAGAGGGCTGGGTGGAGGGGTTCAAGGTGAAGGGTGGGCGAGGTATGAAAAGAGAAATACCAGGAAGTCATGGACATTTTGTTTGATCCCCAACACCACATAAAAATCCCCAACACCACATAAAAATAAAAAAATAAATAAAGGTATTGTGTCTAGCTACAACTAAAGAAAAAAAAATTTAAAAAGATAAAGGAGGACTGGGGTTGTGGCTCAGGGGTAGAGCACTTGCATAGCATGCATGAGGCATTGGGTTCCATCCCCAGCACCACATAAAAATAAACAAATAAAATAAAGGTATTGTGGGGCTGGGGATGTGGCTCAAGGGGTAGCACGCTCGCCTGGCATGTGTGCGGCCCGGGTTCGATCCTCAGCACCACATGCAAAACAAAGATGTTGTGTCCGCCAAAAACTAAAAAAATAAATATTAAAATTCTCTCTCTCCCTCTCTCTCTTCCTCTCCCTCCCTCTCTCTCTCTCACTCTATCTAAAAAAAATAAAATAAAATAAAGGTATTGTGTTCATCTACAACTTAGAAAAAGTTTAAAAAAAAAGATAAAGGAAAAACAGGTTAGAGAATATAAAATGAAACTAAGAATGAGATTAATACACTACACATGTCAGGACATTTTCCAATCACTTTAACATTTAGGTCATTGGGACATATCTACAGTAGGAAAGAGATCAGACTTGGTTTTAAGTCCCAACTCTGCCCCTCCAAATCCTGTAACCTTGGAACTTAACTCCCTTCTTCAAGTTCTAATTTTCTCATCTATAAATTGGAAATAATGATAGAACCTATCAGATGGTATTAAGACAAGGATTATAAAGTAATATTTAACACAAGGGCAATTACTTTCCTTAGGGATGTATAAGAGGAAGATAAGTGTAGAGGGTTTCTTTAGGGGGCATTAAAAATGTGTCCCCCAAGAGAATATTAAATTTGATTTAATTTTAATCAAATTAAAATTGTATTGTGATGGCTTCACACTAAAAATATTGAACAATATATTCTTCCACATCGTTATTGGTGCACTATAGTTGTACAAATTGATGGGTTTTATTGTGAACAATATACTATAATAGGGAATTTTTATGCTATGTGAATTTATCACAATAAAACTGTTTTATAAAAAGATGGTATGTAAGAGGAAATATCCCTTTAGAAATATGCCGTGGTCAACAGTGTGAAAGATCAGTTAGAACAGGGGGAAGCTAAAAGCAGGGTTCAAGACCAGCTGGGAGTCTGCTCTTGTAATCCAGGTGGGAAGTTGACTAAGGGTCTGAACTAGAGCAGTTGTAATAGCAGCAGAAGGATCATATGAGGAGTTGGAACTGTGTTTATGAAACAATGGGTGTTGTAATCGCCACTAGGCATGGAGTCTGCCGGAATTCATGAGACAACCTACAATTCCATCATGAAGTGTGACATTGACATCCGTAAGGATTTGTATGCCAACAATGTCCTTTCTGGGGGCACAACCATGTACCCTGGCATTGCTGACAGGATGCAGAAGGAGATCACAGCCCTGGCCCCCAGTACCATGAAGATCAAGGTGAGTCTTGCCCTAGATACCTTTTCCTGTTCTTTGCACGGAGACCTGCCTACCTGGGAAGTGCTGCCAGGCACAGGAACCTGGTGTTCTCTTGGGTTCAGCAGCAGCCTGGTCTGGAGCAAATTTCATCTTGGCAGATTATGTTTCTTGAGACCTGATAGGCTAGAGACATGTTTAGCATGGATGAACTCTTGTCATATGGATGTCATACAAGAATAAATTGAAAGAATTTGAGATAAAGAGAATATTGAGCTGGGTATGGTGGCACATACCTGTAATCCCAGCAACTCAGGAGACTGATGTAAGAGGATCACAAATTTAAGGTCAGCCTCAGAGAATTAGTGAGACCCTGTCTCAAATAAAGAATAAGAAAGAACTGAGGATGTAGCTCAGTGGTAAAGTACCCCTGTGTTTGGTCCCCAGTACCAAGAAAAAAACAAACAAAAAAGAATATTGGGTCAGTGTAGGAAGAAGTTGGGAGGAGGGAAATAGAAGGAGAGAAGAAGAAAGTAGGCAAAGTTAAAATGTCTTTAAAGTTTTACAAGGATTTGGATGTTACCCTAGAGGATGTCAAAATTTAAAAAGGGAATGTTTGCTCATGGGGCTGGCTGCCACTAAAAACTCTCAGGGACATTCCTGAATTTTTTTTTTTTTTTTTTTTTTGGTACTGGGGATTGAACTCAGGGGCACTCAACCACTGAGCCACATCCCCAGCACTATTTTGTATTTTATTTAGAGACAGAGTCTCACTGAGTTGCTAAGTGCCCCACCATTGCTGAGGCTGGCTTTGAACTCATGTCTCAGCCTCCCAAGCCACTGGGATTACTGGCATGAGCCACTGTGCCCAGCTGACATTCCTGATTTCTTGGCTAAGCTGCTCTGATCCACTGTTCATCCTGCCTCTGGACTTCTACACTGCTTCTCCCCAGGGTGCATTTCTAAGTCTTGAGCCTCAGCAGGATGGAAGCCCACCTGTTTACCACTTCTCCCTAGCCTCTGGTCTCCAAGCAATCATACCTACCTTCCCAGGGCTTCTGGGAACTTTCCTGCTAACAGGTTTAGAGAAAGAGTTGGGAATAGGAAGAAACTGCTGGAAAGTTACTCTCACAATAAAGGTGGTCTTGGGGGAGTAGGCCTGATGGAGATGTGTTCTCTGTCACAATTCTAAGAATTTTCCTCAGAAAGGAAGGCTGCTGGGGCCTTCCCTGGCCTGGTGGAGGTGCTCATCACAGGGTAGCAGAGCAGGTCACCAGAAAACTGCCAAGAAACTAAAGGCTCTTCCCACCCAGAACTTCAGGAGAAATGTACTTACTTTGCCTGCCACATGGAGGGCATCATGCCAGGATGCCACACCCAGCCTCACCCCAGATTCTGGTTCAACAGGTCTGAGGTGCCCGCTTCATCTACATTGAGAAACAGCCACCAGGGTACAGCAAGCATTTTTACCATGAGGATGGGAGGAGGGGTGGGGAAGTAGACATATCTAGTCTACCACAATGTCTATCCTGTTCATTTCTGATCATGGAGGCCGCCCTTTCCCAGGGCAGTCTAGAAGCATGGTGAGAAGATTTCTGGTCCTCCTTTCCAGTTCTTTTCTTTTGTTGCCTAAGGTCTGGGGCGGGGGAACTACAGGTATGTGCTACCATTCTCAACTTCCTTCCCTGTTGCTCTTGGGGGCTGATCATGATTCAAACATTTACTTTTTGCAGATTATTGCTCCCCCTGAACGGAAGTACTCAGTCTGGATCGGAGGCTCCATCCTGGCCTCTCTTTCCACCTTCCAGCAGATGTGGATCAGCAAGCCTGAGTACGATGAGGCAGGACCCTCCATTGTCCACAGGAAGTGCTTCTAAAGTCACAACAGGTTCTCAGGATTCTCTTGAGACTGTTGATACCAGTTACTGAAACATTAAACCTGCAAGCCTTACTTCTCTATGTGGACTCTTTTTTTTTTCCTGGGCTGTGTCTCATATACAATGCTAAGGGCTTTTCTCAAATTATTTCTAGTCTACACAGTGCTGCTTTGGTACTTTAGATACTATTCTTATCCCTGTGCTATAGAAGACAAAAATGAGACTCAGAGAAGTGAAGTCTTGCTGAGGATTACACAGAACCAAGATTAAAATTCAAGTATATCTGACTCCAAAGCTGTACCATCTTTTCTCCTCTTCTTTGAACATAAGTAAGAATATGAGCTAGATGACTTTGGGGCATTAAGAAACCTGGGCTTTCAGAGGTGTAAATCCTCATACGTAAGGGCAATACACTAGAGCACACAAACCCAAGTCATATAGGATGTGACATAAGTGGCTCAAACACATGGTTATTTGTACTTAGAAAAGGAAACTCACAATGGGACTAAGATCTCTCAGGTCCTTTGTCATTGAAGACTGGGTTGCATTTGGCTCCAAAATTAATCAAGAAAGGAACAGCACCCTTGGGAAGAATTTTTATTTTTCTTCATTCAATCTCTTTGTCCCTTCTCTTTTTTCTCTCCCATCTGCTTCTTATTATATTTCTCTCTGTCCCCTGCCCTTGGTCAATTCTCTACTTTTATAAGTAGTTGCTGAATTTTGGGCATGTAGAGTTCCTGGGTAAGACCACATGTGATTTATGTTTCTCACAAAGACAGTTCCTTCCTATCAAGATATCACTGCATAAAAGGGGAGACAAACATGTGAACATGTATCACAATGACATGAGGGCAAACAGAAGCATCCAGAAAGTGCTATGAGAGGGGCTGGGGCTGTAGCTCAGTGGTAGAGTACTCGCCTCGCACATGTGAGGCACTGGGTTTGAGCCTCAGCACCACATAAAAATAAATATTTTTTAAAAGGCCACATATTATATTTTTTAAAGAGAGTGCTCTGAGAAAATAAAGCTAAATGTTAAAGTACTCACTAAATGTTAGTTGTACTTATAACATGCTAGGCACTGTGTCGAGAGCCTCACATGACTGCCTCCTCTTTTTCTTTAATGTATACAGTTCCTTTATTCAATTTAATTCTTATGTGGTGCTGAGGATCAACCCCCCCCCCCCACAGTGCTTCATACATGTCAGGCAAGCACTCTACCACTGAGCCACAACCCCAGCTCCACGATTGCCTCCTTTAATCTTCAACATAACCATATAAAGCAGGTACTGGTGTTATCTTCCTTTTACAGCTATTTACTAGTTACCAGGCCACCCAGCTACTCAGTAGCAGGACAAGGTCCTCAGCTCTGCCTGGTGCCTCTTCCTTCTCTCCCTGTAGCCAAGTTCCATGTTCCTGATCACATCCTGTCTAAGCCACCCCAGACACACCCACTTGGAGACAGTGGGGCTCCGTAGTTAAATGCAGGGACCTCAGTGTAAGATGTTTTTCTATCGCCATCCTTGCCCTTGCCTTCTGGAGATAGGTGGAGTGGAGGAGCATGTTTTCAAAAACTCTTAGAGGACTTCAGCCCAGAAGCAGATCCTGAAATGAAGATTCAAATGCAAGTGACTTACTAAGGAAGTGCTCTCAGGGAAACCTGGTAAATAGACTAGGAGAGGCACAAGAGGAAAGAGGAAGCCTAGCAAGGGGATGATCTCAGGCAAAGTGCCCCAGCAGGCAGCTTCAGCCTGCAATTCTAGAGTCTAAGCTGAGCCTGACTGGAGGCAGGGAGGCTGGGTTTCACAGTCCCACACCTGCCAGCAATTAGTGAGGATATATACTCCAGGAGGATGTGAAGAAAAGGCTAGCTGTTGGAAGAGAAAGCACAAGGAGGAGGCTAGAGGACAGACACACACACACACCAGGACAGATAGCACTAACATGATCTGCTTTAGAGGGGTGTGTTGGAATCACAGCATGGGGGAAAGATAAGTAGACTTACCATCTGATCCCCCATACCCATCTGACTTCCCTCACCACTTCCTCCTCCCGCTCCTCCCTCTTTTCCCCTACTTTCCCCTTCTCCTACCACATTCTTTTTTCAAGAAAAAAAGTACTGCTGGGCATGTTGGTTCAAGCCTGTAATGCCAGCATTCAGGAGGCTGAGGCAGGAGGATAGATAGCAAATTCAAGGCCAGACTCAGCAATATAGTGAGGCTCTAAATAACTTAGTGAGATCCTGTCTCAAATAAATAAATTAATTTAAAAATTAAATAAATAAAAAATTAAGAGGGCTGGGGATGTAGCTCAGTGGTAAAGTACCCTGCATTCAATCCCCAGTACTTCAGTGGATATTGAGTTATCTAGAAGAATAGTGTCTTGAGGAACATGAAAGACAGGTACTGCTAGTGGATTCTCCCTCCTAATCCTCACCCAGGTCATTTATTTTATTTTACTTGATTTTATTTCGTGGTGCTGGGGATGGAGATCAGGCAAGCTAGGCAAGCACTCTACCACTGAGCTATACTTCCAGCCCGAGGCCACATTCTTAAACACCTCCCTATATGCCTCCCTTTATAATTAGGTATAGCTGTTGGAATGCCTTCAGGGGAGCAGAGTCACCAGTGAGTATTTTGGGAGTAAGGAATTTATTACAGGAATGAGGCTTTACCCAAAGGTAGGAGGAGTTAGGGAAGTGAAGGTCTGCAAAAGAATTGTAGGATAATTAGAGAGGGCTCCCTACTGCATGGGGAGGTAGCTGAGATCTATCTACTGGGCATGTTTGTCTGTCATAGTATCTGACAGTGATGATCTCCCCAGAGGAGTGGCTGTGATCTCATTCTGCCTTCCAAATCTCACATCAGGTCTTCATATGGCTAGCTCAAGTAAGAGCCCTGTTGGCAGGGCATTCCGGAAACTTGCTTTTCAACAAGGACAAATGAGTTTAGCACGTTAGAAAATTATTGATGCAGATGAGATGTAGCTGACCACAAATCCAGGCAGCAAAAGAAAGTCACAATTTTGTATGCTTATCTCCAATTTTTAATGGCTGCATAGCATTTTCTATAATATGTATCAGCATTTTATTTATCACAGTAGCATTTACAATCATTTGGAAAATAGTACATCTTTCAGAGCTATACTCCAAGACCAAGCAATGTGTCTGACATCTAGTAGATGCTCAGCAAATATTGGATTCAATGAATGGATGCGACATGACTAGAGTCCCCTGAAGTACCACCACATTAGCTCTTGTTCATAAACTCCAGCAGATCTCTGACAATCACCCAGGAGAAGAACGTGCCTCATTTTTCCAGGCAAGTGGGAGGTAATTCTGTTCACCAATATGCCACTACTTTCTGCAAAATACCCTGTTTACCACTGCCAGTAGGAACTAATCACCACCCTTTTGGGGTCTTCTTTTCTCATGCATAGAGATAGGATCCCAACATCTATGTTTATTCCGTGAGCTACAGATAATTGGACCAATACAGCTTTAGGAATTCCTGCCTGGAACTCAGGTGTCTTCTAAGCTTCCAAATGCACCTTCCTTTTGGTCTGATGACAGTTGGGCTGATCTAATTCTCTCTCCTAGGAATTTATAATTAGAACCAAGAAAGATACTGACTTTTTATTTATGGTATAATAATCAAACAAGCATAAATAAATAAAGGGGGATAGGAAGATCGTTACTAATGACAGTATTGGGTAACTAAACACTCTATTATGTATAAGATATTTTGGTTTATTAATTTATACTAAATACCAAACATAAAAAATAAGAACCCTTTTAGAAACAAACCACAGAGTGGGAGAGAAAATGTTTGCAAAGGACTCATACCCAGATTATATAAAGAACAAGACAAATAAAAGACAACCAATAGAAAAATGAGCACAATACTTGAACAGATCCTTCACAACAAAAGATATTCAAACAGTCAATAAACATTTGAAAAGCTATTCAACTTCATTAATCAGCAGGAAAATGCAAACTAAAACTATAGCAAGGCACCATCACACACAGAATAATAAAGTGTAAAAAAGGTGGTCATACCAGTTGTTGGTAAGAATGTGGAACAACCAGAACTATCTCTCATTGATGGTGGCCGTGTCAACTGGGATAATCAGACATTATGGAATTATTTGCTATTTAGGAATATCTACTAAGGCTGAGTATACACATAACTTATAACCTAATAGTTCCACACCCAAGAGAAATACATACTTTTGTTTACCAAAAGACATGTACAAGAATATTCATAGCAACGTTATTTGTTATGGCTCCAATCTAGCAACTCTCAAATGTTCATCAATAGTAGAATGGCTAAAATACATTCGTATAGTGACATGGTGGAATACTATGTAGCAGTGAAAATGAATGAACTACAACTACTGCACATGACATGAATAACTCTCACAGATATTATGTCAAATGAAATAAGTACTTCTTAAATGATCTCATTTATATAAAGAACAGGCAAAACTAATTCCTGCTGTTAAAAGTCAATCTAGTGGTTACCCTTGAGGGAGAGTAACTGGCAGGGGACATGGGGCTTTCTGGGGATGCTGGTAATGCCTTTCTTCATCTGAATCCAGGTAACATGGGAGTATACAGTTTGTGAACATTTAACTGAACTGTACACTTACAATATATGCTCTTTTCCTCATACATATTATGCTTCATTATAAAGTTTTTTAAAAAATTTTTTTAGTTGTAGATGGACACAATACTTTTATTTTATTTATTTTTTATTTTTTTTATTGGTTGTTCACAACATTACAAAGCTCTTGACATATCATATTTCATACATTAGATTGAAGTGGGTTATGAACTCCCAATTTTACCCCAAATGCAGATTGCAGAATCACGTCGGTTACACATCCACAATTTTACATAATGCCCTATAATACTTTTATTTTATTTATTTTTATGTGGCTCTGAGGATTCAACCCAGTGCCTCACACATGCTAGGCGAGCTCTCTACCACTGAGTCACAACCCCAGCCCAAATTTTTTAAAAATAACTTTTAGGGGCAGATTAGTTGCCTGCATGAATATAAACCTGAATAAGGCTTCATTTAACTTTCTCATGGGCCCAGACTCTAAGGATGCAGACAGTCTGTCAAACTTTTTTGGATGAATATTTTCTGAGTTTACACAGCCAAAGAAATTTTTGTTTGTTTGTTTGATTTGAGTACTGGGAATTGACTCCAGGGGAATTCTACCACTGAGCTACTTCTTCAGCCCTTTTTATGTTTGTTTGTTTGTTTTGGGGGGGGGATACAGTGAGTTAAATTGCTCAGGCTGGCCTTGACTTGAGATTCTTCTGCCTCAGCCTCCCCCTAAACCCTGCCAGTTGCTGGGATAACAGGCAGGTGCCACCATGCCCCACTTAATCAAAGATAAGTAAAAAGGGGCTGGGTTGTGGCTCAGTGGTAGTACGCTTCCCACACATGTGTGAGGCACTGGGTTTGATTCTCAGCGCTGCAAATAAATAAATAAAGTTCCATCAACAACTAAAAAAACAAATGTAAACAGTATTTTTACACAGAGGCGGTTGCAGAAGTGGGGAAGGAAAAGGACAGACTTCAGAACTCCATTAGCGCCACCCAGGTTATCCTAAACAAATCTTCAACCTGTTTTTTTAAAATAACAGTGCTTAAAATACAAACATGATTTCAGTCATCCAGTATAAACATCAACATAAGAAAAAGGGCCTGTAATTTCTGTGCCAACAGCTTCAAACCAGTTGTCCCATTCACCACTCTGAGACAGTCTCCCCATTCACATTGTAATCAGTCAGATCCTCCTAAAAACCTCCCACATCAAATCCTGCCATAATGAATGCCAGCTTGGCCTGTCTACTCCAGGTTTGACTCGTGTTTTAAGCGATAGGGCCTGGGAGCGTCCTCTGACACCTGAGTAATTACTTCGGAGGTTCTGGTGACCACGGGGTGTGGCAGGTCAAAACCAGTCAGACCTCACTGGTGGCAGCAGCTCAGAACTCCGCAGGGCACTTTCTCCACTGACTGCAGAACTTGGGTTTAGTGCACCAGCAAGTCTCTACCATGTCTCTTGTCAGCCTTTTACAAACCCGATTCTGAATCCTCTTACCACTTGCCCCGCACCTCACCCCTGCCCCCGCCTAGTTCACACACCTATCAGGTTCACATCCTTGGGCCTCCGCCTCTTTATCATGATGGGGTTCTTTGGTTATTAATCAAATTAATTGAGCGAACATTTATTTATTTATTCAAGAGGCAAAATAAAAGATGGAGTGTAACTAATGAACTAATTTGTTCATTTATTCAATAATGTTCCAGCATTGTGCTGGGAGTTCCTGGGAACAGGAAAAATTAATTCGTGTAAGATTGTCATTTTCTTACTTAAAATCTTCCAGTTTTTTTCCCATATTAAGTAAAAAATAGACAACAAACACCTGGGGCGGGGTGTTTAAATTAAAATTACCATTATTTCGAAGTCTATAAAAATACAAAAGTGATAGGATTGTACACTTGTGTCTTTTTTTAAGGGCTTTTTTTTTCCTTTTCAAATGTTACTTGTCCATTACACAAAAACGTAGGGGCTCTTCGCACAGTCGCAACTCCAGGGTTCTGCAAACTCTACCGCACCACTACACAAGACTTTCCCAGCTTTCAACACTTTACCAACAGCGCGAAAACACAGGGGTCCCTTGGGCCCCGCCCTCTCAGCCAGCTTAACCCCACCCACTTCCTGCCTGGAGTTCGTCTGACGTCAGTAACGCGCCAAGGCGCGTAAACAGCGGTACCTTGGGCGGAAGTGCTCTCTGCGGAAGTGAGCACCGCTCTGAGCGTGGGTGGGATGGCTGTGGGCCGTCTCTTTTTAAGTGGGCTGCGCACACTCTTCGGTACCATGGCCCAGAACCTTCTCGAGGGTGCGCCCTCCTCCAGGGGCCTGCACGCGGGGCACGGACCCCGAAGGCTCTCCATCGAAGGAAACATTGGTAAGGGCCAGAAAGTGGCTGCTAAGCCGTGGCCTCCTCCAAGCAGGTGACTGAGGCTGGGAAAGGAAGCTGGGCCCAGAACCCCACCCCCACTCCGCCCCCGTCTAATGCGACTTACCGACCTGCTTGTTCTGTGTTGCCTTGGCCTTTCTTCTCTCAAAGTGCACTGTGGGTGTTTCCCTCTTAGGTTTAAGATTTGGGGCTTCAGTAACCGCCCACAAGGACACATTTGTTGGGGCGCAAAAGCTACGCAGACTGTAGATAGGACAAAAATTCTACTAGATTGCTATCTTAGATCGAAATGGAAGCAACAAACAGGGTGCAGTTTGTTTGCCTAAGATGGGTTGCCAGATTTAGTAAAAAAAAAAAAAAAAAAGCACAGTTCATAGAGAATTTAAGATAAGCCAGGAATAAATTTTAGTGTGTCACTTGCAGTATTCAGAATACTAAAAAAAAAAAAAAGGATTATTCATTGTTTGTCTAAGACTCAAATTTAACTGGTTGTTTTGTTTTTATCTACTTCAAGAAAGTTGCTAAACTTCAGGCATTCAAATACCACTTTCACTCTTTTTGCCATGTCCCTGTGCTAGTTGCACTATAAATTTCCTAAGGTTTTCTTGGAAGAACCTCACTTCTTAAATTTAAAAATAGATATTAAGTTTAAAATAATTTTTTAAAAGAATAGTAACCCAGTATGTTAAGTAAAAAGTAATGAAAAAGTAAAATGAAAGCAATTAAAAACTTTGACTTGCTTCCTTGACCAGCAAAGGCCATAAAAAGGGGATTAGCAAGTGTTGAGTACTGAAGACATTAATTATAGCAGCAAACTGAGAATTTCTCATATAATTATTCAACAAATCACCTTTTGTGCTACTTCCATATGTTACTACTGATCTTCGCTATAGAACTCTTTTGAACTCTAATAGAGAGAGTAGACAATAAACAACATAAGCACAGTAAAGTGTGTTAAAGTAACTAATGTCATGGCAGAAAAACCAGGGAAAGGTCTCACTGTAGTGTCATTTATCCAAATACGTTAAAAATGTGAGAGAATCAACCATCTGGATAAGTGGGAGAGGAATCTTCCAGGCTGAGTGAGGTGCATGTAGAAAACCTGTGAGGTTGGATAGCATGTTGAGGGAATAAAAGGGAACCTATTGTGGCTGGAGTTGAATGGAACAAGATGAGATCAGATGGGTAAGGGATGGATGGACATTATAAACTTCATAGTCCATCATGGTTTTTTAATCTGAGATGGGAAGCCATTAGATGGTTTGAGGTCTCAGGTGACAAAAGATCACCTCTCTAATATGTTGAAAGTAGGTGTTAGGAGGCCATTGCAATAATAGTTACAATGAAAGTTACATTTTAGGGTAGGGCCAGTTGAAGTTGATGACAGATTGAATGTGTAGTGTGAGATAAAGAGAGGGCTCAGTGGTGGTCCCAATTATTTTGGCTTGAACAATGTGAAAAATGGACTTTGGATTTTCTTAAATAGAGAAGGCTGGAAAGAACAGGTTGGAAGAATAGTTTCAAGATTTTGGTTTTTAGTCAGGTGTGGTGGCACACACCTATAATCCTAAAAATTCTGGAGGTTGAGGCAGGACTCTGTCCAGTAGGCTGCCTCTAGCCTCTGTAACTTAGCAATATCCTGTCTCAAAAAAAAAAAAAAAGCACTGGGAATATATGTAGCACCCCAGGTGGTAAAGCACCCTGGGTCCAGTCCCCCAGTACTTAAAAAAAATATGTGTGTGTGTGAGTGATTTGAGCATACCTGGTTTTTATGTGCCTGTTAGATATTCAAAAGGACGTGTTAGGCAGTTGGATATATGAGTCTAGAATTCAGAGACTCTCTGGAATGGAACTATCAATGTAGATTGTATTTAAAGCCAGGAGATCGTATTGATGGAGAGGACTGAGCCCTAGGGTAGACAGATGGAAGAAATGGGAAAGAACAAGCAGAGGAGACTGAGAAGTAAGGACCTCTAAGATAAGAGAACAAGCAGGGGCTGGGGTTGTGGCTCAGGGGTAGAGCACTCGCCTAGTGTGTGGGAGGCCCTGGGTTCCATCCTCAGCACTACATAAAAATAAATAAATAAAAGCAGAGGCATTAAAAAAAAAAGGATTTATTTAAAAAAAAAAAAAGAACAAGCAAAAGAGAATGATATCCTAGAAGCCAAGTGAGGAAACTCTACAGCAGTTAGGAATGTGTTTTACTATTTAAGTAAATGAAGGTCTTAGGTGAACTTGAAAGGAATAGTGTTAGGAATGGTAGGAGCAAAAATCTTATTGGCATAGATGAAAAGAGAATAGGAGGTAAGGAATTGGAGACAGTTGGTTAAGACAGCTGTTTGGAACAGTTTCTAGAAAGAGGAGCCATGGCGTGGGAGCTGAAATTAGAAGGGGATTTGAGAGTTTTTAAATTCTGTTTTTATTTTTAGGAGGGAGTAGAGAATGTTTATAAGTTGATGGAAATGGCTAGTGAGGGTGGGGGGGACTGATGAATCAGGAGAAAAGTTAGAATTAACTGGAGTGCTTAAGTAAACAAGAAAGAATGGGATCTGTTGCCTAAGTGGAAAGTGTTTACCTTAGCTCAAAGCACAATTTTCCCTAGTCACAAGAAAGACGCAAAATATATGAGGTGTGGTGGGAACTTGGGGAAGGTCTTTTGATTGTATCCTCTTTCTTAGTGAAACAGGAAAGATTATGA
Source organism: Spermophilus citellus (assembly GCF_964194105.1). Taxonomy (NCBI): domain Eukaryota; kingdom Metazoa; phylum Chordata; class Mammalia; order Rodentia; family Sciuridae; genus Spermophilus; species Spermophilus citellus. The sequence goes on along the minus strand of NC_138193.1, from coordinate 52,499,858 downwards.
GAGACTTTGGGGAGAGAGAAAACATGAAACAATTTAGTGAGTGAGAGAAGTGTCCCATTGCAGGGCTGCAGTAAGGATCCACCTGGAGTTAGTGCTTTTGAAGGGAAAGTAAGACCAGTTACCACAGCTGTACCACAGTTGTTTTTCCCCAACCAAATCAGAAACTTGGAAGAAAAACGAGAATGGAAGGTCCTGCTACCTACATGCTGTTTTAAAGGTGGTCTTTCTGTATTTGAGAAACACACCCCTAAAGGGAACACTGTCCTTGGACACCAGAGTATTTGTTCACAAATAAGTTCTTTGAACAGGTCATTAGGTGAAGATTGAGCTCCTAACTCTCCTGACCTTTGCTTCCTCACCTAGCCACATTCTGTGCTGCTTCCTTGCTTTCTCCTGCAAGAAAGAGTGAGTGACTGCTATAAGTTCACCCACACACAGAGCACAGCAGTGAATGTGGTACTGCTCCTTTCCTTCAACAGGCTGACAATCAAGTGGGAGAAGCACACTTCTGAACATAATTTCCATGCTGAGTGATGTGATCCATGATTAAGTATAGAAACTCAAAATCTCTACAATAGGAATTCCCAGTATTCCTACAAAGAGGAAAAAGTGTTACAAACATAGGAAGTAACATTTGCCAAAGTGGTAAAGGCTGAAAATGCACATGCCGTTTAAATAAAGGAAAGTTGCTGGTTGTTTCTGGAGTTTAAAGGACCTGTGAGAGGGTGGCAAAACAAGAGGTGGGACCATGCTAGGAATTTATCCTGTTGGTAGTGGAAGGCTATTAAGTCTTGAAGTTAGTGTGTGCGATGAGCAGATTAACTTAAAAAAGGAATTTGGGCCAGAACTTCTGGTGCACACCTGTAATCCTGGCCACTTGGGAGGCTGAGGCAAGAGGGTTGCAAGTTTGAGGCCAGCCTGTCTCAAAATAAAAAATAAAAAGCTGGGGATATAGCTCAGAAGTAGAGTGCTCCTGGTTCAATCTCCAGTACTGCCCAAAGAAAACAATTGACTATGAATGAATAGAAAGTTTCATTAAAAAGATAATTTTGTTTGTAAGTCTTATTTGCTGCAGTATCCCGTGGTGCCTTGCATTCAGTTGAATGAATGAATGGATAAATTGGAATAGCTTGGAGTAGAGAGACTAGTTTGTGAATTTGGAAGGAAAACTGATGCAAGCCAGAACAGAAGGAATGAAGAGACAATGAAATGATTGTTTGAAACATTTTGAGAGTTAAATTGACAGGTCTTAGTGGCTACTTAAAGTTGAGGGATAGAGAGAAATAAAAGAAGATGACACTGAGTTTCATAATTTGGATACTGACTCAATGCAGAAGATGAAATAAAGGAAGAGGTGGTCTGGGGGAGGTACCTGGACATAGAAGAGACTGGAGATGGAAGCTAGAATTTCATATCGGGAAGTTGTTGACTGATGGGGGTAGTTGTTAAGCCTTGGGAGTGGACTGGGGGACTTAATCTGACTCTTTTTACTTTCATCTTGCATTACTCTCCATTACTCCACATGCCCAGATGACTCTCCCAGACAGAATTAGTCACTCGTCCTCTGTGGGCTGTCATAACATTTTGTACCCACAACTGTGTCAGCACTTGAGTTCTGTTGAAGTTGTTTACATATTTAACACCTTCCCTTGGTCACAGCCACCTAGTGTCCTGTATCACCATCATATAAACCCCCTAATTGATCCATTGTACTCATTTATTGTAGATTCTTGAATCCTTTTCTGTGATATCCCTATGGAAGTTGGTCATTGGTACTTAAAGAGGGAATATACAGAACTCTTTTTTGGATTGGAGGTTTTGTTTGGGGGGGGTTGTTTGGTTGGGTTTTGTTTGTTTTTAAACAGGGTCTTGCTGTGTTGCCAAACTGGTCTTGAACTCCTGGGATCAAGTGATCCTCCTCCTCAGCTTCTTGAGTATCTGGGACTATAGGTACACACCACCATACTCGGCTCTTGAATGCTCAACTCTTTTTGAATCAAGAGTTACATTTTTCTCTGATCACAGGTGGCATTCTGAAACAAATCAGAATGAGAATACCCATTTGGGAAACTTGAACAGGGGTGAACCCTGGTTCCAAATGAAGTTAGATATATTTAAAGGGACTTTTCTTAGAGTTCTGCCATTCTAACTCCTATTCATCTGATCCTGAAATTACAGACAGCACCATGCAAGGAAAATGGATCAGTGAAGTAGCAACAAATGGCATTTAGCACGACTTATGAGTTCATATGCAGTGTATAATTGAAAGTCAAAAGGTTGGTACCTAGAATCCCTGAACATCCAAAAAATGTAGTACCTAACCTGTCTTTTAATACTCATCATCACTGAAGTGTATTATCTTCAAAGTCAGTTATTTTATGAACACAAACCTAAACTGAAGTAAGGATTGCTGTCTGAAATATAATTATCAATGAGTCATCTGAGACCATTCTTACTTTTTATTTTCAAAGATCTCAAGAGAAGGAAACTTTTTTTTTTAATTTTCAGTGTAGACATTTGTACAGAAAGCAGCAGAAGCCTTCTCTAATAGCATTTCCTCCACATTCAAAATTAGACATTATCATCACTACTTTGTCTTTTACTTTTATTGAATATAAAAATTGAGCAAAGAATCCTGGCAGGGAAAGCACCTATTTATTTCAGATATTGAGTATTGATTCTCTGTTTCTGTGATTCACTTCATTCATTCCATCCATCTCTATTCTTAGTACCTAACTGGATACTCATGATGCAGAGGGAGGAAGGTATAGTCTGTGTCTTCAAAAAGTGAGCTCCTAGGCTAGCCGGAGAGAGTGATGAGTGAACAAATAATTACAGTGTAATACCTTGGTAAGCCAAGGCAGGCAGTAATTAACTCTTCCTAGGGATGAAGTAGAGCTGGAGAGAGTTCAAGGAGGCTTCACAGACAAAGTGACAGTGGAAGAATGAATCATTGGGTAGGCAGAGTGGGGGAGGAAGATATGCCAGATCAGTGAGGCTCTTTTGTGCTCAACAGGATGAGTTCACATCATAGTCTGGAAGCTGTGAGGAACCTCCCCCCACCACCTCCTGGTTAATGGTTTCCCATGAAAATAAAATAAAGGAATCAAGGTAAAAATGTATTAAGTTTCTGTTAAGACTGCTGACTGATTATTAATTTTGCCCAGAATGCTTTAGTTTATATGATCCTGGGTACCTAGTCTTAGGATTGGAATAGAATAGTTCTTTAAGGGCAAAATCTCAGTCTTTTCATCATTTTAGCACTACTTACTACTTGGTAACTCCTCCATAAACATCTGTTGATTGAATGAATGCAGTATCAAATGTGGTTCCTAACATAAAGACTACCAACTTTATTTGGGAGAAAATGTTTAAGTTATTAGATGATTTTATATTTACTGCCTTTGACTTTTGTAAAGGTCTTAGAATTGTATGGGGCTGGGTAGAGCGCTCACCTAGCATGTGCCAGGTCCTGGGTTCAGTCCTAAGTACCACGTAAAAATAAATAAATAAAATAAAGATATTGTGTCCAACTACAGCTAAAAAATAAATATTTAAAAAATTTTTCAGAATTTTTTTCATGTTTTTCATCTTGTTTCAAGAAAATAAAATACCTTAAGTATATTAAGTAGGGCTGAGGTTTTACTTAAGTATATTAAGTAGGGCTGAGGTTGTGGCTCAATGGTAGAGTGCTCACCTAGCACTTGCAAGGCCCTGGGTTCGATCCTCAGCACCACATAAAAATAAATTAAAACAAAAATAAATAAATAAAATTTTTAAAGTATATTAGGTAAAATATACTTTTTAAGTATATTATTTGGGGTATTATAACAGATACCGTTTTACTACTAGGTTTTAGCATAATTAGCTGTAGCTATAGCATTATAGTTCTTAGAAAAATTTGTGGAGAAAGAAAGTCATGTTTTAGGAAAAGATAAACATTAACAACAGAACACTCTGGTTTAGCTTGTGAAATGACAATCCTGGAGCCAATAAAAAATCAATATGTTGAAGTAATATATTCTAAGAAAGTATCTCCCACCTTTTTTTAGAGTCATGGCATATATAAAGTACAGCGATAACCAAGACCCTAAACGGAGGTTTGATGCTGCTTGTAGGCTCAAATACCTCCCAAATGTTAAGGTAGTAATAGTATATTGAAAGATAACAATCTGGAGCTAGATTGTGCTAAGTCTGAGGTAATGGTATAAAAGGCCAGTATTGCTGGAAGAAGTGGGGCTTTCTTTAGATGGTTATTCTGGTCACTAGGAGGCTTCTGTGGCAGTGCAGAACCAAACTACCGCTCTTATGAAGCCCTTGGGAACACTTTATAAGACATTTAAGAATGCCCAAGCCAAAAACAAAAAACAGTATCATCAGATATCACCATGCCAGCAAAGTTATGCTATCTTTTTAATATATAACTTTGAATTTTTAAAGTAATTATTACACATCTGTGGGTGGAGCTTGGCACAGCTTAGTTCCAGTGCAATTAGTTTAGTAAATATTGCCTTGTGGTGAATTACCTAGGGTGGCACAACTCTTAGGACTTTCCACCACCATTTATTGTCATTCTGTGCTAAGGCTGACTTATGATTACTAACTGGCTTTCCAGAAACCTTAGAAGGGGGAGTGGCATGCAGGGTGCCCTGGATATCAGAAGTGATTATTCCAGTAATTGGAACTGTATATTTCCCATTGTATCTAATTTGATGTTCTGTGTTTTGTATGTTTAAATGGCATTAATTGGATTCTTAGTTCATATTGCCTTTAGATGAACTAATAGGGTCTGATGTCAAAGGTAAAGTTGGTTCTCCCTAACCCTCAGAGCTCTTCCCTTCTATCTCCAACAGTTTTTTAGGTGTTTTTTAACTTTTAAAAAATGCTAGTAATTCAACTGGACACAGAAGCATATACCTATAATCCCAGCTACTTGGGAGGCTGAGGCAGAACAGTCTCAAGTTTGAGGCCTGCCTAGTCAATTAAGACCCTGTCTCAAAATAAAAAAATAAAAAGGGCTAAAGATGTAGCTAAGTGGTAAATGCCCCTGGGTTCAGTTCCCAGTACTACAAATATATATGTGTATGTATGTGTGTGTATATGTGTGGGTGTGTGTATATGTACACACACATATATGTATATATTATTATTACCTTAAAAATAATAAACATGTCAGTAATACTAACACTCATTCAATCCTAACAAACAAGTCAGCTACCTTTATCTTTCCATATTATTTAAAGTAGCTTTTCAGCCCATAACTTTTCAGCTGAACAAGGACCATGTTTTAAAGGTATTGAACAACTTGCAATCTAAATATTGACCACTGGGCTTGTATTTTAAGGTAAGGCTGACTCAGGGCAGGCAGATACCTGAAAATACATGGACACAACCAGTTGGTAGCTGATCAGTGTAGTAGGACTTTGGTGTGAGCTAGAGAAGTCCTGAACTTCATGAAGGAAGTGGGACCTTAGGCTTGGTAGGGGAAAGGATTTTGACACAGGCCTGGAAGAGCAGAGGAAAGCATTTATTCACTGATGTGTGGGAAGAGCAGAGGCTGAACAAAATGAAGAGACAAACATTGAGTGGAGGTGGGGACTGAGAAGAGCGTGACTGTACAGAATTCACAAATTCATGTTGTTTGTTCTTATCCTGTGTTTTCAGAAAGGAGTTGGAGTGGTGTGTAATAAATGTCACATATTGGATGTGTGGGCTCTTGTGCTGAGACATAGCACTCCTGATAAGTAACCACAATGGCTGATAGAATTGACTGGAATGGTGCCCCCTTCTTTCCCTTGGCTCCCTTTGGTGGAACTCACTTGAGAAAGACCATTTCCAAAAGAGGAGATGAAGCTCTAAATATATTCTGAAGTTTATATGTTTTGAGTTCAAATGCAGGTATCAGAGGGAACCACAATTATTATTTTGTGTGTTTTATTCATTAGTCAAGACATTAGGTGGACTTTGCTTTCTACCCTGGAAGAACCCCATCTTTAACTTGAAGCACAATTTTAATTGCAGTGATGGAGTCTCACCTAGAGTATACAGCCAAGCACAGAGGAGGATTAACTAATCCATTTTAGAGGTGTCAGGGCCCAGAAGAGTCTTCACAGAAGGTATATCTGAGCAGAACCTTATAGATGGAGTAGGAGTTGGCCATGTAAAGAGAGGGGGTGCTCCAGAAAATGAGAAGGCAATGCAAAATTGCATTTGCCGGAGAGAATATGGCGTGATTGGAATTGTAAGGAGTATGGTCCAGCACGAGTGCAGGAAAGCTGAGGCTAGGGAATATATGTAGGGGCCAAACCCTGTTGTTTCTCATAGACTAGGTTAACAGGTTTGATTTTATTCTGAGGACAACAGGAATCTGTTGCATGTGCAATATGACTGCAGCATAGAAATTGGGTTGAAAAGAACAGGGCTGGAGGTGGAGGGGCAAGTGATAATGAGAACCCGATCTTGTGCATGGAGGTACAAATGAACAGAAAAAGCATGGGGGAAAGTTAGGAGCAAATGAAGAAGGATTCAGTGGCCACTTGAAGTTTGGCAGAAGAAGCAGTTCTGACAGTGAGTGGATGATGTTGTTACATCCTGAGATATGGGATACAGAAGGAAGTTCAGTTTAGTGGGAAAGGTGATGACTTCATTTGGGGAATATATTGACTTTGAGGTTTTCCTGGGATGTCCAAATGAAGATGTCTGGAAGGCTTTGCCTCTCTGGAGCACAGGAGAAGTATGGGCCAGATATGGATGTAAATGGAAAAGATCACTTGGGTATTGTGGTACTAGATTGGATTTATCTTCAAATATTTCTCAAAGCAACCGATACCTTTCCATATCCTTGCTATTACTCTGATCAGGCTACTGTCATCATCTGATTGATCTGCCTACTTTCACTTCAGCCCATTTTAACACACCTGATGGAGTGGATTTTTAGAAGAAATGTAATTTTACTGCTTAAAACCCATTGTCACTGACTTCCCTTTGCCTTTAGAAGTCAAATTTCTTACCATGGCTTCAAGGCCCTGGTTGACTTTGGCCCTGGACTGCCTGCTCAGCCACCTGCATCTTGAGCCAGTTTTCTCCCTCATTTGCCCATACTGTAGCCATGCTGACTTTAGAGCCTCATTCTTCTCTTTTCCTGTGTCATGTGCCAAGTTTTTTTTTTCTCTCTCTCTTCCAGGCTTTCATTCATACTTCTCCCTCTGCATGGGTTATCCTTCCCCCACCCTTGGCCTGTCATAGAGCAAATAAGACTGTGACTGAAGCTTTACAATTTGTGTAGCTGATTTCATCTATTTATGATGGATCTGTTAAATTTTCAGCTATTACTAAATAGTCATTACCTCTGGGAGATTGAGACATTAAAATTACAGATCAAACCTTGAGGGGATTTTTTCCTTCCTGTTATTTCTGTTCATTATGATGACTCTGGCCTTGCCCATTATCAATTCAAAGACAAGGGTATGGCTGCCGAGTTTTGAAATTGGTAAAACTTATTCCCTTGAGGTGGGCATTTGTGATAGAACATAGCAGCCTTCTTCAACCTGATTTAGAAAGCATCCCAATACATGCTGTTTGCATTGCAGCTGTGGGAAAGTCCACCTTTGTGAAGTTACTCACCAAAACATACCCAGAGTGGCACGTAGCTACAGAACCTGTAGCAACATGGCAGGATATCCAGGCTGCTGGCACCCAAAAAGTAAGTTTTCAGTTGTGGGTAGTTGGCAGGCATGGGTGAGTAATTTAATTGTAATAATTTAATTTGCTCTGAGGGGCTAAAATAGCCCAGTTTGAGTCTCCTTTTTTAAAGTAGTTTCATTCCAGAAAGCAGACCACATACACCAAGAGGATATGACTTGTTTAAATATGTTTAGTTTTGATTTTTGTGGCTTTTATATGTCTGTATCAATGCCTGCCTCTGTTCTTTGTGGTTTCCCAAAGCATGTCCAACCATCTTGGCTTTGAAGATGAATTTTGTCATTCCTACCCTTAAGTATTTATATTATTATTACTGAAACTGACCATCAGAATTAATAGTTGATGATAGTGGCTTTAACTTTTTTATTTTTAATTAAGTTTTAAAAGTTGGACTTTTTAAAAGAGAACTTAACAGAGCATCCTATCACGGTGTTTTGTTTGTTTTGTTTTGGAAACAGGAATTGAAACCATGAGCACTTAACCACTGAACCACATCCCCAGCCCTATTCATATTTTTAAATTTTGAGACAGGGTCTCACTAAGTTGCTGGGGGCCTTACTAAGTTGTTGAGGCTGGCTTTGAACTTGTGATCCTCCTGCCTCATCTTCACAAGCTCCTTGAGATTACAGGCATATACCACCATGTTCAGCTCCTGTTACTTTTTAAGTCAACCCAGAGTTTATAGCTTACATTTATGTATGCCAGGCATTGTACCATGCCAAACACCATGTATTTCACTTACATCTCATAGCTTAAGTTAGGTATGCTGCATTGGCAAAGGCTGTAGGATTGCTTTCAACACCAGCCACGTCAGTGTGAATAGGGAGGGACTTGTTTGGAAATGAACTTTAGAGTGGTTCAGGGAGCGGCAGCACAGTGCTCCCTGAACAACTCCTATAGCCACCTGAGTGTCTCATGTAGGTTTCTACCAACTCTTGTTAGATAGTTCTCCTTATATTGACCCACATTGAATCCGTATGACTCTGACTCGTTGGTTTAGTTTTGACTCTTAAGTCTTTTCCATGTAACAACCCTGTATACAGTTGAAAGTTATGATGTGCCTACTTTCTTTCAAGCTGTGAACACCTTTAGTTTTCCTCATTCTGAAGTAATTTTTTCTAAGTTGTAAGCTCCAGTGTGCATTTTCTACTTAAAAACAACTAAGTGTGGTACTCAGAGCTGAACAGGACATGACGGATGTTGTCTTGGTGGTACAGAGTATCTCAGAACTTGTTCCAGGTGCCATTTTTCTGTTATTCCAGCTTAGAATTTGTTACAGTTTGTCATAAGCACATAATGTTTATTGAAGATTTTTATTTTTTCTAAGTTGTCTCTTTATGTCCGTATGTATGTGTTTACATATGTATTTGTGAAATTAATGTTTCTACTTATTTGTATATGTATTTGGAAATTATCGTTTGTATTTGCATATGCCACAGGCTACCTGTTGGGATTTCAAAATAGTCCACAAATTGATACTCCTTCCTTCATGAAATAGAGCTTAATTCTCCTCCCCTTGATTGGACTTAGTGACTTGTTTTTAAAATGTAGAACTTAGCAGATAACAGTGTGGCTTTCTAAGGTAGGTCCTAAAAGATATTGTATCTTTCTCTGGGGGAAGCCAGCTACTGTCTCATGAAGTAGCCCTGTCAGGAGGCCCATACAGCAAGGAACTCAGGCCTCTTGTCCACAGATACGTGAGGGGCTCCTTGGAAACAGGTCCCTCAGCTCGATGTAGCCTATCAACAATGGAAACCTTAGCCAACATCTTGATGGACACTTGAGGCAAAACTACCAGCTTATCTGCTTTCCAAATTCCTGCCTCATAGAATGGAGATAGTGAATATTTTTTTAATGCCAAATAATGTTGGCGTTATTTGTTGGGTAATATATCCAATTATATAATCCCATTTTCCAGAGATAAAATGATTAACATTTTTGTTCTTTTACACTTTTTTCTACAGAGGAGAAAAATGTATATATTTACATGTAAAATATATATAATTTGCCTTTTTAAGACAAAAATTGTGATTGCCACCTCCATGTCACTTAATAGACAAGGTCTTCCTTTCATAGTAATGTAATTTTAATGGCTACAGTATACTACATAGTAAGAAATTATTATTTAGTTGGGCATCCTTCATTTTGAATAGTTTCTCAAATCTCCCTATTACAAACAATGTTTCGATGATAAATATCCTTGTAGTGAAATTCACCTCTACTTCAGTACTGAGGATTGAACCCAGGAGTGCTCTATCAATGAGCTATATCACCAGCCCTTTTTATTTTCTATTTTGAAATAGGGTCTTATTAAGTTGCTGAGGTTGACCTCAAACTTGTGTTTCCCCTCTTTCAGCCTCCTGAGTCACTGGGGTTATAGGCATGTGCCACCACACTTGACCAAAGTCTTTTTCTAATAACCAAATTTTATGTGTCTCTGTATTTTAAGATAAGCAAATTCAAATTTTGATGTCCAAAAATGATCTATATTTTTGATATTTTTGTTGTGTTTTACACAGTTTCCCTTCAGAAAAGGGAAGTATTCTCATACTCTCAGCAGTACTATTCCTTTTTATCCTTGCCAATGTGGGAGGTAAGAAAATGTTATATGTCTTTGATTGCCAGTGAGTTGATATTTTTTCCTCTTATCCTTTTATAATTGTTCTTTTTAGTGTCACTCCTTGCTTTTAAGCTCTTCATCTTTTTATTTAATTTTTTTTTTTTAGTTTTGGGTGGACACAATATCTTTATTTGTTTATGTGGTGATGAGGATCAAACCCAGTGCCTCACGCACGCTAGGTGAGCGCTCTACCTCTGAAAGGCAACCCCAGCCCCCTCTTCATCTTTTTGTAATGGCTTCATAAAGGCTCCAAGTTCTTTTTTGTTCTTTCTTTCTTTTTTTTTTTTTTTTTTTTTTTGGTGGTGGTGGGGATTGAACCCAGGGCCTCACACATGCTAGAAAAGTTTTGCCACTGAGCCACATCCTCGGCCCCATCATAAAAGCAATTTGTATGCAAAGTGTATTAACTCTGTCGTGTATTACTGATATCTTCTTCTCCTGTTTGTCATTTTTCCTTTATATGTGATATATTTTGCAATTCTTTTTTTAAATATTTATTTATTTATTTATTTTTAGTTTTTTTAGGTGGATACAATATCTTTATTTTTATGTGGGTGCTAAGGATCGAACTCAGTGCCTCATGCATGCCAGGCGAGCGCGCTACCACTTGAGCCATATCCCCAACCCCTGCAAGTCTTAATACAGTTCAGTTTTTATATAGTCACATCTATCTTTTTATTCATAGTTACTGCCTTTGATGTTAAAGTTTTAGAAACCTCCTTATAGCCCAAGATTTAAAAAATATCCACATCTATTTCTTTTTGTTGCTTTTTTTGCTTTTATGCTTTAAGTTATATGACTCAGATTTTATGTTTTCACAAGTGGGTATCTACTTGTCCCAGTAATATTTTTGTTTAGTTTATTCCCAGTTAGCATATTAATTTTATTGTTATTGTGACTAGTATCTTTTTCCCAGTTTTTTCAAACTGGTTATTGCTGTTTTGAAGGAAAGTAGTTGGTTGGATTTGACTTGTATAACTGATGATGATGATGATGATGATGATGATGATTTATTTATTTATTTTTATGTGGTGCTGAGGATCGAATCCAGTGCCTTGCACATGCTAGGTGAGCACTCGACCACTGAGCCACAACCCCAGCCCGTCATTTCTATTTTCTTCCTTTGAATAGAATTTCAAGAACAATATTAAATAATAGCAATAAAGAGAATCACCTTTATCTTTTTTTCTCCTTAATGAACTTCCTCTAATATGTCAGTTTTAAGTTCTATTACTCATTTCAGTAGATGTGGAGGAGGTACCCTTCCATTACTAGGATATTAACTTTTTATCAGGATCAAATGTTGAATTTCCATCAAAAGAATTTTTAGTATCTAGTGAGGTAACCATGGTTTTTTTAATCTCTTAGTATTAGTCATAGATTGATTATGATACCATTCTGACATTTCCAGAAGAACTTATTTTTGGTAATAGTGTAGTATTTTCCATTAATTTACTAATATGTTATTTGGAATTTTGCGTGCATGTTGGTGAAATTAATTGGTATTACTATTTGTATAGACAGCTTTGGACAGATACCACCTGAGTTATGAAAATAAACTGAGAAACTGTGCGTCTTTCTTACCATAAAAAAAAGTCTATTCCTCAAAGGTATAATATCATCTTTAAAATGATACACATTTGGTGCTGTTTGAGGGGGATAGTTACTAGACAACTGTTTTCTTCCTTAGTTATTATTCAGGATTTTTAATTTTTTTTAACACCTAGATTCAATTTTGATAATTTCATTTTCCTGAAACATTATCCTTTTGAGATTTTCAAATTTAGTAGTGTACAATTAGTGCTTTTTGAAATATTTTAAACTTGGGCTGGGAGTGTGGCCCAGTGTGATTTAATCCCCAGCACTGCTTAAAAACTACACACACACCACCTGCACCTCAAAGCGTTAATCTCTGAAATATACAAAGAAAACAAAAACAAATAACCCAATCAATAAATGGGGAAAGGAACTGAACAGGCACTTCACAGAAGAAGAAATATAGTCAAACATATGAAAAGATGTTCAAAATCTGTAGCTATGAGAGAAATGCAAATTAAAACTACACTGAGATTCCATCTCACTCCAATCAGAATGGCAATTATTAAAAATACAAATAACAATAAATACTGGCAAGGATTTGGGGGAAAAGGTACACTCATACATTGCTGGTGGGACTGCAAATTGGCGCAATCACTCTGGAAAGCAATGTGGAGATTCCTTGGAAAATTCGGACTGGAACCACCATTTGACCCAGTTATCCCACTCCTTGTTATATACCCAAAGGACTTAAAAATCATCATATTACAGTGACACAGCCATATCATTTTCTTATACCAGCTCCGTTCACAATAGCTAAACTATGGAACCAACCTCGGTGCCCTTCAACAGATGAATGGATAAAGAAAATGTGATATAATATACACATACATATATATGTATGTGTGTGTGTATATGTATATACATATACACACACAATGGAATATTACTCAGCCATTAAGAAGAGTAAAATTATGGCATTTGCTGGTAAATGGATGGAACTGGAGACTATCAAGCTAAGTGAAATAAGCCAACCCAAAAACCAAAGGCCGAATGTTCTCTCTGATATGTGAATGCTAACACAACAAGGGAAGAAGAGGAGAAGAATAAAAGTTCATGGATTAGACAAAGGGGAGTAAAGGGAAGGGAGAAAGGATGGGAATAGGAAAGACTGTAGAAAGATTCAGACATAATTTTCCTATGTTCACATAGGAATACATGACCAGTGAAATTCCCCATCATGTACAACCGCAAGAATGGGATGCTAATTAGAATAAGTTATACTCTGTATATGTATAATATGTCAAAATATACTCTACTTTCATGTGTATCTAAAAAGAACAGTAAAAAATGCACTATATGAGATTATATAATATATATGTATGAAAACTCAATTAGTGAATTTTTTTTTACATTCTATGGTGACTTACATTCTAATTTATTAATTTTGACCTGAATTTATTCATTTCTTTGGCAGACTTTCTTTGCATTTTATAAAGCTCTTGAGATCAAGTGATTCATTTGTGATTTTTCTTTTTTTTTCTGTCTTAATAAAAATATACAATTGGAAATTTTATTGATCAGATAATCTTTGTCAAAGTTTTGAGATTTTGATATACAAAGTTTTTACTGAAATTTCCAAAAAGTTTATACTTGCAGTTTTTATTTATTCTATGCCCAAGTGCTAAATTACTTAACATTTTTATTAAATTTTTTGTGTGCAGAATTATTCAGTTTTTTATTTCTAGTTTGATTTTGTTATAGTTAGACAATGTAGCTTTTATGTTTCTAACTTGGAAAAATTTAGATTTTTTTCATAGTTAATGTATGATTACTTTTTGGTAAATGTGCTGTGAACTTTTAAGGAGAATACAATGTGAATTGTGAAGTTTGATGTGATTTTTCAGAGTTAATATGTTGTTTATATGACACAGAATGAATTTATTAACACTTCTAAGAATAAGATGTGTGTTAAGTTTAATAATCATTGAAGAAATATTCTAGTTTCAGATGTGTAGAAAAGTAATGAATTTAGTTCTGTAAAGTTTTGGGGGGTTTTTTGTGATGGGGAGGGTACCAGGGATTGAACTTAGGGGCACTCAACCACTGAGCCACATCCCCAGCCCAATTTTGTATGTTATTAGAGAGAGGGTCTCACCTATTCCTTATCACCTCGCCGTTGCTGAGGCTGGCTTTAAACTGGCAATCCTCCTGTCTCAGCCTCCTGAGCTCCCAGGATTACAGGCATGCACCACTGTGCTTGGCCAAATTCTCATTTTTGGCGTTTACTTTTTCTTTTAATACTGAGATGGTGAATACCTGTAATTACAGCAACTCTGGAGGCAAAAGTAGGAGGATCCCAAGTTCAAGTCCAGCCTCAGCAATTTAGTGAACCCTTAGCAGTTTAGATGCTGTCTCAAAGGAAAAAGGATGGGGTTGTAACTCAGTGGTGGAGCACTCCTAGTTTAATCCTCGGTACCAAAAATAAATAAATAAATTCTAAGAGAAGTATGCTAAAATGTGTACTCATATTTTGTCTGTCTCTTTATATTTTTCAATTTAAATTTTTAATTCTTATTCTTAATTGGCTTTGCATTGTATTTATGTATTTCAGTGCTCTTTTATTCCCTTTGAAAAGGTTCAAGACTTCCTTGTGGGGTCTTTAATTTTAGTTTATTGGTAGTTATTAAAAGTGTTCTTACAGCACTTAATGTTTTTTTCTTGATACAATATAGCCGCATTCACTTTCTTTTTATTTGTATCAGTAGATTTTGCTTTCCCCTATTTTTCAGTCAGTTCCCTTAGTTTTCAGCCAAACTGTTGTTTTAGATGTTACTCTTAGGAACAGGAATTTTTAGTTTTTTTCCCAATCCTTTCTTGGGAAGTTTTTTCTTTATTATGATCATGTCTATCACCTTACTTTGTGTTTTCATCTTTATTTCTGTTCTATTTAATTTTTTCTTTCACTTTCCTTTATTTATTCAGACAATTAATTATTTTTATTCTACCAGTGGTGCAGAGAAATTAAAATATACATATTGAAACCTATCTATCAATGTTAATGGAGTCTGTGAATGGAGAAAAATTAGTGCTTTTTTTTATTATCTCTTTTTTTACAGACTCCATCCCAGGTTTGGTTTTGGTTTTTGTTGTTTTGTTTTTGGTTCCTGGTATTGAACCCAGGAATACTTAACCACCGAGCTTTGTCCCCAGCCTTTTTTGTTTTTTGAGACAGAGCCTTGCTAAATTGCTTAGGGCCTCTCTAAATTGCTGAGGCTGGCTTTGAAGTTGGATCCTCCTGCCTCAGCCTCCCTAGTCACTGGGATTACAGATGTGCATCACCATACCCGGCCAACCCAAGTATATTGAAATCATGAAATTTTGTAGATACAGAATGTTTTTTTAAATATTTATTTTTTAGTTTTAGGTGGACACAATATCTTTATTTTATTTTTATGTAGTGCTGAGAATTGAACCCAGTGCTTCACTATGCTAGGTGAGCACACTACCACTTGAGCCACATCCCCAACCCCTACAGAATGTTTTTTGAAGTATGAAACTTCTCTCTTAATAGTGATTCTTAAATTTGCAATGTCACACAACCACATTAATAATAGTCACTTTATACTAAACTCTTTTCTGGTTTATTACCACTATTTTCTCTTTACAGCATCTTCCCATTTCTTAATTCTTTATTTTGATTCATTTTCCAGTTAACTGAATTACATTCTAGATAAATTTTTTTTAGAAAGAATAAGGGGGTGGCATAATTTCTGAGTGGTTGCTTGTCTGAAACCATCTTTCTTTTGCCCTGGAATATAAAAGGTATTCTATTATAGGAAAGTGCTTTATGCTTTGGACCATTTGTCTTTCTAAATAATTGTGTCATTTCCCTCTTCATGGGGTATTTTTGTAGTTGCTTTTGTTATATTTTTAAAGAACTGTTGGCATTTTGCCAGGATAGGTCCAGGTCCACAATTCCTTTTGTTGTGTCTGTGTGTACACACGCACACGTGCACATAAATGACTATATAAGTAAATACACACACACACACACACAACCTTAGTTCTGATACTCAGTGAATTTCTCTGCTGGTGTCTTTTATTTTATTCTCCACTTGATTCTAACTTGTTTTTCATTTGATCACTTTAAACTCCTAGTAGTATCATGAAACTTTTTTTCTACACCAAAATACCTAGAGCTATCACATTTCTATTAGGTCTTCTTCAGTGATGAAGAAGATGTATACCTCATGAATGTCTTCCTCTGCTCCTTTTTCATTGGGAACTCTGAATTCTTGTTTCCTTAGAGTAAAAATGTTTCTTTGGGAAGCTTTATCTTAGTTAAGGGTCCAGTTGTTCCTTGGTATCTGCAGTGGATTGGTTCCAGGACATCCTCTGTTATTATACTCTTCAGTCATCTCTATCTTATTTGTAATACATAATACAATGTAAATACTATGTAACTACTTTTATACAGTATTATTTAAGGAAAAAGGACTAGAAAAGAGTCTATGTGTTCCTTATAGATGTAATTTTTTGTGTTTGGAATATTTTCAATCCACAATTGGTTGAATCCGTAGTTGTGGAACCCACAGATATGGAGGACTTAGCTGTACATTGAAGTTGCTGGAGATCATATTGACTCCTGTGTGTAAAGTTGTTTGATACAAAATTGTCTTAGTTGTTGGGAAGTGGAACCCAGGTGACATTACATCTTGGTGTACCTTTTTATAGGTAAGAAAAGAAAAAGCAAAAATACCCTACAACTACATTACCATGTATATCAAATCTCCTCCTAATATGTCTTTTTATTTATTTTTTTCATAATTTTCTCTTTTTTCTTAGTTTAGGGGAAATTTCTTAAGCTGACACTCAGTATGGATTTTCTGATTCACTAATTGAGTTTGTCTCAGTACACAATCTGCTAGTTACTGTCTTTATATTTCTTTTGGAAATTGCTTTTTTTTTTCCTCCTTTAAGAATGTTCTTTTTTGGGCTGGGGTTGTAGCTCAATGGAAGAGCATTCGCCTAGCACGTGTGAGGCCCTGTGTTCAATCCTTAGTACCACATAAAAATAAATAAATAAATAAAATAAAGGTATTGTATCCATCTACAACTACAAAAAGATTTTTTTAAGAAAACAAATGTTCTTTTTCTTTTTTAATGAATGTTCTTTTCCTAGTCAGGTGTGGTGACATAAGCCTGCCATCCTAGCAAGGAGGCTAAAGCAGGAGGATCACAAGTGTGAGGCCAGCAACTTAACAAGGTTCTAAGCAATTTAGTGAGGTCCTTAGCAAGATCCTATATCAAAATAAAAAATAAAAACGGCTGGGGATGTGGATCAGTGGTTAAGCACCCCAAGTTCAATCCTGGGGACCCCTTCCCCCCAACAAAGAAAAGAATGTTCTTTTCACTTTCTTTCCTTTCTCTTTCTCTCTCTTTTTTTTTTTTTTTGGTACCGGGGATTGAACTCAGAGGCACTGGACCACTGAGCCATGTCCCCAGACCTATTTTGTGTTTTATTTAGAGACAGGGTCTCACTGAGTTGCTTAGCACCTCACTTTTGCTAAAGCTGGTTTTGAACTCCTGCCTCAGATTCCAGATCATTTCAGCTTTTATTATGACAGCCTCTTCTTTAAAAATTTCATTTTTGTAGGTGGACTTTATTTTATTTTGTTATATGGTGCTATGGATTGAACCCAGTGCCTCACACATGCTAGGCAAGCATTCTGCCACTGATCCGCACCATAGCCTCCCAACAACCTCTTTTTATTTTATCAATGATATAATCTCAAATCTCATTGAGATATTTCTGTTTTCTCCTGGTTTGTACAACAGCTTTATCTGAGCACACAAGTTGATCCTCTCTCCTTTTGGGTTGCAGAATATTTTTATATCCAATTATTGTCTCTTTATTCGTTTATACAACTTAGAAGGATGTTTCCATTTGTTCTTTAACAAAGGTGGCTCTTTCACAAATCATATAGGCCCTTGTATAGTGTTTGTTCCAGAACAGTGTCCCTTTGGTAGTCCAGAGCTTACTGGTGCAGTAGCCCATACTTAGTCCACCTGCTACATCTGCCTGCCCAGTGCCCTACTCCATCATGGGGTCTCCAAACTGTGCAGCAGACCATGGCTGCTCCTACAGTCTCTAATGATTTTTTTTTTTTAAGGTGTAGATGGACACAACGCAATGCCTTTATTTTTATGGTGCTGAGGATGGAACCCAGGTCCCGCCCATGCCGCTGAACCATAATCCCAGCCCTCTAATGATATTATCAGAGACTCAAGGAGATTCAAATTTGTGCCCTTGCTGTTTCTATTAGGGGCCATTTGTGAGGCTAATGTGTGTTTGTGCATTGGGGGATTATTAGAAGGAGAGAATTCCTGAACACATCTCTGAGTGAATGACTTTCTGATCCATTCAGTTCAGTATACATTGCTTCTTTTAAAGCCTTTCAAAGAGCTGTGATCCTTTTTTATAATCTAAGAGTACTGCCCCCTCCCCAACTTCTGTCTTTGTTTCTACCTGAAATGCTTTCTTCTTCCTCTTCCTCTTCCTTTTTTTTTTTTTTTTTTTTTGACTGGGGGAGACTGGGGATTGAACCTAGGAGTGCGCTACCACTGAGCCACACATCCCCAGTCTTTTTTTTTTTTTTTTTTAGAGAGAGAAAGAGAGAATTTTTTAATATTTATTTTTTAGTTTTCGGCAGACACAACATCTTTGTTTGTATGTGGTGCAGAGGATCGAACCCGGGCTGCACACATGCCAGGCGAGCGTGCTACTGCTTGAGCCACATCCTCAGCCCTCAGCCCCAGTCTTTTATTTTTATTTTGGGACAGGTCTCACTGAGTTGCTGAGGCTGGCCTCAAACTTGGAATCCTCCTGCCTCAGCTCCCCAAGTTTCTGAAGTTATAGAAATGCTTTCTTCTTAATCCCATTTCCATTTCTGAAAATTCCATCTGTCACTCACTTCCCAGCTTAATGTCACTTTTTCCCAGAAACTTACTAATGTGATTGACCATCACATTTTGCCTATATTCTAGCTCTGTGTATCCTAGTATTCTTCTTCCATTTGCATTGTGAGTTTCTCTGGTTCACCTTCATAAGAGGCATTAGAATGAAGAGGTTAGAGGAGGCTAGGTTTTACTCCTCACTCAATTTTTATTCCCCATGAGACCTCAAACAAATAAATTACTTTAACCTCAGACTAAGTGGACATAACATTACCTACCTCACAAAACTATTTTGAAAATAAAATGAGATAACATCATAGTAAACATTGAAATATTTCCTTTTTCTTTATCATTATAGCACCTAGTCTATGTAGCACCTCATCCATGCTACAGGCCTTCAATTAATGGTGATTGAATGAATGAATCCAGATCCAAAGTGGTTTCCACAAAACTCACCTTTGATTTAAATCAATGGCAGAACCCAGAATAGAATCCAGGGCTCCCAAGTATCCCACACTTGTTCCCACCTACACATGTCAAATTAATGAAACTCCTCAAATTGCTTTTCATAAAGTCTCTAGAAAGGAAGAGGGTTTTGTTTTGTTTAATAAATTGTAACCCTTCTGTAAAATATATAGAATTCTGTTTGTTTGCTTGAACTTACAAATAAGCAATTGCTTTCTTACCTGCCTTGACATTTTAGAAAGAGCCACAGATGGAATCTTAAAAAAGAGTCAACATAGTGTTACAATGGAAAGATTTGATTCAGATTAGAATTTTAGAAAGCTGTTGGTTGTTAACTCTTAATACTCCACAAATCCTTCAATTAGTGAAATGTGTTTTGTTTTGTTTATTTGTTTTGGGGTTATTGGAGATTGAACCCAGGCATGCTCAACCACTGAGCTACATCCTCAATCCTTTAAAAAAAAATTTTTTTTTGAGACAGGGTCTTGCTAAGTAGCCCAGGCTGGCCTCAAACTTGCAAACCTCCTGCCTCAGACTTTTCAATCACTAGGTATGCACCACTGTACCCAACTGTGAATGTGTTAATTCTGTATGGTTTTTCTCCACTCTTTTCTTTTTTTTAAATGTTTATTTTTTAGTTGTAGTTGGACACAAAGATATTATACCTTTATTTTTTTTATTTATTTTTATGTGGTGCCAAGGATCGAACCCAGGACCTTGCACGTGCTAGGCTGCTAGCACTGTATCCCTGAACCATGACCCCAGCCCCTCCACTCTTTATTTATATTGAAGGTGGTATATCATCTCCTGTATTCTTGTCTAATAAAGATAGGAAAATCTCTTTACTGATTATGTCATTTCAACTAAGCTGGAGGATCTGATTGTACTTTTTAGTGAAAGGAAACTTGTAATTTCTTGGATTGAGTGTTAAACCTTGGGGAAGGGTGAGGAGGTATCGTATTATGGAATAAATACACCTTCTAGGAAATTCTCCTCTTTTGTATTTCCCTTTAGAACAGTACTACTCAAAGTCTGGGAAACTTGCTAGACATGATGTACCAGGAGCCAGCACGATGGTCCTATACATTTCAAACATTTTCATTTCTGAGCCGCCTAAAAGTACAGCTGGAGTCCTTCCCTGAGAAACACATACAGGCCAAGAAGCCCATGCAGATCTTTGAGAGGTCTGTGTACAGTGACAGGTAAGATACCAAGCCCTTTGCCAGTTACAAGCCCCCTCAGTTCTGTGTGTTTGTTCTTCTTGCATGGACTCTGCACTGGTCTAATCAATTAAAATGGTACTTAAAAAAAAAAAAAAGCTTCCTTGTAAAGACAATTTTACAGATTTCTCCATAGTTGTAATTCTGCTGAATTACATGTCAGAAAAGGAAGTTGTGTTTTTCATAAACTGTATGCATTGAATTTCCCACAGTGCTCTTGACTACCTTATGTTTCCTTACTTTATGGCATAGAGGCAAACTTGTACTTATCTAGTATAACTTAAATACTTAAAGTACAGAATAGACACTTAGGTAGCAGTATATGTTCCAGGGAACCAAATAAATCCGTGATTGATTATCACCTAATTGAACACTATAGACAATTAAAATTTATGTTGCCTAAATGACTACAGGAGCTCTATTCACTCTTTTTATTCTTCAGAAAAGGATGTCTAGGCAGAAATAGCACATTTGCAAAATTGGCACCTGTGTTCTATTTATCCTTTTTTTGATCCCTTCCTATGTATTAGGGCTTATTGCTGGCCAGAGTCTAGAGTAAACACAAAATACTTATGTACTTCAGGGGCAGGTCTTCATCGTGAAGAAAAGAGATGTATGGTTACTTTAAGTGTAGGCTAGCAGACAGCCTGGGAGGTGAGCCCATCTATTCCAAAAGAATTACCCCATCCAGGCACCAGATTTCCTGCATCTGTTTTGCCACAGAGACGAGGCTATAAACTTGGGGTTCGGCTACCTAGAGATGAAGTTAGGGTGGCTTGATCTGAATACTGCTGAGGTTTTTCATTTGTGAACTTTGTAAAATGGTAAGCAGACTTATTTATTAAGCCCTTTTGATCTATCAAAATGGAACTTTTTCATTGTCCACTCACTTCTAAAGATATTCATGATTCCAAATTAGATAAACTAGTTCTTAAGTGCTCACATAAAGCCTCCTGGAAGAAAAAAAATAAAGATTTATTTGTAAATGGCATGTGATTATCTGACTTTACCTCGAACTCATGCAAGACATGTGAAACAAACCCTGCAAGCTACACATTCCTTCTTTCTAGGCCCCAAGAGGAGTGTATTCTAAAAAATGGGTGGATTACAAATGGTTGGGCTCTGAGTTTTAGTTCTTTTTCTACTATGTACTGGACTTCTCTCTGTTTTTCTCTCTTCTTTCAAGGCATGCCTCTTGAGACTAGGAAGTTGAGTTACATATAATCTTCTGGATTGCTTGGAAACATTCACAGTTGGTCTTTTGACTTCTGGCCCTTAGTGAGAGACCTCCCAGAGGAAAACAGAAAAATAGAAATACTACATTTATTAGAAATGCTTTGTTAAGCTACCTGGATGTTAACATTTACTTGTAAAGGAAGAGATAAAAATTGATCCCACTATGGGAGCTACATCATTCCAGGTACCTTCATCAGAAGGGGCTTTTTTTTAAGGATAACTAATTACAAATTCTAATCCTGAGTATAATTTTATACCCTTTTAAAAATTCATCCCAGGGCTGGGGGTCTGGCTAGCTCAATGGTAGAATATGATGTTTAGCTTGCACAGGGCCCTGAGTTTCATTCTCAGTTTACACACATGCATGTGCATGCACACACACACGCACACACACACACACGCACACACACACACACAAAATCATTCCTTTATTTGTTGGCTCAATACAGAATGGCTCTTCTGTTGAGGCCTCAGCGTGCTCCTGGGGCTGTATCAGAGAAGGCAGTCCCAGTCACTGCCTGTATGAGAGAATTCTAGTCTAATAGGGACTGTACACATGCGTGTTCTGAAAGAGGAATATGGGTTTTCTGGGAGAGTAGAGAATAGGGAGAAAGAAATTTAAGTCTATTCTGATTGAGTTAAAGGAAACACTAGCGTGTGGTTTTAGAACAGAGACCCTGACTGCTAGGCCTTAAGCCCTGTTCTTCTCCACAGCCCCTACATTCAGTCTGCAGTAGAGGTCTCCTCTTAGTGCCCAAAACCTTATCTTCTACTCCCTCTCACCTATCACTACTAGCTTTGGAAAAATAAGGGATGTGCTCATCCTCAGGGCCCATTTTATAGAACTTCTGAATTTTTCTTTATAGCATCTGAATTTCTTCTTCTAGTTTTCTGTGGAAAAGCTAACAACATTTTTCAGAACTTGATTTATAAAAGACACCTTTTTCCTTTTGCCTTCAGCTAAGCTATAGCAAAATCATTCTAGACTAAGAAAGTTTACTTTTGGTATTTTCACATTAGCTTCTTTATAGCTAGCAAAAAGCAGTGCAGTAATAACAAAGATATTTTAAATAATCCACCAGTCACTTTTCTAAGCACTTTATGAGTATTATGTGCAATCATCACAATAATGGATTGAGAGAGTTCAGGTGACTTTCCAATGTGTCATGGCTAGTGAGCATTACAGCCAGGATCAGACCCTGCAGAGTTACTCTGGAAACTATTCTCTTAAAGGCACACTCACTGCCTTCCCCAAGTCATTCATACACAAGGATTCTGAATTTCATTTTCCCAGAAGTAGCCAGTTGCTGAGCGTTGCCTTAGAAACTGGAGTTCATTCATTGTTGAGGATGTAAATTGTGTTTTGTATCAAAATGCCTGTGATTTGAAAACGGAATTGACCCCTCCAAAGCCATGATTTCTGTTTAGCTCTGACTTCCTATTTACCAGAGCCTCCTTTAGTTGTGGAAGTAAGCAAGAAGCAAAGCTAGTTTGATTTGCAGCTTTAGAGTCTTTAATCTGACTTAGAAGTTCAGCAACAGAGGAAGCAAGCCAGTAGGAGCTCATACGTACTTTGGCAGAGAGTCTACTTTCTTGTTAATACTGAAGTTAGTAAGAAATGTATTTCCTGCTTCATAGATGACACTACATAAAGGTAGTTCCCTCTTCATTTCTCAGCTAGTCAAAAGGGTAGCTTAGCAGGCAGAGGACTCAGAGGCTTTCAGTCCTTAAATATAATATGCTGAGTGGCTTTATGCTGGATTCACTTGTTTTTGTTTTTTTGGGGGGTAGGTACTAGGCATTGAACTCGGATACTCAACCACTGAGCCACATTCCCAGCCTTATTTTGTATTTTACTTAGATACAGGGTCTCACTGACCTCATTGGGTCTCACTGACTCTCTGTTGCTGAGGCCAGCTTTAAATTCATGATCCTCCTTTCTCAGCCTCCTGAGCTGAGAAAGATTATAGGTTTTGTTTGGGGCCTTGCTATCCCAGGAAATCTCAAAAGTTGCACCTTTGCTATGTGTCTCAGCTGGTTGAAAAATTGTCCTGGACCAATGAGTTACTCTTCTGGTATCCCTTTTCTTGCAGTGACTTATTGCATCTGGAAAGCTGTGGTCTCAGCCTTTAAGTTGAGGTACTATTTTCCACCATAGTGTTGAACAGGGAGGGAGCTGTGGGTTAAGAATTCAGATTTCTTAAGGATTGATGAGGAGCTAGAAAGGTTAAGTGCTTTGTTTGAACAGACATGGAACAAGTTGGTTATTGATTTTTGTGCTTGTCTCTCTCTTGTGCTTTTCATTCCATTTCCCATTTTTCCTCCATCCCCACCCCATCCCACTTACATTTCTAACCAGGTATATCTTTGCGAAGAATCTTTTTGAAAATGGTTCCCTCAGTGACATCGAATGGCACATCTATCAGGACTGGCATACTTTTCTCCTGCAGGAGTTTGCCAGTCGACTGTCATTACATGGCTTCATCTACCTCCAGGCTACTCCCCAGGTAACTCTGAACCTAAAACCTTCATTTTCAGGGCTTTATGAAACTAAGAGGGTGACTTTCAGATTTTCTTGTTGGAGAAGTTAGATCACAGGCATTATCCAGGGCTGAGAGAGCAGTAGTGCACACCTCCTAATCTAGTGTTGAGCAACCCATTTCCCACAGGTTTTGTGCAGCAGTGTGCTCAAGCAATTAAGTATGCATCAAAAGGTCCTGCTTAATGAAGCCACAAAGCAAGAATAAATTGGGCACTATCCCTGTCACTCTAGGTTTATGGCATGGACACTCTGAACTGTAGCCAGTGGCCTCAGTGCTTCCTTCCAGTGGCAGGGTCATATGAGGTTGTAATGATCTCATTGGTTTTCTGAATAGGATGTGGAGAGGTGCCGCAGTCTGGCTGGGCACCAAATCACGAGCCACCACACCTTGTAGATTCAAACAGCAACTCTTTATTCTCGAACTGTCACCGGCACTCTATACACACGCTCTCCACCGGGCTCCGAATCCCAAATACTCTCTCAATCCCGTGAGAACTCAATGGGAACTCAAGGAGCAGGCGCCTGGAGCAGGCGCCTGGAGGCATCAGGATACATCTTAAACCTGGAACCGCCCTAAACCCAAGGAGCTCCTTAAACCCTGATCCGCCCTAAATCCGGATTCACCCTGGTCCTTGAGCAAGGTCACTTTACATGCAGTGTCACTGCAAAAGACCTGGGTCATGCCATGCGTCATTCCTACTTGGCAATGGCTCTCAGCAGAGAGGGAGAGAAAGAGGATTTTTCTCACCTCATCCTGATATTGCCCTAATTTATTGCCTCTTTTGGAATGTTGAGGAGGCCATGGGTATGGTAGGATGGACTATAGAAGTTCATTCTATGGCTTTCTGACTTGCACTTTGAAGCCAGCCAACATACAGGATGACATCATGGCAGGAGACTGAAGTCTGTGGAGACAGCATGGTCTTTGGTTTCTGCTGACTGGCAGTGAGAGTAGGCAGCCCCAGGGAAAACTTTGCACTGGAGGGGTCCTTGTCTATAAAATCCATAACTGAGACAAGATATCTCTAAAGACTTCTGGAGTGGGATTTCAAGTCAAGGTGAGAGGAACTTGCTGAGAGATGCATTGCTCTCAGCTTTTGAGAAAAACTTAAATGCCAACTATACCACGTAATCTTAGAAGGAAGGAAAGCTGTCTGCATGCTAAAGGCTGTGTTTTTCAGAGCTAGGGCTAAGCCTCATGGCAAAAGTGAGCCTGAGAGCAGATTGAATAGGGTCAGAAAACAAGTAGGAGAGTCCCTGTCTCAGAGACTCACAGGCCATGGAGCAGAGGACTGGAAAGAAGGATCTTACCTTGGGAAAGGAGCATCCAAACAAGAAACCTTTGAATATGACGAGATCCAGATACTGGGGATCTTTGTTTTGAGGGTTTCTAGAAATTATAAGGCAGAAGCTAAATTAGGAGGGAATAAGAGAGTACACAGAAATAAAGAGTCTAAGGTTTAAAATGAAAATGAACAAGAGGTTCTTGAGGACAGAGGGCTGAGAACCTTTTATGAAGCTGCTGCTTCTTTTTTGTTTTAAATATATTTATTTTTTAGTTGTAGTTGGACACAATAATCTTTATTTTATTTTTATGTGGTGCTGAGGATTGAACCTAGGACCTTGCGCATGTTAGGCAAGTGCTCTACTGCTGAGCCACAATCCCAGTCCTGTGAAGCTTCTTTTTATGACAAGAACCACTCTAGCCTGTGCAGTGGTACACATCTATAATCCCAGCAGCTTGGAAGGTTGAGGCAGGAGGATCACAAATTCTAAGCCAGTTTCAGCAATTTAGCAAGACCCTGTCTCAGATAAAAAGGGCTAGAAATATGGCTCGATGATTAAGCACTCCTGGGTTTAATCCCTGGCACCACAAAAAAGAGAACCAGGCTAAAGTTAGGTGCATTAATGCCATTTGACATTTCTGACACTTCTTTCAGTGGTTTTCATTGCTTGGGAGCAGGTATATAAGAGGCAAATTAATGAAAGTGATTATTTTAGAGGTAGGTATCAGTGAATAGGGAAAGAGAAATCCCTTGCCAAAGAGGATAGCTTGAAGTAGCTGGGGGTCGGGTTTAAGGTGAGAGAAGGCTTGCTCCCAGGAGGGCTCACTAGTGATAGTACTATGTTGTTGGGTTGAGTGAAGATTGTGGTTGGCATTTAAAAAGGTGACAAGTTTTCCATGGGAGTCATGGGATGACTGGATTCAAGGAAGCAGAAGCTTGAGAGGTTGGGCATTAGAAGGGAGAGTTCTGACCCAACTTGTTCCAAGGGAGACAAAAGTTCAGCACAGCAGCTTAGTATCATGAAGACAGTGTTGGGAGGAACAAAGGAGGAGGTGGGCTGATCTGTTCCTAAGAGTAAAACAGTGCTGCCTGGCCAACTCACAGGCCCCTTTTTCTGGGGAGTGGAGGTTGGACTTAGATACTGGGACCCACAAGAAAGCAAGCAAGTCTCTTTCACTTTTTTGTATGTGCTCTGAGGAAATGACCTATGAGAGGGATAGGTGCAGTGATGGTGATGATGATTATCTCTGGAGGGTCTTGATATATTCTTTTGAGGAGATTAACTAAAGTACTTTAGCTGGTATAGGATGAACTGGTATAGGATGAAGTGAGTCAAAGGATTATTGCAACTTAATGGCAGAGAAGGAAAAAAGCTTGTTGGGGATTAGATGGTGTTGTTTTTGTTGTTTGTTTGTTTTTTAATTCTAGGGTTTTTTTGTTTTGTTTGTTTGTTTGTTTGTTTTTGTAGATGGACACAGTACCTTTATTTTAATCATTTATTTTTATTGTGGTGCTTAGGATCAAACCCAGTGCCTCACATGTACTAGGCAAGTGCTCTCTCTACCACTGAACTACAACCCTCGCCTGTACATGGGGATTTCAGTTCTTTTTTGATGGCATTAGACCCAGGGATTCAGAAATGCCCACATCCTTCCTTGTTGCCCAAGGGAACAGCAGAACAGAAGTTAAAATATCTTTGTGTAAAAACTGTACCAGTGCTCAATACTCAGCACAGAGTGCTGTCAATTCTGTTTAGAGCATGTGAGATGGATTGACCTCAGTAGGGCCTTCAGCTCCTTTTCACCTGTTTTCCCTTAAATTCTAAAAAACAAACAAGCTTGTAATTTTAAAAAATCAGAAGAGAAATGGCTGGATCTTGGTGTTTCCTCGGTACCTTGGAATTAGGTAGAGTGTGCAGCCAGCCAGGGTGCCTCAAAGCCTTGCCTGGGACAGTGAAGCATGGAGACTGGCATGCAGTAGATGTGTGAGAACAAATGGTACCTGGGTTTGCGGATTGGGAGGTACAGTGAACAGACCCAGTGGTGGTCACCATCCAGTTCCTGTCTCTGACCCTGAGCGGTCATACTAGCTCTTCTCCCTGTTGTTTAGGAGGTTAGCTAAAGGATCCCTCCCTGCAGTACACACCTACATTGTCTTTCCTGTTCTCATTCAAGTGTATATTCCCTAGGAGGACTGTGATGAGTGGAGCCAGGCAAAAGCACTATTTGAACTTTTTTTTAAAAAAAGAATTTGTTATAACCATGTTAGTAAAGCAAGAATTATGCCACATGTTCAAAATAGGAGTATACCTAGGCTTCTGGGGTGGGGGGGCGGATGTTTGCTTTGTTTAGTAAATTAATAGTAAAAAGGACAATATTAGCCTATTTTAATAAATCAGTGTTCACATCAGCATCTGCAAGCAATGAATTCTAAGTAGCTTTTGTAAGAATTGCAGTGTTCTAATATTTAAAAAATATTCACTAATTCAGATAATATTTTTTCTCTCAGAGAAGTAGAAAATCAGTAGTAGTTTAGGAAATCCCAAACTACTTCCTGATGGGAATATAAATTGGTTGACTTCCAAGGAGGTAGTTTGGCAGTAAGCTCATACTTTTTGGCCTATTAATCAGTTGCTTGGAATTTACTCCGTAGATATGCTCACACATGGGCAGAGTGGCCTGTGTATCAGGCAGCATTGTTTGCCGTAGCAAATTATTGGAAATGACCCAGTGGTCATCAATAGAGACTGTTAGAATTTATTGTGGTCTGGCTATACATTAGAAAACTTTAAGGCCATAAAAAAGAATGAGAAAGTTCTTTATATACTAATGTGTTAAGATTTATGCTTAGTGAAGTAAAACAGGTACCAAGTATATGGTGGAACACCTTTAATATGCTTTTTAAAA
This sequence comes from Spermophilus citellus, assembly GCF_964194105.1. Taxonomy (NCBI): domain Eukaryota; kingdom Metazoa; phylum Chordata; class Mammalia; order Rodentia; family Sciuridae; genus Spermophilus; species Spermophilus citellus. The sequence goes on along the minus strand of NC_138193.1, from coordinate 52,471,386 downwards.
AAAAGTGAAAGTATGTGTATAAATTATTTCTGAAAGTACACAGAAAGTTAATAACATAGGTTGTGGGTAAAGAAAACTAGGTAGCTGGATGTCAGGGATACACTAAAAAGCTGGGATTGGGGAAGGAGAGGAAGGGGAGGTCTTAGAGCTGTCACCATTGAGGGTGGGGACACAGAGGTAGAAAGGTAGAAGGAAAGAAAAAGAGGCAGGTTCCAAGTGATGGAAAGTAGAAAAGAAAGTAAGCCAGGCATGGTGGCACACACTGGTAATTCCAGCAACTCAGGAGGCTGAGGCAGGAGGATCACAATTTCAAAGCCAGCCTCAGCAATTTAGTGAGACCTCTGCCTCAAAATAAAATAAAAATAGCTGGGGTTATAGCTCAGAGGTAGAGTGCCCCTGAGTTCAATCCCCAGTATCCCCACCACCACCCTACACTCAAAGCAAATCAAAATAGGAGAAAAAGATAGATGGAAAAACTAGAGTAGAAAGTAATTTTTTTTCCCTCAGTACTGGATATTGAACCTAGGGCACATTACCACTTAGCTACATCCCTTGCCCTTTGTATTTTTTATTTTGAGACAGGATCTCACTAAGTTGCCCATGCTGGCCTCAAACTTGGCATGCTCCTCTGTCTGCTTCCCAAATCAATAGGGATTATAAGTGTGTGCCACTGTGCCCAGCTGAAAACAGTAAATGAATACATGCAATGAATATTTTTTGGCCACCTACTCAGCCATATCCCGTGCTTAGCCCTAAGCAGGACAGAGTCTAACCCTGCCTCCTGGGTGTCCCCCAGTCACTGTGTGCCCTCCTAAGTGTCCTGTGCAGACCTCACTCTAAACTCTGATTCATCTGAAAAACAGTAGTCTGTGTTTGCCCAGAGCCTTGCCAGCATTCAGTTCTCAGAGTGGAGCTCTGAGGGTGGGTCACAGGTAAAGGGGGACCTCCATAGAAAGTAGGAATTTGAGGCACCCTGCCTTTCCATGAGTCCATGCTGCCTCCTCCCTTATGTCCAAATTGCTAACAGCAAATCAAATTCCAAGGACAGTGCTATATTTAAGTTAGGGGCAATTATTATTAATTGATTAGGGGGAAAGCATAGAAGATATAATAACTAAAAGTGTTAATCTTTGAGACCTGTGTCTTCTCATTAGTTTGGACAGCCGGACATAAAGTCCTAAGTGAAATTTGCTTAGTAGAAAGATAAGAGGGAAACAGCAAAGACCCCAAGTTTTTGAGAATATTGTCTACTACATTTGGGGATAATGCTCACATTTTTTAAGTATTTGAGAGAGGAGGTCCCAAATTAGTGGGTTAATCCATCTATACTTCTAGTTTACTTCCAGGACAGATGACATTCAATAATAAAACATTTTCCTGGCAGACAGAAAAACAGGGGCAGTTCAGGCAAAACAAACATTTGGAGCAAAAGTTTTGAGAAATGAAGGAGCTTGACCTGTCTCAGAGGAAGAAGGTCAAATCTGGCTGAAGCAACAAGGTCAGGGGAGGAGCTAAGGAAGTTGAGGAGAAATAAGAGGTGTAAGAAGTATTTGTGTGACAAGTAACGAAGGAGACATCTGCTTTCTCTGAGCCAGTGTGCTTCAGACTTTCTACCAGATGCAGAATAAATATTGTTCAACACACAGTTAATGCGGGAGGTGGGTTGGTGTCTAGCCTCCCGTTTTTGTTTTGTTTTTTCTTTTCATTTCCTTGTTTTATCTTTGACCTATGCAGATTTTGCATCCTACTCTAGAGAGAGTGTTTGGTATAACATGAAAGAGATGTTTCAAATTACTTACATTTTATAAATAAAAGGCCACTCATACTTCCTTGAACCTTGTGGTTATGGCTATAGGCAGTAAGAAGCGTGTAAACTATTTTAAGCAAAGAAAGTAATGTCATTATCCATTGCAGTGCTATGGAAGACTGGACTAAGGGGACAGACTTTCAGGGGAGAACAGCTTTTGCCAGGGGCTTGATATGCCTTAACATCAGTGAATTCTGGGGGATATGTGGGGTGGGTGGAAGATGGGCAAATGCACCAAGATGACACCATTGTGCATGATGGAGACAGATTAACTCCAGACTTCATGGCCTTTGCTCTTTTCAAATACTTCTTTAGAAGGCAGAGAGGCAAAAGACTTGCTATAGTCCAGGTAAGAGTCAGTGAGCACCTGATTAAGGCAGCAAGAGATAACCAATTAGAGATATTACAGAGAATTTTCTGACTTCCTCATTGATTGGCAGGTGGAGAAAGAAAGGTACTACCAGGTTCCTGGCTTAGCTGACTGGGTGAATGATGTTTGCCATTAACTAGCTAAGTATACTCCAGAGGAGGAGCAGGTGGAGGTAGAAAGGATGGTATAGATCATCTGATGGAATAAAATTCCGGAACAAGGCAACAGAAGCAAGACTATGACTTGTGTTGCCCAGGATGGACACATAGATATTATATTGGTCTCAGTGCTCCCAAGATGGCATTGCAACAGACACAACAGCAGATGAACTCAATAGACCTGGGGATTGTCTTTTAGGTTTGTTTGAAGAGACTGCATCGGAGGGCCAGGGAGGAAGAGAAAGGAATTGAGCTGGCTTATCTCGAGCAGCTTCATGGTCAGCACGAAGCCTGGCTTATTCACAAGACAACCAAGTGAGTTGGGGAAAAGAGCAATATCAGACAGAGATCTATTTTTCTACAGTTGATTGTTCAAAGCAAGAGTTCAACCAGACATGTGATGGCTCACACCTATAATCCCAATGACTCTGAAGGCTGAGGCAGGAGAATCTCAAGTTTGAAGCCAGCCTCAGCAACTTTGCAAGACCTTGTCTCAAAATTAAAAATAAAAAGGTCTGGGAATGTAGCTCAATGGTAAAATGTCTCTGGGTTCCATCCCCAGTACACCCCCCCCCCCAAAAAAAAAAAGTTGTTGATCCACTTTTTATTAGATACTATTGCTTCAGCTTTTTGTTTCTTTTCTCTCTTGTACATTTCTCTAGATTAAACATTGTAATTGATAGTGGTGACACTTGGCTCAGGATGGAGAATTTAAAAATTTGGAAAAATGTCAGTTTTACTTAGTTTCTGGACTGCCCCCCCCCTTTAGGTTTAATGTGTTATCCACTTAAAATGTTTAAGAGCTCTGACCTTCAGAATCAGTCTCAGGAATAAAAAGAAATCTTAGCCATTTTCTTTCTAGTCAGCTTTATTGAGGTTTCTGTTGTTATTTTAATGCTGTTGATGTGCTATTTCATTGAGAAGCTATGTGAATTGAGATCTGTTCTCTGAACTATTAAAATTTAATGAGTATATGAAGCTTGGTTCAGATTTCTTTTTTGTGTTCATGCTTCCTATAGGCTCCATTTTGAAGCTCTGTCAAACATTCCGGTTCTGGTATTGGATGTCAATGATGATTTCTCTGAAGAAGTAACCAAACAAGAAGAACTCATGAAGAAGGTGGGAAGGACTTTTTTTTTTTTTAACTTTTAAGTTGTAGATGGACACAATCCCCTTATTTTATTTATTTATTTTTATGTGGTACTGAGGATCAAACCCAGTGCCTCACCCACGCTAGGCAAGCATTATACCACTGAGCCACAATTCCAGCCCTATGAAAAGGATCTTAACTTCTAATTTCTAGTAGTTTTCTTCTTGTTGTATTTTTATCTTCTGGTCTTTGCTTCAAAGTTTAATACATTGGACTTTGGGGTTTGCGTCTCAAATTGCAGTTCACACTCTGAAAGCCAATGGGATCTTGTACACGCTATAAATATAATTCCTATTCTCTGAAGTATGTAGGGTAATAATTATTGAATAATTGATTGTAATATATGCTTGCCAGCTGACTTCCTCCTCTAAGGTATTCTAAAACTGGGGAAATGAGACTTCTGGATTTTATTCCCAGCTCTGCCACTTGCCGCTATACAACCCTGGGTAGCTCACATTTCTTCTTCAGGCCTATTTTCTCTTTCTCACAAAAACTCATGGGACTGCATACATACACATTGTGGATAACCATTGAATAGTCTGCTGAAAATGTGAAATTTAACTCGGATTTTCTCTTTCCCACAGGTAAACACCTTTGTAAAGAATCTGTAACCCATACTAAGATGTTTTGGCTGTGATCTGGGCTCTCTGACTTTCTGAAGCTAGAAAATATTAAACCTCCCACCCACCTTTTCATCCCCTTTCCCTTTTGCCCCTCAAGCACTCTTGACAACAGGGGTGTGGTTTGTGCTGTCTTTAGATTTTGCCATTATCTTTCTTTATATGTATGTATGTATCAAGGACTTTGAAAATAAAGTTGATTGACATTTCTTTATTTTTCTAATCAATTTATTCATTTTATTTCAGGATGTCTCTATTGGTGCCTGCTCTGAACTCCCCCATATCAGTTTTCTTTTTCTTTCTTTCTTTCTCACCCCCCACCCTCCCAACCTTTCTATGTTGAGGATTTAACCCAGAGGCTGTATCACTGAGTTATATCTTCAGACCTCCTGGTCAAAAGAAAGAAAAGGAGAGAACATCAAGAGCCCAAAGTTCGGCATCTAACATTTAGGGGTAGGCCATCCAGGATGGCACTCTGGCTTACTCAGAATACCCTGAATGGAGTATCACTCTCTGTACAGAAAGAAGTTTTTGTGCTGCTCTTCAAGCTTCAAGGACAATTTATTGTTAAGGGGGAAAAATACATGGCTGTATAGAATTGAAATGTTCTATTGTAAGAAGCTTATAGGCCCGTGATTCACCAGTATTGAATTTCCTACACTGAACCTTGAAAAGTTCTGCAGACACACAGGAAAATGAACTTGAGACTTGGAGTATCCTGGAAGACAGAAATATGTGTTTCTGTTCTTCATACTTTGGGAAAATGAATGAGAGACTGGCTTCTAACAAATGTGTCATGTTTGGGGAAAATTTCAGCAATTTCTTTATACTACTAAAAAATTTAACAGCATTATTAATATATTATTCATAATCATTAATTCATTTAAAGGGTACAACTCAATGGTTTTTAGTATAATCTTAGGATTGTACAACCAATAGCAATTTCCAGAACATATGCATCACTCCAGATAAAGCCCATATCTTGTTTTCCCCCCCAAGATTCTTCCCTGCCATTTAATCCTATATAACCACCAATTTACTTTCTGTCTGTCTAGATTTGCGTAATCTGGACATTTCATAAATGGAAATACATAGTCTTTTTTTACTTAGCATAATGTCTTCAAGTTTCTTCCAGATTGTAGCATGTCTAATGTTTCATTTTATGGATATGCCATATTTCATTTATCCATTCATTGATATCTATCATTTTGATATAGCTGTCCTAGAGGTGTGGAATGATATCTCATTGTAGTTTTGATATATATTCCTCTGATGGTTGATGATGTTGACATCTAGTAGGTACTTTCTGATCATTTGTATGTCTTACTTGGGTAGCTGAATTCAAATCCTGAGAGTTCTTGATGCTGATCAGATAGATATGATTTACAAATATTTCCCCCATTCTACCAGTTGTGTCTTTTTGTTTTCCTGATAGCATCCTTTGAAGCACAAATATTTTTTCATTTTAATGAAGTCCATTTTATTTATTTTAGTCATTTATGCCTTTTATAGCAAATAACCAAAATTAACCCACAATCACAAATATTCTGTTTTCTTTCTTTTATTTATTTATTTTTTATTTTGAGACAGGTTCTCACTAAATTGTCTGGTCTGCCTTGAACTTACTGTTTTCCTGCTCTGAGGTACTGCGTACCTGGGATTGCAGATGTGTGCCACCATACCCAGCTCCTATATTTTCTTCTAAGAGCCTTACTATTTTAGCTCTTATCTTTAGATTTATGTATAAAGAAAATAATCCAGGGCTGGGGTTGTGGCTCAGTGGTAGAATGCTTCCTAACATGTGTGAGACCCTAGGTTCGATTCTCAGCACCGCATATAAATAAATAAAGTAAAATTTCCATTGATAACTAAAAAAATATTGAAAAAAGAAAATAATCCAGGAGTTATCGAGTTATGGCTCGGTGGTAGAGTACTTGCCTGACGTGTGAGACCCTGGGTTCCATCCTCAGCACTGCATATAAATAAATAAAATAAAAGATCCATTGACAACCAAAAAAATGTGAAAAAAGAAGAAAGAAAAGAATCCTTCATTCTTTTGCATGTGAGTATCCACTTGTCCCAGTGAACACCATGTGATGAAAAGACTGTTCTCTCCCCTATTGAAGTGTCCTGACATCTGTGTTGAAAGTATATCCCACTTATTCTCATGCTTGGTTGCTGCTTCAGATTCTGGACAAGACCAGAGATGAAGATAGGATATTTGATGTGTTTTGGAAACAGTGATTTTAGCCATTTAGCTTTAAAGAGCCCAGTTATTTAATTCCCATCTGTATTTCCAGGAACCAGTAATGTAGAAATCACCAGTAGACCTAGAATAATAGCAGTAGGCCCTCACTCTTCACTCATCAGCAAATATTTTTTAGTATCTGCATATTCTAGATACCAAGGAGATAATGGTGAACATGACAAAAGGCAGACTTTGTCCTATGAGAACTTGTCATATATTGAACAAGTGATATAAATAAATTGCAGAAGTGATCATCACATTTCAAAAGAAGTACAGATGTACTATGAGGGTCTGTAAATCAAGGAGCCAACATTACCTGAAATAGGGCCCCTAAGAAAGTGACAACTGTTGTGAAGAATAAATGGGGTAAGATGTTGACGTAGAGAAAAAAGTCATGGCCACAGCCTTCATGTAAGAGTGTAGCAACAGGTTCAATTGTCAAAGCAAAAGACTGAGATAACTATAGTTTGGGAATACTCTCCTCTTTCAAATTTTGAGTCTTGAATCAAGCATTTATCTATCTATTTATCTATTTTTCTACTAGGGATTTAACCCAAGGCCACTTAACCATTGTGCTCTGTCCCCAGACCTTTTGTTTTTTATTTTGAGACTGGGTTTTGCTAAGTTGCTTAGGGCCTCACTAAGTTGCTGAGGCTGGTTTTGAACTTGCAAACCTCCTGCCTGGGCCTCTGAGTTTCCTAGTGCTAGGATTGCAGACAGGTGCCACTATGCTCAGCCAAATTCAGTATTTCCTTCTGTAAGCATTACCTTTTAGAATGTCAGTGTCCTCTAGGATAGTCAGCATCAACAGTCTCACTTGGGTGAAATAATTTGTTGTTTCCAAATTGGTAGTAGATCATTTGGAGATAAGCAGTAATTTTGAATTATAAGCATAGGGAAGAGGGGAAGATCTGAGTGGAACCCTAAAATATGGGAGAACTGCATGGAGACAGGCTAAAACCTTCAAGCACCTCAAAGATTAAAAGGGGTTCCTGGGGATTGTAAATAGCACTGGAATAGACAGAATCTGCTAGCATTTTGCCTAATGGTCTCTACACTGTCGGGTCAGCCTGAGTGGCTGTTCTCACTCTTGATTTGGACTATCCCCCAGAGTCAAGTAACTTGGATTAACACATAAAAATAGCTGCATTTTTTTTTTCTGGCTTATAATGTGGCAAAACCTGCTGTTCTGGAACCTGTGGTTTATAAGGTGGATCAAGGTTGTGAAAGTTCTAAGTGAGGCAGACAGTGATAGTTTCTGGTGAAAGAGACTGTTAAATGCAAATGCTAGAATCACGGAGTGGGGGTGGGGACTTAAAATTCACTTTAAAATGTAAAGACTCTTCAACCTCCTTCAGCCTTCTCTTTAAATAGTAAGCAGTTTAAATACTCTGGCCCACTTTCTCCTTGCAACTTTTTCTGTTTGTTGATATCTTTGACTCTTCTACCTCCCTTTCTGTCTCCTGGGCTGACATCTTTTTCTCTCCTTTGAAGTGTTGTGTCCCCAAGGCACCCTTGGTCACTTCTGACTTTACTCACTCCCCTCTGTGATTATATTAGCTTTCCATGACTGACAAAATACATGGGAGAAACAATGTAAAGGGTTTTTTGGGGGTTTTTTTTGCAGGGGGGGCCGGGGGAGGGTGCTGGTGCATATTTTGGCTCATGCTTTTAGGTTTCCATGGTCATTTAACTGTTATTTCTAAGCCTGTGGTGACGCAGAGCATAAGGGCAGAGTGCATGGAGGAGGAAAGCTGCACATCTCTTAGCAGCTTGGAAGTAAAGAAGCAGAGAGGGGCCCAGGGACAAGATATAGCCTTCAAAAGCATGCTACTAAGGACTTAACTTCCTCCAATTAGACACTGCCTCCTCTAAGTTTCCACTACTTCCTAATAGCCCATTAAATTATAAACCCATCAATGGATTAATCCATTGATGAGGTTAGAGCCCTCATGACCCAATCACCTTCCAAATGCCCCACCTCTGAATATAGCTGCCTTGGGGACAAGCCTATAACACATGAGCTATTGGGGGATATTTTAGATACAAACAATAACAGTGATCTTATAGTAGTTTTTGTTGTTGCCACATCAAATGCATAGATACAGAAGCATAAAGCAGCACAAATTTATAACCTTTCAGTTCTCTAGGTCAGAACTCTGGCATGGGTCTCAGTGGTCAAAAATCAAAAGTTATCAGTAGGGCTGTTTTCTTCCTAGATGGTCATTTCCTTACCTTTTCTGTTCTCTACAGGCTGCCTGCATCCTTGGCCCATTCCTTCATTCGCAAAGCCGATGATAACATTGCCTCTCTGACCATAGTCAGGAAAGTTTCTCTGTAAGGACCCATGTGACTACACTGGGCCCACCCCAATAATCCAGCCTAATCTCCCCTCTTCAAGGTCTTAGCCTTCACTACATCTATGAAGTACCTTTTGCTTTATAAGGCAATGTATTCACAGGTTCCAGGGATTAGGATTTTGGTTTGGGTGTAGGGATTGCTATTCTACCTTTTACAGATCTCAAACACTCCCATGGCTTCTACCGTTAGCATGGAGTAGGCCTTTTTAAAAACTTGAAAATGGGGGCTGGGGATGTGGCTCAAGCGGTAGCGCGCTCGCCTGACATGCGTGCGGCCCGGGTTCGATCCTCAGCACCACATACCAACAAAGATGTGTCCGCCGAGAACTAAAAAATAAATATTAAAAAATTCTCTCTCTCTCTCACTCTCCTCTCTCACTCTCTCTTAAAAAAAAAAACTTGAAAATGTTATGGGAATTGTATAAATGACTAAGGAATTAGCATAAAACATTCCTGTATCCCTATTACCCTAGCCTGTGAGCACCAGGAAGAAACTTGAACTTTGACAAAGGCAGATTTATTAACTTGGAGGAGGAAAAGTTTTTCATCCCACCCACACTGAGGCACCTCACCAATCAGAAAGAGTTGTAGGGTTTTGAGGTAGGGTAGATTGTAGGTGAAATTTAAACAGCAGTGTTTTGATAGGTGCAGAGCAAAGCAGGACTGTATAAATAAAAGAATCAACAGCTTGTTCCTACGTGCCAAGCAGACCCATTTTTTTTTTAGAAAACAAAGTTAAGAAAAATGGAATATTGTGTCCAGAAGCCCCTTCTCTGGGCCTCTGAAACTGGGTTGGAAATCAAGACCATTTCTTTGTGTCAAAGTGACTTAGATCCTCCTGTGATGCTTTATTTTTACTGATAAAACTTCAGTCAGTGATAGTCTCCCATTTTATTTTATTTTTTCCATTACTGGGAATTGAACTCAGAGAGCTCTACCACTGAACAACATCCCCCATCCTTTATTTTGACACAAGGTCTGTCTAAGTTGCCCAGTCTGGCCTTGAACTTGTGATCTCCTGCCTCAGCCTCCCAAATCACTGGGATTATAAGCGTGTTCCACCACAGCCAGATCTTGTTATGACATTTCACCCCTACTGCATGTCCTGAGGAGAACTACTATTTCATAGTAACTCTGTAGCTGGTTCTACCTCTGTCTCTCCCCAAAGCCTGATGAGTGGCAGGGCAGCTTTTGACTTAGTATGAGCTAATTAATTTCCTACCCACTTCAATTATTTACTCAACCAACTTTGATTCACCTATAGCCTGACTTCCACGCTCAGCTTATTTTGAAGCAAATCCCAGATAGGAAGATGACTTTTACAACTAGAGCCTCACAGAACTCTAGATGCCATAACCCAAATCCTTTGTGCTCAATTAGCACAAAACGAGTTTCCATAAACCAGGCATCGTGGTGCCTGTAATCCCAGCAATTTGGGAGGCTGGGACAGGAGGTCTAAGTCAGCCTCAGCAACTTAGCAAGGCCATAAGCAACCTAGCGAGACCCTGTCTCTAAATAAAATTTAAAAAGGGCTGAGGATGTGGTTCAGTGGTTAAGCACCCCTGGGTTCAATTCCCAGTTAAAAAAAAATGTATAGAAATAGCAGAATGACGATTACAAGGAGATGAGGGAGGGAGAAGAGTTCTTGTTCAGTGAGTGTAAAGTCACAGTGAGATGAGTATGTTCCAGAGATCCACTGTACAACAGAGTATCTTTAGTTAACTATGAAGTATTATGCACTTAAACATTGTTTAAAAAGTAGACCATGTTATGTTCTTAGCACCAAAAAGGATAGGAGGAGACACAAGAAACTTGGAGGTGATTGATGTATTTGTTTCTTGAGTTGTAGTAAAACAGGTACATATATATGTTCAAACTCAGCCATTTATTTGCAATAGCCATGTACAGTCTTATATACCACTTACACTTTAATAAAGCTGAGATGGAGGTAAAAAAATAAAAAAAGTTTTCATCCCCACCCACACACCTACCCAGCCCAGCCAACAAAACCATTTATTCTGTTTCCCAGTTCACCTAAATGACATTAGAAACCTTGGTGCTGTCTTTGCCCCTCCTACTCCTTTCTAATACCCATTCTCACCAAATTCTGATCATTCATCTCTGAAATCTTCTCTGTACATCAATTTCTTTCTCTCTTTGAAGGTGTACTGGACACTGTAATTGACCTCCCAACATTCATTCATTCTACCTCCCTTTTTTTAGCAGTCATGTGGATATTGCAACTGTGACCATGCCTTGGAGCGCGAGCTAAACAGCATGCAAACTAAACAGCATGCAAAAAGAACTGTGGTTGCTATGCAGAAGCACAGGTTCAAGACTGTTCTTCTGCACTTCAGCTCCACCTGTGTGGAAACGCTAGAGTCACCATGTATTTAGAACTTTATCTCCCACACAAACCCCACAAGAGGCCAAGAGCAGTGGTGCATACATATAATTTTAGCAACTTGGGAAGCTGAGATAAAAGGCCAGCCTCAGCAACTTAGCAAGACCCTATCTCAAAAAATAAAAAGGTTGGGGGATATAGCTCAGTGGTAAAGCACCTCTGGGCTCAATGCTCATGAAGAAGAAGAGGAAGAAGAAGAAGAGGAGGAGGAGGAGACACACTATTAAAATTCTGTCAAATCTATTGATTTGTTTGGATCATCTCTTTGATGTCCTTGGCTTTGACCTTCTCAACACAGTTCATGTATTTGTCATTTGGCACATTTATTTTTTTGATATTTAGTAAATGCCTTCTGTGTGCTAAGAACTGTAAGGATATGCAAAAAAAAAATGTTCAACATCTTTAGCAATTAGAGAAATGCAAATCCAAGCTACTCTAAGATTTCATCTCACCCCAGTCAGAATAGCAATTATCAAGAATAGCAATTAACAACAATAAATGTTGGCGAGGATGTGGGGGAAAAGGTACACTCATACATTGCTGGTGGGGCTAAAAATTGGTGCAACCACTATGGAAAGCAGTATGGAGATTCATTAAGAAACTTGGAATAGAACCACCATTTGACTCAGCTATCCCAAAGGACTTAAAATCAGCATATTACAGTGATGCAGTCACATCAATGTTTATAGCAGCTCAATTCACAATAGTTAAACTATGGATCCAATCTAGGTGCCCTTCAATAGATGAATGGATTTTAAAAATGTGATATATATACACACACACACACACACATATATATACATACATATACATATAAATAAACAATGAAATATTATTTAGCCTTAAAGAAGAATGAACTTATGGCATTTGTCAGTAAATGGATAGAGCTGGAGAATAGCATGCTAAGTGAAATAAACCAATCCCCAAAAAACAAAGACTGAATGTTTTCTCTGATATGCAGATGCTAATTCACAATGGGGGGTGGGCTAGAGAAGAATAGAGTTACTTTAAATTAGGTAGAGGGGAATGAAGGGACGGGAGGGGGTATGGGGGTAGGAAGGATAGTAGAATGAATCAGACATTATTACCCTCTGTACATACATAACTATATGACCAGTGGGATTCTACATCATATATAACCAGAAGAATAAGAAATTATACTCCATTATATATGATGTATCAAAGTGCATTCTACTGTCATGTAGAACTAATTTTTAAAACAAGTTTTAAAACTTTAAAAAAAATTAGTTGGGGATGTGGCTCAGTGGTTAAGTGTTCCAAAGTTCAATCCCTGGTGCCATCAAAGGAAAAAAAAAAAAGGTTTGTATCCACATGCAAAGTGGCCTATTGGATTGAATTCCTGAACAGAAAAAGGACATTGTGGAAAAACTAGTGAATTCCAAATCAGGTCTGGAATTTAGTTAATAGTAACATATCAGGGTGGGCTTCTTAGTGTTTGGGTTTTGTCTTTTTTTTTTTTTTGTATCTGGGTTGAACCCAGAGACACTTTACCACGGAGCCACATCCCCAGCCCTTTTTATTTTTATTTTTTTTATTTTGAGACAGGGTCTCCCTAAGTTGCTTAGAGTCTCACTAAGTTGCTGAGGCTGGCTTTGAACTCCCAGTCCTCTTGCCTCAGCCTCCCAAGCTGCTGAGATTATAGACACACACCATTACACCCAAATCTTGACATGTGTACCTTGTAACTTAAGATGTGAGCATTAGGGGAAACTGGGTGAGGGTATATAGATACTGTGCCATCTGTGCAACTTTCTATAAATCCAAAATTATTTCAAAATAAAAGTCCATTTAAAAAATGGTATCCCAAAGCTGGGGATATAGCTCAGTGGTAGAGTGCTTGCTAACATGTTCAAGAATCTGGATTCAATCTCCAGTACTGAAGGAGGAGGAAGAGGAGGAGGAGCTCAAGACCACTAGCTCCATTACCTGGGCTTTTGGAGCCTCCAGTCCTATCTTCCTCTCTCTATGAAAGAAGTATCTGTTCTAGCTAAATGATTTTACTTGTCCTTTGAACAAAGTCCTCTGTCACCAAAGAATCAGTCATGGTCCTTTCTTGCAAATTGCAAATAGATGCAAGTTACTCTGACCCTAATAAGCTTAATTTTCAGAGCCTGTCACTTGCAAGGCCCCAGGAGGGCCCACCATGGCTGTTATGAGATTGTGATCTCTCTGCAACTATTGCTGCTGTCACAGAAAGTTCCTGATGGACCAAAACTCTAGTACATATATCTGGTTTGCAAAGCCTAATCTTCGTGCCCTTGACATATCAAGGGAGTCCAGGAAGGACTATCTAACTCTCCATATTTCCTGTGGGAGGTGGGCTCCGCCTCCAACCAAAGTGAGTCAGTCCCAAAATATAGGAAGGAGATTTATTCACTGTTTCTCCTCAAAGAATGGCAGGTGTTGACTATGGATGAGTTTTCCAGAGCCAGGGTTTCCACTAGGCTCCATCAGGCTCAGGTGACATTTATGTACTCCAGTTGATTTGAACTGTGTTCCTTGATTCTCTAGACTAGGGTCAAGGGGACTTCATCTCCAGAGGGCACGTTACTTAAAACCCTTAACATAAAAAGAGCCCATGGCATGCCTTTAGGACCAATCATGCAAAATTGAAGCACAGGGAGGTTATATTCTATGAAGCTGGGGGTATTTCCAAGGCAAGAAAGTGCTGGGTGGTTGGGAGAAGACCCTGTATTCTCTATGTCAGTGGTCATCCCATCCAATCCCTCCAATCACCCCACCTAAAAAACAGAGCCTCTCACTTCTCTCTCTCATCCCCACATCCAGGCCATTATCTGGTGCTACCAGTTTCCCTTAGGATTTCTCAGACCTGCCAGCTCTCCCGCTCCTCTCCTGAGTCAGGTTCCCATGCATCGCTGTCTGACTTCTCCTAGATCCCTGCTCCACACAGCAGCCACACCACTCTCAAGAACACCGACTTTGTGGGGCCATTGGCTGTCTCCAGAACGTGCCTTTGGGTCCCCTGAGTTGGTGAGTAGGCATATGTCCAACCCAACCCTCCTCTGCTCCAGTTTACATCAAATGGTCATTGTTCCCCTGTGCTCCATTCTACTCAAATTGTATTTGTCACTCATTCTGGAATGGCTTCATCCTCTAACCCTGCCTTCAGTGGCCATCTTCAGGCAGCCTCCATTGACTCCCTCCCCAGCTGGCTCAGGTACTCCATCTTTGAGCTCCAGTTGAGTGCATTTACCTCACTGTTGCACTGACCAAATAGCATTAAAATGATCTCTTTCTAGACTGGAAGTGGGTTCAATGGTAGAACACTGGCTAGCATGTGTGAGGCCCTGGGTTCAAGCCCCGGGGTGGGGAGGATCTCTTGTCTCTCTCTTAGAGCACGGAATAATCTTATCTCTGTTTATATAGAACTGCAACATGGCCCTTAACTTAAGACTCCCACCTCCCCCAGTATTGGGAACTGAACCCAGGGCGCTTTACCATCGAGGGACATCCCCAGCTTTTTTTTTTTTTTTTTTTTTTTTGGTACTGGGGATTGAAATCAGGGGCACTCAATCACTGAGCCATATCCCCAGCCCTATTTTGTATTTTAGTTAGAGATAGGGTTTCACTGGGTTGCTTAGTGCCTCACTTTTGCTAAGGCTGGCTTTGAACTTGGGATCCTCCTGTCTCAGCCTCCTGAGCAGCTGGTTCTTTTGTTTGTTTGTTTGTTTTGTTTTTTTTGGTACTGGGGATTTAACTCAGGGGCACTTGACCACTGAGCCACACCCCCAGCCCTATTTTATATTTTATTTAGGGACAAAGTTGCTTAGTGCCTCGCCTTGCTGTTGCTGAGGCTAGCTTTGAACTTGTGATTCTCCTGTCTCAACCTCCTGAGTCTCTAGGATTACAGGTGTGTGCCACCGTGCCTGGCCACTGGTTCTTTTTATTTTATTTTATTTATTTATTT
Source organism: Spermophilus citellus (assembly GCF_964194105.1). Lineage (NCBI taxonomy): Eukaryota > Metazoa > Chordata > Mammalia > Rodentia > Sciuridae > Spermophilus > Spermophilus citellus. The sequence continues at coordinate 52,456,320 of NC_138193.1, read as the reverse complement.
ATTTTGAGAGAGAGAGAGAGAGAGAGAGACCCCACGCATACCAGGCAAGCGTGTTACCACTTGAGCCACATCCCCAGCCCTCTTTTTATTTTTTATTTTGAGACAAGGTCTCCCTAAGTTGTTGAGGCTGGCTTTGAAATTGCCATCCTCCTGCCTCAGCCTCTGGTGTGACTGAGATTACAAGCATGCACCATTGCACTCAGCTCCTCAGACTTCTTGGACATGAGAAAGCTGTAACCGTTGTTTAGGGTTTCTTCACTGTCTACAGCTGAGCTAATATATCCTGTGCTTTGAGCTGTGGCAATATTCTCTCTTGCCTAATTTGAGGCCCTATTTGAAGTGTGCCAGATGGCTTACAACTAGAACCCAAGGCAAATGTCCCTGGTACTGGGAGTCTCTGCAAATGATAGGTGTGGCTGGGTCACCAGGGCTGGCATGTGGGAGAAACCAGGTAAAGGGATTGGGAGAAATTATATCACCTTGTGCAAATCAGTAGGCCTCCACTGTCCTTGCTTTGAAAACAAGAAAGTGGATCTTCAAAGTCCTCACTGTCTCATGCTCAAAATGTTTGCTTTATAAATGAATAAGTAGCATGAATGGATGGAGAACTTGAGTTTGGGCATCAGAACAACCTAGATACAAATCCTGGCTGGGCCCCTAGCCAGTGGTGTAACTTGAACAAGTTCCTTCACTTCTTAGAGCTTTGGGTTTTGGTTTTTTGTTTGTTTGTTGTGGTACTGGTAATTGAACCCAGGGGCACTTTATCACTGAGCTATATTCCCAGCCCTTTTTATTTTTATTTTAAGATGGTCTCACTAAGTTGTTTAGGGTCTCGTTAATTTGCTGAGGCTGGTCTCAAACCTGTGATCCTCCTGCCTCAGCCTCCCAAGTTGATGAAAATACAGGCATTCCCCACTATGCCCAGCTAGCTTCTGTTTTCTTTAAGCTGAAACTAAAACTAGTTTTGTACTAATTTTCAGCATTGTTCCAAGGATTAGAAACACTGTAGACCAGAGATATGCTTCAGTGGTCGAGTGTGTTCTCAGCCTGCTTAGAGGCCTGAGTTCAGTCCCCAACACCAAAAGAGAAAACAAATGATATTGTAAATAAACTTTTGGACACAGAGTAGCACAGTAGTTCCATTCAGTAAATGGAATTGATAGGTATGGGTGAGTGGAAAGATGAGAGAGTTGGACAGTTCTTCACTGAGTCTCTGAGCTGAGCTTTGGAAGCTGAGGTGAGGAATGTTCTGGCAGTCAGTAGGAAGGACATTCCAGGTAGGTATGGAGCTTGGACAAAGGAGGGGCTACACATGATGGGGAGTGGAGGGGCACCATGGTCACACTTGGGAGACGGCACACCCCTGGGTGGGATGCACAGTCGACTGGAACACGTGCTGCTTCCAACTAAGGCATCTTCATAGATCACACAGCATTTGAACTGAGCATCAAGTGACAGCAGGATTTTTGGAGCAAGAGTTGAGGTGCAGATGGTTTGGAGTAGACACCATGAGAAAGGCAGGGAGCTAAGAAAGGGGTCTAGGTGTCTGGGGACCGGGAGGCAGAGAGGCTGGAGTGTGGGCAGCAGACATGAATGAGAAATATGCGAATGTTTTAAATAAACTGACTTGGTCTTCATTGCTGTTCTATTACCTGCCTCTTTCAGTGACTCTGGGCAGGCTGTCTTTGAGACCAGTCAGAATGCCTGGGTCTAGAAAGAGCCTGTGAGGTCTCTTGGGTGACCCGGCAAAGGAGCGGGTGTGGGACTTCTGCTCGGAAGGTGGAGGCCTGGGCAAGCAGGCAGGCATTCACTGCGGCTTCCTTCCCGCCTGGTGGCTGGCTGCAAGCCCTGAACTCGACCTTAGATGACCTGTGTGTTGGAAACTGTTCCATGGCCAGAAGCAGTTGGGCTTCATCTTCGACTTTTTTTGTCCTTCAAATAGGGACTCTGTCTCAGCTCCAACTGGCTTCTGCTGCTCTGAAAGTCTCCCTGTTCCCTGGCAGGACCTTGCTTTCTTTAGCACTTGCCAGTGGGGTGTCTACTGTTAGCAACCTGCTGTCTTTGACTCTTTTCAATTTAGAATGTCTGACTATTCGGGTGCTAAATCATTGCATAGATAAGGAAATCAAGACCCTAGGGGCTGTGTTCTGTTTTCCCCCAGGTCGCACAGCTAGTTAACAGCACTGCCAAACAACCCAGGTGTTGCTCGGGTTGGTGACTCTCGCTCTCCTGCTGTGAGCTGCTTAACCTGTACACCTCAAATGCATCAAGGCCCATATACCTCAGCTCCTTTTGCATGTCTGGATTAATGTCAGTGTCTTGAAATCCTCATGTGAAAAAATGAGTTCTTCCAGGTGCCGTGGCGCACACCTGTAATCCCAGCAGCTCCAGAGGCTGAGGCAGCAGGATCGCATGTTCAAAGCCAGCCTCAGCATCTTAGTAAGGCCCTAAGCAACTCAGTGAGACTGTGCCTCAAAATTTAAAAAATAAATAAATAAAAAGGGCTGGGGGATGTTGCTCAGTGGTTAAGCATGGCTGGGTTCAATCCTGGTTACCACCTCCCTCCCAAAATGAGTTATGATCTGGTTTTGTTGTTATTAACAATACCATGTTCAGATGTTCTGTGGACATAAAAAAAAAAAAATAACTCCCTAAATGCCTAGATTTGTCCAGTGTCACTGACTAGTGGTTGCCTTAGGAAAGAAAATCCAGCTGTAGCTTCAGTAAGGTAGCGGGAACTATATTTTCTCCTGGGTCAAATGCTTAAGATAGAGATGTAGCATATTTTTTTAAAAAAAAAATTAGTTGTAGATGGACACAATATCTTTATTTTATTTATTTTTATGTGGTGCCAAGGATCAAACCTGGTGCCTCATACTTGCGAGTTAAGCACTCTACTACTGAGCTACAACCCCAGCCCCAAGATGTAGCACATTTATCAAGGAAAGGGATTGACTAGAATTTATTAGTCCCAAACTGTTGCTCAGAGACCTTTTCAGAGTTACCTTTGGAGCTAGTTTGTGGGTCACAACAGAACGAGGTTTTGTTCTCCGTTCAACAAGGACATGTTGAGCATCTGTCTGCCCAGCGCCAGGAGTATGGGTAGCAAGACACACACATGTGTGCTTCCAAGTGGCCTCTTCACTTTAGAAAATAAAATGTCTTACCTAATCGAACGCTACCTTAATCATCAGGTTTGGTTCTGAAAGATATTTTTGGCTGCTTTCTAAAATTAAGCTCCTCTTTGAAAGATGGAGAATGAATTCACTGGTTGAAAATATTCAGAAAAAAAATTATGTAGCTTAGACAAAGGCAATCTCAAAAGAGGTATTCCCAAGACGTTTTAAGCTATAGAAAGACAATCTCCCAAGGAAGCGATTTACATAAGAATTTTTATTTGGAACTAGACATTGTGAAGTGTTTGTTTCAAATGCAGACGCAGATTTTCATGAGAAAGAGGTTTTGGCTCCTGGATGAGAGCCACTTCTCAAAGCAGGAATGACCAACTGGTCTGAATCAACCCAGATCTATGGGCTCTTGTCCACTGTATGAGCCCTCTGGCTAGGGCTGCCCCAGGCACCCACATTTGACAGCACCTGCCTACTATAGGCATTCCAAATCAAATGAAATCACAAGGTGGATACAGTTTACAAACAGACCTGCTTATTTGCATGTTACCAAGGATATTCCAATGAGCAAAGATAATTGTCATGTGAGTGGCAGACTCTAACAAGAATACTTTTTGTTTGGGGGGGGGCGGTACCAGCGATTGAATTCAGGAGCACTCAACCACTGAGTCACATCCCTAGCCCTATTTTGTATTTTTATTTGGAGACAGGATCTCACTGAGTTGTTTAGCACCTCACTTTTGCTGAGGCTGGCTTTGAACTCATGATCCTCTTGCCTCAGCTTCCTGAGCTGCTGGAATTACAGGCATGTGCCACTGCACCTGGCTACAAGAATACATTTCTGTTTCACATAGTGCTTCCTCCTATCCTCTCCTTGAGGCCACAACACAAGCAATAGGCATTAAATATTCCCATTCTATGGATAGACAAACTGAGGTTCAGTTAAGCAAGTTATCTAAATCACACAGCTATAGAGAACCACCTGTGTAGCCAGAAAACAGGTCTTGCAGTTGCTCCTCCGAGGCCCTCTCTATCAGACCACAGGGACCTAAATGCTGAACTCAACTTCTGGTCACTCCTGCAAGCAGTGGTTCCCAGCCTGTTTGCACTTTAGAGCATGTCTCACGAACCTAGAATATGACTGGATGTTGTCAAAGACACCCTGAGGTGGGACATCCCGGTCCTTTCAACCAGAGTCTTTGGGAGTGGGGTCAGGGCATCAGTATTCCTCAAGTTCTCCAGGTAATTTCCATGTGCAAAGTGTTCATCACTCCATTAGAAACTAATCAGAGTTTGCTTTTTTCCCTCTCAAGGACCTATTTAAAGTTATTCATGGCCAGGCATAGGGGGTCACACCTGTAATACCGTCTACTCTGGAGGCTGAGGCAGGAGGATTACAAATTCAATGCCAACTTCTACAGTTTAGTGAAAACTTGTCTCAAAATAAAACAAAAAGACTGGGAATGTAGCTAAATGGTAGAGCATTTGCCTAGCTTTTGTGAGGCTCTGGGTTGGATCTCCACTACCACAAAAAATAAATAAGTAAAGAGCAGCTGGGTGTGGTGGTGCATGCCTGTAATCCCCGCCCCCCCAGTGGCTTGGGAGATTGAAGCAGGAAGGTTTTGTTGTTGTTGTTGTTTTTGGTGGTGCTGGGGAACCCTAATCCTTTTGCATGGTAAGCAAGCACTCTACCAACTGAGCTATATCCCCAGCCCAGCCCCAGGAAGATTGCAAGTTTGAGGCCAGCCTCAGCAATTTAGTGAGATCCTGTCTCCAAAAAAAAAAAAAAAAAAAAAAAAAAAAAAAAAAAAAAAAAAAAGCTACAGAAGATATGGCTCAGTACCAAAATAAAAAAAGTGTTGATACTTCATTTCTCTCTCTCTCTCTCTTTCTCTCTCTCTCTCTCTCTCTCTCTCTCTCTCTCTCTCTGTGTGTGTGTGTGTGTGTGTTACTTTTTATCTTTTAAATTTTGAGACAGGGTTTCCCTAAATTGCCATTTGGCCTTGGACTTGGAATCCTCCTGCCTCAGACTTCCAAACTGCTGGAATTACAGGTGTATACCACCAAGCCTAGCTTCATTTCACAAATTTTTGTTAATACTTCAGTAATTTTTTTCATTTGATTTCATATGTTCAATATTTTCCATTGTTAGCAGATGTTTTAAACATTTTAATATTAAAACATTTAAAATGTTTTTGATAATGGTCTACTACAAACAGTGATTGTCATTGGACTACAGATTCTTTTTAGATTTTTCTTTTTGCTTATTTCTATAATTATCCAGTATTTGCTTAATTTTATTTATTTTTTTTGGTTCTGGGGATCAAACCCAGGACCTTTGCACATGCTAGGCAAGGGTTCCTTCACTGAGCTACATCCCCAGCCTTAATTTTTTAAAATATATTTTTAGTTGTCAAAGGGCCTTTATTTTACTTATTTACATGTGGTGCTGAGAATTGAACCTACTGCCTCATACATGCTAGGCAAGTGCTCTACCACTGAGTTATAATTCCAGCTTCTCCCATCCTTAATTTTTAAATTAATAAAATCATTATAATGATTATATCATATTTCAATGTGCTTATATACTCTGAAATTATTTAATTGTTCTTTAATGTTGAACATTGAGGTATTTTCTTTTTTTTCTGTTATAAATAAGTCTTTCATGAGGATACTTGTACCAAGTTTTTTTTTTATTTTTTTTTATTGGTTGTTCACAACATTACAAAGCTCTTGACATATCATATTTCATATATTAGATTGAAGTGGGTTATGAACCCCCAATTTTACCCCAAATGCAGATTGCAGAATCACGTTGGTTATACATCCACAATTTTACATAATGCCCTATTAGTAATTGTTGTATTCTGCTACCTTTCCTATCCCCTACCCAAGTTTTTTTAAATTTTTTATTTTTGGTACTGGGGATTAAACCCAAGGGTGCTCTACCACTGAGGGACATCCCCAGCATTTTTTTATTCTTTATTTTAAGTCAAGGTCTCCCTAAGTTTTTAAGGCTAGCCTTGAACTTGTGATCCTCCTGTTTCATCTTTCCTGTGCCATTTATACCCAGATTTTTATGTACTACTTTTCTAGAAGTGCAATTATTTAATCAGAAGATATAAAATATTTTTAAGGTTATTGATAAGCATTGCTAATTTTCTTCCCAGAAAGATATACAAATTTATGGTTCTATCAGTGGCATATCTTGGAAAAGAAAAATGGTCCAGTCTTTGCTAAACTTTGTATTTTCATTTTATAATCTGTCAATTTACTATAGTTAATGAGGCTGACCTTTATATATCTTTATTAGTTTTATTAGTCATTTGTGTTTTTTCTTTGGTGAATGTTCACCTATTGGGCCTTTTTTCTCTCCTGGTGGGTGTTAATTTTCTTTCTTATGTATTAAGTAGATAACATTTTTATGTTTATTTATTTTGTAAATATTTTACAATTTGGTTTGTTGACATACAGAAGAATCTTATTTTATGCTTGGAAATATTCTTGATCAGGTAAATAGTTACATCATTTTCTTTTGCAGGTCCCAATGAATAAATGCCTGCTTACCAAGCAGCAATTTATCTAGTTAAGCAGGATCATGTTGTTTTGGACAGAGAAATAGTTCATCTCCTACTGGAACCCAACTTGGAATGATCAAAATTATATTACTGTATAGTGTACATTCCTTAAACTACCCCATCTGATGCAGAATAATATGAAAAACATGTTGGTAGTTCCTACCTTTGCAGGGAAAAACATTTTACAAAGCAAACAATATAGCATGGTCTCTCACAAAAGATTGTCCCACCCCTAAACTAACATTGCCCAACCACATTTCCGTCCTAAGTTCAAAAATAGGGTGGGTGTTAGGTTAATACTGCTGGTTCTCTCCAGCCCATGTGGAGACTTGCATTCAACCCAAATTTCTCCTGGTCCACTGCCTTGGGGTCAGACTGATTCTGAGCAGAGGGACTCTGGCATGTAATATTTGGTGCATATGTATACTAAGAAATTATTTGCGGTGTATCTGACATTCAAATTCAACTGGAAGTCTTGTATTTTTATTTGCTAAATATGGCAACCCTAATCCTGAGGTTTTTCTCTGTGTTGATGTTCGTGACCAAGTCCCAGGAGTGCCCACGTCCCAGAAGTACCCACAGGAGAGCAGACTTCTGGCATCCCACATCAAGGATTTTACCTGCCTGCTTCCAAAGAGGTCCCTGGGGCCAAGGAACAGCCTCGTCCTTGAACCCAAGAAACATTTTGAAAACCCCCACTGCATTACCTATTGCACAGATGAGCATGTACTTAGAGACTAAATTCTTCAGCCAGGCCTCATGGTTTTTTTCCCAGATTCCTGCACCTCTTTCTTCCTTTTTCTAACAGACGAAACTCTTCCCAGGCCTGTGGGCTTGGGCAGGCCCTGTTGAGTGCCCACCAATGCCTGGCTCAATGCCCTGAGTCCACCACACATTCCTATTTGAATGGCTAATTTGTTAGTTTCCTCTTTCTGCCTTTGACACCAGTTTTCTGTCATACAAATTTTTTATTAGTTAATAATTAGATTAATTTTCTTGAAGCTGATGTTCAAATTCAAGTCTGTGGTTTGAGATGACCAAATGTCATAGCCTAGTTGTGTCACCATTAGGACAATCCTGTGGAATGACAAGAAGACAGAGATATTCCCTCCCTTGCTTAAGCTGATAAGAGAATACAATGCTGGGAATACAATGTATCTCCCCAGGAACAATGTTAGAGCGACCTAGTGTGACTCTATGACTCTGAATCCAGGTATTCCCTAGCTCCACGAGGGATGCCTATGTGCTTTTTATCTCTACCCTAACTAGCCCTGTTCCCAAAAGGCTTCTAAAGCAGAGCTGCTTCTTCACTAGGGGGCCAATGAATCACCTGGAGGTCTTGTTAAACCAGCTTCTGATCAGTAGTTCTGGGACCTGCTGAGATACTGCCGTTCTTCAGACTCTCAGTGTTCCCGCTGCTGGAAGCCCATGGCCGACACTCTGAGTAGCAAGAGTCTGAAACTGTAATTCCTGATTGGTTGCAGGAAGGCCTAGGTGTCCCATCAATTTGCTTCCAAGACATTGGTGGGACTGCTCATTCCCAGGAAGTCAGAATCAAAGGCAGTGTAATTCTTGTCAGTGAGAAAGGAGACCAGAGGAGAAGGGAGGTAGGCTGGAGTGGTGAGTGCAGGAACCCTAAGAGAGGAGTTGAGCAAGACAGATTAAAATGGAGCTCACAGAATGCAGCATTGATTGAATGTAAAGGGAGGAAGGTGGTTAGTGAACTAGGGTCTACAACTGGGAAGGCTGAATGGGGCTCTTACTCAGTGCCACACCTCATGCTGGGCATGACACCATTATATCCCATTACCTTATGTAACCTATAGTGTCCTCATTGATTATTGTGTATATTTTAACTCTGGTTGTCATGGTTACATATGGTTAAAGTATTATAAGATAATTTCTTCTGTGAAGTGGAAAGAGGAATCAAAGGATTGGGTGGGAATGGAAGGGTGGGACAGTTGGAGCACCTACTGTATACCCAGGACTGAGATAGGACTTTCCCATAAAGTGGCTCATTTGATCCTTCTGCAAAGGAAGTAGCATTAGTCCCATCTTTATGAAGGATGCAGAGTGGATGGGCCTTATGTCACCCACAGTCACAAACTAGTACATGGATGGGCTGAAACTGGAACTTAGGCATCCAGAGGAAGTATTTCAGTGTACAGGAGAAGGGGAGATGTCATGGGTGGGGGACATAATGTCCAAGTGGGAAGCATATGGTTTGTTGTGAAGGCTCAGAGGATGGATACCTTTGCATTGGGAGGTTCCTACAAATGAGGCTCAAAAGGATATGGGGAGGCCTGTCGCAGTGGCACATGCCTGTAATCCCAGCAATTTGGGAGGCTGCAGCAGGAGGATCATGAGTGCAAAGCCAGCCTCAGCAACTTAGCAAGGCCCTAAGCAACTCAGTGAGACCCTGTCTCTAAATAAAATACAAAAAAAAAGTGGGGGGACAGGACTGGGAATATGACTCAGTGGTTGAGTGTCCCTGGGTTCAATCCCCAAATTAAAAAAAAAAAGGATACGGGGAGGGGAAGCCTCAAAATATAAAAGAGGTTGATACATTCAAGTCTCAGATGGGGCAAGCAGATTTTTCTGCTCAGCAGGATATGGGACAGAAGCAATGTGGAAAGCAGATCATGGAATAAACCAGTGAAGCTGAACAATTTTTAGGGATGTGCATTCAGTTCATTCTATAAAGTCCATTCAATGTACTGAATGAATGGATTCTTGTGGGAGACCATCCTTGCCCGTGACTGAGTTTCCTCCCTGGCTGGGTGTGAGGCGCTCAGTTACTTTTAATGTGGCAGAGCTTTCCCCACCCTTCTTGGGTTCGGGAGCTTGTCTGTGAGGAGGCTTGTCTCACCACTGCCCCAAAGATCCAATCATTGCACCTAACCTTGCCACATTGCCCCCCTTGACCTTCATTGGATGGGATTTTCCCCAGAATTCTTTATTCCCCAATAAATGCCCTCTCCCTAGCATGCTCACTCTCTTGCTAGCCTCTTCAGTAAAACCTCACTGTCCCCCTGGGGAGCTTGAGGCTGAGGATTTGAGGAGCCATCCAGGAGCTGGTTTAAAGGTAAAATGGTGTCTGTGTCTTTAATTTAAACTCCCTGAGGATTTTCCCATGTGACTGAACTGTTCACACCGTCTGCGCTGGCCAAGGACTAAAGATTCTTAGGAATTTATAGTTCAGAAATGTCACCATTTTGGTTTTTTTTTTTTTTGCTACTTATATTTTTCTCTGCCCCCCCTCCAATTCCAACCCCCCCACCCCCATTCCAACCCCCCCTCCTTTTTTGGGCAAGTCTCTTTGAAAATGGAGGATTCAATGTTGAAGTTTAACCAAGAGGCAAATCATAGGATCTGGTCCCAGTCCATTTCTCCCACCTGAACCTCAGGCCCCTCGGATGCTGCTTCCTGGATCTCTCTTTGTGAGCATGTCCCATAGGCATCTTAAGGGGAAATGTGTCTAGCTGACCTCATCAAATTGTCTCTGGGCCCCTGGGTGCCACTATTCACCCTGTTGCTCTTCCAGAAAACTCCTTCCCTTTTCCCTTGTCCAATCAGCTCTCAACCTGTTGATATGACTCCCTAAATATTTACTTATACTTCTCTCCATTCTCATCTCCACCACCCCAGTGGAGACTATGTCCTCCCCATCTTGATTTCTGCAACAGCTTTCTGGTTGGTCTCTGCTTCCATTCCAACACTCTAGTATAGTTCCATGCAGAAGCCAGCACAAGGAGTCGTCCCTATCCACAGCCCAGTGGATGGGACAGAGCCAGGCACCACCACGATGTAAGTGGTGGGTCCCTTACCCATTCTTGAGAATCATCAAAGGCTTCCTGAAGTGTCATGAGTTAACTAGGGAGGATGAGTGGGAGTTAATGGCAGGAAATGCCTCTGCCAAGGCTGTGCTGTTTTAGGAGTTTTAGCAGGTAAGCCTAGGTATCACATATACCTTTGCTAGATATCTTTCTCTGTTTATAAATTACTTTCCACTGTGCTTGTCCCACAGCCACTCACCTCCTCTTCCATGCTTCCCTCAACTTAGATTTCTTTCACCATCATTAAATCTCTGAGTCTGCCCTAGTGCAACGAATGATAGTCTATTAGAGTGGGAATCTCTGTTATGTGTCCCCAGGAGGGAGAAACACCCTGGAAACGGACAGAATCATTTACACTTACACATAACTCAAATGTGCATACACTTGTTTCCTGTGTATTAGTTAATACTGTTAGCCAAGTAGTTTCACTTCTTTCTCTTCCAGGTACATGGCAAGATGGTACTTATTGTAATTTCCTGTCCCTTGTGACTTTCTTTGGCCAGTGGGATGAGAGCAAAAGTGATGTGTGTCATTTCCAGGTAAAAGCTGTAATAATCAGTGCTTGATTTGCTCCATCCTGCCTTCCTGGCTTCCAGGTCGAGGAGATACATGTCCATCTGCAGCAGCCTGGTTTCCTGAGCTGGTTGCCAGAACTCCTCTTAACCCCAGGCCCGGTGGTACGTGCCTGTAATACCAGTGGCTTGGAAGGCTGAGGCAGGAGGATTGGGAGTTTAAAGCCAGCCTCAGCAAAAGTGAGGTGCTAAGCAACTCAGTGAGACTCTTTCTCTAAATAAAATACAAAATAGGGCTGGGATGTGGCTCAGTGGTCGAGTAGCCCTGAATTCAATACCCAGTACCCGCCCCCTACAAAAAAAAAATCAAACAAATCTCCCTACAATGGCCATGTTTTGTAATTGAGAAACACAATTTTGTTATGTTAACCCATTGAGGACTGGGGATTATTTACTATGGCGGCATGACATCACTAATTCTGATTGATTCATCCTGCCAACCAAAGTTTAGGGACACTCAGGTCTTTATCCCTGTTGGGCATTCAGCAATTTGGGTCTCAGTCAAGCAAATCTTCTAAGTTCCTGCCCAGTCTCACTAGATTGGAAGATTTCTAATATTTTACCTCTTTGCTATTATGATGGGTTCCCTTGCATATCCTTTGCTAGTAATAGAGACTATTTGGTTCAATCTAAATCCAAAATGCATTTTCCATAAAAATAGTTATAAAACACAAAGGCATTTGGGCTAGGGTTGTGGCTTAGTGGTAGAGCGCTTGTCTAGCATGTGTGAGGCCCTGGGTTTGATCCTCAGCACCATATAAAAATAAATAAATAAAATAAAGGTATATTTTTTAAAAAACTGTTAAAAAAAACCCACAAAGGCATTTGCTGAGCTACTCAGAAACATACACATACCCCACACACTCATGCATTGTCCAAAAGCAAGTCACTAATGAATCTCCTTGCCCCCAAGAGCAAAATGCCAGTGTCTGCTCTGTATCAGCCCTAGCAAAATTAGTAGGCCAATTTCAGGGTCTTAGATTGTAGGCCTCATTCTGCCACTCAGTAGTGAGTGACTTGGGCAAATTACCTCTCTGAGCCCCAATTCCTTTCTCTGCAAAATGGTGATGATGATAATAAGAACTATGTCACAGAAAAGGAAAGTAACATTTGCACAATTACCATCTCTGTGCAGATAGAACGATGTGTATGGAAGTGCTTTGAAATGGGAAAGCTCCATGCAAATGTCTACTGAGTGTATTTTTAATATATATGTGACAAAAGAAATAACATATCCAAAAAAATCAAATAAATCTCCCAATGTCTTCAGTCTTTAAAATCAAACCCAGGTGCATGTTTACATTTCTGCAAAAAGACACTTACTACAAATCTCATTCTTCACACAGGGACACAGCACTTATTAGCTGAAGTCAAGGAGTGGGGTCAAGTACCTCAGAGGAGGTTAGTCACATTCAATCATTTGCAGGTTCAGCAAACACCCAGCAGTGTTGGTTCCAGGCATCAATTACCCAAGAAGAACATGTGACACACATCCAATGATGCTGCTTGTCCTTTTCCTTTGCCCACTGCTGAATCAACTTTAGTTCATCAATGGAGTTGTAAAACCTCCTTGTTGCTCAGCCCCATTTCTATCCTTAACCCTATCCAGAGAAATGCCCCCTCTCTCACCCCTGTCATAGGCGTAGTGCTTCGTCCTTCCTTCCCTCAAGAGGGCAGTTTCTTTTCTAATGTCCTTGGGGTAGCAGCGCAGCCAGGTTTGACCTCCCTGATGCGCAGTTGCCTGCACGAGGCTCAGCCCCCAGCCGCTGGGGGTAGGCCCGCCAAGCCCGCTTACAAAAGGCACAGACGTAGCTGTCTGCACTAAGCGCCTCGGGGCCTGACCCTGGCCTCAGCTGAGGCGCTGAACTTGCTTCCCGCCGCTTCCTCTAGTCCAGTGCTTCTCAAACTTGACTTCGGATAAAGGGCTTGTTAAAACAGACTGCTGGGCCCCACCCCCTAAGTTTCTGATTCAATAGGTTTAGGATGGACCGGGAGCGTGACATCTCACTAGTTCCCAGGTGACAGTGATGCTGTTGATCCGGGGACGCACTTAACGGGAACCGCTGCGGCTTTCTTCTAAAGCTGCTCGGAGATAAAGGATCTTTCTCCCGCTGCACGTCCTTCCCAGCCGCTCTCCTGTCCTGAACACCGTGTGACTACGGAATAACCCCTCAGCACTGGAAGCCGGAGACTAGAAGGCAGGAGGGTTTGTGCTGGTCGGACAGTCGGCAGAAAGAAACTTGGAAGCCTATGGGTCTTGAGTGTTACTGGGGTATTTAACTGATCAGGCTCTGATGACCTGTTTTTTTCCAATGGTAAAAAGACCAAAACGTCCTAGCTGCCCAGGAGTTCTATACTGGGAGGGAACTATGCAAACGATTTCAAGGCCCTTAACTGTTCTCTGGAGGGAGTATCTAACTTTGGTGCAGGGTGGGTGGGGCTCTGGAATTTGTGAGAGAAGCTGGAGGTTTCATGAAAGAATTGGCATTTATGCACAGACCTGCAGTACTTGTGGGAATTTGGCTGGTGAATGTAGGAAGGATTTTCCCCAAACAGAAAGAATAAGCAATAGGACTGCCCAAGGGTGAGGTTCCGGGGGCAGTGACTAGGAAGCTTGCATAATCAAGCTCTCAGGGCAGCCTGGTTTCTCCTACCTCTATAGTGGCTGGTCTGTGTCTCCTCTGCTGTTCCTTGTGAGCTGATGTTCCTCAGGCCTGGTCCTGGTGACCTTTCCTTCTGCTCTCCATGTTCACTTCCCTGGAAGCTCCTTCATACCTGAGGCCTCACTTACTCCTTGCTCATGAATACAGTCCATGTCTGTCTCCAGTCAGGGGCCTCATCTCACATAGATGTCCCCAGGCATATTTCCTCCTGTACTGTCCCAGTGAATGGAACCAGCATCCACTTACCTAACTTATTCTGAGGGCTTTATGAAATGACCTTCTCATAAGTTACTGGTGGAGAGTAAACTGGTCCAATATTTTGCTGGTGCTATTTATAAGGCAGAAAATAGGAAAGATGCTTGGCTCACATTTTTGAGTCCACAAAATCCTGGCTGAATGAGCTTGGACAAGTTACTTCTATTTTTAATCTGTAAAATGGGTCTGAGAATACCTACCTCACATGGTTGTTCTATGAATTAAACAATAATAATTGTCATTTATTTGGCCCTATGTTAAGTACTTCTCTCAGGTTGTGAGTACCTAAGTCAAGGAAACACTGTTAAAAAGTACTGAGCCCAGTCTAGAACCCAGAGTTCTCTGGTTCTTAAACCATCTTCACCTCATTGTCACACTATCTTTCCAGAGATTTTATACCAAATAGGAAAATATATATGATATAATGTTAAGTGAAAGAGGGACCATAAATTGCATAATCAGTATGAGTACAACTATGTTAGAGGAAAAAAGAGAAACTAAGCTACAATTAGAAAAGGCTAGCAGGAAATATAGCAGATCATTAAATACGGTTGTACTGGGGTGATTTTAAAAAAACTTGTAATTTCCCATACTTTCCACATTTTCTTTAATATTTAAAACACTAACAATTTATTACATTGAAAGCTACAAGCCCACAACTTTCCATGTTTGAAAATAACACTCTAGTGGCATTTCCTCTCAATTCTAGTCTTACTTCCCTGAACAGAAACTCTTCGGTCTTTCCAAAGGCCATGCATGGTAGGAAATAGGTATTTCAACCATGTTCACAACCCACCTGACAGCTGACAACCTAGCCACTGGAGCCAGCTGTCAAAATCAGGCCTGTGAGAGGGAAGTTCCAGACAGAATGGGGGCCGCTTCTACCGCCTAAGGCTTTCTGGATAGCGCTACTTAAGATCTGTTACTTTTTTTTCCTTCTAAATAGCCAGCCGAATGCTCTTTTTCCAGTTCTGACTGAGTATTTCGCTTCAGCGGGAGGCAACCGCTGCAAGGTACCTGGCTTGGTGAGCAGCACCGCCCAAACTGGTCAGGCTAGTCCGCTCCGTGGCTGTTTCTGCCAGGACTTGCCTGTGTGTGTGTGTGTGTGTGTGTGTGTGTGTGTGTGTGTGTGTGTGTTAGAGACCCACCCTTCTCCACAGCAACCCAGGTAGGTGGAAGGCAGCTGCGGGCACCAGTCTGGCAGTCAGGCCAGATGGGTGGAGCTGAATTAATCTAACCTGGAATTTCAACTTGGCCTGCACAACAGGTGAGGGGAAGAAAGCAGCAGAGAGAATGGTTAGTTTGGCAACTTGGAAGTATTCTTGCGGCTTTGCCCCTTACCCCCTACGTGGAACATAGCTCAGGGTGACTTTTTAAAGTGTTTGCTCCAGGTTTTAGGGCTTGGTCGCTCCAAGGTCTCCCGGAGGCTAACCAAGCCCCTCCTGAACCCTGTCCTCCTCTGTTACCCTCCACGACGCGCCCGTTCCCCCTCCTCTGGGAGGCAGGGCGGGGGTATCGGATTAGTCTTTGTTTTCGACGCGAAAGAGCCGAGCGCCGCTTGGGGGAGGCTTGCGATGGCAGGGCCCTGGGTCCGCCTGGGCAGGGCGCTCGGTTGTGACCCCCGCGAGGGTGCTCCGCAGCCGGTCCACGGCCTCTGCCTTCGGGCACCCTCTTCTTGCCGCCCCGGCTGACTCGGTACGCAAACGCGCGATGTCCCCTATTGTCCTGCCTCGGAATGAGAGAGGCAGCCGGGGAAAAGGGGGTCAGTCTGGTCCACAGCTCAGGGTTCATAGGGGCGCTGAGGCTGTCCCGGACCGCTCGAGCCAATAGGGAGTGGCAGGAAGTGGGGACACCAAGGCCCGTTCGGCCGAGGGCCTAGGTTGGGAGGTCCGCGTGCCCCACCCCGCCTCGCCAGCCTCGGCAGTAGTACCGCGGGAGGGCAAGAGCGGTCAGTCCGAGGGGGACGGCCGAGTACCGGGAGGGCCGGCCAAGGCGCTGGGGAGGTACTGCAGGTGCAAAGAAGCGGCGGCCGGGCCCGGCCCTGCCCTCACCCGCCTGCCGCCTGTCCTCTCCCATTCCTCTTCTCCGCAGGAACTCCCCTCTCGCGCGGCCCCGGGCCCGGCGGCGGGGGCGGCGGCGGGCCCGGAGGGGCTCGGCGGGGCCGCACGTGCGCGCCCTCCCGGGCGGGGGAGTCCCCGGGCGAGCACGTGCCGCGGCGCGCGGGGGGCGGGGAGTCCCGCGGCCGCCTTCATTGCTGCTGCTGCTGCCGCCGCGGCCGCCGCTGCCTCTTCCTTCCTCCTGCGCCGTCTCCTCCTCGGCCCGGGCGGGGGGCTCCGCGCGTCTAGCGCTGCCGGGCCGGGCGCTTCGGGAGGCGGACGCCCCAGGCGGCGGCGGCGGCCGCGACGGTGGTGGCGGTGGCGCGGGCCGAGAAACTTTGCCCCTTTGTGCGCTCCGCCCCGGAGGCGGCGGGCAGGTCGGTGCAGTCGGTGCCTTTCCGGCTCCGGGGTGGGGGAGGGGAGGCGTGAGGGACCGACCCGGGGGGAGGGGACGGCCCGGGACCAGCGGGAGGGCCGCTACTTTGTTGCGGGGGTGCTGCGGGTCACAGTGTAGCTGAGCCGGGTGGGGGCGGCGGGGCGGGGGCTGCAGAGCCGCCGGAGCCCAGCGGCCGAGGCCCCAGAACAAAGGAGCCCGAGCGGCGGCGCGCGCGCAGCCCGGCCCGCGCCCCGAGCGCGCCCCCCTCCCCGCGCCCCCTCGGCTGCGCGGGCCACCCTCCCCCTTGGGGCCAGGCTTTGGCCGCAGGCGCGGCGGCCGGCTCGGGCTACCCGCGGGCGCGCCCCCACCTCCAGGCCGCTTCCGTGCAGGGGGCGCTGGGCAGCTTGGAGGAGCGAGGCTCTCAGCAAACTTTATTTTGAAAGCTTTGCTCCCTTGGGGAGGGCCCTGCGGCCTCCGGTGAGGGGGTGTGGGGGAATTTTGGTGAAACTCTCACAAGCCCGCGGGGGGAGGGGCTCAAAGGACAACTTTCTCAGAAATCCCACCTTGACCACCCCCTTTAAATTCGTCGTCCAGGCACCCCCAGTCCCCGGTCTGACCATAGGCCACCTCCCTTGTGCGTCCTGCCTAAGGTTCTGGGCAGGACTTCATTTGAGCTAGCCCCTCTCTTCCCCCATTTTCTCTCTTCCCAGAAGCAGGAAGAGGTAACACGTGAAAGTTGTCCATGAGCCCTGAGTGATGCGCTTCCCCTTTCTGTCTCTTTCAGGCAGCGCAGCAATCTCCATCACCCTGATCCCGGAGGAGAAATACCCGAAGGAGACACCTCACACTGCTGTCCCACCACACACCCATCTGCTCACCTCATGCCCGGGTCCTGGGTGGGTGAGGGTGAAGGACCCACCCAGCCAAGATGATTCCTTCCCTGGGGGCTGCTGCTGCTGTCCTCCCCCAGATCCTGGGCCCCAGCAGGTGGGAGAGTGGCCCCAGAAGGAACCCTGTCAGACTGCTGCAGAGGAGGTGAAGAGGGCTTAAGAAGAGGCACCCATCCCAGAGAGGAAGCGCCTTGTCTTCACCCTTGTAGACTTCTTCACTGTTTTAGGAGAGAAGAACCAGTTGGTGGCCTTTGCAGGAAGCAGGAAACTGGACTGTGGTTCTGCTCCGCACCTATGCCCCCACCTCTGGCAGCATCAGCATCAGCGTCATGAGCCAATTTCAGGTGCCCCTGGCGGTTCAGCCGGACCTGCCAGGCCTTTATGACTTTCCTCAGGGCCAGGTGATGGTAGGGGGTTTCCAGGGGCCTGGGCTGCCCTTGGCCGGGAGTGAGGCCCAGCTGCGATCTGGTGGAGATGGGCGAAAGAAAAGGAAACGGTGTGGTACTTGCGAGCCCTGCCGGAGACTGGAAAATTGTGGGGCTTGCACCAGCTGCACCAACCGCCGCACCCACCAGATCTGCAAACTCCGCAAGTGTGAGGTGCTAAAGAAAAAAGTGGGGCTTCTCAAGGAGGTAAGGTGGACCTTGCTAGGCTCCTCATCCCTTCTTTGAGAGTGTTATAATCATGAGGATCTTGTTAATGATTTGCCCAGTTAAGCCCATTCTCCCAGTTCCCGTCTCTTGGTCCAGTTTTGAGTGGGGCCATGAATGGGAGCTTAACTGAGGTTGGAAGCCAGAGTGGCCTCCTTTGCAGGGCTGGGAGTTTGATATGGGAGTAACTGAATCGCAGAGGGTGTGTTGGCACCCTCATCTATGTTTGCATTTAATGCAGGTCGGTGATGTCTAGCTTTATCTCCAGAAGTTTCTTGTCCTGCTTGAAGCTTCATGTGTTGTATTTCTAGGTCCCATTAAGTTCTGGGTGATGTTGGCAGTGATGGGTGCCAAGTGAGGGATAAAGACTTATGGATTTGGAAAGAAAGCTGTAGAGTGACAGAGTGGTTTTATGCTACCCTGATGGAGTGGAATGTTTCTTTCCCTAAACCTTTTCTTGGGTGCCATCATTTTTCTCAGACAGCAAGAGAGCCATTTGAAACTGTTTGGGAATTTAATGGAAAGCACATGATTTGGGTTCCCCTGTGGTACTGAGTACTTCTTGAGACCAAAGACTATTTTTTAATCTGTGTTTTCAGGACCTGCCACAGTAGTACCTTGACAGGTAGTAGGCACCCAGACACTAATTCATGAATGAATGATGTACTTTTGAACCACTCTCAACCCCAAGGAGTAGTACTCCCTTTTTGGGGGGTAGGGGGATAGAGGAGTGAGGTTGATATTGGGATGAGAGCAACCAGGGTGAGGGTTGGGGGAGAAATGGAGAGGCAGTGACCCTGCATTGCTGTCTTTCCCTTCCATTCTGGCAGTGGCCTGCCGGTTCAAGGTTGGTGGCAGCCTCAACAGCAGAGAGTTGGCAGAAGTAGAGACTAGCGAAGTTGAGCAGCTTAGGCGGAGCGATGTAGCGGCTGAGGTCGCTCCAGGCAGCGGAACTGGCGCTGGACAGAGACACAGGCCTGCGCTGTCTGTGGGGCTCCCCCAGCTCTGCCACTGATCTGTCCAAGGGCCCAGACAACTTAGGACTCTCTGGACATGTCTTCTCCTTGTGCAGGAGTTGTACCTTATGGCCTTTGAAGCTCCCCAGCTGTGTGCTCCTGAGGGTTGGGCACCTGTGGCTGTGATGGGCTGGCAGTTCACACAGGGATTTCCCTGACCGCTGAGAGCAGAGCTGAACTGCAAGCTGGTAGGGCTGTGGTCCCGTGGATAGGAAGAAGGATGCAAGTGTTGGGGGCAGAAAAGTGGGTGTTGCTGGGATGTTTCTATCACTTCTTACCTTCCCTTGTCCGTTCGCTGTGGATCCTGTATGTCAAGACCAGGGACCACAGACTTGGTGCCCTATTTACTCTGTCTCTGGTTAAAACAGACATCTGGATCACATCTGCAGTTCCCCCACCCCAGCCTGGGAGCCAGTGTCCAGCCCCTTTATATTGCTGGGTTTTGGGGGATTAAAATCCTGCTTGTCTGTTTCCTTGCAGGTAATTTTTGAAAGTGGGCAGGATCAGGTATAGGCTTCATTTCTGGGAATGAGATTTGGTGTTTTGGTGTGAGGAGAACTTGCCCACTGTACTTTGTAAAACTTGATTCCTTCACTTCCTTCTGATGTTCATTTCCTTCTCCATACCCCTGTATCTCATTCTATTCCTCCTAGTAGCAAACCCAATGGGTGAGGAGGCTTAGCTTTGTGGGCTTGATGTTCTTGGAACCAGTGGCCCTTGTGAATGATGTTAAGTGCTGCTTTTGGCAACATGCGGGCATACCTGAGTGAAAGGGTCTGGGAATGAGGCCAGGGCCGTGTCTTCCTTGTGTGTAGGCTGCTGGCCGAGGCTGCCGGGTGGTCATGGTAAAGATACTGTGGCTCTGGGTCAGCTGAGGCTCAGAGACGCCCGTGCTGAGAGACATCTAGGCCCTGTGGACATTGCTGACTGAGCCCCCAGGGTCTGGTAAACCGTGGCTTGATCTGTGGAATTCCAGAACAGAGGGTCCACATGCTTGTTTGTGGATCAGTGCTGTCCCACAATGGTGTTCTCCTAGGTTCTGGAGAAACAGTGGGCACAATGGAGTGAGTTTTTTTTGTTAAAGCTAACTTTCTTTGACTTAAAGAGCAGTACTTTGTTCCAAGGATAGGTCCTTTCTGCCTTTGATATTCAAAAACATGCTTGCTTTTATGGAGGTTTAGATTTTTTTTTTAAGCTGTCTTTGCTTAGTAAAGCAAAGTGGTGTAACCAGGGTCTTTTTTTTTTCATATTTATATAGTTTTTATTGGTCTGTGAAGGCTGAAGGCCTGAGAACTACCATCCAGGCAACACTGTATTTAATGGACATATCTCTGGCACAGACACAGAGCTGAGATGTGCCAGAGAGACTCTGCCTGAGCAAAGTGTTTAGCAGCCCCAAGGGACTGCTGGGATGTTAACCATTAGATTTTAGCAGGACAAAGCTGAAGGAACATGTTCCAGGACTGGGGTGGTGTTTTTGCCCCTGACTCTTCAGATGGGGCAGGACCCAGGAACCTCAGAAATTGACCATCTACTTGTATCTCTGCTTGCTGGTATTTCCTCCTGTTAGAGTTGTGTCACTCCCTTGGGCACCCTTTCCTTACTTCATCCTGATTCCATTTCTCCCAGCTGCTTTTTGGGCTTCCTTTGAGCTGTCTGCTGACAGCTGCTTTGTATCATCCTGTAAGGGAAGAAGATTATCTTGGGTTTTCTGTCTGTCTGCCCTACTCCTCATCCTTTGTCCTAGTTGGATTTGAGGAGGAAGCTAGGAATCCCTCAACTCAGAATTCTAAGTAGTTCCTCATTGAAGACTAGAGGATGCAGGGCTGGGATTGTAGCTCAGTTGTAGAGCTCTTGCCTAGCATGTATGAGGCACTGGGTTTGATTCTCAGCACTGCAAATAAATAAACAAATTAAATAAAGGTCCATCAAGACTACAGGATACTTCCTAGGGGCAGATGGTTACTTCTCTGGGTCCTAACATGAGGTTGGGGCAGGTTGGCAGCAGCTGTAGGGTATCGTACCTGAAGGGGTTCATTCTTGTACCTCTTGTTGCCTGGAGGATGACCCAACACATTTCTTCACTCTGTAAGCCAAAATCCTTCCTAGTTCCGGGAAGGATTAAAATCCTTGGCTAATGACAGAAGCTGTTTGACTCACGTTCTTCTTGACTGAGAGGTGACTTGGCACAACAAAAACGGCTGATTAAAAAAGTAGGATTTGGTGGGAGTAGAGGCACAGTAGGGCTCATAGTAGGGCAACAGGGTTAATCTCTTGAGCATCAGTTTTCTCAACTGTAAAATTGGGTTAACCCATCTTTTCAGGGTTGTTGTGAGAATTAAATGAGATGCATAAACATGCATAGTGTCTGGCACATAGTAGGTAATCAGTGCCCCATGACAAAACATTCCTAGAATGTGTAGAAAAGAATCTTTTTGCGTAAACAACTCTGCATTAGTCTGACTTGTAAACATGCAATACAAATTAAATGTTTATTTCAAGACATTCTCTAGCTTGCCCAAAGAACTATGATGCAGAACCTTGGGGACAGGCATCAGGGTGGGAGGCAGCATACCAGGAGCAAGAAGCCACCATGGTCCTGGGCCTGACTGGAAAAGTTGCCCATGGGTGAGGAAAGTAAAGACCTGATCGTGTAGGAGAATGACCCTTTATGGAGGAAAAAATCGGCATAGAATATATGCATCAGGTTGGAGACATGACTGAGTATTATGGTTGAAAATTAGATAAATGAAAAGATGGATGGTTTGAAAACCCTTTCTAGCCCTCTGCCAAGTGGATTTCATGGTTGAAACACATCTTTCTGCTAGGGTCTTTCAACATCAGAACACCTGATGCATTCTTGCCCAGGTAACTCTTTCTTCCTGAAGATAGAGGATGTGAGGAAGGGGGCTCTCAGCAGTAAAGGGGGAATTGATCTATAAAGAGGAAGTGATGAGACCCTTTAGAAAAAGGGACCACATCTTGGCATTTGTGAGGCCTGAGAAAAGTTGACCTAAGACTTTGTCTTTCAATTGCAAGCAGAATTATGGCGAGTGAAAGAAGACCAAAAGACTGGTGAAAAGCCCAGTTTTTCAGAGATTTTGGAAATTAAATGTGTTTAATGTTAATTTTTTATAGTTCTAGAACAGACTATTTGAAAGGTGGTTTGTGAGACTTTAGAAAATGAAGTGGTGAACTATGGGAGTCCCCATGGTTCTTTAGGAAGCAGCCCAGACAAGCTAAGTTCTGGATTTTGACAAAGAAGTCATGGTGTCTCTGGCCAGCTTTTTGACAAATCAAAGGTCCATTGTTTGACATGTCATGCTGAAGGGAGGTCACTGATATAATTGCCCTGCTCCACTATGTATATCAGGGTTTCCACACTGGGATCATGGGGAGGACAAAACAGTGCCTGGGACCCACCCCCCAGGGATTCTGACTTAACTAGTCTGAGGTGGACTGATCCGTCTGGGGCTCTTTGGGTGTATCTGATGTGTGGTTAGCATGTAGACTCTGATGCAGATGAAAGACTGAGGTGATGGGCTGCTGCCTGGACTCTGCTACTGCAGATTGAGTTCTAGGCCCTCCTGAGTGGGTTGACACCTTCACTCTCATCTCGCTGCTCAATAAACCCATTAGCATTACCTGGGAGTTTGTTAGAAATGCAAAATCTCTGGCCCTGTCCCAGACTTTCTGAATCAGAATATGTACTTCAACCAGATTCCCAGGTAAGAATTTGAGGGGCTAGTCTGCATCACTTCTGTGATTAGAAGGAATGGGACATAGAAAAGGGGGCACAAATAAGTCATGAACAGGCAAAGAATTCCAGTGGCTAACCAGGATACGGAGGATGACCCAACACATTTCTTCACTCTGTAAGCCAAAAAAATGCAAGAAGTCATGAGATTTACTCCTTGTTTATTCTTGTTCTTTTGGAGTTCTAGTCTTTCTGGTCTAGTAGATTATTAGTGCCTTTAAGAATGTGTGTTCTGAGAACATGTTTGCCATTCAGCAACCTGATTCAGGACATTGGTGTCCCCACAAGAGTAAAGATAGTGGTGCTTATGTAGAGGAGGAATGTGTCCATGGAATCTTGGACCTCTTAGAAGGATATGCAGGCTTATGAAGCAGAAGGGGGTGAGTGTGTGTCTGTTTCACAAGAAGTAGGTAATACGTGTGTTAGAGCCACAAGTGGGCCCTGGTAGGGAGGGTGCGGCTATTAAATTGATAGAACAAGAGGTTAGGGTAATTGGGGCAGCCTGAACAATGACATTTAATTAAGATAATGCAAAGTCCTGCATTCCTTTTTTAAAATGAAAAGAAACCTTGCTATCTAGCATGTAGAAAGAGCTGAAGTTTTGTAAGGAGTGTTGAGCAGTCACATGCAGGACAATTGAAGGAAACAGAGCTGTGCAGCTTGCAGATGAGAAACGCCGACCAGGGCTCGTCTTGTGTGGAAGAGGGAATTGGTGTCTTCACATGGGGGAATATGGACAACTTTGGTCAGTGGGCAAAAATTATAAGCATGGCCAACTGAATCCATGTTAGAAAAAAGAATGTCTAACATTTACAGCTATTCCTACACTGAAGAGCTAGCCCTGAGAGGCACTATTTCATGTGTCTGGATAGGGGCTAGGTGCTGACTGGTGGGGATGTTATGAGGACATCCTCTGTCAGGTGGGGGCTTCCTGGTGGTTCTTGATAGGACTATGTAAAGTATATTTCTTAGACATCTGTGTTGTAGTGAAAACATTTATTTGGGGCCACAACACTTTTGGTCAAGTTCTAGACTTACTTATTTTTGTAGTGCCAAAGATCAGATTCCAGTTTTAGACTTAATCTTAGAGCTAGAGCTAGCCTCAGACCTGGGTTGGGGTATCAGCCAACGGTTATGTGAATGTTTAGGGGTATGTTTTCTTAGGGGAGAAGGTCCATGGTTTTTAGAAGATTCTCAAGAATATTCATGAGCTCTCCAGATTTAAAAAACATGCTGTACCTGAGCTGTCCAGTTTGATAGCCATAAGCTACAAGTGGCCATTTTAATTTAATTTAATTTAATAGCTCGATCACTTTGTCTTTCAAATACCTGATAGCCACATGTGGCTAGTGGTTCACTATTGGATAGTGCAGATAAAGAATGTTCCTATTGGGCTGAGGCTGTAGCTCAGTGGCAGAGCACTTGCCTAGCATGTGTGAGGCACTGGGTTCGATCCTCAGCACCAAAAAAAAAAAAAAAAAAAAAAGTAAATAAATAAATAAAATAAAGGCACGCTGTACATCTATAACTGTAAAAAAAATTTAAAAAAGAATATTCCTATCATTGCAGGAAAGGTCTGTTGGACAGGGATGTGGGCCAAACTTTTGATATCCTTTGTGGTCCCAAAGCATCTTTCTAGGTTGGGGGACTAGCTCTCTGGGTTGGCTGCTCTTTGATGGATTTTTTTTTTCCTGGTTTAGGATCATGGCCTCCATTCCAGGTAAGTGGTGAGGTCTGTGGTAACCCATGGGTAACCCACCACAAAGCTCATACTTCTTGAAGGTGTGGCCATGTTTTACTTACCTGTTATGGGGAGGGAACAGTGGGAGTGAGGTGTGGCTCCCACACAACTCCCTTGTGGGGAAAATGAGTTCTTTCTACCCATAATTCTGATCAGCAGCTCCAGTGAACCTTGTTCTTATGGACTCCTAGTACCAAATGTATTTCTTCATGGGTCCTACCCAGAATTGTCCCTATGTCTTGGGTTTTCTCATTCAAGAGAAGGCAGTGTGGTGACTTGGTGGGCCAGAACATCATGTGCATGGTCTTAGGATTTGTTACCAATTCCACCCATTCCCCATCAGCACTTTTTGACATCTGCCTTGTGGAATGCTGGTAGGAAGCTCAGAGATGAGGTTGGCAAAAAAAGACACCCCATTCATCTTGCTCTTAAACTCACTGTAGCCTAGTTGGCTGTTCTGGAAAAGTCCTTTGGGTTGCTGTGGTCCTCTGCCCATGTGCATCTATGCAGAACCAAGGCTGTTGCCATACCTGGAGTACAAAGATCCCTTGGTGGCCTTGTCTCTTGTCATTTGAATAAGAAATTTGATGACCTAAGTTTTTAGTAATCACTGAGGGAGGGGTAAGAAGACAGCCAGCAACCCAGTGTGGGATAACTGGCTCATCTTCAGGTGACCACAGGTCTTAGGGTTGCTTGATTGTTTCATGTTACCTTAGTTACCTCTGGGCCTCTGTAGTCCAGCAGGCTGGTCACTCTTGATGACTGTTCCTGCAAGGCTGTCTCTGACTTGTACAATTTCTAACTCTGTCTTATCCCATCTGCCCTAAACCCATCTGGGAATTGGTGGACAAATAATAAATCTTCCCCTGCTATTAGAGTAGGAACTCTAAATTCTCAGAATAGGATGGGAATTTCTTGGGATAGCATTGTTTTGGGGGACATTGGCCAGACTGCAGATGACCCTATAACCTCCTGCTCCTCTTAATTACTGCTAGGGGAAGCCTCAGGAAGGGAGCATGTGGAAACTGGGTCAAAACTGGTGAGAGTTGGGTGTAGTGGTACATACCTGTACTTGGGAGGCTGAGGCAAGAGAGTCCCAAGTTTGAGGTCAGCCTGGGCAACTTCATGAGATTCCGTCTCAAATGAGAGTGGGGCTGGGGATGTTGATCAGTGGTAGAACACCCCTGGGTTCAACCTAGGTTTAGTATGGGGGGAAAAAAGAGTGACAAAGTACTGGACTAGATAAAGTCTGTTCCACTTCTGAGCCATCCTTATGAGGAGGATATTTGAGTTGTTCTTTCCTGTCTTTGTCTTATTTTTCATTCATCTGACCTTTCAGGGTAAGCTCTGGGTGTCCCAGTTCCCCCAGTGTTGCTGTGGATGATTCTGGATTCTGAAGCTATAGAAGAGAGAGGGATGGCAGACTCTTACTGTGAAGGCCAGGGCCACTCTGTATTGTGTTCAGGCTGCAGGATTGGGTGGAAGGTGGTAAGGGTCTTGCGGGGCAAGGGGAAGAGAGCTGGTGCTAGGAGGAGATACACCTCCTTCAAATGTTTTTTGGATCCCCGGACCTTCAGTGTCCCTTGTACTGAAAGAGGGCATAATCTCCTTCTGATGTCTCTTCCGTTTCCAGAAGCAGGGTGTTATCTGCTTTGACCCGCAGACATTCAAGCTGCGTTCCCAGCCCCATTCAGCTAATGTTGCCGGGGACTTGGTGTGGGCAGGGTTGTGCACTGAACCTGAGCTCTGAGTGAAACGGAGGCAGCGTTAACTATGTCCTTAATGAGCCTGTGGTCTGGGGAGGGAGACGAGCATGAAAACAAATAATTATAGCACATTCTGGTAGGCCTATGAGGGAGAGATGCCTTGAAAGCAGAAACCAGCCTTAGTTACCTCTGGGCCTCTGTAGTCCAGCTGGCAAGGGAAGGAACATATCCTGAGAGTTTCACTGTAGCGATGTGTGACACGTGAGGAGGGCAGAGTCTCCTCTCCCCAACCTTGCACATGTAGAAGTGCTGTTAAGAGTGCTTGTGGCTGGTGGCAGGGGTGTGGAAGATGCAGGCAGGCCACTGAGCACACCCAAGGGTGTTCATGGATCTTTGATGTGAGAGGTTAATGCTTTGTGTTAATTCCTCTTGGAAATCTTCCTCAGGTTTCTAAACTATTCAGCATTTGTGTCCTGTCTTCTCTACAGTGTCATATAGTCCCTTGTTACTTGATTGGGTTCTGGAACATTTGATGGCCCAAAATTGTTAAATTTGGGGTGAGGAGACCCTGTTGAGATTCATAGGATATAAAACCTTCTCACAAGCACCCAGGAGGGCATGTGGGGTGCAGGCAGAGTGGTGAGTGCTGCCTGTCAGAGGCTCTGTGTGTGTTCTGCATGTTGGTGGAGAAGTGAGAGAGTGAGTTGTTGGCTGCCTCTTGCTGGCTTCTGCTGGTCATCACTGGGTACCTTGGTTCAGTCTGGTTCTGCTGCATCTCCAGGAGGGGCATCTTTTTTCTTCTGTTGTTGCTCCTGCTCCTCAGCTTCCTCCTCTCTGCAATTGCCGTTGACACAGACTTCCGCTGCCAAAGCTAATTGTGAGGCCTGATCAGTGAATGAAGGCAAAGGCAGTTCCCATGACAACCACAAAGAGTTTCAAATATAGGGGATGATGTGTGTGTGATGGGCTGCAATTACTTGGGTGGAAATTGATGCGTGGACACCGGGGACTTCAAACATAGGCTCTGAAGGTGGAGGGGGTGTTAGGTTTCTTTGGCAGGATCCTTTGTGTGATGGAGAGGGAAGGAGGTCACAGACTTCCCTCACAGTCAATTCTAAGTGCCTTTAGCGTGTATAATGGTGGGCAAAGCCCCACAGGAGCTTTGGAGAGGCACGACTCCAGTCATTCTGTTTGGGGACACAGGACACACATACAGAAAGGCAAATTCCAAGTGCCAGATGAGAAATGTTATAAGTGCTGTCAGCTGGCAGAGGCTGGGGTAATCGGAGAAAGCTTCCTGGAGGAAGTGGGGCTTGAACTGAGTTCTGAAGTGAAGCCCAAAGGAGAGTGACCTCATTTAGGACAGCCATGGCACAAGAGAAGCCTGTCTTCCTGTATCCCCTATTGGCTCTAGAAGAGGTAGGTGGGCTTGAAAAGCATAGAGCTACTTGTAGTAGCTCTGACTGTGCTTTTGCAAATGAAGAAATAGCAAAATCCCTGCTTAGATGTTTTCTAGCTGTGACCTTGGCAAAGTGCTTTAGCCTTTCTATATCCCAGTTTCTCCTTCTGTAAAATGGGCATGAATAATTACTGTTTCGTTGATTTCTTTTGACGCTTAAATAAGATGCTGTCTGTTGTGCCCCAGGTGTGGGGCACTGCATGGGTTGGTGCTTGTTTGCTGTTCTTGCATATCCTCCATGAATGTCTGTCTGGATCTTTCCACCTTCCTTGGTCTTAATCTGTGTGGGGTCTGCCTTGGGGTATCCATGTTTCAGAGGTTTTCATTGTGTGTCCTGAAAATTGATGAATTATTACACTTCTCCCCTGTGGGGAGGATAGTGGCCCACTTCTCCTGCTGAGAGTCCAGTGGGTTGTGATGGAAGGTGGGGAAGGGACCCTCTGCCCTATGCACAGGGATTCCAAGTACCGCTGAGTTGGTCACTGTGAAGACCCAGATGTATTAAGAGGAGAACATAGAGATGGGAGGAGGATTATGTGGGGAGTGTCTCAGCTGGAGGCAGAGCTGCCCCAGCCTGTGCCTCTGTGACTCCCTCCACTGCTGGCATTCCAGATACCTCAGAAGAAGGAAGGAAACCAGGGTGGGATGAGGATGGAAGCAGGTAGATTGCCTTGGGGCTCCTTTGGGGTAACTGAGGGCAGGATAGAGATTTGCACTTGGTAGGGCTGACTTAGCAGGGGGAGAGGGGTTTGAACAGGAAGTTAGTGTGGAAACTTGGCTCCTGCAGGCTGGTGAGGAAGATGTGTGCTGGCTGAACAAGTCAAACTCTGCTCTGGTTCAGTTATGGCAGGTCCCACCCTCCCAGGAGAGCAAATGTGCCCCCCAGATCTTTGGGGACCTCAGAGAGAAGGCTGACCAGGAGAGGGGCCTCCCCATCTCAATGCCCAGCCCCTGCCTCTCTAACCTCCCATGCAGAAACTCGGCTCAGCACATTCCAGCTCTGTGCAGAGCCTAGTAAAGTGGGGAAGACAGGGCCCCCGCCCACGTGGGGAGGACTGCCATGTAAATAAATAACTGTACATGGTTGTGGTTGGTGCCTAGAAGAGGCAGTACACTGCTCTGTGAGGACCCGGCAGGAGCCAGTGATGCTCATAGAGGCTTGCTGACTGAGAAACTGGCAGAGGGAAGGCACTGTTTGGATTAAGCCCTGTATCACATTAGCTTGCCGGGATCCAGAGGGGAGGGCAATCCAGGCAGAAGGAGAGTCATCAGGAAGTCTATGAAGCATGAAAAAATTACTATTCTCAGATCTGCAGCGTAAGGGGAAGTGGTCAGTTCAAGAGTTCTATTCCTCTTCCTCTCTGTAGGGTTGGTGGGGCTTTTGTTTTTGCGTGTGTGTGTGTGTGTGTGTGTGTGTGTGAGAGAGAGAGAGAGAGAGAGAGAGAGAGAGAGAGAGAGAGAGAGCGCGAGAGCGAGATAGCGAGCAGCATGCATGGGCGAATTGGAATAAGAAAGGGCTGAGTTTGAATTCCAACCTACCATTCACCAGCTGTTTTGACAGGCAAGTAACTAAGTATCTCTAAGTCCTTCCATTCCTGGGAAGAGACAAGGTTGTGTGTGGAGTAAGTCAAATGAGATGATCCTACAGTGTGGTTGGCACAGGTCCTGGTATGTAGCAGGGCCTTGATAAACTGTGGCAGCTGTAGCAGCAACAATATTAATTGATACTGACCAAGCAGTGTTAGTCTCTCTCATCCAGTAGCAGACTGTGTGTGTGGTAGGAGTATGGGCCAAGGGCTTTGGGGAGGGTAGAAGAGGGACTCCATTTAACCAGGTTAAAGTAAGAGTTGACAGGTATGCCTGTCAACGGTAAAGCCCAGTTTTCCATTCAGTATCATAGCTTGGGACATAGTTTCTTACCTTGCCTTGTCACTGGCCTCCCTTCTTGCCCTGGGAGAAGCCCAATAGGACTGCCCTTTGTCCCCTAGGGAAAGCAGTATGGGCCCTGGTGTTTCCTGGAGTCTCCTTACCAGAGGTCAGCTTTGCTCTTTCTCTTAAGATAGCTCTTCCTGTTCTGGGTATCCCCTTGGGGCCCCAGGGAGGGGCAGCAATTAGGCATCTGTGATGGAGTGGGTAATAGAACGAATCACTGATCAGGGGCCCTCACACATCCTAACTAGTCCTATGAGTCATATCTCTTCTCTGGCCTTGGCTTATTCATCTGTGAGAATAAGAAGTAGCATCCAGTGAGCTCTTCCAGAAATGAAGAGTGCTGGTAGCTAGCAGCCTCCACAGCCTGACAGGCAGTGTGCTGCGTGCGTTTCTCCACGGGAGCCCCTGCAACTGTATGAAGGTAGCTGCTAATTCCATTTTACAGATGAGCAAAGTGAGATTAAGACAGGTAAGTTACCACTATCTGGGTAGTGATGGAACAGGGTACCGGAATGTGTGAGAGTTGGAAGATCCGAAGTGTTCAGCTATAGGGAGGGGATGGGGTAGAGAAGGATATGCTCCGGGATGCAGGTAATTGAATCCAGGAGTGGACTGCAGGGTCTTCCTCTCTCTTTTCTTTTCTTACCTTTCCTCCCTGCCCTTCAGTTTCCTGGCTGTCACCTTCCCTCCTCTGCTCCTCCCGGAGCTGAGAGAACCTGAGGTCAGGATGTTTGGGGGGCATCTCCTGCAGCTTTTTCAAAAGAAGAGAAACCATGGTGGGGTGGGGTTTGTTCAGGCATCTGTAGCAGTGATCCCAGAATAAGGTGTTTGAATGTTCCTGGAGGGCACAGCTGACTTGGTAAGGCTCGAGGCACAGGCAGTGGGGGCTCCCAGAAACAGCCTGTTTTCCGATGTAGGCGCTGGAGGGGGAAAGACTGGAACTGCAGAATGATTAAGGATACGGTCTTTAGAGTGCAACAGACCTGGCCTGGTGTCCCAGCTCTGCTGTGTCCTAGCTGTGTCATCTTGGCTAAGTTACTTCTCTGGTCTTGCCTTGTTTCCTCATTTGCAAAACGGGGTAAAGGTTCTTGCAGCCCCTGGCTTTTTCTTCTGGGCTATTTATTGTGCCTCATGCTCTAGTGTCCTGCTACCACCAGGATGAGGCGGCTAGAGTGGTGAGGATCCGAATCCCACTGGCGTCTTCTCTATCCTAGATGCAGTCTGTCATCTTTGACCCTGGAGGAGCAGAAAACGCCTTCTGCGAATTACCTTAGGGGTGCCCTCAGGAATAAGCAGGGGGTGCTCCGGGATCCCCAGCCTGCCGAGGGAGCCGCGACAGGCCTGGGAAGCAGCCCTGGCGGCGCAGCAGCACCCTCGGTGGCGGCCCCCGCCTCCTGGCTGGGCAGGTCCACCGGCGGGGGCAGGGCCGACTGAGGGATTGGCTGGCGCGCGCGCCGCCCCCTCGCACACCAGCCTCGCGGCGGGGAGGGGAGCGCAGCCGGCAGCTGGCCGCCGCCTCCTCTGCAGTGCCTCCCTCCGTGCGCTCCCTCCGGCGGGGATAATGGGAGGCCCGGCGGCGGCCAATGCACCAGAGGAGGCCCGCCGAGGTAGAGCGCGCAGGGCCAGGAGGGACAGGCAGGCCGAACACTGGCAGGGGGGCAGTGTCCTCTTGGGTCTCAGGAAGGTTCAAAAAGGAGAAATGAAAACAAAAACACACTGGAAAGGCGAATGAGCCCATCCGCACGGGTCTGGGCGGCAGCTGGAGGCAGGAAGATGGTCCCCGTTAGCCTTTCTTCCCAGGCC
Source organism: Spermophilus citellus (assembly GCF_964194105.1). Taxonomy (NCBI): domain Eukaryota; kingdom Metazoa; phylum Chordata; class Mammalia; order Rodentia; family Sciuridae; genus Spermophilus; species Spermophilus citellus. The sequence goes on along the minus strand of NC_138193.1, from coordinate 52,424,862 downwards.
CCTTCCTCTTCCCCTCCCTCCTTCCCCTTCAGTGTGGAGCGGGGGTTCTGTAAGAAGGACTTTGCTTCTTTTTCTGATACCCGCCTGGCTCATCAGTCTCTCTGGCTTCTTTTGCAGGTGGAAATAAAGGCTGGTGAAGGAGCCGGGCAGTGGGCACAAGGGACAGCTGTCAAGGTACCTTGTGTGTATGTGTGTGTGTGTGTGTGTGTGGGGGGGGTGATGTGTTTGGATTGGATAAAAATAAAGGGTCTCCTCTGGTGATCCCTTAATCTCCCACTGTGTGTGTAGCAGCAGCTGAGGGGGAGGGGCGGCAGGAGTGTGGGCGGCCAATGAATTCTCAGGCCTGTGTGGGTTTTGTTTGGATTCTTTTGCTTTCTCAGCTGGATGGTTTGGGTGCAGTTGGGGTTTGGTTTGTTGAACTGTTTTTTTTTTTTTTTCTTTCTTTTTTTTTTTTTTTTAAGACATGCAACCCACTCCCCACCCCTGTCTCTGAAAATCTCTCGAGAATGTCCCTGGCACTGTTGGTTAGCATCCAATCTGCAGAAATCCCTGGGGGTGGGGGGGTGAGGGTAAGGGGGAGGGGGAATTGCACTCCTGAATCTGAAGCTGATAGGGTGTCATTAGTCATGCTGCTGTCACCATGGAGATGGCTGTAGAGGAGAGGAGGTGGTGGGGGTGAGGATATTTTGGGTAGGGTGGGGGCTGATGCAACATTATGACTGGGAAGCCGGCGGGCATTGCTGCTACTCTGTGCAGCTTGGTGTCTGGGAGACTGGGAAGGGAGCATTTTCAGGTGTGTGGGAAGCAGAGAAAGGGGCACTGAGTTGCTCCAGGAGGTTGTCTGAGGGTGGGGGCTGGGGTATTTGGGACAAGCAAGTGGAGATTCTCATAAAGTATGTTATTACTAGGAAACCATGGATAAGCCTCCCAGGTTGGCAAGGACCAGATGAGTTAGGTTTCCTTGGGCTTTGCCCCTGTTTTCAGGGCTGGGGACCCTCCATGAGTTTGGGATTACTCAGCAGTATCCTCTGCTGGCTAAGGACAGAGAAAATGGGAGGAGGCAGCTTGAAGTGGCTGCCTTTCAAGACCTGAGAGACTGGGAAGGTGTGTGGGGACAGGTGGGCAGGGGCAGGCCAGTGGGACTTTTCCTAGCAGGGAGGAATCTGGGGGAGCCTGGCTGCTTAGATAGTAGGTGGGTGAGCTGCTAGTGTCCCTGTATGCTCTTAGTCTCTCCTCTCTGGAAATCCTCCTCCTGCTTCCTGTGAAAACTGTGGGAAGCTCTGCGGAGGTGCTGGAAGTGGCACCCTGCTACCTTGCTGCCTGGGTGGGGACATTGGCAGGGAGGGGCTCTGCTTCTCCACGTGGGATGGGGGCTCTGGAGCAAGGCTACAGGGTGGATCAGGAGGCTAGGGTGGTTCCTTGGCTTTGTCCCAAGGAACTTGATTCAAGGAAGTGCTTGTGGGAGGGCATGGATTTTTGCTTTTTGGAGCAGCTTCTAGGAGAAGAAGAGCCAGGTGGCATTTGCTTCTCTGGGGAGCTGGCATATCTTGGTGAGACTGGGAGTAGTGGGCGATCACCTGGATTGAGACTGTGGGAGGCTCCTAGGAAAGCAGAGGGTAGTGTGTACTGGAGATAGTGTGGGTGCAGAGGAGAGAGCTGTGAGCTCACCTCAGCTCACACTGGCTCTTACTCTGCCTCTTCTCTGGAGCAGAATCCCCAGGTTCCTCCTCTGCTTCCTTACTGGCTGCCCGCTGCTGACTAGAGGAGTTGTAGTCACGCATGTGCTATTGCAGGGCTGCGGGCACTGAGATCATGGAGTAGACCTGTTCTGCCCACCCCCAGCCTGGGGAAAACAGGGCAAGGAGATGGGGACAGATGGAATCAGAGGGGGAAGCTCCCTCCTCCCTCTGTATCTCCAGCTTTGTCAGCAGAGCTTCTCTTTCTACTGGGAGAAAGGACGGCTGACAGGTCTGTTTACTCCCAAAAGCATCCCTCCTGCCTGCTGTACTGATGGCTCTCTCTGGCAGACCTACTTCCCTTCCACTGTTTCCCAGTGTGCTCTCCAGTTCTCCTGCCCGCATTCTGCTGACCTGTGATGAGGCCAGTTTTCTGCAAACCTGCTGGAAGCTCTCAGCCTAATACTCCAAACCTTCAGCCTTTCGTGTTGTGGTCATGTGGCAGGGGCAATTTGAAAATGCAGAGGAAACCCTCCAAATAAATCTTCCCCCCCCTCCTCTCAGTAGAGGCTGAGCTGACTGTGTTCTGACAGCTTGGAGGTTATGTTTGTTCTTGTTTGTGTTGTTGAACTGTCTGTCTTGAGAATCATAACTTCCTCTTAGGATGACACTGCCAACAGGCCCTCAGGTTTGAGCCCCCTGTTCTTGGTTCCATCTTAACTCCATATAGGGTTTTCTCAGGTGGCCAGTCGTGGTGTGGCTAGATGAGGCAGTTTTGCCAAATCTTCTTTTATCATCAGTCATGGCAGAAGAACTGGTGTGTGAACTTGTCTGAGAACAGGTCAAGATGCTGAGACATAGGATAGAGGGAGTGCCACAGTCTGCATTTTCATGGGATGGGTGCAGGAGGGTAAGCCCCATTGGTGAATGGTGTCCAACAGCCAGAAGAAATCTGAACATCTGTGTGTTGTCTTGTCAGGGTTTTAGAGAATATTGTGATGTATGAGTGTACATAGAGGCACAGAGCTGAGCTTTATGAACACAAGTTGTCATTTTTCTGTTTAGTTTATTCCATGTCTCCCCACGATATCCCAAGAAACATACCATAGCGCACACTATTGTCACCTCCTCCCCCTTGGCAGCTTGGACAGGAGCAAGTGCCCAGTGCTGAGAGCACTAGGCAGCCCTGCTTTTGGGCTCCCACGCGGCTCCCACGCTCTGCCCCATGGGAACACTCCACTGGCTAGGGATGTCTGGAAACTATTTTGGGACTGTGCCCGGGATCTCTGCCTTCTGTCTTTCCTTTTGACCACTGCAGAAATGCCCTCGTCAAGAATCTGATCCTTGGCTTTCTATGCACTGAGGGTCACTCTTTCTAGTTCTTTCTTGCTTGTTCTTCTAGCCTTTTGTGAGGGTCCAGGAGCAGCCCCTCCTCTCTGAGCTGAACTTGGAGATATGGAAGCAGGTGAGCCTGACAGGCTAAAGCAGGAAAGGAACCAAGAGTTGAGTTAGAGGATGGAGGGAGAGAGGAGTTCCCTGTGTATGATAGAAGAACTGGAGTTAAACCCTAGAGTTGAGCTCCATCTTCTTGGTGACCCCAACTTTTGTTGAATGTCATCAAGGGAGTGGGAGAGTGCTTGTCAAGATAGACAGGAGAGTGAGCTGAAGGGAGAGCCTTCCTGTCCACAGTGGTGCAGGGGTCCTGGGGCTGTGTGCAGGGACCACCATAATGGCTACACAGCCCTCTTACTACATGAGGAGGGGCCTGGGTGCTGGGCTCCCTCCAGCTGTAGTTGGACATTTCTGCTAGAAATGGGCTTTGTGGTCTTGCCAAGTCCCCTCCCATACCCTGGAGGCTGTAGCAAATGGTTTGGCTGGCTGGGGCTGGGGGCAGGGAGTGTGGGGAGGGGCTTTGGATTGGCTCAGCTTTTGGGTCTCCCAATCCTCTTAAGTCCTCTTTTTCCCACTCCTGACCTCTTGGGCTTTTGGCCTCATTTCCTCTCACACCCAGACATCTGGCAGTCAGCTGAGGACTCCCCCTGTTCCCAGCATCTCTGCAGCTTCTAAGGAGGAGGTGGCTTCCTTGTGGATAAGTTTAGGGAGTCTTTAGGCAAATGGGGGATAGGGATGGCTCGGATGCTTAAAATGTATAGATTATTGTGCTAACCAGGGCTGTGACACCATCCCTTTCCACTTCATCACTCTCTGTCTGTCCCTTTATTTTTCAACATTTACTGAGCTTTTATCATGTTCTGGGTATAATTCTCAGTACGGAAAAATAGGAGAAATCATTATTTCAACTTCATAAAACAGTTGGAAGGTAAGCGATGTTGACTAAATTACCTAAAATCATAAGTGGAAAACCAGCCTTGCCAGTTTTTGTTTTCATGCAGTGAAAGCTTTTAATGGTAAATTTGTGTTTGAGGTGGTGAACTTTATACATGATGGACAAAACTTCTCATCCCATACATACCTAGCTCATTACCTTTCTCTCCAACTCAGTGAACTTCAAGGGACTTTGAAAGAATCAACATGCCAATCTCATTTTTAGTAAGTTAGTGTTTCCAAGATCTAGTAGGTTAGGGGATCATGGCCCCAAATGGACTAGCTAGATTTTGAAAGGAAGGTGTTGGCCTTAGGTGTGTTGGGCTTGAGATCCTGAGATCCTGAGATCTGTTTAGTTTGTTCCAAGTCTCCCATGATATTCCAAGAAACATATCATAGTGCACACTACCCCCCTACCCAACTGCCCTTGGCAGCTTAGACAGGAGAAAGTGCCCAATGCTGAGAGCACCAGGCAGCCCTACTTTTAATCTCCTACAGCCCTACTTTTGAACTTGCTTTGGGGAAAGCATAATGATCTCCATTTCGATGCTTTCCTACCCTTTCTGGACAGAGATCTTTCCATCCCAGACTTTCTCTTGGAGTGCCCTAGAAGATTTCCTTTCACTTCTGCTTCTGTAGATAAAGATGACTTCTGCTTTCCCTTCAGCTCTGTAAGTCTGGAAGTCTGATGGCAGAGCATCAGAACCTGAGGAGGTCCCTGAGGAGCAGGACTGTGTGTGTGTGTGTGTGTGTGTGTGTGTGTGTGTGTGTGTGTGTGTACTACGTGACTTGGAGGAAGAATGCAGTTCAGGATAAAGCAGGTCTCCTGTAGGTGCTGCTGTAGAACTGGGCCCTGAAAGAAACTAAAACTGCGTTGCTACAGGCAAGATGCCTTGACTTAAGAGCTTTCTCTGGTGACTCTTGATAATCTAGAGGTGTAGTCCTTTCCTTTTGGGAGCTAATTATAAACTGCTTTGATTTCTGTAAGGAAGGATATCCTTATCATTTTGACTGCTTGCCCCTACTTCTTCCCTCTGAGATCTTTGGCTCTGTTGTTGTTTGTTTGAGATGCTAAAGATAAGACCCCAAAGTGAAAATACCAATTTCCTTCTATTCTAGCTGCCCTACCCTACAGGGAAGGAGGGGGCTGAAAGGTAGGTAACATCATCTTGCCACAAAATATTCCTTAAGCCACGAAATATTCCTTAAGAGGCAAACATGCCAAGGAGCCAAGGATAGGAGGATTAGGGTCTAAGTAAATCCTGGTCATTCTGTGGCCTGGAACTCTGGTGCCCTTGGTGCTTAAGTAATTGGATTTCTCAACCCCGCCTCCAGGCATTTTCACGTGTAATCCTAGACTCCTGGGCTTTGCATGGAAACAAAAAGGTTTGAAAGGGTTTGCAACTTGTCCCTGACATTGAGCTCCTGAGCTCCATGCCCAGTTGACTGACTTTACGTGCTTTGCCTCTAGAGCATCTTCCTTCTCCCCCCCCCAGATGCCCCCATCCCCTGTCTTTCTAGCCTGCAGCCTTTGGTTCCCAGCCCTGCTAAGCAGATGAGTTTACAGAAGGAGCCATTTCCTGCAGGTCCACCTTCCTGTACCTCAGGGAGGTTCTGCCTCTGATGCTACAGGCTACTCTACTGAAGGGGAAGAACCAGGGAGGCCAGTAATGCCTGTCAGAGGCAGAGAGAGAGACCCTGGGAAGGGTTCTGGCCTGAGAACTTTGTTTGGATCCCCATACCAATTTCATCTGCTACACAGAGGAGTCATTTCTCTGCTGGCTTGAACAAGGTCAGACGGAGGTGCAGAAGGCTCTCTGACCACAAGAGGACCCAGAGAGGGGAGAACAGGCCTTCACAGCATGGATCATTGTTGCCTCGCACCAAGGGTCCAGGGAGATAGCTTTTCGGTGGAGCTGGAGGTCATGCCCAAGAGATGCCCACCCTGTTTTTCCTGGGATCCTTTTCTCTCCTTCCTCTATCCTCTCCATTCTAGACACTTATCAGGGCCTCAATCCATTCCCACTCTCATCCCTTATGCTTTGAGCACAGCTCTGCATGCTAGACAGCAGAGAGGGCCTCTGAGGGCATGCTTTGTAAAGTATGGGCCAAGGATTTCTGGGTCAGAATCATCTAGGGTGCTTATAAAATGCCCTGGGGCTTCCCTAGCCAAGGTAGTCACACATTGGGTCAAACACATAAGCTCCTGTTGCACCATTAGGTCGAGTGGACATAGGATGGGGGTGGCATAGATCCCAGATATTATTAGTACTGGCAGCTCTGGGCAGGTAGGCCATATGGCATCTCCTTCCTCTCTGGCCTTGCTGCTTGTCCCTGAGCTGGTACTATCTGATGGTTGAGCTCTATGCTGACCTTTGCCCTGTGGCCTTTTTTTTCTACTATTATTTCTCCTTGGTTTCCTGTTTTCCAGATGTGGGTTCCAAGAGGCATCATTTGGACCCTGAGTAGTAGTTAGGGCTTAGCTCTGGGCTTGTGTGGTTGGTGTGGCGTGTGTCTTGGGGCTGTCCTGGCAAGTGGTCTAGAGCAGCCTGAATACCCGGCGAGGAGCCAGGAGCCAGTGTCTAGCCCTGGTGAACTCCTCCTTCCTACTTTGTAGGTGCTGTACCCTTCATGTGGGGGGCATCCATCATTCCTCACTGGGACTCTGCCTGGGGTCTGGGGGAAGGGCATTGTGGAGAAGGTTCTGGATGGGTGCCAGGACACTTCATCCCTAAACACTCCCACCTCATAGCTTCCACCAGGGCAGGCAGGGGCCATGCTTCAACTTGCCTGGAGAGTTAAGAGAGTTTCCAATGACCAGTTCCTCTGGTTCAACTAGTCTAGTGGTTCACAGCCCAAAAAGAAATACCAGTGTGTAGGCCAGCCCCAGAGAACTGGGTGTTATTAGTCTGGAGTGGAGCTGGGCCCCAGCGTTATTTTTCCTTTTGGTACCAGGGATTGAACTAAGGGGCACTGAGCCACATCCCCAGCCCTATTTTGTATTTTATTTAGAGACAGGGTCTCACTGAATTGCTTAGTGCCTTGTTGCTCAGGTTGGTTTTGAACTCGAGCTCCTCCTGTCTTAGCTTCCCGAGCTGTTGGGATTACATGCGTGTGCCACTGTGCCTGGGTTAGCACTTTTTTAAGCTCCCCAGGTGATTAGAATGAGCAGTCAGGGTTGAGAGCAGCTGCCTTGTCCAATTTGGCCCTCCCTGTGTCTCCTGTACCTGAGGGCTGCCCCAGAATTCATTTCTCATCATTGATAACTTTAGTGATAATCAATACAAGAGTCTGAAAAAGTACAGACAGACACGTCACACTGTGTTGGATATTCTGTTCCATGAAACTGATCCATGAATTCATAGTTATTAAAACCAGAATTTCCGAGGGAAACTGTAGTGGATAATAGAAATTGAGTTTTCTCTCCAGGCTTTTTATTTGTAAAAACTCAATTGAACCATATACATAGTAAAAACCACGTTTGTATATACAGTGTGATGAATTTTCACAAACACCAGTGTAACCAGCGCCTGGATCAAGCAATGTGTACTTACACTTTGTTCCCAGTGCCCAGAATTTTCTGTGGCATTTGGGTAAATTCAGTCTGTAGCTTAACAGTATTCTGAGGCTTTAGACCTGGAAGGCTTCAGCTTGACTTGGTCAGGAATGTCTTTCAGTATTTTCTTTCTTATGTAGGTGCTCCTGGAGTAAGTGACAGGTGTCACTGACAGGACACAGGGCAGGGGACCCTGTGAGCCTCTTCCTTATGTTATCTTCTTCCTTACTATCCCCTTTAGTTTCTTTTCCATTTGGGCCTTGGTTGTTCCCATTTGTGGATAAATCCAAAAATCTATATTCTTTTTTGGCCTTTGGGTTTCTTTTTATTTATTTTTGGGGTATTGGGAATGGAACCCAGGGACACTGTACCACTGAGCTACTTCCCCAGCCCTTTTTGTTTTATTTTGAGGCAGGGTCTTGCTGAGTTAACCTAGGCTGGCTGCAAACATTCGCTCCTCCTGCCTCAGCCTCCAGAGTAGCTGCTGTTATTAGTGATGCCACCATGCCCAGCTAAGTCTCTTTTTTGGTTATACAGGTAATATATTCTTTGGAAAATATGAGTAGACAGAAGAGGAGAGAAGGAGAGGCATTTGCCTATGATTTCACAGTTCAGTTAATCACTGTTAACTGGAGTGCTTGTCCAGATTTTGTGGTGGACAGACACTCCATATGCATGCTGTATACCATGGTGTTATTTATAATGGAGTCATGCTGCATTATAGCTTGTATATTATTACATATTTACCCTAAACGATAGCTAGTAGTCAAATCATTTATTGAGAGCTTCCTATGAGCAGGGTGGGCACATGGGCAAAGTTTTCACATTTCTCTTCCTTAGTTTTCATGACAGTTCTGGGGCAGATGGTAGTAGCCCTACTTTTAGATAAGGAAACGGAGAATCAGGCCAGGTGCTTGACCAAGAGCTGATGTTTCACTATAGGTGGAGCTGGAATGGAGATCAGGGATGTCTGTGCTTCCATTTTAAATCACTTGCCAAATATTTATTGGATAGGGAATATCTTTCTTCTTAGTGATTTCTTTCACTAGTATGGATGACTCTAGCATTTTATCCTTAATTAAGCATGATGTTGCTTGTTGAGTTCTGATGTTTGTTGTTGGATTTCTTGCATATCAAAGAAATCTTATTCCATCTTATTGAGATTTTTTCAGTGTGTGTTTCATTTTGTCGTGTCTATTTAGCATGACTTGAAGATCAAATGGTATTTCACTTTTGCCTGTTAATAAGGTGAATTGTGTTAATATTGAACTATCTTTGCATTCCTTGAGTATACTTGATAGTGAGGTGGGTTTTTTTTTTAACATGCTATTTATTAACATCTGTATCTGTGGAATTGACCTATAATTTTCATTTTATGTTTTCATTGTCAGATGTTAGTAATTAGAATAATAGTAACTTCATACAGTAGATTGGAAAGCTTTTATTCTGTATGCGCTGGTAAAATTTAAAAAATATAGCTTAAATAAAAAGTTTGTTCCTTGAAGATTTGAGAAAATCTGATGAAACTATCTTAGTTTGGTATTTAATCTCTTTCTCCGTCTCTCTGAGTTTGGTATTTTTTTTTTCTCTCTCTCTCTTGGTACTAGGGATTAAACCCAGTGCTTCACTGCATTTGATTGAGGCAAGTGCTCTACCACTGAGCTATGTCTCCAGCCCTTTTAATTTTATTTTGAGACAGGATCTCGCCAAGTTGCCCAGGCTGGCCTCAAATTTGGCAATCCTCCTGCCTCAGCCTCCCAAGGAGCTGAGATTGCAGGTACATGCCACCATGCTGGGGTCTAAACTTGCTTCCTTTTTTGAGAGATGGGCCTTTGTAGTCTTCTGGGTTTTTGCCCCCATCCCTTGTAGCCATTGGTATAAAGTATTTGCTTTGTATTTTCCATGAAAGTGATCTACTTTCAAATTTACTAGCCTAATGTATATTCAGTTAATTGCTTTTCATTTCTCTCAGAACTGACTTTTTTCCTGCATGTCTACTGTATGAAATTTAAAAGCAAATAGATTTGTTAGTTGACCCGTTTTTTAAAGCATTAATTTCTGCTTTAAATCATAAATTGTCTTAGATAATTCAATATGTCCTTTCTCTAGATTCTCTGTTGGACCCTTATTTATGTTGGGTTTAATCCCTTGTACCAAGAGAGAAATACCAATATTTTCTTCTTTGATAACATATTTAAAAAAATATGACTTTCTCCAAGTTTGACTGTGGGCTCCTTCTATAGGTTTTTTTTGTTTTGTTTTTTTAAAATATTTTTTAGTTGTCGATAGACACAGTACCTTTATTTTATTTATATGTGGTGCTGAGGATCGAACCCAGTGCCTCACATATGCTAGGCAGGTGCTCTGCCACTGAGCTACAGCCTCAGGTTCCCTTCTATAGGTTTTGGTAATTTGTCTGTTGGGGCTTCTGGAGAGAACCAGCATGTGAATACCCAGTCCCTGTTCGGCCTGACCATCTTCCTCCCAACAGGGCCTTGAGGACAAGCCTTCCAGTGTAGCAAGAGCAACCCTGGCAGTACAGCTCTTGGTTATTCCCTGGGGCTTTGTCTCCAAACCCCCAGGTGGGCACCCTAATAATAGCTTACCAACTTGGCAACCAGGACCTGTTGAAAACATTTTTTAACCTAACCAGTCTGTTTGAGTTCATTGCCTAGGATATGTCCTAAATTCATATCCTAAACCCACATGGAAGTTTTTAGTAATGGTGTTTAGAAAAGCCTTATGCAAAGGGGAAGTAAAGCTAGAAGCTAGGGACGGTGAGAGAGAACATAAAAGTATTTGTCCCAGAGCTCATGGCCTGAGGTAGGCGAGGCTGTAGGTATAAGTCTTGCTCCTTTCATGCACCCCCTAGAAAATATGATCCCATTAGTGTCTTTCAGGCTCTGACTAATGTCCTAGAGAGGAAAATGGAAGATGAAAGAGGGATACTAGGAAAAGTGGGATGGGTGCCTCTTGGGCACAGCCATCTGTATATCCATCTCTGTATTCCTGTTCTAGAGCTCAAGGTACAGGGCATCAGTGATGGACACTGTCAAGGCCCAGTCTCTTCTTTCTGTACTCAGCAGGGCCTGTTGTTGTCCTGAACTTGTTCAGACCAGTGGAGAAATGACTTAGCCCAAGGGAGAAGGTTTTGAAGAAGAATCTTCTTGGGGAAAAAAAAAAGAATCTTTTCTTGGGGAAAGATTTTCTTGCCCTTAACCCGACTCAAGGGATGAACTTTTTTTTTTTTTTTTTTTTTGAAAGATTGACATTTATTTTTTAGTTTTCAAGGGACACAACATCTTTGTTTGTATGTGGTGCTGAGGATCGAACCCAGGCGGCATGCATGCCAGGCAAGCGCACTACCGCTTGAGACACATCCCCAGCCCCTCAAGGGATGAACTTTGAGTACAACCTAGAAATCTCAATAGTAGTCTTCTTTTTTTTTCTCAAAATTAAAATTATTTTGAACTTTAAGGTAATACGTGCCCATTTAAAGAACTAAAATAATATGAAAACCTATAATTGGAAACTGAGAATTCTTATTTCTTCACTAATCCAGTGTAATCATTGCCAATTGTTACATCTTTCCAGGCTTTAAAACAAGGACAGACATTATCTTTACTACCTTTTCCACAGTTATGTGTTTGTACCACAGTGGTTTGGAGAAATCTTTTATTTACTCACTAATATGTTGAAGACCTCTTTCCATGTCAGCACATCTGCCTTAGCTTTTTAAATGGCTATGAAGTATTTAGTTTTATAGGCTTATTGTAATTTAACTTGTTTCCCATTGATAGACATTCACAGTTCCAACTTTTTTTGCAGTTATAAATAATGAAGTAATGAGCATATTTGTATATAGATTTTGTTTTGGTTGTTACTTGTTCAGATGATTGTTATAGGACAAAATCATAACAAATGAAATTTTTAGTTGCTATTGCCAAGTTACCTTTTCCACAGGTAATTTGATAATACCTAACAAATTATCCTTCACTATCACTGAATAAGCAATTCAGTCACTAATTTTTGCCGATGATGAGATATTTTAATTTATTTTATTAGTGAAGTTAAGAATGTTTCAAAATGTTGGTTATTTTGATTTCATTCTGTGTATTACCTGTTATATCCATTATCTACTTTTAGATTATCTTTTTATTGATCGGCAAAAGTTCTTAATATATTATTTGTCAATTTCTGTTGTATATTTGTTTTTGCAGCATTGGAGATAACCCAGAGCCTCTCACATACTAGGCAAGCACTTAACTATATATTAAGCCCTTTTTATATTTTAAGACAGGGTTATTTGCGGGGGGGGGGGTGCAGTGTATGGGGCACTCAATCACTGAGCCACATCCCCAGCCCTGTTTTGTATTTTATTTAGAGACCGGGTCTCATTGAGTTTCTTTTTTTTTTTTTTTAAATTTTTTTTTATTATTTATTTTTTAGTTCTCGGCGGACACAACATCTTTGTTTGTATGTGGTGCTGAGGATCGAACCCGGGCCGCACGCATGCCAGGCGAGCGCGCTACCGCTTGAGCCACATCCCCAGCCCCTCATTGAGTTTCTTAATGCCTCACTTTTGCTGAGGCTGTCTTTGAACTCGGGATCCTCCTGCCTCAGCCTTCAGAGCTGCTGGGATTACAGGCATGTGCCACTGTGCCCAGCTAGACAGAGTCTTGATAAATTGCTGAGGCTGGCCTGGAACTTGTGATCCTCCTGCCTCAGCCACCTGGGAGCACACTGGGATGATTACAGTTGTGTGCTACCATACCCAGTTTATTTTTGTCTTTGTTTTTTTTTTTGGTGCTGGGATTGAATCCAAGGTCTTGCACATGCTAAATGTGTTCTCTACCACTGAGCTACACCCCCATCCAATGTCTGTTTTATTTTGAAAAACATTTTTTGGCCTTCGTAATATCTGTCTACGGAGATTTGATTTTTGTACAATTGGAATTTATCAATATTTTGGCTTCTGAGTTTTTACTATATAGTTTTATTTTAGACATTCAGATCTCTAAGGTGACACCTGTATTTTTTTTTTATATGTAAGATAGGATTGAACTTTTCCCAAATGGAAAGCCTGTTATTTCCATTCTCTTCATTGAGTATTTATAGTTTCCCCAGTGGTTTGCAATTCCAAGGGAAGTATTTCATAAATATTCTTATTCACTGGTGTTCTAGGACCTTGTTGCAGGTCTGTTGAATTTTTAGTCTGATTCTGTGTATTCCATTGGTTTAATTACTACCGTTTTTATTTAACAGTTCTGTTCTGAAAACTCAAAACAACATTGTTTGCCTTTTTTTTCCTTTTTCTTCTTAGTTTCTTTCTCCAGATAAGCTTATTGAACAACTTGTCAAGTTCTGTGAGAATTGTTGGGAGTTTCCAATTGGAATCACATAGAACTTAGAGATTTTGGGGGAGAATAGACAGCTTTATATTGAGTTTTCCCTTCCAGAGGAAGGGAAATATATCTTTCCATTTATTCTGCTCTTTTTTTGGATGTCCATCTAAGTTTGAAAGTTTTCTCCACTTGGTTGTTCACATCTTTTATTAAATTCATTCCTAGGCATACTGTAGTTGTAAATGGCTGTTGTGAATGGGTTAATTTCTGTTGCAGTCCCCAGTTCTCATGCAGTGCTGGGTGCACGCCAGGTAAGGGTGCTACCACTGAGCAGTACCCCCCGCCCCAGCTCCTGTTGCACTCTTTAACCTGTCTCTGCAGGCACATGAGAAAAACTTTTTTTTTTCGCCAACTGCTCTGTACTATTGTTTCTGACACTTCTCTGTCCTCCTGTGTCCCTCAGTTCTGGTAGCTCACTGCACCTCCTTAGCAATACTGCAGTGTGTGGGTATGGGTTCCTCATGGTGGGGTGCTCCTCTTATCAATTTCATGTTTTCGGAAACTGGCACACAGCCTCGCATGCAGTAAATCCTTTTAATAAATGCTTGTGAAATCAAATTGGTGAGAGAGTCAGTGAGCATCACATCACATCCCTTCTTCAAAGTGTACCAGCCTGGGCTAAGGCGAGGAGAAGAGCCTAAGGCAGCCCTGGCTCCAAGCCTGGAGGCAGTGATCCAGATAACAGATGGGGCACCCACCCTGTCCCCACAGGAAGAAAAAAGTCCTGGGACATTTTCCCACATGTAGACATCAGGGAGGAGCCCATACCTCATAATTACCCTCGGATTGCAACTCACTTGTCATTAACCTCATTATTAAATACTAACTAGTAGGGAAGACTGCTTTCTGGGTTTCCAAACACTTGAAGATAGTACAAAACAAACATGCAACTTCTGTTCAGGGAAGAGGACTCAGCAAGGCTGGAAGGAGGACTTATAAAGACCACTGGTGAAACTGGCTCCCCATTTCCATGCCCAGTCTCCTGTCTCATGATAGCATCTTTCTTTTCCCACTGCTGTCCTCTCCAGAGTCTGTTCCCTGAAGTGTTTCCTAGGTCAAGTTAATTCCTGTGGTATTTGCCTTCTAAGCTTTTATTAGTAATTGGGAATCAAAGGTACTATTTATTGATGGGGTTGTTGGGGTGTGCTTCTCCACTCTGCCTCTTTGGTGGTCTTTGCAGACCCTCAGGACCATGGTCTCTGCCTCCCCAACAACAGGAGATGCCTGCCTGCCTAGGAGGGCTGGCTTCGCAGAGACCCAAGAGCCTAAGGGTATGGACTTGGAGTTTGGGAAACTCTTGCTGTTCCTAAGAAGGCGGGGGTGGAGGACAAGAGCAGGATGACAGTCCCTCTGCAAGAGCTATGTGTCAGTGTGTCACCCTTTTTGCTTCACTGCTACAGCAAACTGTTACTCATTTAGCTGGTGGTCTGGGTTCGCCCTTCTTTTCTACTTATCTCCCAAGCTCAGGGCATCGGAGGAGATCGAAACGCTTCTCTGGCTTCTTTGCTAGTTTAATTCCCCTTGCAGGGGAAGCAAGGGTGTACCCAAGAAATGCTGTGGGTCAGGGAGGGAGGTGGAAATATTGTTCTGGGCCCCCATCCCATTTCATGTTAGTGCATCTCCCAGCTCCCACCTGGAGTGGGTGAGGCACTGTGTGCCAGGTGGCCCTGGGGCTGAGAGAAGGGCCCCTCCTGGCAGTTATGTCTGTACCTCTGCCAGCTCTGGAGGAGCTGCCTTCTCGGGGTGCTGAGCAGAAACTCTGACAGATGGACCTCTGTGAACCTGTGGAGTTGTTCCAAATGCCTCTCCCAGAGCAGAGCCCATTCCGGCAGTGAGGCTGCAATGCCAGGCTGCTCAGGACTTCAGCTCACCTGTTGGACAAAGCCTGTTCCAACCCCTGCCTTTCCCGTCCATGTGATCTTTTCAAAGAGCAAAGGCACTGACCACTGACTTCTCAAGCGTGTGTGCACCTGGGAGGTAGAAAGAGAGTGCTGTCCCCTGTCAGCCTGCAAGAGTCCCAATTCTCCCAGCTTCTGAATCAGGTGGGGTTCCCCCCCCCCCCCAATGTTTGCGCTCACCCTCATCCCTGCAGGGTTATTGAAAAGGGGTTCTCACAGGGTAGTTTGGGGACCACTTGTATCAGGATCCCCTTTGGGGGTGAGACCTGGCTTCAGCAGCAGTAGCCAGTTTTCTGCAAGGTATTCCTAAGCACACTGGAATTTGAGAACTGCTCCACTGGACTAATATAACAAAAAGAGCTCTGTTTATTTGGGCTCCCAATACTTGATCAGGAATAGAAAGACATGCCTTTAAGTGCTTGTGATGGTTTGTGAAAAGGCCGGGCATTAAGCATACACTTGTGAAAACACAAGGGAGATTAAGTGTAAAAGCTGTTAGTTCCGTTTCTGATATGACCAAACTCTGGAAATAGTTAAAACTTTTTGCTCTTGTTACGAAGAAGGCAAATTCATCACAGAAAAGATAGTTTAGGTTAGGGTTAAAACTCCTTAATTTTCCACTTAAACTCCTGTTAATATTTTGCCTTTCTAGAATAGTCATTTTTGAAAAATTTTTAAATGTCTGTTTTTTACCCTAATTATAAAAATAATACATGTTTATTAAGAAACTATTTTCTAAATGATATAAAAAATGATGTAAGAGGTCTTGACCTACAAATCCTTTATTCCTATGTTTAGTTGTGGTCTGTATCTTTTTCTCTGTGAGTATATACTGATTTTCTTTGCCTCCTTTAGAGTTTTCTTATTCATGAGAGCTTCTATATTAGTGGTATTAACTTTTTTTATACTTTGGCAAATATTACATATTTCTTTTATTAGTGTTTTATTTTGTCTCATGCTCACTGTTCCTCAGTTGGAAAACCTGTGGCTGGTGGAGGGGACGGACCTAAGTTAAGTGAGAGAACCTGAGTTCTAGAGCCCCTCTGCTGACCACACACTTCATCCTGTTTCCTCTTCCTCACCTGTAAACTGTGGAGAATGTCACCTTTTCACAGAAACTGGAAGACCCTTTGAGATATCCAGCAACAATCACAGTTTAAAAAAAAAATTTTTTGGCATAATTTCAGAGTTTCAAAAGTTACAGGAATTTTTTTTCACCCAGATTCCTAAATGTTAACATTTTACCACATTTGTTTTGTCCCCCCTCTCCCCCTCCCTCCCTTCCTCCCTCCCTCTCTTTCTCTCTCTCTTTCTCTGTATCTGTGTGTTTCGTGGGGGATTGAATCCATGGTTTTATGTATTATAGGTATAGCTATACCATTGAGCTATACTTTCAACCTTTCTTTGTGATTTTTATTTGAGCCATTTGAAAGTTAGTAGAAAACATGATGTCCTGTACTTCTAAATACTTGAATGTGAATTTTCTAAAAATCACATTGGTATCCACAGCTGTGATCAAAATCAGGAAATTCATTGTAGATGCAGTATCACTAGCTGATCTGCAGACCTTAATCATATATTTTTTTAAAGAGTCATCTTTTTTTAAAAAATTTTTTAGTTAGTTGTTGATGGACCTTTATTCTATTTATTTATATGCTGTGCTGAGAATCCAACCCACTCCCTCACACTGCTAGGCAAGCGCTGTACCAATGAGCTACAATTCCAGCCCCACTTAATCATATTTGGCAGTGTCACCAACCTCTTTTGTGGGAGAAAAACCCCTGGATCACACATCACATTCAGTATTTGGTGGTCTTTTTTTTTTTCTGTTTCTTTTTTAAAATTTTTTTATTGGTGCATTATAGTTGTACATATTGATGGGATATGTTGTTACATAGTCATGCTTGCATACAGTCTGGTTTTTGTAATTTTTTTTTATTTTTTTATTTTAAAGCTTTCTTTTTTTAAGTTGATGAGGAACTTGAGGCCCTGGTAGATTAGAGCAAGACAGGTTTAGCAAAGCTGGGCAGGAGTCTGGTCACCGAGTCCATAGGCAGAGAGGTGGAACAGGGCCAGCTCCCCAGGGAACTGCCTTCCTTCCTTTCTCCTTTTGCCCTTCTGTCTTTGCAATGCCAGGCCACAGCCCACACCCTACCCTGTCCCTGGCTGGTTTGGTGTTGGCCTGGGATTAGGGCCATAGCTGGAGAGAGAGGGACTTTAAAACTGGTCCAGCCACTGCCTGTCCCTGAGAACAGTGCTGGGGAAGGAGATCACCACCTTGGCTGGGGCACAGCTGCTGATTTCTGAGGAGGAACGCCCTCAGGCTGAGTGTGGTTTAGCACCCTGCCACTACTTGGGGGTTTCAGCTTGGCCTTCTTCATCCCTAACCAGAGGTGGTGGCCTGAGATATGTCCCAACTGAGCTATGTCCTTAGATTGGATCAGAGCAGCTAGTTGCTGCTCCGTTTTCCAGTGCAGTACTTCTGAAGTGGTCATTTACATTACAAGGAGGATGCTTCACAGGTAATTGACTATTAGATTATTTTGCATATCAGGCTCCCTGTTGTGGGTATTAACATGATTTTTTTTCAACTAATGATTTGCATTTAACTCTTTAAGGACATACTTACTATTTAATATACATTCTTGCCACTACCCCTGCCACCCAAGGGGTTATCTGTTTCAGAGACTGACAATAAGGTGTGGGAGGTGCTCTTCTTGTCTGCCTTTAATACAAAAGGAACTGCTGCCACCAAGGTCCCTGGGATAGGATCCTCCTGTTTTCACTTTCACCTATAACCTAATGGAAAATGCAGAGAGAAATGCTTGTGAGGGAGTTACAAGATGTGCTTTCCTGCTTCAGTTTTTCCTCTGCTTGTGTCTCCACCTGTTTGAGGGTGAGCTCACCAGCCCGGCCCTCCCCACCACTCCCCTCCTTGAGCAGGTATTTAGCTTCTGTGTTTCTTTTTAGCTTCTTGCAGAGTAAGGTTTTCTATATTTTTCAAATTATGGTTTTACTGAGATATACTTCATCTAACATAATTCACCCAAAGTTCACAGTTCAGTGGTTTAGTATATTTAGAGTTACACAACCAACACCATTCTATTTCATAAAAATTTCATCAACCCCAAAAGAAACCATAGCAAATAGCATTAACCTCCCTTTGGTTTTCCCCAGCTCCCTCAGCCCCTGGCAACCGCTAGTATACTTTGTTTCTGTGGATTTGCCTAGTCTGCATATTTCATATAAATGGAATCATACAGTATGTGACCTTTTGTGTCTGACTTATTTCACTTAATGCAGTGTTTTCAAGGGCCATCCATGTTGGAGCATGTGTCAATATTTTATTCCTTTTAGTAGCTGCATAATAATCCTTGGTATGACTGTTTTGTTTATCCATTGATCAGTTGATGGACATTTGGTTTATTTCCCCTTTACAGCTATTGTGAATAATGCTATTATGAATGTTCATGTACAAATTTTTGTGTGAATGTGCCCATTTTTAAATTGGTTTGTCATTTTATTATTGTTTTCTATGAAGATAGAAATCTCTTAGAAGTGTTAACGATTTGCAAATATTTTCCCCATACTATGCCCCTACCTTTCTTGATGGTGTCATTTGGAGCTGAAGAGTTTTTAATTTTGGTAAAATCTGGTTGATCTTTGTTCTGTTGGTATCACATCACAGAAACCATTGTCTAATCCAAGATGAGGAAGATTTATGTCTATTTTTAAGAGCTTTACAGTTTTAGACCTTTTACAGACCTTTTAGTTTTAGACCTTTTTTATACTTTTTACACTTAGGTCTTGAATTCGTTTTGAGTGGATTTTTGTATGTGGTGTGAGGCAGGTGTACAGATTCATTCTGTTGCATGTGGCTATCCAGTTGTCCACTACTATTTATCAAAAAGACATTTCTCCCCAGTGAATTGTCTTGGTGTTCTCTAAAGGTTTGTGAGATGTTTAAACCAAGTGAGAGAGCTAGATTTATCATTTCAACTTTTTTTTTTAGCTAATTATTTATATGAATTGACTTGTGTTAGCATTTAAATGATGTATATCAATGCTGTTCAGATTTTCTGGTGAAGGGACTAGGTTTTATAATTGAATCATAATACATGCATTTAAAAAAATCTTTATTTTTATGTGATGCTGAGGATTGACCCCACTAAGTACCTGACATATGTGAAGCAAGCACTCCACCACTGAGCCACAAACCCAGCCCCCATAATATACACATTTATGGGAAATAGACATTTGAATACGTGGACACAGTGTGTAATGATCAGGATGATTGGATATCCATCACCTCATTCCTTTGTGTTGGGAACATTCACTGTGTTTTGAAATATACAATTAATTGTCGTCAACCATAGTTACTATGCTATAGGACTTAAGAAATTACTCCTTTCCAACTGTACAACTGTACCCATTAACCATCCTCTCCTGATTTTAAAATTTCTAATCCATCATAGGCTGATCATTTTGTAAAATACGGTAAAAGTGAATTATGTGTTTAGTTGCCACAACATTATTAAATTGTGATGCAGGTTCGAAAGTTGAGTTGACTCTCAGCTTTGGTACTTACATTGTCCTGGACTGATGGAGCTTGCAGAGCAGCCCTGGTACTCAGCAGGGAATAGTACAGGCCAAGACCCTGTGGCCCGTGCTCAGTCTCCTTATTGCTTGATGGGCATGTCTTAAGGGGCCTTAGAGGACCTCATCAGTGTCACCTATGGCACTAGACCAATAGATACTGCTGTGCCAACTACTCCCTCTCTAGTCTTAGAAGGGGTGTTGTCCCCAAGGCTTGCTAGGGACATGTTTTTAAATAGTCACTCAAATAAAATAAAACCCTGTGCTAATCTGAGTAAAACCCCTTGTTGTTACCATGGTTGTTGCCTGTTGTGTTTGGGGTGAGCAGTTTGTCCATTCAGCCCTGTCTTATTGCCAGTTTTCATGCCTGTCCTTAGGAATAATAAGTCCACATGGATGTAGGAGGAAGCAAGAAATGACCCCGACAGTCACTATATGCCATAAGATTGTAGTGAACCTATAGATTTGCTGCAAGCTCTGTGTATGTCATGCACATACCAGGGAGAACAGTATGTGTGTCTTCTACTGCAGTTGTCCTGTGAGAGATTCAGAGATTGAGCCAACTGAAAGAAGGCATATTTCAAAATTAGAGGTGAAGTTCTTAAATAGTTAATAGTATGGAGAAATGCTCATGATATAGTTTGGGAAATTAAAAAAAATTTTTTTTAGTTGTAGATGGACACAATGCCTTCTTTTTTTATGTGGTACTGAAAATTGAACCCCGTGCCCTCCACATGCAAGGTGAGCACTCCACCACTGAGCTACAACCCCAGCCCCTAGTTAGGGAAAATTTTAACACATAAAAACCCACTGATGAAGCTGAGGTTGTGGCTTAGCGGTAGAGTGCTTGCCTAGCACGTTCGAGGACCTGGGTTTGATCCTTAGCACCACATAAAAATAAATAAAATAAAGGTGTGGTGTCCAACTGCAACTAAAAATAAATACATATTTTTAAAAACCCCACTGAATATACTGAATTTTGAATTTTGTAAATTAAGTGCATGTGGCATTATATATATATATATATAATATATATATATATATAAACTATATGTGTGTTTATACACACACACACACACACAAACCATGGTAATTTCTTGCCAGTGGGAATCTCATTGTTTATATCTGGTTATTTTTCACTTTCTAGTGAAAAGAACCCCCTGTTCTTCTATCTCACTGAGCAATTTCTACTGAAACTATTCCTTTTCTTCCTTATCATTCTGTTTTTCTGACCTCTTTTTATTCTCTTGGGTCATCCACCAGGGTTTCCCTGGCTCTTTAATGAATTTATGATGTGTCTTTGATATCCTATCAGTAACTACACAAAAGGCAGCTTCACTTGGAGATAAACTCATAGTTAATATCAGTTTTCATTGCTTTCATTATATATTCAAAGCCTCAGTATGTGATATAGGCTTATACTGCTACACACATTTTAGTGACACTGGTACAGTATAAATTCCTGAAGGAGCTTAATTTTGATCAGGATCTAACATAGATTCAGACATCCAACAAGTCCCTGTTCATGAGGTCAGGACTCTGCTTCTTCACCACTATGTCCTCTGTGTCTAAAAGTAATGCTGAATACATATTTGTTAGAGGAACAAGCGAACGGATACTTACTTAGATTGTTACAATGTGCTGATAGCAATAGTAGATAGAATGTCATAGTTTTGTGAGGATTTTCATTAAAAACAAACAAACAAACAAAAAAGCTATCGCCCAGCACACAGTGGCACATGTCTATAACCCCAGTGGCTTGGAAGGCTGAGGCAGGAGGATCCAAGTACAAAGCCAGCCTCAGCAACTTAGCAAGGCCCTAAGCAACTTAAGAAGACTCTGTCTCAAAATAAAAAATAAAAGGACTGGGGATGTGGCTCAGGAGTTGAGTGGCCTTGGGTTCGATCCCTGGTACCAAAACAAACAAACAAACAAACAAAAAAAACTACCTTTTTATCATTTTCATATATAGATTTACATTGTTCCAATCAAAACTTTTATACAGTATCGTATTTTGCTTTTATTTATTTATTTTGCTTCCTGTTTCATCCATCTTTTTCCCTTAGTGTTTATAGTAAAGGGTTTTGACAACTGCATAATATTCCATTGAGTTGTATCATAGTCTACCAGAACATTCCTCTCATAATGAGTTTTCAGTTTTCATTAAGTGTAGAAAAGACTTTTTACAAATGTAAGTTTTAAGTTCTTAGGAGAATCACTACTTGATGGAAAGACCTTTATTACCTGTGATTCATTCATTCATTCACTTATCTACTGATTTTTTTTTTAACCGAAAGAGAAGATAGTTTTTTACGGTTTGAACCAAAAGAGAAGATTAAAGTTATGAATTAGAGGGGACTGTGGTGGGGTGGGGGATGCGATATAGAGGTTCTAGGCTCAGTAGATTGAATGTGAATCTAACAGTGGTCTGCTGGGATGAAAGCAGAGGTGGGCTGACCAGTCAGGAATCTTCTACTGTGATTGTCCTGTGAGAGATTCAGAGAATAAGTCAACTGAAAGAAGGCAGATTTGAAGTGCTCTCAAGAGGAGCATGTGGCAGGTTTCAGTTTTGTTTGCATATGGAAATGTAAAGATGAGGACACTGAAGGTGATGGAGGGTTTGAATAGGAGAATAGCTCTTTTTTTATTTTTAAATTTTTTTAGTTATAGATGGACACAATACTTTGTCTTATTTATTTATTTTTATGTGGTGTTAAGGATCGAACCCAGTGCCTCACACGTGCTAGGCAAGTGCTGTACACAACTAGCAACTCCTCTGAGCTATAACTCCACCTAGCCCTTAACATGATTTTTTTTTTTCCTAAAGAAAAGTATTGTCCAAGCAGCATGGAGGTGTATATCTATAATCCAGGTACTCAGGAAGCAGAGGCAGGAAGATCACGAGTTCAAGATCAGCCTGGGCAACTTGGTGAGACTGTCTCTAAATGAAAGATAGATCAGTGATACTGGTTCTTGCCTAATGAGGCCCTAGGTTCATTCCCTTGTACTGTCAAAAAAAAAAAAAAAAAAAAAAAAGAAAGAAAGAAAAGAAAAAAGAAAAAAAAGGCAGTGGGAGGGATTGTTTAGAGGAGGAGTTGCTGGGTAAAGGAGGACAGGTGCTAAGTTAGGTTTTACTTATTTAGTTTCTTTATTTAGAAGTACTGGAAATTGAACCCAGGGCCTTGCACATACTAGGCAAGCACTTTACCCCAAAGGGTTACATCCCAGCCCCTGAGTTATGTTTTAAATGTATGAGCTTTAAATTACATCCACGTGGAATCATGTCTGGCAGCTGGAGGGCAGTGGAGGGAGAAAGAAGCTTTTGGGTTATTGGTGTAAGCTGGGGTGATGGAGTCTTGAAAGGAAGTGAGGTTTCCAAGAGTCGGGGGAGAGGAGGAGGAGACAGCTCCTTGAGAGGATGAAGGAGGGAAAGAGAATGGAGGAGGACCAGGATTCAGCAGGATCATAAAAACAGAGGGAGAGAAGGAGGTGTGAGGGTAGGCAGGAGGTTGGGTGGTCTGCCATAGAGGCCAAAGGAGTGGGACTCCTAGGACCTTCCTCACCCCTCCTGAGCCTTAAGGAGCAGGGAATGGATGCGGCTGGGCTAAGGTGCTGTTCCCTCTCCCACACTGCAGACAGGACTTACAGGTGAGCATGTAGAAGATCCTAATTACTGGCATTGTTCAGTTACTGGAGGTAACAGACCAGCAGTGACAATGGAAAATGAGGCTGTGGAATGTGTCTTGTGAGTTTTGTTTGTTTGGAGTTATGGTTTAGGGTAAAGAGAATTTATTTGCACTCCTTCATTTTTTTTGGGGGGGGGGTACTGGGGATTGAACTCAGGGGAACTTGGCCACTGAGCAACATCCCTAGCCCTATTTTTTATTTTATTTAGAGACAGGTTCTCTGAGTTGCCTATTGCCTCGCTTTTGCTGAAGCTGGCTTTGAACTTGTGATCCTCCTGCCTCAGCCTCCAGAGCCACTGAGATTACAGGCATGCGCCACTGAGCCCGCCTATTTCCTGCCTTGTGAACAGCAGCGGCCTCTCTTAACAGGCATATCTGACACATAATGCCCCTTTGCCACTTCCCAGCCCAGTGTGTAAAGTTGGCCTTAGGGCTCAGAAGTGGATAACTCTCCACTTAATTTTCCTTCAGATTTTGGGGTGGTTAAAGATTGATTTATTTTAATGAAAAAGGTGGGGGAGGACTTTTAGTCTTCTTGAGTCCTTGGAAAAGGAATGAGGAAGGGATAGACTTGTTTGACAGGGGTTTGGGGAAGAAGCTGAAATCCATTAGTAATTACTGAGCACTTCCCTCAAATTTAGGAGCTCATTTTCCAGATTCTGAATGATTAGAATTGTGGTAGCTGGGAGGCCAGGGGCATCCACATCAGTTGCATTGATATTGGATTCAACTTTTGCCCCGCTGTCAATTTTGAGGAGTAGGTCAGTTACCCTCTCTGTGCCTCATCTGCTCGCCTGCTCAAATGGATGTGGAGTTGTGGGAACTGGAAAGTTACATTTAAATGTAAAAGTGCTTGCTCAGTGTAGGTGGCACCGGGCACTCAAAACTGATAGCAGCCGTCTCAGCGCTACTTCCTAACAACACACCTGAGCTGGGTTTTGAAGGCTGTGGGGGCCCTTTAGGGAAAGTCTATGGGGCTGTTAGCCAAGGGCTGGCTCTCTGTCAGGGAGCCGTGGTGCCAGCAGTTTGCTTTCTTGTTTGCTTGGGAGGTGGTGCTGGAACTCGGTGTGAATAACCGGGTGGGCGCGCTGTGGGTTGCCCCGCCTCCCGGGAGCTGCCAGGGGCTTTTCTGGCTGCAGACGTGCGCAGCGTGGCCCTCGGTGGCCCAGCGCTGCCGGGCTGAGTGTGCGCCCGCACGCGTGCTGGGAGCCCGGCTCTGGCTGCGTCTGGCTGAGGAGCCGCCTGCACGTCATGACCTGGTTCTTGTGTGCTGGCGGCTGCGGAGGCAGCCACTGCTGCTTTATGCCAGGCCTCAGATGTGGTCGGCTCGATTTCCTCCCTGCTGGCCTCTGGCCGGTCCGCCACCGGCTGCTTGAGACAGGGGCTTCCGTCAGGAGGGCTGGATCCTGCTTCCTGGCTGCAGATCAAGAGGCTGGCGGGGGACTCTGCAGAGTGGCTGCAGCTCTGTTCACCCTCGCCTGCCAACCCTGCCACGGGGTGCTTTGGGGCGGTGAGCTGGGAGGGGACGGTCCATCGCTGGTCACAGTGACAAGGCTTTAGTTTGGAATTCTCGTTCCACAGCAAGTTGCAGAAATCCTTAATGGGTGGGAAGTTCCAAGCTAAGCACCCCACCTCCCACCTCGGCCACACTGAATCTTCTCCTTCCAGAGTATTCTTCGTCTTTTTAGGCATTTTCCTTACTTTGCGTGTGTGAGCTCTGTGTGCTGTGAACAGCTCTCTAGCAACAGAAATAGCAAAGAAAATACCTCACCCACAAATTCCTGTCCCAGAGATTAACAGGCACGCAAGGTTTGCACAAACTTTCAGTTTGTGTTCTAAAACCTTTCCCCCTAAGTAAAATTGAAGTACAATAAAATTTGGAGACTATAAACAAGAAAATATACCCACTCAGTACCACCCAGAGGTAAGCAGTCTTCATGGTGCCATGTATTTCTTCTTGATGTTTCATGTGTGTGTTAATGGAATGAAATTGTTAAATTAGGCAATATTTTGAATCTTGGTTTTTGTTTTTCTACCTAAAATAGTATTCACTTCTCCAACAGAAAAACCTTCGAAGTATCCATGTAAGAAGTACATTCTTGGCCTTTCTTCATTTAACACATGTCCTTATACATCATATTCCTATTTTAAACAATTGTGAATCTACTGATGAAATGTCGTAATTTTTCTTATATGTGTGTAAGCTTATTAAACTAGTGTTTTATATGTTCAATAGATAAAGCATAATGATAAAAGACACATGTGAATTCTCTATTTTAACTAGAACATGGACAGCCTCACTGACCCCACTCTGGTGTGTTCTCCCCGCCCATCCCCCTTCTTCACTCCAGGAGGAGTGAATTTTGTGTTTTTCTTTCGTTAGCCTTTTACAGTTTTCATTTTATATGTTTATATTTTTACACATTTTAATTTTGTTTATTTGTCTGTTAGAGGTTTTTAGGATCAACAGAGCATATGTAGTCTTTCAAAGCTTGCTTCTCCCCCCGCCCCAGTGCAGTTTCTGAGATTCATTCATGATCCTGTAGTTCATTTATTCTCACTGCTCTGTAATATTCTATTGTCCATTCTGTGGTTGATGGGCAATTAGAATATTTTCACACTTCAGTGTTTGAGTAATACTGTTGTGAACATTTGTATACTTAATTCCTGATGTGGAATATGCAAGGTCGACATTAAATGTAGTGCCATAAACCTTTCCAGAATGTTTGTCCTATTTTCCTTATTGCCAGTGGTGTATAAGGAAAAGTAAATGCTAAACTGTAGTCACTTGGTTTTGATCTAAAATCCTCTCTCATGGTGCTTACGATGTATCTGGTGCTGTTATGAGTGTTTTTTGTATAGTTATTAGTTTAATCATTGTAACAGCTTTGAGGTAGGTACTGTTATGAAGTCCCAATTTACAGATGAGGAAAGGGAGACAGATTAATTTTCTTAAGGTCACAGTTTGTAAGTGGTCGGGGGACTAGAGTCAACCAACTCAATGTACCTCTTGAGTCCTATATGATAGGTATAAAATGGAATCTCACTACGGTCTTACTTTGTATTTCTTTGATACTGATGAAGCTAAGTATTTTTCATATGTTTATTCCCCCATTTCATTTTCATAAAGAAGAAATATACCTTTTAGACACCACTTCCCTCATGTTTGGACTCTCGGGTTATTTGTAGTTCCACACTGCTAATGCTTCAGGGGATATCCTTGGCATAGGTAACATTAATTTCTTCTATTTTATCTATTTTTACATTTATTTTATATAAGTTTAAAATGGACAGCCTCTTTTGGATTGCTTTGTGATCTTGAGAGTGTTACTTAACCTTGTGGGAGTTTGTGATGATTAAATGAAATAAGTGTAGAATGATTAGCAAGATGCTCAGCCTATCAGAAGGGTGTTCCATCAGCATTATAGAGTCTTTTCCTGGTGCTGCTTCTTTTCCTTTCTTCCTCGAAGCCGCATTAATTATTATTAGGTCAGAGGGCATGAACAGTCATAGCTCTACTTTTGCCAGATATGATGACCTCAGGGAGTTAAGCCCATTTTAGCATTTTCCTGTGCATTATACCCCAGCCACTGAAAGATCTGTATTCATCCATTTTGTAGCAGAAAACATTAGATTTTAAAATGTTTTATTGATACGTAAATAGTAACCACGAGAAACACGTCTCCCCTACCACCTCGCACAAGAACACCCTCTGCCGACATGTGATGGCTTCAAGAAGTTGTAGATAACCCTCTTTGGTTTGCTGTCTGCAGAGGGCCAGTTTTGATGTGGATGGTGCACATGTTCAACTGGGCTAGCCCACGTACATGTATACACTCTCCTGCAAAAACAGGCAGATAAGCACATCTTCTGCAGGAGTCCCCTAAAAGTCTCTCCACTCAGATTGGTTTCATCAGTAAGTCCCAAGAGGGCAGGATCCTCTTAAGAGATGAATAATTGATCAACTCTAGACAACGTGCCATAAATACAACCCATGTACTGTTCAAGGGAATGGGGCCATCTGTTTGGGAGGTGGATGCTGAGCTCAGGGACTGAGGGAAAGGGTGGGGCTGGGAAGGGTCAAGCCCTCAAACAGCTGCTGACAGAACAGAGGCGCAGAGTCGTGGTGTGTGTGGTCAGGAAAGCACTGGGTGGGACTTACTGGCCCTCTGGCAGGGAAGCAGCCACCACTGCCTTGGAGTCCCATGAGAGTCCACTCTTGGAGATTCCACTGTGGAAGAATCTTGTGGAGGCTGACTACAGACATGTTCATTCTGGCTGAAAACATCTTAGACACGTTTTTCTAACGTGGCATGTCACCGCATGGTCAAGTCGGCCCTCTGTGCACATCTTGCAGCTTCCCCTTTCTTAGAGGCCCTAAGAAGATGTGGCCAGTGAGGACTTTGCTCCTTCCAGATAATGTCCTTCATCTTCTTTTACTCTTCCATTTCCTTTTAGTAGAGAATTGCTAATGTGGTTTTGCAGTGTGTTGATACTCAGAGAGAAAGACTTGGGAAACCTATGTCGTGTCTGTACCTCTGTCTGTATTGGTGACCGAAAGTGGTGTTTGAGTGGAGTTCTACTCTTTTCCTGCCTCACCTGGCACCTGGGGGTTCCAGAGCCCCGTGGGTGGAGAGGGCAGGCTGCGGCTGTTGAATACCTGCAGATACCTGGGGATATAGGAGTCCAAGAAGGGAGTTTGCTGTAGAAGAGGAGATGGGCAGGGTCTCTGCAGTCTTAACCAGGCAGGCTGCAGAGCCAGATCCCAGCACAGGTTCCTGGACCCCTGGGGAAGAGGCAAGTCTTCAGTGGGTGAGATCGGAGACTGCAGGTGGCAATGCAGTGCATGCACAGCAGTGTCAGGAAGGAGAATGGTAGGTTAGGTCTCTTCTTGGATCTGAAAAAGATGTTTTCTCTGCCTGAGTAATTTTCTTTTGTTGTAGTCCCCATCCCCCCAGTACTGGGGTTTGAACCCAGAGACACTTTGAATTTGTCCACAGTTCTTTTTGTTTTTGACACCCGGTCTCACTGGGTTGCTCATAATCCTCCAGCCTCAGTCTCCTGAGCTGCTCAGATTACAAGTATGCACCACCATGCTTGGCTCTGCCTGAGTAATGTTTACTACCGCTGAATCGTCTGGTAATAAATCCTTGCTGCCCCTGGAGGAGGGAGCAAGCCCCCAAGCTGGGGAAAGCCTTGCCTAGGGTGGACTGGAGCCATCTACATGATAGTGGGAGGCAAGGAACCTAACAGGGGGTGGGTGGGAAGGTCCCAGTAGGGCTGGGCAGGGTTCTGTACCTAGAAGGGGGCAGCACTGGTGCCATTGGTGGGCCTCTCTGGAGGGCGGATGGTAGTGCCAAGCTGTTCTAGGGTCTGTTGCTGGATTCCTGGGTCCTTTGGGACCAAGGCATTCCCAGTGGCATTCAGCAGCCTTTGCTGATTTCTGCCATCTATGCATGTGACAGTGCTGTCATAGAGGAGAGATCACTGATTCTGCTTGGAGTTTTCACCGATCTTCCTTTGAAAGCACAGGGGTGATGAGCTGTGTACCAGCTAGGTCCTTCAGGAAACAGAGGGGGCAGATCTTTTAGAACACATCCTAGAAGTTTTCTGCTAGATTCCAAAGGTGTGATGGAAGTAAGGTGTAGTTGGTCATATGCTTTTCTTTTTCCTTGTTCTAATTAGTTATATGTGACAGTAGAATGCATTTTGACACATCATACATAAATAGAGTATAATTTCTCATTCTTCTGGTTGTACATGATGTAGGGTTTTGTAATCATATATGCACATAGGGTAATAATGTCTGATTCATTTTACTATCATTCCTACCCCCATACCCCTTCCCCTCCCTTCACTCCCCTCTGTCTAGTCCAAATACCTCTGTTCCCCACCCCTGCCCCATTGTGAATTAGCATCCGCATATCAGAAAACATTTGGTCTTTGGGATTGGCTTATTTCACTTAGCATAATATTCTCCAGTTTCATCCATTTACCTGTAAATGCCATAATTTCATTCTTCTTTATGGCTGAGTAATATTCCATTGTGTGTATATACCACAATTTCTTTATCTATTCATTTGTTGAAGGGTACCTAGGTGGGTTCCATAGTTTAGGTATTGAGAATTGAGCTGCTGTGGACATCAATATGGCTGTGTCACTACAGTATGCTGATTTTAAGTTCTTTGGGTATAAACTGAGGAGTGGGATAACTGGGCCAAATGGTAGTTCCATTTGATCATACGCTTTTATGAAAAGATCCCTAACAGAACAAGTTGTTCTTGGTGATTGTACCTGTAGTCTGGGGCAGACCCTGTGGTGCGTCAAGGAAGACCTCCTAGGAGGGAGTTGATTCAGTTCTTGTCTCGCTCCCTGCAATTGATCATATACCTCCATGACCACATTTCTTCCCCATTTCAGCCAGTGCTTTGGTTCTGGCCCTCACTATTGTGGATTTGAGCAGTGGCATTAGTCTAACTGGTGTTTCGATCACCAGCCTTGAATCCTGTAGTGCATGCTCTGTGGGGACATCTGAATGTCCCGAATTATAAATCTGCTGTCTGCTGTGTTCATGCTGTAGCCCATGCACTTTCTGCCTCCTACTTTAGGATAGATACACAACCAACTGCTGGATGAAGTGGCCTGTAATTCTAGCGACAGAGGTGGCTAAGGAAGAAGGATTGAAAGTTCTAGGCCAGCCTCAGCAAATTAGTGAGACCCTGTCTCAAAATTTAAAAACAAGTGGGGCCAGGACCTTAGCTGGGAATGCCGACTCCTACTTGTGGGCTGTCCCTCAGTGGTAGAGTGCTTGCCTAGCATGCATAAGGCCCTGGGTTCAGTCACTAGTTAAACACACACACACACACACACACACACACACACACACACACACAGCAGCTCACCCAACCTCAAGCCTTTGCATATGTTATTCTTTCATTGTTTCCGTCTAGAATTCCTCCTCCTGCCCCTCTTTCAAAATACCTGCCCATCTTTCCAGCCTCATCCCAAAGGTTATTTTGAGATGAACCCTTTCTGACTCCCATATACTCACATGCATTCCTGCGTGGGGAGAACTGATCTTCCCCCCACAGGCCTATGTATGCCCTATTTTCACAGCACTGACAGGCTTCTTGGCATTATTTTTATAGACCTCACCTTTCTTCTGTATCTTCTTGAGGTTCTTGAAATCTACAGTCTGGTCTGTTGTTGAGTAACAAACCGCCCAAAACTTTGTGGCCCAGAACAGCAGTCATTTTTTTTGTGCTCTTGGATTCTGGATTGGGAAATCAGAAATGATTCGGCAAGGGGTAGCTTGTCTCTATCCTTTGATGTTTAGGATCTAACTGGAAAGGCTTGAGAATCCCAGGTTAGTCAATCCTCAAAGAGTTCCTTCACCCTCGTTTGGTGATTAACCATAGCTTGGCCAGGACCTTAGCTGGGAATGCTGACTCCTACTTGTGGGCTCCCACTGGCCCGAACTTCCTCATATCATGGTGGCTGGGAGTGAGTGTCCCAAGAAACCCAGGCTGGGTCAACTTTTTGATCTATCTTTGAAGGTCATTAAGGTGTCACTTTGAAAGTGTCACTTCTTTCATATTCATAAGCCCACCCAGATTGAAGGGAAGGGAATAGACCCCACCCATCTCTGAGAGAAATATCAAAGTCACAAAACAAGAACTTATGGGATGAAGGGATTATTGTGGCCATCTTTGGGAAATATAGTCAACCACACACACACACACTCAGCCCCTGATATGCAACACGTCATCCTTAAAATCTGAGGTTTGAAGAAGAGTAAAATATGAGATTTTTTGAAGTTTGACTGGGAGTCCCACAGAAGGGTGAACTATGTTCAGCAATAGATTTCAGGGTGGAGAAAAGAGTATGCGTGTCTCTGTGTGTGTGTGTGTGTGTGTGTGTGTGTGTGTGTGTATGGTGGGATGGGGGACTAAGGGTGCATAGAGTTGCTTAAAGAGGCCACTGTTGCTTAGGATCAGTAAAAAGTGCATGTGCACATAAAGACCTAGACTGGAGAGCAGGAGTGCAAAGTTAGACTGATAGAACAGAAAGACAGTACACGTTCAAAGTTGTCTAGATCTGATTCCCAGGCACGATGGAGGGACATAGGTAATGTTTGGGCTGGGAACATGAAGTGCAAAAGTGGTAAAGTTGGAAAGGAGGTACTGGAGATGGGGAATTGTTATTGATAAACAAGTTTAGTTCCATTTTAGACAAGCTGACTCTCGGTGTGGAACACATTCCAGGGTTTAGAGCTGGCTGGAGGGCACTTGAGAAGTCCAGGCAGGAAGCAGACATTTAGGAGCTTCCTCACATGGTGTTTGCTGGAACCCAGAGGACAGTAAGAATTAAGAGGGAAAGTATGGAGAGTTTAGAGTTGAGGAATGTCTGAGCTGGGACTTTGAAAGGGCTTAAATTGGAGTCTGTCCTCCAACATTGCCCTCCCTACCAGTAATCGCCAGACAAGTCTTGGGTTTCCTTGTCTAGAGTCTCCATTGATAAGAACTCATTACCCTCTGGCTGTTTGGGGGACTGGGTTCATTGCAGTATTAGGAAAATTCTCTCCTTAAAAGGAGCCTAGGTTCTGTTTATAGCTTTACCCTTAGGGCTACTCAAAACTCTTAATTCTTTTCCCAAATGACATGTTTAAAGACCTTAAGTTTTTCAGGACCAAATGGGACGTATTTATTTTATGGATTGCTTGTTTTTATTGACAACATAGTTATACTTGTATGTATTTATGGGGTACCTACCCTCTATGGTTTTGAGCTGTCCTGCTCACTCTTCTCTGTGCTCTCAGAGGATGTGTCCCTAAAGGGAAGTTCTGTGTTCAGATAGGGACTGTCTGGGCAGAGTGGCGCCATCTCCACCTGTGCTACAGGTCCTTTTTAGGTAGCTGTGTATGGGACCCTTTAGTAGACTGTGAGATAGACTTAAAGATATCAGTCAACATTAAGAAATGAAGGAAGAAAGACATATTTATCTAGTAAAGGGAAGTAGTGTTTTGTAAAACATTGTTTATAAATTCATAAAGGATCACAGTGTAAAATGTGTTTCTTACTCTGGATTGTAATCACAAAGTTTGAAAAAACGGTGGGTCATGAGACCCTTTGATGCTGCCATATCATGTCATACTGAGTATACCTCCAGTTAGCCTTCAGTCTTTTCTCCCTCTCGATTCCTGAGACAGTTGGATGTGCTCTGCTGCCATTGTTTCCCCCGTTTTTAATCTGTGTAGATGTGGTTTGGGGCGTGAGTACGGGACCCTACTTACCCTGTTAGATTTTTTTCTCGCTGGCCTGTTGACGTTTTGACTTCTGGCACTGTCATTCAGCATAGCTTTATCCCTCCTATTTTCTTTTCTTTTTTCTTTTTTCTTTTTTTTTTTTTTTTGTGGACACAATACCTTTATTTTATTTATTTATCTTTATGTAGTACTAAGGATCGAACCTCACACATGCCTCACACATGCTAGGCAAGCGCTCTACCACTGAGTTGCAACCCCAGCCTGCCCTCCTGTTTTCAACATCTGCCTGTTTGATAAGTGTGCCCTCTCTATTGTTATTGATAAACATGTTGAACTGGACAGTTCTGAGAACAAAGCCCTGTGGTGGGCTTCTAGAGATTCATCCCCCATCATTTGATATCCCACTTGTGCTCTTGTCTCCAGTGGTGAGCCAGCCTTTACACCTGTGATGCTCCATAGCCAGCCTCAAAGGGGCCATAGCAGACCTTGTGAAATTTGAACTTCTACAGACTGAGTTGCACATTCAAAAGCCTTCAGGGGCTTGGCAGGTAACACAAGTGAATGAAGTGATAATTAATTCAGACAATTAGTAAGTAATCCCTGACCCCTGACCTTGGTTTCTAGGCAATACGGAGTGGTGGAACTGAGAATGAGCTGGAGCACTTACATTTTGTGATTCAGCAGTCACCGCTGCTGTAGAGGTGTGGACCATCAAGGAAATCCCAAGTTTCGTGTGCAGTTTGATTTTTAAATGTTGGCAAAATAAACAAAAATATGAATACTGTGTAGGCCTTCCAGCAGATTGGTGGCAGATTTGGCCCACAGCCTTCGGATTTGTGACTGGGCCACCATGGGATCTCTCCATCTGCTGACCCACTGACCACGTGATAAGAGGAGTTAAACTGGTTGGGTATGGACAGGTTGAGGTCCTCTGTGGAACCTGGCTCCTGTGGCTCCTCTGTGAATGCATTCAGGGGTCTTACCTGGCATGGTTCTCAAACTGAGGCGACTGGAGGCTGGGAATGGTGTTGCCCTTTTGCCTGTTGGTGTCCTCCCCTGCTCCAGGACCATTGGCAGGTGTTGGAAAATATTTCTGTGGGCTTCCTGACTGGGAAACTAGAATTTAGGGTTTCATAAGATCTCCCCACCCCTGCTGGCTTTGTTTCCTTTCCCTCATATCCTTATCTACTTTTCCCTTTCTTCTCTTTTTTGGGACAAAAAGCATTTTACTTCGCAGGGAATTCTAAGGCACGAAACTAGCCTAGCCCTTCCTTATTCTTATTCACACACCAAAAATAACTTTTTAAATCCCTTTTCGTTGTTGTGACCATTTTGGGGAAGCCTCAGCTCGTGCAGCATTAGTCTTCCTGACACTGTTTTTGTAAATCCATGCTACACTCACGTTTTTGGTGAGGTTTTTTTTTTTTTTTTTTTTTTTTTTGGTACCAGGAATTGAACCCAGGGGTGCTTAACCACTGAGCCATATTCCCAGCCCTTTTTTAATATTTTATTTTGTGACAGGGTCTCACTAACTTGCTGGGGCTGGCTTTGAACATGGAATCCTCCGTCTCCCGAGCTGCAGGGATTACAAGAATTCTCCGCTGCGCCCACCTCATGTTTCTTTGTGGTTATGCATGCTCCTTCTGTCCTTTATATACAAGCATGTAAATTTTGATTGCTTCAGACTTTGTAGGCTTTATCAGCTCACACTCATGTAGGTCTATAAGAAGGAAGGGAGTGCAGGGTCATCTGCCATACTCCTGGGCCTTTCCTCGAAAAGTGGTCTTCCTCCAGGGTTAGAGAGATGCTGGATTATTCCCTGGCCGATGGGGGATGTGATGCCTTTTAATCTCCTGGGATTATGCTGCTGTACCAGCTGTGGACAGGAGGCACAGAAGTCATTAAGATTTGGACATTGGCTGGTAGGGCAGGCAGCTGCTCGAACATGTGATAGTCATGGCGTATGATAATGATAATAAAGGTTCTATGGGAACCTAGGGAAGAAGCCACAGTGTACAAAGTGTCATTAGATCCCAGGAGAAGGAACCACAGATAACTCTGCCAACTGAGTGGGAGAGGAGGGGACGCTAGCTGGTGCTTGAAAAATAAGCCAGAGTGACCCTCTCAGTGCCTGAGGACTGGTAACTCCATGTACAAAGCTTGTTGACATCAGAGAAAGTGGCCTATTGGAGAAGCTTAAGGGTCCCTTGTGACCAGAACAGGAGCAGTGATGAGGATGAGGCAGGAACTGAAGGCTGGGGCCTCACCTCTCACAGGTCTGATCTGAAGTCCTAGTATCTGCCACCACTTTCGAGCCTGTTATGGTCCTTTCCGACAGTCTTGGAGCTAGCATCATTTCAGCAATCTGTTTAAAGTGCTTTGTATTTTGTTTTCTTTCTTTAAAAAAAAAATCTTTATATTTTAGTTGTAGTTGGACACAATAACTTTATTTTATTTATTTATTTTTATGTGGTGTTCAGGATTGAACCC
The DNA here is from genome assembly GCF_964194105.1 of Spermophilus citellus. Lineage (NCBI taxonomy): Eukaryota > Metazoa > Chordata > Mammalia > Rodentia > Sciuridae > Spermophilus > Spermophilus citellus. The sequence continues at coordinate 52,389,965 of NC_138193.1, read as the reverse complement.
TGGGCCTTATGTATGCTAGGTGAGTGCTCTACTGCTGAGCCACAACCCCAGCCCCTGATTTCTTTTTTAGCTTTTTATTTTGATGCAAGTTTAAAACTTACAGAGAAGTTGTGCGAGAATGGACATTTTGGTACATGCTTATGATTGCAGCAACCGGGAGGCTAAGACAGGAGGATCACAAATTTGAGGCCAGTCTGGGCAACTTAATAAGATCCTGTCTGAAACAAAATAGAACAGGCTGGGGATATAGCTCAGTGGTTATTGCAAACAAACAAAAAACATTTGTAAGAATAGTGCCTGGGTCTCCTGTATACCCCAGTTGTTTACATTTTGCCTCATGTGCCTTATAGTTTTCTCTGTATGTAGTATGTAGGTATTTTTTATTACACATATAGCTTTTTTGAAATCATTTGTAGATAAGTTGGAATTACTGTGTCCCTTTACCCCATTACTTCAGCGTGTGTGTTATAACAAAGGACATTCTTTTATGTAACCATAGCCTAATGATCCACATCAAGAAGATTAAGTGCACTCAGTATTATCTTGTGCATGTTCACATTCAAATTTCATGAATTGTTCCAACAATATACTTTATTGATGGTTTTCCTCAGTCTGAGATCTAACCTGTGAGCGTGCGTTTTGTCCTTACAAATTGGAAGAAATTGTTTCTTGACTGAAATATTTAAAGAGAACATTTCAGGTACTTTGTAGAACACCCTGCAGTTTTGGTTTCCTGACATTTCCTCAAGAATAGATTCAGGTTCTACATTTTGGCAAGAGTTCTGTGTGAAGGGTGTTTATCCTCAGTGTATCATAGGCAGAGGCAGGCCCATGATGTTGGTCTGTCTTAATATTGGTGATGATAACTTTGGTCATTTGGTTAAAGTGGTATACATCAGGTTTCTTCCTTACAGAGTTCCTGTTGTAATTAAGTGATCTGCAAGGAGGTGCCTTCAGACCTTCTATCTTTGTATACTACTTGCAGCATCCACTGTGACTTTCAAAATCTGTCATTCCTTGGGTGTTCTTTCTTGGCATTTGATAGTAAAGAAGAACTTTTCTTTCCTGAAGGATGAGTTTCGCGGACTCAATTTCATTTCTTATTAGTGTTGGCCTTGCTGGGTGTTCCTGGTCCCCTTCCTCTCGTGCTTTCCCTTTTGTGCTTCTGTAGATATCAGGTGTATAATGGTGGTTCCTGGACTTGGGAAGTGGCCTGAGTCTTTTTTTTTTTTTTTTTTTTCCCTAAGCAGCAATTTTCTTGTCATCAGCATGATTGACTTGGCATGGGCTAAACACACACCTTGTGGGATCCAGTGTTTCCCTGCAGCCTGGGGCTATGTGGGGAATGTGGTCTGTCCCTTGCTGTTTGACAGCTCAGCCTGGGCTTAAGTGAGGACAGTAAAGGAGAGAGAAAGGAACTGTGGATTCCTTCCTGATAAGTAGCAGGGCTGACTGCTGGTCCAGGCTGAGTTTATGAAAGGGCTTTTCCCCACTGACCTCTACATGTACATGCTTCCCACTTAGAGCACCTAGTTATGTGTTGGGCTTGGCTAGCTTTCTTTACCTCTTGGGGAAAAAGAATAAATATGGTCCTGGTGTGACTTTGGTGATTGTGAGTTAGACTTTTTCTTGGTGCCCTTGGTTTCGGGGAGCTTGTCAGTATGATTAGTCTGAGACTCTCACAGAGCCTGAGCAACACTGAGGACTCTGTGTTGGGACCTCCTTGTTGCAGAGTGTGGTGGTGTATGCCTGTGAACTCAGCCACTTAGGAGGCTGAGGCAGGAGGATTGTGAGTTTGAGCCTAGCCTCATGCAACATCAAGACCCTGTCTCAGAAATGAAAAGGCTGGGGATGTATTCCAGTGATAAGTCACCCCAAGTTTAATCCTCAGCACTAGGGGGGAAAAAACCTTTCTGTTGCAGCTGGTGAGGCTAACTAAGCAACAGAGACATGGGAAGATGAACTGAGGCTCAGGAAGTACCAGGAGAGGGTTTGTAAGAAAAGCAGGATTGGGAAGTACATCGGAGTTGTGTGAAGAGGGCAATGCCTTTCAAATAATGTGGTTCATCTTTTTCCTTTTTTGCTTTCTCCTCTCTCTCCAGACAGGCCCAGAGCTCAGCCCAGTTGATGGACCTGTTCCAGGTCAGATGGACTCAGGGCCAGTGTACCATGGGGACTCACGGCAGCTAAGCACCTCAGGGGCGCCGGTCAATGGTGCTAGAGAGCCCGCCGGACCCAGTCTGCTGGGGACTGCAGGTCCTTGGCGGGTAGACCAGAAGCCCGACTGGGACGCTGCCCCAGGCCCAGCTCACACTGCTCGCCTGGAAGATGCCCACGATCTGGTGGCCTTTTCGGCTGTGGCCGAAGCTGTGTCCTCTTACGGGGCCCTTAGCACCCGGCTCTATGAAACCTTCAACCGTGAGATGAGTCGCGAGGCTGGGAATAATAGCAGGGGCTCCCGGCCAGGGTCTGAGGGCTGCTCTGCTGGCAGTGAAGACCTTGACACGCTACAGACAGCCCTGGCCCTTGCACGGCATGGCATGAAACCACCCAACTGCAACTGCGATGGCCCAGAGTGCCCTGACTACCTCGAGTGGCTGGAGGGGAAGATCAAGTCTGTGGTCATGGAAGGAGGGCAGGAAAGGCCCAGGCTCCCAGGGACTCTGCCTCCTGGTGAGGCTAGCCTCCCAGCCCCAAGCACCAGGCCACTCCTTAGCTCTGAGGTCCCCCAGATTCCTCCCCTGGAGGGCCTGCCCCTGTCCCAGAGTGCCCTGAGCATCGCCAAGGAAAAAAACATCAGCCTGCAGACCGCCATCGCCATCGAGGCCCTCACACAACTCTCCTCTGCCCTCCCCCAGCCTTCTCACTCCACCTCCCAGGCTTCTTGTCCCCTCCCTGAGGCCTTGTCCCCTCCAGCCCCTTTCAGGTCTCCCCAGTCCTACCTCCGGGCCCCCTCATGGCCTGTGGTTCCCCCCGAGGAGCATGCATCTTTTGCTCCTGATAGCCCTGCCTTTCCTCCAGCAACTCCTAGAACTGAGTTTCCTGAAGCCTGGGGCACCAACACCCCACCAGCCACATCCCGGAACTCCTGGCCTGTGCCCCGTCCAAGCCCTGACCCCATGGCTGAACTGGAGCAGTTGTTGGGCAGTGCCAGTGATTACATCCAGTCAGTATTCAAGCGACCTGAGGCCCTACCCACCAAGCCCAAGGTCAAGGTTGAGGCACCCTCTTCCTCTCCAGCCCCATCCCCATCACCAGTCCTCCAGAAGGAGGCTCCTCCACCATCCTCGGAGCCGAGTACCCACCAGAAGGCCCAGACCGCCCTACAGCAGCACCTCCACCATAAGCGCAGTCTCTTTCTAGAACAGGCCCACGATGCCTCCTTTCCCGCTCCCTCAGAGCCTCCTACTCCTGGCTGGTGGGCCCCACCAAGCTCGCCTGCCCCACGGCCTCCTGACAAACCACCCAAGGAGAAGAAGAAGAAGCCCCCCACACCAGCTGGAGGTCTTGTGGGAGTAGAGAAAACCACCCCTGGAATTAAGCCCAGTGTCCGAAAGCCTATTCAGATCAAGAAGTCCAGGCCCCGGGAAGCCCAGCCCCTCTTCCTGCCTCTGCGGCAGATTGTCCTGGAAGGGCTGAGGTCCCCAGCCTCTGAGGAAGTGCAGGCACATCCACCTGCCCCTGTCTCTGTCTCTCTCCCTGCCCCTGTCTCTCTGTCTCTCCCTGCCCCAGTCTCTGTCTCCCTCCCTCCCCCTGTTTCTCTCCCTGCCCCTCTCCCAACCCCTCCCCCTGTCTCTCTCCCTGCCTCACAGGGCTCTGCTGTCTCCTTGCCCCCAGAACCTTCTCTTGCGCTATTTGCACCTAGTCCCTCCGGGGACAGCCTGCTGCCCCCTACTCAGGAAATGAGGTCCCCCAGCCCTATGGCAACCCTGCAGCCAGGCTCCACTGGCCCCCTTCCCCCTGCCGATGACAAGCTGGAAGAGCTCATCCGGCAGTTTGAGGCTGAATTTGGGGATAGCTTTGGGCTTCCCGGCCCCCCTTCTGTGCCCATTCAGGACCCTGAGAACCAACCAGCATGTCTCCCAGCCCCTGAGAGCCCTTTTGCTACCCGCTCTCCCAAGCAAATCAAGATTGAGTCTTCAGGGGCTGTGACTGTGCTCTCAACCACCTGCTTTCATTCGGAGGAGGGAGGCCAGGAGGCCACACCAACCAAGGCTGAGAACCCACTCACACCCACCCTCAGTGGCTTCTTGGAGTCACCTCTTAAGTACCTGGACACACCCACCAAGAGTCTGCTGGACACACCTGCCAAGAGGGCTCAGGCCGAGTTCCCAACCTGCGATTGTGTCGGTAAGTCCACCCAGATGTCAGGGAAGAGCTAAGGGCCATGGCCTGGTGGCTTTGAATCTCCAGGCTCTGCCTTTTCATTTGGAAAACACTTATGAGTTTCCCAGCATGCTGAGTCCTGGGAACACAGAAGTGAGCTCAGAGGTGATTGAAAAAGATGATGGGAACTGATTATGATGCCATGAGGTGTGTGTCATGTTAGCGCAGGTGGGACAGGTGCCGTGTAGTATAGCTTGAGCTAAAAGCACCTAGAGGTGGCTCCGGTGCTGAGCCCCTCAGGGCCATTAGGCAGAAAGGAGACATTCTAGGAAAAGGGAACAGCTTGAGCTATGGGAAGGTGGAACTTGTTTGGACTGTTCTTGGTCTGGCAAGAGAAGAGAGGAGAAAGAAAAGGTGGCTTGAGGGGTAGGCAAGGGCCAGATGGAGCAGAGCCCAGGGAGCCAAGGTCAGCAGTTGGACTAGGTGAGCTCCTAAGAGGTCAAAAGCAACTAATGTCCTGCCAACTTATGCTTTGAAAGACTGTTCTGGCTTGTGAGGAGGAAGGATTGGTGGAGGGTTCTATAAGAAAGGAGTTGTGGGTTAGGAAAGGACAAAGGGTCCTAGAACCTCTTAAGAGGAGAAGGCAACGAGGCCAACTTGGGTCTCCACTGTGGTGGTGGTGTTTGCTAAGACCACAGGTTCGAAGGAGAGTTTGTGAGTTCGGTTTGGATGAGTGGGTCTGAAGTGGCTGAGAGGCCAGGGGATGAGTTAGGGGTTTTAACAGAAGTACTTGTGGGGTAGTGCGTGCAGCAGTGCTGTGGGGTCAGAACACTGAAGAGTTAGCTGGTATGGTAGGCCTTGCTCTCCAGGGTAAAAATAAGACACGTGGATTCTGTTTAGAGGAGGTTGCTGGTGCGGTGGTAGGCTCCAGGCTCACCCTGGGCTCCGAGCTCTGCTGTTGATAGAGATTCTCTGAAAGACACGTGCATTTCAGGTGTTGACAGAAGAACACTGAGGCTGGCAATAAGCGTGTTGAATTACTGTGACTTTATGGTACACAAATGAGTATTAGGAAAGGACAGTCCTGTCCTCTTGACTTGTCAAAATACATAAATAGCAACAAAATTGTGTGATTTGTTGGGAAGCCGTGTCACAGTCTGTGAGAAGGAGCTGTCCTTCCACCTCAGCTACCCCAGAGTCCTGTGTAGACACCAAGGGACCAGGGACAAGGATTCTCTTGCAGTGCAAAAAATGTTGGCTTCTGTTGGAGCAAGCAGACATGCAGGGTCCTGCTGAGTGTGCACAGACATGTCAGCATCACGTTCCACTCACCTTGCTCCTTAGGCATGACTAGTGTTGACAAGGTCTCGAGGGCCACCTTATCTCCCAGTATTTGGGGGAAGCTAGTTCCAATCATAGGAATTGGGCCCCCTCCCCTTGCTCTTTTCTGTGTTTGTATACATCTGTCCCACCTGCCTGGGTTTAGTGCTATGTTAGGTGTTTCCCTTCCTCCAAGGTCAGAAATGTCCTTACCAAGTGCTTAGGGCATAGTTGATTCTTAATAATGTTTTAATTGTTGCATTCAATTGAATAGGTATTAGGGTTGGTCAAATTAGATTCTTTTGTTTCTTTTTTTTTTTTTAATTTAAATTTCAACTGCCATGCTTACTAGTGCGGAGAGCTTAGGTACCTTCCCAACCTCCAATATCTTGTTTCTTCAGTGTACAATGAAAATGGTAATAGCACCTACTCACCGGGCTGAGGGTTGGGTTAGTTCATCTGTGCAAACACTTAGAACCACATCTGGGTCATAGTGAGGCCTAGAGGAGCACCAGCTGGTCTCACGCCTGTCAAGTCCAATCAGCAAGAAAAAGAAATAAAAACACATGCATTGTAAAAGAAGGACAAGGTTGTTGTCCTGTATCTATCAGTCATTCATTGATCACCTAGCCTGTATCCTTAATCACTATGAATAAAAATGAAGACAAGTGGCTCAGCAAGGAAGGACTTTGTGGCTTGCTTGAGGAGACAGAATAGATGATAAAATACCTAGTGGCCCATTCAGTGGGATCTGACCCTGCACTCCACCACAGCCATGCTTGCATGGAAGTAGCTGTGCTGTAAGAGTATGTGGAGGACCAGGTTTGGTCCTCAGTAAGGAGATACATGTTTTATTCAGGAAACTTGGCCAAGCTGAGTTTTGTTTTTTTTTTTTAATGTAGAGAATACAGATGGTGAGAGGTGAGAAGGTGGCCTCTCCAGACACAGAAATACATGAGCACAGGGTTGGGGCAGCAGGGAGCACAGATCCAGGTGGAAACCCACTAGTGCAGCGCTGGACCTGAAACCTTGGTATTCTGCTGTGTTCCTGGGACTTAAGGAGCTCCCAGGGGGGATGTGTACCAGCTTCAAGTGTACTAGCTTCAAGCCAACGAGCAAAAACATAGGCAATAGACACTCAGCATCTAAGAACCCCAGCAATGCAAAAGTGGCAGCTACTGCCTTAGCAGGCAGATGGAGGGCATCGGCGGTGGGCAAGAGGCAAGGGGAGCAGAGTCCCATCACTGCCAGTCACTTACTCTTCCAGGTTGTATTTTATCTGTATCTAAACAAAGAATTAAAACCAAACCTATCTTATGTTGCTTATTGTTCAATCAGGAAAATGCTTGGGTGAAAACAGAAAATATAACAGTATATAGCTGGGCACAGTGGTACATGCTTGTAATCTCAGTAGCTCAGGAGGGTGAGGCAAGAGAATAGTGAGTTCAAAGCTAGCCTCAACAATTTAGGCGAGACCCTAAGCAACTTAGCAAGACCCTGACTTTGAATAAAATATAAAAAGGGGCTGGGGATGTGGCTCAGTGATTAAGTGGCCCTGGATTTAATTCATGGTGACTTTTCTCTTCCCAAAAGAAAAGTATATAAATGGGAATCTTGGGCTGGGGATGTGGCTCAAGCGGTAGCGCGCTCGCCTGGCATGCGTGCAGCCCGGGTTCGATCCTCAGCACCACATACAAACAAAGATGTTGTGTCTGCCAAAAACTAAATAATAAATATTTTAAAAAATTCTCTCTCTCTCTCCCCCCTCTTTCCCTCCCTCCCCCCCTCTCTCTCTTAAAAAAAATAAATAAAAATAAATGGGAATCTTGTTTGGTTTAAAAGAGAATAGAGAAAAAGACTAGCAGGCACTTTGTCAAGTGATTGTTTCTATGGTCAGACTACAGGTAACCTTTCTGAATTTTTTTCTATGACAAAAATATGTATTTTATAATTGATATTTTAATTTTTTAAAATATTTTTTGTAGTTGGATACAATACCTTTATTTTATTTATTAATTTTTTTTTAATGTGGTGCTGAGGATTGTGTGTGCTAGGCGAGCACTCTACCACTGAGCCACAGCCCATTATCTTATATTAGACAAAGGTGCCAAAAACAAGCACTGGGGAAAAGATAGCATCTTCAACAAATGGGGCTGGGAAAACTGGAAATCCAAATGCAACAAAATGAAATTAAACCCCAGTCCCTATAATGGATATTTTTAAAAGTGCACCCTAGCAGTAGCATGGAAGATGGGTTGGTGGAGGGTGGTTACCCTGTGGCAGGAGACTGGTGGCTGTTGAGAATAACAATATTGGTATTTATGAAACACTTGCTCTGATCCAGGCATTGTGCCAGGTACTTTACAGTTACCACCTCGTTTAATCCTCGTAACATTTGTATGAGGTGAGGACCCTCAGTGGCTCCATTTTAACAGCAAAGAAACAAAAGTCAGATTAAATAATCTCCCAAGGTCATAGAAAGTTGGAAGTGAGATTTGAGCTCAGCAGCAGGACTCCTGACCACGTGTCATTGAAATTGGTTGAGAAACAAGCCCTAACTGCACCAATGGCGGCAGAGTGAAGAGAGCACAGAAGAAGGGATTTTCCCTGAAACAATTTTTGTGGAGACTGAGGGTTTGTGATAGGGAAGCTATCCTGGACTCCAGAGGTGTCTGGAGCCCTGCATCTGCTCATGTGCTTCATCAGCTGGGGGGGAGGTGGGGGTGGGGAGAACTCTGCCTTTGTGAATTCAGGCTCAGGACAAGGCTTAGAGATAAAGGTGCTCACTCAAGGATTAATTATAGATAGGGACCATCCTGTATCCCCCAGACTCATCCCCTCACCCATGGGAGGCAGAGAGGTACACATGGCAGGTGCATATAAGGAAGAATTTGCCATGGATTGCAACAGTAGCTGAAAAGTGAAGTCTCCATTAAGCATTCAGGATAAACAATTGATGATAGACGGTGAGAACAACTTTATAAAAGCATAACTAGTCCCTATGGCATAGCAAAGAAACCTGTTAGTCAAGTGTATTGGTTAAGTCTTGCCAATACACAATTTTGGCCAATATGGGCATCATATTAAACCCTGAGCACCAAGAGCATTGTTTTACCCTTATGTAAAACTTATGAGTTTCCAAGGGTTTGAAGGGGATTCATGGAAGTACTAGAATTCAAGGCACCCTTGAAGCTTCAAAAAAACTAAATTTAGATGATATGAGAAGGTAATGTCTTCCTCCAAAAAGCATGTGATTTTACAGTTTTGAGAAAACTTAAGTTGAAGCTCTGTATTGCATTATTGCAGGGGATGCATGGCTGTTGATATAGTTCTGTTACGTTGAAGCATGCATTCAAATGCCCCTGATCCCCTAGTGATCCTATAACACAGGGGCAGGATGTGTGCAGGCCTCTCTGCATTGTATCCATTCTCAATAATGTGGAAATTTCCCAGAGGAGCCACTAGGGTAGAGAATAAGACCAAATGACTTTTTAGTGGGAAAAGCATCCTTTGAGATCTAGTCATCATTTTATAGACGAGGAAATAGTCTGTTAGCTTTTAAATGTTGTCCTGATATCTCTGAGGAGCAGCTGACAGGAAGCTGCAGAGACTAAACTCCTAGCCAAAGCAGGAAGCTAGGAGACGCAGATTTTAGGGGCTGCTATCCTAAGAAGTGCTTGAATTTTTAACCAGTTGATCATCCTGTCCTAAATAAGTGGTCATATGAGAAAAATCTTTTTTTCCTGGAGCATGGTGCAAGTCCAGGTAAGGGAGAGGTGTTGTCCAGTGGATGTGGCTGATTGCAGTATCTGCCAGTTAACCTTGGTAGGGACCACAGTCCCGAATGGGATGACACAAAGTTATTTCCGTTTACAGTCATGTAAAATCTATTTTCTGTAGTATTTTTGAGAACTTATTCCCCCTCCCTTGAATTCAGAGGTAAAGAGAAATGTCATATGAAGTATTTTTCAAGATGGTAGACTATTTGGATACCAATATAAAGGGAGTAGGCAGGTATCAGAGAGAACTTCCTGGAGGAGGTGAGATCTGAATTTTAAAGGATCAATAGAAGTTTAATTGGTCAACAGGGAGAAGGTAACTATGTGTGCCAGGCAAAGATTATGGAGAAGAAACACGTGTGTGGTGGGGGTGAGGGGAGTGAAGATGTGGAGATCACAGAACAGGGAGAAACACAGGTGGTTCTGAGGTGGCTGGTGTGTTAGACAAAGGACCAGGAGTAGCTGGAGAGGAGAGTTCTGGGGAAGAAGGGATGATATTCAAAGGCAGAGAAACCAATTTGCAGGTTCAGGTGTCATTCAGGCAAGAAATAATGGGTGTCTGAACGAAGAGAGTGATGCTGAGGAGGAAGAGGAATAGATAGGAGAAAGAATAAGAAAAAGAATTTCTGCTTAACAGTTGGATGCAGAAAGAAGAGAGAAGGAGCAGGCACAGGCTCCTCCTAGGGTCCTGGGTTGGCTGATTGCATGATGGTGGTGTCACTTGCTGAGACTGCAAAACACTGGAGGAGAGTAAGTTTGGCCCTCCAGCCTTGGAGACTTCTGTGAGGGGTATCCCTGTAGAGTCTTGTTGGATCTGTGAAATGGAAGTTCTTCAGCAAACAGATGGGAGTTGAAGTTACAGTTCGGGTCCTTTCACTAGGCTAAATGTGTCTGAGATGGAGGAGACCACAGTTTAGAGGAGAAGGTTCAAACAGGAGGCTCTGAAGGATAAGTAGATGAGCCATGGGAAGAAATGGAGGAGATGGTAGATGGAAGATCCAACAGAGGTTGGATTTCAGGGCTGAGAACAGATAACAGCATCGGTGCTGGGGAAGAGTCAAGTTGTAATGCTTTGTCCTTCTTTGTCTGACTTTGTACATTAGTCTTCGCAGTTAATTTCCATGTTCCTTAGAACAGAAACTGTGTTGTATTTTTTAAAGCATTGTACTGATGTTGAACAAAGAACAAACACTCTACATATTTTTTGGTTACCTAGTCAACCTTACTCTATTTCTGTATTTCACTCTATAAGGATGTCAGGTTTAGGCATGATCTTATTTTTAATTTTTGTTGTTGGCAAATGGGCGCATTTTTATGAAGGTATTTATATCTATTACCAGTAAGCCCAGCATGCTGCCCATGGACTCATAAGTGACCTGAGATTTTAGTGTTAAAAAATTTGTCTAACATACCTGATCCAGGGTAGGTCCTGACCATCTACTCATCCATTGCTGTGTGCTTATGACTATCAGGAGGCATCGTGCTAGTGGTCGGTTACTGACCGTCATCGAAGTGGAATCTAATTAGCTGTATATGCTTAAGATGTTCAGATTTAAGTCTGCTGATTACATTAGAAAACTGAGGCATTATAAAGAATTGCTTGGAAAGAGAAGATAGGTACAAATAAAACCCTTGTATGATTTAAAAAAAAAAAATTATTTTTTAGTTGTAGGTGGACACAATATCTATTTCATTTTAATGTGGTGTGAGGATCAAACCCAGTGCCTCATGTACGCTAGGCGAGCACTCTACCACTGAGCCCCAGCCCCAGCACCCCCTTGTGTGATTTTTGACATCTGAACATTTATTATCTCTCTGGACCAGTGTCATAAAAAAGAAGTACCTCAGCTGTGCTCCCATGTACATTTCTACCCTTGAGTTTTCCTACTGGCAAAGTGTGGATCCCCTGGTCTCTGAGAGGGAGGGAAAGGTGTAAGTTTCATTTAGATCTGAGGATCCCTCTTCATGTTAGGTAGTCATGAGTAATTTCTTATGTTTAGTAATCTCTTGCTGATGGCAGAAAAGATACATTTCATTCTCACCCCAACCTAGTGCAGAAGAACAGAGCATATTTTTCTATTTTAATGAGTGTAAAATTAAGTGCACAGGGTTAAGAAAAACACCTAGAGCCATATTATCAGCATTTTTTAAAAAATTGAATTTTGCTCTTCTGAGCTGTCCCCCAGAGCTTTCTATTGAATATTTTAGGAAAGAGAACTCAATTCTTGTCTCACTGCTCAAAGTAAGACATAAAGCAAGTTTTTTCTTTAAGAGAGTTGAGTCATTTCTCTGCTCTGTCACTTTACCTTTATGGAGAAGGAAGAAATATTGCACTGGGGACTAAAAGGAAGAACAAGGACTTAACAGCAAAATAACAAAATACTCCTTTCTTAGAACCTGATGAAAAGAAACAAAATTAGAAGAGAAAGTCTCATCAACTGAAATTTGGCCAAAGCTACCATCTTAAATCATGAATTTCAAGGGCTGTCTGCCAGTATAAGATCAAGTTAAAGGATACTAAGGTATACAGTTCCAGTGTTGAGAAGATGATCATGGAGGCTCAGAGGGAACCTACATCTTAGGGAATGGGTTGGAGACCACCTGTCTAGAAGGCATGCTCTGTGCAAAGTTGGGGTGCAAGCAGTTGACTGTGTCCCTCTAACTCCAGCTTCTGGTGGAGTAAGGTGTGGGATAAGGACAGTTGGCAGGAGAGAGGAGAAACCATATAGTAGGAGCCAACTCTGTAGCTGAAGGCCAGCAACATCAAACAAAGGCCATTGTTCAGTATTTGCTGAACCACCAAACAAAAATCCTGCCAAATGTAAGGCTTTATTTTAACTTGATGTCTTATCAGAATGACCAGCTCATGCCCTTTTGAGGGAATAAGCCCAAGTCACAAAGTGTTTGTCCCCATTAGGACAGAGTATATAATCCAACCCTCAACACACAAACACACATACAAATTCAGAGGCATTGGCTCCAGCAAACGGAATTCTCAGAGATGAAATTTCCCACTTGCAACTGTCCACAGCAAGCCACAGTTCCTCCAGCCTCTCTCAGTCTGCTGAGCTTTTGAACTAATAATCAAAACCTCTACAACATACAGTTCTCTAACTTAATGTCTAAGGGAAGAATTTGAGCAGTGGTCAGGTAACCTGGAGTAGGATTCTACCCACTCTATTTTTGGATAAATGAGTCTAGATCAGTGACTTCCAATGAGGGGGAGACTATTTTTCCCCTCTTAATTGCCTCAAACAAAATGTTTGAGGATATTTTTGGTTGTCATAACAGGTGAAATACTGCTGGCATTAGAGGTTAGGTATGCTGCTGAGCCTCCTACCAGACCCAAGACAGCCCTACAACAAATTATCTTCTGCACAGTGTCGGTCATGCTGAGCGTGAGAAGCCCTTAGCAATAAACTTTCCTTATGAAAAGAATGATTAATGTACAAAAATCCAATATGGTACCCATTAAATTCTGTGGGAAAAGAGAGGAATTAATATAACACATAAGATGGAAATTTACCCTAGAAAATATAAGAATCATTCAACCAATTTATACTTTAAGGGAGGCTGAAGAAATGTTCACCATGAAATGAGAAATGAAAGGTGAGGTACTGAAGTTACAGAGTGACAGGAGTTTTGGATTAAGTGCTAGGAGAACACCATTACAAAGCACTTAAGACTGCATTAGGAGCTGCAAAAAGTAGAATGAAAGCCTACAGGAAAAGCAAATCAGTGAGGATGGGGGACAAGCATGAGGGAGGAAGACAGGGAAAAAAACAGGAGTGAACATAATCAGTGCAGATGGGGGGCTCAGAAGAGAGACCATATTTTATGGGAAACACGGGGAACATTTGTTGGTGTTCCCAGTGAGGAGCCTGGAATAAATCAATGGAAGATAAGAGCCAAAGGCAGCGGAAGACTTCGAAAGCTTTGATAAGAAATGATCATAAGCGATCCCAGGAAAAACGAGTAAAAATAAGCAAATAATGATTCTGATGAATTTAATGAACTTAATGAAGAATTGCCTACAAATTAACCATCAGGTTGGTGACATATACTTGGTTTTTCAAAGTATTTTTTTTCCTAAATTCTAAAAAGTTTTTTTAAAAAGTTCTTTTTATTGAAATATAGGAAAGAATATAAATCTTAAGTGTACAGCTTAATACAGTTTTATAGCAGTTATACCCTTACGTAACCAGAACAGAACATGACTAGCACTCCACAGTGCCCCTCATCCCCTTCCCCTGTGACTTACCACCTGTCCCCAACAGCATGGGCTGGCAAACTGTGTCCTGAAGAACAAATCTGGCCCACATCTGTGAGTAGAAATGTTTTTATATTGGGCTGGGGATGTGGCTCAAGCGGTAACACGCTCGCCTGGCATGTGCGGGACGCTGGGTTCGATCCTCAGCACCACATAAAATAAAATAAAGTCCACCGAAAACTGAAAAGTAAATATTTTAAAAAAAATTCTCTCTCTCTCTAAAAAAAAAAAAAAAAAAAGAAATGTTTTTATATTTTTAGATGGTTGAAAGAAAACCAAAAGAAGCATACTATCTCATGACTCATAAAAATTATATGAAATCCAAATTTCAGGGTTCGTAAATAAAGTTTCAACGAAACATAGCCATGCTCATTAGTTTATGTATCATATAAAGTTTTTTTTTTTGCACTATAATATCAAAGCTGAGTAATTGCCACTGAGGCTGCATGCCCTGCAAAGCCTAGAATGTTTACTATCTGGCCCTTCACAGTGTGTGCTGACCCCTATCCCAAGGCTCTTTTCTAACTTCTGACCACACTGATCAATTTCATCTGTTCTTGAACTTCATATGTATGGAATCATGCATACACATGTATGTACTTTTCTGGTTTTCATTCAGTAGCGTGTTTGTGAGATTGATCTATGTTGTATGTAGCAGTGTTGTTCATTCTTACCGTTGCACAGTATTTCAGTTTGTGAATATACCATTGCGTAGCTACTGGATCACAGATGGTCTTTTGGATTGTTCCCAATTTGGGGTTAATATAAATCATGATGATATGAAACATTCTTATACATGTCTCTGGGTGCATTTATGTACACATTTATGTATTTCTGCTAAGCTTGTCTCTAGGATTGAAATTGTGGGTGTTTAGCTTTAGTAGGTACTATCAGTTTTCCAAAGTGGTTGCAATGATCTAAACTCCCACCAGCATTACTGCACATCCTCACCAGCAAATACTGTCATCAGTTTCTTTGCCATTTTAGTAGGTATACTATAGTATCTCTTTGTGGCTTTGACATTTCCCCTGTTGACTAATGAATCCCATCACTTTGTCATATGCCCTTTTCTATAGAGTACCTGTGTGAGTCTACTTGCCTGTTTCTCTGCTGGTAAGGATTATTTATTCTGGGTCTGAGTTATTTGTTGAACATATATATTACAGTCCTTAGAGTAGAATGTTGAGACAAAACATTTGATCCAAGAAGTCTATACCCAATTAAATCACCATTCATGTTTGTAAAGGCTTCATTAAAACATTTCCAAAAACACAAAAACTCAAGTTTTCTGGAGATGCATTAAAATGAATAATAGATGTCAAAGTTGTGGTATGAATTGGTGCCAGCAGTGAACATTAAATCTGTTCAAAAAAAGAAAAGTCTATGATAATTATTTTTCTAAAACAAAAGGTATTTTCACTCATTTGAAATAAATTTATTTTCATGTTAAGTATCTTATAATAGAGAAGGGGAGACATTTATGAGCAAAAGGCAAAAGTAAAGGAAAAGATGGGAGAAATTGCAAAGGTGCTTGCTTTTGTTTTTCTAAAAGTCCCATTAGCTTTACCAAAAACATACTCTAGATTTTCCAGATCGCCAAAGGAGGTGCTGGTGAGAGGAAAAAAGAAAATACAATACCTATGGCAAAAATAGGAAAGAAAGAAAACAAGGAAGCAAATAAACTTGGAAAACATAAAATAACAGAAGACTAAATATATAACACTAAACATAAATAAATTCACCTATTCAGTTGAGGATTGATAGTTTGTTCACCTTAGTGCTGTTTAATGCTATTTCTCTATGGGAAAACATGCTAAGTGAAATAAGTCAGTCACAGAACAGCTGTATATATAGTACCATATATTGATCTGTGATGCCGAACACAAATATCACATAGAACTTGCCCCAAACTGGTTGTAGTGGTTCACACATGTAATCCCAACAACTAGGGAGGCGGAGGCAGGAGAATTACAAGTTCAAGGCCAACCTCAACAATTTAGCAAAACCCTGTCTCAAAGAGGGATGAGACTGTAGCTCAGTTATAGAACTCCTCTGGGCCCAATCCTCAGTACCAAACAAACAGAAACACAAAACACCCCATCTTTGCAAAGTGTCCTTTCCTCTCTGGCACCATAACTGAGTGCAAGCCCATTGATGCCTTTTGTTAGCTGCATAGTAGATCCAATTGCACTTCTGTGCAAGGTACACATGGTGTTGTGTAAGTTCATGGTGGTGGTTTGGCAGAAGGGAAGGCAAAGCCATACCCAGAGCACATTGTTGATGAGCACAGGCCTAGTTGGCCTCTATGTTGCCCTGTCACCTTTCTGGGTTTGTGATGTTGCCTAACTTATTCCTGTTTCTCTGTGTTTCCTGTGGGCTGACGGTTAGATCTGAGTACTTGATTGGGTTCTGGTGGAAAACGTTTTTTAAGTGGATGATGCCATGTTCCTCATTACATCGAATCCAGAAGTATGCTTGTCCCACTGTTAGTAATGACAGTTGATCAGGAAGTTCAGCTTTTCATTGCTGTGACCAAAACACCTGATCAGAAAAACTTAAGAGGAGGAAAAATTCATTGGGGCTCATGGTTTCAGAGGTTCAGTCCATGGTCAGCCAACTCCATTGCTCTGGGCCCAAGGTGAAGCAGAATGTCAGGCCAGAAGGGCATGGTGGAGGAAAGCTGTTCAACTCGTGGTAGCCAAGAAGCACAAAGAGAAAGGGAGGGGCCAGGGGCATACCTCCAGTAACCTTCCTCCTCCAGCCTTGCCCCCGCTGCCTACAGCAGCCACTCAGCACGGTAGTTGTTCTAAAGTATTTATCCAGGATTAATCCACTAATTAGGTTACAGTTCTCATAATCTAATCACTGTACCTCTGAAAATTCCTGCATTAATACAAGAGCTTTTGGGGGCACTTCATAGCCAAATCATAGCAGTCACATGCTTATCCAGATCCCTATATTCCTTAAGTAAATTAATTTTTTATTAGAGATGACAAAGTGATAATTTTCTATCATTCCTTGTATATTTAAAAAGTAACATTTTTCTAAACATGGATGGATCTTGAAAACATGCTAAGTGAAATAAGTCAGTCACAGAACAACACATACTGCATGATTCCACTTATGTGAGGTATTTAAAATAGACTTGCAGAAGTAGAAAATAGAATGGTGGTTGCCAGGGGACGGGGGGAGAGAAACGGGAAGTTTGTTTAGTGGGTGTAACGTTACAGTCACACAAGATGAGAAAGTTCTGGAGATCTGCTGTACAACATAGGGCCTGTTGTTAATAGTGCCATGTTGTGCACTTAAAAATTCAACAGGGTAGGCATTACATCAAGTGTTATTACCAAAAGGTGGCAGGACTTGTCTTCATCATTTAATTTGCTTCTACCAGAAAGCCAGGATTATGTATAATTTTCCTTTAGTTATCAATTGTCAGAATATAAAAGGTGGCTTAATATCACGTTTCCTCATACTTGGTGTGAGTGTGCATGTGTGTATACCTTTTAAAAACATCTTCAACATTTCTGAAATCAGCCTGTGGCTTGTACTGTCGTGTACTGGCTTGTACAGCCTGTGGCTTGTGATGTCGTGTGCAAGTTGTTGGCCGGGCAGCCGTTTTGACACCAGTGCACACATGAGCTGTATTTCTGCTTTAGACCTTGAATTGATCGTTTCTTTGAGGATGCCTATTCCTTTTGGTGGATAATGATATTTAGAAATCAAAACTGGACAGCTAGGGGTGCTTAAAGTTACTAGAAGTTACTAGAGTGTCATTGCTTTTATGCTCTTTGAGTAGAACCCAAGTTCATAGTGATTGCTACAGTTTAAAATAGAACTTGAATGTTCCCCCAAAAACCCACATATTGAAGGCTTGTGCTGAGCCAGAAACTTCTGGGAAGTGGTGGAACCTTTAGGAGCCCAGGCTAGTGGAAGAAAGGTCATGGGGACCTGCCCTCGAAGGAGATGTTGGTACCTTGGCCCTCTTCTTCCTCTCTCTGCTTCCTGGCTGCCATGAGGTGACAGACCTCCTCTACCATAAACCACCCATGATGCACTGTGCCATCTCGGGCTCAGAGCCACAGGGCCAAGCAACCATGGGCCAAAACTTCTCAAATCATAAGCCCGATGAATTCTTTTTCTTTGTAAGTAGATTATCTCAGGTATGTGTCACTGTGATATTTATACTTCAAATTTAACAGAACAGGATTTTTACTTAATTTTTAAATTGTTATGCTTAACATCTCCTTTATCCTTAATATGTTAGTTCCTAACTCAGGAACCTTTAAGAACCCTATATAATATTGAATATACTAAAACAAAAACTATACGAACGAGAGATATTGGGAGTGTCAGAGTGTGCGTAGTATATACACACCAGTTTCATACTAGACGTCCCTCATTGTCAGATTTCTTCACAGATCTTCCCCCGACACAGACACATACTGGGGCAAGGGATGCAGTGAAAAGAAGCATGCTGTTGAGACACTCCTTGTTTTGCCTTGTAAACTGCTACAAGTGGCTTTGGTTTCGTTTGGCTCTTGGAGTGTGTCTGCCCTGTGTGTCTCACTGGCCCTCCCAGAGAAACCCGATCAGCCAGTTTCCAGGTTGGCTTGGTTTAGGATCCTCTTTTCGTCTGTTCCAG
Source organism: Spermophilus citellus (assembly GCF_964194105.1). Lineage (NCBI taxonomy): Eukaryota > Metazoa > Chordata > Mammalia > Rodentia > Sciuridae > Spermophilus > Spermophilus citellus. Next base: position 52,371,625 of record NC_138193.1, on the reverse strand, counting down.
TTGCTGAATTGGAGTTGCCAAGATTTAGTTTGCATCTTCTCCTTGAAAATTCCCTTTCTCTGCCCTTAACCCTGGTAGTTTTGAGTTTTTCTAATGTGGGGAAGAGGGTAGTCACCAAAAGCTATATTAGGTTCTAGTTCCAGTGTAAGACCCTGTAGTCAGTTCATAACTTTGCATTTTCTCCAGACAATAGAAACTGGAACAGAGCCCAGAAGTTCTGGCATGTTCTTCTATTCTATTTTCTGTATACCATGTGGTCTCCTAGCACCTATAAAGAGCTTCAGACTACTACCCCAACACCCACGTCTTCACACTGTCTTTCCCTAAACCCCAGTCTCTCCCAGCCTCTCCCCTCCTCCACTCTTCACTAGCAGACATCTGTAAAATCTGTTTTATGGTTCAAAAAACGTAAATTTGGAGCAGGTAGCTTTTAACTCTTTAGTTGAAACCATTCATTCTTTCAGTGTTAAAGCCCTAGTACCTTACATCTCATCTTATCCTCTATAATTCTATCATGTGTAAATATTATTTCAACTGCTTTAAGGCTTACAAAGGTTGTGCAACTTGTCCATAGTCACACAGTTTGTTTGTCAGAGCCTAGACAATAGCAACCTATTGAGTTCATATTATGTGCCAAAAACTGTGCTAATAAGCCCTTTATGTATTTTACACATGAAGGCATGAGGATTAGAGAGGTTGGAACATAATGCATCATGGCTGCCCAGGTCTCTGTCTGCAAGATCTGTGTTTGTTCTTCTGTGCCCCATTAACAGTTACATAATGGATTGTGACCCATGCCTGATAGTGCTTTGTGTATAAAGTGCTCTGAGCGAGTCCAGTAGGGCATCACAGAAAGGACAGCACTTAAACTAGGCCTTAAGAGATGAGTTTCTCCAAAGGGAGAAATAAAGGAAGGCACTGTTGTCAGTGAGAAAACATTTAAAGACACAGGGATACTGTGCAGGAGCCTGGGTGGCCAAGGCAGAATGCAAGGTCAGCATGTTTGTAGAGATGCCTGAATGGCAGGGACCTGAGGACAGAGCTCTGGAGTTGGTGGTGGTGGTCTTTCTTTTTATCTAGTGTGGAGTTGTCAGTGGTAAGTTGTGTGAGCAGATTTCTGTTTGGAGAGCATAACTGGTGATGTTGGATAGGATGACTTTAGGAGGGAGGGGACCAGTTAGGAGACCATGGTAATAACTCAGGTAAAGACTGTCCAAAGGCAGTGGGGAGGAATGAAGTGCCTTCATGAGCAGATCATCTGCTGGGTTGTACACATTGCTAACCATTAAAACAAAAACAAAAACAAAAAAACCCTCAGGAATACAAGTGAAGTCAGTTTAAACTTGCTCTTACTCTGTTCTTAGTGTTGGTAATAATGTATACACCTTTATCTTGTGTCTGTGTAGGAATGTGTATGTGATTATATATGCATATTATGCATGCTATACTGAGAGTCTGAATCTCCTTTTACTTAAGATACCTTAGAAATCATTTTCTTAGTATATTTGGAACCTTCTAATTTTAGCTACTTAATATTTTATTATATGAGTATGCCATAATATTTTTAACCAGTTCTTAGTAATGAACATTTAGTTCTTTCTGATATTTTCTTGTTACAAATGATGATACAGTAAATATTCTCATACTCTTATTTAATACATATGCAAGTATAACCAAATTCCTAGAAACAAATTTTTTGAATAAATTACTTGAAGTTGCTGAGTCAGATTTTGCATTTATAGTTTTAATATTTTGCTAAATTCCACACTACTTGTTTCCTATAACCTTGCCAACACAGTGAGTTATCTGAAAGGAGAAAATTATCTTATTGTAGTTTCATGTGTGTTTGAACTATTTGCTTTCTCCAAGATTCTTTTTTTTTTTTTATCCTTTTTTTCCCCAAGTTTTTCTTATACTAATGACCTTATTCAGTTGTAGTAGCTCTTGATGTATTAAGGAAACCCAGTGTAGTGATGTTCACCTGTAATCTCAGGGATTCAGGAGGCTGAGGCAGGAGGGATTGCAAGTTCAAGACCAGCATTTATTTGTATGTGGTGCATATTTATTTGTATGAGCGTGCCTCATGCATGCTAGGCAAGCGCTCTACCCCTGAGCCACAATCCCAGCCCCTGACCATGATTTTTTTTAATAGACACAATCACAAATTAGAACTCACTGCCTGGTTTGTTTTATTTTTTAAAAAAAGAAAAACAACTATTTTGAAATAATATTACACTTATAGGAGAGTTGCAAAATGGTATAGAAAGTTTCTGTTTACTCTTTACATAGCTTCCCTTACATACTTATGGTACATTTATATATTTATTTTTTTATACTGGGGATTAACCCAAGGATGTTTAACCACTGAGGCACATCCCCAGCCCTTTTTATGTTTTGAAGACAGGGTCTTGCCAAGTTGCTTAGGGCCTCGCTAAGTTGTTGAGGCTGGTTTTGAATCCTTCCCTAGCTGCTGGGATTATTATAGGCATGAGCCACTGCACCCAGCTAGAACTTCATTCATTTTTAAGGCTGACTAATATTTCATTATTTGGTTATACTACATTTAATTTATCTGTTCATTTATTGATGGGTACGTGTGGTGTTATCATTTTTTGGTTGTGAATGATGGCTATGAATGCTGGCATTTGAGTCCCTTTGGAGTAGCTTGCTGACCCCTGGTCTAGAGTGTGTACATAGAAGGGGAATCACTGGGTCACACAGTGTGTAATACTCCAAGCTTTACTGGGTGTTAGTGAGCTTAATTCCAAAGTGGTTAGTCCACAGTCTTGATGACACTTAGTTTTACCAGATTTCTAAATCTTTGCCCATTTGGCGGGTGTGTAATGATGCTTTATTATGATTTTCTGGTTTCTGAAGGGATTGAATACATTTTCACATGCTTATAAGTCATTTGGGTTTCCTGTTTTGTAACATGCCTATTTTCCTATTGGTGGTTTGCCTTTCTTAATTGGTGTTGACTAATTGTTATCTTCAAATAATGCTTATTCTTGGTGTTTCTGCAGAACAAATAGTGGAGAAAGATGAAGGTCCTTATTACACTCACCTGGGATCTGGCCCCACAGTAGCCTCCATCCGGGAACTCATGGAGGAGCGGTGAGTGATGCACAGATGTCCTAGAAGAAGTGGACGTGTTGACAGAATATGCCTCCTACTAGTCAATGTGCAGAAAGGAAGCCCTCACACCCATGTTGTGGCAGGTCAAATGTGGGGTGCTCACTTCTAGGAAGTCCTGGGTTTCTTTGAATCTGTCGACCCTCCATATGCCCCCTCATTCCTGAAATATTTTTACTGAAGGAACATGGTTATGTGGGTGTATGTCCTGCAGAGTTTGTTTCCCACAGTCTGAGCTGTTCTTATTGCTTTCCTGTGATGTCATTTAACATGCTCTTCTTCTGTAAATCCTGTGGTATGGTAATCAGAGCTAAAAGGCTGATTGGAATCAGGTTGATTTTTTTTCCTGTCTTTATTCAAAAGTACTTTATAGGTAATATCAATTGATTTCTGAATGAAAACATTCTGGACTCATGTCATACAATTATTTAGAAGTCCTGATTCCTTTTTTGGAGGAAAAGTCATTGAGGAAACAGACTATCATCGTACCAAGGGTGCTTATTGCTAATAGTAGGTTGTTAATTGTTTTTATTTTTACTTAAAAAAAATTTTTTTTAAACTGTGAATTGAACCTAGGGGCGCTTTACCACTGAACTGCATCCCCAGCCTTTTTTATTTTTTATTTGAGATGGGGTTTTGATAAGATGCTGAGGCTGGTCTCAAGCTATGATCCTCCTGCTTCAGCCTCCCAAAAGTCTGGGATTATGGGCGTACACCACTTCTTTTTTCATTGTTTTTAGGTCATTTCAGTAGAAAAGCCTAAGTTGTATCTGTGGCTTTTTAATTTTTGTTATTTGCTAGGGGTTAAACATCTTGAGTTTATATTGACACTCCCAATTCAAATTCAAGACTATAGAATATTTAATAGTTTTTTTTTTATTATTAACATGCAACTCATGTAGATAGAGTATTTAAATCTATGTACATTTCATAGCAGTTAGTAAATACCAAGTTCCAGTCTGTGGAGAGGTAATACATCGTGGTGGCTGAGAGCATGGATGCTGGAGCTATTCTGGGTCCAGTCCTGGCCCTGCCACTTACTGCTGAGTCCTTGGTAAGTCGTTCTCCTGTATGACTCAGTTTTCTCAATGACAAAATAGGGATGATGACAGAAGCACATACAGAGTGGGGGTATTTTGAGGATAAACTGAGCTGACGTATGAAAAACAGTGTCTGCTGCAAGCACCACACGGTGGGCAGTCGTTGTCCACCTCGTGTACTTGTGCACTGATTGCAGTTTCAATAACAAGCATGAGCATTTTAAGTGAAAACAGAGGTGACGTGAACCTGAGCATATGTTTGCTCACACATATACAGCAGTTTTTGTGGAAGACTCAGTAGCTTAGAGTTTCCACAGGTTTGGGAACCAGATTTTATCTGAGCAGGGGAGCCAAATGAGTCCTGTTGGCATAGTAGGGAACATGATTTTGAGCTGAATTTCTGTAAGGTGAGATGGATGGAAGTCTGTGATCTGCTGTGGTTACTGTAATTTCTTACATCATCTGGAAACATTTATATTCAAAGTAGATCAAAGACCCAATTGGTAAATTCCAGCCCAATGTGAAGGGCACTTCTGAGCCCATGAGAGCACAACAGATTTAAAACCGTGTGTATTGTGCATGCTTGCTTCCTGTGCCCACAGACACGCATTCTACAGTTTCTATATTGGAATAAACATCATTTGACCAGTGGGGGTTTTTTTTATATTTATTTTTTAGTTGTAGCTGGACACAATACCTTTATTTATTTGTTTTTATGTGGTGCTGAGGATCGACCCCAGGGCCTCGCCTCGCATATGCTAGGCGAGCGCTCCACCACTGAGCCATGACTCCAGCCCTTGGCCAGTGGTTTTTTTGTAAGGAATCTCAACATTATCCTTTGCCGAAGGGTAGAGAAATCTACAAGTTTGATCCAATATGGATATTTGTTTTTTTCTTTGGCTTTTTGGGGGGGCCTAGAGGGTACCACTTTTGTGAGATTTCCAGGTAGTTCCCTAAATAATTTCTAATTATGGAAGAGTACATTTCAAAAATGGATTAAGAGAGAGAGAGATAAAAGTTGAGATTTGTATATTTATTTTTCCCTCTTTGTTTTAAAAGTAACAACCAACTGTAGATTGTTCAGAATCTGATCCAAGGGAGGAATTCCTCTTAAGACCAGGAATACTTGTCTTTTTCCTCAGCAATTGGTTTATTTTTATCTTAAGGACCTTGTCAATCATGTAACGGATTGCATTTCCATCTTTATGTTGGCTGCTAGTAAGTTTAGAGCCAGATTTTTGTACCCCCACCACTAGGAGGAATGTGATGTCCCTCCTTTGGCCATGGGACCTATTCAGGTTGCTCCTGAGTCCTTTTGATATAACCCCAAGGAGTCTCCAAATGTTTTGATTCTTCTTCATATGACAAGATGTTCCAGACTCATCTCAAAAGTACATGTAAAACCCCACTGATTGTATTTTCTGTACCAAGTAGCTGTTCTTTTCATCACCTATTATTTTTATCTTAGAGGAATGTTATTAAGATCCTTCTGGAACAAGGGAGGGGAATGAATGAATGATTCCATGACTGGGGGCCAAGTTTATGAATCGTCTTTGCCCTCTCTCTAGAGTTGTTTTTCCCTCCACCCTTTCTCTGCAGAACCTTTGTTGTCAGGCATTGGCCAAAGTCGGGGAGGAGAAATAAACTGAAATCAAAGAGATGATGCTGTTAGTTTCTCTGGTACAGATTTAGAGAAAGGAGAGAGCAGTTGAAAGCAAATCCTTAAAATATCTCAATTTATTTATGGGCTTTATACCTCCTGGGTACCCAGGTCCTCATTGTCATAGATAATTGGATCAGTTGTCAAACTCAGATCTGATAATGGTACGTTGCCCAGAGCCTTGTGTGTTCTATCTGGGAAAGGGATTCCCTGCAGCCTAGTTCATTAAATGCTTGTTCTAGAAATGAAGAACCAACACTATGCTAGTGAGTCCTCTGAGCTTTGGAGGAACTGATCTCATTAGTGTGGTAGAGCTGACCCTGAAGAAATACAGCATTAGAACAGTGGTTCTTCAGCTTGTGCAGGCATCAGAAGCTCCTGAGGGCTTTTGAAAGCACATTTCACTGGGCCCCACTGAGTTTCTGACCTAGCAGGTCTGGGATGTGATGTAAAAGCCTGCTTCCCATTCCTACCAAGTTCCCAGGTGATGCCAATGCGGCTGGTCCTGGGACCACCCTTGGAGAACCACTGGCTAAGATTATTAGTCTCTCTTTAGAATAAGGTTCAGCCTGTCCTTTTGGCTTAGTTTATGGTCTGGGAGTTTATGTAGTAGAAGGGATGTTCCATGCTAGGACAGAAAGTGAGACGTTTAAGAAGAAAGAGTGAAGTAAGAGTTGATTGGTTGTATTTAAACACAAAGAGACACTCAATTCTGTTTTTATTTTATGTATTTAAAGAAGTGTAACTGTTCAGGCAGTGCTGGGTCTTTTTATTTGATCTCTAATATGAAGCTTGCTGCAGGATGCATTTCTCACAGGGGTGGTGGGGAGGACCTGGGTAGAAAGCCAGCATCAGTGTCCTTGGCTCACCCTCCTGTGAGGAACATGATAGTCCTACATTTTAGAGAGGTTAGTGTGGTCACCTCGAGCTGTTCTCCCAACAGAGATCCCCAGGACACACAGAGGCCCAGACCCTAAACTTGTGGGCGGCTTCCTGATAAATGCTAGTTCAACTGAAAGTTGTTCAGGAGCCAAACAAAAGCAGCACTGTGTGATTTCTAACTCATGATCCAGACCACACTATAGAAATTCTCAGTGTCGTGACTAACAGAGCCTTCAAATTCTAATGCTGTAATGACCAGAAGCACTCCTCACCCCTTCACTAAGACCTCAGTAGACAACATGAAACTCAGAAACCTTCAGTTAGCATTAAAAAACAACAACAACAACACCTTTTTGAATTATGAAAATGAAAGAAGACCCTTAAAAAGTCTAAGTACAGAGTGAATAAAACCCTCCAGCAGTTATTCTTCCCAGAATAAACTTTAAAGGTTTGATGTTTACCTTTTCATCTTTCTAAGCATTTACAAAAATATACATACATACACAGAGAAATTTTGAGCCAAATGGGATCATTTCTACCCACTGTTGTACCACTGGGCCCCAACCCCAGGCACTGCATTTATGTGGTTATTTTGAGGTTGTTGGTCCTAGAAGTGGAGGAGAGGAGATTTAAAAAGTGGTATTTTAATCACTATGATAACATTATGCTTTATTAAATAGTATATTAAAATGTTTGCTCAAACTGAATTCATTACAGAAATACAAGAAAAGTGTGATTTAGGTAATTATAAAACAGGTTGGAGTTGTAGTTCTGTGGTAGAGCTTACTTAGCATGTGTGAGGCAATGAGTTCGATCCTCAGCACCACATTAAAAAAAAGAAAGAAAGAAAGAAAGAAAAAGAAGAGCATACCAGTCAGCTTCAGTAGCACACACCTGTAATCCCAGTGGCTCAGGAGGCTGAGGCAGGAGAATTGTGAGTTCAAAGCCATCCTTAGCAATTTAGCGAGGCCCGAAGCAACTCAGCGAGACCCTGTCTCTAAATAAAATATAAAAAGGGTTGGGGATGGAGCTCAGTGATTAAGTGTCCCTGGACTCAATCCCTGGTACAAAAAAAAAAACATGTTAATTGATCAAAGAAAAAAAACTAGCCATCTGTCTCCTTAGATGTTAAAACTGTGTTGGATAAGAGTTAAATGATTCTTAGAGTTAAAAATTCTTAAGAGATCTTTAGTAGGACTCTTCAAAGCAAGGAGTCTTTCCCAGCACCAGCTGACTTCATGTTCAGTAATAAATTACAAGAAACATTTTTGTTGAAGTGGAGAAATATGCAAAGGTGTCAGGGCACATCTGTAATCCCAGCAGCTTGGGAGGCTGAGGCTGGAGGACCACAAATTTGAGATCAGAAGCAACTTAGTGAGACACTGTCTCAAAATAAAAAGGAACTGGGAAAGTAGCTCAGTGGCAGAGTGTCCCTGGATTCACTCTCCAGTACCAAAAAAAAAAACAAACCAAAAAAACAAACAAAAAAAAAAAACATGGCTGTTGGCATGTCAGAAACATGAGGTCAGAGAGACAGAGATTGGAATAGAGGCATCGAGAGTAGAAAGGAAGAGGTGGCAAGTGACCATTATCTGCAGATGATATATTTTTCCTGAAATTAAAATGAGATGGTTCAGTAAGATGAACCACCACCGCTCCCCTATGTGCTGTTTACCAAGCCTTGGAGGTAGGAGCAATTTTCATCTCCATCTTACAGATAAGAAAACTGAGATTTAGAGAAGTCAGTAATTAGTCATTATAGATGTAGAAAGTGGTGGGACAGGCATTCAAACCCAGTCTGTCTGACTTCCCAGGCTGTACGTGAACCACCATTTCTCCCATATAGTTGTGTGAACTTGGATGAGTCACTTCAGCTCTGGGGCCAACTATGATCTTGTCACCTCTGAACATGATATAGTTGATTAGATGGTCTCAGAGACCTGCAGCTCTGCAGAACTCTGTGTGTGGACCAGGGCAGTGGGTGTGTGCGAGAACCAGATGCATTTACTGTCCAGGGGAACCTGAAAGCCAGTGTGTGTGTTTGGAAGGGTCACTTCCCCAGAAGTCAGTTGGGGTGGCTAAAAGAGAAAAGCAAGAGTTTCCCCATTTATTTTCTTTTGTGCATTGGATTTATAAATCACTAATTCTGAGGTGGCTAAGCTAACAAGACAGAGTACAAGCGTCTGTGTTTAGCCTTTGGTTTCAGGACCCTTCTTGGAGGCTCACAGGTAATAATCAGGTAGAATACTACTTGACTATCCCTCTGCCCTTGGACAGAGATGGGCCACATGGACAAGAGCAAAGAAGAAGCAGGTATGAACCAAAGCCTGGGAACCTGGAGGTAGCCACTGTGTCTCCAGAGCCTCGAAGCATTGAATAACGTTCAAACCTCTCTCCCCTCTCATGCCCCTGCAATAACCAGAAAGCCACACTGAAGCTCCTGGGGGCCTGCCTTCTTACCATGAGGTGTTTGGCATTCCACTGAGCTAATGGTGGCCTCTGTCTTCTTCTCTAGGTATGGAGAGAAGGGGAAAGCCATCCGGATCGAGAAGGTCATCTACACGGGAAAGGAGGGGAAGAGCTCTCGGGGCTGCCCCATTGCAAAGTGGGTGAGTGTTGAGTCCCTGTAGCCAAACTGTTCCTTGCTCTCCTCACCCCCTCAACCATTAAGAGCAGCTTCCCCGCTGGGCAGGGGATGTAGGAAACAGGTATGTTGACCATTGGGGGAACTCTGGAGCCAGCGGTTAGGGTCATTTTCCTTCAGCATCAGCTGTTTGTCTTCATGTTGTCTAAATGCCAGCTCCTGGCATCTGGGCTGAGAACTGTTGAACATTACCCTTGGTTCATATGGTCTTTGGTTCAGGGCTACAAGGTAGGAAAAAGGGAGCTGGAATAGCTGTCATTACCCAATGCTGGGCCCCACTGGGGACTCTTCGATTCCTCTGCCCTCTCTGTGTACCCTGGAGTGGCCAGTACTCCTGTCTCTCGCTGGAAACTGAAGACTGGTCTGCTGTGACCCAACCTGAGGGACAAGGCTGGACCTCTGAGCAGGGTCATGACCAGCCTTGCAACTGCCCGACTTCTGAGCTGCTGTTTCCTCCCAGGAAGCCTGGGTGTCTCAGCAGGGAGAATGTCACCATCTGAGACCCCAGTTAACCAAAGCAAAATTCTCCTGGTCTTGCGATGGTTGTCCACAGGGAGATATGTCAATAGCAGAGCATCTGTTTCTGCAGAACAAGTCCCCAGGAGCTGCAGCAAGGCTCTTCTAGTCTTGTGAGCTCAGCTGGGGGCTTAGTAAGGGTGTATGTGAAAAATGCTCAGTTTTGGGTGGACGCTATTTATACTTAGAGACAAGCAAAATAAAGCCACGGAGACATGAATGATAGAGGTTTAATATGAGAGGCAGATATGGTGCTCTAGGAGTTCAGGGATAAGGACCTAGAGTGGCAGAAGGAGTGTTCAGGCTAGGTTTTCCCAAAAGTGGACACGCATGGGGCCATTGGTATTGGCCCATGTTTGGACTGGGGAGCAGGTTAGAAGCATTCCCAGGCAAGAGGATCAGGTAGGCAAAGGCAGAAAGGCTGGGTGGACAACACATGACTGACTGAGAGAGGGAGGTTGGTAGAATGACCTTGGTCAGCTTTTGTTCATCTGCACACATGCCTGTTGTAACTGTCATGTGCCCCAGGCCCCTGCATCTTTGCATTTAATGAAAATCAAAGGCGTCTGAACTTCCAACTACCACATACCTATTTTTAGTCACTATTGTAGAAGTATATGCAACGAAATAATCTGGAACTACTTAGCACATTCACAGGTATGAGAAACATGTTGTCCCCACCTTCATGAGAGCTGGTTGTTGCAGTGGGAGGTCTGATGTGGCTGATCCAAGGTGAAGGTTCTCTTTCAATAAAACCCATCCATGAAATTACATCAGTCATAGAGTGACAGTTGCACGTTTCTCTTGCTAATTCAACTGATTGTTGAGGAATTCCAACATTTTGGGGAGGAAAGCCTCAGGGCACAGGTAGAGGGAGGGATTTTTCCAGCTTCAAAAAAGTTGTCATGTTAAAGATGACAGCTGGCTATGTGGATATTCCTTGTGTGTGTATGTGGGGGGATGCCAGGGATTAAACTCAGAGGTACTTGGCCATTGAGCCATATCCCAAGCCCTATTTTGTATTTTATTTAGAGACAAGATCTCACTTGAGTTGCTTAGGGCCTCACTTTTGCTGAGGCTGTCTTTGAACTCTCGATCCTCCTGCCTCAGCCTGCTGAGCCACTGGGATTACAGGCCTGCTATGTGGATATTCTTGAAGGAGAGAATGTGCACTTCTAGAACCTGGAATGGATGGTAGAGCATTAATTCCTGACCAAGCTTGTATGGCTCTGCCAAGGATTAGGAAGAGGGAGGCAGAAGGGTACCAAAAAAAACAAAAACAAAAACAAAAAACCCTCCATCCTCATTACTTTGGTCTTCATGGAGATCTCCAAGCCCTGGTGGACAGCGTAGGGAATACATAGTGAGTATTCCCAGAGTTAGGGAAATTCCCATCTGTGGAGTGAAGATAAAAGGAAAGAAAATTATTTCTTATGGGTAGAGCATGTGGGTGTTATGGCACATTGCGAGTGTGCAGAAAATGTGTTGAATGATCTGAGAACACAATGGGTCAATCCAGGGAGTCCTTAAGTAACCTCTGATCTTGTTCTTTTTGTTTCATTCTTTTTTTTTTTTTTTTTTTTTTTTTTTTGCAATACTAGGAACTGAACCCAGGGAACAACTCTACCTCTGAGCTACATCCCAGTCCTTTTTATTGATTTTTTTCTTTTGGTTCCAGGGATTGAATCCAAGGGTTCTTAACCACTGAGCCACATCCCCAGCCCTTTTTATTTATTTTTTTTTATTTTAAAACAGAGTGTTCTAGGTTATTTATGGCTTTGAACCTGCGATCCTCTTGCCTCAGCCTCTGAAGTTGCTGGGATTACAGGCGTGCACCACCACACCCGGCTTATTGTTTATTTTGGGACAGAATCTCACTAAATTGCATAGGCTGCCCTTGAACTTGTGATCCTTCTGCCTCAGCCCCTGAATTGCTGAGATTATAGGCATGTGCCACAGTGCCCAACTGTAAGGTCTGATTTTAAGATATCCTATGCCAAATATGGAAGATGCCAAACCTGAGAAGGAGGGAGTGCCCAGGGAGCATTCAAAGGCTCAGAATAAACACAAGCACATAGTGAGGACAGCAGACAGTTTTGATAGAAGAACCACAGAGATGCTGGTTGAGCAAGATAAAGCTAGTGGAGATCAGAAGGCAGGTATCTGAAGTCCCATCAGGCATAGTGGAGCAGACTTGACTCGGGAAACCCCAGGAAATGAAATGAAGACCCCCCCCCCTCTAGGAGGGGACACTTTGCTTTCTGCTGGGCGTTACACTGCTCTTGGTTCAGTTCTTAGGGATTGCCTGCCTAGAAACAAAGTGAGATATTCATGATGTTTTCACAGAATGTGAACCACCATTTTATAGTGCTCAGTGTTTGTGTGTTCATGTCTTCAATTCACCTTTGACTTTTACACTTTTGTGCATTTCATCCTGCTGGGTTTCTTCATGAGATTTTGGGCAGGGAGCAGCTCCTCTTTTTTTGCTTTCCTAGTTTTTTGACCATATCCATAGACCTGTGAGGATGTGGCCAGGGAAAGCTGTCTACTTGTGCTAAGACATTTGTGTGTTTGCCATTGAGGAATCCAGAATGACACAGCTTCCATCACAGCTTTGGCTGCTTGGGTCTTGCTGTATGCTCTGAGTACATGACCCATGAGTGTGATTAGCCTGTGTGGTGCCCAGGTAGAGAGCAGAGGTTGACCATAGTGCCTCACAAATCCTTGTCACAGGGACCACTGTCATATTAGTTTCTACAGATGCATGTTGATGCCCATGATATTCCTCAGCTCATTCTGCAGAAAGCCAGGTAACTACACAGGAAGTTCGAACACAGTATGTGACTTAGTATCTTATTCATGTGTTACTGGTTTCCAAAATACAATTTAAAAAATAAACATAATTGATGCTTCAATAGGGGGAACCATTATTTCCTTGCCTCAAAGCAAGAACTGGACAGAGATGTATTTTGTTCAGCATGCAAAGTATCCCCTAAAAGTTTGAAGGAAATTGTGTGGTACATGCTACAACATGGATGAACCTTGAGGACATTGCACTTGGTGAGACAAGTCAGTCACAAAAGGACAGATTTTGCTTGGCTTCACTTTTATGAGGTACCTAGAGGAGTCAAATTCATAGAGTGGAGCAAATGGAATAGTGCTTGGCAAGGTCTATCAGGTGGGGAAAACAGAGTTATTGTTTGAATAGTTTCAGTTTTGCAAGGTGAAAAGGTTCTGGAGATGGTGATGGTTTGGATATACCCAAATCCACTAAAGTGCACACTTAACGTGGTAAATTTTTATGTATATATTACCATGACAAAAAAGTTGAATGTGGTATCCACATTTTTAAAAAATCATGTAAAATTGTAAATTTTCATCTTTTTTTCCTGCAATAAAGTATCAGAAGAATTGGCTGTGCTAGGCCAGGATCCCCCAACTGCAGGCAATTAATGGAGCCGAAACCTTGTTTCCCCCTTTTGATCGCCAGATGCCTTCATACTGCCATGGTCCCATCACTCCCTGGCCTTGCGTCAGGCCCACTTTCCTTGTTAGTGTTATCTGCTTGGCTACCCCTTTCTTCATCTCCTGCCTGGGCATACTGGTGACCATGGCCATCTGCAGCCCAGACATCGACCTCCAGACCTGCAGGCCTGGTGGAAATAACCCCTGAGGTCTTCCTAAGTAGCTTGACCTCTGAGAACTCCCAGTTGACATGCCATTCAGCACCTCCACTGATGCCTCTTAAGCCACAAAACTTGGAAGTCACTTGAAGTATTTCCCTGTCCGTCAGCCCCCATAGTCCCAAACTTTTCTCCCCACTAGATCCACTCCTTTGCTGGTTTCTTTCCCGGTTGCTGTAGTTCAGGACTGTGTGCATTTTTGCTTTGTTACATTGGTGCCACTTAGCTCCCCTCTATCTGCCTTCATTCCACCCCTGTTTACAGGCCCTCTACCTTGTATCTCTTCACAGAACTGCTTGGGACCCTTTGGGGAAATTCAGCCACCTTGTTCCCCAGCTCCCAGGACGCTTTGCCCTGATGCATCTTTTTGTGTGTGGAGGGAGGAGATGAAAAAACCTGGATGAGGAACAGCTGAATCCTGAGTTGCAGAGTAGTGTGATGCCCAGGGCCCTTGCTTTTAAATTTTTTAACAGCTTGTTTTGGGTATTCTCCCCAATTCCCTCCCTACTCCCCCTTCCCCAGCCCCTGATAATCTGTAATCTGTTTTCTGTCTCTGTGGATCTGACTATTCTAGGCACCTTATTTTAGCAGAACCCTGCCATGTTCATTCTCTGGTATCTGGCTTATTTCTCTTAGCTGAGTGTTTTCAGGGTTCATCCGTGTTTGTAGCAGGTGTCAGAATTTCATTCCTTTTTATAGCTGAATAATATTCTATTGTACATATATGCCATACTTTGTTTATCCATTCATCTACTAATAGAGACTTGAATTGTTTCCTCCTTTGACTGTTGTCTGTGTGCTGCGTTGAACATTTGTGGGCAAGTATCTGCCTGAGTTGCTGCCCCTGATTCCCCAGCATGTAGTTCAAGGCGTAGAATTGCTGGATCATATACTAATTCTGTTTTTAGCTTTTTGAGGGACAATGATCTGTTTTCCACCGTGCTAATCCTCTTGCTTTTAACTAAAAACACAGGTATGCTGTATTTTCACTAGAAATGTTTTAGGACAATGTAAAAATTTCTGTGTCTTAGAATTTTATCTATGTCTTTTTACTTCAAGGCCTATGTAAGCCATCAGTATCTTAAACTACAAGGTCTAAGATACTGTAGTGATCGTTCATTCCACTCCTAAAAGACTTTTTGTGTGGTTTATGCCCTAATTTTAATAATCTCTTAGCCTGTGGGGTTGCTACTGCCACATTGTGACATTCATGGGTCTATACCTTAAAGACGCTATGTGACAAGGAGGGATTTGTGGCACCGCGTGGAGGGATTTCACTGTTAAACTCCCACAGTTTACAGTTAGGCCTCACATCCCCACAGGTGATCCGCAGGCACACACTGGAAGAGAAGCTGCTCTGCCTGGTGCGGCACCGGGCGGGCCACCACTGCCAGAACGCCGTGATTGTCATCCTCATCTTGGCCTGGGAGGGCATCCCCCGCAGCCTTGGAGACACCCTGTACCAGGAGCTCACTGACACTCTGCGGAAATATGGGAACCCCACCAGCCGAAGATGTGGCCTCAACGATGAGTACGTGGCAGTAGGGCAGGCTCAGGGTGCCAAGGTCCCCTGTAGGGCTCAGGGCATCAGGTGCAGGGATTCTGGACAACCCTGGGCAAGCTTGCACCCTCCTTGGGTGCTGTTGTCCTGCAGAGTTGGGACCAGGGTTGAGAAATGCTCCCGCACAGATCCCGGCTCTGGGGAGGCTGTTGACTTGGCTCAGTTTCACTGTTAAAATACAGATCGGGGCTGAGGCGCTAAGGATGTGAACAGTGTGAGAAAAGTATGTGCCCCATAAACATAAATATTTTACAAAACCTGCCTTTGTTTTGGATTTCCTCATTTTTGTTTTTGTTTTCTATTAAGTATATTTATTTTCAGTAAGATTCATCCTTTCAGGTATATAATTGGGAGACTTTTGATAAATATTTACAGTCATGCAGCTGCCACCACCACAATCAAGATAGAGATCAGTTCCACCACTTCCCTAAACTCCCTGTGCTGATAAAACTCCCCTTTATCAGTATCCCTTTTCACATCCCTTGGCAACCACCAATCTTGTTTCCTGACCCTGCAGGTTTGCCTTTGTGGGAATGTCACCTACCAGGATCATATGGAGTGCAGCCTGCTGAGCCTGGCTATGCACTGAGCGTGGTGTTTTTGAGGGTTGTCCAGTTGACATGTGTCAGTGGTTTGTTCCTTTTTATTCCACTGAGGGGTCTTTCACTGTATGGATGTATCACAGTTTATCCATTCCACAGTTGAGAGGCATTTGGGTTGTTTCCACATTTTATTAAGAGTTGAATTTTTATATCAACATTCTTTAGTTTCAAAGCCTTTCAGCTGGGTTATAGGGAGGGTGTATATATATGATGTAGACCCTAGGGTTGGGCATGTTCCAACACTGGGGTCCACATCATTCCCTGCTTGGGGGTCTGCATTGGAGCTGGTCAGGATGTTAGAGTTAAAGCCAAGTGTAAACCATACTGGGCCTTTATTAATTCATCCTCCTACCTTAACCCACATGCTTCTCCTAACAACAGACTCCAGGTTAGCTTTTCATGCTCAGGTGGGGGCAGAGTGGGCTGCTGAGAGCTGGTCATCTGCTTAAAGAAATTTGAGAAAGGACTTGAGGGGGGGCAGGGAAGGATGTGTCCAAGTCACTGGGAGGCTAGTAGATGCCAGGCCTCAGCAGGGACTTTCCTCATGGGAGGAAAAAGATTCCAGAGCAAATTGGTATTGCATCTGTATGCCTATTTTGTGATATATGTTGCAGCCGGACCTGCGCTTGCCAAGGCAAAGACCCCAACACCTGTGGTGCCTCCTTCTCCTTTGGCTGTTCCTGGAGCATGTACTTCAATGGCTGCAAATACGCCCGAAGCAAGACACCTCGCAAGTTCCGCCTGGCAGGGGACAATCCCAAGGAGGTGAGCAGAGCTGTGTAGGGAGCACAGGGACCCTTCCCCTTTCTCACCTGGCGGGGGGTGGGGGGGCGTGAGTAGGACTCACATACCACAACAAAGCAGGCTTAAGCCTTCTGAGCCATCACTTCACCTCTGCCTCCTTCCCTCTTGCCTGAGCTCCTGAGTGGGCAGGTACTGAGTCACTCTGCTGAAATCCAGGCACAGTGTCTTGATCCCAGTCTTAACCTTCCAGCTCCTCATGCTGGAGTACAGACATCCATTTGGGCACCTCTTCTCTGCACTACAGCTCATATGAACTTGTGTTTTCCAACTTCCAACATAAGGAAGCAACTTTAAAGCATTAAAAGCAAAAGGAAGCATTTAAAAAAAAAAAAAAACCTGTCTCTTAGACTATTTTGTTTGTTAGCTTACAATAGTTTAACTTGGTACAGACTTTTAAGAGAGGATCCATCCTTTCCCTGAAGCAGCAAATGCAGTTGCTTTGGTGAATGGAGGTGCCTCAGGGCCACCAAGACCTAAGAATTCCCAGGAATGGAAAGACTGGTTCAGTCTCTTAAAATACTTCCCCCATGCTGTCAGTCATCATTTCCTGGTACTTTTCTTTTTTTGGTACTGGGGATTGAACCCAAGGGCACTCGACCACTGAGCCACATCCCAGCCTTTTTTTGTATTTTTTATTTAGAGACAGGGTTTCACTGAGTTGTTTAGGGCCTTGCTAAGTTGCTGAAGCTGGGTTTGAACTCTCAATCCTCCTGCCTCAGCCTTCCCAGTCTCTGGGATTACAGGTGTGCGCCACCATGCCTGGCCAGATACTGCGCTGAGCTCCTCACAGGTATCTCAGTTAATTTCAGATATCGCCCCCCCTAAATAATGTGGGCACTGTTACCTCACTTTACAGAGAGGCAGAGGCCTTGCTGAAGGTCTTCTGGCTTATGGTGAAGGCAAAATTCAGTCCTCAGCCTGTTTCCCCAGATCTCATGGGCCTTTTCTCTATGTTTCACTGGCTTCAGGCCCACTATATAAGTGGCAATGTCTGGTAGCAGCCAGGGAGGCGACCAGGCCATCCTACTGGATGGAGAGATGAGCCATTGTCTTGATTTCCATTTCTAATCCTGTGTGTATACTTCTTTCTCTCTTCCCTCTTCCTCCTGCTTCTTCATAGGTTATTTGTGCCTGTGCTGAAGGCCTTGTAAAAGCCCCTGATAGTCTGACTTTCTTCTCTATGAGGACCAGAGAGACATCTCTGAATGTTACTAGGTGACCACTACTTTGTCTAGAGTGGTACCATCCAGTGGAACTTTCTCTGATGATGAGAGGGCAGGAGTTGCTGGGCATTTGAAATGTGGCTAGTGCCCCTGAGGGACTGAATTTGTACTTAGGTGGTATGGGTTTAGCAGTCAGAACTTGGGAGTTCATCTGAACACCTGGCTCATAACAGACTCTGGGCTAGGCTGGCCATGGATTTTCTAGCACAGAATCCTGTCTGCTCTGCCTTCCTGTCTCTCACATGATTAAGAAGTTCTCTACCTGTTGCTCACAATTTTTCTATGCCGGTGTTACCACATCTTTGACTCGGGTTGTTCAGCACTGAAGACGAGAATGTGTATTGTGTGTCCTGGGCTGAACTGGGCAGTAGCATAGTAGTCAAGATGACTGGACCTTCTTCTGGCAGTGGCTTTTCCTGGTGTAAGCCTCAGTGCCCCCAGCTTTAAAGTGGACATGGCAAAGGGAATACAATAAAATTTCACTTGCACCTGACTTTCCACCTTGCCAGATACACCTGGCTGTGGTTCTGGATGGTGGCTCATTCCTAGCACACAGTTTGCTATGCAGGGCCACTCTGGATATGTATGACTGCTCTTCTTTCCACAGGAAGAAGTGCTACGGAAGAGTTTCCAGGACCTGGCCACTGAAGTCGCTCCCCTGTACAAACGGCTGGCACCTCAGGCCTATCAGAACCAGGTACTGGGGCCTGCCTTTCTCTGCCCACAAACCGTCCACATCTCTCCCCACCCTGGGCTCCCTAAAGTTGGGAAATAGGAGTGGGCTCCTTTGTGCTCGTAAAGAGCCCAGCCCAGAAGTAAAGAGGTGATACAGTTCTTTGATAAATCCTTTTTATATCAAGCTAACTGCATTACACACCATCTCTACAGAACCCCTAGTATTTGTCCCCCTCCCAGTTGTCCTCTGTCACCTCTAGTCTGTTTTCCACTGCTGAGGCCTGAGCTCTTCCTAGAACCTGCACCTCCCAGATGAGGCAGGGGTGCTGGAGATAATCTGGGAGGGAACCATTTCTACAGGGATTGGAAAGTAACTTTTAGGAACTGGGGCCTCTCAGCCAGTCCAAGTTAAAGCCAGCTGTGATCCTTAACCTCCCTTCCTCTAAGACCTCGAGGTTCTTCAGGTGCAGAATCAGGATCTAACTCACCTCTGGGTCCCATGGGCAGCTCACTCTCCTTGATATTCACACAGGTTACCAATGAGGAAATAGCGATCGACTGCCGCCTGGGGCTGAAGGAAGGGCGGCCCTTCTCTGGGGTCACAGCCTGCATGGACTTCTGTGCCCACGCCCACAAGGACCAGCATAACCTCTACAATGGGTGTACTGTGGTAAGGAAGCCTGTGTTCTGCGACAGCCCCACCTGCCTAGCTGTGGACTCTGCAGAAAGTAGGCCCAGGGTCAGGAGGGACAAGGAGGCAGTATTTTGAGAATTCTGGGTGATGTCTGGCCAGACTGCCTGCTCCTGCTGCTTCTCTGAGAAAACCCATAATGACAGGCAGGCAGGGTGTGTGGGCTCTGTGTCTTAGGTGGATACTGTAGGATGCAGTACCTTGGACATCTGGAGTCCCTCATCATCTAAAATGGGGTTCCAGGTCTCTGTGGACCCTTGGATATAATTCCAGACAACCCCTTGATTCATTAATTAAGCAATTGTTTATTGAGTGTCAACTGTGTTCCTAAGTACTGTCTAGATGGTGGGGAATAAAATGGACAGAGTCCCCTCCCAAGTATGTGATACTCTGGTAGCAGTAAAAGCTGAGAGAGAAGTAAATAGTGTGAGGGACAAAGGGACGGGAGACACTTGAGCAACTGGGAGTATATTGGTGCCACTTAATGAGAAGTAGAATAAGAGGGGAAGACCAGGTTTGGGGTAGAAAATCAAAAATTTGTTTTGAGATATCTACTAGATGCACAGAGGAAGCAGTCAGAGGAGAGGGCCTGGTGCTGGCAGAGCTCTGAGGCCGGATGGCTCTCCAGGGGCATATTTGTGGATGAAGAAGGGAAGAGGCTCAGGTGGGGAATCCCCCTCAAAGAGATGGCACCGGTGCTGTGCTACGCTCTTTAGCTAGGTCCTGTGCAGGCAGGGTTCCTGGGCGGCTGTGGAAGAGGCAAGGGAGCTCCCAGATTCTGACTATACTTCTTGGCCATGTGAGGTGGCCCCATCTCAGGATTTCATTCCTCCACCCTGTCTCCTGTCTCTGTGCCTCAGATTGATAAGCAAGATGAGGCAGGCACCTGTCTACACCCTAGTGTGAGGGTTTCTAGTTAATCTCTCCATCCTCTTCTGTGACTTGCTATTCCTAACTCAGGGATAACTCAGATTTTGTGTCCGTGTAGATGGCTTTACGTCCATGCTTGCTGAGGCTGTGGGTATGGCTTTGCTGTCACTTATTTCACCAGCCCCTATGGATGGACCATAGGTACTTTCAGAGTTTCTCATCTATAAGCTACAAGGAGGATTCAGCCTCACGCAGCTTTGTGCAACCATGTGGTAGTCTCTTTGAGGTCCCCAGGGAGGAACGTTTACTTGTAGAGGCTTGGAGAGCATCTATTCTGCCTATTGGCAGCACTGGACTTTATCAGTCTTTTAGTCTTTGCCTCCCCCAGTGGCCAACATACAGTCTCACTTTGATTTGTTGTCTTTTCTACTGAAGAGGTGGAACATCTTTCTCTATTTTTCTTGCCCATTTCAGCTTTGTGAATATTCCACTTATGTCCTTTACTACTTATTTTTAAAATCAGGATTGCCATTCGTTTGTCATTTGTTAGGTGTCTTTTATGTGCTAGGACAGAAACTTTTGCTTCTATCTCTGTCTCACCCTTTCATTTTACCTTCTTCCTGTTTATAACATTGGATCAAGCTAGAGTTTGAAGCCAAAGGAGAAAGTCAGAATGAAAGGATTTATAAAACTGACCCTGAAAAGTGTAATGTTTCTGTTCAATAAATAAAACTGAAATAAAATGAAATGATACAAAAATGAAAAGGCAAATATAAAATGGATAACTGGAATTATCTTTGAGTTAAAAAAAGTAGGACCTCCCAGGTACAGTCAAGCTTGATGGCTATCCCAATATCTTGGGAGGCTGAGGTACAGGAGGATCTCAAGTTTGAGGCCAGCCTCAGCAGCTTTGTGAGATCCTCAGCAATTAGCAAGACCCTGTCTCAAAATTTAAAAATAGGGTATAGCTCAGAGGTAGAGCTGTGTTCAGAAAATAAAAGTAGGTCCTAGAACAGCAGGGATATATAACATGAGCTCATTTGTGTCGAACTGCACATGTGCACACTCATTCAGCTGTCTGAACAATCATCAGAATGCCCACAATGACCAACAGTGCACAGAGCTCAACTGCAGTAGCATTTGTGATAAAGGAATGATAACATGAACATACGAGATGACTATATGGGGCTGCAGCTGTACTTCAGTGGTAGAGCACTTGCCTAGCATATGTGAGGCACTGAGTTCAATCCTTAGCACCACATAAAAATAAATAAATCAAGGTATTATGTTCATCTACAACTAAAAAATACGTATTTTTTAAAAAGAAGACTGTATGAAACAATAATATAGAATAAAATTTGGCAAAAGGTATAAGATGCACAAAAGAAGGAAAACAATTCTACAGAGTTGTACAACTTTATTTTAATCGGGTATCATGAGACACATGAGGCCTGGGGTTGTAGCTCAGTGGCAGAGAACTTGCCTCCTGCACCTGTGATGCACTTGGTTTGATCATTAGCACAACATAAAAATAAACAAAATATAGGCATGAAAAAAAGACACATGAAGTGACTGTCATCAAGGAAGAAATTCATACAGATCCCTAGAGTCAGAAGACATGGCATACCATAGGGTAGAGGTAGTACCAGGATAGTTGGGAGCTGGGGGAAATTTAGCCAGAGCCTTTATTGTGGTTTCCACAGGAAGGAATAGCAAGGCAGGGGTAGGTATGTGGAGTCTGTTCGGGTTTGGATAATTTCAGCAGGCTTTGGACTATGCAGGTGGTCCATGGTTGCTTGGGACCTGGCCGTAGGGCGATTTAGAGTGGAGAATGTTGGCTTGCTATGTGAGCTTGATGAAGGAGGTGGTTGGGGGATGTGGGCTCTTGAATTGTTTGGTTCTGTATCAAAGGCTTATTCTCAGGGAGTCATGTGCTATCTCCGGGAATTAGCTAGCTCTGGGAGGGGCCAGATCTCCAGGATCAAGGCCTCAAATACCAGCCTCAAGAATACAAAAAATAAGAAAATACAAAAGGAGAGAGTAAACTGGGGGGAGGGGAGGAAAACAAGCCTCACTGGGAAATGTAAACCAACAATAAGATACATTTTAATGAACAAAATGTTTTTAAAGAGAGTAAAGACGAAATTATCAGCAAAAATGTGAAAAAGAATTGAAACTCACATTCTGTTAGTGTGAGTAAAACAATAATTTTGGAGGGCATTTTGGCTGCATGTGGTTGGTGTGCTTCACGGCATTTATTCTAAGGAATTAAGTTTTTTAGAAAATACTAAAAGGAGACTTTGAAAAAAAATTGTTATGGTAGGAAAAAATTAGAAACAAGTTGAAATGTTTGATAATGAGGGATTAGTTAAGTAACATTGGTACCATAGTCATATGTATCATGTATGATATATCATACAGGGATGAATATTTAATGCATAATATTCATACTATGTTAAGAAAGGGACTTATTAATATGTAGTGTATCCCTATTTAATTATCAAAAAGTAATTATGTGCATGTGTATGCACAGATGACCCAAGTGTTTGCAATGATTGTTTCTGGGGAGTGAGATTATGGAGATAGTTTTTAACAAAAAAGGAAAAGTGTCTCAAGAGCAAAAGGAACTTGAATGTTCAAGACAGGGGCTGGAAGATCCAGGCTCAGCCAGGTGCAGTGGCAGCAATGCTGGGCCCAGGGCAGAGCAGGTTTCCTGTTCTTGGCCCAGCTCCTTGCCAGCACTGACCCTGTGCCACATCAGGGGCATGTGAGGTGACATGAACAGATCCGCTTTGAAAGCTGTGATGCAGGCTATAATGTTGGCAGTACTGGTACTGTATGGACCAAGATGCTTTTTAGAAACTCTGGGAAGCAGCAGAGAGTGGTAGGGCTGGGTGGGTGGGTAGCATTTGGATTGCATGGGGATGCTTACACATCCCCCTAGAGTCTGAGGAAAGGTCATCTGGTGATTTAGACCTTCCCTGGCACTTGGTTCCCAACCCCATGTCTTCTCTCCCCGTGTGGGTCAGGTCTGTACCCTAACCAAGGAAGACAATCGCTGTGTGGGCCAGATTCCTGAGGACGAGCAGCTGCACGTGCTCCCTCTGTACAAGATGGCCAGCACAGATGAGTTTGGCAGTGAGGAGAACCAGAATGCCAAGGTGGGCAGCGGGGCCATCCAGGTGCTCACTGCCTTCCCCCGCGAGGTCCGGCGCCTCCCTGAGCCTGCCAAGTCTTGCCGCCAACGGCAGCTGGAAGCCAGGAGGGCAGCAGCTGAAAAGAAGAAGATGCAGAAGGAGAAGCTGAGCACCCCCGAGAAGATCAAGCAGGAAGCCCTGGAGCTGGCTGGGGTTCCCACTGACACAGGTGTGTGGAGAGGGCACTGTCAGGGCTGGCCTGGGCCCCTTCCTGGAGGGCCTCACCCTCCATCCCCATTCCTGCATCATGCTAGCAACTAGACAGAGAGTCTTGGGGCCTCTGATTAGTTGGGTCAGTAGCAAAGTTACCTGAGAGGAGGCCCCTGGGGAGGGAAGTGCAGAGAGGGCTGGTTATCTCCAGGGAACAGCTTGGTGGATGGGAGCATTTGGCTTCTCTCGCATGCTCACACATCCCCCTGGAGTCTGAGGAAAGGTGCATTGCCCTAGGGCTTGTGGGCATGCTGCTGCAGGGGGTTGTGGGCACTTGGGTTCTTGTGTCTGGTGACCCTGATCCAGCATTGGAAGTGGTGATTTGATGAAGACTCAGGGAGTTCACTGGGGTAGAATGAGGACTGCTAGCCACCTCCTGGAACCCACAGTGGGGCTGGGGCCTGTGCTCGGGGGCATCCAGGTCCTGAATTGGGTAAGTCTCAGAATCTCACCTGAAACAGGACTCGGGGAAGGAGGGAGACCCCTTCCCCTGTCCTCCGTCCCAGCCTTGCCAGGCTGCGGTGTTCTTGGCTCCTTCCCACCTTGCCCTCTGTTCTCCCCAGGCCTGTCTCTGAAGGGTGGATTGTCCCAGCAAAGCCTAAAGCCCTCCCTCAAGGTGGAGCCACAGAACCACTTCAGCTCCTTCAAGTACAGCGGCAACTCTGTGGTGGAGAGCTACTCGGTGCTGGGCAACTGCCGGCCCTCCGACCCCTACAGCATGAATAGCGTGTACTCCTACCACTCCTACTATGCACAGCCCAGCCTGACCTCCGTCAATGGGTTCCACTCCAAGTACGCTCTTCCCTCATTCAGTTACTATGGCTTTCCACCCAGCAACCCCGTCTTCCCCTCCCAGTTCCTGGGTCCTGGCACCTGGGGGCACAGTGGCAGCAGCAGCAGTTTTGAGAAGAAGCCAGATCTCCATGCTCTGCACAACAGCCTGAGCCCAGCCTACGGTGGTGCTGAGTTTGCCGAGCTACCTGGCCAGGCTGTTCCCACAGACACCCACCACCCCACTCCTCACCACCAGCAGCCTACTTACCCAGGCCCCAAGGAGTATCTGCTTCCCAAGGCTCCCCAGCTCCACCCAGCATCCAGGGACGCTTCTCCCTTTGCTCAGAGCTCCAACTGCTATAACAGATCCATCAAGCAAGAGCCGGTAGACGCACTGGCTCAGGCCGAATCTGTAACCAGGGATCCTGGTAAGCTGGGCAAAACATCTTTGCCTGAGGCATCTCAGAATGGGGGACCCAATCACCTATGGGGACAATACTCAGGAGGCCCAACCATGTCTCCCAAGAGGACTAACAGTGTGGGTGGCAGCTGGGGCGTGTTCCCTCCAGGGGAGAGTCCTGCCGTCGTCCCCGACAAGCTTAGTTCTTTTGGGACCAGCTGCCTGACACCCTCGCACTTCCCAGATGGCCAGTGGGGGCTGTTTGCTAGCGATGGGCAGCAGTCAGCTCCGCATCCTGGAGGACGGCTGCGAGGCAAACCGTGGAGTCCTTGTAAGTTTGGGAATAACACCTCAGCCTTGACTGGACCTGGCCTGACTGAGAAGCCATGGGGGGTGGGGACAGGTGATTTCAACTCTGCCCTGAAAGGTGGTGCCGGGTTCCAAGACAAGTTGTGGAGCCCCATGAAAGGGGAGGAGGGAAGGATCCCCAACCCCGGGGCGAGCCAGCTGGACAAAGCCTGGCAGGCCTTTGGCATGCCTCTGGGCTCCAGTGATAAGCTGTTTGGGGCCCTGAAGTCGGAGGAGAAGCTATGGGACCCCTTCAGCCTGGAGGAGGGAACAGCTGAGGAGACCCCCAGCAAGGGAACTGTGAAGGAGGAGAAGGGTGGTGCTGGCGTGGAGGAGGAAGAGGAGGAAGAGCTGTGGTCAGACAGCGAACACAACTTCCTAGACGAGAACATCGGCGGTGTGGCCGTGGCCCCCGCCCATGGCTCCATCCTCATCGAGTGTGCCCGGAGGGAGCTGCATGCCACCACACCACTCAAGAAGCCCAACCGCTGCCACCCCACCCGCATCTCGCTGGTCTTCTACCAGCACAAGAACCTCAACCAGCCCAACCATGGGCTGGCCCTCTGGGAAGCCAAGATGAAGCAGCTGGCGGAGCGCGCGCGGGCCCGGCAGGAGGAGGCCGCCCGACTGGGCCTGGGCCAGCAGGAGGCCAAGCTCTATGGCAAGAAGCGCAAGTGGGGGGGTGCCATGGTCCCTGAGCCCCAGCACAAGGAGAAGAAGGGGGCTGTCCCCACCCGGCAGGCACTGGCCGTGCCCACAGACTCAGCGGTCACCGTGTCCTCTTACGCCTACACGAAGGTCACTGGCCCCTACAGCCGCTGGATCTAGGTGCCAGGGAGCCAGCGTACCTCAGCGTCGGGCCCGGCCCGAGCTGCCTCTGGTGCTTTTGCCCTCACACCGGGGGCGGGTTGGGGGTGCAGAAGTCTTTCTATCTATACATACATATATGGATATGCCTATCATATATATGTATTTATGGTCCAAACCTCAGAACTGACCCGCCCCTCCCTCTCCCCCACGTCCCCAGCACTTTGAAGAAGAAACTACGGCTGTCGGGTGATTTTTTCCGTGATCTTAATATTTATATCTCCACGTTGTTTTATTTTTCCCCTTGTTTGGGGGGCTTTTATTTTGTTTTTAAAACTCTATCCTTGTATATCACAATAATGGAAAGAAAGTTTATAGTGTCCTTTCACAAAGGAGTAGTTTTAAATTCCATTTAAAATGTGTATTTATTGGATTTTTTTAAAGCGACAATAGTAATGGTAATGGAGGGCAGGAAAGGCCCACAGTGCTGGCTCCTGCCCTGCGAGCCCGGCCTCTTGGGAGCTGACAGGTTCTCAGTCATCTGCCCCTCGTGAGCCAAGTGCAGCGTGTAGCCCCCCAGTTCATTCATCCCTCCCCACGGGCAGGGAGCCCTTGGGACAGCCTCGTCCTCTCTGGCAGGATGGGGAAAGCTGTAGAAAACCATCTGGGGCCCCTTTCCAGTTGGCGGCAGGGCAGGGGCACCCCAGGCCCAGCCCCAGAGACCCTGGTGTCAATTTTCCCAGAAACCAGGATGGAAGTAGACAGCTTCAAGCTTGCTAGTCTCCACACTGAATCCTGTCTGTCCGTTATTTACCAAGTCATCATGTCATGGCTTGCTAGGCAGCACCTCATGCTGGAGCTGGAGTTGAGAGGCTCCCAGGAGTCCTCTCCACCACTTGATAAGCCAATGAATACTGGGCTGAAGGAATTTGTCTTAATGGCAGTTTTTCAGAATCGCCCCAAAGTCTATGCTGATGCTGCAAAAGGGCTACTGTTCTAAAAACAAGTTGAATCCAAGCAGTGGAGAGCCAGCATGGCTCTGCGCATGGTGCTGGGCTGTGCAGAACCAGGTGCTCTAGTATTGTGCTGGAACTTTCTTGACTCTTGGGCAGGTTGGGTCCTATGGGAGCTCAGCAAACCAGTGTAACAGCAGTTACCACATCTGTCCTTACTCTTGGATCTCCACATTGGACAATGGTGCATGCCCCAGTCCACCCCCCTCCATGCTCTGCGGGGGTGAGGCCTCCACTTAATTTTAAAGTGCAAGAGTCAAACATTTTCAACAGGTTGCTATGATTTTCCTCCCTCATTGGTGCCAGTTCTTCATTTTCTCCATTTTCTTTTTTTCCTTCCTCCTCTCTCCACCCCCTTGTAACACACCCGTTCTAAAATTCTGGTGCATTTGTTCAGTTCTTTGAAATGAGAATGTGGTGCTTAATTTTAGTGACATTGTTAAGAGAGGTTGGGTCTGACAGGTGGAAGTAGCCCTCGTCTATGGCAAGTCACACTTGTTGGAGTATTCGTTTTTCCTGTGGTATTAGCAGAGATGATCTCAAGCTACCCACATGGATGTGTGTGGCGAGTGAAGGGTGTCGTCAGGACATGGTCAGGGGTAGGGGGATGTGGCCACACGGTGAATGACAGCCAAGCCCTGAAATAAACATCAGATATTTATTAAGCAGTTTTATTCAGATGTAGGTCTTCATAAGTCAAGTTTAACAATCAGATGACAATGCGAAAGGCAAGCTCCTGAGCTTCCAGGTGCCTTGTGGAAGAGCTGAGAACCGACCCGCCAGGTGTTCACTGTAGCCCTTGGGAAGCACTGGTGGAGAGTCGCTGTGAGACGTCCTGAGCATTTGTGTGGTCTGGTTTTAATTGTAAATAGTGAAAGATTTTTTTAAGCACTTTTGCCTAGATTTAAACAGCAACTTGAAAAAAAAGAGTACGTTTTAACATGTAATTGTGGGAGAAATTGTAAATAGTAGCTGAATATTTAACGTGCTTTGTCTATCCTCCACTTTTACCATATTCTGTAAAGTTGCATTTATTTTACAGGACAAAAATGAAATATTATTGCTTTTGAAATAAATACCCAAGAGCTTATCAGGATTTAGAATTATTCAGAACTCAGATTTATAGGAAAACCTCTGACCTTCAGTTTGACAAGCTAAAGGAAGCAGAGTCTTTAATGAGCATGCTAATTTTCTAGTTTTGAGGAAAAGTTGGGTCCTTTAAATGCTATTTTGCTTATCGCATCAGTACTTTTATGCAGGTCTCATTTGACTCCGTGCTTAGGTAGATGCGGGGGTGCCTTGAAAACTTCATTTTAAATGATCTTAAGCAAGAAATATGATATTTTACGAAACATTTGGAGAATGTGACCGTCTGTATGACCCGTGGAAGCCCCAGGTTGGCTGTTGGTTTGGAAGGTCCCGAGTGTAACCCAGGTGATTTCTGATACTTGGCATGTGTGGATCTCTCTGATGTATGTTAAATATACTCTTCCCCTCGTCACCCTTTGGTAGCAAAGCCATTAGATGAAAGGAGAATACAATACAAGCTAAAAGCATGTGACATCTGTCCCCAGCCCACACAGCCTTGGGTCATAAGCCTCCTGGCTAGGAGCTGAGAGGCTGGCAAGAGGCAGTCTCCATGGGACGCTCCCATTGCCCTCCAAGCGTGTTCTGAGAGTTAGGTGGTGCTGTTGCCGCGCTCAAGCCCATTGCTGATCTTTACACACTACATGTATAACCTACCTCAAATCTCAGTCATTGAAATTAGCATGCTTTAGACATATATTTTAAAAGTAACTATGCACAGCTCTTTATCCCCCCTTGCTGCTGAAGGCTTCTTAAAGAGAAAAATCAAATTTTTATTTTTTACTGGCACTATCATTTTTTTAAGTCCTAAAGATGATTGACATTTTTATCATGAGAAGAAAAAATAAAGCCATTGCAACTAAAGAACCTAACAGCATGACCAAGTTTTAAGAATGATAATATAGCAACAGAAAATGATGGAGTCTTACTGTCATCTCCCCAGTGTGCCCCATCCATGGACACCATCCACATGCAGCGCAAATGTTCGGTTCCTTTTTTTTTGCTTTGATGCGTTTTTCCCTTCCTGTTGCATGCAAGGGAAGTACTTGCAAAGTTCTGTGATAAGAGATTTTTTTTTTTTAAAGAAAAATCACTTTGCAGCAGGTTCTTATAAAATAACTGGTGCTAGCTCAAGAAATCATCGTCTTGCCATTGGCAAGCTTGATTAAAGGTGTTGCGTGGATTTGGGGGGTTTTGTTTTGGGTCTGGCTTTTAGCAGGTCCTAAGTTCCCCATACCCCCAGCTTCCTGGGTGCTGCTTTGCCTTCTTGCTGAGCTGACGATGGTGTGCATGGAAAGGGATGCTACCTGTCCCCTCTGGCCCTTCCACCTGCCTCTTTTGAAAACAGTAGTTTGTAGAGCAAGGGATTTTTAAAGTGCTAATGCAAGGAAAGAAGTAGCAGAGCTTAATTGCTTTGTATCAGACAGCAGCAGATGTGTGAGGATGGTTGATGATGAGTAGACGTGACCTGGCTTCATTGAGAGATACCCAGCCAGACTTTCCTCTTGAAGTTTAACCACCATGAGATCGCAAACCAAGGCAAAGCTGGTGGAAAACTCTGATATATCCCTGACGTGCCTCAACCAATATCTCTTTTCCTTTTGTTACTGAAGTGTGTTTTATGGACTAGGAAGCATTTTTATGAATTGAAATAGACTAAATAAAATGGTGCTATGGTGTTTTAATGTGACTGTCCCTGATCCTGTCTTGCTGAGGTGCTATCAACGTTCTGAAACAACAACCAACCAAAAACAAGGTGGGCTCCAGTCTCTCTTGGCTTTTTTCCCTCCCCCTCCTCGTTTGGTGCTGTCTTCTTAGACCTCTGTTTACCATGCTGTAATCTGCTCTGAGCAGATTTTGTGTTTTGTTTTATGGTTCTTCCCTTGGTGGCCAAACTAACGCAAGGTGAGAAAGCAGCTTGCTCCCTTGCTGAGGGTGGTGATGGGCCTGTCTGGCTCAGCTGGTGCTTTGGTTTCATGCCTGTCTTCTCAGGCCTGATGAGGAAGAACATGGGGAGGGCTTGGGAGTGATACGTTTGAGGAAAGGGAGTCAGATACTCCTGCCTCTCCCAGCATGGCAGGAGTCCTCAGAGCCAGGGCCGCACGTTTTCCTCCTATGGCCCAGGGTGCTAAGCAGATTTCCTGGGAGTCTCGAAGGGGCACACTGAGGGGTCCAGAGGGAGCTCCTTCCTCTTCTGACACCAGCTGGGGCCACAGTAGACAAGGAGTTCTTTCCTTTGCTCTTCTCCGTCTGCCCCAGCGTGGCTTCTGTTGCCGTCATGTTCAGACTACAGGCAGGAGCTTTCTTTGTCCCTCAGTGCCACTGAGGCTACTTTTTAGTTGGTGCTAAATTTCTCCTTGGGTCCACAGAAGTTGATATTTTAGAACTCAACAGGAAGCTCCATTTTGCATCATCCACTGTCACAATTTTTTTTTAAAATACCTCAAAAACAGGACATCATGACAACTTCAGTAGATTCCATGAGGGTCTGAGACCTGCAGGTTGTCCATTTGATGATATGCTTGACCTTGAAGAATCTGGGGTCATTTTGTTTTTTCATTCTTTGGCAGTTAAGATGGCAGAACGCCTAAAGGAAGGAGCGTGGTCAGCTTTTTTTTGTTTCCTTTAAGTTTTGCTTTAGATTAAAATGTGAATCTCCTATGCCCATCTCATCATGCTTTCTCAGTCATCGTTGCTGTCATTTGAAATGACTCCTTCAAAACCTAGCTTCATTAGCCAGCTGCCTCTGCTGTAGTACATGGCCAGCTTCATCATACCCTGGACCAAAATGACATCAAGGTGCATACCCCAGCATAGGTTATACAGTCCCGCGCACACACGTGCGTCGTTTTTTCCTGGAACATGGGGCCCTTCTGGTGTGCCCAGCCCTTCTGCAGAGCTGCCGGCAAGAGCAAAGCAATAGGCTTCTCCCCTGAGCAGAGACCTCAGCACAGAAATGCCAGGTCTAAAGTTGAGTTTTGCCTAAGAATCAGTGAGTTATTTGGCCTACTTCCTCCTACGCTTCTATTCTGATATCAGGGATGCTTTTTGTAGTGGTATTGTTTGTGCTCTCCTCGTTTTGACTACCCGTCGTTCAGGGGAACTCATCACTCTTCACATGGGGACTTAAAATACCAATTGGCTCATTTTAACATTACAAATTTCCTCCCTTCCAGTACCTTTCCTTTTTTCTTTTGAGGGGAAAAGGGGAGAAAAACAGGAGTGATGTCATTTCTTTTTCATGTATTAAAGAAACAAGGACAGGTCGTCTTGTGGCATATTATTAACACGTTAGACTTAATCTAGAGCCCTTGTAGCTTTCTGATGTGTTTTATTTCTTATCTCTTTGAATTCCTGTTTGGTTACTTGGCTTCCAATGGAGGTGAACTTAACAACCATACTTGAATATTCCGTCTTGACTTTGTAAACTGTGGCTACTTGAAATGAAGTTTATCTGGGGTTGATGGATGAATGGTAGATTTTTGCTATGTCTCAAGGCAATAGGATGTGTATTAAACTGTAGATATTCTTAGTACAGTAAATTTATGCTGATAATTTTATTTTGTATAATTTTTACCTTTTTGTTAATATTTTTTTCCTTCCACTTTATTGGTTTGCCTCCTGAGCTACCCCTCCTTACTCTCCCTTCTCCCCCAGTGTTTCAGTACATTTAATTTAGGGTGCCTAGAAATTGCAAGTATGTATCCTTTTTTGATTTGTATTTTATTATAATTTACACAAACAACTGGGTTTGTGAACTGTATTACTCCTGGTATCTTTAAAATATTGTGGGTGTTTTAATAAATTTTATATTTATTTTTTGCACTCAAATTCATTGTGGATCCTTTCTTTCCTCCTTGAACCAGGATTTAATTTTGACCCTTATGGTACCCTGTAACCTCACCCTTTCAGCCTGTGTTGTAGATGCACAAATGAAGTCCTTGTTGCTCACAGGGACAAAGACTGTCCTTGTCCACTGTGCACCCAGATAAATAAAGCCATGTTCAAAGACTGCTGTTAAATCTGGATATGAGATGGCCTTTCCCACATCTATTTCTCCTATTTTCTTTCCCTTTGTCCCCCTTTCCCATCCAACTTGGCAATCTGCCCCACCCCACCCTCCATTAAAATTGTTACTGTCCAGAGTTAACATTTGCTAAGGATCATGGAATCTGACTTGGGTGTGAGTTTAATAGGGAGGGGCAAAGGTGGGACCCAAGAATCTGCTGTCCCTGGTGGGAGGAGGTTCTCCTAAAGGCCCATGCCTGGAGCTACTCTCCTTATTTCACATTGCTGGTTCTGATGGTGGCTGTTCTTATAAAGGGGGAAGCCTGTTCTGGGGAAGGAGGAGAGGGAAGGATAAATGGTGAGGAAAACCTCCCTTCTAGCTTCTCCTTCCTCCTGCTTGAAACAGCACTGTAATCAATCCAGTGTGTGTGAGAAGCACCCAGCCATCCACAGAACTTCCCACAACAGTAAAGCACATCTCTGAGGGCATCTGACTAAAAACTCCATAACTCTAACTGGTGACTAGGTAGAACCTTCTAGAAAAGCCCCCTCAGTATACCCAGTAATCCTCATATGTCTTTGTATTCTCACAAAAGCAGGAACACACTGTGTTTTGTAACCTGCTTTCCTGCAAGTTGAGAGGGACCCTTCCCAGGTCCCTATCATGGTGAACATGTCTTTAAGAGCCCAAGGGGCAAGTCCTTCTTCAGCAGGGGCTGAGTTCACTACTGGGTAGCTATAAATATGCTTATTTCTTCTTATACAAAGTCCATGTTAAATATAGAATTAGAAGACAAATTTTTAAAATTATCTGAAATTCCACACAAGAATACCACATTGGTTGCAAACGTTTTCTAAGTACGTAAATATGATCATATGTGTGTGTATATATATATATTTTAAAGTGGAATACAATAATACTATATCATTTTTTTCACTTAATATATATTCACAAATTATATGGAGCTACACCTTTTCAAATATGGTTTGGATATGAGGTGTGCCCCCCCACCCTGCCAAAACTCCTGTGTCAATGCAGAAAGTCAGAGGGAAAAAATGATTATAGGAACTATGACCTAATCAGTCTCTCCTGGTTTGAATGGACTTGCTGGGTGGTAACTGTAGGCAGGTGAGGCATTGCTGGAGGAAGTGGGTCACTGGGGCCTACCCCGGAGGGTGCGTCTTCCCATGGGAACCTTCCCTTCTCTGCTTCCTGGCTGCCTTGTCCTGAGCAGCTTCCCTCTGCCATGATGTTCTGCCTCACCTTTAAAGCCCAGAGGGGTGAAGTCAGCCATCCATGGACTGGATCTCTGAAACTGTGAGCCAAAATGAATTTAACTTTCTTTATGGTGTCCTTGTTGGGTATTTTGGTCACAGTAACACTAAGATGACTAATACAAAACAGTCACCTAGTGTTTCATTGTATTGATACAGAAGCACTTAATCATCCCCAAGTTTTCAAGCTCTTTAATATCCCACCTGCTGCAAGTATCAATTATACTAAACCAAACCTGCTTTCAAGCCCACCCACTGAATTTCTTTCTACCGTAGCAGCACCACAGTAAGTCCCCCTCCACTGTACGACTGCATCCTTCATTCTCCAACCCTCCTTGGAACAGTCCCAGATCCTATCCACCATGCCCCCATCTTGTCACCTAGAGCGTCTTTCTTCATATTGGGACCTCCAGATATAAACGTCTTCATCCAGTTGGTCTCCTGCTGATCCAAGCCAAGCAGACACACACCAAGGAGCCCCATGATTTGCTTATGGCATCTTTATAAATACAAACCAAGGCTTATTAATTTTTTAATCAGCTAAACCATCCAGGCTCTGGAGAGAAGATGGCTCCCTCATTTCCCAATTGCATTATATAAGCTGAGCACTTCTGTCTCCCTATGCCGTTCACTTTGTCTAAAAAACAGGCTGATGATACGGCATAAAGTTGATAAGAGGACCAAACAAAACTACAGAAGTAAAACTGCCAGGCATTAGGGGCACGGAAGGTAATAAAAGCCAGTGTCACTCTTTTTTTTTAATTGATTTTTTTAAAAAAATAAATGACAGCAGAATGCATTACAATTCTTATTACACATATACAACACAATTTTTCATATCTCTGGTTGTATATAAAGTATGTTGACACCAATTCGTGTCTTATACATGTACTTTGGATAATGATGTCTGTCACATTCCACCATCCTTGCTAACCCCTGTCCCCTCCCTTCCCCTCCCCTCTCACCCCTCTGTCCTATCTAGAGTTCGTGTATTCCTCCCATGCTCCCCCTCCCTACCCCACTATGAATCAGCCTCCTTAAATCAGAGAAAACATTCGGTATTTGTTTTTTGGGGGGATTGGTTAACTTCACTTAGCATTGTCTTCTCCAGTTTACCTGCAAATGCCATGATTTTATTCTCTTTTATTGCTGAGTAAAATTTCATTGTGTATATATGCCACATTTTTTTTTAATCTATTCATCCACTGAAGGGCATCTAGGTTGCCTCCACAGTTTAGCTTTTGTGAATTGTGCTGCTATTCACACCATGTGGCTGTGTCCCTGTAGTAAGCATACTACAGTCTTTTGGGTACAGACCGAGGAGAGGGATAGCTGGGTCAAATGGTGGTTCCATTCCCAGATTTGCTGGTCTGAGATCAGTGTTATTTACAACTAATTGATCACAGCCAGCGTCACTCTTGACATACACAAAGCTTTCATTCACTGACCAAGATTAGTTTCTCGAATGCTTAGCCATCTCAAATGGACTCTCACCCATCCTCCCTATTTTGAGTTTTCACTTTGTCAGAGTGTTCATTGTCCCTGCCCAGATACACAGCACGGGCAACAACCTTATCAAAAGTTCTCCCACTGATGCTCTTACAGCCTTCTTAATCCTGAAGAGCTATTAGTCGTCATTATCCCTCCCACTGTACTCTGTAAATAATAGGCTTTCCCCATCCTGGAGGAGGAAAAAGGCCCTGGAAATATGTTCAACCCACATAGTCCAGGGCACAGTCCTGTCAGTGCTGCAAGGACGTCACAGAAGACAGACAAAGCTTTGTCAAACTCTGGATCCTTCCAAGCCCATCCTCTCTCCCACCCCCCGAAGTCTTGGCAATGCCTCCTTCCCTCCCCTACTGAGAAGCCCCACTGGCCTGAAGGACTTTGCTCAACTTCCTGTCCTCCACCTCAAGCCACCCTCTTGTATCCTCACCATCTTTTCTACACACTCCAACCCCTGCTCTTTGGTGCCCCCTCCACTGACTTACTCTAAATCTCTACTTTTGCTGCTCCTTGGGAACATGCTTTGCAGTTACTCCTTTTCTCCCCATCCCAGACTCTCAGGGCTGCCCAGGCAGGATGCTGCTATTCTTCAGGCTCACACTTTCCTGGGTCATCCTACCACTACCCAATCTGCAGGTGAAGACAACCTCCAGGTTTCCACTTTAATATCACCCACTCACCCATCCCTGTTCCTGCATGAAGAGCCATTTTCCAGGCCCAGGAGCCTTGTTCTCATTGATCTCTGAAGTCTTGACTCTTGGTCCCCTGTCCATCAAGAAACATTCTGCTCCGAGGCTCCATGGCTGGTAACAACAGGATCCCAAAGTCTTCTACCCCTCTTCATGGGCCTCTTTGTGCCTTCATGTCCTTTAAATACTAATGTCCACAAGAAAATTGATTCAATCTCCACAGCTACAGGCTTTCCCTCAGGGACCTTGTTCAGCTACCAGGTCTCAACTATGACACCAATGCCAATGCTTTTCAAAACCATGTTTAGCCCTGGTCTCCCTTGAAGGTTTAGGCTACTGAGTAGCTCTAGGTGGCTCTTTGGCAGAGTCAAAATTTTAAATGCAGCATAACTAAAACTGACATCTCAATTCTGTCAACTTTACTATTTTTCTCCTTGTCATATTCTGACACCCATCAAATCTGGATTCTACCCCAAGTAGAATCTCTTGCTCATTTTTTTTCTGCACCCTAAGACCCATATGCCCAAGAGACACACATTGTCCTTGCTGTTGGGCCTCTACCCATAAGCAGAGCTTAGGGGATGGAGGTTTATGGGCAAGAGAGGCACAGATTGTAACAAGGTGGCTCTACAGGAAGAAACTGGTGTCTTTAGAGCATTCTCAACAGATTGATATTTGAAAGGATTGGATTCCAGTCTCTGTTTGATTTGCCTGCCCAGCTTACCAAAGCCAATCTCTTTACACAGTCTTCCTGAAAAACAAATTAAACAATACCATTTCCCTGAAATACTGCTCAATATTCCCCATGTGGTGCAGTTCTCAGGATAAGGTACCCAATCTTAACTTTGTCCAAGAGTCTCACAGGACCTGGCCCAGTTTGCATCTCCAGGACTACATAGGCCTCTTGGTGTCTTTGTCTAATGATCTCCTTGGTGCCTTCAAGTGGCCTCTCAGTATAAAGGGTTTCCAGGCTGAATATCATTCCTGAAGGACCACCAAAAACTCACTTCTTTTAAATTCCATTAAAAGATTGACTTAAACTCTGAAAGTACTCCAAATAAAAAAAAAAGTATCAATAAGAACAAAAAAGATTAGCAAGATTCTACTCAAGAAAACATGAATAAACAGGAAACAAAATGAATCTAAAGCCAAATTAAAAGTTTTATGGCACAAAGAACAACAAACATTAAGAATTCAAAGACTGGGACTGGGGTTGTGGCTCAGTGGTAGAATACTCACCTAGCACACTTGAGGCCCTGGGTTCGATCCTCAGCACCACATAAAAATGAAATAAAGATATTGTGTCCACCAACAACTAAAAACTAAATTAAAAAAAAAAAAGAATTCAAAAACTAGCAATGAGTCCTTTGCAAGAAATACGAAAGGATAGCCAGTAACTGCGATATACTTGAAAAAGATTAAAAAGGACATCTTACCTATTCAACTAAAGCAAGACCACTAGATACCAGACCAGGAAACAGCTATAGAACAGGAAAGAATACACAGGAAAGGCCTGGGGTGTGGTTCAGCGGTAGAGTGCTTGCCTAGCAAGGGTGAGGTCCTGGGCTCTGTCCCCAGCACCACACACACACAAAGTTTATGTCTTAGTTTTTTCTCTGCTGTGACCAAAAAACCTGATAAAAACAATTACAAAAAGGAAAGTTTATCTGGGGACTCATGGTTTCATAGATAGCCAATTCCACTGCACAGGGCCCCAGGTAAGGCAGAGCATCATGGCAGTTGAGTATGGCAACGGAAACCAGCTATAAGCATGGCACCAGGAAGGAGAGATAGAGATAGAGAGAGATAGAGAGAGAGAGAGAGCGCTCCCCTCACCACTGATTAAATATAAACCCCAAAGGCACACCCTTAGTGACCCACCTCCTCTAGCCACATACTACCTGCCTACAGTTACCACCCAGTTAATCTCTATCAGGGAATTAATGTACTGATTAGGTTATGGTTCTCCTAACCCAATCCTTTCACCTTTGAATTTTCTTGCATTGACTACACATGAGCTTTTGGGAGATACCTCAAATCTAAACCATAACAACTTAAAATATATACAAAATGATTAGGCAAGAGGAGGAAATAAAAGCAATAAGATAGGAAAGGAAGAAGTTAAAGTATCACTGTTTTCAGATGATATGATCCTATACTTAGAAAGTCCAAAAAGCTCCACCGGAAGACTGCTAGAGCAAAGTAGCAGTTACAAAATCAACGTATAAAAACCAACAGCTTTCCTATATACCAATAATGAACCTGCTGAGAAAGAAACAGGAAAATAACTCATTCACAATTACCTCAAAACAACAGTGACAACAAACTAGGAATAAATTTAATCAAGGAGATAAAAGGCCTCTATGATGAAAACTATAGAATATTGAAGAAGGAAATCAAAGAAGACACAAGAA
Source organism: Spermophilus citellus (assembly GCF_964194105.1). Lineage (NCBI taxonomy): Eukaryota > Metazoa > Chordata > Mammalia > Rodentia > Sciuridae > Spermophilus > Spermophilus citellus. The sequence goes on along the minus strand of NC_138193.1, from coordinate 52,333,915 downwards.
AATGGAAAGACCTTCCATGTTCATGGATAGGCAGAATTTGTATTGTTAAAATGGTCGTCATACCAAAACATCATAGTTCCAATGCAATTCCTATAAAAATACCAATGACATTCTTTTTCACAAAACTAGAAAGAACAATCTTAAAATTCATTTAGAAGGGGGCTGGGGATGTGGCTCAAGTGGTAGCACGCTCGCCTGGCGTGCGTGCGGCCCGGGTTCGATCCTCAGCACCACATACCAACAAAGATGTGTCCACCGAGAACTAAGAAAAAAATAAATAAATATTAAAAATTCTCTCTCTCTCTCTCTCTCTCTCTCTCTCTCCCCCCCCCACTCTCTCTCTTTAAAAAAAAAATTCATTTAGAAGAACTAAAGACCCAGAATAGTCAAAGCCATTCTTTTTTTTTTTTTTTTTTTTTTTTTTTTTTTGTGTGTGTGTGTGTGTGTGTGTGTGGCGGGGAGGGTAACCAGGAATTGAACCCAAGGGCACTTAACCACTGAGTCACATCCCCAGCCCTTTTTACTTTGAGACAAGTTCTCACTAGGTTGCTTACAGCTTTGCTAAGTTGTGAGGCTGGCTTCAAACCTGCAATCCTCCTGTCTCTGCCTCCTGAGCCACTGGGATTACAGGCATGCACCACCATGTGCAGATAGGCAAAGAAATTCTAAGGCAAAAAAGCAATGCTGGAGGCATCACAATACCAGACTTCAAATAATACTGAAGAGATATATTATCAAAAACTGAATGGTACTGGCATAAAACAGTCACATAGACAAATGAGACAGAATAGAAGACACAAGAGACAAACCACACATCTGTAGTCATCTGATTTTTGACAAAGCTGCAAAAAATATATATGTAGGAGAAAAGACAGCCTTTTCAACCAATATGCTGGGATAACGGGTGACTTGTGTGTAGAAGAATGAGACCAGATCCCAATCTCTTGCCCGTCACAAAATTCAACTCAAAATGGATCAAAGTCCTAGAAATTAGACCAGAAACTGCCACTCCTAGAAGAAAACATAGGGTCAACACTCCAAAACAGAGGGACAGGCAATGACTTCTTCAAAAGGACCCTTAAAACTCAGGAAATAATGCCAAGAGTTAATAAATGGGATGGCATCAAATTAAAACGCTCCTACAAAACAAAGAAAACAAGAATGTGAAGAGAAAGCCTTTGCTAGTTATTCTTCTCACATGATTAATATCCAGAATGTATAAAGGACTCAAAAAACTCATCACCAAAAAACAGCCCAATTAATAAATGAGCAAATGAACTAAACAGATGCTTCTCAAAAGAAAAATACAAGTGGCTAACAAATATGAACAATGTTCAACATCTTTAGCAACTGGGGAAATGCAAATCAAAATTACACTGAGATTTTATGTCACCCAAGTGAGAATGATAGCCATCAAAAATATAAATAATAAAAGCTAGAGAGGATATGGTGAAAAGGACCACCTTCACAGTGTTGGTGGGAAAGTAAATTAGTATAACTATTATGAAAATCAGTATGGAATTTCCTCAACAGACTAGGAATGGAACTGTCATATGACCCAGCTACACCACCCATCCACATTTATCCTCAAGAATTAAAGTGATCATACTATAGTGATAATGTGCATATACATGTTTATAGAAGCACAATTCACAATAGGCAAATTATACAACCATATTAGGTGAATTAACAGCTAAAGAAAATGTAGTGTATATACACAATGGAGTTTTATTCAGCTATAAAGAAAAAAGAAATTAGGTCATTTGTAGGAAAATGAATGGAACTCGAGTCCATTATGTTAAGTGAAATACGTCAAACTCAGAAAGTCAAGGGTCATATGTTTTCTCTCATATGTGGAAGCTAGAGAGGAAAAAGGAAAAGAGGGAGATCAGTAAAGAGACCAAAGAGTAGGAAGTTGGGAGGGATGGGGAAGTGCTAGGCAGTGCTATTGGCCAAGTTTACATTTTTATATTGTATACTGTGTGCATGTATGATTCTGAAACAAACCCCATCAATATTTACAACTATAATGTACCAATTAAAAATGTGGGAAAATTTTTTTTAGATATTAAAAAAAGAATGAAATTATGTCATTTGCAGGAAAGTGGAGAGAACTTGAGAGCACTATGTTAAGCATAATAAGCCAAACTCAGAAAGTCAAGGGTCATATTTTTCTCTCATTGTGGAAGCTAGAGAGGAAAAAGGAAAAGAGGGGCTGGAGTTGTGGCTCAGTGGCAGAGTGCTTGCCTAGCACATGTGAGGCACTGGGTTTGATCCTCAGCACCACATAAGATAATAAATTATAAAATAAAGTTATAGGGGCTGGGTTATGGCTCAGTGGTAGAGTGCTTGCCTAGTATGTGCGAGGCACTGGATTCAATCCTAAGCACATAAAAATAAATAAATAAATAAAATAAAGGTGTTGTGTCCAACTACAACTAAAAACAAAATTTTTTTTAAAAAGGAAAAGAAAGGTATGGGGGGAACCTCGTGAAATAGAAATAGAAAGGAGATCAGTATAGCAAAAGGCCACAGGAAGTGGGGAGAAGAAATATAATTTCCATTATCAGGGAAATGATATTTCTATACCATGTGCAGGTAAGAATATGTAATGGGAAATCCCACTAATATGTATAATTATACCAATAAAAATAGTATACCAACAAAAATGTGGAAAAAATTTAAAAATTGAATTAATTGGTGGGTTTGGGTATTCATTGAACTATTCTTTAAGATTTTTCCAGGGCTGGGGATGTGGCTCAAGAGGTAGCGCACTCACCTGACATGCGCGGGGCGTTGGGTTCGATCCTCAGCACCACATAAAAATAAAATAAAGATGTTGTGTCCACTGAAAACTAGAAAACAAATATTAAGAAAAAGATTTTTCCACACATATGAACATTCTGTAATAAAAAGCTGGAATAAAAAGGAATATATAATGAGATGCAAGTAATCATTTTTTAAAAACCCACAAAGAACCCTGACTGGATGTGCCTCTTGTGAATACAGGGAATTTCCAATAAAAGACACAGAGTAAATGGTTCAAAATCAGTTAAAAAAAAAAAAAAGCTTTACAGGAAGAAAAAATGTTTGGAATAGGGCCAAATAAGAACAGAAGCCTCACAGCCTGGTCAAGGGTGGTTCATTCCAACAAGAAGTGAGAGTTCTAGAAACTTCTTCCTCCTAATCAGCAGAGGAAGCATTTCTGCAACACACATCTTGGCTCTTCAGTCATGGTTTCACTTGGAACCTGAACAAAAGCTGTAGTCCACAGGCCTCCAGTTCACAATTGCACCACAAACCTCGCTCTCAGCAGAGGCTGTGCTGGGCACCTACGATCCAGGGCCTGCCCTGGGGATGGAGAGTAGGAGGTAGGTAAAGCACAAGAGCTGGGTCCACATGGAGGGTGCTGGGAACACTTGGGAGCAGGTCAGATCCAGGCAAGAGGCTCAGAAAAGATTCCATAGATGAGGTAAACTGAGGCCGAGGCCATGTGGTTCAGGGGAGAGAGTATTGGACATATCTGGAGCCAGATTCCAGCTCTGGCCCACATGCTCCATGACCTCAATAATGTACCTCACCTGCCTTCTCTGAGCCTCAGTTTCCCCATTTGTAAAATGGAAGTCATTCTTTCTCTTAGGATTGGTGTAAAAATCCAATGAGGTAATGTCTATAAAGCACCTGGTACAGTGCCTGGCATGTTAAAGGGCTCAATAGAACATTTAATAATATTTCTGTTGTCATTAGCTACCGTAGGTGACCAAAGATGAGTGGGGAACAGCCAGTGGGAATGGGAAGAAGTCATTCCAGGCAGAGCGCACAGCAAGGGCAAGGGCCCAGAGAAGAGAATCCAGACCATTCAAGAAAATGTAAGTCATTCCATGCTAAAAAAGAGGATGCCAGGCAGGAAGAGATGGAAAGGTGAGCAGGGCTAGAGAAGGAACTTGTCAATCATGCGGAGAAGGTGGACCTTCCCATAGAGCAGTGGGAACCCATGGGGTGAGCAAGGACAGGCAGGTCAGCTTCAGCAGCAAGAAAGGTGGGCTGGTGGGACCAGGCTGGAGGCCACAAGACTGTGGCAAAGGGAAGGGAAAGCACCTGGAGAGAGAAATGGAAGGGGAAAGAGGAGGACTTGGTGATTGTGTATGGAGGAGGCTGAGGTAGGCATTAGGATGACTCCCAGGTTTCTGAGCTGGGCACCAGAGTGACACCATTCCCTTAGTATAGGGGAGGAGAGGAAGAACCTAGGCAACTAAAGAAAGATGCTCACCTCCATTTGGAGTATAAAGGATTTGAGGGACCTGTTAGATGTCTAAACAACCACCTTGCAAGAGACCAATTCTGATCTGGTCCCTAGGACAGGGATAGGGACTGGGTGCCACTGTGGAAGCTATCAGCAGTCCATGGTGATCAAAGTCCAGGTTGTGTTTGAGATGCCTCAGGAAGAGAGAAGGGGCTTGGTTCTGGGTCCTCAGGAGCTTGGACACTGTGCAGCCATCCAGGAAGAGGAGAGAGATGGGTAACCAGACTTGGAGCTCCAACTCACATGGGGAGGGAGCAGCAGAGAGCCTAGGAAGAGGAAATGGGAAATACATCCGGCAAGGACCCTGCAGCTGGAGAAGCAGAGGCAATTAGTGGTCAGCTTAAGCATGTTTTGAAGGTAGATAAATCAGGATTTGTTTGGGGGTTGGATGTGGGTTGGGCGGGGGGAAAGGGAGGAGATGAGGATGGCTCCCATATTTTAGTCTGAATAAATGGAAGAAAAAATTTGCCATTTACACAGTTATGAACAAATGACAGAAAAGCAGCATTGGGAAAGGAGGAGCTTGCTGAAGAGGCTGCGTGAGATTGGGTCAGATGTCCACACCATTCAAAGCAGAGGCCCATGCTGGAGATTAAAAGTCTGGCTGTTTATTATCACCCCATGTGGCTAGAAATTCTAACATTCTTGTGAAATAAAATAAATATCATGGTACAACAAAGGAATAAGTGGCTGGGTGTAATGGCGCATGCCTGCAACCACAGCTACTCAGGAGGCTGAGGCAGGAGTATTGCAAGTATAAGGCCAGCCTAAGTGAGCAATAAAAAAGAAGAAATAAAAAGGGCTAGAGATATAGCTCGGTGGAAGAACATTGGTCCCCAGAACCATGGTGGGGGTGGGTAGGGGGTGGAAATTAACACTTTCTTGGTTTTAAAATTAAGACACTTAATTTTTAGGGCAATTTTGGGTTTATAGAAAAACTAAGCAGAAAAGGCAGAGTTCACAAATAGCATATCATAACCCCCACCAACCTTATTAACATTTTACATTAGTTTAGTAGGTTTGTTAGAACTGATGAGTTCATACTGATAGATATGTAACTAAACTCCATTAGGGTTCATTCATGTATCCCCCATTACAATATCACCAGAACAGTTCTGCTGCCCTAAAATCCCCTGTGCTCTACCTAGTCACACTCCTCCACCCCCTGCCACTGATCTATCTTTTTTTGTCTCCATCATTTTTCTTTTTCCACAATACCATATAATTGGCATCATCTCTTCAGATTGGCTTCTTTCTCTTATCTTAACTTATTCTTTAAGTTCCTTTATTTTTTTCTGTGACTTCATAGTTCATTTCTTTTTATCGCCAGGATCAATTCTTTTAAATTGCATTCTGATATAATGGGAGAAAGGAAGAAAAAGAGGGATTTCAGTGGATGTTTGGGGAAGAGTATTTCATGGACAGAGCAATGAGTGCCAATCCTGACTGGCAGCCCTGGCCCAGTTGCAGAGCCCCAGTTGCCAGTGGAGGGGGTGAACAGAGCTAGGAGGAAATGGGGCAGGGGAGATCCTGGGAGGAGTGCAGAGGCAGAGGCAGAGGCAAATGAAGTGTGTGTGTGTGTGTGTGTGTGTGTGTGTGTGTGTGCGCGCGCGCGTGTGCACACACAGAAAGAGAAGCAAATAGCCAGGTGTGGTGGTGCATGCCTGTAATCCCAGCAGCTCTGGAGGCTGAGACAAGAACATTGAGAGTTCAAAGCCAGCTTTGGCAATTTAGAGAGGCCCTAAGCAACTCAGTGAGACCCTGTCGATAAATAAAATATAAAAAAGGACTGGGGATGTTGCTCAGTGGTTAAGTGCCCTGGTACCAAAAGGAAAAAAAAGAAAAAAAGAAAAAGAAAAAAAAAGGCAGCAGCAAATATAACAAAATGATAAAAATTGGTGAATCTAAGTGAAGGGTTATAGGTGCTCATTGTCCCTTTACAAACTTTTCTATAAATTTGACACTTTACAAATCTAAAAGAATTCAACTTTTATAGAATCTAATACAAAACCTTTTTATTCTTTAAAGGCTACTTTTTGAAAGGCAATGAGAAGAAAGTGAGTACCTAGTGTTTTCTAATAGTTTTTTTCATCCTATTCATTATTATTTCTGGGTTGAAGTTCACTTAGCATGGGTATATTTGTATACAATTATGGAGTTTTCTTTAAAAATTTTGGGGTGCAAAACGCATATAGGTGATGTTTTGACTTCAGGTGTTTTGACATGCAGAATTTATTTGTATGCATATACATTATGATACACACACACATACACACGAGCATATGAGAGAACAATTTGGGAGTTGGCAGATATCAAGATACATACTCTGTAAATACTGTTCATAGGACATGTGGGCCAGTCATTCTCTTTCACAACCACAAAATAATTATTCCACCCAGGAAATTGATATATTATCTAATAGAGATTTCATATTCAAATTTATTCAGTTATTGCAATAATGTCCTTTGTGAATGTGTTTTCTCCTAAGCCAGGATCCATCCAATCCCAAACCACGTGGTACATTCAGCTGCACTAGCTCTCATCTGCAGCCTACGGCCATACTACTATTTTCGTTCATGATGCTGCCATCCTCCAGGAGGCTTGGGCAATTGCTTTGCAGAATGTTCTTCAGTTTTGGTTTGTCTAATTGTTTCCTTGTTATTAAATTCCAATTAAAACTATTTGATGAAACTACCACCCAGACTTATGTTCTCAGTTCATCACCTGTGGCGGTACATGGGGCTGCTCTGTCCTGTTTTTAATGCTAAGTTTCTTGGTAGTGTTTAACAAATTTCTCTATTGCAGAGGTGCCTTAAAATTTTTCCCTTTTGTAATTAATAAGTGATCTGGGGGGTGATTGAGTAATCTGTTCCCCAAAAATCTCTTGCCCAGTGGTTTTGGTTTCCATCAATGATTCTTCCCTGCATCAATGGCATGGTTCTGGCAAAAAAATTTTTTCAATCTTATAATTCCTACACTCATTTGTGGCCATTTCTCTGTGATAAGAAAGCATTTTTCCTTTCTTCTTTTATGTTATTAGCCAAAAGTATTAATAGTAACAGGAAGTCAAATTGTTTTTGATTGAATATTTTAAAATAAATACCTATTGTTGTTCATTTTGATACTCAAATTGTACCTAATTTTACCATGGCAGCCCTGTTAAGTTGGATCCTGTGGCTTTTCCACTCATCACTCTGAGTTCTTCCTTATTTTATGTCACAGCAGGATATTCCACCATTACTTCATGCTTTCCCCAACCCTGTCCTGGGACCAGCCATTTCTCTAAGAAGCTGTGATATTTTTCTAAGGGAGAATATTTAGAAACCAAAATCTGGGAAACAGACATGTTTGATGCTACTGGCCTTTTAGTGGATGGATTTAGGAGATACATGTTTGTTTGTTTGTTTGTTTTAAATTATGAGTTCAAACTGATAGCTCTTGTTCCAATCTAACACCCGGGGATTCTCCTCTCCTTCCCATATTTGTATTTTAAGTTCCCTTCTGCCAGAGACCACCAGGAAAACACCCCAGGTTTGAACAAAATGATCAATTCTTTGCAACAAGAGTAGATGCATATGTACAGTGGGAACCATATTCATTTTCCCAATAGCTACTCTAGTTCAGAATTTTTTTCATGCAGTTTTTGGTCATTTGTGTATCTTCTTTGATAAATATCTGTTCAAATCTTTTGCCTGTTTTTAAATTGGGTTATCTTTTCATTGTTGAGCTGCATGAATTCTTTGTATATGATTTCCTCTAGTACTCTGATCCATTTCTTTATTTTTCTTGCATAGGATGTGAGAAATGGGTCCAATTCCTTATCAGATACTTGATAGGCAAAAGTTGGCTCCACATCTCTAGGTTGTCTTATCATTTTTTTGGAGGTATCCTTTGAAGCACAAGTTTTGAATTTTGGTGAAATCCAATTTATTGCTTATTTGGTCATGTGTGATTTTGATCTTATATCTGAAAAGACTTTATCTAAGCCAAGGTCACACAAATTTACCAAGAGTTTTATAATTTTAGCTCTTACATTTAGATCTGTGATATAGTTTAATTTTTGTGTATAGGGTGAAGAAATGGTTCAACTTTTTTCAATGTGACTATATAAGTCAACTTTGTTACTGTAATAAATGCCTGAAATAATCCATTTATAAAAAAGTTTTATTTGGGGCTGGGGTTGTGGCTCAGCAGTAGAGCACTTGCCTAGCATGTGCGAGGCGCTGGGTTCGATCCTCAGCACCACATAAAAATAAGTAAAAATAAAGGCATGTGTCCAACAACAACTAGAAAAATATTTTTTAAAAGTTTTATTTGTTTGGTACTGGGGATTGAACACAGGGGTGCTTTACCTCCAAGCCACATCCTTCGTCCTTTTTATTATTTTGAGACAGGGTCTTGCTCAGTTGCCCAGTTGGCCTCAAACTTATGACCTTCCTGCTTTAGCCTCTCAAGTTGCTGGGATGACAGGTGTGCATCACTGCACCTGGTTAAAGGCTTACTGTGGCCCATAGTGTTAGAACTTTCAGTCCATGATTGCTTGGCTCTGGTGCTTTGGGGCCTGTGGCAAGGCAGTATGACATGGCAGGGAACGCATGGAAGATCAAAGCTGTTCACCTCATGGCTAGGACATGAAAGAGAGCCAGAAGAGGAGGCTGGGTCCCCCATTCCCCTCTGAGGGCATGCCCCCAATGATCTGAAGACCACCCACTGGGCCACACCTCTTAAAGGCTTTATCACCATCCAATAGCACCAAGCTGAGGACCAAATCTTTAACACATGGACCTTTGGGGACATTCTACATCCAAACTATAGCAGTGGCTATCCACATGTCCTAGCACCATTTGTTGAAAAAACTGTTCTTTCCGGGCTGGGGATGTGGCTCAAGCGGTAGCGCGCTCACCTGGCATGCGTGCGGCCCGGGTTCGATCCTCAGCACCACATACCAACAAAGATGTTGTGTCCGCGGAGAACTAAAATAAATAAATAAATAAATTCTCTCTCTCTCTCTCTCTCTCTCTCTCTCTCTCTCTCTCTCTCTCTCTCTCTCCCCCCCTTTCCTCTTTAAAAAAAAAAAAAACAAAGATGTTGTGTCCACCGAAAAAATAAATAAAGATTTAAAAAAAAAAAAAAAAGAAAAAACTGTTCTTTACTTACGGAATTACCTTGGCACCCTTGTTGCAAATTAGTTGACCATAAGTGTTAGGGTTTTTTCTGGGCTTTCAAGTATATTCCTTTGATCTATATTTTTATTCTAATTTAATACCATACTCTCTTGATTACTGTAGATTTTTTTTTTAAATTAAGAAGTGAGAATACTCCAAATGCATTTTCAAGATATTTTGGCTAGACTGGATCCATCTCCATATGAATTTCAGAACCAGCTCGTCAATTTCTGCAAAAAGAACAGAGGGAGATCTGATAGGATTATCTTGCATTATTAGATCAACTTAAGGAGTACTGTGTTGCATTAAAATTAATTCATTGCATCTTTAGACCAATTTGGAGAGTATTGCCATTTAAAAAATTTTTTTTTTAGTTGTCAGTGAACTTTTATTTTATTTATATGTGGTTCTGAGAATTGAACCCAGTGCCTCACAGGTACTAGGCAAGTGTTCTACCATTGAGCTACAAACAACACCAGCCCAAGAGTATTGCTATTATAATAATATTTTAATTCCTGAACAAGCACTCTACCACTGAGCCACAACCCTGGCCCCTATAATATAGTTTTTGTGCATAAGTTTTACATCTCTGATTAAACTTTTTTTAAAAGATACTTATTTTTCAGTTGTAGTTGGACACAATACCTTTGTTTTATTTATTTATTTTTATGTGGTGCCAAGGATTGAACCCAGGGCTTCACACGTGCTAGGCGAGCACTCTACCTCTGAGCCACAACCCAGCCCCTCTGATTAAACTTATTCCTAAGTATTTTATTCTTGTTATAATATTATACAAGGAATTGTTTTCTCTTCATATTATTTATTGATAGGGTGCAGAAATACAATTGATTTTGTATATTAACCTTATATCCTGCAACCTTATTCCCTCATGTATTAGTTTTTTTTAATACTTTTATTTTATTTATTTATTTTCATGTGGTGCTAAGGATCAAACCCAGTGCCTCATACTTGTGAGGCAAGTACTCTGCCACTGAGCCACAATCCCAGCCCTGGTTTTTTTTGTTGTTGTTGTTGTTTTTTTGTTTTTTTATACCAGGGATTGAATCCAGGGGTGCTTTAACCACTGGGTTATATCCCTAACCCTTTTTTTCCTTTTCATTGATTATTTTGAGACAGGGTCTCACTAAGTTGCTGAGGGTGGCCTTGAATTTGTGATCTTCCTGCCTCAGCCTCCTGAGCTATTGGGATTGAAGGCATGCAACCTGCACTCAGCTCATGTATCAGTTTTGATAGTTTTTTTGTGTGTATGTACATTCTTTATGATTTTTAAAATATGACTTTCCCATTGTTTTTTTACACCTTCATTGTACTTGATTGTGTGGCTATACTATAGTTCCTTTGACCAGTCTCTCATGTCTGCACATTTGGTTATACTGATTATCAATAATGCCATAGTGAATAAACGTTTGCTTACTTATTTTCACATTGTGTGCTATATTCAGGATAAACTCCTAGAAATAGGATTATTTAACCAAAGTATTCCCAGATCCCCTGATATTTGGCTCTGTCGTCAACAATGTATGAGTGCATCTGTTTCTCCACAGCCTCAGCTATCATGTCATCCAATTTTTGAACATTTAGCAATAAGAAAAAGCATTTCAACATAGTTTTAATTTCTCTTAAGTTGAGCATTTTTCATATCTTTATTAGATATTTGTACATGTATATTTTAGTGATCTGTATATGTGTGTATTTTTAAAAAATATTTATTTTTTAGTTGTAGTTGGATACAATACCTTTATTTTTCATTTATTATTATGTGGTGCTAAGGATAAAACACAGGGCTTCAAATGTGCTAAGCAAGTTCTCTACTGCTGAGCCACAACCCCAGCCCATATATGCATGTATTTTATCTATCGTTTTAATGTTTTGTTTTGTTTTTTGTCTTTCCCTCAATTGCCTATCTCCTCAATTTTTAGGATTTCTTTAGATAACTGGCACTTTAAACTTTATCTGTGGTCTATGTTGCAAATATTTTATCCTCATTTTTCATTTGTCTTTGCTCATGACTTTTTTTCCCTATTTTTATGTTATCTAAATTATCTTTATTTTGTTCCATTTAGATTTTCTCTTACTTAGGAAATAACACCTAACTTACAAAGGAATTGGCCCATACTTCATTCTAATACTGTCTTATTTATTTACTTTGCAATGCTGGGGATCAAACTGAAGGCCTCAGGCATGCTAGATAATGGCTTTTCCACTGAGCCCAGCTATGTAGTTGCAATTTTCAAATAGGTGTCTTAACATTACCATAACAGTGGTATTTGTTGTATATATTCATACATGCACATAACATAATTTGGTCAGTTTCATTCCCTATTCCTTCCCTCCATCCTCACCAAGGTCCCCATCCTTTCCTCTTTTATTTACGTAAGATTCTCCCTTTTTAAAATTCCTTTTCTTTCTCTAGTTTCCACATATAGGAGAAAACATACAGCCTTTGACTGTAGTTGCATTTTTTAAAATTTTTTTTTAGTTGTGGATGAACACACAGTATCTTTATTTATTTTTATGTGGTGCTGAGGATCAAACCCAGTGCCTCACACATGCGAGGCAAGTGCTTTACCACTGAGCTACAGCCCCAGCCCCTAAATTTAAATCAGAGATTTAAATGTAACATTTAAATCTCTGATCCATTTTCTCATGCACAGTCTAGAAACAGATCCAATTTTATACTTTCCCAAGTAGCTAATTATCCCAGTAGCATTAATCAAAACTGCCTTTAACCTACTGATTTAAGATGCCACCTTAGCATTCTAAAGTTTCATACTCTGTCCTGTTCCTCTGGTCAGTCCATTTATGTACCTCAATGTTTTGTGTTTTTATGGTGTATATATTTAAACATTTATTTTTTAGTTGTAGTTGGACACAATATACATTTATTTTATTTTTTTAATTTTTATGTGGTGCTGAGGATCGAACCCAGGGCCTCACCTATGCTAGGCAAGCACTCTACTGCTGAGCACAACCCCAGTACCTTTATGGTATATTTTAATATTAGCTTTCCATACTAATTAAATGCATTTAAAGTATATTTTGACTTCTAGTGGGGCTGGTATTTCCTTATTGCTCTTTTTTTTTTTAAAGAGTTGCTAGCTATTCTTGCACTGTTTTTCTTTCTATCTGAACTTTAAAATGAACTGTTTTGTGCCAGAAAAAAAACTTGACATTTTGATTTGAATCACAATAACTTTATAAATCAAAGTAGGTGGATTTACTTTTATACTGTTGAGTCATTCTATCCAAGAATAAGGTTACATTTTTCCATTTGCTCAAGTCTGCTTCTGTATCTTCTTAGGATGTGTTGAAGTTTTCTGCATATGGGATTTACACATTTCTGATTAAATTTATGCCAAAATATTTATCTTTTAATTTTATATTATAAATTGGGAACTCTTTAATCCTGTTTATTGTTATTACATTTGAAGGCTTTTAATTATTGAATTAATTTTATATATTACTATTTTGTTGAATTCTTTTTTTTTTAGAGAGAGGAGAGAGAGAGAGAGAGAGAGAGAGAGAGAGAGAGAATTTTTTAATATTTATTTTTTAGTTCTCGGCGGACACAACATCTTTGTTGGTATGTGGTGCTGAGGCTTGAACCCGGGCCGCACGCATGCCAGGCGAGCGCGCTACCGCTTGAGCCACATCCCCAGCCCCCTTGTTGAATTCTTTTGAGTTAGCTTTAATATAGATCTTTTAGGGGATTTCCAGCTATATTATGTCATTTTTGTATAGAGATGGTTTTGCCTTTTCTTTTCCAATTATATTTTTAATAACTTCAGTGGTTCTTTCTTTTATTTTTGTGGTGCTGGGGATTGAACCCAGGGCCTTGTGCATGCAAGGCAAGCACTCTACCAACTGGGCTGTATCCCCAGCTCTCCAATTCTTATGTTCAGTTATTTTCTCATGTAATTGCTTTAGCCAATAATTCCACTTTAATGCTAAATAGTGATGGAGAGTCAGATATGGTGGCACACACCTGTAATCTCAGCAAGTCAGGAGGCTAAGGAAGAAGGATCACAAGTTCAAGGCCAGTCTCAGCAATTTAGTGAGACCCTGTTTCAAAATAAAAAAATTAAAAGGGCTGGGGATGTGGCTGGGTTCATTTCATACTATAAAAAAAGATAAAGATATTGAGCATCTTGCTTTGTTACCCATTAGTAAGATGTAGACTTTTGCAGGTATATGTATTATCATGTTTTTAAAATCCAATTACTCATATTAGTTTTTGTAAATATTAGAAATTGGTGTTACATCTTTTTAAAAGTTCTTTTCAGGATATATGGAAAAAGTATTTACATTATATTAATGGATTTCCAGGTATGATCTCATTTTTCTTTTTTCACACAATCCACTGGGTCATAGGGATTCATTTCCTTAATAGCATATTGAGTTAGGAGTAAACTATTTTAATTCTTATGTGAGTTTGATTTATAGTTATTTTTGTATAAGCTACATCAGATTGATATGAATTTTGAATTTGCTTTAAAAAGTTTGACAATTCTCATTTATTTTCTGGTCTCTGGAAAAATTTGTGTAGTATAAGGATTATTGAATATTTAAAGGCTTGGTAGAATTCTTCTACATGTAGGTATATTTGATTTCTCTATTATTTTATAGAGATTGGTAATGCTTTCTCTATTTACTGGAGTCAATTTTGGCAAAATGTATTTTCTTCTGATTATTCATTGATGTTTTTAAAATTTATCTGCATAAAATGTACAAAGGATTTTATAGCTGCACATATTTTTTTTTAAATTTCTATTCTGGGCTGGGGTTGTGGCTCAACAGTAGAGTGCTCACCCTAGCACATGCGAGGCCCTGGGTTCAATTCTTAGCACCACATAAAAAAAAAATGAGTGATGGGTTGGGGCTCAGTGGTAGAGCACTTGCCTTGCACATGTGAAGCACTGGGTTCAATCCTCAGCACCACATAAAAAATAAATAAATAAAATAAAGGTACTGTGTCCATCTACAAAGAGAAGAAGGAGGAGGAGGAGGAGGAGGAGGAGGAGGAGGAGGAGGAGGAGGAGGAGGAGGAGGAAGAGGAGGAGGGAAAACTAATTTAAAAAAATGAGTGAAATAAAAAACTAGCCTCTCTCCTTAAAAAAAGGAAAAAAAATCTGTTCTGCCAGGTGTGGTGGTGCATGCCTGAAATCTCAGTAACTCAGGAGGATGAGGCAAGAAACATGTGTGTACTCTGCTGGGCTTGCCAGTACCCAGGTCACTTACATGTCATAGCACTCAGGGCCTGGGATGATGGGCCCTGCATGGGCTCCTTGGGTCACTTTGGTGAGTATCACTGGGGAGGAATAGAAGCTGAAAAGGCCCAAGGAGAGCAACCAGGATTTGGGGGAGGACGAGAGGCTGGGAAGAGCTGGAGGTGGGGGGACCTGTAAGAGCCCTGCTATGGGTGAGCGCTGTCCCTTTCTGTCCCCCTGCATTGAGTGTTGAGTTCATATTGACCACCTAAAAAAACACACAGAGGGAGAATTGATATTCTTGGAAAATTCATTATATTTGTCAAGAAAAAGATAGATTGAACCCAATTATGCAAAACAGCTCTTATTTATTTATTTATTTATTTATTGGTATGGGGATTGAACCTAGGGATGCTTCACCACTGAGACACATGTCCAGTCCTTTTTTATTTTCCAATAGGAGCTCACTAAGTTGCCCAGGCTGGTCTAGAACTTACCATCCTCCTGCCTCAGCCTTCAGAGTCACTGGAATTACAGGTGTTTGCCTTCAATTCAGGAATCTTTTGAAGAAATATCAACCTACAGAGGACTGGGAGGAGGAAGGGATTACAGTATCCCTCATGCAGAGCTTTCCATCTCACCCTGCCAATGAAATGGACCATCATGCCGTACAAGTTAGAGAACTTGACCTTCCAGATCTGTGGATTCAGCTGAAGTGGAAGAGAAAATTGTAACTTCATGGAGGGGAGGGGGGATAGTAGAGGATAGGAAAGGTAGCAGAATACAACAGTCACTAATATGGCAGTATGTAAAAATGTGGATATGTAACCGATGTGATTTTGCAATCTGTATTTGAGGTAAAAATGGGAGTTCATAACCCACTTGATTCTAATGTTTGAAATATGATATGTCAAGAGCTTTGTAATGTTGTGAACAAACAATAAAAAAAAAACAACCAATAAAAAAAAAACTAGGAAAAAAAAATTGTAACTTCATGGTGCAGGGAAAGCACAAACTCCAACAGAGACCTGCTGAAAGCAACCTGAATCATCATAAAAGGCAATTTGAACCTGATTGAAAACAAGAGAGAGAGAGCACAGCAGTATGTTGAGAAATTGATGCTTACATACATGTTTTTAAAAGTAGAAGAAAATCCATACCAGTAAGCTCAAGAAGTGTCACCAGCTAGGCACGAAAGCACATGCCTGTACTCTGAGCAACTTGGGAGACTGAGGCAAGAGTTATCAAAAGTTCAAGGCCAGGGCTGGGGATGTGGCTCAAGCGGTAGCGCGCTCGCCTGGCATGCGTGCGGCCCGGGTTCGATCCTCAGCACCACATACCAACAAAGATGTTGTGTCCGCCCATAACTAAAATAAATAAATAAATATTAAAAAATTAAAAAAAAAAAAAGTTCAAGGCCAGCCTCAGCAACTCAGTGAGGCCCTAAACAACTAAGCAACTTAGCAAGCACCCCCCAAAAAAAGTCACCAGTAGCAGAGGATAGCAAAGCAGATTATTATCAACTCAAGAAGTTTGACCATGAGCTGCATGAATATTACCACCCTATTATTTCCAGTCTCTCAGAAAATACAAGCAATGAAGGAAAGGAAAATCGCAAGAGGAGAAACAATGAAGACACCGGCTGAGGCTGATCATCAGGCAACAGCAGTCAATGGGAACTGCTGGGAGGGAACCGTGATGGCAGCTAAATCAATGTTCAACGTCCTAAGCTGCTAAAAGCAACTATTAAGTCAGAGTTTGAGCCTCCTGGAGATGTGAGCATGCCAGTGTAGTGTACTCAAACTCCAGAGCAGACGACAAACCAGAAATCAAAAATGGGAACAAATCCAAAGGCATGTTCCAGCTGTTCATAAAAATAAGTAAGTCCTAGCCGGCTCAGGAGGCTGAGACAGGGGGATCACAAGTTCAAAGCCAGCTTTAGCAATGGCAAGGTGCTAAGCAACTCAGTGAGACCCAGTCTCTAAATAAAAATACAAAAATAAGGCTGGGGATGTAGCTCAGTGGCTGACTACTCCTGAGTTCAATCCCTGGTACCCACTCCAAAGATAAATAAATAAATAAGTCTTCTGACCAGCAAGAAGGAAGACATTGCTGCAATGAGCTCATGATTTTGAGACCCCCAAATTCACAGCTTCAAAAGTCTAAAGTGTGTGGGCTGGGATTGTGGCTCAGCAGTAGAGCACTCATCTACCACATGCAAGGCCCTGGGTTCGATCCTCAGCACCACATTAAAATAAATAAATTTAAGGTATTGTGCCCAACTACTAAAAAATAAATATTTTTTTAAAAAGTCTAAAGTGTGGAGGTTGTCAGAAATCTACCTCAGCAAAGATGGGAAAAGCTACAAAGGAATGAATTATATAAATCCAAATGCAGATGATTCAGAAAGGGCATTTAAAAATTGAACAGCTACCTAAATAATCTTCAAATGGGAAAACCTGGCTAGCTTGGATCACAAATGAACAAAATTCAGTCAAAAATTTTAAAAGACCTTAACTAAAGGCCAGCCATTTGAAGTCGAGAAGGCTGAGGTGGAGGGGAAGCCCTTACCACCATGTGACAAGTCTGACAACTTACACAAACCCAGGACCCCAGAGAGGTCTTGCCAAAGGTGTTAAGATGTATGTTAGGGGCTGGGGATGTGGCTCAAGCGGTAGCGTGCTGGCCTGGCATGCGAGCAGCCCGGGTTCGATCCTCAGCACCACATACAAAGAAAGATGTTGTGTCCTCCGACAACTAAAAAAAATAAATAGGTAGAGAGAGGGGAGGGGAGGGGAGGGGAGGGGAGGGGAGGGGAGGGGAGGGGAGGGGAGGGGAGGGGAGGGGAGGGGAGGGGGGATAGTAGAGGATAGGAAAGGCAGCAGAATACAACAGACATGAGTATGTCAATATGTAAATCAGTGGAAGTGTTAACTGATGTGACTCTGCAATCTGTATACGGGGTAAAAATGGGAGTTCATAACCCACTTGAATCAAAGTGTGAAATATGATATATCAAGAACTATGTAATGTTTTGAACACCCAATAAAAAAAATAAATAAATAATAAAAATTCTGTTTCTCTAAAAAAAAAAAAAAAAGATGTTAAATATCACAGACTTTTAAAAATTCTGGAGTTGTCTCTTCCCCCACCTGGGCCTGTTTTTGATAGTTCTTCAAAAGCTGGATGGATGGAGAGCACCATGCTACGGTCACAAGTCTTCAAAAAGCCACATAGTGACCTCTTAGGCATCCTCACACCTGAGGTTTCCTTGGCCAGTTTTGACTCTAATCCAGTTTCTCTCGCTGAGATGGTGTTTTACATGGAAAGCTGCCAATTGACAATTTATGACTGTGCTATTTGAAATCTGATGAATATTTCTTTTGGCAGTATCTATAAATAAAAATCAGATTCTAGCTTCAGTTAATTATGAATTGAAAGGTATGGTTTAGCATCACCAGGGAACCAAAGACTTCAGTTCTCCTACAGAGAGTCTGCCATAAATTGAAATACATTGGGATGTCATATTGTATATCTTCATGAGTTGAACTGTTAAATTTTACCATTATTCACTTAGAGCAAATCACAATCAAAACTCAGTGAGGCCCTAAACAACTTACCCTTTGAGTAAAGAATAAATACTTGCACTACTAAAAGCCTGTATTATTCCTAAAGCATGGTTAAGATCATCTTTTTCATCATGAATGTCCTATAATATACATTTGATCCTAAATATCCAATTAAAATTTGAAGAAGTTTGATTAACCTATTGATTTTTATATGACACCAATTGATCTTCCCCCACCAGATTAACATAGTAGATTCAATTTTATTTGTTTTTGGTACTAGGGATTGAATCCAGTGGGGTTCTACCATTGAGCTATATCCCACTCCATTTTACTATTTATTTTTGAGACAGTGTCTTACTCAGTTTCCAGGGCTGGGCTTGAACTTATGATTCTCCTGTTTTAGCCTCCTGAGTCACTGAGATTACAGGCATTCACCACTGCATCCACCTAGATCTGGAGTTTTGATACTACACAGAAAACCTTCAATAAAAAGAGTACAAATCGGGGCTGGGGCTATAGCTCAGCAGCAGAGCGCTTGCCAAGCATGTGTGAGGCACTGGGTTTGATCCTTAGTACCACATAAAAATAAACAAATAAAATAAAGGCATTCTGTCCATCTACTACTACAAAAAAATTTTTAAAAAAAAGAGTACAAATCATCTCCATCCCCTGGTTCTCTTTCAAGGAAGTTTTATGACAAAGAGAAACAGGGATTTGTTCTAATGAACCATAAATTCTTCTTCCACTTTCTTTAGTACTTTTAGATTGCCAGCTTTAGGTTTTTAACCAAGAAAATGGTATACTGAAGATATTAAAATCAGACCATTTTTGTTGGGGATGTAGCTCAGTGGTAGAGTACTTGCCTAGCATGTACAAGGCCCTGGGTTCAATCCCCAGAATCTAAAAAAAAAAAAAAAAAAAAAAAAAAAATCAGACTTTTTAATATCAGATGATGAACTTATTTCCAATCTAACTACCCAGGAAAATAGACTAAACACTGGAAAAGTCCAAAATAGGGCAAATCAACATTAGCTTCTAAAAGGCCTGCCTTGTAAAACGTGTTATTCTGTGAAGTTTTTAAAATTTGTACGAATTTGATTCAGAAAATAGCTCAATTTGCATGGAGCAAGGGAGACAGGGGGTTACTACATAAATGTATGATAAGTGTTTTAAGTTAAATGACGTGTGACACTGGCTAAACAGGTAAGGGTATTTTCTAGTCTCAGTTCTTGCCTGAAAACTCAGAAAAACATTGAAACAATTCTCAGTACACCGGGAATTCCATTTCCACCTAAACTATTCTTTGTCTTCTTCCAACAGGTTTGTTAAATAAGGGGGAAAAAAACCTCAGCTTCTTTATATGTAGTTTTCTTCCTATATTTTCAAGACACATGAATTTCCATTTCCACCTAAACTATTCTTTGTCTTCTTCTAACAGGTCTGTTAAATAAGGGGAAAAAATCTTCTTTATATGTGGTTTTCTTCTTATATCTTTATTATTGTATATATCAACAATGTGAACATAGAAGACTTTTCTCACCCTGTTTATTAGCCTACCAAGCCTGGCCTCAAACACTGCCCTTCTTAAACCCACCCTCTTTAAAGTGCAACTGCTTCTTCACAATATCCACAACTTGGCAGTTGTTTTATTTTTATTTATTTAAATATTAGTGCACTTTTTTAGTGTGGTGACTAAAAAATGTGATTATTTAATGTTTGCTAGATTGTTCAGAACAGAGTAACTTCCAATTGGTCAACCTATTGCAACTTTCTTCTTTTATGGTTTTGTTTTTTTAATTGCTCTAACTGATCCACAGTTCCCCCATACAATATATTTGAATTCAGTGCTATGAAAACACTGAAGGGTCACCAAAAATAAGGAAGGTCTGAGAAACCATCATAGCCAAAAGGAGCCAAGGAGCCATGACAACTAAATGTAATGTGGTATAACAACATTTGGGGAAAACTGAAAAAATATGAACAAGTGAAGTTCTTTCATAGTCCATCAGTATTGGTTCATTAATTGGAATGAATGTACTATGTTAATGTAAGATGTTAATTTCAGGAAAACTGGATGTAGGGTGTATGGGAACTCTGTACCATTTCCAAAATTCTCCTGTAAGTCTAAGACTGTTCTAACACAATAAAGACTATTTTGATAGAAAATACTGAAAGCATTACTTGACCCTCAGTTATTTTAACATTTTACTCTTTGTGTTTATTTTTTTCTGCTCCCTGATGAACTTTGTTTTTGTAACTGCGGGCGGGGGTAAGGCAGCTCTACTCACAGTCAAGTTCCCTGCCAGCTGCTCAGCACTGGACTTCTATAGACAATTGGGTTCTCACTGAGGTTGTTTTAATGTGGTCAATAGGATTGTTTCTTTCTGGGCTGGAGATGTAGCTCAGTGATAGAGTGCTTGACTAGTATGCATGAGGCCCTGGGCTGGATCCCCAGTACCACAAAAAAAAAAAAAAAAAAAAAATTGCTTTTTTCTAGTTTTATGGTAGAAGAAAAGACTGTCCAGCATCTTTTAGTTGTACCTTCCCATTGGCCTAATAAGCATGTTTAAAAAAATTTGTATGAATTCAGTGATGGGGTGTTTTACCACAAGCTGAGAAATGAGATCAACTCCCTGAAATTAGGTGCCTAATGATAGAACTGACCCTTCTCTTAATTAGGGTGTCGAAAGGAAGATTCCTGAGACCAATTAAGTTTAGTAGCATCTATTTGAGCAAAACCAAACCATGATTCAGCACAGATGAAGACATTTTGTCCTGACTGTTATATAAGCCCCTTCCTTCTGACCCAAATCATGGGGATCTCTGGCCTTGCTGCCTGGGACCACATTTCTATCAGTCTCCACTAAAGTGGACTCTATCATTCTGGATCTTTCTGTCTCTTTCTTGGATCTCACGGCACCTTGTGGCTGGCTGTCATACACTGGGACCAGGTTTTCCCAGAACTGCATCGCAGCAGTTCCAGTACTGGCTGACCCAGCATGAAAATTTCTCAAGGCATTTATTTCCCTGGTATTCAGTCAATTCCTGTTCTGACTGATGCTGGATTAACAGGATTATGACCAATCCATCTCTCCATTAGAATTCCAGAAGCCTTACCCAGTCCAATTATATAATCGCACAGAGATCAAAAACCTCCATTTGACGGAGTCCTTTCCAGAGCCTCTTTGAAGAAAGACTACGGACCAGAGTAAATTAACCTTCTGTGAAATGAGGGTTTATTATAGTAACACCACCACAATTCACAAGGAAATTCAGTTATTTCTGTTACAGACAACTTCTTAATAATCAGAATTATGACTGACAGCTTTACATCAGGACTATGTGAAGAATTTCGTATGATTTTTGAAACACATTATCAACATCTTCATATAAACACAACTCAAAGAAGATCCAACCTCACTTATTTGACAATTCTTTCCATACAATTTACTTAGGCCTACTGGATATGCTCATTTCACATCTCCTTTCAGATGGTCCAGGGGCCTCTCTGGAACATCCCAAGGTTAGTTTCAGGTAAAAAACAAACAAATAAAATAACTTAGAATGTGATTTTGGAAGATCTTTCAAAGGTATTGAAGGTTCACCAGGACTAGTGGTGCACACCTGTAATCCCAGTGATTTGGGGGACTGAAGAAGGAGAATCGCAAATTCAAGGCCAGCCTCAGCAACTTACAAAACCCTTAGTTACTTAGTGAGACCCTATTTCAAAATAAAAAAGTAAAAAGGGCTGGGATGCATCTTGGTGGAAAAGCACTCCACCATTTTTGGTTCAATCCATAGTACCAAAAAAAAAATATATATTAAAGTTTCAAAACTCTTGATCAAAATAAGATCATGGGTCACTTCAAGTCATTCATCTAACCACAGTGATGGTCAAGAAACTTCAAAAGCAAACACAAAGTCGCAGAGTCATAGGAAAAATATCCAAGCTGTTCAATAAAAAGGATTTGGTTTTCCTAAGTAATCAAGAGACCTAATGAAGCCCTATTTCTTAGTAAGAACAGACCAATTCTCAAAATCTTGTATTAACATAAGGAACCATATTCTAATTTTCCATTTTTTTGTTGCCAAGTTGCTAAGGCTGGTCTTAAACTTGTGCTCTTCCTGTTTCAGCCTCCCAAGTGGCTGAGATAATAGATGTGCACCACTGCATACAGCTATAGTTATATTTGATGTTAATGTTTAGTTTGGGGGCTGGGGATATAGCTCAATTGGTAGAGTGCTTGCCTTGCATGCACAAGGCCCCAACTTCAATCCCCAGCACACCCCCCCGCAAGAAAAAAAAGGAAGTTTGGTTTTTAGCAAGTTTAAGTAATTCCTTTTTAATTTTAGTGAACTTGAAACAAAGTTCCTTTCACAAGATTCATCTTTCTCCAGCTTTTCACAAACTTCTTACATTCTTTCAATTACTTGTCATATGTTTTCCCTCTCTCATTTTGAGATAAGCAGTCATTCTATTTTAGATCTAATACTTTCCCCTCACGCAAAACACATCTTTCATACAGTATTGCTTTACCTGCCAAATACATCTTACTTTCCTTGCATAAGGAGTTGATTCTAGTTGTAATTACCACATATGATTTTTTTAAACTCCCAGCAACTTTAATTTCTAGTGACAACCTAGGAAGCAAGCAGTTTTGAGCTGTTCCATAGCACCATTTTGTAGATGGGCACCATTGCTAAATCTTTGCCAACATGTTTCTTCATAGTCAATACTTTTCCTGTCTACAAACAGACCAAACACCCTGACCTTCTCTACACTGCATTTAAAACAAGATGTCTCAGTACTCAAATTTATTCAAACATCAAACTGAGACTAGTACTATGTTTGTTATTAAATAAATGGCAACATGCTAGGCAAGCTTTACTCCTGAGCTAATCCCCAACCACACCAGTTTTTGTCTCTTTCGTTTTTTTTCTCTGATCTGGTCATGTACCTGAGGCCTCTCTAGAGGACAGTTTGGTTTGTTCCTACTGAACCCAGTTCAGTTTCTGCCTGACCCAATTGGAAACCTGAGACTTCCCTAGAGAGCCCTGTCACAACATCCAAACTTAGTCCAGATCAAAATTTTGTTCATGCAGATTCAGATGGCTCAAAACACAAACTTGGGGAACTTTGGGATTTGAGAGAAAACTTACCTACCATTCCAGATACAGCAAGATCTCAGTGCTCAGGAAGGGCCCGACTGGTAACCCCTTCCGCTTACCTAGTGCTCCTCGGGGTCTCTAGAGCTCTGTTTTGGATCCTGCTATGTCAATATTGTAAAAAGAGAATTTTTTAGACCAGTTGAATTTAGAGGACTCTATTTGAATAACAACAAAAAAACCCTTTTCATGAAGAAAGTAGTTCCCAGAACCAACACAGTTTCTGAGAACTTGTGTCAATGTGGCAATTAGACCGGCACTTAAGGAAAACAGGTGCGAGGCGTCAAAAACAACTTAATTGACCACAGCCTTGTCAATGGGTTACAACCTAACTAGTTATTTACAGCCTAATCGGTTAACAGACTCTAGGGCCTTCTGTAGCCAGCCCACAGCTTCTGTTGTGATTAAACTATATTTGGTCTACTGGGCCCTGTGCAGATGCCAATCCAAATCCATGACCTCCTACAGAGTGTTATTTAACAAGACCTGATGAAATAGAAAGGTTGAGATCATTGGGCAGAAGAGTTGAGACATGCTCCAATCTGGTGCAATAGAGGAGAGCTGTAAGGAAGCATGTGGTGTGGATTCAGGGTTTTTAGGTGGCTGTTAGAAAGCCAACTTTAGCTAGCAAGCCACCTTTTGCTGACTTATGCTATGAGCTTCTTTTCTTTCTATTATTCCCCCGTCCCCCATACCAGGGATTGAATCCCTGCATGCTTAACCACTGAGCCACATCCCCAGCCCTTTTATTTATGTCTTCTTATTATGAGACAGGGTCTTGCTAAGTTGCTCAGGGCCTAGCTAAGTTGCCAAGGCTGGCTTTGAACTTACAATCCTCAGCCGCCTGAGCCACTGGGATTGCAGGTGTGCACCACTGTGCCCAGCAAGATGACGTTTCTGACAGTCACGACAAGGAAGTACAGAGTAGGAGTGCATAACAACTGGAGCTAGGGATTGATCCTGTGCCTCCACCCACACCTCCTCTCTGTGCCTCGGCACCCTGTGATTAGAAACCAGCCTATGGGGTGACAGGCTCATTGGGCTGCTTTCCAAGCAGAGGATAAACTGGCCACTTGTGGCTACAACCACTTCCTAGGACAGGCCTGTCCTGTGCCAAGCTTGGTTGGGACCTGACGCAGCTCTGTTGCCTTGAGTTCTCCCGCCCTCTGCCTTCCTCATAAGGAATGTAGGAGTTTAATTTCCCCAAACAGGTAGGAGATGGAGATGAGCCTGTAAATCAATGGTGACCAGTAGCTCTGTGGAGGGAAAAGGGAATGGGAAGAAGTCAGCGAGGAGTGAGGAGTCTGCTTCATGAGGCTCTAGAGTCTGAAGTGGTTCCCTCCAGGGGTCCTAACTTTCACATGGCTTACCTAGTCTTTGAGCCGCCACCCTCTCCAACCCTTATTAACCAGCCTCAGACCTGTCAGGGACTCAGATGTGGGCATTTTCTAATACCCCAGGTGGTTCTAATTTGCAGCCAGATTTGGAATCACTATCATCTCCCTCATCCTACTTGCTACGGCCCTTCATGGATGATTATTTCTCCATCCATTTTTTCAACTTCAGCTTCTCTCCGTATTTCCCAATTTGGATTCCTTGGTTTGTTTGCCCTGAACTTCCCATCAGCCACTAGCCTGTCTATGGATTGGCTGTCTTTGGGTCATTTACTCTTCCTTCCCAGTTTGAGTTCCCTAGAAAGGAAGTTGGGGACTATTGGCTCCTCACCATTGTCTGTGTTTGGCACCAGGTCCTCTCCCAGGTTGCAGACGAGTTGGTCCCATACACTGCTAGTTGGGTGTCAGACACCCAAGGCTGAGGGTGCACAAGAGGAATTAGGGTGAGGACTGTGGACTGGGGAGCTTCCCCTAGTTTCAATCAGCAAGCCATCCTCCTCAAAACTGCATTTCCCAGTGCTTGCCTGGAAGCACAAGACCCTAAGTTCAATCCCCAGCAACACACAGACACACACACACACACACACACACATGCAGAACTGCATTTCCCACTGCCACTGTCCTTTAGAAGGACATTCAGACTGATTTTGTGGCACACTCCTGTAATCTTGGTGACTAGGGAGGCTGAAGCAGGAGGATCATAAGTCTGAAGCCAGACTCAGCAACTCAGCAAGATTCTGTCTAAAAATAAAAAGTTCGAAGGACTGGAGATATAGCTCAGTGGTAGAGCACCTCTGGGTTCAATCACCTGTATCAAAAAAAAAAAAAAAATTAAGAGTACTCAGCTCTGAAATGTATTATATAATTTCAGCAGTTTCCACAAGTAACATCTAATCAAAAAACTAGGAGTTGCTGTATCAGATGCAATGTTCTACTCTAGCTGCTGAGATTAAACAATTTCTTCTTTTTTAATCAATTAAAAGAAAACTTGTGATTCCTCTCTGGTCTTTCCTCTTAATTTTGAAGGAAGCACAACACGGGTAGAGAGGCTACTTTAAAGCATTCTTATTGACAGAATCGAGAGCAGAGGCCTGGAAAGTGGTAGGATGGACAGTTCACTGGCCTCAAATCCCAGGGAGAGAAACTGGGGAAATGTCTGTCTCTGGTGTCTGGACACTCCTAGGAGGGCAGGCCTGCTAACCTTTTCCTCACCCTGAGAACACCTGGTTTTCCATCCCCAACCTCTTCTTTGGGGAACAACCCTGCCCTGACACCTGCAGCTTCTTTTGGGAACTCCTCCCTTCACCCCAAACCAGAGTCCAGTCAGAGGTTGCAGTTTTACAAGACTCCTGGCCCTCAGCTCATCAGTCCAGGTGGCTCTGGATTCAGGAGCACCAATCAGAGAGGCTTTCCCTGGAACTTGAAAGGAGAATATGTCCTTTTCATGTCCTGAACATTAAGATGTTAAAATTAAGAGTTCCTGGTGGTTAAGTGACATAGTGGACACCAATCTAGAATGAGAGACAATAAAGCTGATTTGCAGACTGGGCATGGTGGCACACACCTGTGATCCTAGTAGCTCTAAATAAAATATTAAAAGGGCTGGGGAGATGGCTCAGTGGTTAATCACCCCTGGGTTCAATCCCCAGTACCAAAAAAAAAAAAAAAAAAAAAAAAAAAAAAAAAAAATCTGCAGATCTTGAAACAAATGATGAAGAGGAGTGTCAGTGGCATTTTTGCTTCTGATATTTAGATGTGCCCCTACCTAAAAGGCAGTTTGGCCCTTCAACCCTTCCATCAATGAGATGCTTCATTAATGTGCAAATACATTCTTTATTGCTGTAAAACATAGTGCTTTAAAACAAACATTTATATCTCACAGTATGGTTAAGAAGTGGGGCATGGCTCAGTTGGGTGGTTCTGGCTCCTGCTGCAGTCTTCTGACAGTGGCCAAAGGATCCACTTCCAAGATGGCTCTTTTCTTGGTAAAGGCCTGTTCCTGGCTGGCTGTTTGTAAGTCTATTAGGTTGGCTCTTGGTGAGAGGCCTCAGTTTCTCACCACATGGTCCTCTTCACAGGTTGCTCATGTGTCCTATCAACAGGGTACTTAGAGGAAAGTCATGGTGCCTTCTAGGACTTTGTAAAATTGCACGTCACTTACCCTGTATTCTACTCTTTAGGAGCAGATCGGTATGTGGAGCCCACCCTTAAAAGGAGGACAATTAGGTTCCATACAAGTAACTGATGGGTCTAATTTTGTGGCTTCTCCATCCTCGCTGATCATTACCATCTGGCTAGCCTCTGGGACTATGGTCTTAGATGTTTCCTGCTATCTAACCCTTTCAGAGATGGCTTGGGCCCTCGGACACAGTTTTCTTAGTTTTGCCCCATCTTCTCAGCACTGATAGAATTGAGTGACCATTCCACGTCAAAGGCAGTTTTGCCCTAGCAGGATATCAATTCCCCCCAACCCCACGGTGTAGACAAGAGAATATTTTTAAACCACAATATTGGGAGACGGTATGTGAACAGTGTTTGAAATTTGTGCTGTCCAAAAAACCTGGGGCCTAAGGTTGCTCTACCTACATCCCCTTGTTTCTTAGGGAGGCACCTGCAGAATGGACAATGACCACTGACTTCTCTGGTGGTGGGACCTATGAAATACAAAAAGGAGTTTGAGGAAGGAATAGATGTCAACTTTCCACCAGCATGGTGACCAGGGAGCTGAGGACTGAGAGAGGCAGTAGATGTGGTCACCTCTGAGGAAGTTGAACAGTAGAAAGGTAGGGATAGGAGGGCAGGAGCCACATTGCAAAGGGCCAGTAAACTCACCAGGGCTCTCAGCTACCAGCATCAGCCAATGACTGACTTCTGTGATTAGGGAAGAATCTAGTGCAAGGATACAGGAAAAGTCACAGGATTTCTGAGAACACTGGAAAGCCAGCTTCTGAAAACAGGTAGGAATAAGGCAGTCTGTGCAGCTGAAGCCCAAACTGTGCTACAGACCCAGATACTGAGGCTACTGTTGTGGGCTCAGAGACAGCAGTCTATAACACTGACTACGCAGCCACCACCCAGAACACCAGATGTTGCAGCCACAGCAGCTGGAATTCATGTCCCATATCCCTGCTTCTTAGTGTCTTTTGCTGAGAAATCCAGGGCAGGTCTGTCTGCCGGGAGTTGAGTCAAGATGGCCTGTGGCTAAGTTGCAAAGGAGTATGATAAGGCCCAGCCCCACCCCCTAGTCCTCCCTCGAAAGGCAGACTGTGGGGGATCTTTAAACACAGGAGAGGATGCAGACTCAATCCTTAGGTCTGCTCCAGAGTATAAAAAGGGTCCAAGGTAATTCTTGGAAGAAGTCTGGAGGGAAAGGCAAGAGTAATGAAGGAAGAGCCAAAGCAAAGGACCTTTTCTTCCTTTTGATATGATTAAGGGAACTGAGCAGTTTCATAAAGGGAAAGAAACCAGAACTTTTTGTTTTTTCACAGTGCTGAGGTTGGAACCTAAGGCCTCATGCATGCTAGGGAAACGCTCTATCACTGAGCCCACACCCCCAGCTCTAAGAAAACCTCTTCACAAGACTCTGTTTTAGTGGCAGGACAGAACTGTCCAAAGATGACCACTCTGGACAAAGGGAACATACTCCTGAAATAAATTAACTTTAAGCATTAGTCACAACCCTCCCAAAGTGTCAGGTATCTGTGGCCTTTAATTAACATCTAAATAGATAACATCTCTTCTATAATTATAATATAGAAATGTCTATGACCAAAAATCGATAAAGTTTTTGGCAAATGCCTTGGGAAGAATGCCATCAGTGAAATTCACCCAGGGCTTCAGGCAGCAGCATCTGTGCAGTCAGGGTGTGGTCAGTGCTTGGGGACGGAGGTAAAGATCCGCAGTCCGTGCATGCTTTTGATTTCTTCTTTTAGTGCCTGAATAAGTAAAAGAGCATCATCATTTTATGTACTTGCTGTCAATTAAGAATATCTTTATATATTTGAAGTAGACTTTGCACATTTTGTCTAAGAAATTTTTTCCTTTATAATTTTTTTAATCAATAATATCTAAGCTGAGCATAGTGTCACGGGCCTAGTGTCCCAGGATTTGGGAGATCGAGGCAGGAGGATCACTTGTGCTCAGGAATCCCAGATTAGCCTAGGCAACATAGTGAGACTCAATCTGAAAACAAAACAAAAACAACAACAACAACAAAATACTATAGCTGAAAAACCAGAAGGTATATGGTAAGGCCTCCCTTCCACACCTGTCCTTCATCTCCCATCCCAAACAGGAAACTGCTATTGTAAACAGCAGTTTATTTCACAATATTTATATCTGCAGGGGTAAAATGCATAAAAACATGAATGTATATTCCATACCACTGCCTTTCAAAACCACAAATGCTAACATTTCAAACAAACTGTTCTACACTTTGCTTTTCCCTAACCATCTACCTTGGAGACCTTTCCATAGTAAGTGTCATTCTTTGCGTTGGCATCATGTTCCATGATACAGATGTATTATAACTTTTCAACTTGTCCCCTAATGAACTTTAGAGCTGTTTCTGTTTGCTATTTCAAACCATGAGCAGCTATTCTTTAAAACCACACAAATGCCACAAATTCCCCTCTTTTACAGCTTCATATGGCAGCTGGGTGAAGAGTGCACAGCACATGGGACCATTTGCCTTCTGCAAGCTAAGGACACTCCTGGGCCTCGCTGGCTGGATGAGGGCCCAATCACGGCTCAGCTGACGGTCCTGGATTGAGAAAACTTCTGGGCTTTGCCACCTCAGGTCTCCACACTTCTCTCTCCTAACACCTTTTCCCTGCATTCTGTGTGGCTCCTTGAAGGCTCCCAACACCCCCCACAGTATCACACATATCATATGCCACAGCTAGAGGGCCTTTGAGATCACCTGGGTCACTTTACAGGAGAGGAAGGAAGCTGAGGCCCTAGGGGGAGAGGTAACCTGACCAAAGTGCATGGTGAGAAGACATAGCTTGGAGAAACATATTCTTTTTTCTTAAGGTAGACACAATATCTTTATTTCATTTTTTTTATGTGGTGCTGAGGATTGAACTCAGTGTGTCACACATGCCAGGCAAGTGCTCTACCACTGAGCCCCAGCCCCAGCCCTTGGATAAGCATTTCCGAGCTCTGCTATGTCCACCACATTTTTTTGGGAGCTGGGGACTCAGAGGAGAAGGTGTGGAAGAACAATGAAGGTAAAAGTTCACAAAACAGAAAGCAACAAAATCAGATTCCAGGCCGGCAGCAATGGCCCTGGGAGGCTGCAAGCCTGGCAGCCCCATTACAGGTGTCCTTAGGGGGTGCTCCTGCACACTGGTTTTCAAGTGGGTGAGAAGGGGCCCCAGGAAGAGGAAACCCTAGAGCTGGACAGCCTGGAGTAGAACAGGCAAGAGCAGGGACAGGGGAAAAGACTGAGGCAGATCCCCCGAGGGTGGGAAATCCCAGGTTAGGAAGAACACTGAGCAAAAGGGGAAACATGAGCAGAGGTGCCCTCAGGGGAGGGCCATCAGGCAGCAGACAGGAAAGAGGCCACAGGAGGGAGGGGGCAACAGCTATTTACCACAGCAAGGGACTTCTGGACCAAGAATTGGATCCTGTGTCACCAAGATGAACATTACTAGGTGTGAGGATGGCCAGAAAAGATCCAGAAGGAAAGCTTTACCCTGACCCAGGCCTGCCAGGGCCCCACTCTGACATCCTGTGTGCTGGATGAGGCTCCTAGCCCACTCTCACTCCACTTTTGAAGACAAAACAATGTGCTTGGGAAGCTTGACCTTGGGCAGAAGAGGCTGGTCATTCCCAGGTTCATCTTCTCCTAGATGGGTGCTAATACCTGCTTGAAGCAGGGCAACTCCAGGCCCCAGCTCAGACCCCTACAGGTCAACTGACCTGCTCTTTAAAGAGGTTTCATTTTGTCCCTCCCATGTGACTCTATCAAAGCTAATATCCTCAAACTTAATCATCTAGACACTGCCCACCTGGTATAATTAGATACCTTCATCAGGGCCCTAACCATGTGCTGTGGCATTTGTGGCACTTGAGGAGTAGGTTACATCAGGCAACCACATAATTTTGAGAATAAAACCCAAATTCCACCAGATCAGGATAAGCTGAGCCACCCCATCTTCCCTCCCCTGTATTCTATCTGGACTCTGACCCATGGAAGAATGTTGCTGTCAGCAACAGCACAGCCACCAGCACACCTTAGGGCTGTAGGACTATGTGCTGTGAGAAATTAAAAGATGGAACCACCCACAAAGGGTTCCCAGGTTCCAAGGGATAAATGGCAGGGGCATAAGTATCCAGGACACAAGGCAGAAAACACTGGTAGCTGACAGAGGGAGTCGAAGGGTGGAGGGGCTTTCATGGCCTGCCAGGGAGGGAGGGGGAGAGCATTTGAGCCAGGTGCAAGAGGGGAAGGGCAGTCTAAGACGGCAGGAGGTCTGATCTGGGCAAATATACAGATACAGAAAGAATAGATGACTAGGCAGCAGGCTGCTGGATGGTGTGTGCAGAGAAGCAGGGTGTCTTCAAATGGCAGTGCGGAACACCTGAACGCAATGCAATGTAGGAGGGGCCGCTTCAGACTCTTGGGACCATAACTGTGCTTTTCAAAAATTAAACTAGTTCACAATGTGCAAGACCTTCCAGAATGATGTCAAAACAAAACAAAAACCACCTGCTGAAGGGGGTGAGTTACAGACACAGGCCCTAGGGCCAAAGCTGGTATAAGTTCAAATTAAACCAAGCATAAATGGACCCTAGCAAACTAGGGTTGTTTGAACATGAAGTTCCAGGGCCCAAATGTTCTGTCACTGGGTTGGGGCAGCTGGAGCCATTCTCAATCATGCTGTACATGAATTCATCCACCTGTAAAGTAGGCCTAAAGGCTAAAGGGAGGAAAAAAAAAAAAAGCCCAAATCTACGAAAACACTTATCCTTTAGCACTGTGCCTGCTTACAAACACTATTCACTAGACAAGGAACTACAAAATAACAATTGGGTGGCTTGTTTCCAATTGTGAATAAAAATCCATATTTGCCCACAATCTCATTTTTCTCAGGTCTCCAGTCCTGTTTGTGCAATTGTGGAATTTGAATTATTCTTTCCTAGGACTTCCAGTGAAAACCACGATCGATGCTCTGCCCACATCCCCCAGGTGCTGAAGGCCAGTGGCAAAGGATCATTGGTACCTCCACTGACCTGATTAACCATCTGGTGCTGCTGGACAGTTCTCTTCTCCTTAAATTCTTCTGATTCGATTTTAATTTCATACATTGCCCCGCAGCCTCCTAAAATAAACACAAATCAAAAGTGTTTTGATTATTAAGTGTGACAGCCATGGTCCCATGTGTCCTGGAAGTACGATACAACCCAAAGAAGGTCTAAGTATTATTATTTGGCATTTGGGAATGTTGCTAAGACAGGTAGAAAAAAGATCACGGCTTCTGATCTGACCACATACACCTCCTGGCAGGCTTCTTCCAGGTTGCCTCAACCCAAATGTGCTCTTTCTTTTGGAAGGCCACTGTGCTACCCAGGATAATTACTTGTGGGCAGAAAGGATAAGGCAAAAAGCACGTTAAACTTAAGGAATATAAAGTATTTTCTTTTAGTAGGACAACAAATGCCACGGCAGAGAGTGGGAAGGACTAAATTTCAGTATTCCTCATTCCAAAGGATCTGCAATCTGTATTTTTAAAAATGAAAAAATACACTAAATTTGGTTTAAAGGCTATATTTGTGATCCCATCCAAAAGAAAAGAAAGGGGCAAAGAAGCAGGAGAGAACCAGGGGCACAGTGAATATGCTGGACCTGGACCTGGAGCTACAGTGAAGCCCTAAGGCAGGTGGGCCTTGCCAGCTCTGGCCAAGCTGCACTAACACAAAGCAACGCACAGGAGAACGTCCCCTGCACTGGGAACACCAGGCCCCCATCTGAGAAGTACAATCTACTCAACAGGTTTTGTTTTGCTTCTCATGTCATGTGCTCGAGGAATCCACATTTTGGTTACACTCAGGCTCCTGGACTCAATGACTGAAAATGAAAAACCCACTCAAACTCGGTTTCTCCCATTACACACTCACAACAGACCTGCCCGTGACCTCACAGGTGGGGGGATTTCTCTCCACTGGCAAGCAAGCCATCCTACAGCAGCACACATCAGCTGAATATCTCTAATCCAACTCAATGTGACCCCACTTACCTGGATGCAAATGCCAATCACAAGCCTTAGGTTGTTTCACCGGTGCTTCAGACTGACCCACTGTAAATCAGGGTTCCCACAACCCCCTTCTAGGGTACAATTTGTGTAAACAGCTTACAGAACCCAGGGGAACATTAGGTTTACTGGTTTTATTATAAAGGATAATACAAAGAATATAGAGGAAGAGATGCAAAGGGTGAGGTATGGGAGAAGGGGCACAGAGCTCCCATAGCCTGTCCAGAGCTCTGACCTCCAGGAACCTCCATGTGTTCGGCTACCCAGACGCTCTGAATCCTGTCCTTTGATATTTTTCTGGAGACTTCATTGCAAAGGCACAACTGCTAATATACTGGGTGGGGAAACCCAGCAAGCTATCGATTCAGACCCCTCCTGGCCTCTCTGTGCAGCATTTTTTCCTTGTAAACACAGGCAGGACTCCTTCTGAAAAGGGGGTATAATCACCAGAGAATTCCTTATGGCCAGCCCCAAGAAAAAAAGGTGGGAGAAAACTAGTTTCTATGAAATGTCTTGGGAAAGAGAAATTCTAATATCTCTGGCCTGCTTTGGGGAAAGGGGCTATAAGCCAGGAATTATGGTCAAAAACCAAAATATGTACACCATAATATCACAACATCCTTTTAGAACTCCATCCAGGGCTGGGCAGCGCCAAACTGAGGGAAAAGTTTCAGCTCTGCCCTGGGCCTGGGACAGGTAAAGACCTGGTGACATCAAGGTCTCAGCACTGCTTGGTGACCCTGCAGAGCTGTCCCCTGACATATCATTCTGACAGATCTTTAGCTTCCTAGAACTTTTTCAGAATCCATGTAAATGCTGTTGGTGAGCTCTTGTGGCAACGCAGTAGTTAAGTCTGGGTGTGGAGATACAAGCCTATCTGGCTGCCCATGTGTGTGTCTGGATAAAGGGCCTGTCTTCCCCATCTTGTGGGTGCAGAAGCTGTGTCCCCAGCATGCTCCTAACATACAGTCAGCCTGAACTTCTGAGTATCAGAGGCTGCCTGAGAAAGGGTGGGCCTGGCTGGGATAGTTACTGAGCTTAGCAGAGAGTCCTGGTTTTGCCTTGCTTCTACTGCCTCCTCTCTTCAAAGGCCTGGAAAGATCCTTTGGCTTTTCTGAGCTTGTATCCTGAGGAAAGTAAAGCAGTTGGAGCTTTGACATTCCAGGGTGTCAGGAGAAGGTGAGAGATTCAGAGTAAGGCCTACCTCTAGTGAAATGAGAAACTCTGGACCCAAGCTCTGGAGTGACTGAGAGGGATCTCATTCATGATAGGCCAGCCTTGCAATTTTGAGTCCTCCCAGCAAGGCCCTCCCCTCAGTTTCCCCTCTTACATTTCTGAAACTTCCACCTCCCCAAAACTCCATCAGGGAGGAGAGGCCAAGTTCCTTCTGTCACAAAGCAACACATACTGAGAGGCCACTGGTATGGCACCAAGTTCTCTCTCTAGCCCCTTGCTGTCTGCCTCTCCACAGGCTAAAATCTCATCAAAGTTCTGTGGGAATGACAAGAAAGCCTCACCTGAAATGTCAGTGACTTTGATAGCTGTAGCTCGAGGAAACTTTTCTTTGAGAATCTGAGTCACTTTGAGCTCCCCTTCCGTCTGGGATGCAAACATCCGGTGGACACAGTGCAAAGGAAACTGCCACAGAAGAGAAAAGGCTCATGGCAGAGCAAGACAGTACTGCCCCCAGGGCTATTGCCATTCCCCTACAAGACAGGCCCCTGATCCTCACTGCACAGCCATGAGTTATGTCAGAGGGAGTATGTGCTATCAAGTGGCCATTTAGCTTCTAAGGACACAAAACAGAAATTCTGGGGTGGGAGCAAAGGTAAATCATAAATAATTTACTCTGACAAGGCCTGAGACCCAATCCAAAAGACGTTTACCTTTTGACAGTACTGTAAGAGAGACACTATTATGATGAGTTTTATAGTCAAGGACACTGAGACACTAAGTAATGTGCCCAAGGCTGGCTCTGTTAGTAAGATTCAGAGCCAGGCTGTAATCCCAGTGGCTCAGGAGGCTGAGGCAGGAGGACTGTGAGTTAAAAGCCAGCCTCAGAAACTTAGTGAGGTGCTAAGCAACTCAGTGAGACCTTGTCTCCAATAAAATATAAAAAATAAGGCTGGGATTGGCCCAGTGGTTTAGTGCCCCTGAGTTCAATCCCCGGTACAAAAAAAAAAAAAAAAAAAAAAAAAAAAATCAGAATCAGGGGAAAGGCCAGGGAACCTGCCTCAGACCTGCCCTGCCAGGTTACTGTGGCATTGCCCATCTACTGCCCTGCAGAATGGGGCCAAATCCCATTCACTTTTGAGGTCTGATTAGCAGGCTGCACCCTCCCCAAGAGAAAGTAACTTCACAACCTACTGCCAGCTCCCCTTTATACCACGTACTAACTCTCACTAGAGAGAAGAGACAGATGTTGTATTAAATGTCCTGAAGAAGGAATAATTTTGGGTTATTCACCATTGACAACAATCCTCCACCCCCACTTCACAGATGGTTACCAGAGGAAGCCAGTGCTTGAGAAGGAACATGCCTCAAACCTTAGGAGGGAAGCAGCAGAAAAACAGGTTGGCAGCCATTGGGGCTGGACCCCACACATGCTGAGCAGAGGCTGAAAATAGACCATGGCAGGCTGAGTGCCAGGCTAGAGATTTTGGTCTTCTTAGGCTATGTAACCCCAGGTGTGACCTAGGCTCTTGGTACCAAAGTAAGCAGCAGAAAACTGTGACTTGTACAGCTAGTCTAGGGAGACACCAGGAAGGAGAATCACTGAGCTGGTCCCTGATTGGCTGTGGAAGGCAGGCAAAACCCCAGGATTATTAGCAAGTGCTGGTGCTGAAGGTGCCACTTCTTCACCGTCCTTTCCTGATGGCCCAGAGTAGGGTCCTGTCATAGAATCTCAGCTGTGCAAATGGGACTCTCTCACCAATTGCTCTTAAAGGCCAAGAAAGCAACTGTCCTGAAATAGCACCTTGCAGTGAAGCCCGGTGCTGGTTCTCAGAAGCCCTAATGGATGGATGAATTTTGAGCAGATTAGGGGCAATGCCCACTGGGCACAGGCAAAGAAAGTCTGGCAGGCAGTTGAAATGCAGGTCGGGAGAAGAATCTGGAATTAGGTCTGTGTGCTATGTAGAGAAAAGCAAAAAGTGGATGTTTGAGGTTGGGTGAGATTGCAGGGGCAGGGGTGGAGGTGCTTTGGGAGACAGAATATTGGTGGAGGAAAAGGCAGAGGGTAACCAGATGGCAAGCAGAATGGGCAACCAGTAAGTGGAAGAGGGTGGTTAGCGCTGCAGAATCCTTGGGAAGAAGCCATCTATCACCTTAGCACACCTGTGGGCAGCGCCTTAAAAGGACTGACGAAGTCCCCAGTGGACCACTACCCAAGCTGACAGTAGCCGGCTGGTAGAACACCTCTGCATGCACCAGGGAGGCAGGATCAATCCCAAAGGGAAGAGAAGTAGATAGTCAAGAAAGGGCAGAAAGGATTGGAAGGGCACGAGTGGAGTGCCCTCTACAGGGCTTTCTGCCCGGGGCTGCGGAGTTTGGAGGGTCAAGGTCAGAGGCTCGGCCGAAGTTCCCAGGGCCCAGACCACCCTTCTTCGCAGCGCCTGGCACCCACGCCTGGACCCCGGACGAGGTAACTGCCCTCCGCTTCGCGAATCAACATTTCTCTTCCGGGTGTACACAACTGTTTATGTGTCTGTCCCCCTGAACTCCGACCTCCACCCAGTGCCAAAGCTGCAGCAGATCGTGCCAGGCAGGGCCTCACACTCCTCCGCGCGCCCATGGCCGAGGAGTGAACCGATGAACGAACAAAATGAGAGAAAGAGAGCTCAGCCTCCGGCACTGCCCGCGCCCCCGGGAGCCCTTCTTAGAGCCCCGACGGCGGCCGGCCACGTCCCCCCGAAGCTCCGCCCGGGGAGAACAGCCCCGACCCGGCCCGCTCACCCCGCGGCTCCCGCGGAGCAGAGGCGCTGCCGCGGCGGGGCTCCACGCCGCCATGCCGGGCCGCCGCGGCCCGCAGCCCGAGATCGCCGTTCCTCCCGAGAGATGCAGAGCCAGGGCCGAAACCTGTCGCTGTGGGCGAGGCTGCCCCCTGCCGCCCGGAGGCCGCGAGTCTGCCCGACCCCGCCCCGGCCGCGGGGAGTCGGTGCCCAGAACTTCGGCGCCCGCCCAGCTCGGGCCCCGACTCGGTCTCGCCAGCACCGCGCTCCTCTGGCCTCTGCTGTCCTGGTCCAAGACAGAAGCTTGGCCAGGTCAAAATCCCCTTCCTCCGCAGCCAGCAACACCAGCTCTGGGAGCGCGGTACGTCCTTTCCTCACCGTGGTGCCCTGGTGGAACATCCCGCTCCCCATCGCTGCAGCCGGGCAGGCTTCTGACCTGAGGAGCTCGGGTTTCTCTCCAGGGTCTCTCTCATGGAAGGATGTAAACAAGGGACGCATTTTCTGATTTGCATTTTAGAAAGATCACCTTGGCTTCTGTGAGGAAGGGTGGAATGTAAGGGGCTGAAATTGGAGACAAGGACAGAAGGTCCCAGGCTACTTCAGTGTCCAGGTGAGAAATGAGGGGCCTGCCACTAATTAAGTGGCAAGAGGGATGGGTGGAGTGAACTGAGACATTTGGGAGGTGAGTGGAATAAATAGTCTGACTGGATATTGCAGATGAGGTAGGAAAGGTCTGGGTTTAAGATGCTGCTAGACACAGAGGCACAGGTTGGACCCACACACCATAGGAGTCCTGTAAGCTGAGGCAATGGGTCAGCAAGCCTGCCTGGATATGGAGCACTGTCAGACAAGTCAAAGCCAAAATACAACCAAGTCCTTTCGGGAGCTGTAATTGCAGCATGTAATCTAGTGCTGCCCTGAAGGATTCATCAGCTTTTTACCACTGCACTCTGGCCTACATAATCAATATCTCTAGTGTTGTACCTGTATGGATTGGACCAATATTTGCTCTTTATATACTCATTCATTCTGATATTGAGTGACTCCTATGTACCAGCCCTCATCATTTCTCCTTTGGGCTACTGTTAGTGGACACACTTTCTGCTTGGTTCCTAAAAAGTTATGGTTAGTATGATTGGGGATAATTTGTTAATTTTTCAATTTTCTTCATTGATGTCAATGATACTTTAAAACTGTCAAAACAACTTTTTCAAACAATGTAGTGGTGAACCACTGTTATTCAAACCACATGTTCAGATGAGGCCCACCCAATTCCAGCTCTAGGAGTGAACACAAGATCCAACTCAGGATAACTAGATGGGGATTGGCTTAGGGTTGATCACATGATCTGAACCAGACCAATGTGAGGTGACCTTACTTAGAACTAAAGAAATGCTCTTTTCAACTGGGTTAGCTAAACTGATAGAAAGCCTGGAGCTGCTTGCGGGCAACCATCTGGGCAGAACTATTTTACAAATAAAGCAGACACAGAAGAAAGCAGAGCTAAGAGGAGACAGATGTTTTGTGCTTGTGCAACTGGGAGCCAGCATTGCTGGAAATAAGTACTGAATCTGTCACTTGTGACCAAGCGACTCCGATTAAATCAAACTCACAAATTTATATTTGCAGAATTCCTCCTTTATTGAAAGTGTGACTCCAACTTTCAACAATTACCCATATTATTCTATGACTTTTGAATAATTGGCTCTGCCCTACCCTCCTCCTCCCCATACCCTCAGTTTAGAGGACTATCAGACATCTGTGGCAGGGGACACTGACATCTAGTGGCCAGTGATAATGGCACAGGCTGTAGTGTCCCTAGGTAGAGGGGACATTATTAGAGTATTTACTGAGAAGATCCAAGGCATGGTTTGGACATGGTTTCTGTATGTGAAGTTTTGAATTCTGACTCTGGCATGCCCCAAGATTATTTAGATTTCACTCTTTTTATAAAGTATGAAATAGTTTTGAAACACTTAGCCATTAGAAACCCTTATGAACATCATTTTGTGTTTGCTTATAAGCCTACCGAAATGTTAGAAAAAAAATCCCAAACTGATTACCCATATCTTATAAAAAATTATTATTAACCCCCATGTAGCCACATCAGTCACTTTTTAACTCAAAAAAAGGTTAAAAACAATTCTAGCACTGCTGTAGACCTCACATACCATATTTCTCCAACAATAATAAAAAAATAGCTGCTTGGAGTGGAGAGTGTTTTAAAGATATACACTGAATACTCAATTTCAAGGTAAGAAAATCAGTAATTCCAGTCACACTTTCCAATCTTATACCCAGGAATATACAAAAGAGGTGCAGAGCTTGATTAGGTTGGTAGGGAGGAAATTACTTTTTGTCTGGTGTGGATTTCAGTCACTATATGCACTACTAGCAATCTGTTTCTTGGGGTTAGGATTGGTCCTGGTAAATAAGATACTTAGTTTTACTTAGGAACTCTTCTGTAAGTGCTAAGGAAATATTTTAGCTATTAAATGATATGCAATGGTAGTCACTTTCAAAATTTAAGATATACTCAATATCCACAGAACCTTCAAAAATCAAGTTTTCATATTTAAGTAGAAGCCAGTGTGTTGAGACATACTTTTTAATCAGTCATTTCTTGCTTTCAATATATTTTATTCTGATGAAGTTACAAAAGTAGATACAAAATACTTTTTTTAAAAAAGTACAGTTAACTGACTTAGAAAAATAGATAAAGCCCCTAAAGGTTTAAAAATACAACATAAATTTTTATGTAAAGAACATTTTAAAATATTTTAGATGGTAACCAAGACTAACTTATGCAAACTACTTTCAATGTAGAACAAACACAGAATATTGCTCTATAATAAGTCTATAGCACACTGGTAATCCATCTGGATTTACAGAACACTTGTTTGGAACAGAGTCTAATAATGAAAAGAAAACCCAAGTGAATTTCAGTGCAGATACTTCAATAAAATAACTGCTACCACATGTAATATCACCCCCCTCTTACAGCCTGAAATGTTAAAATTGAATGCAAAAATAGGAAGACCAAAAGACTATTTTCCCTCTTTGCCAGAATTCTATATAATAGTAGAAACCAAGTCCACTTAGTGAACTACTCTCTGGAGGGAAATACTGTGTCTGTTGAAGGTGCTCAGTTTGGTGTCCAGATCAACATTTTTCTGGCCAGAGTTCCATACTGACAAAGATAGCTTCCTGTCATGAGGCAGAAGAAGCTCCAGCATCATAACTGGGTCTGCTTAGAAACACATTTCTAGGACTTACACTCTTTGGGCCTGATCTGTTTGTACTTCTGAGGTAAGGACATCACATTTCAGAAGCTCTACTTATGGTGTGTCTTGCTGCTCAGACAGAAGCTAACAGTATAATCATGGAACCTCCACAAGGTTTTCAAGAGTTACTGTCACTTTGCAAGTTATTATCACCATGAGGATTGTTCCCCTTGCTTCTGCACTACTAGAAAAACTTTGTCTTTGTTATTAAAGTCACGGTGAATACATATCTGCATTTTCAAGTAAGCAGCCACATAAGCTAGAGCTCTGTAAGTCTAAGATGAAAGAAATACCTGTTAGCTGGCAGCCCATAAAGACACTTTATTCATGCAAATCTGAAGAATTAAGGATACAACTGGCTTTCAATATAAAAACTATAGTACAAGGCAGTTTGAATATTTAAACAAAAATCTATACATCATTGTCCAAGTTTTTTTTTTTAAAGGCCTGAAAATTAAAGCACCACAGGATTAGCTGCATAATTTAGCAAGCACTCTCCACCCCATTACTGTAATCATGTTATGAGAAGCAGAGATGTGACTCTGAGGAGACGACTTCCTCTTAGGAAGGGAAGAAAAGAGAGTATTGAAGAACAGGGAAACCCTGAATATGAATAGGTAAATCAAAAGTGAGACCAAGACACAATGATTTCTTCAAACACTTTTCAAAGAGTTGCTCTTTAGCCATGTCAGGAAGGCACCATTCACTTCCCATCCTTTCCCCTTCCTCCAATTCTCCTGCTGTAAGAAGTCGACAAAGAATGTAATGTTTAGGTGGCACTGTTGGTTGAGCCAAACTGGTTTGGGAATCTAGTAATGTTTTCATTAAAACGTAAAAGAAAACAAAATAAAAAACTACATTCTAAATCTCAAATTACCAACAATTTTAAAATTTACAACCCATTAATAAGCTGCCTTTACTACTGTCCTACCATGTGACCATCTTTGGTTTGTTTTGGGGCTTACTCATGAAAACAGAATTTCTGTCACTAAAAATAGTGGAGAGAAGTGAAAAACCTTTTGAGAATATTTGAAATATTAGAAATTATGATGAAAGTATAATCTAATTGAGAAACAATTTCATTCCTTGTAGACTTAAAAAAATTAAAGCCACTGGACACCATTGTGCTTGCCCGTAATCCCATTACTTGAGAGGCTGAGGTTGAAGAATTGGAAGACCCAGGCCAGAGTTGCCAACTTGTGAGACCCTGTCTTGAAATAAACTTTAAAAAAGGGCTTGGGATGTAACTCAGTTGTATAGCGCTTGCCTAGCATGTGCAAGGCCCTGGATTCAATCCTTGGTAACACAAGAAATAAAATAAGAAGTCCACAGGGTTGGAGGTTGAGAGGTAATTACATTCTAGGTGTCATTCAGGAACCCACTCTTTTTTGGGGGGAGGAGTGAGGTAAGGGGGTTCCAGGGATTGAACTGAGGGGCACTCAATCACTGAGCCACATTCCTATCCCTATTTTGTATTTTATTAGAGGCAGGGTCTCACTGAGTTGCTTAGTGCCTCACTAAATTGCTGAGGCTGGCTCTGAACTTGTGATCCTCCTGCCTCAGCCTCCTGAGCTGCTGGGATTAGAGGTGTGCGCCACAGCACCCAGCCAAGGAACCCACTCTCATTTCCAATAATTAGAGAAAATGTGCAGAATGACTGACATTTGGACCTCTCAATACATTTAAAATATGAACTATAGAATGTTTTACAGAGGGCTTTTCTCTTTTTTTCGTGATTACACTACTCTTGAATTCCTTAAACAATGATGGTTTCAGCCTAAATTAAATGAAATAATGTCCTTTAAAATTCTGTGTATTGTTTTAAGAATTTATTGAAATTGAGCTATTAAAAAACCTCATCAAATCAAAGACATCAAGGAGTCTGGTTAGTACTCTGCAAAATCCAAAGCTCTGCAACACAAAATGATGATGAACGAAAGCTTTGATAGTCTTCAAAGAATCAAATAAAAAACAGGCATTTTCTTCACTAAATGTGAAGATTCTTTTATCCCAGTAGAAAGAGAAGAATTTCAAGTTTTGATACAAACAGGATAAAACCCCTATGGGCACTCAATCCACTTTTGAGTAATTAACTGAATGATATAAAGTTGTTTTCTTTTTTTTTTTTTTTAACCTATTTTCCCATTATGTTGACTTTATACATACACTCTGTGTCAAGTATAGGTAGCAGACCAAACCTTTAGCTGTGTTATAAAATGTATGCACCTTCATGTTTTTTTTTTTTAATTGTGGTTTTAAATTTTGTCCTTATTGGGATAAAGTTTGTGTATTTCTATACTACTCTTAAAAGTACAGAAGTAACATTTTTAAGAAATAAAATAATAAAATACTCTGAGTACTTTCTACCACTCTCTGACCCAGAACTGCAAGGCCTCTGAAAAACAACATAAATGAACAGTGGCTGGGCTGGGGATGTGGCTCAAGCGGTAGCGCGCTCGCCTGGCATGCGTGCGGCCCGGGTTCGATCCTCAGCACCACATACAAACAAAGATGTTGTGCCCACCGAAAACTAAAAAAATAAAGATTAAAAAATTCTAAAAAAAAAAAAAAAAAAAAAATGAACAGTGGCTTTGAGACCTAAGTTTGCCAAATTTTTTTGGAAACTTTTTCTTAATCAAAAGCTATATATTAATTGATTTGAAAGAAGCATTTCAAAATAAAAACCTACAAGACCATCATTAGAATGTAAAAAAAATTATCTCTGATACACACACATTCCTAATAATTTAGGTAGATGTGAATACAATCCCAAATAAAGATTACAAAATAAAGTCACTTTAAAAATAACTTTGGTTACTCCCCATTCCACATATGCCATAAGAGATTTAAACTGTGATTGTGGATTTTGAAAAAATATATATTCTTATCTATAAAAACACTAGCATTCAAACTTGAAACTAAAGATTATCTAAAGTGACACAAAAGTTCTAAATGTTAAGGAAACTTAAAAATAACTTTCCTTTTTGTAAAATAAAAGCAGAATAAAACTGATCTGATTGTGTTATTAGGAAATTTGTTCTGGAAACTAATTAATAAATTATTGGTAAAAACTCTTACTATGTGTTATGTTGTCAACAGAAACTGATTCAATCATTTTGCTGAGCAAAAAAGAAAACTACAGGCTAGTAATTACATGTTACAACCAAGTATGACTCTGACAATAATGGGAATGGTCCCACAGTCCCTCTGATTTTGCTGTGTCCTTAAGGTCTCATTCTGAAACTATCAGGCCCACCTACCTTTGGGACAATTTTACCTGTAGACACAGAAAACAGGTATCTTTTTATCTTGTTTTCTTTAAGTTTGTATCACTAGTCTATAACAGATAACAATGAAATATCTCTAGCAGTAGATGAAGCAAGAGGGTAACTTTGTTTTGAAGAAACATTTATCTGTCTTTCGAGCCAAGCTTCTCAATTAATTCCTGAAGAGGTGCCAACTCACGCCTATCAATCAGATTAA
Source organism: Spermophilus citellus (assembly GCF_964194105.1). NCBI lineage: Eukaryota > Metazoa > Chordata > Mammalia > Rodentia > Sciuridae > Spermophilus > Spermophilus citellus. Next base: position 52,290,115 of record NC_138193.1, on the reverse strand, counting down.
ACTCCTAAAAAGAGAAAAAAAAATAAAATTTAAAAATGGTCCTAAATTAAAACTCTTTTAATTTCTTATTTTTAGAGAAAGGATTCACAACCCTAGTTTTCTGAAATTCAAAAGAATTATCTAATGAGCTCTGTAAACATTTTAAAGCAATTATTTTTATTCTTTTTAAAAATACTAGTGTTTCTTGAAAAAACCCTAAAAGCCCCACAAATGTGATATTGTGATATATACTGGTCTTCCTCATGGCTGTTTTCCTGACATACAGCTCCTAACATCCTTGAAGTCTTCAGAGTGGCAAGAGTGTCTGTTTTGGGCACTAATGAGATGACTGGTAGCTGGGAGCCCTTGAAGAGTACCATGATGAGGCTGCTCACCAGAAAGATCAAGGCACGATTACTGTGTTTTGGGACTTTCATCCCACCCAACCATGGAGAGAAAAGAGCTGCTGAAGGATGAGTTAATCACTAATGGATGATGATGTAATTAATCACAGCCAAGTAATGCACTCCCCATGAAAACCCAAAAAGACAAAATTCAGAGAGCTTCTAGACAATAGATGAACACATGGAGGTTTCTGGAGGATGTTATGCCTGGAAAGGGTATGGTATTGAAGCTCATATCCCTTCTCCCAGGCCTCACACTTTGCATCTCTTCTCTCTGGCTATTCATCTGTATCCCTCAAAATATCCTTCATAATAAAATGATAAAGGTGTTTCCCTGAGTTCTGTGAACAACTCCTACAAATTAATGAAACTTAAGGAGAGTGTCCTGGGAACCCTGATTTATAGCTGCTCTATCAGAAATGATACCCACTACTTTATTTTTTTTTTTTTGGGGGGGGGGGGGGACAACCCACTACTTTTGACTGATGTCTGAAGTTGGGGGCAGGACTTGTGGGACTAAGCTCTGAAGTTGTGGGATCTCACACTATCTCCAGATAGTTAGTGTCAGAATTTAGTTGAGTTAGATTAGAGGACACTCAGCTGGTGTCTGCTGTAAAATGGACTGCCTGCTTAGTGTATATGGGGGAAAACCCATACATTAGATCTGTTGTGAGAGTAAAGTAGGAGTTATTCCCCGCCCCCATATTCTTTGCTAGAGGACTTATTAAATAACTGATTATAGCGATCATAGGTATGATCCTCCCTATGTCACATGTGTTTGTGTATAAACGATATTTATATACATATGTGTTTGTATGTATATGTGTGTGTGTGTGTGTGTGTGTGTGTATATATATATATATATAAAATACATATTTGAATTTACATAGAAATTACCTGAAAACTACAAACTGAACTTTTGATAGTGGCCACCTCTGGGGTAGAAGACTTTTTACTTTTACACCCAAACATTCACATGTAACAATCTTGGAAGAAAAGAAAGACTATGGTATGTTTTCCTTTGTGTTACACAAAGAATCAGAGTACACAATATCTACTGAAATGCTATTAGGCTTTCCTTCCATAAAATGATATCTAGACAGACATATTTACATTTTACATACAAAATTATACAGCTCTAAATTAGGCTAGAAGGAGTCCAATTCTTTGATCTTTTTTCAAACAATGTGAATTATTTTTATTTTTTAAAATTTTTATTAATTTATTTTTTATGTGGTGCTAAGGCTAGAACCCAGTGCCTCACATGTGCAACGCAAGTGCTCTACCACTGAGCTACAACCCGAGCCCCTTTTTTGATTTTTAAAAGTAATCATTCTAATTAAGTGCTCTACATGTCCCTCAATGATACACCCTAACCACAGACCTGGGGAAGCCAGAGGCAGAAGGCCCAATGGAAGTAATACCTTTTGATGCTGCTGTATAGATTAATAAAAACAATATGGGGAAAAAAAATAAAACAGAAGAGAAAACCTGCTTGTGCTTAGCTGCTCTACAATCTATAAATAAGGTACACTGGTCTATTAAGGTTACCAATCCAAACAAGTCCAAGTTGCATGACCCAGAAATCAATATGGTTCACTTACCTGAACAAAGAAAATAAAGTGCTTAAAGGAGGTGTTAAGGTGGGCCTCCTCTTGCAGCTGCATCACAGAATCAAAGTGCTGATGATAAATATGGGCATAAACCCTGAACAGACGCTTTAGAATGGTCTTTGCCACAGACATAAAGTTTTTGGGAAATGGGACACCTATAACCCAAAATACACATATATCAGTTTTTTATCTAATTGAATAGTAGCAAGTTTTGACAGTGCCATAAGCACCTGCAACATACATATACACTTACAAGCACACACAAGCTTATTTCTATATATTGAAAAGACAAAGTGAAAACTCCCAAGTCTAAGTATATTCCTCACAAACACTCTTTTCTGATTGCCTCAGAACAGCAGGCACAGGCATCAAATTATACAAGATTTTGCTGAATCAAAATTCAAATAAATAATTTTTTTGGGGGGGTTGGGGTACCAGGGATTGAACTCGGGGGCACTTGACCCAGCCCTATTTTTTATATTTTATTTAGAGACAGGGTCTCACTGAGTTGCTTAGTGCCTCAGTATTTGCTGAGAAGCTGGCTTTGAACTCATGATCCTCCTGTCTCAACCTCCCAAGCTATTGGGATTATAGGTGTGCATCACCATGCCCAGCTCAAATAAGCAATTTTACTGTTAGAGTTTAATATCAAAGTTTCTTCCTAAGATTAAATCCAACAGTATTTTAATTATAAATAGAGTATTGTTTTGTGATTTATAACTCTTAAGAAAAAGTACATGTATACTTTTTCTCTCTCAACTGGGACTGGAACTTTCCTACCCAAAGAGAAGTACAGGTACATTTTGAGTCATTAACATCCACATGTAAAAAGTATTTAATATTCCCAGGTACGGTGGCACACACCTGTAGTCCCAGCAGCTTGCGAGACTGAGACAGGAGAATCGAAATTTCAAAACCAGACTCAGCAAAAAGGCGGCGCTAAACAATTCAGTGAGACCCTGAGTTCAATCCACTATACCCCCACCCCCCAAAAAGGTATTTTATCTTCTGAATTACTTTGGAAAAGCCAGTTTTCATTTTCCTGTAGCTTAAAAGGTGGGTATGAACCCTGAAAAAAGGAAAGAGAACCTCCCTATTTTTCAAAGAAAATAAACACCAATTTAAATAGGTGGCTGTGTGTGTGTGTGTGGGGGGGGGTCTCTCTCTCTCAACAGTGGAGATAGGGTTGCAACTGGTTACATTTCTAACAATTCTTTTTTTTTTTTTTTTTTTGGTACTGGCATTGAGCCCAGGGGTGCTTAACCACTGAGCCACATTCCCACTCCTTTTTATATTTAACTGCAGACAGGGTCTTACTAAGTTGCTTAGGGCCTTGCTACATTACTTAGACTGACTTTGAACTTATGATCCTCTTGTCCCAGCCTCCCGGGCCACTGGGATTACAGGTGTGCATCACAGTGTCTAGCTCATTCCTACAAATTTTGGTTGACAAAATATTAAAATCTCTTAGAAAAACAGAGGCAGGAGAAAGAATACAATTTACACTGGCTACAGAGAATAAACACTAAGAAGGCATCTGCTTCCAAAACAACCAAGATGAGTTAGCCTTAAATGCCTGTTCCACAATACTATTCTTAAAATACCTCCTTTTTCCAACCCTTTAGAAAGCAAAGGCTTATTTAAACACTCTTTCCCTGCATTCTTTCTTTTATTCTTACTCCTTCACTGCTTGAAATCAAGTATATTTTGCAGATTTTTGTGGTTATTCCGCTCCCTCCCAAGTCTTGTCAAACTTGACTTTTCAAATATTACACCAGAGCTTATGTAAATGTTTCTGTGGGCAGGATCTTGTATTCAGGTATTAAAAAGGCAGATTTTAAAAATCAAATACCAGGCCTGGGATTGTGGCTCAGTGGTAGAATGCTTGCCTAGCATGTGCGAGGCTCTGGGTTCAATTCTTGGCACCACATAAAATAAATAAAATAAAGGTATTGTGTCCAACTACAACTAAAAAATAAAATATAAAAAAAATTTTATGGGGCTGGGGATGTGGCTCAAGCAGTAGCGCGCTCGCCTGGGATGCCTGCGGCCCGGGTTCGATCCTCAGCACCACATACCAACAAAGATGTTGTGTCTGCCGAGAACTAAAAAAATAAATATTAAAAAATTCTCTCTCTCTCTTTCTCCTCTCACTCTTTCTTTAAAAAAAAAAAAAAAAAAAAATTTAAAAAAATCAAATACCCGTTCATTCAAAATGTACAAATGGGAATTTTAATATTAATAACTTGAATATATTACTAAATATTATCAATAAACAGTTCTAATAAGAATAAATAATGAATAAAAGTTAAGTCATAACATAAGGGGGGATTCTAGACCATCAGAATGAATTAATTATCAAAGAATGGGAATCTCAGAAAAAAAGAATAAAGTAAAAAATGTTTTCTGTCTATAAGAGGGAAACCTTAGTGAGTAAAAAAGTAATTTGTTTTGATCCAAGTACTTTCCAAGTGGAATTTAACATATTTGAGCAAAGGCAGTATACAATAAAGAATCTGTGAGAAAGGAAGTAACAGAATGGAAAAAGTGACCACAGCAAACAGACCAAGTATAACAACTTGATATAAATTTTTCTCCTGAAAAAGCCTCTACTTAGATTGCAAAAAGGAATTCAACAATATGTTGCTCACAGATACTCAAATTGAAAATGACAAGGACTAATCTCCTCCTTGAATAATGATGCCAAAATCTTCATCAAAATACTAACAAGTAAGAAAAACTCTTCTAGCAGAAAAAGAAAAGAAGGGGTTGCAGGTATAGCTCACTGGCAGTGTGTGCTTTAGCATGCAAAAGGTTAGCATAAATAAATAAATAAATAAATAAGGAGAAAGTCTTATAGTCATCAATAGTAGATACAAGAGAAATTTCTGATTAAAAAAAAAAACTTACAACCATCCAGATTTTAAAACATTTTTATAATAGAAGTGAATCGATATTTCATTAATATGATTTAAAAAAAATCCATACCCCTTTAACAAGAAATTCCTGTTTACTGAGGAAATTCTACAGGTATTTCAATAAGTATAAGGAAACAAAATAAGGATGCTTTGCCATTGTCACTATAATTCAGCATTTTTCTGGAAGTCAGTGCAATTAGATAAGCATAAAACAAGAAGAATACATAGCAGAAGAGAAGAGTCCAAATTAACATCATCTTCATATGAGGTTATATACTTAAAAAAACTCAAGAGAACTGACCAAAAACTAATGGATACAAAGTTTGATGTTATAAAATTTATAGAAAAATCAACAGCTTTCTTACATATCAAATAATAATCAGAAACCAGATATCAATAAAAAGTATAAAATGCCTAGGAATAAATTTAAGAAACTTGAAGGATTAAATAAACTATAGAACTTTATAAGCAGATAAAAGACAAAAGTGAATAAAGAATGTTATCTTGTTGTTCTTGGCTAAGAAGACTCAGTATTGTAAAGAGAACAAGAATCCTTGTATTTATCTGTAAAAATTGGATGAAACCATAAGTAAAATCTAAGACAGTTTTTTACCTTAAGACAATGATTCTAAGTTCTTTGGAAGAACAAATATCGCAGAATAGCTGGGAATATTCTGAAAAAAAAAAAAAAAAGAGAAGGGAAGGGACACTAGTCCTAGAAGATGCTAAAAGATATATGACAAGGTGAATTAAAACAGTGGAATTTCCATAGCAAGAGATAAAAAGACCCTAAAAAATATGGCAATTTGTTGTGCACATGAGATAATCAAGAGAGAAAAGACATGCTATATATTCAAAAGTGATATTGGGACAAAGTGGCTAGCTATTGTGTTTGGAAAAAAATGAAGGCAGCATTCAGAAGAAAAAAATCCTGACCTAAGACTTACATGGAAAAACAAAAACACTAGATGAAAACATAAGTATTTTTTTTTCTTTTTTTAAAGAATTTGTTAAGGAATATCAATGGCAATTTTTTAAAATATTTATTTTTTAGGGCTGGGATTGTGGCTCAGTAGTACAGCGTTCGCCTAGCACGGACAGGACCCGGGTTCGATCCTTAGCACCACAGAAAAATAAAGGCATTATGTTGTGCCTATCTACACCTAAAAATATAATAAATAGTTTTTAAAAAAATATTTATTTTTTAGCTTTAGGTGGATACAATATCCTTATTTTATTTTTATGTGGTGCTGAGGATCGAACCCAGTGCCTCACTCATGCCAGGCGAGTGCATACTACTTGAGCCATATCCCCAGCCCCAACATAAGTGTTTTTTATAACCTGGAAGTAAGGAAAGCTTTTTCATCACTACTGAAATCCAAATCATAAAGGAAATGATTAATAGGTCAAAATAAATATAGGTGATCAATAAACAAAACAATGCTCAATCTCATCAATAGTTTTAAAATGCACATTAAAACAAATTCAAAAAAATTTGGTAAAGATTTTAAAATGGGTAAATAAACGTGTGATGAAGAAACAGACACAAACATAATGGAGGTACAATGATACAGTGAGAAAAACTTTTTGGAGAAAAAGATAGTAGTCTCTATTAAATTATTTTAAGGTAAAAAAGTGTTAAAAAGATTACATCTATCATTCAGAAAGAAAAATAAGTTTTACAATATTAACTCACCAATCTTAGAAGGAAAAAGAGTTTCATCATCAAGCTGATCCTGAACCCAAGTCATCAGATAGTCAATGTATTTTGGTGCAGAACATTTGATTGGCTTTTTAATATTAGTACCATCTGCCCAATGATATTCATATCTGGAAAGAAAAGTGTTTTACCCATAGTTTTCAAAACCATTAACAAATGTGTAACTTACAATCAAAGCAGGTCCACATTTTATCAATACACTATATGTAACTTTTAACAAATTACCTAAAGTTCTATTGAAGATATATTTTAAGTTCCCTATAGAATATTCTAAAATGTGACAACTATAACTGGAAGAAAAAAGGGAGACAATGTGGCAGCTGATGGATGTTTTATAGGACAGCTTTGGGAACTGCATTCCTGTCTAAGGAGAATAGTGCTAAGGACTGAGCAAGGAGGTGGTGGATCCACTACATTCTAAGATCCTTGGCCATAAATTATTATCACCAATGGAACCAAGATTATAAAATCCTGTTTCTTGGAGAATGTTAGAGAAATACCTTTTGGGCATGTATATTTTCTCCCTTCACCTTTGCTAAGCTAGAACAATTAACAAGATTTATGCAAAACTGTATAAACTATTTAAGCTACAGAGAAGTTTAAAATTCTTATTTTGTATTTGGTACCAGGGACTGAACTCAAGAACACTAAACCATTGAGTCACTTCTCCAGACCTTTTTATTTTTTGAGACAGGGTCTTGCTAAGTTGCTTAGGGCTTCCCTAAGTTGCTGAACCTGGCTTTAAACTCACAATCCTCCTGCCTCAACCTCCAGAGTTGCTGGGATTACAGATGTGTGCCACCATGTTGGCTCTATTTTAACTTCTTTTAAAGTTTAAGGATTAAAACTTATAACATAAAATAACAATATCCCTTCCAAAATACAGCAATAAAAATAGGACTGGAAAACACAAATACAACAAAAATATTAATCTCATCACACCCTCACTTACAATGTAAGTAAGAAAGAGTTCTACTCTAAAATTTTTCTTGAAAATTATTACAGTCAAAATAGTTTTCAACCTAGCATCTTTTTTATTAAATTGTATTCATTTTGTTAATACTAAATAAGCAAAGTAAAAAAAATCAAATATTAAAAAGTCAACTAAAGGGCTGGGGTTATGGCTCGGTGATAGAGCGCTTGCCTAGCATGCGTGAAGCACTGGGTTCAAATCTCAGCACTACATATAAATAAATAAAATAAAGGCCCATATAAAGGTCCTAAAAAATATTTTTTAAAAAGTCAACTAAAAACTCTTTAAGAAATTTATTTAAAAACTAGCAAGAGGAATGGTAAATGTTAATCTGTTAATCAAATTGAAAAAACAGAACCTTTGTACTTTTGTGATGCAAGATAAACTTATGTCAAATTTCTATACTTTTATTCAGACTCACTATGATATATATAAATCAAACACTGAGAAATCACATATCAAAATATTTAATATTAACAGTTACACACTGGTAAAGCACCAGTGCAATCCCCAGCATCACAAAAACAAAGCAACCATAGCTATAGTAGGTGAGTATTCAAGAACTAATAAAATTGAATTACCTTTACATAAGCAAACAAGGATAAACAAAAAGTCTTTATTATTTAACTTATATATCAATTTGTGAGAAAGCAAGATAATCCAAACACCTATATAATAGGCTGTATATGCACCTGGGACCTGCAGACATGACTGGACAGCTTGCTTCAGTGCAGAATTCTGTAATAGTTCCATACAACATGTTAATCTGATTGAAGAAATCCACAGCTGCGGAGAGAATGGCAGAACTGTGTTAAATATCTGTATAAACACAACAAAAATGTCAGACCTATCAGTTGAGGGCCAAGTGGATGATTTTTTTTTTTTTTTTTTTTTTTTTGAGATGGGGGTCTCTGTATTGCTCAGATTGGTGCCAAACTCCCTGGCTCAAATGATCCTCCTGCCTCAGCCTCCTGAATAACTAGGACTATAAGCACCTGCCACCATATCTGACTCTAAGTTAACTTTTAATATACTAAACTTCTAACCAGCATTTAGAAAAGCAAAATACTAGAGATAAAACTTTAACTTAATTGTTAATATTACACATCATTAGAATAGATAATTTGGTTATATCCAAGGGAATGAAAAATCCATAGCTTATTAATCGGACCAAGACAGTATGATTTGTTAGGAAAGAGGAAAAAAAAAAAGGTGCTATGAAATATACTGTGAGTAGATATATTAGCTATATCAACAAACACTTAAAATATCTAATTCAGCATAAATATGTGAAGCCTCCAGCATATTGAGAACATAAAAATCCCTTGCCCTGGGGTCTCCATCTAACAGAAGGGACAAAATTAAAAGAAATGAACAATACAAAAATACAAAAAGGTAAGACCCGAAGGTCAAGAGTAAGTCCAAGTATTACTGGGAAAAAAGTCTATCTAAAAGGAACTAATTAAAAAATAAATAAATAAATAAAAAGAAAACTTATCTACAGAGAAACTTGCACAGGTATTCTTTACAGCAGAATTACTCATAACTGCCTAAACGTGGAAGTAACTGGTATATTCTTCAGTAGGTGACTGATAAATCTAGAAAATGGAAGATTCAGGGCTAAAAATATTAGGGCTAAAAACCAAAAGACATGAAGAAACTTAAATAAATATTACTAAGTAGAAGAAGCCATTCTGAAGAGGCTTCACACTGTAGAATTCTAACTATATGACATTCTGGAAAAGGTTAAACTGTGAAGACAGTAAAAATGATAAGGAGACAGAAAAAAAAAAAAAAAAAGATCAGTGACTGCCAGAAGATTTGTGGAAGGAGAGATTAATAGGCAAAACACAGAAATTTTTTAGGCAGTGAAAACACTTTGTGATGATACTATAATGTTATATATCATTATAAATTTATCCAAACCTGTAAAACTCTACTATAAACTAGGAAGTTGGAGCCAGGCATGGTGGTACTCGCCTGTAATCCCAGCAGCTCTAGAAGGTGAGACAGGAGAGGAGAATCCCAAGTTCAAAGTCAGCCTCAGCAATGGCAAGGCTCTAAGCAACTCAGTGAGACCCTGACTCTAAATAAAATACAAAATAGGGCTGGGGATGTGGCTCAGTGGTCAAGTAACCATGAGTTCAATCCCCAGTACCACCACCACCACCAACAAAATAAACTAGGAAGTTGGATGATTAAAAAAAAAGGACTAGATTCTATGGATATATCACTACCTATCAAGTAGTCTACCATACAACAAATAATAACAAAAATCAAATCTGGATTTGATTAAGATCCCAAATCTGCAATAACATGGTAACTGTTAGCTATACATGGCTACTTACATTAAAATTTATTTAAATTAAATTAAAATTTCAGTTCCTTAGTCACACTAGCTACATTTGAAGGTATAGAACATTCTCATCTTTACAGAAAAGTTCTATTGGACAGAGCTGCTTCAGATCTAACAATGAATATGGGAGATAAAAGGAGGGACAGCACAATAGACACTTTGGGGATCCAATTAGCAGAATTAATACTCTGGAACATAAACAATGTGGTTTCTTCAACAATGAAGAAAGCAGGGGAAAAGGACTGCAATGAGGAGAAACCTGGATTAAGAGATTCAAGAAACACAGAGGTTTTTCCTGGATCCTAATTTAAATCAAGCTTAAATTAAAAAAAAATAATAATAAAAATTGCTGGGTGAGGTGGCACACACCTGTAATCCCAGCAGCTCGGAGGGCTACACAGGATGATCACAAGTTCAAAGCCAGCCTCAGCAACTTGGCAAGATCCTGTCTCTAAATAAAATATTAAAAGGGCTGGGGATGTGACTCAGTGGTTAAGTGCCCCGGGTTCAATCCCCAATATTAAAAAAAAAAAAAAAAAAAAAAAAATATATATATATATATATATATATATATATATATATATAGGATAGTCAGTGAAATGTGAACACTGACAATTAAAACATTAAAGAATGACAGTACTATCATTATTTTTAAAAGGAGTTCTTTCTTGTCTTTAGAGATACATCTGAAGTATTTATAGATGAAATAATATGTTGGAGATTTTTTTTTTCAAAATACGGGGGATATAGAAGCACAAATTGGCTACAAATTGATATATGCTGAAGCTGGATATCTATGTTTGAAATTTTCTATTAAAAAGTTCTCAGAACTAAGAGGCACTCTAACCTCAGCACATCAGTCCATGCCATGACATCATTCTCTTGAACTCAGAGTGACCCTTTGGCACATGGATCCGTGGATTTTCTCTCTCAATTTCCTTTGACTATTCCTAAGTCATAAATCAATTGATTGCCCATAGAAACTGCAATCAATTTTTCTGTATGTATAGGCAAATGAGTACTACTAGGAGTGCAGGCAAAACGGCCCAGATGGATTCCTTAGAAACTCATGGTCCATGATAGAATTCATGTATGTATTAATCTTTTACTTGACCTTACTCAGCTCTTCATGGTATTCTCCTTAGGAATTACCTCAAAGCATTTCATTTTTTTTTTTTTTAACTCACGTTACTCTACTCAATCACACAAGCCACAATTACGTATTCTGAAGAACACAGCTTTGAATGTATTCGTGCTTATGTTTCCTTACAGATACTATATTATAAAAGGTATGCCTATAAAAGAAAACTCATTAACAAGATTTTAGCAAGATCTTTCCAAAAACCAATGAAGTTAAGTATTGTTAAAAACTTACTATTAACAGCAATCCACTCATTGAGATCTTCTCCCTCTGGCAACATAACAGCCTGTCTCAGATTCCCACTTCCTAGAGTTGCTTCTGCGTGTTTTAAGAGTTCATACTGGTGAGAGCCTTCAGGAATATTCTTCTTTGGTTTGAATGTTTTAGAAGAACGGCTACTGCTGTTGGATCAAAAGTAAAAATGTATGAGTTTTTAATACTAAAAGCAGAACGGCACAATTTTAGGCATATAAATCACTGTGTAAAATGAGAAAAAAAAATTCCTAAGGCAAGTATGATGGCAATGCTATAACCCTAGCCACTCAGGAGGCTAAGGTAAGAGTATCGCAAGATTCAGGTCAGCCTCAGCAACTTAGCAAGGCCCTAAGCAACTCAGTGAGACCCTGTCTCTAAATGAAATATAAAGAAGGACTAGACATGTGGCTCAGTGGTTAAGCACCCTGGGTTCAATTCCCAGTACCAAAAAAGAAAAAATTCCTTGGAAAAGGACAGGATGGAAGGGATTTGATGACCACAATAAAAAGAATGTTTTAGGGATGGGATGTAGCTTAATGGTAGACTGCCTGCCTAACATGCACAAGGCACTGATTTTAATTACTAGCACCCCCTCAAAAAAAAAAAAAAGGTTTATATTTTTTTACTCATGAAAACAGAATAGCACAATTTTACAAATAAGGCAATTTTGTTGGAATGAAAACCTACTATAAAGGATACTTTAACCAAAGAAAATACTTGGATTCTAGTCCTTGATCTGCCACTGGCTCTGTGACTACCTGAGAATCCTAACCTTTTGACCTAATTTCCACCTGCAGAAAATAGTGAAGAGAGGGAGTTAGCTCTGAAGTTCTCCGTTTCAGAATCCAGTTTTCTACATTGAAATATTTGAGATGCTATCAAAGGAAACCACAGAAAAAGAAACAAACAATCTGAAGTTATAGCAGGGAAAATAAATGAGACAGATGTAACTTGTTATGGGGGAAGTTTTTACTCCTATTTTATACCATCCACAATGTCCTCCTAAAATGAAACAAAACCTAGAAATCTTAAAGAAAAAAATGGACCGATTTTAAATCAGAACAATTAGAACTTCCATAGAAGAGCAAAAAGACAGGCAACAACAACAAAAAAGTACTGGCAACATATTTATACAAGATTAAGTGAATAAAGGACTTCTAGAATTTGTTAAGGAACCTTTTAGAAAAAATGGGCTAAGGAGACAAAAAAGGCAATTTAGAAGTACAATGATCAATAAACATGTGAAGAAAAATTGTTCAATTTAAGTAAGATACATTTTTTTCCTAGTCTGAGTGTCAAAAGTTAAAATGATTATATATATAAGTACAGAGAAATGAGTATCTTAACATTCTATCACTGGAAGTGCAAAGTGAATAACATTTTAGTAGGGTTATATGGCAGTACCTTCTAACACTTTTTGAAAAGCTCCCCAATCAATCCATTCCACTTTTAGGTAACTCTGCTAGATGTGGATAAGGATTTGTAGATAAGGATTTCCAAGATGATGATGATGATGATAATGATTATTTTGGTACTGGGAATTGAACCCAGGGACGCTTAACCTCTGAACCACATCCCCAGCCCTTTTTATATTTTATTGTGAGATAGGGTCTTGCTAGTGGCTTAGGGCTTTGCTAAATTGTTGCAGCTGGTTTTGAACTCACAATCCTCCTGCCTCAGCCTCCCAAGCCCCTGGGATTACAGGTGTGCACCACTGTGCCCAGCTCCAAGATTATTTTTAATAGTGAAAAACATGGAGGGGATTTAGGGGTACACACCTGGTTCAATCCCTAGTGTCCAAAAAAAAAAAAAGTGAAAAAACTGAAAATGATCCTAAAGTTTACCAGTAAATGAATAAACTAACTATAGTACTGTAGTAAAGAAGATGACAGTGGGCTGGGATTGTGGCTCAGCGGTAGAGCACTCGCCTAGCACAGACGGGACCTGGGTTCGATCCTTAGCACCACATAAAAATAAAGGCATTGTGTGTGTCCATCTATACCTAAAAAATAAATAAATAATTTTTAAAAAAAAGAAGACGACAGAATGCATATGTCATACATATGTTCACATGAAAGATTCAAAACATGGCTAACACATTACAGAACCAAATGTATAGCAGAAGCCCAATCTGTTAATGCATAGAGTATCAAAGCAATACATGTTAAAACTGGTAATTATTTCTAGGAAGGGTAAGGAAATAAACAGTAGACTTTCACTTTACCTGAAGATTCTGAATTTTAAACAAGAGTGTAAGAAGTAAAAAAGCCAGGCATGGGGGCACATAAACCCAGGTTAGCCTGGCAACTTAGTGAGACCTTGTCTCAAAATAAAATAAAAAGGGCTGGGGATGTAGCTCAGTGGTAGAGCATTTGTCTAGCATGTGCAAAATCCTATGTTCAATACCTCATACCACCACCACCAAAAAGAAAAAGAAGAAAAAAAGAATTGTGAAAACAGTAAAAATCAAATATAGATAAAGATTTTATTAATATGATAAAGAACTACATTTAAGAGGGAGTATTAAATTAGAAGGACCAGCCCTTTACACACAGAAATAAGCTGTTAATGACCAAATCTAGAAAACTAACATGAAATAATTTCTCAAGATTCAATATAATCTTCGTCTAACTCAAGACTGTTGCACTTCAAATTATACCACCAAGACAGTGAAAATGATCCACAGGATAGAAGAAAATACTTGCAAATCACAGATGTGGTAAGAAGTTTTTATCCAAAATTTATAAAGAACTCTTACACCTTAAAAACGACAATCGGATAAAGGGTATGAATAGACTTTACACAAAAAAGAAGCTCAATATTATTAGTCATTAGAGGAATGCAAATAAAATCAGGAGATCCCACTTTATATTCAGATGGCTATAATCAAAATGACAACTAACTAGTGCTAAAGAGGGTGTGGGGAAATTGAAACCTCCTCACAGTGCTGATGGGAATGTAAAATGCTGTATATTTGGCAGTTCCTCAAGAAAATAAACCCAGATGTAACATATAAACCAGCAATTCCACTCCTGGGTATATACCCAAGACGGGGTAGCCACACAAAAACATGTTCATAGCAGCATTCATGAATAGCCAAAATGTGTAAATAACTCAAGTGTCCATCAACAAGCAAAATACTAGAAAGAATCTAAAATTTCTCACATTAAAGAAGGGGTAAAAAATAAATAAATAAAAATAAAGAAGGGGTAAACTCTGGTTATGAAACACTGTATTTCAATAAAATTTAAAATGCCAAACAAGTGGATCATGTTTATCACTAAAATGATTATTTAAGCATACAGCTGAGCAATACTGTATGAGAGAGAACGACCTAAGAATAAGATGCTATAGAGCAAGGCTTCTCAAATCTCAATGTGCATAAAAATCAGAGAACTTAAAAATTGTCCATTTAAGCCTCGTTTGGGCCCAAGCTTTCTTTCTAAAATGAGATTCTACTGAGGCCAAGAGTAGTTAAAAAGTCATAAAATCAGTAAGTGGGCAGAATCGAAAGTGGACAGGAGAGTCTGGCTGCAAGGCCCACATCTTACTTCCAGCTTTCTCCAACTATGATACTACACATTTTCCTGTGGCAGCATTTTTCCATGGGGGTAATTTAATACTGACAATAACGAAACCAGACATATGATAGAGTAAAAAGCTAAGTCAGCAAGAATCGTCACTAGAGTTTGAGACTGCAGAGAAACTGGGAACCCCGGGCAAGGCCAGGCCTTCAGAACGCCTCCCCGCCCTCGGGGGTGCTCGGGCGGAAAAGTTTGAAGGCTCTGCCGGCCTCGGGGCCTTTCAGCGCCCCAACCTCAAGCTCAGCTTCCTTTGCCTCGACCTTCATCTCCGTCAGGCCCTCCCTACTGTCGGCCACCCCGGTGGACTCGAGGAGGGGCAGAGTGGACGCCAGCTACCCGACCCTGATCCTGGGCCGGGTCATCATCTCGGGACCCTGTAGGCCGTCCCCGACCTCCGCCCTCAGCCTGGCGCCCTCCGCGGGGCCCTACTTACAAGAGGAAGCTCATCTTCGGTCCTAGGAGATCAGGGGAGGGGCCGCTGGCCCCCGCCCCGTCAGGATTCGGAACTGGCGCGGGAACCGAGAGGAAGAGAACGGTCCTCTGATCGCGGACAGCGGAAGGAGGGCAGCAGGGTCTCCGAGCTCGGGTTTTAGAGGCTGCAGGCCTGAGTGAACCGCGGCGTCTGGCTCCCCCGCCTCCCCCACCTCACAGATCCGAAATGCGGAACCAGCAAAATCTCGCGAGCCAAGCCTTCGCCCCGCCCCTCAGAAAGGGACTTGACATCCGTTTCATCCCGCCCCGCTCTTACAGATAAGCCAATCAGCGTTCTGAATGTCGGGACTTCCCTCTCTTGGAGGCGTGGCGAGGGAACGCGGTGGTCCGGAAGAGGGGCTGGCTTTGCACTTGCTGGAGCTTGGTGTTGCTGTGTTTCATCCTTATTACCCCGGTAGCCGAAGCGCTGTTATGAGCAATATACACCACTGCAATTGTTTAAAAAATTTAAACTAATTTTTTAATAGAGATACATTTACATAGAATAAAATTCTCCCCTTCAAAATGTACATCTCATTGCAGTTTTTTTTTTTTTTTTGGGTGTATGTATTCAGATTTGTGCAACCATCATCACTTTATCTAGTTCTAAGAGCGTTTTCATTCCTTACCATTCCCTGTCGCTCCCAACTCCTGGCAACCAATAGTCTACTTTTTTAAAATTTTATTTTATTTATTTATTTTTTTATTTTTAGTTGTAGTTGGACACACTACCCTTGTTTTATTTATTTACTTTTTATGTGGTGCTTAGTATCAAACCCAGCGCCTCGCGCATGCTAGGCGAGCGCTCTACCGCTGAGCTACAACCCCAGCCCCTCTACTTTCTATTTCTATGAATTTTCTTATTCTGGACATTTCATATAAATAGAATCATTCAGTAAGTAATCTTTTGTGACTGGCTTCAGCATAATAAGATTCACGCCTCTAGCATATTTGAGGACTTCATTTCTTTTACAAAATGAATAAAATTCCATTGTGGAACACAGCAAATTTTGTTTATCCATTCATCTATTGATGGACAAATTTGGGTTGTTTTTTCATTTTTCAATCATTATGATTAATGCTGTGAACATCCAGGTACAGGTTTTTAATGTGGGTGAAGGATTCAATAACACCAAGTGACCACTAACACACACCATAGTGGAATGAAGAACACAAGGAAAAGGGAAATTGTGGGAGACTAGAGAAATACCTCAGCAAATGGTTGTGCAGGAGGTCTGGTGTAAATAAGATTGTCCCATGTACCTGTTACCATGATTTTCATGTTTATTTTATTTCATTGAAATATTACCTGTTATGTTGAATTAATTTTTTTATTGTGTTGAATTTTGTAGTTTATAATTTAAAACATGATTTGATATACCTGAATAGAAGCTATATACCTAAGGGTGCAGACTCATACTTTTTTTCATGACTTATATTCCCTAAGTAATACAATTATCATAAAAACATCATGAGAAAAAAGGATTCAAGAATGTTTTTTCACCTTTTGGTGGGATTGTTTTTTAAGCCAAAAAATTATTAAATCAATGAAAGATCAGCAATTTATTAGATAAAGCTTTTAATATTGTTAGATTTATAGAGGAAAAGAGATAATCTTCAGGATTAGGTGAAAATCCCAGGTCAATATTTGACTGATATCAGTATAGTCCCCTTAGGAATAAAAAAATAAGATTTCCTGGTGAGAGAAGCAAGTGGAGAAAGAGAAATTGCTGATTGCTAATTGCTTCAGGGCAATTTGTTTTCCACTAGACAGGGGCTATCCAAAGACTGGAGAAGTTTTTTTTTTTTTTTTTTAATTCCCTCCTTATCTCAGCTGAACAGAGAGATCACTGCACACCATCTGCTTATAGCAGATGCTGAAAACAAAAGCTAAATGGCAAATTATAAAGACACCAGTCCCTCCTCTCTTGAACCTCTCCCCCCTCCCCCCCCATTCATCCCCTTTCCAGCTTCCTTGGACAGGATTTGCAACCTTGCATTTTCATTCTGTGTAAGTGTGCTGCCTCATCATTTGCAAACCTCCAGCTTTACACTATCAACTAAATCCACTTTGGTCACAGAGGGTTCCTGCTTCTCCTATCCAGTTGGTGCTTTCAGAATTCATCTTTTAGCCTCAGTCACAGGTAAGTATAAAAGGACAGTAAAACTGCTAAGATGTCCCTGCCCATTATGTTGGGACTCAGGTTGTAGACTATGAAAGAGAAATCCAATTTATCAGACATCAAAAACTCACTCGAGCAAAAAAGCCACATGAAGGTTTCCACTCTGAAAATGGTTAAGCCTGAAGTCAGACTGTGGTGTTAGCCATATTCATTGCTAAAAAAATATTTGGCCTCTGTCTTCCTGTTATATTCAGTTGGAGAATACAGATATTAATCAAATGATTATACCAGTAGATGATATGTAATTACAGTTGTAGAAACTGAAAAGTGGGGTTGGGGATGTGGTTTGAGCGGTAGCGCCCTCGCCTGGCATGCGTGCGGCCCGGGTTCGATCCTCAGCACCACATACCAACAAAGATGTTGTGTCCTCCGAGAACTAAAAAATAAATATTAAAAAAAATTCTCTCTCTCTGTCTCTCACTCTCTCTTAAAAAAAAAGAATCTCTCTAGTCAAATTCTTTAAAAAAAAAAAAGAAACTGAAAAGCATTGAATGCATTAAGAATATTAAAATAATGTGACAGGAAGGACCAAAGAGAGACTGGGGAGTTTGAATGCCATTTAAACTAAGTCCCCAGAGGATGAGTTAGCTGATCCAAAGAAGAAGTGGGGTTCTGTTCAGAATCAACAAAGTATGCAAAGGCTTTGAAGCAGTCAGGAGTTTGCTGTGATCAAGGAACTGAAAGAAGCCAGTGTGATAAGAATGTGACTGTCAAGGGGGAACGTGAAGTGAAATGAAAGCAGTCACCAAGAATCTTAGCCTGTTTGAAGCCAGGTGGCCACCCTTGAAAGGTGTTCAGAAGGACAATGCTGTATACTCTTTTAAAAGCCAAAACAGATAAGAGGTTATCGTATTTGTCTGAGTGGAGATGTAGTTGACCAGGAATAGGTCAGTGGGGAGAGCTGTAGATGAAATTGAGAGATGTTTTGGAGAGAAATTATACAAGTCCCAGTGAAGAACTAGATGTGGCGGTCTAGAGGTCAAACTTTTAGGTCAGATAGTCTGGGGGTGCAGCCTTGAGGGGATGAGTAACAGTGCTTCTAGGAATCAGGGAGGAATGTGACCACTTTATAAAAGGACATGATGTGCTCTGTTGGGTCTGAGGGAAGAAAGCAGGCAGGAAGACTGATTGGGATTGGGTATAGAAGAGACTGAGCACCTCATCCCACAGAACTTGATCTAAAAATTGTCGTATAAAGTCTTTTTTTATTTCACAAATCGTATTTCAATATAATACTGTGGGAACACAGAAACAAGTCTTTTTTGTTAAGCATGTTAAACACCTATAATGATGTTCACATATAATTTCACTCTTGAGAGTTCACAGTTTTGGCAAAGAGAATTCTCAAAATTTTAAGAGGGCTGGGCTTTTTGAAACTGGGCATGCCTATTTCCTTTCCTTCTTTACAGTTATAAGCCCAAGTAGCCAACCATAAGGTACTTCCATATGGAGTTTTCTGGGGACAGTTTCTGGGAATCATTGTACCTAGTCATATAACCTGTAGGCCATGCTCCAGACTATACGACCTCCCACATCCATTGTCTTGTCTTCTCAGCACCATATTCTTTTTCTTAGTCTTTTTTCTTGTTCACTGTATGTCTGCCTATGCTAAGCCCCAGGAGGTCAGAAACATCACTTTTTTTTTTTTTAGAGAGAGAGAGAGAGAGAGAGAGAGAGAGAGAGAGAGAGAGAGAATTTTTTAATCTTTATTTTTTAGTTTTCAGCGGGCACAACATCTTTGTTTGTATGTGGTGCTGAGAATCGAACCCGGGCCGCACGCATGCCAGGTGAGCGCGCTACCACTTGAGCCACATCCCCAGCCCAACATCACTTTTTTTTAAAGTTTGAAATAATTTCAGACATAGAAAAGTGTCAGGAAAAGTTCAAAGGCATATTGGCATACTCTTCCTTCAGATCCCCCAACTGTTACTATCTTACATTTGCCATTTGTTTGATCAGTTTCTCTTTATGTATACACATTGCTATGGACTGAATTGTGTCCCCACTAAAATTCAGTGTTGAAACTTTATCGTGTATGTGTGTGTTGGGGGGTGCTGACCACTGAACCCAGGTCCTTGTACATACAAGGCAAGCATTCTATGAACTGAGCTATATCCCCAGCCCCAAAACCTTATCCTTAGAGTGTGACTATATGTGGAGATAGAGCCTTAAACAATAATTAAATTAAAATGAGGGCATTAGGTTGGGCTCTAATACAATCTGACTATAAGTGTCTAATACAATCTGACTATAAGTGCCCTTATAAGAAGAGGATATTTAAAAAAAATAAATATATATATATATACACACACATATATATATATATATATTTTATACACACATACACACACATATATATGCATATTTACTTATTTAATTATTTTTGGGTACTGGGAATTGAACTCAGAAGTGCTTTACCTCTGAGCCACATATCTAGCTCTTTTTATTTTTTATTCTGAGACAAGGTCTCACTAAGTTGCTTAGGAGGCTGGCCTTAAACTTGCAGTCCTCTTGCTTCAGCCTCCTGAGCACCTGGGATTACAGGTGTGTACCACTGCAACTGGTATGTGTGTGTGTGTGCATATGTGTGTATATATATATATATATACACACATATGCACACACAAAAGTATGAAGAGGGAGAGGGAGAGGGAGAAAGATAGAAAAAGGAGCACCCTAACAAACATACTTATATACATACCCTTATTTTAATTACATATCCTTATTTTTTCTGGACCATTTGAAAGTAAGTTGTCCTTTTATCTCTATAGGCAAGTAGTGCGCATTCTCCTATATGTCACAATATGATTAGCTAAATCAGGAAATTAACATTGTTACAATGCTAGTAACTAATTATAGACTTTATTCACATTTTGACAATTGTCCTATAATGCCATTTATAGCAAAAGAGAAAAAAGAAGAGAAACAAAAATATTAGAGGGTCCAGAACCCATTCCAGACTCACATATCGCATTTAGTTGTCATAACTAAACTCTTTTAATCTAGAACATTTCCTCATTCTTTGTTTTTCATGGTCTTGGCATTTTTGAATAGTACAAATGTTTTATCTTGTAGAGTGTCTCAATTTGGGCTTGTCTGATATTTCCTCATGATTAGATTAAAACCTTATAGCATGTTACCAATTTCAGGAATATGTTTTTTCCCCCACATTTAGGAATATGTTTTATTTTTGTTTTTGTTTTGGTACCAGAGATTGAACCCAGGGGTTCTTAACCACTGAGATACATCCCCAACCCTTTTTATTTTTTTATATTTGACACAGGGTCTTGCTAAGTTGCTTAGGGCCTCCCTAAGTTGCTGAGGCTGGCTTTGAACTTGCTATCCTCCTGCCTCAGCCTCTGGAACAGCTGGGCTTAGAGGTGTGCACCACCTTGCCTGGCTAGGACTATGTTTTTGTTCTTGAACAGTTTTTACATTGCAGGTCTGTGATCTTTCTTCTCAATGTAAAAATGAGAAATCTGTAACACTTTATAGGAGACTTATAGTTTTCCTAAATCACTGCATTTAATTTTCAGACTTGTTTAAAGCTATGAAGTGAGGTGTCCTCAGTGCATCATATTGAGAAATTCATAATATGTTTGTTTCATGTGGCGATGTTAAATTTGATCACTTGGTTTTTGTTATTAATAAGTATTTTGCTGGAGAGAGAATTTGAGAGTGTGCAAAAATGTTGCCAGATAAAATACAGGAAAACCAGTTGAATTTTAATTCCAGAAAAATAATAAGTGCTTTTTAAAATACAAATTTGACCTCCTCAAATTATTTATCTAAAATTCTAAATTAATTGCACGTCTAGGGGCTGGAGATGTGGCTCAAGCGGTAGTGCGCTCCCCTGGCATGCCTGCAGTCCGGGTTCCATCCTCAGCACCACATACAAACAAAGATGTTGTGTCCGCCTAGAACTGAAAAATAAATATTAAAAAATTCTCTCTCTCTCTTAAAAAAAATTGCACGTCTAGTATTTTTATTTGCTACATCTGGCGAACCTATATGTAAGTATCTCATTCCACATCCAACTTTTCATCCAGTTGCTTCGACATTCATTGAGGATTCCGAATCAGTTTTTACTATGACTTTACCAAATACTGATTTAACAACTCCATTTTTATTTCTTTGTTGATTATCTGCCTTTTTATCCACACTTTACTGCAATCCACTCCACGAGTGACCCGGCACACAGTAGGCCCTCAGACATTTGTTCAATGAATGAATGAATGAACTCTAATTCCTGTCGGCGCGGCGTGGGTAACAATAGCTGCGTCAGGCAGGGGCTTGACTTCCTCAGCCAATCAGGCCATTCTACTCAGACTTATTAGCCTTCTAGAGCCAGGTTGCCGGCTCTTCTTGCTCCAATTATAAGCCGGGCTCTATCCTGCACCGCTTACGTTTAATGGAGACAACCGATTGGCTCTCTCGGCTCCAGGACAGCCGGCAGAGTGGAGCAGAGACCAATGGGTGTCGGTGGGAGGCGGGGCCTACCAAGAGGTGGAGGTATAACCGCAAGGCCCGCGCGCGCGTTTCTCTCCCGGCACGGGCACCAGCCCTGGCGATGGCTGCAACTTCACTGTTATCTGCGTTGGCCACCCGGCTGCTCCGGCCCGCGCAAAGCTGCCACCTCCTCCATCATCCCTTCCACCTGGCCGCAGTTCGGTAAGTGAATCTGGAAGCGGGATAGCACGAAAGCCGGGGGAAACGGAGAACAGGGGCCGCCCGGCTTCCGGTGGGGTGCTGAGGTACGTCTTTCTGAGCATCGCCCCGGCGGTGGTGGCCGCCTGGAGGGGTGTGGCGGGGCGACGTGGCACCGAGTGATGCCGCAGCCGACAATGCGGAGCGAAGGCTCAGGGGACTCTGGGGTGCCCCTTTTTACATGGGAAGGAGGTTATCGGCCAGAACCTGCCAACGCGGGCTGTGATGCTGAGAGTCGTCTTAGGAAACCTTGGGCGAGCGCCGGGAAGGGTTCCGAAAGAGCCGCCTTCTGTTAGCGGTCCTTTCCCGAGACCCTAGCGGTGGATGGGGTTGGTGCAGTCTGATGAAATCCCGGAGCCCGCTTGCTAGAGAGGTACCCACGCTTCGCTCCTCCTCCGGGGTGTGGGTGTGGCTCGCTCTGCGCTCCTAGTGCGGCTTCGCGGCTGTGAATGAATGTACTGAGGTCTTCAGGGCTTTGACTGCAATCCACTCCACAAAGTGACCCGTGCCAACCTGGGTAACTTGAGGTGATAAATACCCGGAGGTTTCCAGGGACTGGGGAAGGAGGAGTGGGGAGTTATTGTTGCATGGATAGTTTCGGTTTTACAAGATGAGTTCTGAAGATGAATAGCAGTGATGGTTGCCCTTCTATTAAATATGAATGTATTTAATACAGCTGAACTGTAAACGTAAAAGTGATCAATATGGCAAAGTTTATATGTGTATTTTACCACAATAAAAAAAAATTGGAGGAAAAAAATACCAGGAGGAAGACAGGGAAAGCTCTGGTTGAATTTCCTTAGGGAGGTAGCTAATTGGTTTTTCTTGATCTTTTTGAACCTCAAAGTTCCATTCCTAAACCTAGCTTGAAGAGTCTTTTGGGGGACTATGATTTCTCTTCCCACATTTCTGCACCCTCTTTCCTGTCAATCTTTAGATCTTTTGCAGCTAGAGTCCTGTATCTTTAAAAGTAACTTTTATTTTTTCCCCCAACATATATTCACTGTTCCAGACACTCTGCTAAGCTGTGCAGATTTAGCGGGGATAAAACACTGTTCTTTCATTAGTGGAACTATCAAGGAGTAGGATAGGTGTGTAATCTCCACTTAGTGTAAAAATGCTGTTAAAGATCTTTCCAAGGGGCTGGGGTTGTGGCTTAGCGGTAGAGCGCTTGCCTAGCACTTGCAAGGCACTGGGTTCGATCCTCAGCACCACATAAAAAAAAAAAATAAAGGTATTGTGTCCAACTACAACTTAAAACACACACGCATACACACACACAAGGTATTTCCAAGGCACTGCTGGTTATGGCTCATGATGTAGAATCTGTGTAGTATGAGTGAGTTTTTGAAGGAGAATGTGGAAGGGGACAATCAAGACTGTTTGGATTCTGATTCTGATCAGCCTTTTGGTCTCCTCTTTCATTACTGTCTGTTCTTTTCCCTCTTCCTAAGTGCTGACCACATGTGCTTGTAGGACAGAGCCTTCATAGGCTTTTCTGATTGAAAAGATTTATAAAGATCTTAGAACTAAACCAGTTTGCTTAAACACTGATGACAAATGTTCTGATTTTACTGCTTGCCTTTCTGAATTACTAGTGGGCTCCACATGTTTGAAGGCAATGCATGTGCTCTGTACTGCACATTTGTTATTAACAGAGCCCATGTTTTGCTGTTTGAGAGTTTCAGGAACACAAACCCTGTGGTTAGATGAGTACTATAGCCTAGGAGATAGTGGGGGAGAGGGGTAAATGAACTCTGAGGCAGAAGTCTGCATTTGAGTCTTGTTTCTACTATCTTCAGTGTCCTCTTCTGTGCAAGAGGGTTATTATAATAACCCCAGGGTAACTGAGAGTGATGTATGTAAAAGTTTTAACAAAGTACCTACTATTAAATAAATGTTAGTTCCATTCCCTTTTGTATCTTTCTTCACTCATTACTGGTACTATTAGTAAGAAGAAATAGACTTCTCCCCAAAATAAGTTGATTTTGAGCTGTAAAATGCCCCTGATGGTTGATGTTTGATGGAAAATGACTAAGCCATTGGGTTAAAGAGAAAGTGAAGATGGTGCTGACTTGAATTTTAATTTCAAATTTACTGGAACAGACTTCTTGACTTCTTCTATTCTATTGATTCATTGTTTGAATGGAAAAAATTTCTAAACACATTTGCAAAAGCACTTAATTCCTAAATAAGTGTTAGCTAAAAGCATTATAATGTTTGGATTCCTTATGGGACTGGGCTGATTCTTCCCATTTCCCTGTTTATTGAGGATAGCAATGACTTATCTGCCCCTGGGCAAAAGAGATGATAGGAAGTTAGTTAATGTGTTTCACATTTTGCAAGAGTTGTGAGAAGCAGAGGAGGGCTAAAATGCAGTTATATTATGAAAGATCTTCATTACATTGTGGCTTTATTTTTAGTTCATGTTGCTCTTCTGACTTTTTTTTTTTTTTTTTTAAAGCAAATTGGCATAACACCCAGAACCTGCTTTTGGAAGCAAAGATTGGGGCTTGGAACACTGGCTTCTCCCAGAACCCTGTGTCCTTAACTTTAGTATATCATTTTTAGTCCAAGTGAGCTGCTACCATTTTTCTAAGTTACTGCTTTTCAAAGAAATTTTTTATGAAGGGCAAGCTAAGTGCTTCTCACTGAGTATATGTGTGTGCATTTGTGCATGTGAATAATTCCTTATGATATGTGAAAATATATTCACTGTATATTAAGGATATATGTGTACATACAACCAAGAGAAGAGTGTAAGAAATTACTGTTATTGAACATACATACCTGACATTTTTATGTACATTACTTCATTCAATACTATCTTAAGTTGTTTTCTTTCCTTCTTTTTAATATTTTTTAGTTGTAAATGGATCTTTTAGGGCCTCATACAAGCCAGGCAAGTGCTCTACCACTGAGCCACAATTCCAGCCCCTATCTTATGTTCTTTTTAAGTAGTATTTGATACTATAGCATTCTAGGGTTGGGGATGTATTTCTGGTCAAGGAAAGGTATTCCAGATACTTACTAATCATTCCTGATCTATATCAGGAATGTTGCCAGGAGTATTTATATCAGCAAAGCTCTTAATGAAGTTCTATTCAACTCTAGATGATTTGTGAATATTAAGAATGTTTTCAATATAAATTAAATGCTATTATATATTTTGTACCATACTAGTATCATTACATTAAATCTGGGTAGAGATCTTGGTACCTTTTTTTTTGTTCTTGTTGTCATATATGAGATCTTAATACCTCACAAGATAGAGTACAGATTAATATAAATTTTAGCTACAAATTTTCTCTATTACTATAAGACATTGAGATTTGGTTTAGAGTAGGTATTTATTCACAATGCAAATAAAAAGCAGGCATTAAAAAGATGTTAACAATGCAAATAAAAAACAGGCATTAAAAAGATTAAAAGATGTTAAAGATTTGAAATTCTGTCTTAAGTACCATTGACCTTGAGAATTAACCCTATCTGACCATGCAAGATGCTGTGTCCCTGAGAATTAAACATGTATTTATAAGGGGAATTGATGTTTCATTGTTCTTAAGGTTGGAGCAATGCTCATATGACACTGAGGGCAGAAGCCTAAAGAGAAGACTTGTTTTTGTGGGATCTTTTTGCTTAAGGACAAGATTCTTTTCTGTAAGTAATGGCACTTTACTGTAAGGACGTGTGGAAATAAGAAAACTAAGACTCTTTGCATTTGGGGCTTCATAGAGATCAGGAAGAGCTGCATAACCCATTCTTGTTGGAAAGAGACAGTCTTGTTAAGAAGTCTGAACATAGTTTTAGAAATTGGAGGTTCCTCTAGATCCTGAGTTTTCAACTTGCCCCACTGCTAGTAGAGTTTTTTTTTTTTTTTAATTAGTTTATTTTTGGTACTAGGAATTGAATCCAGGTGTGCTTTATCACTGAACTGCATCCCCAGCCCTTTTTCTTTTTTGAGACAAGGTCTTTCTAAGTTGCTAAGGCTGGCCTTGAACTTTTAATCCTCCTGCCTGAGTCTCCTGTGTTGCCACCATGCCCAGCTCCAGCAGTTTTCTGATCCTTTGTCCTAATTGACTCTCATTGATGTGACTGCTGTTCTCTCATCTCTGCTTCTTTTTCTATCTTCTGCTGTTTCCGTCCTCAACAGGTCCTCTTTGGTTCTAGTTTGAAGTCCCTGGGGGAGGAGCTCTTGCTGGTCCAGTTAACTGCTACTGCTCCTGTTGAGCTAAGCTATTGCACTAACTGGACAGCTCGCCAACCTAGGAATTGTCCCCCTTGGTGTCAGATGCTCACTGTTGGTTTGTCAACTGTGGATGAGCTGTGGGGTTCTGGGGTAGAGTATATTGCCACCTATGAGAAGGAACCTACCCCTCTTACTGGGAAAGTATAGAGTGGGCAGTGGTAGGCATTTTAAGGTTTGACCTAGCCAGCAATGCATTTATTGGTCTAACTACATTATTTAATTTATATATAGTCAGCCTTCTGTATCTGTGGGTTCAACCAACTGCAGATGGGAAGTATTTTGGGGAAAAAAATGCATGTACAGACTTCTTTTCCTTGTCATTATTCCCTAAACAATACTGTGTAACAACTATTTATGTATATTTGCATTGTATTAGATATTATAAATGATCTAGGGGTGATTTAAACTATAGAGGAGGCAGGCACGGTGGCAAACACCTGTAATCCCAGTGATTTGGGAAGCCAAGGCAGGAAGATTGCAAGTTAAAGTCCAGCCTGGGCAACTTAGAGAGACCTTGTCTCAAAAAATTAAAAAGGCTGGGAATGTAGCTTAGTGGTAAGGTGCCCCCGCCCCATCTCCAGTCCTGCTCCCCACCCCCCACCCCCCACTCCCCACTAAAAAAATATAGGGACAGATGTGCATAGGTTGTATAAGGGACTTGAGTCCATGGGTAGGAAAAGGATCCTAGAATCGATGCCTTACAGATACCAAGGGACAGCTGTATTTAAAATTTGAAAGCACAGTAAAAAATTAAAGGGCAATAGAGTAATTGGGAAACAATATGAAACATGACTGGTTATTAGCAACAGTGGCAAAACACGAACTTGATCGGTCTCTTAAACTCCCAGAGCTTCAGATTAACTGTTTCAGTCAACTGTATCCCCCCTAAACATGTAGCTGGATACATGTTCACCACCTCATACTAGGCACCAGGCAATTTAATCTAAGCTTTAAGAGTGTGAAGTTTAATAACAACTTACTTTTACAGAAATCTAAGCTATTTGGTTTTGTGACTCTGTTGCCTTCTGCAGAAATGAAGCTGTTGTCATTTCTGGAAGGAAACTGGCCCAGCAGATCAAGCAGGAAGTGCGGCAGGAGGTGGAAGAGTGGGTAGCTTCTGGCAACAAGCGGCCACATCTGAGTGTGATTCTGGTTGGTGAGAATCCTGCAAGTCATTCCTATGTCCTCAACAAAACCAGGGCAGCTGCAGATGTCGGTACGTATCACTATCAGACCTTTCTGCCGTTCAATTGAGGTTTATCTGAGGCAGACGCCATTATAATTTATGATTCCTTTTTCTGATTAGAAAACTCAGGCAGAGGAGGCTAATATGACTGAATTGTATCCAAAATGTTGTGAAGAAATTAGATCCAATTTACTGGGGAGGCTTATTGACTGGGACAGAAGGAACTTGATTGGCATTCTTGGTGTCTTCTGGAATGAGCTAAATTCTTGGCATTAACATTCTACAGGTGATCTTGATCTTGATATTTGCTTTTCCTTTTTTTTTTTGTATTTTAATGTTTATTTTCTATCATTACATCTTCATAAGCTATTTAACTAGAAAAGTAAATGAGAAAGATGCAAAAGAGCTGAATGCTTCAAACACCAAATCAATCCCATGCGAGTCTGAATCGTTGCAAAATCACTGTGGGAGATATTTGCTTTTCTTGAGGAATAATGAGAGTCTCTGACTTGGGTGTAGCAGTTTTAAAGCAGCAGGGTAACGGGGAAAGATTGAGCAATACGACATTAAGTCATCTTAGTGATGTGGTTGAACAGTCACCGATTTGAAGGAAATGACTCCAACTTCTGAGAAATAGCTTTTGACTTCTTCACTGATTGATTGCAAAACTAATCATGCAATTAGAAATGATTTGGGTCCAGGTGGTAGGAGGTTTGTGGGTCTTGCGGTACCACAGATTACTGCGTGACTTCGGACAAGAGGTGGTGGGTTCAGATACACCTGTGCCCACTCACTTGTGGGTCAGTGGTCTGAGCAAAAGGTGCCCTTTCCTCTGGCCTTCCAGTGTGGCTGGATGGAGTTACTAGCCTCTGAACCCTTGGTGTACTCTGTGATCACTGAAAATTGAGACCTCCTGCCATTTTAGCTGAAAACCTGAGTTATATTCCAAGCTCCCCCCCCCCCCCACAGCCCCCCATCACTTTTTTTTTTTTTAAATTTAGAAACAGGGTCTCACTAAAGTTGCTTATGGCCTCATAAGTTGCTGAGGCTGGCTTTGAACTTGCAATCCTCCTGCCTCAACCTCTCAAGCTGCTGGGATTACAGGCATGCACCACCACTCCTGGCACTAAGCTAGCTTTTTAATCTGCCTGCTTTAGTCTCCTTGTCTCTAAAATGAGAGTAATGAAAACTGCACAGAATAATGTATGAAAGTGTCGAGCTAGTCTTCTGCAGCCTATATATGTGCAAAGTTAAACCTCTTAGGTTCCTTGTGAGCTGGTTCAGCTGCCAGGGTGGATCCAATGATTAAAAACCCCTGCGGGGGCTGGGGATGTGGCTCAAGCGGTAGCGCGCTCGCCTGGCATGCGTGAGGCCCAGGTTCGACCCTCAGCACCACATACAAACAAAGATGTTGTGTCCGCCAAAAACTAAAAAATAAATATTAAAAAAAAAAAACAACCCTGCGGTAGCAGAGTGTGGCTGGCAACATAGCAGTGCTCACTAAGTAAATAACTCATCATTTCCTTACAATAGGAATCAACAGTGAGACAATTGTGAAACCAGCTTCAATTTCAGAGGAAGAGCTGTTGAATTTAATCAATAAACTAAATAATGATGAAAATGTAGATGGTCTGCTTGTTCAACTCCCTCTCCCAGGTGAGTTTTACATTCTAGTTAATGGTGTCTGAGCTGTGGAGAGGCTTGGCTACCTTGTACACCTGGCCCTTCATGTGAATTTGACTTAAAGGCAAGGTAAAAAGATTATTTTATTAGAAATGCGACAGATCTACTTAGAATACCACTTGTCTCCATATTGAAATCTTTGTACAAACCACAGTGGAGGGAAGCAATGGAAAAAAAGGGGTGTTGGCTTCCATACTGGCATTTGACATCTGTGAAGATGAAGTGCATCAGGGAGGCAAGTCAGAAAGGGGATGGATTTGCATAACAAATCAGATAAGATGGAGTCAAGCACCCCCAACTACAGAATAGTGATTTAAAGCTGGGCTTTGGTTTCTTTACAGAACACATCGATGAGAGAAAGATCTGCAATGCTGTTTCTCCAGACAAGGATGTTGATGGCTTTCATGTAATTAATGTAGGGCGAATGTGTTTGGACCAGTATTCCATGTTACCTGCTACCCCATGGGGCGTGTGGGAAATAATTAAGCGAACTGGTAGGTATATCCCAGAATCTTATGTCTTGTTAGAATTATCAAGGAAGTATGGGTAAAGCGTTGTCAATGTTTGGATTAGGGAAGCTCAAGTGATAAACTTATTTAAAAAAATATATATATATGTATATATACACACACACACACATACTATGATAAAATTATAAAGATGACCTTTCTATACAAATATTCCAAAATCTGAAAATCTCTGACATCTGAAACACTTCTGTTCCCAAGTATTTCAGATAAGGAATATTCAACCTATACTTACAAATGGCAAAAATTCCTACAGTTTCAATGAGTGGAGCCCTAGTCCACATCTTTTATTCCTACTCTGCTGTGCTTACCTCTTTTGACACTTGTCTGTGAATATTTGGAGACTTTAATTCAGAAACCTCAGGAAAGGAACTTAAGATTTAATAGTGGTGGTGGTCTACATTCTTATAACATTTTCTAATTTATAGGGCATATTCTCTTGTTTCCTTTTTTCTTCTCTTTGGTACTAGTAATTGAACCCAGAAGCACTTTACCACTGAGTCACATCCCCAGCCCTTAAAATTTTTTATTTTGAGACAGTGAGTTACTGAGGCTGGCCTCGAATTTGTAATCCTCCTGCCTCAGCCTCTCAAGTCACTGGATTACCGGCATGTGCCATTGCACCTGGCTATCCTGTTTTCTTTTAGCCCTTTCTATGTGAGCAAGTATTAACTCTGACTGACTAATGAGGCAATAAACTTAGTGATTTCCTTCACTATTAAAATTGGATTCGTGTCCCAGGTCATCTGTTTTTTGTTTTTTTTTTTTTTTTGCACATTTTAAATTGATTGACACTCCTTTTAATGCAAAAATATATATTTTTTCATAGGTATTCCAACCCTAGGGAAGAATGTGGTTGTGGCTGGAAGATCAAAAAATGTTGGAATGCCCATTGCAATGTTACTACACACAGATGGGGCTCATGAAAGACCTGGAGGTAAGGAAATTGCTTTCAGAGCAGTGTTCTCTTCTCCCTTTTTGGAGAACCTTCAGAGACAACAGAAGTATATTTGTTGTAATTCTGTTAACATTTACTCAGTGAGTAACTTTTGTATAGAAACTACTCAGTATCATCAAGGAGTTTCAATTCATTTATTATGGAATTAACCTCAGAAATCAATTTGAGTTTTGAGTAAAGCATTTTGTAGGCAATTAGAAATTTTTCAGGTGTGGCTTTGATGGTTGGAGCTAAGAAGCACTTCTTATTTGAAGTTAATATAGTGTTCTGTATCATTTGGTAGAAAAATATCTCAGACAACTGCAAAGGGTTGATTTGATATGACTGCCATGTGTCATGTCAAGTTATGTTATTTTATCTAAGAAAAAGCCTCGTAAATCATTTATCATATGTAATTGTTGCAATAACAACCTTACATGATTATATCAGAAATAGTAGCAAACTATGTTTCCAGCTATCTTTTTTCATTAACTTAAAAAAAAAACAAAAAACAAAAAAAGCAGCTGGATGTGGTGGTATATTCCTGTAATCACAGTGACTTAGGAGACTGAGGCAGGAGGACCACAAGTTCAAAGCCAGCCTCTGCAATTTAGCCAGGTCCTGGGCAACTTAATGAACTCCTGTCTCAAAATAAAAAGGGGGATGTAGCTCAGTGTTTAAGCGCCCCTGAGTTCAATCCCTGGTAATTAATAAATAAATAAATAAATAACACTTGTGACCTCGTGACAATTATATCTTAGACAAGATAAAATTCTTGGAAAGCTGGGAAGTACAATAAGGAATAAAGTTAATTATGTATGATTCCAAAGGGTAGAGCCAAGACCAATGGGTAAAAGCTACATTGAGTATTAATTTTAAAAAGCAAACGACAATTAGATGTTCAGAAAATAGGGCACAAGCATTAAGTCAGTTATTTTTCAGAGATTAGTTTCTACAATGACTTGATTAGTTGAGATCTAATTAGCTTCGATTCAGTAATCAAGACATCTATTTTTTTTTCCCCTTAGGTGATGCCACTGTTACAATATCTCATCGATACACTCCCAAAGAACAATTGAAGAAGCACACAATTCTTGCAGATATTGTCATATCTGCTGCAGGTAAGAACTCAAGGGAGAGGGCTAGAAGGACTTCTCTTCAGAAGAGTGAAGTTGTACCTCGTCTCTTAGGATCCACCTGCCTCATTGCCATTCATCCTTCCCCTCATAATAATTTTTTGAGCTGCCTTCAAAGATGAGGGTGGAGTTATGGTTGGGATACTGGTTTTTGGCACTCCATTATAGACTGGATAGGTGAAAGTTTTTCCTTACACCTAAAAATAGTTCCATTTACTATATGAATTTAAATGGTCCCTTGATTCTTTAATATTATTATAAAATGTATTAATTAGCTCTTTTAAGTCTCTAGAAATTGAAAGGCAAGAATCTGACAGGTGGAAGCTTCTTTTTAGTACTAAGTTGATCATTCCTATCTCCATTGGCCAGGCATTCCAAATCTCATCACAGCAGATATGATCAAGGAAGGAGCAGCAGTCATTGATGTGGGAATTAACAGAATTCAGGATCCTATAACTGCTAAACCCAAGTTGGTTGGAGATGTAGACTTTGAAGGTAAATGATGTAATTTTAAAAATATATAAAAACAACAAATTAGCTGGGCATGGTGGCGCATACCTGTAATCCTAGCAGCTCAGGGGGCTGAGGCAGGAAGATCAAAAGTTTAAAGCCTAGGGCTGGGGTTGTGGCTCAGTGGTAGAGTGCTCGCCTAGCATGCATGAGGCACCGGGTTCGATCCTCAGCACCACATAAATATAAAGATATTTTATTTTGTCCACCTAAAACTAAAAAATTATGAATACTTTAAAAAAAAAAGTTCAAAGCCAGAATCAGTATCTTAGTGAGGCCCTAAGAAACTCAGCGAGACCCTGTCTCTAAATATGAAAAAAGGCTGAGGATGTGTGATTGAGTGATTGAATGCCCCTGAGTTCAATCCTTGGTAACCAAATTAAAAAAAAAAAAAATCGTGGCGTATGGCTGGAAAACTACAGGTTATTAGATGTACAAAATTCCTTTGGTACTTTGGGCAAATTATACTCAAGATTTAAAAAAATGTTGTAGGCGGGTGTTGAGGTAATGCTTATTGTCAGTTATACCCTTCCCTACCTCCCCTACAGTTAACCTACCAAGATGTTTCTTTTTAAATTTATTTAACATGGAAGAAAAGTATGACCAGAAAACTATAGGTTACTAGATATTCATTGAACAACTGCATGTTATGTGCATGTTATTTCACTAGTGTGTTCAAAATCATTTACTCTTCAGTGATATAGGTATAATTTTCTTTTAATGAGTTTTGAGGCTAATGAAGGTGCTTATGTTTATTATTGCTTTTTCTTTGTATGCACCTTTCATAATATGTTTTTTGCCATAACTGAAACAGCCTGTCTTGTTTCCATGTAGGAGTCAGGAAGAAAGCCGGTTATATCACTCCTGTCCCTGGGGGTGTTGGTCCCATGACGGTGGCAATGCTAATGAAGAATACCATTATTGCTGCAAAAAAAGTGCTGAGGCCTGAAGAGCGGGAAGTGCTGAAGTCTAAAGAACTTGGAGTAGCCACCAATTAACTGTTGTGTCTACTCTGCCATGAGTAGCACTTCAAGCCAGTCCACGAGGTGATCAAGCAGGTCATTAGAAATGCAATACTTTTAATTTATTTTACTGAAATGGTTTAAAATGATGCTTTGTGTTTATTGAAAGCTTAAAATGGGTGGGTTTTGTGCACACATGGCTCTGCAGTACCTCACCAGGGAACACTCCAGTGTCATGCTGGATCATATGATCTAGCCAAGAGAAGCCATTAATCTAGTGATTAACATAAGAGACTTGTCACATCAAGAATGGATGCTTAACTTTGTCAAGCCACTCCGGTTAAAACTTTGCCTTTTCTAGGATTGCATTTCCCAAGTGCTTTTCCAATAAGAGTTGATACTCATTTTAGGTTCCAAGCCTTTTGAGTTCAACTGGTCAAACCAAAGGAAAAAAAATGTTAGAGAAAATTAGGGGAAAGGAAGAAATGGTAATAGAGTGGAGGAAAAAAAAGTCACCATAATTTTTATACTTATTGATCAATAACCAAATTTATCCAAAGAGAACTGAATTGGCTAGAAAAAGGAAAAACTACATTACTAGCTGTCTTTTTTTTATTTTTTGGCTTCGTTGTTAGGAAATGTCTTGGGTTGTTCCATTTGCTATTGCTTTGTGTTCCTTGGCCTTCAGTGAGTTCTCCCCATTGTAGTTTTCTAGGATTGAAAGGCTTGTTTTATAAATTATTCATGTGTATTGCCATATTTGGCTATATCCTTTTTGCTAAATCCATTTTGCTATATCCTTAAACTTTATTATTCAGTTTTTGTATTTTAGTGGGTATCTGTATGGTTCTTTGTTATGTCTTGAAACCTATTTTTGAAAAACAACACTTGGGCTTGATAATCACTGGGCAGCTGGTGTAAATATGCAACTTTTCCACCAAAGAACTGTCACAGCTGCCTGCTTTTCTGTCAGCTTTCCTGAAAGATTTTAAAGAGCTTGAGTTAATATTGAATTTAGACTTTCTGATGAAAGTTTTTTTGGTGTGTGTGTTTTTGTTTTTTAAAGAAAGGTGGGGGTTTTTTTTGTTTGTTTTTGTTTTTGTTTTTGTTTTTTAAATAAAACACATTTGTCTGGTGTGGAATGAATTTCTGAAATACTGTCTCCTACTACTGTCTTAGTTGTAATCTAACCAGAGTGAATTTTTCTCATTGGATATAATCTAGTTATTTCTACATTTGTAACACCCAACCTCTAACCTTAAACAAATTGGTTTAAAGAACTGTGAAGAAACCAGCCTAGTCCTTAATCCCAGCAGGTAATGTCAAACTAGGAACTTAATCTGTAAATTTCATTGAAATGGTTCTGAGTGTTTTCTAAACCAGGCATTCAATTTACACATCACTACAAAGGATTTTCTCCTTTCTGTGTTCTCAACACACACATTCATAGTAAAAGTAAATTTATTTCCCCATCACCACCTCTGCCCACCCTGTGTGTGTCTGTGCACGTGCATGCCTGTGCATGTGTTTAAAGTATCAGTTTGATTAGGGATGGTGTTGTGCACATCCTGACATTTGAGATAGGCCCCTACGTATTATGAATCACAGCTATGTATCTGCACTTTCATGCAAGTAGCTCCTGCTCTAGGCAGTTTGAAGCCAAAAGGGAGAGAACTTGGGGGAGTTGATCTGCTCCTTCCTTGTGCTTTTCTAGCTTGCTTTATTCTTTTGCTAGTTTGATGGCGATATTTTTGTAAGTGAGGTATAGCTTATGTCTATTTGTCTTGCCTGCTGACTTACCTAAATTATTAAACATGGAGTCAGATGAGCAGACAGGATTAATTTTTATTGAATTTTAGTTACATTAAAAGTGGAAAAAATTACTGCATGGAGAAGTAATAATATGTCAACCTGTTAAAGACTTAAAATGTTCATGTATATACAAAATATAAAGGATATATAGGTAAAAATTACATGGATCAATTTACAACAAAAAGCTAACATCATACTTTTCCAGTTTGTTTTATTAATCAAGCACATTTACTCCTGAATTCATAACATTTCTACAATTTAATGGGGATAGTACTATTTCAAATCAGCCAGGCTTTAAAACTTAAATGTTAAGGGTAGATTGTTAGCTCTCCCAGGTTTGGTACAAATGAAGATAAAGACTTTGTACTTAAATAGGATGGTTCTGGATTAGTGAACAGCTAAATAATTTTGCTATCAGGTAGAAGTTTAGAGCTTTACCTCTTGGCAGTATTCCTTGGAAGAGAGCTTTGAGGTTAAATTTAAGGAAGATTCAAATCCATAGTTGTTTTGGAGAAGAAAATGTCAGATGCATGTGGTTATCTGGCAATAGCAGGTATTACATAAACAGTTGGTGCTCACTCATTCAATGTGTATTGAACCTAAAATGTCTAATCTTTTTAAGTTTAACGTGGAAAGGGTCTGCTTCATTAATAATTGGTGTTAATCTACCCAAATTGCTTCTAATCATTCTTTTAAAGGACTGGTTTGACTAACATTGCCAAGTTATAATTTTCCAAAGTGTTAGCTGCCTAACATGTAATGTTCATGTAAATAGAAATCTGACTTTGGGGATCAGTCATTGAAAACTTGTAGGAAGGACCTATTCCAAATAAAGAAATTGGAATCCAGGTGTGGAAAAAAAACAGTGAATAAATTTAAAGGATCACTTTGTGGATCTCATGTGATTTGAGGTTCACTTTAACAGTGACTATTTCATTTTAAAAAACTTTATCCACTCTGATGCATTGGTTCCTTCATTAACAGACTTTTAGAACTGGCTTTTCAATCTAGAAAAGCCCCAGTCACACTTCTAGACCAAGGCCCACAATGCAAATTCAAACTTAGCTGAATGAGATTCAGAGAAAAGGTAGGACCTTTCCAGCACCACTCTGCATGGAGAAGTAATAACATGTCAACCTGTTAAAGCCAACCAAAATTGCATAAAAATATGCAATTTTGCAAAACAATATTCCAGCCTTGGCCTATTGATGTAAGAGTATGTTAAAAGTTCTTTAAAACCACCTAGATTTCAATCTAACCTTTAAAATTTTTAATTAATACTTATCTTAAATATAAAATTGACTATTGCCCATTTATCTTATGGTTTTAAGAGGCAAGCATTTTTTTTTTCATTTCAAAAGAAATGTTATGATTTCTATGCTGAACTGCATTTTAAAATAAGGTATAATGTTTACATTTAGATATTTTAATAACTACAAAGGGATGAAGAGAGCTTTGCATCTAAGTAGGACTTTCCACTGAAGGATGGCCAGTTTTCTATAGGGCAGAAGGACCCACTCCGGTACATAACGAGACAGGCACAGAGAAGTTAAGACTCAATTAAAACTAAACCAGGCCCTTGCCCAGGCAGGGAGAAGCTGCATCATCCTAAAGGGTGGTCTCACCGTGGGCCTCTCTTCCATATTCTTCTATGTCTGTGAAGTCATAGTCAGACTCCATCTCTATCTTCACCTGTGGCACCATGAAGACTGGGCTCCTGGGGTAGCTGAAAGCAGGTGAAGTTGGACAGGAGATTTTGAAGTGCAAGGTGATGCTGAACAAGAAAGAGGAGGGAAGAATGATTAGCCAATTTGGGGTGTTTTGAACCCTATTCTCCAGAGCAGGGCTCTAAAGCAAACAGTTCTGTCTTTGCTTATGAATTCTCAACACACCAAGGGAACAAAGCATCCTGTCTGCTGGGCTTTTAGCCACAGCCGTTGAACTGATCTCATGCCTTTTCAACCCATTCTTCAAATTGCTACCAAGTCGAACTTTCTAAATCACAAATTTGACTGGTTCCCTATTATTTAAAGAATAAAATCCAAGCTCTTAAGCAAGACAGGACCACCTATGCTTGAACTCCTGCCTACTTTCCTAGTTTGCCACTCTGTCCCCTCTTTGTGTTGTATGTTTTCAAATGGTGCTTCAGACATGTTCCCACTGCCTAAGATGCTCTGTCCCACACTGTACTTCGATCAGGGTCCTATTTATCTGTGGTAGATTCTCCTGATAAGGCTAATAACCTTCCTTAGATCACTGGCCTTCTCTCCTGTGTACCCATTCTTGTTCTTGCACATGGTACTCCCCTTCTGTTTACATGTCCCTTTACAACCCCAGGGACCAACTATCATGCCTGGTAGATCTTTGATGCTCAATCTTTATTTAACTGAGTCATGTTGCTAAGCATTTTTTCTTTACCAAAGCAAAATCCTGCTATTTAGTAATCTTTGCTTCCATCTAATTCCATAGACTTGGTAAGGCACCAGTGTGATTGGGAAATATCATCCACAGTTATGACTTTATTTTTTCCATTTCTGACCCCTTCCCATAGCTCTGTATAATTTATCAGGCATTTGGAAATGCCCTTTCCTGGTCCAAATTCTCCATTGCCTAAAATTGGGGCAATTAAGAGATTTGGTTTGGTGTAGACTTTTTAAAATGAAGATAAATCAGAATAGACAAATTGTTATTCTGTGACTATCCGTACATAAAGATCAGTGTCAGTAAGGGCTTAGGAGCCCAGATTGGAGTTATGGGATATGAAGGAACATATTTTGAGATGTGACACTTCTGAGATATAGTGTCTTTGAGCCTGCAGCTCAGAGGTTTGAACTGGTGAAAAGTATCTCCATTTTGACATTGTGAAGCAGCTTTGCCCCCAAATTCAGGAGATCCTATATGCTTCCTGAAAAACTCTTGAGTGCCATCTAAGGATGGAAAATTACCTGCCTCTATAATTGGGATACCTCTACACTTACGAATTGGATCTTATACAGAGTGACTCCTTGTCCAATTTAGGGAATACATTAGGGTTAGCACAGTCCCTGCCAGCTTCCCTAGTAATAATAGGCAGAGACTTCCTTGCCCCTGAATTCTTTTTCATTTTTGGGCCCCCTGTATAATCATCAAGCAGTTCTGCTTTTTTCATGGATAGTTAACCATCAAGAACACTATGGAATCACATTATTGGCATGGAGAATCCTGGCATCTGGGTCTTGAATCCTTTTTTTACTGTTTCTATCTTCATTTAATATTTGATTTTTAATTAGCTTTCCTTATGACCAGTGATAATAGGCCCTACTATTATGTGACCCCATAGAGTATTAGAATACCTAATGGGTTTGTTTTTGTTTTTGTTTTTGGTACCAGGGATTGAATTCGGGGCACTCGACCACTGAGCCATATCCCCAGTCCTATTTTGTATATTATTTAGAGACAGGGTCTCACTGAGTTGCTTAGCACCTAATTTTGCTGAGGCTAGCTTTAAATTCGTGATTCTCCTGCCTCAGCTTTCTGAGCTGCCTGAATTAGAGGTGTGCGCCATTGCACCCTGTGAACCTAGTGTTTTGATCCTTAGTATCTGGGCTTTTATTAACATGTACTTAAGCTATGTCTAACTTTCTTCTATGTTGTTTCCTTTTCAAAACTTACTTTCAGTATTCTACATAATATTTTAAATTTCCTTTTCTAAAGTTGTGTACTCTATCAGTACATGAAAGATGCTTGTCACTGTGTGATTGATGTCAGTAAGAAGACACATTTGTTACTTGACCCCCGATAATCAGGTTGGTCAGCCTTTGTCTTCTTCTACTAAGATGTCAGCTGGACTGGGAAATCCTAGTCACCCAACCTGACCATTACTTAGTCTCTTAGCTAATACCCAAGGAATCTACCTAATAGCTCTTACCTTCGATCAAGTTCTGAGCCACTGAAAGAAGAATCAGAGTGAATAACTCCAACTGGAAGATCTTTTTCCTGGAAGAAAAAGTCAGATGTGAAGCAGGTTTGAGAGTCACGCCAGAGAGCATCCTATTTCTCCGTGCTTCCCCACCATTCCTCCTCTTTTCTATTTTGTGATCCATGGCCAACAGTATACCAGAGGAATACTGGGGCCTCACAGAGATGGGTGGCTCTGGGTCAATTAATCTTCACAGAGAGGGATCTGAGCCAGAATAGGAGGAAGTGAGGCATGGGGAGGCCCAGGGAGGAGAGAGGAAGGATGATGGAAGTCAACAAAAGGGAATGGGGAGCCAGTGGTACATGGTACATGCCTGTAATCTCAGCAGCTTGGGAGGTTGAGGCAGGAGGCAGGTGGAGGGAGAGTGAGGAGTACAAAAAACACCTGAGGCAATGTGATGGAGAGAGGTGAGGGGAAGCCTCTGGGGCTCTGGAGGGTCCTGGCAGGAGTCCTGGTGACCTCCTCCAGTCTCT
Source organism: Spermophilus citellus (assembly GCF_964194105.1). Taxonomy (NCBI): domain Eukaryota; kingdom Metazoa; phylum Chordata; class Mammalia; order Rodentia; family Sciuridae; genus Spermophilus; species Spermophilus citellus. The sequence continues at coordinate 52,250,378 of NC_138193.1, read as the reverse complement.
GTCTTTGAGGACAGTGGTAAGTAAGCACTATCTTAGGAGCACCAGGTCAGGACTTGGATCAGGATATTTGTGTGGTCTTAATGACAGCACTGTCCACCAGTTGGGAAGGATTAGAAGCAGTTTGAGAATCTTGCAGGGTCTTTGTAAGCAATGCCTGATTGGAAGCCTTCTCTTTCAGTACATGGAGGATGCTTGTGCTTCATACAGAATCACAGCCCAACCCCAGGACCTTCAGTTCTGACTTGCTGCCCAGATGCCTACCTATTTCTCTAAAGGGGAAGACTCAGCTCTGATTTGAGCTTGCAATCATTTCAACAATGACTGGAAGATATGGGCAGCTCCATGGGCCAGGTTTGGACTGATGTGGTCTGAAATAAGGCAGGAAAGGGCAGGATGGTGCTGCAGGCACCAGAGGAAAGGCAGAAATGGGGGAGTTTTGCCTAAAGTGAAGGAGGAGACTTCAGGGTGTGCTCTGAAATTTTCATCTGGTTGGAGTCCCAACCCTCATGGCCCAGTTCACTTTAACCTCTGCCTATCACAGGAGTCCTCTTGTTTAACCACAACGCAAAGAAAAGACCACCGACTCCAATTTTAAATCAAATTAAAGCAAGCTTGTAATTCCAGGCGGGACTGTCTTTCCCAAAATCCTTGGGTTAGAGAACAGTACCCCAGCTCTCTAGGAACATGGTTTTATAGCACAAAAAGTTACAAAAGGGGGGTGTCTTGAGAACTTACAGATAATAGGATTTTGACAAGGGTAATACAACTTTTCAAGTTAGGGAGTAAATTCAGATCCCAACACCAGAATTTGAGGCGCCACTAAGGTTTCAGAGAGGGTTGTTATCTGGTCAGGGAAAACCAGGCATGGGTGAGTTCAAGGCATGGGCTGGCATTCCAAGCAAGTTTAGAAATCACAGTAATTTATTGTAAAACAGAAATTAACTTTTCATGACTTTGTGACGAGATGGCTCCCAATCTTAAGATGGAATTAGGCTGGGTTCATCACTCTGGCATCTAAAATGATTAGATCCCCTGAGTTTCAGATGGAAGCTCCTTAGGAAAATAGGTGGAGGATTAGTAGTGAGTAAGAAGGGAGAGACACCATGTGTTTTACTTACTGGCAATGCAGTGGATACCGTTTTGGGGATCTGATTGGACACTTTCCATGGGAATCTTTATAACTGAGGGAGGGAGGAACTGGGGCTGGAGAAAAACAGTGGGAAAAGCTGATAAACACCAACACAACCACTTTGTCTTTCTTGCCAAATGGAAAATGCATACATCCACAATGTGTAAACCACCATTCCTCCACATCCAGACTAAACAGGGGGTGCTGCAAATGCTCTTGGACCCACTAAGGAAAAATGGACACAATTGGCCCACCATTTTAGATACCCAGTAGACAGGAAAGGAACTCATCCAGGAATGTCGCTCCTCAGAACAGTTTCATCTATCATGCAACCAGTCATTTGGGACTGAACCTCACAATATCCGGGTTGCTATAAAGACATGTATAAAATGAATTTGTGAACATTGAATCCCATTTTTTCCATTAAATGTATCATATAATCCTGAGATGCTTCACCCTCAACCTTGAAATAGTTCCTGACATGTGAGATCCACTCCAATATTTACTGAATGAACCAATGAAAAAAAAAATAAGCATTTGTCTTTAAAAGACACCTGGACTCTGTTTCTTTCTTTTAGAATCTACTTTTGAAAATTATCTACAAAAAACATGTGAATAAATTATAAGGGGGCTGGGGTTGTGGCTCAGGGGTACAGCGCTTGCCTAGCACATGTGAGGCACTGGGTTCCAATCCTCAGCACCACATAAAAAAATAAATAAAAAAATTGAGACCTTCCCCTTCCTGCAAGACAGGGAAAGTTTTGGCCAATTACAACCATCAAAGGATGGTTTAATCACCAACCAGTGAGCAAGGATTTGCCTGTGAACAGCTTTAATTTGCAAAAGGTGAGATCCCAGGAAAACAGGACAAGGTGGATAAAGGATTGTGATTCAGGTACCATTGGGAGACTGGGAGATTGGGAGTCAAGCATGGTCTCAGGAAATGACATGGCAGTTCAGTATATGGAAAGCATGAGTTCAAGAATGATTTCCTGATTCCCTCTTAGACATTTAGCTGTCTGTCTATGTTGGGTAAAACACTTCCTTTTGGAGGGACAGTGTCACCATTTGTAATGAACATTTGAACCAGATACTCTTTCTGCCTAATGTTCTGAGATTTGCTATAATTTCTGGGCTGGCTCCTTGTCTGTTGACTGAGTGTTTGGGGGTGGGACATGGAGGAAGCATGGGAGAGGAGAGGGACAGATGGGGCAATCAGGTGGTCCCAGGCATGGAAGAGGAAGCCATTCTCTTTTCAGTGAGGACACATACCTCTCCCCCAACTTTTGTTCCCAATACTTTCGGGGTAGGCCCAAGCAAAGCTCATCTCTAGTTCCTCCTGCCTATCCCAGAGTCCAGTCTACTAAAAAGTCCCCATCAGACCTCTCCCCACAGGCCTGCTCCATTCTTTGGAGGTTATTCCTTATAAAGGCCTTCCATTTTGGAACCATCTCCTGGGCCATTCTCAGGAATCTGGGCCACTATTGACAATGGCCCTGAAAACCAGAAATGGGAGTGAGCTTTGCTAGTCAACTGCTCCTGGGCAGGGAGGCTCACTGGCTCTGGCCCAACCTGAGGACATTTACAAGAACAGATGAGCTCTCAGCACCCCAGACCAAGGCCAAGTAGAAGCCCTAGCTTATCCTGGACTGAGTGCAGGCACTTTTACAGTTGCGTGAAAAGCCACCCTCTCCCTGGCCCTGGTGGAAGCAGAAGGTTCTATTGGTCGCCCGACTCTGCCCAGGCCTCATATCTTCCCCACCTCCTCATCGCTATCCTCGTGGGCCCCTTTCTTTCTCTTCTTCTTCTTGTCTGTCTCCTTTTTCTCCTTCTCTGGCAAGATGTTGTCAATCCAGGCCAGGTCATGCTGGGAGAAGATGAAGTCCAGAAGCCTTCGGACAATGATGAGGCCCAGGATCTGTGGTAGGAAGACAGACAGAGAGGCTGAAGTTTTGTGGGAGTTCAGAGAAAATAATGGGTTAAATAATTCCTTCTTCCTCAGTCAGCTGAGTTCAGGCAGCTCTTGTGATCGGTCTTTGGAGCCATTCCAAAGTCCCCACAAACCATGTTCACCTCCCCTGTTCCCCTGGTTCCTCTCCTTTGGCTTCTCAGGTGAGGGACTATGACTACCAGTGACTGCGTGGGACAGAGCCTGTGTCAGCTGAAGTGGGGAGCCAGCACAGAGACCATGGCTGGAGAACCACAGTCATTCTTTAAGTGGTTCTCACACTTGAGTGTGCTTTAGGGTCACTTGGAGGGCTTGTTAATACAACATTGCTGGGTACCACCCCAAAGTTTCTGATTCATCAGGTCTGGGGTAGAGCCTGAGAATCTGTATCTCTATAAGTTTCTCAGGTGATGTTAGTGCTGCTGGCCCAGGGATCACACTTTGAGACTCACTGCCTCTCTACTCTCATTTCTTTTCTTTTTTAAATTAGTTCTTTTTAGATACAGTATAGTGCATTTTGACATGTTATACAGACATGGAATATAACTTATTCTAATTAGGATCCTATTCTTGTGGTCGAACATGATATGGAGTTGCATTGGTCATATATTCATATATGAATGTAGGAAAGTTATATCTGATTCATTCTACTGTCTTTCCTATTCCCATTCCTCCTCCTGTCCCTTCATGCCCATTTGTCTAATCCAATGAACTTCTATCCTTCCCTTCCTTACCCTCCTTTGTTGTGTGTTAGCATCCACATATCAGAGAGAACATTCAGCCTTTGGTGTTTTGGGGATTGGCTTATTTCACTTGACATGATAGACTCCAGTTCCATCCATTTACTGGTAAATGCCGTTATTTCATTCTTCTTTATGGCTGAGTAATATTTTTTCATGTATATATACCACATTTTCTTTATCCATTCATCTATTGAAGGGCACCTAGGTTGGTTCTATAGCCTGGCCATTGTGAATTGCTCTGTTCCCATTTTTAAGAACTGTCAAACTCTCCATTAACAAAAGCCAAACAAAATATAGTAAACTATATGGAATTTCTAAAGAAAGTTTGGTTCTGTTCAGAATGAACAAATTAAAGGGAGAAATAAGTGATCTTTTAACAAACTTAGTGGACCCAGGATGGTCTGTTATACATATTGTCTTTTTTACCACTGAAAACTGGCCATTAAATGAGGTAAGGAAGCAAACCCTTCTAGCTGGATTTAATACTGGTTCCTCTCTGATATAACTTTTTGAGCATGTAGAGCCCAGGCATCAGATAAACCTGGGTTTAAAAACTCCTGGAGCTGGCAGGGCATGTGGTGCACACCTAATTGGAAGGCTGAGGTAAGAGAACTGCAAGCTCAAGGCCAGCCTTGCCAACCTAGAGAGACCCAGTCCCAAATAAAAAACTAAGAAAGGGTTTAGGATTAACTCAGTGGCAGAGCATCCCTAGGTTCAATCTCCAGTACCACCAAAAAAAAAAAAAAAAAAAAATCAAAACACCACAACAATAATAAACTCCTGACTCTGAGCAAATCAATGGTTGCTAGGGACAGGGGTGGGCAAAGGGCTGTCTACATATAGGGCAGCAAGAGAGAACTTGGAGGTGATGGAGCTTTCTGTATCACAACTACAGAGATAGAATCACCATTCTTTACATTTGCCAAAACTACAGAGCAGAGTGAATTCTACTGTATTTAAAAATAATCAGGAGCACGGCACAGTGGTGCACGCCTGTAATCCCAGCAGCTTGGGAGGCTGAGGCAGGAGGATAGAGAGTTCAAAGCCAGCTTCAGCAAAATCAAGACACTAAGCAACCTAGTGAGACTCTGTCTCTAAATAAAATACAAAGTAGGGCTGGGGATGTGGCTCAGTGGTCAAGTGCCCCTGAGTTCAATCCCGGGTACCAAAAAAAAAAAAAAAAATGCCAGGAGGGGGTGCAGATCTTGCTCTGCCTGTCCTGAGTTTGTCACTCCCTGTGCTCTCTGAGCCTCATCTTTCTGATTGTAAAATAGGGGTAACTAGTAGTGCTTCAGGGGCTGGTGTGGGCTGAGTGGAACAGCACTCAGTACTGGCAATCATGACTATCACTATCCTTCCCTTCCTCATCTCTGAGGCCCAGGAGGACACTGTTGGGGAGGATCCATGTCCCTTTCCCTGGAGTGGTGGTTCTCAACCCTGGCTGCATATTTATGTCTCTGTAGACTTACTTAAAATACCAAAGCCTGGGATTCCTGAAGATATTTTGATTTAGTTGATTTCATAGATTTTAAAGAGCAGCCAGAGTCAAGAACCACTTACTAGAGATCCCCTAAGAGTGCACATTTCCACAAGTGTCCTTGATTTGGTTCCTAATCTAGGCCTGCAGGCATTCTGGGAGCATTAGCCCCCAAACTTCAGTCCCCCAGCAAGGGCTGGGCAGCTTCCTTCTGGTGGGGTTATCTAAAGGGCCAGATGCAACAGGTTTTTGTTTGTTTTTATTTTTATTTTATTTATTTATTTGTTTGTTTATTTTTGTATCAGGGATTGAACCCAGGGAGCTTAACCACTGAGCAATATCCCAGCCCTTATTTATTTATTTATTTTTAGTGCCAGGGTTTGAACCCAGGGTGCTTATCTACAGAGTCATATCCCCACCCCCAGCATTGTTTTAAAAATATTTTTTGTTGTTCATGGATACAATACCTTTATTTTTATGGGGTGCTGAGAATCAAACCCAGTGCCTATGCATGCTAGGCAAGCCCTCCACCTATAAGCCACAACCCTAGCCCCACATCTCCAGCATTTTTTATATTTTATTTTGAGTCAGGGTCTTGCTGAGTTGCTTAGGGCCTCTCTAAATTGTGGAGGCTGGCTTTGAACTTGCAATCCTCCTGCCTCAGCGTCCCCAGTCACTAGGATTACAGGTGTGACTGTTCTTAACTTTTATTCTGGAATAACTTCAAATTTCCATAAAATATAAAAGAATAGTCAAAGAATGCCCAGCTCAAACTTTATATTGTCAATGGGTTTTTGAAATTCCTGATCTCTGATTCTATTCCCTCCCTGCACCACTAACATACTATTTACCATTTCAAATTCGTTAATTTTGCACGGGGAGAAGATTTATACTTAGTATGCATCGGTTTTCGAGATTGGCTTGAGGTTTGGCAGTAGAGAACTTGGGTCTAAAGTTGAATGTGTCCAGCTTCTCCAATTCCACATTACCGGCCTTCCCCCAGCAGGAAAGTTGGGTGGGGACCTCAGCATGCCGATTGTCACTGCAGGATCCACCTGCCACACTGACATTCTTTCCTCCGCCCTTCTCTCTATCCTCCACCTGGTCTGGCCTCACAACTCTAAATTTGTTCTGGACTGGCTTCTGTCACCCAAAGGAACCAAACCAAGCTGGGGAGAAAGCTAAGGGTGCTGCAAGGTGACGCACTTGCGGCACTGCTGGACCTCCTAGGCGAAGCCTGCCTAGACCAACCTGCCCAGCAGCGGCGAAGCCCGCGCCCACCTTACCATGACAGGGAAGATGATGGCGGCCACAGTGGACTTGAGGATCCAGAGCACAGCCAGGCAGATGATCTGCACCAGGGTGAAGAGGTGGATCCTGCGCAGGGGTACGTGGCGAAGGAAGGCGTGGTCTGGCTGGTGCTTCGCCGGCATCAGGAAGAGCTTGCATCGTTCCCAGAACTAACAAGGATAATGAGGGCTCAGCAAGGTTGCCAGGAAACATTCCCCGCCCCGACATCCCTCCGCAGGTCTGCTGGGGTATGGGGTTAAGGGAAAGGGTGACTTGGTAGGGTCTCAAGAGGGGACTCTTGTTCAGGCATTAAGTAAGACACTCTTGAGGTGTCTAGGCAGGTATGCAATATTGGAGGGAGGGAGGATCCTGAGGCCTGGGTGAGGGGAATGGACCTGGAGGTGGCTGTAAAATGAACATGGTCTGTTCAAGGAAAACGCAATTTAATGGACCCACAAACTATCCAAGTCATCTTGGGATTTCGTGGTTAATATAGAACAAAACAAAGCAAAAAACTTTCTTCTGTGGAGTTGTCTTAGGGAAGAGAAGAGAGAGGTACAGTGAAGTGCTCTTTGGAGTTGGTTTGACCCAGGTTTTGAGTTATGAGTGGCAGTCTCCCCCTCTGTGAGATTGGGATCAAAGGACCTAATTATATAGATTAAATGACACCTGTAAAGTGCCTCATATAATTATTTTGCTTCTCATAGAATATTGCTATTATTCTTTCACTGAACCAGGAGAGTAAGAATTTGGGGTCTTGGTGACACTAGGGAGTGCTGACTTCAGGTGGGGAGGGGAGGGCCTTACCTGGATGCCATTCAGGGAGGCCACACCCATGTAGAGGAAGACTCCATACAGCACAGGCATGGGGATGTACTGAAATGAGAGCAGAATTTTGGATTGAACTTCTGCCTGGGATGGGTCCTTGGTCTCCTTGTTCTGGACAAATGTGTCTGCCAACCGTGGAGGCAGCCAAGGAGGTGTATATTTGGAGGAACTGAGGGTGTCTGAGAGAAGATCTGGAACCAGAGTGTGGGTGCAGGTGGGGATGCACAGCATGCTGCTGTTCTTCACATCTGGCCCTTCTCCCAGCCCCATGGGAGCCCTGTGGTCTGGCTGAAGACATTTCTAGAAAGTGGGAAAGCTCCACAAACTGCTTATTCCTGCCAGCCCCTTCCACTTTCAGCCTTAGCTGAGGGCCCCTAAAGCTGCTGGGCCTGCAGGGGGCCAGGGACCTTTGGTGAGTTGACCTAAATCATAGGAAGTACCAAGGCCACTTATCAAAAATCTCATATCATACACAATCACAAAAAAAGAAGCAAGACAGAAGTATGTAAACTGTTGCCCAGGGTACTGCCTACTAAATCTCTACCTCACCCTTTGATGACAGGATGTCTGAACACCAAAAGTTCCTCTTCAGGTAGGCTAGCCAAAACCAGTTGGATCTAAAATGTTTGCCAGAGTAACAGCTGACCTCCAGCTTCATTAAAATCTAGTTTCCATGCTAAAGACACGCTCACTGGCCACACAGTGTCCAGAAACAGTAGATCAAAAAGGAGAGTGCATCTGAATTTGTAGAAGTCTCCACCTGTTGCAGGAAATTACATGAATATTCCTTCCCTTCATTAACCTATTCCCTCCCCTCATTTCTGCTGCTCTATACCCAGCTTGTCAACTCTAAGTAAGTTAAGTCAAATGTGAGCTGGGAACCCACTTCTCCATTCTTTAGTCACCAAATAAAAGCTCGGGCCACGGATGCTCAAGTCAGTCTAGTTACTTGCTTTGTGACATTGAATGGAAAAAAGACCCCTTTAAGTTCTATATTCCAGGGGGACCAACAAATGTGTTAGTAACATAAAAACCACTAATCATCAACTAACACTAGGAGTTTGGTGTGTACTCTTCCAAGCACACACATCAGCAGTTGTTTTCTTTTTCAAAAGTAGATTCATGTAATTCATACTGCACTACCATCATCATTTCAAATCTTTTTTTTATTTTTTATTTTATTTTTTATTTTTTTAAAAATCTTTTTAAAAAAATATTTTCCAGTTGTAGATGGACACAACTAGAAAATATTTTATTATTATTATTATTTTTTATGTGGTATCAGGGATCAAACCCAGTGCCTCATGCATGCTAGGCAAGTGTTCTACAACTGAGCCACAATCCTGTCCCCAGCATTTCAAATCTTTAAAACTCATGTTTTTTTTTTTTTTTTTTTAGTACTGGGGATTGAACCCAGAGGCACTCTACCACTGAGCTGCATCCCCAGCTTTTTTATTTTTTATTTTGAGGCAGGGCCTTGCTAAGTTGCTGAGGTTGGCTTCAAACTTGTGATCCTCCTGCTTCAGCCTCCCAAGTCACTGGGATTATAGATGTGCACCACCACATATGGCTTTTAAAAACTTTTTGAGGCATTTCTTCACCTCTGTCCAAGCTGTATTTCTGCTATTTTTATCCTCTCCTTTAGCTGTACCCAATTCTTGCCACTGTGAACAAAGGCTGTCCTGCCTTGCTCTGGGTTGTGGTAGAACTCTTTGGTGATCACAAAGTATGATGCTAACAAGGGCTGCTCAACTTGTAGATGCCATTTAAGAATGTTAATGAATCCAGACAAGTAAATAACTTCTATTTTAGGATAATTTATATATTTGTTTGCATACAAAGCACACTTTGGACCTACATGCTATAAACAATCCAAGACATTTGAACTAAAGGTTAAAAAAGGAAATATATGCCAGTGGCACACAGCCATAATCTCAGTGACTCAGGAGGCTGAAGCAGGAAGATTGTAAGTTTGAGGCCAGTCTCAGCAATTTAGCAAGGCCCTAAGCAATTTAGCAAGACCTGGTAAGGTAGCTTGGTGGTAAAGTGCCCTGGGTTCAATCCCCAGTACCCCCCCCCCCCCCAAAATAAAAGGAAATATGTGACCCTTCCATCATTTCATTAACACATAGTTTATAAGATTTTTGCCAAATTATGAGATAAGGTAAAAATTTTAAGGAATCACTGTCCTAATCACCCTCAAAGTGTGGAGGCAATTGAGAGAGAAATAAACACTTAAATTTAAAAACTTAGCTATCATCTGTAGCAACACAAACTCAAGTTCACTTACAATTTCCCTTTTTACTCTACTAAGTGTGAAAACAAACTGGATTAAGTCTTAAATAATTGTAGTCATCAGTGACTGATAAAAAGTTACCTCATTTTCAAGTCAAGGAAATTGTCTTGTCATTTGCAGCTTTCCCAGAAAATCTCAAATGCCTATAACATTGTAATCCTACCAGTGATAGGGCTGTGATCTAGAATTCTGTATTCATCAGCACAAATCTTCCTTGACTCTCCAGGAAAAGGCCCTTTTCAAACATTAATGAAACTAAAAAGTGGCAGAAAGTTACCTCTAGTGTCAGCTTTAGATCAACAATCATCACAGTACTACAATCATAAGGATGTCAGAACTTTCCTCTGTAATGTTAGACAGGGACCAGGAGAATAACATGGGGTCCATAAGAGAGTTTTAAGGCATCATAGGAGTTCCTCTGAGGCGGAATGCAGAAATCCTCGGTCTCAAAAAGCCATGGGAAGGTGTGAACAAAACAAAACTTCATAGCCTTGGGGTGGACTGGGAAATTTGCTCAATATGTTAAGTAATTTACATCACCCATCAAATACATGCTCACTTCCTCCTTCTGAAGCTTTGTTTGACAAGATAATGAAATATTTACAAATCAGTGATGGAAGGCCTAAAGAATATCACTGATCCTCTAACAATAAACATTATTGTCTAATATCAACACAACCATTCATTGATACAGAACGAGAGGGGGAAGGGGCAGAGAGAGAGGCTCCTAAATAGAGTCTAGGATCTCACATCTTGACGAATTATATTTTTCTTGAACAGCTACACCAAACTTCTTTTCTTAAATATAAAATGAATCCAGTGTTTAGTACTGATGTCAGTTAGTAATTATGCTTTAGTTAGTTAGCTAACAGTTTTGAAAGCCTAGCTTTATAAAAAAGTACATACCTTAATAAAATTGAATCAGAAATCCTAAATCTTATGATTAATTTGAAACTCTAGACAGGTCAGTTCTACTACAAAATTTGCCAAATAGATTAAACGTTGGGTAAATCAAGTGTATTGATCTTTTTTTTTTTTTTTTGGTACTCTTATTCTGGAAGAATACTGGTGGGTAGATTTTCAAACTCTTTTGTGCTTTGATTGAATGCAAAGATAGTATCAAAGCACTTGGAGCCATATGGAACCTTGCAAACTTTTCCTTGACTGTCAGAACAATAACATTTACTCTTTAAACAATGTATTTTACAAGGTGCATACATTTATAGAGAAATACAGTACACAGCCTGAAAGAGTTACAACATTTGGCCCAAGAATTGTAGCAAAAGGGATTTCTATTATTGCTCAAAATGTCACCCAAGAGGGAGCAATGTGACTGTACATCATTTAAAGGATGACCACACCAAAGGCTTTGGCAATGCAAATTTTATGCACAGAACTATTTTCCTTTCTCTTCTTCTTCTTCTTTTTTTTTTTTTGTTCTTTTCTTTTTTTCCTATAGGGCCGAGAATCAAGCCCAGGACTTCCTGCATGCTAGCTAGGTAAGTGCTCTACTACTGAGTTATACCCCACAGCCCTCATTTCAATTATTTTAATTATACTACGTCAGCATGTGACCTACATTAAGAAGATATACAACATTAGAACAAAAGCAATAATTTATACTAAAATCAGAGGTCAAAAGTGTGAGTGTAAAGGCCTAGAAAATGTATACACAGAATATGAGAAATGTGTTCATGAAAGAATCCATCATGTTGTAAAAGGAACAAAAGGAAGGAAACCACAGTGGAATTTTCTAACTGCTTTGTTTCTATTCAGCTATGCATCAAAAGCTCGTGTGCAATGACTGAATCAATGAACATGCTCAGCAGCTGGGGCAGCCTGCCTGGGACTGCCTGAAGTCTGAGTCTGCAAAGATAGCCGGAGGTGCTATGTGCAAAGTGTTTCTAGGAACTTTTGGCCACTAAAGTATGCTGTTTTTAGGTTAAAATTATTTTTTACACAAATGCTTGTCAGGCAGTATCAGGAATGATACGCATGATGGTTCTTTTGAGCCCTTTCCACAAAAGTCAGCATTCTCTGGCCATTTAAAATACACTCTTAAATAAACGAAACCATCTGTGTGTAACCTGTCTCCTACACAATGAAAACATTTCTTTAAAACCCCCAACCTTAAACCAATTGCTCAGGTGTGCCACTGATTCTCAAGCCAGAAATATTTTTTATACTAAATGAATCAATTAGCATCATGGTTGTCTAGTCTTTGTCTTTTAATAAGGTCAAGCCCAAAATGAGCTGTTTTAAGACATTCAGAGAGGGAAAAGAACCACAAAGATTGGAGCAATTACAGGTAACCTTAATTCAGCAATGAAAGTCTTATGTGTGCACTTATTGAGGGAAAGGGCCATTGATAGGTGACTGGCTGCAGTTGAGAGAACTGGTGGGAACACCCTAGTCCTGACTGGAAAGTGACCATTCTGGCTCAATGTCCCCCTGTTGTAGTTAGTCTCTTCCAGCTGGTCCAGTGGGACATGAGCAAGAGAATCTTCCAACTGTGTGGGAAAAAGTCACTTAGGAGCTGGACAAATTCAAATCAGAGGAGCAGAGAATAGGCCTGGAGAACAGTTTAAGAGTTCTCCCCCCAGAGGTTTAAACTTCAGAAAATGGGTGAGCAAGAAGGCCTCCAGTGAGCTTGGGTGATTCCTGATCTAAGCAGGGACAGAACTTGGCAGAATTTTCCCAAGGGACAGTGTCCTCTGGGAAGGTGAGAGTGTGGGCGGCTGTGAGAGAGCAGAGAGGATGGGTGATGATCACAGATGATACCACTTTACAGAGAACAATGACAATGGCTCTGAAATATCACTTTAGCCTACTGAAAATCCTGCCTTTTTAGGGACCGGTAGGCCAGTGATATCTGGATTGTGTAGGGACACTCCCCATGCCTAAGTCCTCTGCTCTGTCTTTTCAGGTGTGACGGGGCCCTGGCTGGGATGCAGAGCCTCACCTTCAGGACGGGAGCCAGGAAAACAGAGGTCCCTGTCAGGATGAAGACGATGATCCCAGTCACTCTTTGTTCCCTGGTGGAGAAGAGCAGAGTCAGGGGAGATCCAGAGATACCCAGTGACCATTCCCAGCCTCCTGCCTCTTTGTGGGCCCTCAAACTTGTGTCCAAGGCCATGGCTTCTGCATCAGGCTCTGCCTTTTAGCCTAAGGCCCAGCTGCCCTACACAGAGAAGACGGGATGCCCCTGAAGGAGGCCAGGGCATTTTTCAGGGGCATCAAGGAACTTGTTCAGTACAGTGCCTAATAGCTGGGTGCTTGATCCTGATGGACTTCCATTGAATCTTGGCTCTGCCATTTACTCATTGTGGGATATCAGACAAGACCATGATACCTTGAGCCAGTAGAATAGAGATAATAATGACACCTACATTGGGAGATTGTTGTAATAAAAAGTGCTGATTACCTTGCTTTTGGGTAGTAAGATCCCACTTTGGCAGGGCATGACTGATGCTGGAGAAGGGGGCCTGGCTGCCAGTGGAGGAGATGTCAGAGGTTGAGGCAGGTAGGTTTTCCTGAGTGCCCAGGCACTAGCATAGCCCAGGTTGGAGCCCTGGACTCTGGGGAAGATATCTTAGACCAGGAGCTCAGGAGACGGGAAGGGGACAGTGTCCTGTCTAGTCCTGAGCCCTACATGAGGCAGAGAAGCCTCTCTCAGGGCAGACCAGGTAGCCTACATATCCCAAGGCAGTAGGGAGAAACTTCCATTAGGAGAATGCCAGGATTTGGTGTAAGCCTCAGGGGTCCTATAGGGCAGATGTGATTCCCAGCCCAAAACAGCTTGGGGACCTGGCGTGGGGCATGACATGAGGAGCAAGGGAAAGAACATGTCAGGACCAGGTGTAGAGGATAGTAGTGGTCCCAGGAAAGCTTTCTGGAAGAATATAAAGCATTGTAAAATAGGAGACCCAGGGGCCTGGAGGGTCTTGAAGAAAAGAAAAGGGAAGGACAGGAAGAGGTTCTATCATGGCCTATGAGGTGAATCCTTGGAGTTCATGTGTGTGTAGGCATATTTGTATGTGTGCGTGCATGTGTGCGTGCATGTGCATGTGCTACTTGGAGACTATTTCTTAATAGTCTTAACTTTTTTCTTAAAAAGTACCATTTAGAAATAAATTTTCATCTCCCTTCTTCCCTCCCTTCCAATATCACTTCTGTCCCTAGTTCCTGGGCTGTCAGAGCAGGGGCCCTTTGTCCCTAGATTCCTTAATGGTAAGAAGAGCTGCCTTCCCCTTCCCTAGATGGGCCACTCCTGTTTAGGTGATCCAGGCTCTGACCTCCTCCTACCTGACTCCCAGGAACTGGGGCTGCTCCCCAGGGGCGCTGGTCTCCGTCTCCATCTTGAGGCTGTCGATGTGGGCAATGGAGATGACTGTGGCAGCCACATACCAGGGGAGCCCCGTGAAGGAGCACAGGGCCATGAGGATGCCCACCCAGAAGAGGTCCAGATGGTAGCCAGCAGCCTTCTGCACAGGTGGTAGGATGGGAGAAGCTTCTGGGAGCCTGTTTCTCCTCAGAGCAGCCATTTTGTGGAACACAGTCAAAGGCTCCCCTGCCTTCCAGAGTGCACTCTGAGGGGCTACCACTCTGAGGTGCTCTCTGTAAGAACTTTAGAGGGGTTCAGGTCTCACTTCCCTCAAAGGTGGCTTTAGTTGCCACCTTGTCTGAAAGGGTGAACCAAGTAAGGGACATAGGTAATGAAGGAGAGGGATGTTCTGGCTTGGAAAAGTCCTAGGTTTGGGTCCCCGGGGAGAGAGGTTCCACCCAGTGGCCACAGTATCTGCAGTTCCTGAATGAGATGCCCCAGCTGGGACCCTCGATTGGTCTACATTGGGGTCAAGGAGAGAGTAGCCCAAGTCTTCTTGGAACAAGAGGCATGGAGAGAGGGGAGTTTCAGGGACCAAGGAGGCTGCCTTCTGACTTCAGGCTTGTCCTCCTGTCAGCATCTGCTTAGACTCCTAAATTCACTCTCAGGAGGTATAGAGTTGGAAGGTCACTTTGGAAGAGGCAAGGGTTCTGTATGCAGGGGCCCAGCCTGGGCTTGATCCTGGTCCTCAAAATCATCCGGCCCTGCTAGAAGTCACCCCACCCCCACCCACCCTCACAACACATCAAGTGGGAACTTGTCTTCTGCTCAAAGTATTGAAAGAAGCCTTTCCCTCCTTTAATTCTTCTAACTTTGTTTCTGGCAAAGGATAGCCTTACCTTCAGCTTGTTCTCCTTCCGGTTAACAATGACAGCTGTGATCTGCTGGTCCATGAAGATCAGGATGGTCACCAGTAGGGCGGGCAGGATGCTCGCCAGGTACACCCACCACGGGTTCTTCCCAAAGGGGGCCACGAACCAGCCTCGGTCAGGCCGTGTGGGCTGAGCAGAGCAAATGAAGAGGGCCCTTTCCTCTCTCTCTTGCCAGGCGCTTGCCTGCTGGCCCCTTTCCTACCACCTCACTTTTTCCCCAACTGGGAGAACTTTTTAAGTACAATATTTTTCCCTTAAGGACATTAGGCACCTGCAACTTTAAATAGATCACAGAGGCACATAGCTATGGGAAGTGGCATGAATACAGGTGGGGTCTACAGAATTAATGGGATAATTTTCTGTGATTGCCCTAGGATTGATTGGGAAACAGAAATAAAGATCAGAAGGCAGCTGAATATGCAGTCACTAATTGCAAAAGAGGTTCTAATTGAAATGAGGTCCAAGAGGCAAGATTAAAGCATTCTGGGTTCAGTGCATGATAGAATTGTCTGTAAAACAACAAACACTGGGAGCTGGAGATGTAGCTCAGTGGTGGAACACTTGCCTACCAAACATTGAGGGCCTGGGTTCCATCCCCAATACTTCAAAACAAAATATCAACATCAACTCAGACTGATAAGGGGGACAAAGGGGTTAACTATTGCAGAAGCTGACGTTTATAATATTTTTATATTTAAAAGGAAGGGCTACTTTTATTTTGAAGAGCCAGCGTGAGTTGTATGAGATGTGCTTAAGCTACTCAGTAAAACCCTGAAATAATATCATGAACATCAAGGCCTCAAAGGCTGAGGAACATTCTAGAACCTGGACTTCCTACCTTGCTTAGATGGCAGGTGCATTTGTGAGGGAACAGGGCTTGAGCTTAGCCACAAACAAATGGCACCAACTATGGACTAATGGGTAATTTCTGAAGCAGTGGTTTTGAATTTTGAACATGTTCAGAATCACCTAAAGTGCCGGTTAAAACACAAATTGCTGGGTTCTACAAGTCTACAAGACTTTCAGATTCCATACTTCTGAGATGGGAATAAGAATATGAGAATTTTCATTTCTTTCCTTCTTCCCTTCTTCCCCTCTCTTCCTTTTTTCCTTCCTTTCTTCCTCCCTCCCTCCCTTCCTTCCTTCATTTCTCTAGGTAGGGACTCACTAGCCCAACCTAGTCTGGAATTCCTGACCTCAAGCAGTCCTCCCACCTTGGGAGTGCTGGGAGTACAGACTCACCAAGAACAAGTTCCCAGGTGACAATGTGACACTAGTCCAGGGATCACACTTTGAGAATCACTGTTACAAGGGGTCATTTTCAGTAGATTCCAGTTGGCCCAGCTTGTAGACTGTCATAGGTGAGGAAATTGGAAACCCTTACATAGAAGTCAAAAGGCTTCAGCTGGACTGGAGTGTGGATTCTAGCACCTTCCCTACTCCTTAGGGTACACAGCAAGATTTCATTCTAAATATGTCCTCACCCACCTCTCAAAGGACTGCCCCTGGGAGGCTGTGCAGAAAGTGGTAGAGTGTACACTGAGAACCTACAGGGTGACTTGGATGAGAGAAGAATGTTGAGCGTAGAGGAGGACTATAGCTCATGGGCAGGCAGGGCAATTGCCTGGATTAGGGGCAAGGGGCAAACCTTGATGACATTGGGCACGTGCAGCTTGGGGGTTTCCAGGCCAAAACAGGCATCGATTCCACAGAACATCAGGATGGAGAAAATAATGGAAAAGTCAGCCACCAGGGCACGGACCTACAGAAAAGAGAGAAGCTAGTGAGTGAAGCATCCACCTTGCTCCAGGCTGACCCAATCTGCAGATGTCAAAGAGGAGACCCCTTAAAGGCAGGACCCTGAAGTCAGCAGGCCTATGCTCAAATCCTGGTTCTTCTCCTTTCTGGCTGTGTGATCTTGGGGAAGCATACCATTGAGCCTGTTTCTTCCATTGTGAAAAGGAGATAAAGATACTACCTACCTTCAGGTGCAAGTGAGCTGTGGCATATATAGAGTGCTTGGGATGCTGGTGGTCAAAGTGGGAGCTGTTAGGATGCATGGGTGGCCCTGGCAACCCTTGCTGAAGATGTGTTCTGATATGACAGACTGGATGGGGTCAGCTGCCGGGTGGTGAGGGCAATTGTTGAACTCGGAAGGAAACCCTAGCTCTCAAAAACGTGACAGGCTGTCACACCCCTGGGCTGGGAGGGAAACTCTCACCCCTGCCCCAATTACATAGGGGACCTCTGGCTACTCTCAAACCTTCTGTCCACCAAGAGTCTCCAGCCTATTATTCTTAATTCTGAGAGACCTATTCCAGGCTAGTTCAGGATCTGACTTCCCTGCCCTTTCTGAAAGCATCCTCTGACCCCATCCCTCCCCTTATTCTATATTGGGAAGTTTCAGGGCAGAGGGTCCCCCAGTGTCTATCTGCCACCTTTTTTTACATCTCTTCAGAGAAAGCAATTTGAAGGGGCAGAGGCAGGTGAGGACACATCATACTTCCCATTCAAATTGTATTAATATAACATGTGACTGACTGAAAATTCACTTAGTGTAAAAAAGACAGTGGAGAGCAAAGTCCCTACCTTAGCTTTTCTAAACCTGACATATGTCTTGGTTTTAGTTGTTCTGGAGGTTTATTCCTTGTCAATTAATATGTTTATAGTTTCATATTTTGATTTACTAATTAAAGGCATTACTATAAAGTTTAGACTTACTTATATTACCCCTCCTTCCCTTTCTCCATTTCTAATTTCTGTTATTCATTTTAAAACTCTTTCTATGGGCTTCCTTTGTACTTTTGTGTTATGTAATTAAATATCTCATAACTCTTGCCATATCTCTCATTCTCTGTCACGTGAGGCGAGGATCACTGTACTTGAGCTTGTCACCACCTCTCTTACTTGTCCCCCTTCCACATATGATGCCTTCACTTTGATCTTTACATGTCAAAGCTGAGGAGATCATACACTGTTGTGTAGACACATCTTTTGTGTTTTATCTGTAAGTGGATTCCGAAAGGTGAAAATCAATAACATCTTTATGTTGTTAGGATCGTATCAGCATTGGTCACAGCAGAACCAAGTAGTATGCTACATTTATATTTCTTTTCCACAATTTTCCTAGCACTGAAATAAAAATGTTATCAATTAACTATGTGAATCTGCCATTTTTTTGTAGGACAAAACAGTCAAATATAGGCCATTTCATATGGTCCAATCCCATATGAAGATAGACAAAATAAACAGCTGTGAACTCCCCTTCTCCTTAATAAAAATTTACCCATCCAGTGGACAATCTCTCCTGTCACCCAGTGACATCCCTGTTCTAGCTCTCTAAAGAGAACCACTAGTTTGAATTCAGAGTTTACTTTTCCCATGAAGTCTCTATTTAGACTAAGTGTGTACATATCCCTCAACAAAACATGGCATTGCTTTGCTTGTTTTTAATTTTTACATAAAGGGTAACATGTTATTTGTAATCTTCTGCAATTTGCTTTATTTGTTCAACATTATGTTTATGATATTTTTCTTTGTGGATAGATGTAGCTGTAGTCTATATTATTTGCAGCTCAGTCTTTGCATGATTATTTTCCATTTGTTTCTTTATTTTCATGTTAATAGTTAAATTTAGATCATTTTCAGTTTTTCTCTTGGAATCAATGTTTCTGTGACTGTTCTTGTACACGCATAAGAATTTCTCTGAGGTATATACCTGGGAGTGGATGTACTGGTTTGAAGGTCCTGTCATCTCCAGCTTTATCATAGAATGCCCATTGCCCTCCAAATTGAACATACCTCTTGATACTCACATCCATCACTTTTAATCTCCAATACCTGATATTCCAAGGCTTGGAGTGCTAACCAACCTGATGAGTGTAAAATAGTGTGACCTCATTTTTCTCTGCAACACAAAATTCCAGGAGGCAAGAAAGCAGTTTTTAAGTATTTTAAGGGAAAAAATGTTGGTGGCCCTAGAACTTCATATTATGCAAATTATTTTTCATCCTGCAAATAACAGACATTCTCTGAATCAGCCACTGCTCTAACATTTTCACATAAGAAGAGATTAGGGAGATGATGTAGGTGGGAGTGGGGAGGATGTGAGGAAGCTTGTTTTTAGGATTCATTTGTGTTGCAGTTCCATGAGTTTTTACTTAGTTGTTCTTTTGCAAAGCTTCCTAATGAACCTTTTATTTAGTCTTTAGAAAATATTGGGGAAAATTCAACTATTCATATGATTATGAAATGAGTTTATTATTCATAACATTCATTTGTCATTAGTCATACTATTTATTTAAAATGGCTTTAGGAGAGCATGCATGGGATTTATGGTATGAATGAGTTGCTAAAATTCTTCCAAGCATCCCTTCCCATGGCACAGCCATTCCTCACATATGCAAGTACAGTTAATTTTTTTTTCAGTTGTAGATGGATACAATACCTGTATTTTATTATTTACTCTTTTATGTATTGCTGAGGATTGAACCCAGTGCCTTACACATGCCAGGCAAGTGCTCTATCACTGAGCTACAACCCCAGCCTGCAAGTTCAGTTTTGATTAATACATATTTTATTCCAGACAAACAGAAACTGAAATTAAAAATAGCAGTGAGCATTTATAATAGCATTAAAAATTAGGCTGGGGATATAGCTCAGTTGGTAGAATGCTTGCCTTGTGTGTACAAGGCCCTAGATTTGATCCCTAGCACCACAGAAAAAAAAAGAAGAAAGAAAGAAAGTAAAAAGGGGTCTTAAGTTGTAGCTCAGTGGTAGAGTGCTTATCTAGCATGTGTGAGGCCCTGGGTTAAATCCTCAGCACCACATAAACAAATAAAGTAAAGGTAGTGTGTCCATCTACAACTTAAAAAAATGTATTAAAAAAAATAAAAAGGTCAGTCACAGAGTGGGAAAAGATATCACAACACACACCATCATGAAAGTATTTGTATTCAGAATATAAAAAGAACTTTTGCACATCAGAAAGTAAAGAACAACCCAATAAAAACTGTGCAAGAGGATTTAAACAGAGACTTCCAAGAAGAAAGTCAAATGGCCTTATGGTCAATAAAAACATGACAAGATTTTCAATTTCATTAGTCGTCGGTGCACTGAAAAATTTTAAAAAAACACAAGTTATTATTGCACAGGAAGACTAAAGGTAAAAGTCTGAAAATATGGAATATTTGTTGCCAAAGGGCTTATCAACAAGAGATTGCAATTCTCCCTGACTCCGAAGTATGTGCTTTAACTTGAAAAAGTGCCCACAAGGTGGCCCTTTTTTCAGAGGGTACCAAGGATTGAACTCAGGGGCACTTAACCACAGAGCCACATCCCCAGTCCTATTTTGTATTTCATTTAGAGACAGGATCTCACTAAGTTGCTTAGTGCCTTGCTTTTGCTGAGGCTGGCTTTGAACTCAGGATCCTCCTGCCTCAGCTTCCTGAGCCACTGAGATTACAGGCAGGCATCACCAGCCCAGTTGATGACATTTTTCTCAATAGTTGTTTGACTATAGGTTCTTCCTAACTGCATGGTGCACTTACCTTGGTAGGAAAATAGCGGCTGAATTTGAATTTCTTCAAAGTCAAGGTCATGGAGTAAGTCCCAAAGAAAAGAATGAAGGACATAAGTGCCAGGTCTGGAATGAACTGGCAGGAGTTCCCAAGTAGGCGCCCACCATAGCTCAGACACTCCTTCTTGCTCAGCAGGGACCAGTCCAGTGCTGTGAGGTTAAGGGGATCGTACTTGGAGACCAAACATAAGAGAGAAAGGGTCAGAACCTTCCTGGCGGGTTGGCCGTGTCCTTCCCCTTGCTGTCCCAGGCAGCCCACACACCCACCACCATGATGCCTTCAGTAACAGAATGGTGTTCCAGGGGACAAAACTGTTCAAGGAGTCATAAGCAGGCAGCTCCCTGGGAGGATTGGAAGCTGACACTTGCCTTTTCATTGTGTTCTGGGGTGCACCCTATATCTTTGCTAGCAATGAGAAACTACGCAGCAGTGGTGGGAATGCCCTCCCCTTCAGTAGGCTGGACTTCTGTTGCTGTCCACCAACCATGGGTCTATTGACATCTCACACTATTCTCTCCTCTCCTTCCCTTCTGTCACTCCTTTGTCAGTCCATTCTTAGGTCATTTCAGCTATTTGTGTCCCAGATCCTAAAATTCAGGGCATGCAAAACAACGCAATTTTATATATAAATATAAATGTTATATACTTTGTATCCACGGGTTTTTCTTCTTTGAATTCAACCAACTGTGAATCAAAAATATTTTTTAAAAAATTACATCTGTACTAAACATGTACAGACTACTATTACCACCTAAATGATACAATATAACAACCATTTCCATAGCATTTACATTGTATTAGGTATTATAAGTTATCTAAAGATGATTTAAAATATCCAGGAGATGGGCATATAAATATTATACCATTTTATATAAAGCATTTGAGCATCTATGGATTTTTAAAAATATTTTCTTAGTTGTCAATGGACTTTATTTTATTTATTTATATGTGGTGCTGAGGATTGAACCCAGCACCTCACACATGCTAGGCAAGCACTCTACCACTGAGCCACAAACCCAGCCCCAGCATCTATAGATTTTGATATCTTTGGGTGATCCTGGAGTTAAACCTCTGTGAATACTGAAGAATATCTGTATTTATGTATTCCTAAGAGTAGTAAAAGAAGGAAGAAAATGTATTATATAAATATAATACAATTTAATATATTTTAAAAATTGTTGTTAGATCTTTATTTTATTTATTTGTTTATATGTGGTGCTGAAGATAGGACCCAGTACTTACACATGCCAGGCAAATGTGCTACGGCTGAGCCACAGCCCCAATTTAATACACATTTTTAAAAGTTAATGTGTAAGGGCTCGGGATACAGCTCAGTTGGTAGAGTGCTTACCTTGCATGCATAAGGCCCTGAGTTCAATCCCCAGCACCACAAACAAAACAAAACCTAAAAACAAAAACTAAAAAGTTAATGTGTAAATATTTAGAAACCTTACATAATGAAGTAAACAGATGCTTACAACTAGCTATAAGGGACGTTTGTATTAAGACAAGTGTAATAGAGCATTACAATAAGGTCCCTAATGAATCATGCCTTCCTTCATCCACACTCATGCACGGTGTGGCATTGATGGTCCTCCTATCAAAGGGGAAGTCTGTTTTCTCACTCCTTTGAATATGGGCTGGTCTTTGACCTGCTTAGACCAACAGAGTGAGGGAGGAAGTGACTTGGAGGCAATGAAAGGAGCCTGCAGGTTCTGCCTTCATACTCCTGGAAACCTGATAACAAAATGCTGTGACAAACTCAAGACTGAGAAAACCACATGGAGAGACAGGTAGAGCCATTCGGTTCCACCTGTGACAAGTCCCTACCAGGCTTGCCAGCTTGAAAGACCACAAAACTGAGTTCAGGTGAAATCAGTGAACTAGCCAGTCATCCCACAGAATTATGAGAATTATAATTGCTGCTTCTATTGCTTTAATCCACTTTATTTTTTGTGTGTGTGTATGTGGTATGTGTGAGCCATACTCCCGGCCCTTTTTATTTTTTGAGACGGGATCTCACTACATTTTCCACAATGGCCTCAAACTTACGATCCTCCTGCCTCAACCTCAAGATTTGCTAATGACACGTAAGTGAGGAGGTCTGGTGTGGGACTGTCCCATGCTGTCTTGCATTTTGGGACCCCATCTACTGAATGTCAGCCATATCTCTCAATCACCACGTATAATTTAAAATGCTCCCTGCAAATATTGTTCCTCTACTGCCCCACAGGTCTGTCCCAGTTTTCTTTTCCAGTTTGCCTCTTGAGATTTCCCCAGCCAATCTTCCATTCTCATATTAGCTGAACTAGTCCACTCGTTGTTTCCTGCACAGGTTTTGTGCTTTTCTTCCTTGACCCTCTGTCTTTGATGTTCCCTTTGCCTGGAATGTTCTTCTCTCTACTGAATCAACCTTCTCCCAACCTTAAACATTCCACTTTGTCTTTTTATAAAAATCATATGGGCTTATTAATTTCTAAATTTTTTTGCAGATACATGGATATGAATATGTTTCCATGGACTATAAATATATTTATAACACATTCCACTTTCTCCATGAGGCTTTCTCTGGTCTCTTCAGCTAGTTTTCTTTCCTGCCACCAGAGTTGGAAGAACATATATGGCCTAGATTTGCCTAGATTTGATGCATGGCATGCCCTGCTCATGCCTCCCATAACTCTTTTTTTTTAATATTTATTTTTTAGGTGTAGATGGACACAACACAATGCCTTTATTTTTTATGTGGTGCTGAGGATCAAAGCCGGGTCCAGCCCGTGCCAGGCAAGCGCTCCACTGCTGAGCCACAATCCCAGCCCCTGCCTCCCATAACTATTCATGTGCATCTTCACAAGCACATCAAAAGGAAGTTGGAAGGCAGGGACCAACTTTATTTATGTCTTCTTTATTTACTCTTTTTTTTTTTTTTTTTGCAATGCTGGCATTTGAAGCCAGGGCCTCTCATGTGTCAGGCAAGTGCTCTACCACTGAACTCCACCCCCAGCCCCACATTGATTTCTTAGTGCACATAGCATCTTGCACACAATAGGAATTGAGAAATAGGCACTGACTGATTCTTTTCTTTCTCTCTCAAGACCTGGGATTTGGAAAACCTTCGGTTAAATTATCAACTGGAATTGTCTGAGCAGAGTCACCAACTGCCTGTGCAGGGTAACTTAAGAAGCAACCTAAAAGCATCCACTTCTCTCCCAAGGCCTATGAAGGCTACCTTTCACCTGGATTTGAGCTTCCCACCATTAGACCCACTTAGGCTGGGACATTGGCTCCTGAAGGCCACCACCCCTCATTATTGGGAAAGGTAGGCCAGACCTAGAGGTCCCAGGGACAAAGGAGGTCAAAGGACAGGTCAGATTCATTAGGGAGGGGGAGCACTACTAAACTTTCTGGGACTAGAGAATTGTTGGGTGGGAACTAGTGGTCCAAGGTAGAAAGGGAAGGAAAATCAAGAAAGATGAAAGGGAAACTTTGTTTCCAGTTGTGTGTGCAGCCCTATTACCATCCTCACTGCTACCTCCCCTTCATTTGTAGGTATATATCATATTTATGCATTGCATGCAATAGAAGGAGGCATGATTTAAGATGGGATGCTTACAGTACGTAAGCATCTTAAAATAAAAGTACACATTTGCAAAGCTCTGCGGGTGCCCCTGGGCCTCTGTGAGTCTGGGTTGCCATGAGTTGGTCTCAGTTTCCCAACTCTCTTCTCACTACCCCCACCCACAAAACAGCACCTGACCTTCTGACCTAAGAGGAGGGGACTTACCAGAGAAGCATTGAGGTTTGGTGCTGGCGAGGCTGAGGCATTGAACACAGTTGTATTCACTGTAGATGAGCAAGGACATGGGGAAGGTCAGAGGCTTTGGGATGGGGAATCTGCAACCCCCATGAAGCTCCCACCCTTTCTCCTTTCACTCCAGTTTCTTAGAGCCAAATTGGTTCCCATCATGAGGACAGCTCATCATATCTGGCCCCTCTTCACCTTCCTTGTTTTGCCTCTCTTGCCCCTGTCTTTAGGGATGGGTTGGTGGGAGGGAGCCTGGGCCAGAACTCAGACATAAGGCTGGGCCAGCTGTTGTAGGACATCTCCTGCCTGACAATAAACAGCTGGTTTTGAAAAAACTGAAATAAAGAATCTGACGCTAAGACAAGTTGGTGAATAATGTGCCTTGTGAATCTCTACTTGCCACTGGACCCATTTGTGTGCTGTTAGACTTAACATTTTTAAAGGATTAACTACATGCTTTGCACTATGCCAAACCCATATATATATATACTCATTTAAGTTCCCAAATCTCCATAAAGTATCCCCATTTTACAGATGAGGTAACTGAGGCCCAGAGAGGTTAACCTGCCTATTGCCCAAGGTCACAGAGCTCATACTTGGAGCCATGATCCCATCCCAGGCAGGCTGGCTCAGAGCATATAAACCTCCCAGTTCGGTACAGCAAGCTTTGCCACCCCCGCCCCCCACCAACACTTCCCTTCTCTCCTGCCCCTTTCCAGATGTACTTTTTTTTTTAAGGTCAGCTGGGCCTGTTTGAACTTATTGGCTTTGATAGTCTCTTCTCTAATCTGCCCCTTTAATAGAAGACAAGGAAAATATAACCTCGGTGTAGGACCTGAAGAAGAATCAGGAACCCAAAGGTTCTGTTTTTATTTGTTCCCACTGTGTCTCTTGCCGGGCACTTCCCTTCCCTGGCCTCAGTGTCCCTTTAAGTGGAGCACCTATGGGTCCCTTCAGTTCCTGAGGAAAGCTGGAGGAAACATAATCTGCCTCCTCTCATTTCCATGTGGACTTTTCCACTCTCCCTTCTCTCTGTTGGGCCTCCCTTGCTCCTTCCTGTGGGGGGCTCCCCAGGGTTGGTGGCTACTCATGACAAAGGCAGGCTTCGGAGGACCACTGCTTGCCCTCTCTCTTCCTCCTGAACTGCAGGGGTGGAAGTGAAGGCCAGGCCTGCCTCACTCTCCTCCTCCAAGCAAAGGCAGACTAAGCAGTTCCCCTGTGGCAGGTGTGGGGAGATCAAGGAACCCTAGCCAGTTTGCTGGCAAAAAGCCTGAGAGGCTCTGCAAGCCCCATTTGGCCCCTGCTGACTGACTATCCACATTTGGTTAGGAACTCAGAGAAAAGAGCTTAATCTTGAAGCTTCTCCCAACCACTAACAAGCTGTCCACAGGGTTGGATAGACTACAGGGCCCTGCTAAGGTGCTCACTTCTGGGGCAGCTGGACTGGGTTGCTGGCAAACTCGGTCTTGCTCAGTTTGTAGAACATTACTAGGAGTTCTATAAACCCAGTGGTTTGCTCAGATTGTTCTGACAAAAATGTTACTTATTAGAAATCAAGGACATCTGTTGCCTTTCCTCACATTGTTGACCAAAAGAACATGATGCACAATTAACATTATGGACAGAGAAGCTGGCCAAGAAGCTGCCTCTAGGCGACCCACTGACATGCTAGAGAATTCCCTGTTAGTGCTTAAACCTGGGGAGGTCAAACATTTTCCACCACCCAGTGTTTTCAGGCCAGACATCCTCCTGATGTCTTCCTTAGGCTTATCAATTATTTTATATCAAGAACTTTATAGAGTTTATCTGAAAGCTACTCAAGATGAAGATGGAAGAAACATAACATGGAAAATTCCAGAAAGGGTCCAAAAATATTGTAAAATTCTAGTGTGCAAAAAGTGGTACTCACTTGGGATTGAAAGCAGCCAAATCAGTGTTTGCAGCATCCATAAACAGAATACAAATCAGTTACAATGGAAACAAAATTAAATATAAAAAGAAAGTGCCCCCGAACAAGCGCTTAGGAAGAGTGACAAAGAATGAGAGTATGCCATAGTTAAGCTGTTTTTTTTTTTCTTTTCAGTAAACCTAAGAATATGGAACAATTAGTAATTAGATGACTCATGAACTGGAAAGAAACCACAGTTAGTTCCCCACTCCCTAGTTTCCTACATATCTAGAACTTTCCTTTCTATATTCTCCTAATCAGAACTAACTTGTTCTGGTTCTAATTCCTTTATTCTCAGTGAAGAAACTGAAGATCTAATCTTTTTTAAAAATTATTTTAATTGTAGATATATATTGCTGAGAGTTGAACCCAGTGTCTCAGACATTAGAGGCAAGTACTCTACCACTGAACTACAGCCCAGCCCCTGAATACCTAATCTTATTGTAGTTAGTAGTTAATAATGGCTCGGTGTATTAATTAATAGTTCAAGAGAGCAGAAGCTCTCAAACTTGAGAGGGCATCAGAATTACCTGGAAGGTTTGTTAATCCATAGATGGTTGGACCCTGCCCCAGTTTCTGATTCAGCAGGTCTGGGGCAGAGCCCAAGAATTTACATTTCTGACAAGTTCTCAGATGGTGATAAAGCTGTGGGTCTGGGGACCACACTTTGAGAAACATGACAACAGCATGACCCAAAGAATGAAGTGACATCAAGCCTCTGGGCAAGACCAGAGAGGAACCTATTTGAAAATGAAGTGGCTTCATTATGCTCCTTGAATGCTACTTTGTATGTTCCTTCATCCTCTGTTTCTAGGGCATTTTTAGGTTTGGTTTCTCCTGTGGATAGATGATTTTCAGAATAGCCAAAGGTCTTCATATGACTCCAGAACTTCGAATGTTTATAGAAAGAGATCAAGGAATATGATTCTAAAAGTCATGTTTGTGGGAAATTTGTGCTCAGTGTAATGAATCTAGAGTCAGGAATGTACAAGCTGTAAACAAGAGCACACAGATGGAACCTGGCCCAGAGGCAGGGTTTGCCCCAGGGCAGAATAAAAAGGGCCAGTGGGTAGGATCTCTTCAATGTTCTGGATAAGCAATGTGCCCTGACTCAGGACCAAGGGTAGCTTTACCTATCATTGGATTTTAATAGAATAACTCAAAATTAATGATAGAAAAAATATAAGAAAAAATTAAATCTTGACTTCTTTACAAAATCAGTGCAGTGACAGGGAGCAGGGGTGTAATTAAAACCACACTCCTTGAAGACAAGGCATTTTATCTTCCATAAAGTTCCAAAGACCCTAAAAAATTGTGCTACCAATATTTTTGATTGACTTGTGATCACCTTTTTTTTTTATACATAGTAACGGCTTTTGAATTTTTTGCTTATTTGTTTGTATTTTTTGATAGCACTGGGGATTGAACCCAGAGCCTTAATCAAGATAGGCAAGAATTTTACTATTGAGCTGCACCCCCAGTCCTTTTTAAACTTTTATTTTGAAACAGTCTCATTAAGTTTCCCAGGCTGGCCTCAAATTTGTGATCCTCCTGCCTCAGCCTCCTGAATAGCTGGGATCACAGGTGAGGCTGAGATCACTCTGTCTGGCTCATAGTAATGTATTAAGGGACTGAAAACCCAAATATTTACTTATTTCCTTTAACCAAACCTGGGTATAGATTTGAAAACCTCATAAGAGCCCCACAAAACTGGTAGAGCCAACATTGACGCCCCCCTTTTATATCTAGGGAAACTGAGGTTTGGTGTGACCTTGGGTGGCCTCTGGGCCTCAGTTTGCTCTCTGTGAGTCCAGCCTGGTGCTGCTTGGAGAAGTGGGGTGGATCTCCTATTCCTATTCTGCAGCACCCTGGGTATACCCCACTGAATGCTCTCAGGGCCATGCTTATGGCTGTGAGGGAGGTCAGGAGATGAGATTCTATGAGAAATTCTAAGTTTCCAGATGACAGGTTTTGGTCCATAAAGTAACTCCACAGGAATGGCACTGAATACTTATTATCAGGTTGACCAGTGGGTTGATTAAACCTCCCACCTAGTATGGGGATCTCTTGGCACACAGACTTCCAGAGAGTCCAAGTAACTGGCAGATATTTCCCATGATAGCGACTCCCAATGTTGCACAGTTTTCCCAGAGTCAGCTAGCATCTGGTTCCCTGAAACTTCAGCTCCTCGATTTGTTATACATCCTGTGTCCCTTGTGGCATGACAGTTCTTCTCTCATACCTCTCTTATCCCTAAGAAGCTAAATAACCTCAGGTTATCCAACTGTTTTTCTAATGGCATGATTGGCAAGCCCTCCACACTGGAGGTGTTCCTGTTTGTAGGGATGTTCATCCATCTGATGTGCTCTCGCCTTATAAAGTATGAGACCACATTGGCAGCACTGTGTTGGGAATAAGGTGTCATGCAATGATAGAAAAAAATATAATATATGAGGAGGGACATTAGGCACCAAAAGATCTACCTCTGGCTTGGGTAGCATGCTGACAGGTGTAGCCTCCACATCACCCTGCACTGAGGCAAACTGTGCCTATGCCTTCCTGAGGTACCCCCATACCCTTCTGATCACAGCCCTGGGAGTTGATATTAAGGCTACTGTTCTCTTGGTTTCCTTCCAAAAACTGGGTTCAATACCCTGTGCGGCTCCCTTGGAATGCCAGGCTAAATAGCCCCTCTCAAGCAGGCTTTCCTGCATTTGATAGAGCTGTGGTTCTAGGGAAGAATATGTGGGGGGGGGGGTGGGCAGGGCATGTCTGGAGTTACCGGTCACCTGTGTCAGGGGCAACACACTCGCATTTGTAGGTGGTGATGGAGTCGGGCTTGAAGTCCCTGTTGATGGGGTAGTACTTGAAGGCACCGATCATCTTCTTGATGGCATCATAGATGAAGATGAAGCTGATGAGGGTGGAGAAGCCCTCCTCGGTGAAGCGGGTGATATATTTGATGATAAAGCTGGCATCTGTGGCCACCAGGACAAGGCACTGGATGGCTGAGTGTAGGCCAATCCAGAGGCGGAACTCCATGTAGTCTAGGCCATTGCCTCTGGAAGGCAGAGGGAAAGTGGGGGGCGGTCCTCCAGTCCAGGATTCCTGTGCTTGGTTTCCCAGACCCACCCTGAGCAGCTCATTTCCCCCTCCTGTGGCACAGGTGCCCTCCTAGGGACAGTCAAAGTACTGGGGACAGGGACAATTCCTGGTTGGGGTTGCCTGATCTTTGAGAAGTCTAGGAAAAGATCTCATGCAGGAGGTATGCAGGAAGGTGCTGAGGCACTCAGTGCTCACATAGTTGGTCACAGACACCCAGCATGAATGAAAAACAGGAAATTTCAGATGAATAGGGCTGGAGCAGGCCTTAGGCATAGTTAAGTCAAACCCTTGGGGTGTAGATGAGGCAGCAGAGCCTGGAGTGATGGGAGTTGCCTGAGTCTGGGTGCATGAGCCATGCCATAAGGGCCACCAGGGGAAGCCGGGATTTAGGAGTTAAGGGTGATGCCTAGTTTCTGGTGTGACACAACTGACCTCCAGCCCAAGACTTTCAAACACTACACTGACTTTCAAGTGAACAGCATGGTATGAGTCTTCTTCCCTTGTCTTGCCTGGATTGCTCCCTGTGGGCTGTGCTAATACACACTAAAATAGTCATCTTAAAGGCAGGTAGCTGGCAGAAGCCAGGAGGATCCACCCGACAGTCTCTCCCTTGTTTAAAGGTGACTTTGGCACTTCCTAGGCCCTGTCTATTCCTGTGTCTTGGCCTTGGCTAACAGCCCTATGGGCAAGAGATGGCATGGGGCATCACCAAAAGGACACCTACTTGCTGAAGTCGAAGAGGAGCTTCTCAAAGATAAGGATGGGCCCTGTGCTGCTGAGGATGATGAGAGGCTGTCCCGAGAAGAGGCAGAACAAGGAGCCGGCCATGGCAGTGCCCAGGAAGCTCTCCATCACTCCCTGGGGGCATGAGAAGTGTGAAGCTTAGCAGAGGTAGCAGAAGGGGCTTCCACATACAGGTTGCAACCCAGCTATCTCTCCAAGAGCTTTTGTTCATATTTTGTTCTGGCCAAACAAAATATGTTCTCTCTTCTCCCCAAATTTTGCTTCCCATCTCCCACAATTTGCCACCATGCCCAGTGTTACCCTAGTTCAATTTGGATGAAGGTCCTTTGTGACTTGCTTTTGGCACCCCAGGTCCTAGAAAACCATGGATATGCTTGTATTGTGTTCATTCTACTCACAGAGGACAGCCCATTCATCCATCTAATCATTCATTCATTCAAACATCTATTTGATATCTTTAGAATTAAGACCATTCATTCTTTCAAAACCCATTAAGTGCCTACTAGGTACCAGGCATTGTGCTAGGTGTTGGAGACCCATCAGTGAATAAGATAACCCATATTGAATCTAGTGGGATATAGATAAGGAACCGATTTCCATATATCAGGGGTTTTCAACCTCAACACTATTGGTATTCCAGGCTAATTCTCCGTGATGGGGTCTGTCCTTTGTATTATAGGATGTCTAGCAGTCTCCCTGGCCTCTACCCACTAGAAGCCAGTAGCCATTCCTCCCAGTTGTCATAATCAAATCTATCTCTGAATATTTCCAAATGTCTCCTAGGTCAAAATTGTCCCCATTGAGAACTCCTGTCAAGGAGTGCAATAAGGTGGGATGGGTTCTGGGTGTCATAGGAGTATACAGTAAGAGA
Source organism: Spermophilus citellus (assembly GCF_964194105.1). Lineage (NCBI taxonomy): Eukaryota > Metazoa > Chordata > Mammalia > Rodentia > Sciuridae > Spermophilus > Spermophilus citellus. The sequence goes on along the minus strand of NC_138193.1, from coordinate 52,219,362 downwards.
GAAAAGGTAGTCGGAAAGGCCACCCTAGATGTAGATATGTAGAAGCCAAGACCCAAAACATGAACAGGGATTGTTCAAGAGAACAGGGTTAACTGGAGTAAAGAGAATGAGTGTCCCCAAAAAGGGAACAGTGTATTCAAAGCTGGAGCTGAAAGGAAGCATGTCTTTGAAGAACTTAAAGATGATCAGGATTGATGGAAAACAGATTATAGAATGTATGAGTAGATCAGGAATTCTGAGAAAGAATGGCAGGAGCTGAGGCTTAAGAGGCAAGTAGAGCCATGCCATAAGGGCCACCAGGGGAAGCCGGGATTTAGGAGTTAAGGGTGATGACTAGTTTCTGGCGTGACACAACTGGCTGGGTCATGGTGTCACTTGTTATACTGGGAAAGGCTTATGCATAGCAGGTCAGGAGAGAAGATAATGGACGCAATGCTATCTGTGTGAACTGGGGGATCTCAAGGGGTAGTCATAAGGATATGCTTGGGAGGTAGCTGGACACCGAACTTGAAACTCAGGGGAGAGATAAGGGCTGGCAATAGGCATTCATCTGACCTACCTGGGGAAATGAGCCCTTTCCTTGGAGCCCTGAGCTTCCCAATGACTCTATCCCCATAAGGTGTTCACTGGAGAGGAAGGAGGATGTCTCTGCTGAGCTATTTTCCCCAGGGAGGTCTGCCTTATTGTCATGGTAACAACTTACCATCCTTCTATAAATGTCTTAACTCCAAGCTAAGAAACCAAAGTTGGTGTAAAAAAAAAAAAGTGGGGAGAAGTTCACAATTAACAACTCAACTAATTGTGTTGATTAAGTTAGTTCAATTATCAGGGGGTAAAGTGCCAAATAACAAAGTAAATGATTCCCCTTTAAATGTTGGCATATTTATATCATCCTTAAATTTGGTCTTTAATAATTATTAATTTAATTTCCTTCCCTTCCCTCCCTCCCTCTCTCCTTCCTTCTCTCCCTCCCTCCCTCCCTCCCTTCCTTCCTTCCTTCCTTCCTTCCTTCCTTCCTTCTTTCTTTTGAAAGGGAAAAGGGTTATAAAAAAGAATGGCATAAACCTAGACAGTGACTGAAACCTGCCACCATGTGGCAGCGGATTTTTCTTACAATTTCTCTCAGGTTCACACTCACCTGATAGTTGTCGGTGGCATCTCCCAGAAGCCCACCAAAGGTGATTGCGTTGGTGATACAGCCGAGGTAGATGAATAGGATGGCAGAGATGGACTGAATGTGGAAGCCATCATAGAAGTCACTTGGGAACCAAGGCAACTTCCTCTTGATATCCAGACACAGTCCACCAAAGAACCTGTTTGAGACAGGCCCAGGGGTAGCTTTCTTACCACAAACACCAGTGCAGGGGCAGGGCTATTTTTAGGGTCCTGCAGAATCTGGGGTGAGGAAGGGAATTTGACCGGGGATGGCTAGGGACAAGAATCTTTTCACCAGCACATTTGGAACCAGAGAATTCTTGTAGGATCCAAAATTTGTAGTCAGCACCATTCACCCTGAGAAGGGTGGACATAACTTGTTTTAGGGAGGAAGGTTCTGATGAGACTATCCCATAGGAATGAACATTCTGGGATCCTCAGATGGTGGTGATCCTCACACCCCTACTATCTACAGGGCCCCTGTGCATGGTAAATATAGGTATGGCCAACTATAGAAGATGGAGATATCCCAGGTTATAATGTGAACTCATTGAGGGTACATTCAAACCTTGATAACTGGTTTCTTTGCTCCCTGGAGCAATTGAGTGGGAAATTTAGGTTTGGAGACAGTTTTTATTGAGCATGCTATTCCACAGAGCTCCTAAACCAGCACTTATTATAGCAGGGTTTCTCAGCCTCAGTACTATTAACATTTTGGACTGAATAATCCTTTATTGGAATGATTCTATTCTTTGTATTGTAGGGTATTTAACAGTGTCCCTGGCCTCTACACATTAGATGCCAGTAGCTTTTCCTCTCCAGTTATGACAAATGAAAAGACATTTTGTCTGCAGCCAAATTCCCTGAGCCAAAAGGTAGAGAGAGTAGCAGGAGCCAGTGAGGGTGGGGTGAAGATTAAAGAAGGGAAAAGTTGTTTTCAGTTGAAAATCACTGGTATAGAGCCAAGGGTATATAAAGCATGACTTTGTTCTCAAAGTCCTTTCTTAAGCCTAGATTAACCTGAGAGACACTAAGAGCTGGCAAAGAACCCAGGTTAGGAGAATTTATCAAAAAATATATCAAAAATATATTTAAAAAGATATATTAAAGCCCTGACCCCCAGGGCTTATGACTTTATTTGGACACAGGGTCTTTGCAGATTTGATCAAGTTTATAATGAAGTCATTAGGGTGTGTTATGATCCAATAAGATGGGTGTCCTTATAAAAAAGAAAAAAGAAAGGGGCATTGCTACATGGAGACAGACCTACCCGGAGAAGAAGGCCCATGATGACACAGACAGAAACTGAAGAGACACAGCTGCAGGCTAAGGAATGATGAAGATTGTAGGCTACCACCAGAAACTAGGAGCAGGCAAGGAAGGATTCTACCCAGAGTCTCAAATGGAACATGGCCCTGCCTACATCTTGATTTTGAATCTCTGACCTCCAGAACTGTGGGCAAATAACCTGTTGTTTTGTACGACCTAGTTTGTGGTGCTCTGTTTTGGCAGCTCTAGGAAATAAATACAGGTACCAAAGGATGTCTAGTGAAAAGTTTGGGTTCCTCCACTCCTGGGTCAGATTTCCTATTCCCCGCTCTGGCAACCCTCCTCAGGATCCAAGAGGGGCTTGGAGGGCTCAGAAAGAAAAAGAGTAAGAAAAAGAAAAAGAAAAAGACTGGTCTGTTCTAAGGCCCCATGTTGGTGCTGTACCCAGTGGTGGGAAAGGAAAAGTGGTGGGAAGGAGAGAAGTTGAAAGCACAGCAGGGTCTCTCTCAGGCCTGGGGTGGGCACCTTCCTGTCCAGATAAGCTCCTCCCCAATTTCGTGCACAGCTGGCATCTCTCCATCATCCCCGCTGCCTCCTGCACCACTGCCACCGCCACCAGCACCGCCACCACCGCCTCCTCCTCCAGCTGAGCCACCACCTCCTCCCACGGAGCCATTCATTTGGCCTACGTCAGCCAGGGAGAACACAGATTTCCTGGAAGAGAAGAGGGATGGGAACGAGTGGGGTTCCCAATGCTAGGAGAGTCCCAGCCCTTCAGGACTGTCCCTGGAACATCTTTACGTCTTCAATAAATATCTCAAAAGATGGGAAAATGCAGAAAGTGCTCTAACAATGCCCACACAGAGGTCACCCCAATTTTACAAATGTTCACATTTAGCCATATTTATTTCTGATTTTTTACAAAGAGAAACAAAATGATACCAACAAAATTGCTTTCCCTCATCTCCCCATCTCCATCCCTTCCACTCATATACACACCTTTTGTCAACGGAGGTCACTTTCTTGGGTGGCTCAATTCGGATATTTGGGTCCCATTCTCCAGGGGGAAGAACAATGACCTCATCCAAAAACTCATCAATTCCTGCAATCAGATCCTCGCGATTGCGGGCTTTATACGCCACATCACTGAAGAGCTGGCAAGGATCAAGGGACAGAAAAGGGGTCAGCTCTCTTTTTGACATTCCCTTCTTATCCACCTTCCTGAGCACATCACAGCTAGCTGCAATGGAATCACTTTCAATTGTTGCTCTCATTGCCAACTTACTCAGTTTGTGGTGGGTGAGAACACAGTACCAGGGGAAAATAGGACCCAATTAGAGCCAGCACCAAGGCAAGACAGCCTATTTGCTATCCGAAGCCCAGGTTTCCATATTCCTTCTATAGGGCTTTGGTTGAATTGCTGAACACTTCTGGTTTCAGTTTTCCACAGAGGAGCACATTAGAAAACCTAGAGTCCAGTCCAAGATGCTCATATTTCAAATCCATGTATTACTTTCTAGCCCTTCACTCTTAGAGGGTCAGGTTGCCTGCTATCTCCAGAGCATGCTGTCTGACTTACAGATTATGCCAATGTGGAAAGTCCTCTGGGCAGCCTATCACTCTGGGGACAGAGTTCATGAACTCTAGAATCTGCTCACAATTTCTGCATAATCTCTGACTCACCTCTCTGGTATCACTTCCTGTCCTCAAAGTTCTTATACTGAGCCTGTATTGGATCACTTCCATCCAGCTTCTTTGAGCCTTGATCCCTGTTCCTTTCGTTGGGAGGGTTTGTCTCCTAGGCTGGTACTGGACCCACCTACTTCCTGCTCATCTGAGTTGTACAGCTTCTTCATCTGTGAAGCCCTCCTTGACTGCCTAGGCAGCTAGCACATGGTTAATTGTATTATTATAGCTGTGTCCTTCCCACTTGATAGGTGCTTCTAAAGGACCCATTGACTATTCCCTGAATCTCATAATCTTCAGTACCCTGCACAGGGTCTGGTATACAGTAGGTGCTCAAATGTGCCTGTTAGATGACTCAGTGAATGAAGGAACAGTGCTGGTGCAGGAGCTATGACATTCAGGAGTCACCACTTACATCATCTACCATCAGGGTTGCAATGGCACGGCCAATTTCATTGTAGGATTTTGCTCTCCCAGAAGGTCCCAGCAGTATGAACAGAAATCTGCAAAGAAGATGAAGTATAAGGAGGAGGAGAAAAATGAGAAAGAAAAATAGGATTAAGTGGAAGAGAAGGATTCTTTGGTCCTCAATAGTATCCATTGCTAAATTTTTAAGTTCTCTCCTTTTTTGTGTATGTTGCAGTACTGGGGATTGAACTCAGGGCCTCATGCATGCTAGGCAAGTAAGTGCTCTGCTGCTGAGCTACACCCCAGCCCCTAGCTTCCCTCCTTTGAATCTTTTTGTTGGAGAAACATTCCTCTTTCGCTTGCACTAAGCTCCCCCTGGAGCATCCTCACCTTTGTCTTGCTGCCCAAGCCCACCCAAATGCTTCTCCCTCTGCTCTTGCCACCTTCTCTTCTATGATTCTTTTGAATAAACTATCAAATTCTTGTTCAGCAAATATCTACATTAAGGGGTGTCCCTATGAGCACAGATTGCTGAACACACAGACAGCTGGCACTCTCAGGACTGGCATGGTGGCAGGTTTCTGAGGCTCTCTCTCACCTGGTAGGGACGGGCACCTCAGTCACTCCACCTAGCATGGCAGACTGGATGAGACGCACAAATGCAATGAATGGCTGATCCAGGAAGTCCACCTCACCCACAAGTACATTGGAGGCTTCTGAGTCCTTGGGGATCTTCTTCATGAATTTGTTTTTCCGCTGCTCAGGGAGGGGGAAATGAGATACCCAAGAATATTCCACATGCTCTTCCTCCCTCACTGGGGGCCTAACTTAAAAAAAAATTCCCAGTACTTCTCAAAAGACTAAAAGAAATAATCAAACACTTCCCTTGATTTTGCAGATGAGGGACTGAATGGTGGTTAACCCCAGAGATCAATTAAGTCTTTGCAGATGGGAAAATACAGATAGTGACTTGACCCTTGATGTATTCTTTGATGGGAGAAGACTGATTAACTGCAGTGTGGGTCAAGGGGTTGAGAAGAGAGCCCTGAGACCTGTTGGACAACCTCCTTTGTCCAAGCAGATGGGAATCTCAGCATTTACAGTCCAGCTGACCAGACCTCTCCTCTCTGCTTCACTTTTGGTGTCAGAGGGTGGGTGAGGCCTGTTTTGATGGCCAGCAAGGAATGGCTTAATTTTCCCCTCATCACATGCTTCCTGGTCACAGGAAGACTGGTCACCATTCTCTAAGTCTGCAGTTGTCCCAGGTTGACCACCACAGGACCTCCTAGGAAACTCATAACTTCTGCAACTTTCCAGGTGAGACTCTCAAGGTGGCCTGGGACTGGGGAGTCTCTCTGACTAGTGTCTGTCCAGGACAGGAAGATAAAATAGAGTGATAGGGTCAGATATGCCAGGTATTGTTCCCACTCTCTCTGTTTATGACTTTATTTCCCCTGAGTCCTCTTATGATAAAAATGCCCCAGGGACAGTCACATACAAGCTCTTCTTACTCCTTATCCTAAAATAAATTACTTTTTCAGATTGCCTACTCATTGGGCAGTAAGGGGTTGGATAAAAGGCAGAGGTGATATTGTAGGAGGAAGGAGAGGGAGGGCAAGGCTGGTTTCAGGCTACAGTGGCAGACACAGAGTGGAGGCCAGCACCTTCAGGTGGAGGCCAGGGTTGAAGGGAGCTTCTGTGGACATCATGATTGCCCTCCAGTCTACTCTCTGTTGTAATATCTCCAGTGGGCACAGTAATATCTGTTTCTTGTAGGCTCAGTGAAGACACAGGTCCCCTGTGTCTCTTCTTGTACCAGTAGAGGGGTCAGTGGTGGGCATGGACATGGCCAACAGGTCCTTCCCCTCTGTGCCAATTGTTTCCTGATTTACTTCTTGGAGGGTATGATACACACTGGATAGGGTGGTCCACCAGCACAAGGAAGAACACGTGAACAAGGCCTTCACCCTTATAATCTTTTAAATTCAATGGGAAAGAAAACAAACCTCTACAACCTCCCAGGCAATCAGCAACAGTCCTGAGGATCCTAACATGGTGAGAATAAGCAAGGGCAGGAGTTGATGGGAAGGCCAGAGTCCCTAATACTCAAAAAGTCCCTTTGTCTCAGGCACAGTCAGCTGATTAATAAGCAGTGCTCTTTAGGATGGAGGGCTGGGTGTGCCAGGAAAGCCATTGTCCCCATGCCAGCACCCACACCCCCAAGCATCAGACTGGTAGAAGAGAGGGAGGTGGGGGAGGAGAAGGAGTCCAGGGGAGAAAAGAAGAGTTGGGGTGGGTAGGAGCACCCTGGAGAATGAGGCTTTGAGAGCAACGCCACAACAGAGTGGCCCAACACACCCACTTGTAATCCAGAAAAGAAGAGGAATTGAAAACAGGGCCTTGGTCTTTTCTTGCAGGTTGTGACACATTTGATCAGGAAATCAGGGTAGTGGCAACACAGAAGTGGGGTCATACTGGTTTTCTGGTCACACTGACTTGGCTACTGCCTGGTACAAACTTGTCCAACCAGGGATCCATGGGACCTCACTTCCTGAACCAGGAGGCTCTGGCCTAGTCCTACAGTACAGGATCGGCAGAAGGGGGAGCTGTGTGAATCTACTCTGTTCACTGGGAACCCACCAGCTAGAGGTGGGCATGGAGCTTAACCCTGCAAAACCAATGATGGAGAAAGAGTGCAGGGCCAATGCCTCTGGGCTCACACCTAAAGAGTAGATAAAGGGGTACCAGGCACTGATGTCACAAATATTGAGAAGCAGCATCAGGTGCCATTCAGGAGAAACATGCTGGTACCAGGTGCTAAGGTCCAATCCTTAAATCAAAGCATTGCCTGGTAAAGTGACAGCCAGTATTATTAACTCCACTGAGACTTTTACTAAAATAAGTTATGAAATATCTTTCTAGGTAATGCTTTCTTATCCTGACTCCATTGTCAGTGGGCATGACTATAATGAAGTGGTGTTCCTCTTCAAATAATATTTCAGGAGACTGACTGCTTTCTAAATTGTTCCCAAGTAAGCACTCTAAAGTCAGACTGCCTGGGTCAGGTCATGGTTCTGCCACCTCTTGGCAATATGGCCCTGGACATGTTATTTAATCATGTCCAGCTTCAATGTTCTCTCATAGGTCAAATGGGGATGATGGTGTTGCCTTCATGATGCACAGAAAATGCTGGGTTCAGTGTAGTACATGCTGTATATGGACCCTCAATGTCGGTTCATGTTATTATTTTAGTATTTTGGATATGATGACTGCTTTTGTTTTGATTTCCACCAGACTTGGGGGTACCTTGAAGGGGCAGCACCCTAGCCAGACTCAGTCAGTACCTGGCTGATGGAGTAGGCAGAGTCACCAAGGCAGTCCAGAATCCCCTTCCTCAGGGAGTTTGTTTCAGTTTTCTTTGTCACCTTCCTTACTTATTCTGGGGCACAGGATATCCTGCCCTTGAGATACATGGAGGTCAGGATCGAGGGGTCCTCCTGTGAGCTTCCCCAGGTGGTAAGGCCCCTGAGTTCCTGGCTGTGGGCCTTAGGACTTAGACTCAACCTTTTGTGGTATTCTGATCTCATCAAGAAACCCAGCTTTTGGGAGATTAGGTCAATGTTCTCCTGCCCTCGATAAGAAAGAAGATGCACCACTGGACAGTCCAATTAATTAGCTATCATCATTTCCTCCATGGGGAGGCCCCTCTTCCTCCTCTCTGCCATTCTCAATTCCTATCCCATCTTTAAAGGTACAATTGGGACATGAGGTGAAGGTGAAGCTATATGTTCTTGCTGTGTCCTCTCTCTCCAGCAAATCCTGAGTTCAAGGACAGCTGGTACCTCATCTGTCCCCCACTCCTGGCCATCCGGCCTAGAACAGAGCCAGCACTGCAAATTCAGTCAGTACCTGACTCATGGGCAAGGCAGTCACCAAGGCAGCCCACAGTCCTCCTCAAGGGTACTTCCTGGGGACTGCCACTCCTTTGTTGTTCCCCTAGGAGCTCTCTGCCCCTGAAAGAAACCCAAAGGCTCTGCCTGCCCAGCCCTCCACTGCAGCCAAGCTTAGGGGCTTTTCTACCTGGTCTGTGTTTGGGGTGTGAGAGATGTCATTCATACTTCTGCTCTGGGCGTGACCTAGGAGAAAAGGAAAAGAAAGTCATTAGAGGAAGCTAGGATCTTGCAGGTGCTTTTCCCTTGGATCCTATTCCTTCCTTTCCCATGTTCATAAGAGAAATAAGAACTCCTCCCCTTAATCCTGAAGCCCCCTTAAGCTAATATCCTTTCACTCTATTTCCCTTCAATGGTGACTTTCTTGAAAGAATAACTAGACTCCTGGTTCCTCTTCTTCCTTCTCACTTCTGAATCTACTTCACTCTGGTCTCCACCTCTTGGCTTCAACTTCTTGGACTTAACTAAGATGTCTGTTCCAGATGTGAGAAGGTACAGAGATTCAGTTTTAGGTGAGGAGCCAGATGTCACTAAGCTTAAAATATGTCAGCCAGAGAGACTCATTTCACCTCCATCCTCCATGACCCATGACAGTGTTTGGAGAGGGGCTGAAAGAGGGAAGGGAGATGGGCTTCCAACAGTCAAAGTATCGTCTGAACTGCCAAGAGTTCCTTCTTCTGGGAATCAGTTTTCATTTCCCACAAGCAGCCAATCCAGTGGACCCTCTCAGATCTAGAATTTCTTGATTTTGGCCTATGATCACTTCTTGCTTCCAGAACATTGTTCTCTTGTTTCCATCCTAGGATCCTCTCCTTCTTGACTTGCCTCGGGGTCTTGTCTTGTCAAGAGGCCCTCAGAGGCCTCACCTCTCAATCCCTGGCCAATCATATTCACTGCTGGTGTTCCTACTGCAAATCTGGCCTGATGACACTGAGGATGGATCTCCAGTCCCATTTCTTTTCTGAACTCCAGACTCACTAGAGCAGCCTCGTCTGACGCCTCAAACTCAACTCATTATCTCCCACCAAACTATTCTCCCCACAGGCTCAATTCCACTTAATGCCTCCTCCCTCTCGCCTACTGGTCACTCAGAGAGGAACCTAGGAGCCAGCTGTGGCTATTCCCTCTTCTTCCTCTCCTACTCTCACAGGTGGTTATATGCCACCTTGGTCCGTTCCTCTGTATTCCTGAATGCCGGCTCAGTCTCTTGCTTTCAGTCTTGCCCATTTCTTGTTTATTCTTCTCAGATAAAAATCTGACTATGGCCTGCTCCTGCTTTGAGCTTTGTAGTGGTCCCCATTACCCTCAGAATGATGTCTGGGTACTTTTTCTGGGCACACAAGGCCCTGTTTGATTTGACACTCTCTTCCTCTAACCCTTATGCGCCTGGTGAACTGAACCAGTGTTCTTTCCCTTGATAGCTCCTTCCCTTTGCCTGCTGTTTGTGTCTTTGTTTTAGAACAGCCTCTTCCTCCCCCTTGTTTCTGGAAACCTGCTTATCTCCAAGACTCAGTTGTGTGTTCCCTCCTCACTGAGGTTTCTCCATTGTGGCCCATTCAGTGGGTGATCATGGGGTGGGGTGCACACCTTGACTATGACACAGTTCACACAAACCTGTAGTCACTTACTCATGCCTCTTGTTGGGGTTCCCACCAGGAAGCAGGGAGGCATGGCATTCCCATGATAATGAAGGGAAGGTCTGCCCAATCCCCATTCTGTGTACTGATCCACTGTCTCCTAGCAGCCCTATGTGGAATAACAGGGTAGGAGACTTGGGACTCAGGCATTGGTACAAAGAAAAAATGAGCTTTCAGTAGCAGAGGCCATGGGCAGAGGCACATGGTCCCCAAGTCATTCCTCCAACCTGGTCAGTGGCACAGTCTTGGGCTGCACCTGTTCAAATGTCAGAATTTTAGTAAAAGTAGTTGAAGGAAAATATTCCACATTGCTTTTTGTTTTTCTCTTCATTTTCTAAGTTCTCTCTTTCCTCATAGCTCACCTGATCATCACCTGTCAGTGACCTTTCACCTCACAAGCCCTCTAATCCATTCCTAGCAAATAAAAGGCAACAACTCTGCTCACATTTCTTTTTCCTGTTGGAAAGATTGTCATCAGGGGTGGAAATACTGTCTAATTGACCTGCGGGGAAAGGATCTCACCTGTTTTTAATTCCATTTCTAGGAAGACTTTTCACCAGAAAACAGGGCAAGTCATCGTTTTGATGAAAACAAGGTTTAGACTAAGAGAAACATGCCTAGAACACAGGGTTGGTATCAGTTATGTCAGGGATTGACTTTGAGCTCCATTGTTCAGAGGAATTATTTGGAATAGTATAGGAGTCAATCAGACCCTCAGAACAACCCAAATTAGAGTAAAAGTTCAATTTCTCCTGGTACATGTTCTGAGAATTCTAGATAGATCCTGTCCACCACCTCCTCCATCTATGAAAACATGGACATTCCATAGCTGTCATGATCAGAACGAAGCTGTCACTGAGTGGTAGAGGACACACTCACGCAGATGTCCATAATTTGCGCTCTGCCTCATCCTCAGGTCCTCAGTGGAGCGGTGTAGACTTGAGCCAGCTGCAGGGCTCCGGGCAGGACTGCGATCTGGGGCAAGAAGAAGACACTTGGTTCTGGAAGGCTTACACAGTGCAGCCTTTCGAATTAGCAGGCTATTCCTGTACAGTTACTTCAACTAAATAAAGCTTGCTGCACAAGTGCGTCCTTTTCCTTTCCAGAAGTCAGTTAATGGTCTGAACAAGATTACAGAGGAAATATTTGCACTGTTGAAAGTGATAGACAATTGATTAAACTGGTGCCAGGTATAGTAGACTACCTGGATTCATGCCTGAGTTCACCGCTTACTGGCTGTGTGACCTATGGCAAGTTATCTAAACTCTCTGCCTCAGGCAGTTCATCTGGGGATGAGAACAGCACCTATGCTACACGTCATTGTGAGAATGGAATGAGTTCACAGAGGAGGAAGCACTCCCAACACTGCCTAGAACATGGAAAGTGCTGAGTATGTAGTTGCTGTTATACTAATATGCTAAACACTTTCATGATTTTACATAATTCATTTAAGAGATTCTTTAAGGATTTGCTGTCTTTTTCTTTTCTTTCTTTCTTTTTTTTTGGGGGGGTGCTGGGAGTTGAACCCAGGAGTCTTTTATCATGGAGCCACTTCCCCTGCTCTCCTTTATTTTGGGACAGGGTCTTGCTAGGTTGCTGAGGGTCTCAGCAAATTTTTGAGGCTGGCCTCAAAGTTGCAGTCCTCCTGCTTCAGTCTCCTGAGTTGCTGAGATTACAGGTGTGCACCACAGCACCCAGTCCTGAAGGGTTTTTATTAGCAACTTTATCAACTTTGTTCTGGTTCCTGCATTTATCTGACAGGTTCAGGAGGGTCAGTGTCTCTGGGCATCTCTACTGAGATACTGAACAGAGGGCTGGAGATAGACAATCCTCTTTCCCAGGCTTGAGGCTCTGCTAATCAGAATGATACCAGCTGCCAGGCATATAAGTCCTAGAACTTTTGAGGCGAACCCAGCCACTTCTAACAAACCCCCATGTGTGACATTTCCTGCTAAGGCTCTTAGCTCCTCTTGGGAGCTCAATGGGAAACTCTCAGGTCCTTTCCTAAACAAGCCATCCTACCAGCATTCCTCAGTACTGTGTGCATGGGAGGATCTCCTGAGCACTTTTCTAACATTCTTCTCTCCCCCAGGCCATGCTCCAGACCAACTGAATCCAGCTCTCCAGGCCAGGGACCAGGCATTAGGACAAGATCCAACATCCCAAGTGATTGTAGTATGCAAAATAGGCCGAGAACCAACTCTCTTCCTAGGAATTGCTCTTCTCTGGTGATAAAGACATATTAGGGTGCAACTGGAGTCCTCAGAAGCCTACCAGAGAAGGAAGATGAGGGATCCCCAACAGCAGAATTTCTCCAGATCATGAAGGCAGATATTCCCAGTCACCAAGGTGGGCTCACCTGGGCACTGGGGCCTGATACTGTCCTCATATACCCAATGGCTAGCAGTGGAGAGCCCAACTTACTTGAGGTGGAGGAGACTGACTTTCCAATGTCCACTAAGGAACGGTGGATGGGCTTCTTGGTTTGGTGACGATGCTTCCTCAGGAGGACATAACTGACCCTTTCCCGAAGCTCTGGTCGCAGGAGCCCATCCTCAATCTGCTTCTCAATGACATCATCTGAGTGGGAAACGAACATGCCTGGTCCATATGGGACAGAATGGACCCAAGGTGGGGCTCTTCAATTTCACCTGTTATTAGTGGGACTGAAAGTGAGCTAAAGGTGACAGGGGATGTGGAAATTGTCCCAGCCTTGCCACTAACTGTGGAAACCTGGGCACATCACAAACAGTCTCTTCATGTACAAGAGCGTGTGCCTGTCTCTGTGTTTGTGCATGTGTATTTAGAAGCACCTATCTTTCTGTCAGTGTTATGAAAATCCCATGAAATAGAACATATGGAAGTGTCCCAGGAAGCACAAAGTACTGTTATTAAATAGTTTTAGTCCTAAAATGGATTTTTTAAGAAAAGCATTTTGGGCAAAATACTTCTGGCAAAATCAAATGTGCTAGAGCAAAACACATAGACATTTTAGGGAGGATAAGGCAAGCCACTTCTTCCTTCTGACACTCCACTAAGTGGCAGCTAATTTCCTACAGATGAACAATGACCCATTTTACCCTGAAAAGAAACAGGTTGTCATGGCCATACTTGTCTGACCATGGTCGGAGTACTCTCTCTTATTGCTGCATTCCTGGACAGCATTTCAGAGGATGATTTTTTCCTCCCTGAGGGAGCTATACATGGAGCTGAAACTTGGAGGTGCTGGGATGCTGATTGGGGAACATCACAGCCAAAGCTGGTCTCTGCAGAATCAGGCAGGTGTCAGGGATGAGCCAGTCACAAGACTTGCAGATGGGTACAAGGCAGGGAGAGCTGCCCTGGTTTTCAGGGACCCCAGGAGAGATGTTGTGGCGGCCCCCACCTCACCTATGATCTGTGGTAAGGAGCCACTGTCCAGATCCAGCAGCACTGTCCCCGTCTGCAGGCAGGTACGGAGCTCGAAGAGGCTGTGCAGGGACAGCGTGGACACATGGGGCTTGCTCCAGCGTTCGCCTCCTTCCTCGACCTTTTCTTCAAACTTTATCCACCTGGGAGGGGTGGATAAAGGATGGGGCTCAGCATGGCCAGTCCCTCAGGAGGAGGCCCCACCTGGGTATCCCCAGGAGTATGTAGATCTGTGGGCCCATGTTGTTGGGAGCACTGGCTCTAAACTCATGAACAGAGGCTCTCTTGGGGATCCCTTCACTATCCCCACACCTCCTGGTGCTGTCATGCTAAGGACAAGGTTGCATCCAGAGAATGACCTTGAATAAGCTTGAGGAATCTTTTGGGGTAATGAAAGTGTTTTAAAAATTGAAATATGGTTATGACTGCACAACTCTACATTAACTAAAACTTATTTACCTATACACTTAAAATTTGATACATTTAGGTTATTCTACAACAATATTGTTCATTTTGTTTGTTTTTTAAGTCTCAACTGGAACCTGTTTTACCCTAGGCAGATCATGTGGTGTTCTGGGAGAAGGAAATTGTTCCTTGACAAAAGTATTTCCTTCTGGGTTCTGCTGCAGAGTCTGAGGTTTCCAGGCTTTTTCATTCTGGATTTTGGCTCTGAAAGTTCAGATTAAAGTCCAAATGTCACTTGGAGAAGGAAATAACTTTAATCAGGAATGCATGCTTCCATGAAGACTGGAAATCACAAGTTTCATGGAGATGGTGGAGTGGGAAGACCCTGGAGAGCAGGTAGAGGCAGCAGCACATCCTGTCCTTCCCCATCAGAGGGCAGCTCTGGATAGCCTAGAGAACTGCCAAGGGATCCAGGTGTCCAGGCTACAGACTCCAATTAGCAGAAGATTCTATCTGCCCCAACTGAAATCTCAAAGGAGTATTTTTGGACCTTAACTATCTAGTTCTGAAGTTACTCAGAAAAAGTAAATGCCTGGGGAGGGTTGGGGAAAGTTTTAAAAAGACAAGAAATGGGGATGGGACATACCTTAGCAGATACAAAAACTTGCTGGTGAAAAGCATAAGTAACTAAACAATGTGATCCTAGGTTAAATATAGAAAAAGGGACAAAAGGAACAGTCTAGAAACAGAACTTGGGTTTAGATGAAGGAGTTGTTTAAAAGTTGACCAGCCTGGAAATAAAAAAAATAATAAATCTCTCCTTTTCACTGAACAAAATAAAATTCTTCATTAATATTAAAATATAGAAATAAATCTATAAACAAAAACGTAGATGTACAAGAAGAGAGGGTTAGGAGAGCATTATATTCTTGGTAGATATTGTGGAAAAGACATTCTAAACAAGATATAAAACCAAAAAGGAAAAATATTGACAGATTTGATTACATAAAAATAAAATAAATACAACCAAACTTCAGTATAAAAAAATAAGCAAGTTTGAAGAAAAATAATGCCCTGGGGAAAACATTTGTGTCAAACAGAACATCGAAAGACAATACCTAGAGGATGGGGTTGTGGCTCAGTGGTAGAGTGCTCGCCTAGCATGCATGAGACACTGGGTTTGATCCTCAACACCACATAAAAATAAAATTAAGATATAGTGTCCACCTAAAACTAAAAAATAAATATTAAAAAAAGACAATATCTAGTAGAGCATGGTGGCTCATGCCTGTAATCCCAGCAGCTCGGGAGGCTGAGACAGGAGGGTTGTGAGTCCAAAGCCAAGCCTCAGCAACTGTGAGGCACTAAGCAACCCTGTCTCTCATAAAAATACAAAATAGGCCTGGGATGTGGCTCAGTGGTTGAGCACCCCTGAGTTCAATCTCCAGTATCAAAAAAAAAAAAAAGACAATATCTATAATAGAGATCCTTCAAATTAATAAGAAAACACAAATTATCCAATGAAAAGAAGGTGACCAAGAAACAAATGAAAAGATGCTCAACTTCACTAGTAATCAAGAGCTTCTACATTATTACAAATGAACTAACATTCTTTCATTTTTCATAAGAAGTAAAACAGAGAGAGAGATTTTTAAAATATTTATTTTTCAGTTCTTGGCGGACACAACATCTTTGTTTGTATGTGGTGCTGAGGGTCCAACCCGGGCCGCACACATGCCAGGTGAACGCGCTACTGCTTGAGCCACATCCCCAGCCCTGGACAACTTCTTATGTTGGTGAACATATGAGGACAGGGCCACTCATGTGCTGCAGGGGTAATGGCACAGCCTTTTTATTTTATTTTATTTTATTTTATTTTGTCGTGCTGGGGATCGTGTTCAGCACCTCACACTAACCGGGGAACATCCCCAGCCCCTGGCATGGTCTTCTTGATGTGGGAAGCTTCTTTCCACTTTGTGTGCATGCCTTTTGACCCATCGGTTCTGTTTCTAGGAGATTATCACAGGACTTCAATTGCACATCTATACCCAGTAATATGCATACAAAGTGTTCACTGTAACTTTATCTGTTAGGAAGAAAATACTGGAAAAAACCTCTCTGCCCACCAGAACTTCAACTATTTGCATTGTGTTAGGCATATACCAAACATTAGCTCTAGACACACACACACACACACACACACACACACACACACACACACCAGTTTTTCAGCAGAAGCATGGTTCCATCAATTCTACACATCCATACTGCAGAATGCCCTCCAGAGGTAAATAAAAATCATGAGAGTGAATTATACATACTGATAGTTGGGACATATCCACCCCATTTTATGAAAAAGAAACACACACACACACACACACACACGTCTGAAAATGCCTAGCAAAAAATTTTTGAAGGATCTATTACCCGTAGTTACTTTTGAGCAAGGGAGTAGGCCTTTGAGGTGGGCAGGATTTAAGTTAATTTGATTATATCTGGCAATTAGTGTAGTAAGAGCCCAGTCTGTGGAGCAGCACTACCAGGTTTTGAATCCCAGCTCCATCAATTCCTAGAGTGGACCTTGGGTGAATTCCTTAATCTCTTATCACCTTTGTTTTCTTCAGGAATAATCGTGTACAGCAATCAGTGAAGTGCCAGCACATAAAATACACACTGATAGTATTAGTTAATAAGTTAAAAATACAGAATACAACTCTTGTGATTTCAAAAACAATAAAAAAGAAGAAAGTAAAATCATTCAAAGTGTTTCCAACCAGATGACATCATGGATGATATTTCTGACCACCATTCTAGATCTTTACATTAACTAACTTTACATTAATGGCATCACAAGGGCCATAGGGCATAGAAGTTAGTGAGCATTCTTTCATGTCCATAAATATACACATCATTTTAGAGTCTTTTAAAATGTTCATGAGCCATTACATTTCATTAAAGTCTCTCAGATTCTATAATTTGCATTCTTTTTTTCTTTTGTTTGTTACTTGAAAAACTACACATTTGTATTCTTTCATTTACAGTTGAACATCTTTTCCTTAGATTTCCTCTTCACATAATTGTATAAGTCCTTTGCATTATCAGTATTTAATTCTTAATTGAATACAAATTATTTGAGACAAGTGAACCAGGAAGCTGGCAAGCCTTGGGAGAATTAGACACAAGATGGTAAGATTTGATAGGAGGAGGCCTGAAATGTGAACACCTAAAACAGGAACTGGAGACAGAGTTCCTTGGAGACTTCCAATTTGCAGCTGAGTTTTTTCATTGGAAAATCCATTTTGGGGAACATCATTTAAATTATGTTAGATCCAAGTTTGTATAACATCAAAAAGTTTTATTTTGTATTAAGAGTTTTCAAGGAAGAGATCAGTAGACAAATCCAAATGTTTCAGTTGAGGGGATGTTCAACCTTTCTCCTATTCAGATTGGCCCCAAATTTGCTCAAAAATACACGAACATTTGATAATACTCCTAGGCCTTAGGTATGTAGTAAATTTTGTATGTTCTTTCTGCTGTTAAAAAATATACAAGATAGCCAGTGTGGTGGGGCACGGCTGTAACCCCAGCAACTTGGGAGGCTGAGGCACAGAAGGATTGTGAGTTCAAAGCCAGCCTCAGCAGATTAGCAAGGCACTTAGCAACTCAGTGAGACTCTGCTTCTAAATAAAATATAAAAAAGGCTGGAGACTTGGCTCAGTGGTTAAGGGTCCCTAGGTTTGATCCCTGGTACAAAAAAAAAAAAAATACACAAGATAAATTATACTGTCAGCTTGTTGCCAAAGATGCTTCTGCTACTACTCTACAGCCTTACCCCATCTACCAACTCCAGGGTGTTATGTGGCTCAGTTGGATTTGTTGCTGTCTACACTATCTCACAAGTTTCCTATGCTGGACATCCTTAGTATCTCTCCCCTAACATCCATGCTTCGACTTTCTGCCTGTGCAAACTCAACTTCATCTGTAAGGAGTGGGTAAGAGCACACCATCTCTTTGAGGCCCCTTCTATTAACTCCAGACAGCAAAGATGAGGTACCTTCTCTGCTTCCCAGAACTTCAACTATTTGTATTGTTATCATACATTAACTCCATGCACACAGAGACAAGGGCACCAACCCACCTGAGCACAATCTGCTGAAAAACAAAGTTACCTGTCTCCATGGTCAAGGTATTGCCAGAATCCTACTACCAGAATCCTAAAAACTGGATTTTTAAAAATTCCAGGATACTAGAGAACTTCACCAGGACAACATTTCAGACCCTAAAATAACAATTAATTGTAGTCAATACTGCTTTCAGTTTTGGTATTTAACAAATACCAAATAGATATGAAGCCTCTTGAGGACAGGGACCACTGTTTTCCTCTCTGGTGTCCCCAAATTATTTCTCCTTAAATGCTTCCCCATACTACCTAAGGGTTGTGAGACCTCTGTGATCACTTTGGGTAAAGTTTGGCCATGACAAAATGACTGAGAAAAACAAAACTGCTTGAAACTCAGGCTGTTTAGTATACTTTAAAATACTCAGAATGGTTGGGTTAGGGATGTACTCAGTGGTAGAACGCTTGCCTAATATGAGGCCCTTGGTTGGATCCCTAGCATTGCAAAAAAAGTCCTAAAATACTCAGAATGGCATAAGCAAGAATCATCATAGCCTAGCAACATCAAGCATGTATGCACAAAGATGAGTGGGAAATGAGCGGCTTTCTGGTGGACGTGTACGCCTCCATCTATGAAATGGTCTTGTAGAAAAGCCAGGCTGGCTGGGCGTGTTGTGTGGTGGTGCATGCCTCTAATCCTAGCAACCAGGGAGCCTGAGGCAGGAGGATTGCAAGTTTGAGGCCAGTTTGGGCAACTTAACGAGAACCTTATCAACTTAGTTAGACCCTGTCTCAAAATAAAAAGGGGTAGGGATATAACTCAGTGGTAACGTACTCATCCCATTTCTTTATTCAATTTAGTACTGGTTCAATCCCCAGTACCAAAAGAAAAATCAAGTCAGACTGGAGTCAGATAAGCTTGGACCCAACCATGAATTTATAGGAAACACAGGGGGCAGAGGAGCATGTTAAACAATCTCTGATGCAGTTCATTTAATAACAAGTGCAAGTGGAGAAAAAAGGAAGGGGAAACTGTGGACTGAAAACGATTTAAGAGATATATCACCCAATATAGTGGGTTGACTGATTGCATTTATGAAAAAATATGAAATGATCTGGGAAATATGGATATTGCCTGGATAATTTGGTGAAATTAAGAATTCCTATCATTTCTTTTTATATATGACAGTGTTATTATAAAAAGAAATAGGAGGCTGGGATTGTGGCTCAGTGGTAGAGTGCTTGCCTAGCATGGGCTGGACCCGGGTTCAGTCCTCAGCACCACATAAAAATAAAGGCATTGTGTTGTATCCATCTACACCTAAAAAATAAATATTAAAAAAAATAAAAAAATAAAAAGAAATAGGCCTTATCTTTTAGAGACACACACTGAAGTATCTACAGATAGATTGATATGGTGTCTGAAAACTAGTTGGGGAGGGGAATAGAGGGATAAGATTGACCCTGAGTCAGCTGGTAACTGTTGAAGCTGGGTGACGAGCTTTCTACTGCATTTTGCTTTTGTAGAAATTTGAATTTTCCATAATAAAATGTTCAAACTGTTCTAAACTGAATAAAGAAATGGGTTCTTTAAAAAGTCTCTGGTCAAAGACAGGCTTAGAAATTCATGGAAGGCTGATAAAATGGTTAATGTAATCCCAAACAACTCATTGCAAAGTGACCTTTATACCATAGTTGGCTTCAATATGTGGGGAATTAGAGTTAGAAAAGCAGGTCAAGTGGAAAGAAAAGTCTCTGGGTTGGAAAAAGACATTTAGGGACTTCGCTCAGGCCTGGGCAGCTGGGTAGACTCCGCCTGTGCATTTGCCAGGGGCGGCACCAGGTGCCCCTTTCTTGTCTTGGATGGAGCTGAACAGAACCTTGAAAAGTCACATGTCACAGAAGGCTTTTCTCTGTCACGCAGAGGGGGTCCAGAACTGAGGCTTTTTCTATACCTAGTAACTTGGTCATAGAGACAATTAGAGGTCACTGCTGTTCTGTTAATAAAAAGAGCAGAAGAAAACATCATGGGGTGAGCCACCCAGGACAGCCAGAGCTTCCAACACTCAAAACACAGACTGTGAGAACAGGAGCCTATCTGCTTCAAGGAAGATATGGTAAGGGCTAAACACCAGGAGACCTGAATTCTAGTCCCCCCCACCCACCACCTCAGGTGGAGACCTGTCTGGCTACAATAAGTATTAGCGGTTCTCAACCTTGGTTATATTAGGATCATCTGACAGCTTTTTACAGATTTCCAAATCCAGACTGAAACTCAGTCTAATTACATTAGAATCTCAGGGAGCAGAGAATCAGACATCAGTAGTTCTTTGAGAAGGAAATAAAACGATCTGGCATTAGGTGGATTTGAGTAAATCTGCAGACAATAGATACATATTGTGATCAGAGATAAGGTACTTTCTTTTTATACCTACTTTTTATATCATTATTATTAAATTGTGTCCTGGTTAGTTTGTCAAAATAAACAAAAATGCAACTTTTAATGTTAAGGCCATGTTGTCTCAAACATTTGTTTGAAGAATTATATTTGTGTGACTTTGTTTCTTTCATGAAGTTAAGTTTATTCACCCCAAATTTGCAAAGTGCACACCCACACTGTGGCCATTACCAATGTGGCCTTAGACTTGATTCTGTACAGACCATTCTGTAGCTCTCCCACTCCATCCCATCACCCATCACCATCACCCAAAAGCCTGACTCCCATGTGTGGTTACAAAGCATCAAGACATGTTTTTGCTTTCTGCCTAAGACCTGTTGTAAAAACGTTGTGACTTTAACAGATCCATTTTTATAAGTAATATGAATGTGAGCTTTTCTCCATTATCCAGCAAAGCTATTTTACTTCACAGGTAAGTCATATCAGGACTCTGAATTACTCAGCAGAAAATGAAAACTCATGTTAATTCACTTACGATCCAATTAAATTTTTTTCTAGGGATGTCTGAGGAAACATCAGGTACTCTCTAGTGTCTGTCTTTGAAATAGTTACCAAGAAATGATCTATGGAAGAAATTTTTATTTTCAAAAGGGGAACACTTAAACAAATTCTGGCCCATTTTTACAATTTACTTGGTAAATCCATACTGGATAAAAGCACGTGGGTGAAAATATACATGTGAGATAATGTAACAAGTTGTTTCTACAAGTGTTAAGTGTTAAGCTACAAATATGGTGTATATATTCACGAGCCAAACTTAGTAGTGAATCTGAAAATTATAACATATAAAAGACCAGGTATCCATAGATCTGGTGTCAACACACATAAGAAATTTAAAAAGTACCAAGAAGGGGCTGATGAGCACCAGCAAGACCTCGCAGGCCTACTGAGGTATTCACCCTAGTCTAGACTCAGAAATTTGTCTTTTTAGCCAGGTGCAGTGGCACACGCCTTAATCCCAGAGGCTTGGAAGGCTGAGACAGGAGGATCATGAGTTCAAAGCCAGCCTCAGCAACAGTGAGGCACTAAGCAACTCAGTGAGACCCTGTCTCTAAATAAAATACAAAATAGGGCTGGGGATGTGGCTCAGTGATTGAGTACACCTGAGTTCAATCCCTGGTACCCCCACTTCCCTGCCAAAAAAAGAAAGAAAGAAATTTGTCTTTTTAGTGTCCCAGAGATGATGAGGTCCAAACAGGATGACTAATGATAACCAAATTCATGAGGGCTGCTAGATAAACCTAAAGGCCAACTTATTTTATTTAAAATGAGATTTATAACAATTTTAGAGGCCAGCTACTCTTCTAGCCCTTGCATTCTCTTCTTATAGGCGGATGCACAGGGAAAGCTAAATTATCATCAGTAAGTCCCTTAGTATCAGAATGAGGCACATTAACTAAGTGAGTCAAATGTGTAAGACTTAGAATAAGATGTCTGGAAGCCTCCATCTCTGAAGATGAGATATGTCTGAGACCTGGACCAGAAAGATGGGGCCCTCTGTCTTTGACTGTTCTGGAAAGAACCCACTCTCTCCCATGGCTGAACAACTCCCTGTGATTGAAATCCTCTCCATTTGCTGCCCAAGAGCTTTGGCTAAGGGCCTTGGTGAAGCAGAGAGTTCAGGACTTCCTGGAGAACCACCCCATCCCAGAGAGGGAGTAACTGCCGCCATGCATCTGGCAAGGTGGGGCAGAGGTATACATTCCAGGAACTGTGGTGAGTGGAGAGGGTTGGCCTCTGCTCCAAAGCCCACCATCAGGTAAAAAGTCCATGATGCCTTCATTCAGAGGGGAGGGGATCCAACAGCTAAATGAGTGCCATCAGACAAAGCTACTGGCAAATCCTGAACTGGCTCCTTCAGGGAAATTCTTCTGGAACCAAACCTCTCTAAGGGCCCCTTGTCTGTGTCTAGGAGGTAGCTGTAGTTACCCCATGGGAATAGTGTTCATAGGCTCGTCAGTCTCCCTCAGTGTCTGCTGGAACCTTCTCTTCACTGCTGTCAGGAGAGGCCTGCTCTTCTACTAGGTCTTCTCTCTTCCACCTCTGCTATTTAGGTCCTAGTCCAAGGCTACTTCTTTCATGGTGAGGCCTCCCCAGGGGCCCAGGTTTCAGAGCTTGCTTCTTCCTCTGTCTGCCATTGCTGTATGTGTCATTTATCACATAGCATTACTAATAATGAAAATGACAGAGGGTGGGCTCTCTATCTTAGACTAATGGCTAAAACTTACTGAGCACTTTCTAGGTTCTAGGTGTATGCTAAGTGCTTTACATGTATTATTTCATGAAATCCTCAAATCTATCCCATGTTCTCATTGTACAGATGAGGAGACTGAGACTCTTAGAGATGAGAAGCCTGCCTAAGGTTATGAAATTTATGAGAGACAGGGTTTGAGGGCAAGGCCTTTGAGCCTGTGTTCTCAAAGGCCTTTGAGCCAGTATTGACCCAAGTTTTACTGCGTCTGAGTACACACCTGCCTTTTAAAATATCTCAGGGGGTGCTGGGGATGTGGCTCAAGCTGGTAGCGCGCTCGCCTGGCGTGCGTGAGACCCGGGTTCGATCCTCAGCACCACATACCAACAAAGATGTTGTGTCCGCCGAGAACTAAAAAATAAATATTAAAAATTCTCTCTCTCTCTCTCTCTCTCTCTCTCTCTCTCTCTCTCTCTCTCTCTCTCTCTCCCCCTCTCTCACTCTCTCTTTAAAAAAAAAATATCTCAGGGGTTGGAAACCATGCCTACTTGGCTACAAGCACCCACAGCCTGTTTTTGTATGTCTAGATGGCTAGGGAACTCTTTGACATACTTACTGGTTGTTAAAAAGAGGAAAATGGAAGGGAGAAGAGGTATAGGAGGAGATCATTTGTGAGCAAAAAAAAAAAAAAAAAATCTACCTGGCCCTCAATAAAAAAATATCTGTACTAAATCATTAGTACTTTTTATTTATTTTTTTTTTTAAAGAGAGAGTGAGAGAGGAGAGAGAGAGAGAGAGAGAGAGAGAGAGAGAGAGAATTTTTAATATTTATTTTTTAGTTCTCGGCAGACACAACATCTTAGTTTGTATGTGGTGCTGAGGATCGAACCCGGGCCGCACGCATGCTAGGCGAGCGCGCTACCGCTTGAGCCACCTCCCCTCATTAGTACTTTTTAAACAGAGTCCCTTTATAAGGTATAATCACACATTGATGGTGGGACTGCAAATTGGTACAACCACTCTGGAAAGTATAGAGATTGCTCAGAAAACTTGGAATGGAACCACCATTTGACTCAGTTTATACCCAAAAGACTTAAAATTAGCATACTACAGTGACACAGCACATCAATGTTTATAGCAGCTCAAGTCACAACAGCTAAACTATGGAACTAACCTAGGTGCCCTTCAACAGAAGAATGAATAAAGCAAATGTGATATATATACACAATGGACTATTACTCAACCATAATGAATCATGAAATTATGACATTTGCCAATAAATGGATGGAACTGGAGACTATCATGCCAAGTGAAATAAGCCAATCCCCAAAAAACAAAGACCAAATGTTCTCTCTGATATATGGATGCTAACACACAATAAGAGGGAGGGGAGGGAAGATAGAAGTTCATTGGATTAGACAAAGGGGAATGAAGGGAAGGGAGAGGGAATGAAAATAGAAAAGATAGTAGAATGAATCAGAAACAACTTTCCTATGTTCATATATAATACACAACCAGTGTAACTCTACATCGTGTACAACCACAAAAATGGGAAGTTATACTCCATGTATATGTCAAAATATACTCTACTGTCATATATATATATATATATATATATATATATATATATATATATTCTGTTTATATATATATATATAAACAGAACAAATAAAAAATAAAACAATTAAAAGCCCCAATGTCCCTGATTTTCTGATAAATTATTTTCTGCAACTGAATTTCCTCATGCTGAGAGTGGAAACTGAGCAACTGGCCCCAACGCCTGGGCAGGTGCCAGCAAGGGTTGAAAAACTGAAATTATGCCATCCCTTTGGCTAGCACAGCCTGGATAAATCTATACATACATATTTCCTGACTTTTAATCCTATAAATTGTAACATTCCCACAGGATGGTGAAG
The DNA here is from genome assembly GCF_964194105.1 of Spermophilus citellus. Lineage (NCBI taxonomy): Eukaryota > Metazoa > Chordata > Mammalia > Rodentia > Sciuridae > Spermophilus > Spermophilus citellus. The sequence goes on along the minus strand of NC_138193.1, from coordinate 52,194,762 downwards.
GCAGATTAACTGCCTTCCCAGTTTGAACCAAACTGTAATTAAATTATTTTTTTCCTTCTTATGTAATTTTTTATTCTGATGTGGACAAATCAGTTCATGGGAAGGAACCCTAGTAGGGCCTCTGGCCAGGGATGCCAGGAACACTTTGAGAACAAATTCCTACCTTACTGATTTTAATTCTTCTATAGGACCTAATACAACATTCCCTCATTTGTTTTCAGAATGAACGAAGAGCAGTATAGATAAGACAAACTTTCCAAAGTTCTACCAGACCCACTGGTAGAGCTTCTACCTTTCCACTGCTCTGGGGATTAATGGAGTACTGCCAGGACATCAGATCTCCATAGACAAATACAGGGTGTGATTCCTCCAAGAGCTGGATGAATTTGCAAAAATTCCACCATCTGAACTCTCAAGAGCAACTTGAAGCATCCTGAAAGTCCTGGTTGGCATTCAATGCATTCACTGTGGCCAAAAAATTGGTCATATTAAGTGCATATCTTTACTACTAAGTTTTAAAGGTCTATTTGAGGTATCTTCTCTGCCTATCATCCATGGAGTTGTTTTTCCCAGGACATGGATAGTCCTCCCCATACCCTCCCATAATTTTAATCTGGGCCACAGTGATGGGACAGTCAAAGTTGGGCAGATCAATCTCTGAAGAATTTGGAATTGGGAATAAGGAACAGGCATCCACTGTGGGAGGATCCCTTGAGTAGATGTAAACATGGAGGCTGAGGTTGGCCAAAGACAGAAGAAACCAGATGCAGAGGATAAACAAAAAGTCCTGAGAGAAGTAGAGAAAGAGGGCAGGCACTGGAGAGATCACTGCCCCTGTGTGCTATGAGGTTAGTCCAGCATAAGTTAGCTGTGTGGGAGTCAGTTACTTGCAGCCTAAAATGTCCTAACAATGACAGTGACATTGCTCTTCTCCTTGGGCATCACTCACGGTTTCTCTGAGATCACTTGAGTTTAGCTACAGGAACTAAGACATGGGCATCAAGACAGGAATATTTGACTTGAGTATAAAATACTGTTGCTGAAGGATTTTCAGGGGACTGTTTCTCTGGCCTCTGGCTATGTGACAATTCTAACTCTGATAAGGTGGGAAACACAGGCACCCAAATCAGTGTGTAGGCGTTGTTTTCATCCTAAATCGTATGAACCAACAGCACAAAGATATTTTTGAGACAGCAAGAGAAATTTGGTTCTAGTCTAAATATCCACACACATTAAGGAATTATTCTCAATTTTGTTAGGAGAGATAATGGCATTGTGGTTATATTTATATCAGAAGTCTGATTTTTGTAGAGATACATACTGAAATGTTCACAACACCTGGGATTATCTTTAAAATGCTCTAGCAAAATAAAGCAACAAAACCAAATTCCTAAGAGCAAACAAAAAAGGTAGTGGAGATGAATAAATATTAATCACTGATAAAGCTGAGTGATAAATACATGAGGATTTATTATATTATTCTCTCTACTTTTTGTGTTTGAGATGTTCCATAAAAAGAGATATGTAGATATGGCTTTGGATGGATGGATGGATAGATAGATAGATATAGATAGATGATAGATAGATAGATAGATAGATAGATAGATAGATAGATAGATAGATAAAAATAGGCAGGAAAATTAAATTGAGGTTTTGGCATGCAAGTGGTCTGATGGTAGGTTCCTCCCCTCTCACAACTGCCAAGGAACTGTCCAAGTATGCCTCTGGTTGTGTCATCCACCTGCTAGCCACCCTCCAGGGTTTCTGAGGAGCTGCCAGTCAGTCACACTTCATCTAGGATGAAGATGTGAATGGTCTAGTCTCTCCTCACTTAATTAGACTTCCTATAACACTTACTTGCCAACTAATTCAATCTTACCATACTGAGCAACCATGTGTGGCCTGTGTCACTGCTTGGCTGTCACCTTAATCGTGGACTGGTGCTTCCCCAGCCTGTCTGCAGGATTTTGGATTCCTCTTGTGTGGCCCTGTCTTAAGCTCTGATAACTGTATGTGATCACTAAGTCCCTGGGGGAACAAGAGTGCCTTGATAACCCCTATTTTGTGTACACACAGCTAGCAGATGAGGGCCCTGGCTGGAACCCAGGGCCTCTCAGGCCACAAGCATTCTTTTACCTGGGATTTGATCCAAGTTTAGATTTATTTTTCTTCTTCCCTTCATCCTCTTTTCTTTCTCACCAGGGATTGAACCCAGGGGCACTTAACCACTGAGCCACATCCTAGCCCTTTTTTATTTTTTTATTTTGAGACAGGGCCTCACTAAATTGCTGAGACTGGCTTTTAACTTTCAATCCTCCTGCCTCAGCCTCCTGAGCCGCTGGGATTAACAGGCATGCACCACTGTGCTTGGCTCAGATTTATTTTTAAAAATCCCTGCTAGCCTAGCATAAGCCTCAGGTGTTAGTGTTTAGTGAAGAAAGAGGGAAGGAACCAAGTTAGATATTGGATATAAAAGCAGCTTGGTTATGGCAAATAGCATGATAATTCAGACCAGTAGGTCAGCCGAAGATGGAAATCAAGTAGCCTTCAAAAGGCTTTCATCTGACTGCAAATCTCCATGCATGACTCCGTTACAATGAAACCGGACAGCTATGGCTTTGGGGCTAGACCTGCTTCCCTGGCTCAGGTATACCAGCAATCTATCTGCTCTTCTACTTCCCTCTCCTCAAACCAAAGTCTAGCCCACAGTTCTCTCAACTCACTGCAAGGAGCCCCTCCACCTGCTCCCAGGACCTGACTCCATCCAGTTGCCCTTTTAAACAACTCTCTTCTGGTCTCTTCCCATCAGCATTAAGTATGTTCAAATCTAGCATCCTCTAAAAAACAAACAAACAAACAAACCTCTCTTGAGCTCATGCTTATGTCTCCAGAGACTTCTTTTGTTCCTGCCCTTCACAGACAGACATCTTGGCAGAACTGTCTAGCTGAACCACCTTCTCCTTCTGTCTCTCTTCTCAACCCACTGCTGTCTGGCTTTTGCCACCTGAGACTGCTCTCCATGCTCTACCCTCTGTATACTCTACAGTTCCTCCCCTCCTTGTGGGCCCCTCTTTCCATTTTGAATATCTCACTGCCCTTGGTTTTCAAGAGAAAGCCCCTACTCTTTCCCCTTCTAGTTATCAGTTTTCTCCCTCTCAGGCTTCATTCTCTTTCTCTACCCATCCTGAAAGTCTGGGGCTCTGTCCTGGGCTCTCTTGTCACTTCACAGACCCTGGGGGTAACCCTAGACTTTTCTATGATTTGATTTCCATCTAGATCTGATGCTTCCCAGTTCTCTGCCTCTGTACTGAACTCCAGACCTCAATGTCCATATGATGACCTGCTAGACAACCCCATTTAGAGTTTCCTCAAACATAACTTGTACAAGATAGAACTCATCATCAACCAGGCCCCCAAACAAACAAAACTGCCCAACACGTTAAAACCTTACTACTCTTTATGTTTCCTAAACTACTACCAGGAGGTACCCATTTGCTCAGACTGAAAATCTGGGCATTTCCCTTGACTATCCTTCTCCCTCATATGCCACATGTCACTAAGTCCTTCCAACACTATGTTTCAAGTTCTATCTCAAGTACATCCCTTCTCTCTATCCCCATTGCCAACATCTTGGTCCAGGGTTTCATTATCTCTTCCCTGGATCAGCCTCCTAGCCAAGTCTTGCTTCCTTTTACCATTCTCCACACTAAAGTCAGATAATCTCTCTCACATACATACGCAATTCTGCCCCTTTCCTAACTAAAACCCATCAGTGGCCCTCTAAGTCTCTCAGCTTCAAGTTCAAACTCCACAGCATGGTGTGCATAGGACTTGCATGATCAGTCTCTGCCCCTTGTTTTCTAGTCCAGCCACAAGGAACTTCTGTCTGTTCCTCTATGTGTCTGCTTATCCTGGGCTAGGAGCCTCTTCCCCCTTTGCTGACCTCTCTTACCTAACTCTGATCCATCCTTAAGTTCTCAGTGGGAACACCTCTTCCTCCCAGAAGCCTTCCTCAGCCCCTCCTGCTTGAGTTAGATGTACCTATGCTGTGCATTCACAGCACCCCCCCCCTTACCAGAACCTACTTATTTCCCTGGGTATCCAAAAGAGTCCAAAAGAGCAAGGCTGGCATTGCCTTGGCCATTTTTCTTTCTCTAGCATCTGGCCCAGGGCTTGCAGATAGTAAGCACTTAGTAAACATTACCCAAATGAATGAATAAAGTTTGTTGACTTCTGCACTGGGAGCTCTCAGCTGTCTGCTCTACTTTAATGTAGGGCCCTATAAGGTTGATTATGGAGCAGGTGGTGGGGTGAGACACTGGAAGGCAGGAGATGCATTCTGCCCCACACTGAGAGGCAAAAATGATCCTAAGAGGGCATTACACAAGATCTTGAATGGGAACAGATTCAGAGTTGAGACAGGAAGTACAGGCTTTCTCCTCTATCCTGTGTGGAGTGAAAAAGCATCTCTGCCTACGTGTGGAGAACCATACAGGGCTTTTGAAAATGTACTGCTCTGGTTTGGCCCAACTAAGCTGACCCACTTCTCATGCACTTCTTTCTGCTCTTTTGTTGTCATTGTAGAATGTTCTCAGTACTTATGTATCTCATAAGAGCCTTCTGGCAAGTTCACGCTCTTGGTCTGCTCAGAGCTAAGGCCAGAACAGCTTGGATTTGGAATTTGCTTTCAGAGCTCTTAGAAGGCGTTAAGCTCTGGTTATTTCTGAGTAACCCCAAAGGGCCCTCCTTACTTGGGTGGGTTCCAACCCTTTCCCATCCCTCCCCTTACAATCAGGCAGAGGTGGGCTTGATACAGGAAGGAATTCTGGGCAAATTGTTTACTCAGGGTGAGGACTTCACCCCCACCCGACCTGATCCAGCCCTCCCTTTAGGCAAGGTCATTATCAGCAAAAGGCAAGCTGCATTTCTCTCATGGGAATGCTAAAGAGAGAGTTAATAAAAATCTATCTTATTAACAGCCTGACCTACCAGCATTGATCACATTAGAAATGACGCGGCACACACAGTCCCCATTATGTGCACGGGGCAAGGCTCAGCCGAGCTCAAAAAGCCACTTAAACCCATGCAGGAGTGACTCCTTCAAGGGCCTGAAACATCCCCCAAACTAATAACCCCGACAAAGCACCGCCAGGGAAAATTCCTTGCGGATTTGAGATTTTCACTCTTTTAATCTCCTAACTCAATAAAGCAAACACTCCTTGCAACAAATTAAATACTTTTATTAAAGGGTTCCCTCCCCCACTCTCTTTGATGTGGATATTGTAGGACCCTGAGAGTCTTTGTGGGGGGATGTCTCCCACTCTCCATCATTGTCCTCTGTTACTCCAAGGAGGCCCAGAATTGACTAGAATTTTCTAATTCTTGGATTCTGCATACTTCTGAGAACTCTGGCTTCCCGGAGGTGGGTCCCAGAGTCTGTTAGCTCAGGGAAATGCTTCCTATTCTTTTGATAGTGTAATAGGCTCCAAATAGGTCTGACTCAAGCCCCTCTTCTCTCACAGTTTTCCGGGCAGAGGACCCAGACAAGTGGTCCAGGCCACAGTGAGCCTTTTAGCCAATGGTCAAACCCTTCTGACTTCACTGGGCGTTTGCTGGTCATACCTTGAAAAGTTAGCTGGAGAGATGATTACAGGAGGATGGGGCAGAAGTAGAAAAAGGGAGTCAGGTCAGGAGGCCCTCAGGTATTCTCCTCCACTGCCTCCAAGTTGGCCCTCAGCCAGTCCCCTCTAGGAACTGCCTGGAATTGTTTTCAGCCATTTGTACTTCTGGTCACCACTCTCTTTTCAGCATGGGTTTGAGCCAGCTATATTGAGGCCCTTCCAGGGTCTCCTCAGATGCTGTCCTCAGAAAGTTTGCCTTGCAGAAAAACCCACCATCTTGCAGATGGTACCTGCCAGAACACTTTATAGTTTAAGAGGAGCCTCTTAGAACATTCTCATCTACAGTTTATATCAGTTTCAATGCTTGGTCTGTGGTGCTGGGGGCACTATGCATACAAACAGGAAGAATAGAAACAAGCAACAATAGGGTCTCTGAGGGCCCTGAAGCCTTCTCAGCAAGGGCTCATGGGTATGTGATAGTCCCACATAGTGGGTGTGATCCTTTCGGGCAATTATTCCAGGGTGGGGGATATTCTGAGTGCAGAGCTTGCCCAGGGTGGGGAGAAGGCACCCTCTACTTTCTAGACCTCTGAAAGACACGTTTCTCACTCTGCACACACTTTGAGCAGAAGAGACACATGCACAGGGCTTCAGGCTTTGGCCCCAGGCCCTCACAGCCACAATAATCTAGGTTGGGCACTGGTCATTTGAAATATCCTGCCCCCTCTTGTCAACTCTGGATAGATGGAGTTCTAGGGTTGCTGGGCTCAGCAGCTGTTCCCATTTATCTCTAATTCTAATATTAAATTGCCTTTAGACCCGTGTCCTCCTCTGAAGTCAAAATAGAATCCCTAGAAGTTGGAGAGGGGCAGGGAAGTGGCTGAGAAAATAAGGAAAACCCAACAAAGTGTCTAAGCCCTCAAGCCGGGGAGTCAGACAGGCCTGGGCTAGAATCCAGACTCAGCCACCTGTGTGCTCTGACCCTTGGCAAGCTGCTTGTCCTTCTTCACCCCCCCATCCTATCAATAAAACAGGAAATAGTTTCCATTTCATCAGGGTCACTGTGCAGCTTGAATGAGATGAGACTGTGAATCATTCAGCAGGTAAGAGTTCAATGAATAGGCTCCTGGTACTGCACACAGGGCTGGGCCCAGCTGTGGAGCAGGGATTCATTCCTCCCGAGGCCTGTGGGGACTTGCTAGTCCAGTGTGGCCTTTCTCCAATTGCCCCTGCAGAAGAAGTTGAGCAGGGAATCCCAAGGATGTTGAAATCTGCTGCTTCTCACTGCACAGCAACTGCCCAGGCCACTGAGGAAGGTGGGTGAGGGAGGAGCCCAGGCTACAGTTGGAGAGAGCTGTCAGGCCCTGGGTATCACGGTGGCCGCCACACAAAGAGGCCCTGGGTATCACGGTGGCCGCCACACATAGCCAGTCCTGGGCACAGCTGGGAGCTAGTTCATGCATTCTCAACAGGGCACTATGGCCTTCCAGGAGGGAAAAACCGGTTTTTAAGAGAATGAAAAAAAAAAATGGTAGCTGACACTAACCATTAGTGATTTGCAGTATTCCAGAGCTCAAATATGACCAACATTATTCCTTAATATTTAATGTCTCTCATTAGAAATAAACTAAAGTTTAATTAATAAAGTTAATTAAAATTATTTTCCCTCATGGGGGAGGAGGGGTATATTCAGACTCTCTCTCTCTCTCTCACACACACACACACACACACACACACACACACACACACGATTGAAAAACATCAGGACAGACTATCTTTCAGACCCTCTTCACATTCCTCCCATTGTCCCTCCTGCTGCTCTTATCATTTCCTTCCCTTTTCTTGGGCTTTTTGGAGTATGTGACACTGTTGACCAGGCCAGTTCAATTCAGGGGCCACTCAGTGGCAGGCACCGGAGACATGGGCAGCACTAACCACTCCTTACTCTGACCCTCCCTCGGCTCCTGTGACTCCACCAAGCACTTCCCCTCCAGCGCTCCAGGTCTCCTATTCTCTCTCCTTCCCCTGTATCTAAAGCTCTTTCTGCACCCCCTCTTTCCTCATGGCTCCACCTCTGTAGCTCATTCTACTTGTTCAGCCCAAAATGCTATACCACATCTTTTTTTTTTTTATTTTCCCCAGCAGCCCACTAGACCTTTCCATCTGGATTTTCCCTGCTACTCACAGCGATTCCATCATCCCAATAAATGAACTCTTCACAGTACCTGTGAGGTTTTGGGTACCTTGTTGCCCCTACTCCAGTATGGGTCCCATTCCCACAAGAACCTCTAGAGGCTCTGGTCTATAGAAACAATTTATTGCTGGGGGAAAGAAAGGTCAGAATTTTTGCAGCCAGTACCCACCACACCCCCAGCTCCTACTTTACAAAACGAATTTTACAATCATTCTGTGTATAGCACACATTCTCCTTCCTCCAGGAAGCCCCCGCCCCACCCCCACCACAGCTGCTTGGGAGTTTCCCTTCTGCAGCATATACTTTCAGCCATTTGATATTACCATTAAAGAATATATGTTCTTTTATTATTCTTTCAAGGTCTCATGGGTGACTTCCTATCTTCCCGCTTTTTATTTCTTTAAGGATAAAAACAAGTTTCTGTTTGCTCTTTAATATCCAATACAATTGTGGACCCAAAGGATGAAAGGCAAGAGAGTATGTGTGGTCCAGAAAGTTCCCTGGCAGATTCAAGATGCAAGGTGTCACTCCCACTGGGAGGGTCAGCCCAACTGAGTCCCTGGGGAATACTGCAGTGGGAAGCCACCCTCTATTTCCCTCCTGGGGCTCCACCTCACCTGGCTGACTCCTTCCACTCCATCTGGTCCCCGTCATGTTGCAGAGTGTCCATCTCTGTGAAGAGAGTGGGGTTGGGAGCCTCATCTTCCTCCCCCAGGATGTCCTGGAGCTGCTCAGCAGCTGGAGACCCTGAAAAGGAAGGGTGGGAGGGTGTGCTGAGTGCCCTGTGGAAGGCAGGAGGGCTACAAGACCAACAGAAATGGGGCAAGAGGGCTGGGTTGAGGCTCAGCGGTATGACACTTGCCTAGCATGTGTGAGGCACTGGGTTCGATCCTCAGCACCACATAAAAACAAACAAATAAAATAAAGATATTGTATTCATCTACAACTAAAAAAAATGATAAAAAAAGAAATGGGGCAGGAGTCAAAGGAAAAAGAAAAGTATGTCCTGATTTAGTAAAACTAAGTCTAGCTTCTGGATGAAGCTGAATTCACATTACTTTGGTTGGATGTGGGTGAGATAAGGATTTGGTCTGTATTTAGACTCAAGAGTCTGGTGGTTGAACAGTGGAGAAGGATGGAAAATAGTCAAAGTCAGGACAGCAGCAAGAACCAAGAACAGAATAGAAAAGTGAAATATGCTCTAACCCAACTTGATTCTAACAAACCCAGGAGGGTCCTTTTTCCAAAACTGACTGGTTTGACTAACTCTTTCAGGAGCTGACTACCTCCTGGAAGGTGATCATTAAGAGGTAGTTAGCTATGCAAAAGAACATGTTTGCACCAGTGTGCCACGTGGGCCACTTTCTTCATTGGCAAGGTGGGCGTATTTCTTGAGTGCCCAGCCTGATCCCCAATGGATCACTGGAAATTGCCATCTGAGTGTTTCCTCAAAGCTCAGTGACCCTATATTGAACATGCACCCTTCCCAAACCTACCTTCCTTCCTTCCTTCCTTCCTTCCTTCCTTCCTTCCTTCCTTCCTTCCTTCCTATATTTAGGAAGCCTATTATGTGCTAGGCATTGTTCTAGGTATTAGACTATATTGCTGTGAAAAGACCCAAGTGTCCTTGCTGTCTTATGCTTCTGTTCTAGTGGCAGAAACAGATAATAAATAAGTAAACAAACCCATAAATGACCTTTTCAGTTAATAATACATGTTCTGAAAAACAAAACATGATCAGGGAAGCTAAAGGAGATAGAAAGGTCATGAAAGGCATTTGAATTGTGATTTAAAAGATGAAAGTGAGCCACTTACACACATCTGGAAGAAGAGCATTCTGGATGTTCCAGACACCCTGAGATAGGAATGTGCCAGTCTGTGTGGCTGGAACACGGTGAGCAAGTGGGAGAGAAGAATAGCATGATGTGGAAGTGGTGAGCAATGCCTTGGCTAAAGGCATCTCTGTCCCCTCCAATGCACAGGCTAGATACCCTAGGGTTCTCATCACCTCACCTGTCTTTCCCTTATCTCCACTTCCACATTAGAATTTTCAAGATACATCCATTCCTCCTCAACCCCATTGACCTGTCCTGATCCAATCTCCCATCAACTGCCTCCCAACCTCATCACCCTCTCCTTCCTTCCAGTCTCTCATACCCTCAGTCTATCGTTACATTCTGCCCTCACTCATTTCTCAGCAGGCCCCCCCCGGTCAGTAATTTCAACTATTCTCTCAGCACATCTTTCACTTGATTCCCTCTTGACTTGCTGATAAAACCAGCCAGTCAAGGCCCAACAAGAATTCATTGACCTGTTCTTCTCTGCAAAGGTGTCTGAGGTTTCCAGGGGGAGGCAAAGTGCACAATGGACTTCTAATCTATGCAGACCTGGGCATGAATCTCAGAGTTGTCACTTATTCATGGGTAAATTCAGTCTAAGTGAACAGGGTTATGGGGAGAAGGAAATTATTTAAGGAGAATAAAATACCTGACACAGGGCTTAAGATGAAAAAGATGAAAGTGAGCCACTTTCACAGGTGCTTACCTCCCCTCACTGCCAACCCCAGACCTCAGGTACATGAGCCCTGCTGTAGAAACCACTCAACAGTGCAAATGGAGAGGTCTACCCTCAGCAGGTCTCAAGTGCAGCCACCTCCCACTCATCCCCATCTGCTCCCCTCCCTGTACCCTTCTTACCCTCGATGCCATTCCTAACCTTTGCTCCTCTCTTTAAGCTTCTTGATTCATCTTCTACCCCACTTCACCAAGAAAATAAAGGCTATCAGGCATGAAATCCATCAAGAGTCTTCTCTTTAGTCCTTCTGTGTCCTCACTCCTACTGCCATCCATCTTTGAACAAAAGGAATCCTTCCTCTTGACTAATCTGACTCTCTCTGCCTTCCATCATCTCCTGCTCCTATCATTGCAGTAGCCACCCTCTGTCCCACTGTCTCTGGTTGCAAGGTGTCACCATGGCCCAAGTAGCAACAGAGTTTGTTTTTAACACATTTCAAACATGTTCATGTAGTAGATTCCTGGGAGTCACAGTGCTCTTTGGGTAGTACCTTAGAATATCATGCATGAGTTCAAAATAATTTTACTAGCAGAAAATATTACTTATCTGTATGTAGATCAAAGTACCTCATTTATTTATGTTGATTTTATTTCTAAAAGTTTCTATTATAGTTTTTAATTTATTTCCTTTTCATTGGCTTATTGATTGCTGACACTTGCTGGCAGTCACAAGATTTAAGGACATTTTATAGAAGAAAACCAACAACTGAGAAAACTCTATTTTTTCTTCAAATTGGGAGAAGACTATGACTATTTGCTTCTAGGGACCACACACCAATTCTCCATGGGATCAGGGTTTAATAATTACTCTTCTTTTGGCAATGCTGGTGTTGGAATCTAAAGCCTCACATTAACACTCTATCACTGAGCCACATCCCCAGCCCTCAATAATTACTCTTAAAATGTAGATTTGATTATGTTAACATCCAGCGGAAAAACTTTCACCAGCTCTCCACTGCCTAAAGCCTAAGTTTCGAGATAAGACTCAAAACATTTCTTGTGATCTGGCCCTGACCTGTCTGTCTTTCTAGGTTCTGGTGTGTCCCTTACCAAGCCATTCTGGATCCCAGCAACCCTGGATACCAGCTGTCCTGACCCCAGCTCTTGCTGATCCCAGCCATACCAGAGCACACATGGTTCTCTGAAGAGGAGGGCAAGCCACCCCTTGAGACTCTGTGCCTACTACTCCATAACTCTGGAGTCCCCTTCCCCCTTCAAAGCCATGAAGAAAGCAAATAAATGGAATGACCATGGAGAGATGAGGTGGGGCAGAGGGCAGGAGGCCTGAACCAATCCTGAATGGGGCATTACCTGCTCCCTGGAATAGCCGAGTGCTGGAGTCTCCGGCTGTCGGTGCTGCCTCTGACCCCAGCCTGTTTTTCCTGCTGTCACCCTGGCCACTGCCTCCACAAGTCCTGTTCTTCACACAACAAACTCACTTTTGTTTCCAGTTAAGCAGCTGGAGAGATGTAGTGGGAGGTGGAGGAGGAAGAGGAGGAGGAGGAGGAGGAGGAGGAGGAGGAGGAGGAGGAGGAGACAGCAAAGGAGGAGAAAGAATGTGTGAAAGAAGACTGGAGTGATGGAGAGAGAGGGCTATATGTAGAGAGAACAGAGATGTGGTAAGTGTGAAAGAGATTATGAGAAATTATATGAGAAACACTACATTGAAAGTGAATTAAAGATACAGTAAGTGAGAGAGAGAAGAAGAGAGAGGGAGATCTCAGGTGCACTGGAAAAAAGGGCTGAGTGGCTGCAGTGGAAACTAGCAAGAAGCTGTTCCCTGCAGTAGCAGGGTTGGGCGGCGGCTAAGGACCTGCGAGAGTACTGGCAGAGCTGCCCCTCCCTCTCCCAGTGTGCCCTTCCTCCTTTCCTGGAAGCTCCAGGACAGCCCAGGCCCCTCTCCTCAGACTCCTTTATAAAGGCCCTGGTAGGATTTGCCTTGAGACTCCTGGGGCCTCCTTAAGAGCCCCTGCCTAGGGTAAGTTGTCTGGAGAGTGGCGTGGCAGGACCTTGGGGTGGAGGTAGGGTGCTGGAAGAAAGTGTTTGCTGTGGGGGCTCAACCTTTCACAGCAAGCAATGTTTCTTCAATAGCATTTCATATAACTGCTTTCTCTCCTTTCCCAACTTTAAATGCAAACTCTGGGTCTTCTTCCTGTTTGACCATGTGAGACAAAAGTTCTTATTATGTGGGTGTTTTCTGAGAGCCCATGGTTGGTGGGAACGGGTCACTTCAGGGTGTGTGGTGAACCCCACTGGGGAATTATTTTGCTCCTCTGAGAAACTCCTAATCTCCTGGGTTTAGTTCAGCAAGTGCTTACTGAGTACTTAGAATAAGCCAAGGTTGATTAGAGGTCACTGAGTGGTGGCAGCTCCAAGAAGCTACAAACATTGAATTTCACTAAGTCTTAGAGCTGAGAGGGAGCTGAAGGATGCTGTGTCCAAACACTTCATTTCACAGATTAGAAAACTGACACTCACTTTACACCACAGAAGGCCCCCCAGGCTTCAGTGCAGGGTCTGGGGGAGAGGGAGCCCACACTTTCTGACATCTTCCACTCCACATTGCCCCATTGACTGGTACTATTGACTACACATTCATACCTAAGTCTTGAAAATCTGACATGCCCATTATAAAGGTGAAAAAACAGAGGCAGAGAGTGAGGGCCATGTGTTGAATGCTGGGCTCCAAGCAAAGCCTCCATCACATAGACCTCTGTAGCAAGCCTCCCAGGAGTTTCTGCCCTTGTGGGAAGTCAGTGGCTGGGCTCCCCTGAGGGACCTGGGCCCCACAGCTTGCACTGCACTGTGGCTGATGTTGGCCCAGTCCCTCCTAAGTGCTGCAGAGCAGCCTCTGCAGGTCACACCAAATCAGGTGGCCTCAAAACCTGAAAAAGAGATTACCAAGGATGCCAGAATGATCCTCTCTGTTAACGTCAGCCAAGACCTGGGTTCAACACTTTATACTAATTACTAGTGGTAGGATCTTGGTAAGGCACTCAACTCTCTGAGCCTTAGTTTTCCCATTCATAAAATGGGAATAATTATGCCTACTATCTGGATTGTTGGAGAGTAAAGGAGATTATATATATATAATGTAGCTAGCATAGTGCTTGGAATACAACACTCAATACATGATGTTGCTATTATTGCTGTATTCAGGAGGTGTGACCCTTCCTCCCTTATTACCAGTCACCAGCCTGACCTCTCTGAGCATTCCAAGGGCTCAGTCTTTTCCAGTTTCTAAACACCCCTGTCCTTCCCCTGCCTTGATGCCCCTCCCTCCTGCCCACAGAAAGTTTAGCTTACCACAAGCTGGCCTACCTCATCAGGGTTTCTCTAATGCACTGCAGATCCCACATGCATACAGTAACTTATGCATACAAGTTCATCTGCATAATGAGAAATGCCACCTAGCCAACTATAAGAGTCACATAGCATGGGCACAAATGGAGGAATGAATTCAACAAGGAGTTACTGGGAGAAACACAAGCTCAGTGGAGATGAGTGTCAGGAAACAGAGTGGAGACTTCAACTCCTAATAAAGACTCAGGAGGTATTTTTGACCTCCAGGAAGTCAGCATCAGGATTTCAGAGATTCATCTCTCTTAGGCTCCACATTAAATGCTAGATAGTCAGCTCTAGAGGTCAGGGTTTGTCTTGTTCACATCACGATTCTGGCCCCTGACACGGGGCTCACACAGCAAGGACACTCAATAAATATTTGCTGGGTGAGTGAATTTGACTGATTAACACTCATGAGCACATCAGCTGGGATTAGCTGCAGCAAGAAAGGAGCCAAGAACAAGGAAATGGAGCTGGAGGTTGAGTGAGCAGGGGGGTAGCAGGAGTTGCTTTGAGTGGCTTGAGGCCACTGAGTATTGGGGAGTGGGAGACAAAACCTGAGAGTGCTAAAGTCATTCTTGCCCATTGTATAAAGCAGGCCTCTCCCCATGCCCTAGGACTGAGGATTGGACCCAGGGGCACTTTACCACTGACCTGCATCCCAGCCCTTTTTATGTTTTACTTTGAGACTGGGTCTCACTAGGTTGTCCCAGACTGGCCTTGAATTTGCCATCCTCTTGCCTCAGCCTCCCGAATAGCTAGGATTACAAGCATGTTAAGCACCACTACACCTGGCATGAAAGCCTTTGAGAGGGAACTTGGAGGCTCCCAGTACTAGTTTCATGGGCAAATTCTTTTCTCTGAAACTGTACATAAACTTCAAATATACTTTCTGAGAGAGGAAGAGGAGAGATTCCTCCCACTTGTGCATATGGGTCTATCTGTCCAGCCCGTGTCTTCCAGCTTCATAAGGATGAGTTGCTGGGAGCAGTTGTTGGGTAACACATGACCTATGCCCTTGGCCACAATTAATTGGATCAGGAGCAGTTAATTAATTGGACACCTGACCTAAGCCTGGAAATTTTGAACCAGGTCTCTGAGTTAGCTGGACCTTTCCTAATGGTTCCTAGGAGAGAGAACATATAAACTGTAGTTAGCCTAGGGCACAGACAGGCAGAAAGGGCTGAGCTGCAGGGAAACAGGAGTGAAGCAGACTTGGAGCTGAAGCAGAGGAGACCATGCAGCTCCAGAGACAAATAATGAGAAGATGTCATATCTTTTCTGTCTGTCTTGGGACTTTTCTGTCTGTCTTGGGACTGTAAGAAACTCCTTTGCTTTTACAATATAAGTGATTTCTCTCTCCTCCCCCCCCCTCTCTCTTTCTGTCTCTTCTTCCTTGCCTAATCCAGCTCAACTAGGTTTCTGATACTGTGATAAAATTACCTTCTCAATCATGAGTCTCCATATGTAAAATTCTAGGGTATGGAGAACCTTCTTGAAAACTGTAAGTCTAAGAGTTATAAAGAAATGCTGAGTCACTGTGATGAAATAGAACAAGAAGGTGTGGGGAATCGGTCAAAGAAAGTGGAGCAAAGCAGAGGCAGATTAAGCTCAAGGAAAGTCACCTTGGCCCTGGCTCTGAGGAAGGAAGAAAGCTCAGCTGGGTCAGGGGGATTGGGAGACGCTGACATGTGCATGGCTAGTTCCTCAAAAAGGCTCATGCATGATCAGAAAGATCTCAAGTGTATTGGAGCAGGGGGACTTCTGCCAAAGCTCGCTGAGAAATTTAAACAAAGGATCTCTCAGCCTTTTTCTTCTGAGTCCCCCAGGTCACTGTGCTCCTCCAGTTTTAGAAAGGGTATCAACTTCGGTGTGAAATTAGAAAGACCCTGAGCATTTGTAGGAGACCCCACAGGGAAAAGAGACACCCATCTTGCTGGTGTTCACCCACTCTGAGAGAACCAAAATGGTAGAAGGCAGTTGAATGTTCCACATAATTCATAATTTAGGAAGTATAAAATGTCTCAGTCTTCCACTTGCATATTGTTTTTATTATTTTGTTTTTGTGAATATGAATGCAATAAAGTAAAGATATTATCATTTAAAACCAACACAGTTGCTTCTTCTCCTTTCTAAGCCAAAAGGGAGCTCAGAAACCAAGCAACAAGGTACTGTGAGAAAACCCCAAAGGGCAGTGATGGTGGGCTAGGAAGCACCAAAAATATGGTAGAAGACTGAGATACTACAGAGCAAAGTGCAAAGAACAAATTTTTGGTGGTAAGAGAATTTTTAATAATAGGGATACCCAGTGTCTCATTTTCAAGATTGTGCATCTCTGCAAGGTTCATGAATCCAAAACTTCCACAAAGCCTGCTGCTCACACATAGGCTTTAAATCACCAATTTAATGGAAACCAAAGAACAAAACTCCACAACTGAACTGTCGCTGAGGTGAAAGCAGTGAGCAGATACAGGAGGCAAAACATAGCAAGACTGAGCTCACAGGCATGAACTCAGAACCAGGATGATACTGAGACTAGAAGCCTCTGGAAACCCATAGACATTTAAGCAAAGGCATGGACCTCCCCAGGATGTGGATGAGGAGGCTGGAGTCCATTTTAGGTAACTCTCAAAGAATAAGTTTATTAAAACTTTATACTTATCAGAGTTTTCATTTGTTCACTTACAAACTAGGGTGCTCCACATGAGTTCTCCTTAAGGGGTTACTAACTCAGGGTTTTCTTCTAATAGAGTTTTTTGTTTTGCTTTTAGGAGAACAACTCTTGTGCTTGAGGAGGGAATGCTGTTTACAATGGTGATTACTAGAGATCCAGGGTTTAAGGCGTCAAATGACAAAAGGGATGAAGAATAAATACAAATGCATTTTCATGAAATCATAAGAAGTTATTTTCTCTTCAAAAGGGATCCTTACTTCATTCCAGCTTGGGAGACATGACCTGAAGTGTCCTGACCTACTAGGCTTTCCCATTCTCTCCCCTGTTCCATAATCATGCCAGGGACCAGTCAATAATGCACACGGTATGTGTATTGGCCACAAAGGAAATGTATCTAATGAACAAATATACCAAAGGATTCCTTTGGTTCTCTCTCCTTTGGTTTCCAATTTAAACCAATGTTCCCTTAACTGGATCAGAAACCACCAAAGCAACCAAAACCCCACTGTTCATAGCTACTTTTGTGATATGGTGTGTTACCTCCTCCAAACCCTTTGAGCATAGAACATCAATTCTAAACTTCTTTCCTCTTCTCCAATTCAGAAGGGACTCAGCAGATTCAATTTTCAAAGGGCAACCTCATCCCTGAATGTAGGTGGGGGGCTCTGGGGGATGAGACCATATCAGTATGCTTTTGGCATCCAGAACTTACATGGGGAGCAGGAGGTCTGCCCACCAGGTTTGGTTTCTTCTTAGCCTCTAATGTTTCTACTCTTGAGTGTGTGTGTGTGTGTGTGTGTGTGTGTGTACTTACGCATGTGCATTTTTATGTGTGCATGTATATTTTAATCAGAGTACATCTCTTATTCTGGACTCTTTTAAAGGACTCCTCATTACTCCATCTTTAACACAGACATATTTACTCTGGAAAAGCCACAGGCCCCTGGTAGATTTGGTGCCAATGAGGAGTCTTATTTGGTATAGGAATCTGCATGATAGAGTGTGGCTCCAGTGACCTTTAGAAGGTGCATAGGTTTCCTACCGGGACACTAAGACACAGTCACTGATCTGACACTCTTTTGAAAGTGTAGATGGTAAAATAAACTCATTTTGCCATGCTCAAGATGGTAAAAATATATAGTAGAAACCAATTAAATACCATTGTTAGGTAGATTTAAGATGCTGAGGGTGAAATCATGTACCCAGAAACATTTTAAAGCCTAGAAAGAATCAAATGTCACAGCTATTCTCTAGGATTCTAATCCTTTTTTACTCCTTTAAAGATTAACGATTTTCTTTCCATAGGAAGGAGCAAGATACTGACTTTTAATTAGCCCATAACTGATTTCTACAGGAATAGAGAAAGGACTGGGGGTGGGGAGCTTTGTGGTCCTGGAAGAATGCTTCTGAGGGGTCCCTATGATGCAAGATGACTGGACAATTCTGTCCCAACCCTTTACGTTCAATGTATATAACAAGGAGTTAAGTTGTGATTGAGTGCAACATCCCAGACAAAATTCTCATGTTTGTTTTTGGTTCTTAAGACAACCGTGTAGTATTTAGGAATTTAGAGAGAAATAATTCCAAGAATTAAACCTTGACATACACATACCCACATATGTGGAGGTTTCAAAATCCACATAGGGAGACATAGGGCTTCAGGCTGATTGTAAGCATTCATGGGCACGGAGGCTGATCAGCAAGGGAAGCAGAGCAGTAGGGGCCCTGACAGTAAAGTTGAGCCACAAGGGCATTACCCACATTCTCCAGAGAATCTTCTCTGCCCTGCTGTGCCCCTCTGGACCCACTAGCAGGATGAATCCCCATAATATATGTGCCATCAAGGAACTCACGAGTCCTGCCGATAAAATCCACGCTGCCGTGCTGACTGCTTGTTCCTCTCCCTGGGTTGTTCAGTTGTTCCTGCTGTGGCTTGTCTGGCCGCAGTCCCCAACGAACTTTTTGTAGGCCTGAAAGATGTCCCTTCTGGTCACTTTTTCTTTGAGAGTAACGTGGGACTGGAAGCCCAATATGGATGGAAGGGCAGTCTATGAACACAGCACAAAAGAGAAGGGGATGCAGAATTACTAAACATTGGCATTTCTCCATAATATCCACTAGTTACAAAGAGATGGGGTCACAAAAGCAAAATGAAAGCCAAAGGGGTGCCTGGATGGGGCAAAAGTCCCAAGACTTAGGTTTGACAGAATTCCATTTCTGAACCACCTTAGTAGTTGCTAGAAGGACTACCTTGTATGCTAGTATGTAACAAGTTTTTTTTTTTTTCTTTCACACATTATACATTGGCATTATATCATTGGATTCAAACTAAAAAGCTACTTCAGCAAAAGAAACAATCAGTGAGGTGAACAGAGAGCCTACAGAATGGGAGCAAATTTTTACCACACACACATCAGACAGAGCATTAATCTCTAGGGTATATAAAGAACTCAAAAAACTTGACACCAAAAAACAAATAACCCAATCAATAAATGGGCTAATGAAATGAGCAGACACTTCACAGAAGAACAACTACAATTGATCAACAAATTTATGAAAAAATTGCATTAGAGAAATGCAAATCAAAACCAATCTAAGATTTCATCTCACTGCAGTCAGAATGGCAATTATCAAGAATTTAAGCAACAGTGAGTGCTGGCAAGGGTGTGGGGGAAAAAGTACATTGATTCATTGCTGATGGGATTGCAAAATGGTACAACCACTTTGGAAAGCAGTATGGAGACTCCTTAGACAACTTGGAATGGAACCACTATTTGACCCAGCTATCCCACTCCTGTCTATAACCAAAGGACTTAAAATCAGCACACCACAGCAATGCAGCCACCTCAATGTTTGTAGCAGCTCAATTCGCAATAGCTAAACTATGGAAACAGCCTCGATGCCCTTCAATAGATGAATGGATAAAGAAACTGTGATACATATATACATGATGGAATACTACTCAGCTTTAAGGAAAAATGAAATCATGGCATTTACTGGTAAAAAAATGGATGGAATTGGAGAATATCATGCTAAGCAGAGTAAGCCAATCCCAAAAAAACAAAGGCTGAATGTTTTCTCTGATAAGTGGATGCTGATCCATAATGGTGGAGGGCAGGGCAAGGGAAGAATGGAGGAACTTTGGATTGAGCCGGGGTGGGGAGAGGAGGGGGTATGTGAGGGGGTAAGATGGTGGAATAAGATGGACATTATTACCCCTATGTATGGGTATGATTGCACGAATGGTGTGACTCTACGTCACATACAGAGAAATGAAAAATTGTACTCCATTTGTGTAAAAAAATAAAATTAAATTAATAAAAAAAGAATGATACTTCCTTACAATGGGATATTATTCAGAGATAAACATAAATGAGCTACCAAACCATGAAAACACATGCATGAAATTTAAATGTATATTGCTAACTGAAAGAGCCAGTATGAAAGGCCACATGATGTATGACTCCAATTATTTGACATTTTCAAAAAGGCAAAATAATAGAGATAGTAGAAAAGAGACTTAGGGGAAGGGAGGAGAAGAATTAGTAGATGAAATGGGATTTTTATGGTAGTGAAACTATTTCATATGATTCAGTAATGGTTTATAAGTGCATGTCATTATGCATTTGTTAAAAGCCACAGAAGTATCTATGTACAACAGGAAGTGTGAACTTTGGACTATAGTTGATAATAATGTAACAATATTTATTTATTAATTGTAACAAATGTACCACACTAATGCAAGATGTTAACAATAGGGGAAACCATGTGGGGGTAGGGCTCGGGTAAAGGTGGGAGTAGGAAGGAATTCATAACTCTGTAAATCTAAAACTGTACTAAGACTTTATTAATTATTTTTAAATTTGTTCACTAATTCAAGACAACTCTGATGTTAAACTAGTAACAGAATATGCCTCCTGAGAACTGAGGAATTCCAGCTGCCTCTGTTCACAGACTTACTGGGGGCAATGTGTATTATCCAGGGTTACATGGCAATTGGGCTTCTTGGCGGAATTCTGACTTAAGGTTCTTGTTGACTTTGAGAAACCTAAATACACCCTTTTCTGGTAAAAATTTTTTAGGTAAGTAGTCTGTGTAGTTCTTGGTTGTTAGTTAAAAAAGAAAAAACGGCACTCAGTGGAATGCATGATTTCCAGTAACAACCAAAGAGGGTAGTTGGCATTTTGGACTGAGAAACTTGCTCCTGGATTACCTGTCAAAGCCATATCTGGTCATCAATGTTATAGACAAGCAAGAATGAGGAGATGGGAGTTCTGCTTGTTCTAATAAAATTGAGAAAATATCTTGACCACGAGTGCTGGTTCATACGATAAGACTATGTTTAGCTTTGTAACAACTTCCGTACTATCTTCCAAAGTGGTTATATCGTTTGCATTTCCACCAGCAATGGAAGAACAAACTTGTTGCTCTGCAGCCTCATCAGCATTTGACATTGTCAAGGTTATTTGTTTTGGATTTTAGCCATTCTAACAAGAGCGTAGTGTTTTTGCTTTAATTTTCAATTCCCTAATGACATACAACCTTGAGCTTCTTTTTGTATATTTAGTTGCCATCTGGGTATCTTCTTTGGTGAGGTGTCTGTTTGTTTTGCCCATTTAAAAATTGGGTTCTTTGGGCTGGGGATATAGCTCAGTTGGTAGAGTTCTTGCCTTGAAGGCACAAGGCCCTGGATTTGATCTCTAACACCATACAGATACACACACACACACACATATACACACACACACAAAGGGTTGTTTGTTTGCTTATTGTTCAGTTTTAAGAGTTCTCTGTATATTTTGGGATTCAAGTCTTTTACCAGAAATGTATTTTGCAAATATGTTTTCCTCATCTATGATTTTTTCCTTTCATTTTCTTAACAATGTCTTTCACAAAGAAGAAAATTTAATTTTAATAAAGTCTACTTTTTCATTTTTTTCTTTCACACATTGTACATTGGTATTGTATCTTAAAAACTGATTGCCAACTGTAAAGTCGCCTAGATTTTTTTTCCTATGCTATCATTCTATAAGTTTTATGGTTTTGAATTTCAGGTTTAAGATCCACTATGAATTAATTTGGCAAATTAATTTAGGTGTAAGGACTATGTCTAGATTCATTTTTTAAAATATGGAGGTCTAGTTCCAGCACCATTTGTTGAAAAGACTATCCTTTCTCCATTAAATTCTCTTTGCTTCTTTGTCGAAGATCAATTGACTATATTTTTCTGGGTCCATTTCTGGGCTGTCTCTTCTGTTCCATTGACCAAGTTGTCCATTCTTTTGCGAGTACTACACTGTCTTGACCATCAGAGCTTTATAGAAGGTCTTAAAGTTGGATAGTGTCATTTTATTCTTCTGCAATATTGTGTTGGCTATTCTGGGCTTTTTATCTTACCCTATAAACTTTAGAATCAAATTTACCAGTATCCCAAATAGTAACTTGCTGAGACCTTTATTGAATCATGTTAGGAAAACTGACACCTTAACAATATTGAATCTTCTTATCCCTAGAACATGAAATCTCTCTGTGTTTACTGAGATCTTTGACTTCTTTGATCAGTTTTACAATTTTCTTCATATGGATCCTGTATATATTTTGTTAGATTTATGCTTATGATTTTTTGGTGCTAATGCAAATGTTTTAAAGTTCAAATTGCAATGACTGGTATATGGGAAAGCAACTGACTTTGTTTATGAACTTTATAGCCTATGACCTTTTTGGTTTCAGAAGTCTTCTGGTCAATTCTTTGGAATTTTCTATTGCTATTATCATGATGTTTGATGTGATTACATTAATTGATTTTCAATTAGTAAACCAATCTTACTTATCTAGGATAAACCCCACTTGGTTATGGCATATAATACTTTTTATATATATTTTGAATTCAACTTGCTAATATTTAGCCTTTTTGCATATATGTTCATGGGAGATATTGGTCTGTTGTTTTCCATTTTCTTTTTTAAAAAATATGTATTTTTTTAGTTATAGGTGGACACAATGTCTTTATTTTATATTTATGTGGTGCTGAGGATCAAACCCAGTGCCTCACGCATGCTAGGTGAGCGCTCTACCTCTGAGCCACAATCCCAGCCCATTGTTTTCCATTTTCATAGTGTCATTATTTGGTTTTAGAATCGGGGTAACACTGTCTTCACAGAATAAGTCAGGAAATATTCTCTCTGCTTGTATTTTCTGAAGGAGGTTACAGAAGGTTGTATCATTTCTTCCTTTAAAGTTTGGTAGAATTTACTACTAACACCATCTGGGCCTGGTGCTTTCTTTTTAGAAAGTTGTTTATTATTATTGTTGTTGTTATTATTATTTGTTTCTTTAATAGGAATAACCTATTCAGATTACCTATTTCTCCATGTCAATTTTGGTAGCTTGTGTCTTTCAAGGTATTAATTCAGTTCATCTAAATTATCAAATTTGTGTGCTTAGGAATATTCATAAATATCCCTTTAATATTTTTGTTTTTAGTACTGGGGAATTTAACCCAGGTACTTTACCACTGAGTTATATCTCCAGCCCGTTTTATTTTTTATTTTGAGACAGGCTTTCGCTAAATTGCTTAGGGCCTCACTAAGTCTCTGAGGATGACTTTGAACTTGTGATCTTCCTGCCTCAGCCTCCTGAGTCACTGGGATTACAGGAGTTCATGATCACATCCAGCTTCTTTATTATCCTTTTAATGTCCATGGGATCAGTAGTGATGGCCCCTCTTTCATTTCTGATGCTAATAATATGTCTTCTCTCTCTGATTTATCATTTAATTCCAATGTGATATGAGAGCATAGTTTGCATGACTTTTATTATTTTAAATTTGTTCAGTTATGTTTTATGGCCCAGATTTTGGTCCATCATGGTGAATGCTCCCTGGCAGCTTGAGAAGAATGTGCATTCTACTGTTGCTGGATGAAGTGTTCTATAAATGTCAATGAAATCCAGTTGATTTGTGGTGCTGTTCAGTTCAACTATATATTTACTGAATTTCTGCCTGCTGTATCTGTCACTTACTGATAGAGGATACTGAAGTTCACAACTATAATCTATAATTGTTGATTTGTCTGTCATTCTTGCAGTGTTATCAGTTTTTGCCACATGTATTTTGATGCTTCACTATTAGGTGCATACATGGTAAGGATTCTTAAGTCTCTGTAGAAAATTGACCCTTTTATCATTATGTAATGCTTACCTCTGTCCATGTTTAAAAAGAAAAAGAGAGAAATTTTCTTTGATCTGAAGTCTACCTTGGAATTAAAATAATTATTACTGCTTTCTTTTGATTAGTGTTAGCATGATTTATCTTTTTCTATTCCTGCACCCCGCCCCCAGACCCCTCCAGCAATACTGGCAATGGAACCTAGGGCATGCTACCACCGGGCTACATTTCCAACCCTTTTTTAAGTTTTTTTTTCTACTTTAAAAAAAATTTTTTTGAGACAGGGTCTCACTAAGTTGCCCAGGTCAACCTAGAATTTGTGATCCTCCTGCTTCAGCCTCCCAAGTAGCTGGGATTATAGGCATTCACTATAGCACCCAGCTTCATCCCTTCATTATTTATTTATTTATTTCTATCCCCCACCTCCCAACCAGGGATTTAACCTAGGGGCAATTAACCCCTGAGCCACACCCCCAGCCCCCTTATCTAGCTGTACCTGTATATCTAATGTAGGGGTTCCTGTCCTACAGATGAATTTTGGTTTTTTATTCACTCTGACACTCTTTTAATTTATATGTTTAAACTATTTGTATTTAAATTGATCATTCATATAATTAGATTAATGTCTACTCTATTTGTGACTGTGTTCATGTTAGTTATTCTTTATTTATTTTTTAAATCTTCTCCCATTGTTATGCCTACTCTGGTTTTTTAAAACATATTTTTATTAGTTGTTCATGAATCTTTATTTTATTTACTTATTTATATGTGGTGCTGAGGATCAAACCCAGTGCTTTGCACATGCTAGACAAGCGCTCTACTACTGAGCCACAACCCCAGCCCCCTACTCTGGTTTTAATTGAGACTTTTATATGGTTTCACCTTCTCTCAGCAAATCAACTGGACTTGAAAAAAAAAGAATTCTAGGGCTTGGGATGTAGCCCAGCAGTAGAATACTTGCCTGGCATGTGCAAAACCCTGGTTTCAAGTCCCAGTATATCATTTTTTAAAATTAGAGTATTTTCCCTAAAGTTTGCAATATATACTTAAAACTAATCTAAGTCCACTTTCAAATAACATTGTACTGTTTCTTGGGTAGTGCAGGACACTTAAAATAGCAATCTCTCCCTTCCACCTCTTCACCACTCACTCCATTCATATTACCTATCCATGTGCTATAATCTCTAATATGTTGTTACTATTATTATTTTGAACAAATGCTTTTCTGTTATTCCTTCTATGATACTATTTCTTTATTTGTATAAAGTTGAGTATCTGGTCTATATAATTTTCCTTCTTTTTGAAGAAGCTCTTTTAGCATTTCTTGCAAAGGAGGTCTAATGACAACAAATTCAGTTTTTGTTTGAGAAAGTCATTTTCTCTCCTTTGCTTTAGAAGGACAATTTCACTGGATAAAAAAAAAATCTAGGTAATGGCATTTTTCCCCCCTTTTAATTCTGTAAATATTTTATCCCACTATCTTTTTGCTCACATGGTTCCTCCATAGAGGAACCATTCTACTTGAATATGATATGCCTAGCTTGTTAATATTTATCCTACATGATGTTCTCTGATCTTCCTTAAAGATTTGCAGCTTAGTTTCTTTCTTTAATTTTGGAAAATCTTTAAAAAATTTTTTGTAGTCATAGATGGTCAGCATGCCCTTATTTATTTACTTATTTATTTATTTATTTTTATGTAGTACTAAGCATCAAATCCAGTGCCTCACGTGTGCTAGGCAAGCACTCTGACACTGAGTTATAGCCTCAGCCCTAATTTTGGAAAATCTTAAGCCAGTATTACTTCAAATACTTCTTCTGTTCCTTTCTCTTTTTCTTCTCCCTCTGATATTACCATTATGTGTATGTTTTGCCTTTGTAGTTGTTCTATACAGTCTTTGTATATTTTGTTTCATTTTTTCCCCATCTTTTCCCCCTTTCTTTTTGGGTTTGGGAAATTTCTATGGACATAGCTTCAAGATCACTGATTCTTTTCTTGGCCATACCAAGTCTGCTAATAAATCTATTGAAGGCATCAGTCATTTCTGTTATAGTATTTTTGAGCACTTATTTTGTATTCTTTCTTAGAGTGTTATTGGCTTAGATTATACACCTGCTTTTGCATATTTTCCACTGTTCCCATTAGAACTCCAAGCATATTCATCATAGTTATTTTTAAATTTCTGGTCTGATAATTCAAAAAAAAAGAAAACAAAACAAAGTGTAAAGTTCTGATAATTGAAAAAGAAGAGGAGGAGGAGGAGGAATATGAAGAGGGGAGGAGGAGGAAGGAGAAGAATAAAGGAAAACAAATGAAGTGTAAGGTCCAAAAGAAGAAAGTAGCATCAGTATTCAGAATGTAAGTGATTCAAGTTAGAGCCTTAATACCAGAAAATTAAAAGTCAAAGATATTGTTTGTCCCAATATGAATCACTATGAGGTAAGTAAGCCTTTGGTGTGAGGTTTTGTGTTTCTCTAGTAAGTGATTAGGCAATGTTTACTATTTGCTATAGTAGTAAGTGTCAGAGATTTTCTGTTTCCTCTTGTGCCCTTGTTATTGTACCTCTGTTGTTTTTAGGTTTCCCTAGAAACTCCTTCTTAGGGTCTGAGCTTTGCAATTCTTTCAGTTATGAGCCACTGCTATTATACAGAAGCCCTGCTGAAGTGGTGGCGACTTATGGGAGGAAGCAAAGAATTGTATAATCCTATGATTAGGTCCCACCCTTTTAGCAAGCCAGTATCCATGTGCTGTGTCTTTCAAGTGTGTTTTTTCCCAACTTAGTTAAGGCAGGAAACTGAGTTGGGTACTTTCTCTTCCACAAAGTTGGATTAGGCTCTGGCAAAGTCTTCCCCCCCACCACCACCTCTATGGGTAGATCTTTATTGTGGATAACACTTTGGGCATATTTCAAAACATTTCCCCTCCTGAACAAACATGAGAGAAATTTTTGCTGATCTTCACTGAAAGATGGTGGTAGGACTTGTGGAGGTAAGAGTCATGAAATTGTGAGGGCTTCTTAGACTAGTCCCTGGGAATCTCTGACTCTCAAATTAGTCCACATTCAGCCCTCATTGATTTGTTGAAATTACCATTTCAGTGTTGGTACCAGTTAGTCGCTTCATCAGGTTTGGATTTAGATAAGCTGACCTGTATTCTCTATATTTGCTTTCCAATTACTGGGATGGTATTTTGCTCCTGTGGCCTCAGTTCTTTTTTGCATCAAAGAAAAATGATTGATTGTTCAGCTTGTTCAGCTATTTTGTGTGAGTGGGAGTGACAACTTTGAAGCTCTTTACATGTCAAAGTGAAAACTGGAAATCTCTGTGGTCATTTTTGTTTGTTACTACTATATTTAGAAATTTCTCATAGTTTAGCTTCAGGATGGACCTGGTTTTTTTTATTTGTCATAGATTGGTTGCTTAATTCTACAATAGTATCAAAATGACAAACTCTCTTCCACCCTCTTACCTCCCCAGTACAGTGTGACTTCATATGTGTATATCACCAGGGATTGAACCCAAGGTCCTGTGCCTGATAAGCAGGTGCTAAACCACTGGTCTATACCCTACACTACATTTTCTTAAGCTGCACTACATTTTCTTAAGCAAGCTGTAATTCTAGAACACCAGTATTTTGAGGTAAATAGTTCCAGTCTAAGAGATTAGCATGCTTGGGAGTTTCAAGTTCCTGTTCTCTACCACTGAGGCAAGGAACAGAAATGAGAAGTAATATGTGCATCAGAAAAGCCTCTACCCAAGAGTCTGCTACTCTTGGTAATCTCTGGCTTGTTTTTACCTACTCTGTGGCCATAGGCCTCCCACCTCTCTGGACTTACTGTCCTCATCTATAATATGGAAATGAAAATCTTTTCTCTACTGGTTTGGCAAGGTATTTGAGAGGATAAGATGGGATCATGTATGGGAACATGCTTATGAAAATTGTAATCATGGAGCTATACACATGAAGAATATGCATACTAAAGAACACAGAGGACATGGCTATTGGGGGAACCTTTTACTCTCTGCCCCACATCTAACTTGTCCCACTTTTTCCTGACTCCTATCATAATCATCAGAGCATGACTGTTTAGTTGGTGAACTGTGTGGAGAGGCTACTCCTCCCTTAACCCCAAATTCTCCTTCCTGGATCTGCAGGATCTCTTTTCCCATGGTGAATATCTTGCAGACTTTGGCTCAGGACACATGCCAAGCTCTCCTAGGAACTCTACACTGCATTCCTCTTGATCCATCAACAGCCCCAGAGAGGTCCTACATATTCTGCAGCTCAGCAAGCATCCAGCTGGAAGCAAGGTTAATGCCTACTTCCAAGGGCTGGGATAATGGTAGGAGCACGAGGCCTACCAGGTTGCCCCTTCCTAAGATCTGTACTCTATAGAATACAGGTGCTCCTCAACTTACAGTGAGTTACATCTAGATAAACCCATTATAAAGTGAAAATATCATAAGCTGAAAATGCACTTAATACATTGAACCTTCTGAGCATTTAGCATCCTAGCTGAGTGAGGAAGTATTAGTGGTTTCCCATCAAGATCTCCTAATTGACTGGCAGCGCAGATCACTGCCACTGCCCAGGAACATGACAAAATATTGTTCAGCATATTGCTAGCCCAAGGAAAAGATCAAAATTTAAAATTTAAAGCACAGTTTCTACTGAATGTATCTGCTTTTTCACAATAGTAAAATCAAAAAATCACATCAAAATATTGTTAAATCAGAAACCATCTGTCTGTTCTGAAGGCTTAGGGCCACTGAGTCGGCAATTCTGCAACAACAAAAACACCTTTTCAATACCTCTTGCAATGCTTTTAATTAAGCTGCCATTTTCAGAATCTACTAAATGTTGCTATTTAACACTAATCATAGTTTGTAAATCTGGTAAAATTAGGTAAATTTATGCTGATGAAGCTGTGACCTAATTCATGCAGGCAGAGTGCCAGTTTCCTATCTCCTGCCCAATCACATGTTCACTGTAACACATGGTGAAGGTTGGTCCTACCTGCTTTGAGGAGACACTGGTGAGTCAAGGAAAAAGACCAGCTCTCCAGAGTGTCTAACTGGAAATGCTGTTATGACCAGGAATTCTCAGGAGAATTCCTGGTACATGTTAAGCCCACACTCTATCTCTGAGCTCTATCCCGAGCCTGACACCAAGGAATTCTCAGAGCTTCCTAGGATTTGCATCATGTTTTCAAAGTGTCTTTACCTTGATCCGGACATCTCCTGTAGTACATGGGGTCCAGTTTTCCTGCCCCAGCCTTCTCTTCTTCCACCTTCATGACTATAAAGTAAAAGATGAACAAAGCCTCAAAAATGTATGCAACAAAAAAGGCCAGGATTTTAAGGACAAGTTGTCAAATCCTGTACTCAGAGTGGGAGACCTTAATGCACGTGAAAAAAACTAAAGCAAAAGAAGATTCTCAAATTTACATATATAGGTATGTGTATAAATATACATATATATGTATATATGTGTGCATTTCCAACAAATAGAACATATCTTTTTTTCAAGTAAAAATGGAGCATTTACAAAGAGAGCACACATAGCAGGCCACAAAAAGCCTCAGTATTTCTATTGTGTGTTACTAAAAATAATTTCTAGTCATGATTTGATAGAAAATCACAATGGAAATTATTAAATATTTGGAACTCAACATTTTCAACTACTATATATTTAAATGTATGGGATGAAGCACACTTAGAAGGAATTAGAAAGAAGGAGAAAAGGGGGGAGGGAGGGAGAAGGAAAGAAGGGAAGTAAATAAATGTGATAAGCATTCAACTAAAGAAGCCAAAAGAACAAGAACTAAAACCCAAAGAAAAGAAATTAGAAGAATGTAAATATAAAAGATAAAAGCAGAAAATAGAAAACAAGTATAAAGATGATTAATAAATCCAAGGGCAATTATTTGGAAAGATTATTTACAAGGCACGCTACACAAGATGACTCCAGAATAAAAGAGAATATTCACAAGGTAACAACATAAGGAATGAAAAAAAGGACATAACTAAAAATAGAGTAGAGAATTCAAGGATTATAAGAGAAACCTATGAAAAAAATTCATGCAAATGGACTTTAAAACTTAGATAAAATAGCTGCCATTACTGTGCCAGGCTCTATTTTAAATGCTTTGTGTATACTACTTAACTGAATTTTCTCAACAACAACTAAGAGATAAGTAACATTATTATTACCACTTTGCTCTCTTTTTATGGTCTTAGAAATCAAATCCGGGGCCTCACACATGCTAAACAAGTACTCTACCATTGAATTATAACCCTATTCTGATTATTTCTATTTTATTGATGAGCAAACTGAGGAAAACAGAGCTTAAATTAATGTCCAGATGGAGAAATAGGTTCAAACCCATATAGTCTATTTCTGAAACTATATCTTTTAGTCATAAGGTTAATAAAAGATACTTTACTATAAAAATAACCGAAATTTCAAAATTAACTTAAAAAGAATTAGAAAACATGAATCAACAATAACTATTAATAATAGATTCAAAAGGGTCATCATTGGTTTTTCTACTTTTGTAGAAAAATAAATAAATACCAGGAACACATTTTTTTTTTTAAAAAAGCTTTATCTGAACTTTCAGGGATTAGATAGCTTCTACTTATGCAAAATGTTTCTTAAAAATAGAAAAAGAGGAAATCAGAGGCAGTAGTTACAACTGAAGACCAGGATGTACAGTGGTGCTGAAGACAGGGGAATTTCTTTGAGAATCTTCCTAAAAAGTCAGTTAAATCTTCAGATCTCAGCCAAGTGTGGTGAGCCCACCTAAAATCCCAAAAACTCAGGAGGCTGAGGCAGGAGGATCTCAAGTTTGAGGCCAGCCTTAGCAATTTAGAAAAAAAAAAATATATATATATATATATATATATATAGAGAGAGAGAGAGAGAGAGAGAGAGAGAGAGAGAGAGAGAGGGTGGGGGGGGGGCTGGAGATGTAGCTGAGTGGTAAAACGCCCCTGTGTTCAATCACTAGTGTTACAGAGGAAAAAAAAAACCTCAGATTTCTTCTAGGCTTCAAACTCCTGGAAGGAGAGGCTAAATCTGAAGGCCTCTAGATAGCTAAGAAGGAAAGGGAGTGAAATAAAGACTGTTACTCCATAGTTCTCTGCTTATCTGGTCCCTAGAAAATAAATGAAGCTTAAATCCTCCAGGTAAGAGACTGGAAGACTTACAGATTCTATATTTTGGGGACCTCTAACAAAATGGGGAAGGTTCCATCCAACTGCCCACTGTAAGCCCATCATTCAATAAGTTCGGCCTGTCCATACAGACTTGACAGCTCCACTCCAAATATGAGCAGGCAGACAGGAATCACCAGAATGACAGAGACCAAAACTGACAAGAAGGGGAAGTCCTAGGAGAAAGGAGCCAAGGAACCATAGAAAGCAGAGAAGGAAAACATTAAAAGCAACCTACATAATTAACATTTCTAAGACAAGGAAAAGCATTGAATCTATGACAAAAATAAAAGTAGAATGCTATAAACCTGGAACTTTCAAATAGGAAAGAATACTTGGCAATTAAAATTCTAGAAGAAAAACTTTTAATAAAAGAGAACATAAAGCTGAAGGAATATGTCAATATGTCAGGTAATAGAACACAAATATAAAGATATATACATATATACTCACACACACACACATACAGACACACACATATATTTATATTCAGGTAAGACTGCAAGTCACATCATCATGAAGTGTTAGAACATCATGGGTTAAGAGTACTTACCAAAAAAAAAAAAAAACCCTAAAAAACAAAAATTTAAAAAAAAATCTTAAAAGCTTCCAGAAGAAAATAAGTCACCTACAAAGAATAAGACATGAGAATTGCCATTATCTCGATCACTACAGTGGAAGCTACAAGAGAGTACCTCCAAATGTGAGAAAAAAAATATTTCCAATCTAGAATTCCAGTCCCAATCAAGCTATCTATCAAATGTAAAAGTAGATTAAGGGCACTTTAAGACATAAAAATGCATCAAAAATTTACTTATTATGACTTTTTCCCTCAGGAAATGATTGAAGGAAGAACTTCAGCAAGATGAAGGAGTATTAAGAAAGGAATACAGCCAGGATTTGGGAAATGAAATTTACCTCAAAAGACTGGCAAGAGACTGGGGCTATAGCTCAGTTGGTAGAATGCTTGCCCCACATGCACAAGGTCCTGGGTTCAATCCCTAGCACCAAAAAAAAAAAAAAAAAAAAAAAAAAAAAAGACTGGCAAGGTAGCTGGGTGCAGTGGAGCAAACCTGTAATCCCAGCAACCTTGGGGGCTGAGGCAGGAGGATTACATGTTCAAAGCCAGCCTCAACAACTTAGCAAGACCCTAAGCAACTTAGTGAGACCCTGTGTCAAAATAAAACATCAAAAAGGCTGGGGATGTGGCTCAGTAATTAAGCATCCTGGGTTCAATTCCTGGTACCAAAAAAAAAAAAAAAAAAGAGAGAGAGAGAGAGAGAGAGAGAGAGAGAGAGACGAGAGAAAGAGACTGGCAAAGTGAAGTTCTAGCAGAGGAGCCACACAGAGGCTCAGAAAACAATGAGGATGTCTTAGAGCAGGCTCTGGACATGATGTATTCAAGAAAAAATTATCTTGATATATTTGACTGACGTATTTGAGAGGATATCAAAAATCTGTCAAGAATAAAGAGTTAGAAAAACGGAAAGTAAAGATGGCACCCTCTACTCAACTGTAATCAATATTTTTATAGTCCTAGTAAATAAAAGTAAATATTAATTTTTTAAAAATTGTGATATTAGCAGGTACCCACCAATATGACTATCATTGGCTACTGATCTTGGCAGGTACTTATTCTTCATGGTCAGCTACACTCTAATTGGTCAGTGTCAATGTCATATTGATTGTTAAATACTTTGAATATCACCACCAGACGATGGAGAGATGAAAGATGGCATAGGACATCTGTGGTGGATGCTATAAACTACCTGCCTGATATCCATCTCACTTTCTGCTCTGATTGGATTCAAGGCAGCCCTGTGGCCAACTAAAAATAATCACTTCCCCAAGATGCCCTTTAGCTGTTTCTGGCTAAAGAAATATCAGAAAGATCTGGGAAGAATCCCTTCCTAGATAAAGTCTCTACAAAAGAAAGTCCCTTTGCTTTTCCTTCTTTCTTTCCAGATAGCATTTATAGATTCAGCAAATCAAAATAGTTTGCCCAGTTGAATTTGAATTTCAGATAAATGACAATTTTTCATGTAAGTTATATCCCATGCAATTTTTAGGCTCTATTTGTACTAAAAAAAATTCATTGACAGCTGAAATTTAATTTTAACTAGGCAAACTATGTTTTATCTGGCAAACTATTCCTGGAGTGTAGAGAATGAAGGTCATAAGCTAGCTATGAATTCACAGGGAGGAAGAAGTCAGGTTCTTAATGTCTTCATACTACCAGTGTTGGATATCCTGTACTTCAACATCTTGTTATGGAGAACAATGAAACATTTTACCTGTTTAAACTACTATCTATCTTTTGTCATTCAACCACATATGAGTCATATTGTTAGGGGACAGATAGATGAGGATGGTGGGAACACTAGGTTAAGAGAAAAATTCTATAAAATGGACCCACTGTGCTGACCCCCACATGCTTTCTTTGCCAAAAAGCAATTTGCCTGCAGCCCTGCCTGGCCTAAGTGGACAGGATATGTCATATTCCTCAGCAAACTACCTGTTATCTGCAAGGAAATGCGGACATGAAATAATATTGATAAGAGGAAGTTAGTTGAATGGAGAGACTTTTGTGACCCTTTGCACAGACCAGATTCTGGAAGATAAGGATAGTTCCTCCTAACCATAAAATCTATAAGAATGTATGATTAAAAAAAAACCTTAAAAAAATAAAATGAGTAATTGAAAAAAATAAATAAAACCTACAAGATTCTGAAAAAAAAAAAAAAGAATGTATGATTAAGAAGCCAATTAGGTGGTTCCGCATGGGCTAAGGGGACCTAGAGTTGCCATGACATTGGGGACTTGAAAGTCTGATGTCACCTTGCTGTCAGTCAAAAGTCAAGAGGAGGACCTGGGCAGGACTCTCTGGAAGATTCTCTAGGATCTTCATAAAACTGAAATACAGGAGAGACACATCATTTCTCTCCTCTCTGAGAGGATCCAGTCTCCCCCTTGAGAATTTCCTTTTCCCTTTTCCTAGCCCTTCAACAAAACATGCTTATTACTCCAAGCAATATGTCTGAAATCTTTCTGACTTGGTCGCAAGAATCAGGGTTTAAATAGGGGGATCTTCAAACTGCCTCAGTTTCTCAAAAGGCTTTAGCTCTGGAACAATGTCACAAAGGACTCGGGTAATCAAGTTTTAAGTAGGCAAATAATATGCTATATTAGGGCATTCTTTTAGTAAGGAAAGAAAGGAGAAATGGCATTGAGTGATCATCTAGAAGTGTCTCCTACATTGTCCAACATTCATTCCCTTCTCTTCTTCCCTGTTTATAGAACTCCATTTTGTTCAGGTAGTGACACAGGCCTTTGATTGCCAATAGTCACTTTCCCCAATCCTAGGCATGAATTCCATAACAAGCATAAATCTCAAAAACATAATGATTTTTAAAAGCAAGTTATAAAAAGTTACAAAGAACTATTTATACAAAATTTTAAAACATGTAAAACACCAATCTTGCTTATTTTTTACATTTATAAGTATGAAATCATGCAGAGAATCAACACACACTAGTTTCAGTTTACCTCCAGGAGAGGTAAGATTTAATGATGTTATTTTACTTATATCTTCCATGTTTTACATAAATAAATTATTATTGTTGTTGTTCTATATATAATCAACAGAAAAGCTAAAAAGAAGCCTTTTTGGTTGGATTTTGGAAGTGTCACTTTGAAGTATGAGAAAAGCCAGGATGGAGTTCCATTGCTTTTTATCATAAGCTCTTACATGTTTTAATTGTTTATTTGAATTATGGCTTTATATTACTTTTATCTTAAAATTTAAGGCAAATAGTTTAATATGATACATGTGTTCCCACTTTATGTGATAATTATATCCTTGAAAATACATGATTAAATCTACTTGTTCAAAGTGAATCATGTTTCTTTTTTAAGCTTTTTTTGTTTTAATCAGTCATAGAAGACTGTAGAATATATTTATGCACTTTGATATATCATAGTAAACTGTATTTAAAAAATTTTTTTAGTTGTAGATGAACACAATACCTTTATTTGATTTATTTATTTCCATGGTGCTGAGGATCGAACCCAGTGCCTCATACTTGAGAGGCAAGCACTCTGCCACTGAGCCACAATCCCAGGCCATGAATTATATTTTTGTTGTTGTTCTGTATTGCCCTGGGGATTGAAACCAGGGCCTTTTTAATTTTTTCTTAAATATTTTTAGTTGTAAATAGACACAATAAGTTTATTTTGTTTTATTTGATGTGATGTTGAGGATCGAATCCAGTGCTTCACACATGCTAGACAGGAGCTCTACCACTGAGCCACACCTCCAGCCCCCTGAACCCACCGTCTTGCACTAAATGCTCTACCCCTGAGCTACTTCCCCAGACCAGCAATTTGAAGCAGTAGTTCTCAAACGCAAGGGTGCCTCAGAGTCACTTTAGGGCTTGTTAAAATGCAGCATATAATCCCACTTCAGAATTTTGAATTCAGTAGATCTGGGGTAGAGACTGGGAATTTGCATTTTCAATGCAGCTATAGCTATAGCTGCTGATCTAGGGGCACTTTTTAAATCACCATTTTAAAGGCAATAACTCCTTATGTGTAATTTTTTCCATATTTTTATTGGTGCATTATAGTTGTACATAATGGTAGGACTTGTTATTACATATTTACACATATACACAACAAATAATTTGGCCAGCATTATTCCCATTATTTCTTCTTTCTCTCCCCTTCTTCCTGCCCCACCCCCATTCCCTTTCCTCTACTCTATTGATCTCCCTTTGATTTTCATGAGATCTTCTCATCACCTTTCTTTTCCTTTGTCCTTTCTAGCTTCCACATGAGAGAAAACATACCAACTACCCTTGACCTTCAGAGTCTAATTTGTATTTTCCATTAAATTGGGCCTATTTTTTAAAAAATTGGTCAAGCTATCCACCATAGTGTGAAGAGTACAGAGAAGCTGAGTAATAGACTCCCTTTTCCACATAAAAACTCTTATAAGTGGTTTAGTGGGGGCTAATTCCACCTTTCTCCAACCCCAATCAGAAAAAGCCACATGTATCAGCCTGGCCAATCAAACACTCCCTATTCCCAGCCACAGAGATTGTGGGCCCATCAGAATTTCCAGGACAGTTCTGCTTGATCCATCCTCAGCACTGCTCACTCTGGCACTGCTAAACTGATAAGCTTGGGGGCTACTATTGAGCCTGTCATATAGAGGGAGGTATTCAAGAGAAGAAAATCAGAGAAGTGCTCACTTGATGATTCCCAGAGTTTGTTAATCCTGAACTGACCTTCTCAGTTGTGTTGAGCTGTTAAATTTACATTATTTTTTTCTCATCTTTGAATTGGGTTTTTGATGTTTTAAACATCAGAAAATAATTTTCCAGCATGTTTTAAAAATTATATATATATATATATATATATATATATATATATATATATATATATAGTAGATGGATACAATACCTTTATTTTATTTGTTTATTTTTATGTGGTGCCAGGGATCAAACCCAGTGCCTCATGCCTGCTAGGAAGCACTCTAACATTGAGCCACAACCCCATCCCCTAAAAATGTGTTCTTTCATATTTGAAGTACTGTGGGCTCTCAGATTGGGAAAAAATTAAATACAAAATGATGATACAGACACAAATAGAGATGAGAACTCCATAAAACCGGAAGTGTGCTGTGTCAGTTAGTTTCTCATCTCTATAACCAAAATACCTGACAATAACAACTCAGAGCAGGAAAAGTTTTCTTTGTCATACAGTTTCAGAAGTTCAGTCCATGATAGGCTGATTCTATTGCTCTGGTCCAAAGTGAGGCAGAATATTATGGCAGAAGGGTGTGGTGGAAAAGCACTGCTCCACTCCTGGCAGCCAGGAAGCAGAGAGAGTACAAAGATGCTGCAGGAAAGATGAACCTTTCCAGGGCACACCCCCTGTGATTCAACTCCTCCAGCCATGCCCCACATACTTATAGTTACTACCCAGTTAATCCATTCAAACTAGAGTGAATTGGGGGGCTGGAGATGTGGCTCAGGGTAGCGCGCTCGCCTGGCATGTGTGCGGCCCGGGTTCGATCCTCAGCACCACATACAAACAAAGATGTTGTGTCCGCCGATAACTAAAAAATAAAATATTAAAATTCTCTTTCTCTCTCTCTCTCTCTCTCTCTCTCTCTCTCTCTCTCTCTCTCTCTCTCCTCTCCCTCTCCCTCTCCCTCTCCCTCTCCCTCTCTTAAAAAAAAAAAAAAGAAAGAAAATAGAGTGAATTGGGTAGGTTACAGCTCTCATAATCTAATCATTTCAACTCTGAATATTCCTGCATTAACACAGAGCTTCTGGGAGACACCTTATAGCCAAACCATAACATAAGGAGATATGATGTAGCTAATGTTCAGGTAGATGCATACCTCCCAGTTCTGGACCAGATGACACCATTGACCCATCACCTCCTCTATGCTGGTTCCTACTTTCTCACAGCTTGAAAAAAGTTCCCTTCCAGAAATGTGCAGAATCAGGAGAACCCAAGCTACCCCTGATCATCAAAGGAAGCCATTCATCTGAAACTGAGTGTTGGCCATATGGAAAGTGTTTGGGTTAGTTACTGCTCTGATCAGCAGCTGCACTGCCCACCAAAAAAGCCCTGACCTAACTTATGAAACAATTTCTATCTCTAACATTTCATATAATGCATATTAATCAAATATTGGATATTTTGATTTTATAATCTCATTTGATCTTCACTATAATTCAGTGAAACACATAATTTTCATCTTCATTTACAGATGAGGAAATTGAAACAAAAAGAAGTAAGTAATTTGTCCTTGGTCATAGAGCCAGTCATGGTGGAGCCAAGATTCAAATAGATTCTTTCTGATTCACAAACCCAAGGAAGTAAGGGAGAAATGGAGGGAGAGATGGGAAGGGAAAGAAAAGAAAAGAAGGGAAGAAAAAAGGAGAAGAGAAGTGAAGATGTGAGAGGTGGAGGGTGTCTGGTATAGGTTTCTGATAGCCTTCCACTTCTGAGTCCCAGGCTTATACTGAAGTCTGCCTAAATTCCTGTACACAAAACAACCCCCCGCCAATGGCCTCATAATAAGACCCTCTTTTCTTTTCACTAGATTTAGTTGATTTGAGTTACTTTTGCCCAGAAATACTAACCAGTAAAACCATCCACTATAATATGTTGCCAAAGGAATTGTGGCGATGGTCCCAGCATGTGGAAGAACTCATAAGCAAGTGTGAGAATTTGTAAGGGCAGCTTTTCCTACCACCAGGCTCTCCACTGCCATGGTCACCATTATTCTCCCATCTATCTCCAGATTATAAATCACCTTGGTCTTAAGCATGACTCTACAATGAGATCAGACTAAATCTTTTACTTTCCTGGTCATTCAGAGGCTCCTTTCCATTTCACTTCCCCTACCACTACCCCGGAATTACATCTGGGATACCATATTCAATACCTAAGAATCTAAAATGCTACTGACAAAAATCAATACTCTAAGTCTAGAAGGCTAAGAACCAGAATGCTACCCTTGAAAATGAAGCTCAAGGCCCCCTCCCCAAATAGCTGTCACACGCAGCACAGAAAAAGGGTAATGATAACAACCATCCCAAAGATGCCCAGCATGTTTTAGTCATCAAAACCATGGTTATGGAATTATCTGCCAGTTAAATACCCACTCCCTCCCTATCCACAAGGATACATCAGTTCAATTCAACAAATCCTCATTGAGTATCCAATTTTATTCCAGATATTTGTTCTAGAGCTGGAAACAAACAGAACAAAACAGCTTAATTATAGGGAGGAAGGGCAAAGTATGGTAATAAATCTGCAAGATTAGACATCCATGTCCCTGGCAGAAAAATAACTAGAAAAAAATGTTTGCACTACACTCATTAATCAGCCCTTTGAGAGCTTTATCCTTCTACCCTGTATTTTAAAGGCATTTGACCTTAACATCTAAGAAGTAGACCAGTCCACATGACATCTGGTGAGCCCTTTTGATGGCCCAGAGTATTTCAGAAAGGACTCCCCCAAGGGTCGACCTGGAATTATTTTTGTGAACTGAATCAACAAGAATGACACTGAATCTTGCTGGGCTTTAGGAAGCTAAGTTAGAAGCCAGGGAAACACCACCTTCCAACTGTGGTTTGTCCATTGCCTCAGGGCCTGCAGAGCAAACACCCACGCATGCCCCTGGAGAGGAAGGACAAAACAAGCAAATATCCATAAGCAACCTAGCAATAATAACACCAGGTACCATATTCAAAACCCAGAAACAAAAACGTCTAATGAAATAAGGCTAGTCCCTATTCTGTTTCTATTCAGAGGTGTTATCTATTTACTTTATTTATTTTAACAGTTGTAATCTATTTCCCCAAACTTCTCTGGGAAAGAAGAGAGTCTCAGGCTTTTCACCTATTTTGAAAATATTTCAACCAATCTCACACATTTGGCAAACACAACAGAAATTTATATGCCCAGAAGAGAAAGATTCTCAGTTCCATCAGATGAGAACAATATAGAACTAATCCACCAGGCTGTCAGAGAGTATGAGTCTCCGAACTTTTTTGTTAATTTGAAATGAAAATTGCATCCAAAACTGTGAACAAATACAGTATAAGTTTTAAAGGAAAGGCAAGCATCCAATGCTCATTTGAAGGATTTACCCAGCCTTCCTGGTATTTCTCCTTCTCAGTGTGTCGGAAACTCACTTTTAAATGCTCTGTTCATACTAGGAAGCACATTTGCCTCACCTCAATGACTTCATCTACTCTCTGAAGCTTCAAGCTGCAAACTTACCTTCCTGTTCTTAGTGCTGGAAACGAGGATCCAAGTCCCAGGGAGGCCAGAGCCACTTGCTCTATTCCTGTTGGGTAGCACGAAGGGCTCTCTGTGGTTTCCAGGCTGAACTGTATTTGGGGCATCGGAGATTGACTTCTGGGGCTCAGTGGCGGCATGCCATGTGACCAGAGTGGGGGAAGGGACACTCCTGCAGGGTCAGGGACAAATGCCCGGTTGGCTGACTGACCAGGGTAGGGCAGGGTCTGAATAGAGTCATAGGTTGATGACTTTGCTCCAAATTTCTTCTTGGATTTTAACTTGAAGATCTTTTTATGGCTGTGGTATATTCCAGCCTTATTTTTCAAATGCCAGTTTATCGATCTGCATGGTTTTTATCCCAGGTCTTTTTTGGATTCTGACTTAGAAGGATGTTAAAGCTACAAGAAAACTAGAGATGATCTAGCCCTACTCCAAGATTGCCCATTTTATACTGGGGAAAACTGAGGCCCAGAGAGGCACGACAGCATTTCTAGGATCCTACAGAGGATTGAGCCTGTTGCTACATATTGGGATGACCCCAGTGGATTCAAAGTTACAGCTCATTTGAACATCTTCAAGTTTTAGGTGGTTAGAGCTTTAAGATAGCTGAAATGCTGGTGAAGGATCCTATCACACTGTAGGTACCTATAGATGTAGATGTCAGCTTAGGGCATGACTTAGGATTTAGGCGCTCAATACTATGAGTTTGTATAAACACATATACTTACATTTAGGTATTACTGTCTCAATCTTCATAAAGTTCTGTAAGATGATCTTTTTGGAGGCATCAAATGACACCAAAAACTGGAGATACCTTTGATCAGTAAGGCACTGGAGACTTCTCTAGATTGAACCATGTAAGTAGCCTTTTAGTTCACACCTGCCTCTCCACCCACAGAGGGTGGCTGCTAGCTGCTTACTGACAAATGGGGAGGTGAGAGCAATGATGCAGGACATGACAGAGGCGATGTCAATGATGGAAGTAACGGAATGGTAGTGGAGGTGTAGATGGAGGTAATAAATGGTAGAATGGAGGTTTGTGGTATAGACAGAGGTGGAGATGTAGATGGAGGAAGTGGGAACAGTACGGTGATGGAGGAAGAGTTAGAAATCCTTCTAAATGATAGGAAACTCTTATTATTATGCTGATTACCCTGGATGAAAGATCTTCTGCAATTACACAAATGAAATGATCAAACTTTGCCATTGTCTGGAGAACTTGATTTTGTCCCCCGAATGTGTGATCTTTGTGAAATCGTTTCACCTCTCTGGGCCTCAATGTCCTTATCTCAGACATTGCACTTATTAATTGGTGGTTTTTAGAGGGCAACCTATCACTCTCCCTCCAAGCCTTTTTACCTTGCCCTGTAAGCTAGGAGCTTCTGTCTTTTCTGAAGTCTTAAGAAAATCTAGACTCACTCATCCCCCTCTAGTTGGGGATGAGTAGCTCATGTGCTTGGGGAGTTTGGTAAAATACAGCAGGCCGGGGCCATGACCCAGATGCCTCTGGGTTTCCTTCTCCTGGGAACTGCATGCCCCAGAGAAGGCTTGCACTTCCTTCCTCTCCTCTTCTTTTCACATTAAACTTCCAAGAGTTCTTACCTTGAGGGACAGAGAAGTCTTCCAGTTCTGGGTAGATAAGTTTAATTCTGTGAGAAAGAATTAAAAGGCCTGGGCTGGGGTTGTGGCTCAGTGGTAGAGCACTTTCCTCATGCATGAGGGACTGGGTTCCATCCCAGCATACATGAAAAAAAAACTAAACAAAATAAAGGTATTGTTCCATTTACAACTAAAAATATTTTTAAAAAGAAAAAAAAAGAATTAGGAGGCCTGATTATACATCTAAACAACCTTCTCCAATCAGCTCTGTCATAAATCTGTTTCAAGTTTTAGCTGCTTGGCTTCTGTGTCTTATTTCTCATTTGTTCATAAGCACAGAGAGGACATAGACAAGTCCATACTGTGGAATTAGTGAAAGAGCCTTCATGGAGTTAACTGGACTCAGTGATCTCTAAGTTCTTCAAGCTCTAATATCCTATGATTCTATAAGTCTAAGTGGATTTGTCTTTGCAGCAGAACAACCATATATTCATGGAGATGGGTCAGATGTTGAGACCCAGAAGAACAACTTTTTAATCTCTGACTCCCTTCTTTCTTGCTTTTCAACCCCCCCTCAAAAAATATTCTAATCTTCAAACATCTTCCTCTTCTCCCTCTATGCCAGCTCCTCATGACTTCATATACTTGCCTTTAGACCTGGACTTCATGACAGATCCCTTTCGGGACTCCCTCAACGATACTCTTAGCCTCTTATTCTTGCCCTACCAACTCTTGGTCTAAATCAGACCTTCCATTAACCTTCTCTTCCTGTGCTAAGCTCTCTTTCATTTCTGGAGAAACCCAGCCTTTAGTGTGAGAGAACACAGCAACACAGCCAATACACAGTGGCAGAGGTATGTGTGTGTGTGTGTGTTGGAGAAAGGGTGAGGTGGTAAGAGAGAGATCTTGTTCCATGATGTGTATGTCCAACTCCATCCCTGCTCCTCCCCATGGTTTAGTTTTGTGAGAAAAAAAAATATTGAGAGATGATCCAACCACCCCTTTCTTTCCTCTCCCTGTCCTCTGGCCTTCTGCCAAGAAGGCTAGTTTACCAGTTGGTATTTGTAGTACAGTAAATGTTTGGGGGTGTTTTCAATCCTTTTCACCAACAGAATGGTAACAACTGAGACTTGTGCATTGGTTGGGGAAAGGGGAAGATTGTTGGTGCCAGTGGTTTTCCACCAGAGGTGTTTTCCCCTCCTAGAGACAGTTGGCTACATCTGAAGAGACTGGAGAGAAGATCCCTACCAAAGGGAGGGTACTACTGGCTCATAGTGCAGATAGGCCAAGGTTGCTGCTAACATCCTATAATACACAGGCCAGCCTCCACAAAAGAGAGTTAGCCCCAGTGGTCAAAAAAATTCTGTATTAGACCATTCCGGCTCCTCTAGTTCTAGGCTCTAACCCAGGCAATGGAAAATTCAATATGGGGTCACTTCACTCTTCAGGACTCTACCAGAAGGGGGAGCCAAAGATTCTTAGTAATTTGTAGCGTTTGACCTCTGTTACCTCCATTTCCTTAGGAGCCGGGTGAACTTGTTCATAGGGACAGATTCCTTTCCATCTCCTGGCCACATCCATCTGAATCCTACCTGGGTTTAACATTCAACAGGGTTTGGGCAG
This sequence comes from Spermophilus citellus, assembly GCF_964194105.1. Taxonomy (NCBI): domain Eukaryota; kingdom Metazoa; phylum Chordata; class Mammalia; order Rodentia; family Sciuridae; genus Spermophilus; species Spermophilus citellus. The sequence continues at coordinate 52,151,925 of NC_138193.1, read as the reverse complement.
GTTTGGTAAGAACTCTAACATAGGGCAAATTTCCACAAAGACAGAAGAAGCTTTCTATCCTTGTTAGTGTGACTAAGGAGTCATTTCGGAGGCCCTGGCAGACTTTTCTAGAACTTTAACTACAAGAAGTTCCCCCTAATCTGGGCAAGACTCACTCCAGTGTGTATGTTCTTTGGCTTTCAGATTGTTAGTGCCAAGCTTGGCAGGTGATACAATAACTGGCTGCCCCAGATTTTTGTCGGCTTTAGCTGCTTTTGAACAGTATCCAGGGTTGAGCAGGGGACATACTGTGATGGTATCAGAACGCCACGGGAAGGCAAAAAAAGATGAGAGATATTTTAAAGAGAAGCTGGGAAAATTTAAGAGGCCATGCCCAGGTTATGCTGTGGATGGTGCTCTCCCCTCCTCTCTGACTGCTGCTGTGAACTACAGCTTCAGCTCACACTGCATCAACCACTATGTATGCCTTCCTGCTCCTCCATCACCCCAAACTCATTCTCACCTCAGGACTTTTGCACTTACTGCTTCTCCAGCTTTCAGCATGACTTGTTCCCTCATGTATTCAACTATCTGGTCAAACGCCATCTTCCAAGAATACCTTTCCTGACAGCATATCTAAAATGCCCCTCTCTGTCCTTAACTCTACTTTATTTGCACTTATATCACTTCTATCCAAAACCACATCTGTGTTTGTTTATTTTGTTTTATCTTAACTTGTTTGGGTTTTTTGTTTGGTCGGTTGGTTTTTGTGGTTCTGAGGACTGAACCCAGGGTGCTCCACCACTGAGCTACATCCATAGCCCATTTTACTTTTATTTTGAGACAAGTCTTGTTAAGTTACTTAGGCTGGCCTCAAACTTGGGATCCTCCTGCCTTAATCTCCTGAATTATTGAGCCACTTGGCTTTGTTTATTTATTTATTTATTTATTTTTTGTCTCTTCCCTCTAATATGGCAAGGAATTATTTTGTTCACAGATGTATCTCTGATACCTAGAATAAAGCCTGGCTCAATTTGTTGGATTCAAACTCCAGCTCTACAATCTGTTGGACCTCAGGCAAGTCATTTTAAGTTTTTTTTTTAATTTCCTCAATTGAAAAAAATAAGATGAATAATCACATCTACCGCTATCTGAGTAAATCAATGTATGTGAAATATTTGTATCCGGCCCACAGGGAATAATTACTATTAACTGGTAACATTTTTACAATGATCATACCCCGAGGAAGCTGGCAATATCTGAGGAGGTGGGGTGTGGGGATGAGTGCTATTTTGGCAGTTTGCAGGATTGGAGCAGACTTTGTTGCTTCTCTGAGGACCAATAATCCCCAACAAACCCTGAACCAAGGTCCTGTTCTCTCCTCTTGCCGCTCTCTGCTGCCCACTTGAGGTCTGAAATGGAGGCAGTCAACTGTGTTCAGAGACACCGAAGACTACCTATTTTCCACAGAGAAAACTGAAGCTTTACTGGATGACATCTCTCTATTAAGCAAACAGACCCTCAAGGTGGCAAGCTCGGTCCTTGGCAAAGCTTCCACTGAAGCCATCATTTGGCAAACACAAATGGAATACATTAAGACCACAGAGTTGCTGCAGGTACCTGGGAACCCCTCTCAGACATGTCCCCCAAATGAACCCAGAGCAGGCAGGCAGCAAGAAGGGCTGGCCACTTTCCCCTGTCCCCCAGACTGTACTTCCTCAGCTAGGGGACAGGCTCTGGTCACCTTGGCCAATTTGAGCCACCCTGGAAAGCTGCTTCTCTCTCTGTGCCTCACATCATGTCACAGCATGTTGCCTTATGGGAAAAGAGATTTTTATGTCATCAGTTCAAAATGAGAGGGCTCAAATTATTTAAACCACCTCTCTGGAGGCATTCGTGGGGAGGTGTGATTAATTTAAAAGAAACTGGGGACACCAACACTGTATGATTAAAAGATACCATGAAGGAAATGACTTTTTTTTTTGGGGGGGAGGGTCATTTTTAATAGTGACAGAACCGTAAAAACATCTAAAAGTATACTTGTCTAGAAATGCATGTTTCAAATACAAAAAAAAAAAAAAACAACTTTGCTAAGGAACATGTATGAGGCATCATATTCCTGGATGGGAAACCTGAATAGGGCAAATGTGTTAAATATTCAGAAATTTATATACATGTCAAATACAATTCCAGTGGCATTTTAAATGAGAATGACCAAATAAAATAAAATAAAACAAAAATAAAAAAGTATCACTAAAGTTTTAGTTCAGAACTCTGCCAGATGCTGGACTGAGCTTTACATAATTTACCTCGGTTAACTCTCATAGTAACCCTGTGAAGTCATTATTAATATTCTTGAAGGACAGGATGGAACAGAGGTCAAACATAGATGACAGGACTTTTTTTTTAAGTATCAGAGATTGAACTCAGGGGCACTCAACCACTGAGGCACATCCCCAGATCACTTTCATATTTTATTTAGAGACAGGGTCTCACGGAATTGCTTATTCCCTTGCCATTGCTGAGGCTGACTTTGAACTGGAGATCCTCCTGCCTCAGCCTTCCAAACTAATGGGATTACAGGCGGGCACCACCATGCCTGGCTAGATCACATAACTTTTACCAAGTTGCTTACAATTGTGAGAGGTGATTCCTTATCCATAAAATGGAAATAATAGTAGCTATCACAGAGGTTTATGGCCAGGATTAAATGAACCAATAAACAAATTATTTAGAACAGTGCTTGGCAAGTATAAGTACTTAATTAATAGGAACTATTATTTTTCTCATTTATAGATGTGAAACTAAAGCTTAAAGAGGATAATGTAATTTGCCCCAAATTCACACGGCTGGCGAATAGCTGAACTGTCCTGGAGGAAGAGGGTAGGAAGGAAAACAAGACCTACAAAATAATAAAATCATAATATAAGAAGCACATCTTAGAATAAGACATTTATTTATGCCTTGCAAAATTACATTCTACAATATTATCAATTGCCTCCACCAGCCTGATATTTCCTTTACCTCCCTCCTTTCCCCCATTCTAATAGCTCGGCTATTCCAAGCTCAGTGCCTCAGAGAGGATGTGTGAAAATAAAAATAGGTAAAAGAGCCTCTTCACTTAGGAACAGGAGAGACTCCTGGCCTAGACCTAAAGTAAAGTATGGGAGAAAATGATCACAAGAAAGTTCAAGACCATCCCCAGCTTCTCATCCAAGAAGGGTTCCCTAGGACAAAGACAAGAGACACTGAGAGACACTGATGCTGGTGGGTCCTGAAGACCAAGGTCTTGATCCCTCTTCCTGGGCTGAGCCCCAAAATGAAGGTAGCATACCTTATAGCTCTGTGGGTTTGAGAGCAGAGAAAAACTGTGCCTTGCTTCCGAGGTATAAAGAGAAAGGCTGCTGGTTGTATCTGAGCCAAGAGGAACCCAGGCAAATTCAGTAGGCAGCATGAAGAGGGAGAAAGACTAATTCCTACCATGGCCTGCAGGTACCAATATCCAAGACCAAATAAGATAAGGACAAAGGCCCCTAAGGGTCTGGAATCCTCCACTCCATTCTAACTGGCTTCAAAATGGAAATTACAAAGAAAACTCAGAACCAACTGGGATTAAGTGTCAGTGACATTTTAAAAATGAGGACTCAAAATACAGATGAAAGTTTTACAAATAAACATGTTTCTATACACTTGAGTTTAGGGAATCTGAAACTGGTATTCTAAAGGATATTTTAAGGATAGTATTGGGGAAATGAACTATTTTTAAAAATCAAGCTAGAAGAGATGCTTAGGCTGTGGATGCAGGAAACTACCCCCTGGTTGAGTTCAGCTCAGGTTATTTATCTCTACCCTAACATTAAATGTGACTGCTCCTTAAGACAACTACATCCTTATTTGCCTTGGGCAGTCACCATCTGCCCCTGTTGTTTTGGTTTCATTATTAGTGTGCTCCTTTCATTCTCTAAAGGACCCAAGAGGAGTCACATTGAAGTTGAAGGTCAGGTGCTGGGTGGAGTTAAGAGGACAGTGGTAGGGTCAGAGTGGGATGTTAGAATTTAACATTTCAGAAATAGAGCAACTCAGGGTAACAGCACAGCCCAGCTTATGACCATTAGAACACACTGGAGAAGAGGAGGCCTGATTCCTGTCTTAAACAAGAATTGAGAAAAGACACAGAAGGGAGCTTATCTCTACCCTTGCTCCTTTTGAATTTTCTATCTTGTGCCTTTATTGTTTATTTAAAAAAACCCAAACAAACATCAATCTATAAATAAGCTGGGCATGGTGGCACTAACCTTTATTCCCTGCTATTTAGAAGGCAGAGGCAAGAGGAACATCAAGTTCAAGGCCAGCCTGGGCAACTTAGTGAGACTTTGTATCAAAATGAAACAAAAAGGACTGGGGATGTAGCTACCAATATGGCTCAGTGGTGATAGAGTGCTTGCCTAGAATGCAGGAGGCCCTGGGCTTCTGCCCCTGTGCCACAAAAAGAAAATTTATAAACAAAACTAAAATTTAGAGGAAACCAGGCCACTTTGCCCATAGATTCCTCTAGATCAAATATGGAAACATTTTATGAATTAAAAAAAAACAGTAATTGTAAATCAAACAGCCCTTAAATATTTGAAAAGAAAAAAAAGAGCAAATTAGAACCATGATGAAATACCACTATTCATCTTTCAAATTAGCAAATCAAGAAGTTTCACAACAGCAAGTGTAGAGGGCAATGGGCTCTCATATACACACTTGCCAGGGAGACTGTAAATAGGCACAGTCTCAACATGACCACTTAGGCAGTATTTACAGAATTTCAAAATGCACATACTTTTTGATAACCTCAAGTCTTCATCTAGAAAGTTATCTTACAGACACACTCCCATCTGTGGACAAAGACAGATAAATGGTTTGGTGCAATTACTTACCTCTCTGTGTACGTGTTTGTGGGTTGTCATGGAAATCACATGATAAGTACATGGAAAGGATTTTAACTAGGGTCTAGGACATTATTAGCATGGAGTAAATTCTGACTATTATTATTACAGCATGGTTGGTGACAACAAAACATTGGAAAAAAACTTGAATATCCATCAATAGAGAATTGATCTAAAAAAAATTTTTCTGTACTTTGGAAAACCATGAAGCATTTAGATAGAATGAGGACAGTGCTATGACATGGTCTTTTAGAAATATTGGTAAGAGAGCCAATTGGAGTCGCACTGGCTAGAGAGTAATGTACGAGCAGAGAGAGTGAGGAGGTGGCAGCGGCTCCCGCTTTCACAGTCATTGTAGTATATTGAGCTCCATGGAGACAGTGCTGGGGCAAGTGAGAGCCAGATGGGCACTGGGCGACTGTGCCCACTGAGGAAAAGCAACTAAACATGGGCAAAGGAGATCCTAAGAAGCCGAGAGGCAAAATGTCATCATATGCGTTCTTGGTGCAAACTTGCCAGGAGGAGCACAAGAAGAAGCATCCAGATTCTTAGTCAACTTCTCAGAGTTTTCTAAGAAGTGCTCAGAGAGGTGGAAGACCATGTTTGCTAAAGAGATGGGAAAATATGAAGACACAGCAAAGGTAGACAAGGTCCATTATGAAAAAGAAATGAAAACCTATATTCCTTCTAAAGGGGAAACAAAAAAATAAGTTCAAGGATCCCAATGCACCGAAGAGGCCTCCGATGGCCTTCTTCTTGTTCTGTTCTGGTTATTGCCCCCAAATCAAAGGAGAACATCCTGGCCTATCCATTGGTGATATTGGAAGAGATGTGGAGTAACATTGCTGCGGATGACAAGCAGCCTTATGAAAAGAAAGCTGCTAAGCTGAAGGAAAAATATGAAAGGATACTGCTGCCTACTGAGCTAAAGGCAAACCTGATACAGCAAAAAAGAGAGTTGTCGGGCTGGGGTTGTGGCTCAGTGGTAGAGAGTGTGCCCAGCATGAAGCACTGGGTTTGATTCTCAGCACCACATAAAAATAAAGCTCCACCAACAACTTATAAAATATTTTAAGAAAAGGGAGTTGTCAAGAATGAAAAAAGCAACCAAAAGAAGGAAGAGAAAGGAGATAACAAAGATGAAGAGGATGAAGAAGAAGAAGATGATGATGAAGAAAATAATGATGATAAATAAGTTGGTTCTAGCACAGTTTTTTTCTTTACTATAAAGTATTTAGCCCCCCTTTTAAAAACTCACTCCCTTTAAGAAAAAAAAAATTGAAATGTAAGGCTAAGATTTGTTTTTCAACTATACAGTGTCTTTTTTTGGTATAGTTAACACACTACCGAATATGTCTCTAGATAGCCTTGTCCTGATGGTATTTTCAATAGCCACTAACCTTGCCTGGTGCAGTGTGGGGGTTATAAGTTGGCATGGAAATTTAAAGCAGGTTCTTGTTGGTGCACAGCACAAATTATTTATATATGGGGATGGTAGTTTTTCATCTTCAGTTGTCTCTGATACAGCATATACAAAATAATTGTTGTTCTGTTAACTGAATACCACTCTGTAATTGCAAAAAAAAGTTGCAGCTGTTTTGTTGATATTCTGAATGATTCTAATTAAATACAATTTTTATTAGTAAAAAAAATAAATATTGATAAGAAGAGCTAGGCTGTAGCTCAGTGGTAGAGGACTTGCCTAGCATGCACAAGACACTAGGTTCAATTCCCAGTATTGAAAAAAAATAAGGTTAGAATTTCTTTTTTAAAAAATGAAGAAGAATAGTAGAACGAGGAAGAGGAGGGAGGAAGAGGAAGAGAATGAGGAGAAAGAAGAAGGAAAGAAAACGGAAATATTGGTAAGTGGTAGGGCATGGTGGTACACACCTGTAATCTCAGTTCTCAGTTACTCAGGAGGCTGAGGCAAGGGGATCACAGGGTTGAGGTCAACCTGGGCAACTTAGTGAAACCCTGTTTCAAAAAAAAAAAAAGGCCATGGGATTAGCTTAGCAGTGGAGCACTTGCTTAGGATATGTAAGTCCCTGGGTTCATTTTCCATGGAGAAAGGAAGAGAGGGAAGGAAATAAAAGAGAAAAAGAAAATTTAAAATACTGTAAGTGGAAGAATCAAGGTGTACAAGAGTGTTTATGGCCACCATTTGTATGTGGGTTGCTTATGAGTACATGGTCTCTCCAGGGAAGAAGTCATAGAAACTGGTTCCAATGATGCTTCCTGGGAGAGGAACTGTGAGGTAGGGCCTCACAGGTCATTCACTGTATGATCTCTTGTGCCTTTTACATTTTCTACTATATGTGTATTTCCTAATCAAAAACAATTAAGTAAATTCACTTCCGATCATATGTAGCAAGAGAACTAAAAAGCCAGAACTCAAACAGCTACTCATATGGCAATATGCACAACAGTGTTCTGCACAAAAGCTAAAATAGCAAAAAGGTAGAAACAATCCAAATGTTCATCAGAATGGATAAGCAAAATATGATACATATGTATAATGGAATGTTATTCAGTTTTAAAAAGTAATGAAATGTTGATGAACCTTGAGGACATTATGCTATATGAAGTAAGCAAAAGGACAAATATTGTATGATTTACTTATAAGAGGTAGCTAGTCAGATTCACAGAGACAGAAAGTAGAGGCTAGAGAAGAAGGGAGTAGGAGTTAATGTTTAGTGAGTGCAGAGTTTCAGTTGGGGATGATGAGAGATGATTTTGGAGGTGGATGGTGACAATGGTTGTTTGTGAATGTACTTAATGCCAATGAATTACACACTTAAAAATGGTTAGACTGGTATGTTTTGTGTTGTGTTTATTTTACCACAAAAAGAACAATAAAACATACCTTTATTACTTTGATTGGGTTATATTAAATGTAGAGATAAATTACAAGATGTATTATGAGTCCTGGTGAAGAATGGTCCTATACACAAAAGGAATATTGGTCTCATTTTCTATGCCAAACAGATCTGCTTGACTCTGCTGGATGACTTTTGGGGATCTGTGATATTAAACCAGGGAAGGATAGCAGCTTGCCCAAGTCAGGGGAAAGAAGGGAAAGGAAAAGATGACTGTTGCAGGTAGAAATGGAGAAATTTCCACCTGGCCACATAGGCTTTCTCCTTGAGGAGGGAGATAAACAGATGGGGAATTCTAAGTTTGGTTTTTGAGGGGAAAAACAGAGGGGTAAGAGCAGGAACTCATAAAATAATCACCACAGTTCACCAAGGACTCTGGTGAGGCTTAAGACTAAAAATATGTAGAGAAATTTTTCCTGTATCTTTAACCTCTTTGCATCTCCAGGCAACAACCCTGAAGGAGTTGGAGAACCCTGTAGCTAAATGAGTGAAGAAGAGTGGAAACCAGGGACTCCTCACCCTCCATCGCCCTCAGGCTTCCCTTTTGCAGCACCCAAGGATAGGCAGAAGAGGCCTTATCAGGATGGAAACTTGAAAGGAGTAGACATTATAATTCTTGAAATGAAACTAAGATTAAGGATGACCAGAACAATCATGTGATCAGAATAATCATTCAAGGACAGAGCAAGATCAGGAGTCTCAGAATACATTTAAAAGAGTAGTGAGAGGCAAAAATCAAGTTGCTTTCTAATCTTACCCCATGAATCATGATCATCCAATGGAACAGATGCATAATATTATCTTGATTGTTGATTAATATGCATATAACTTGTCTTTCCCACTAGATTATAAGCTCTCCAAAGAGGCCCATGTGCTCTTTTTTAAATTATTTTTTAAAATTTGTTCTAATTTGTTATACATGACAACCCATGTGCATTTTTTTAAATTTTTTTTTAGTTGTAGACACAATACTTTTAATTACTTACTTATTTTTATGTGGTGCTAAGGATCAAACCCACTGCCTCATGTGTACTAGGCAAGCACTCTGCCAATGAGCCACAACCCCAGCCCAGCCCATATGCTCTTTATCCCCATATCTTTTGCTAGTCTCCCAAAGCCTAGAAAAGTGCCTTGCACAAACCCAGGAGACACTGATAGGCTGTGGACTAAACTGCTGATCAAGAGGGATTACTCTACCTTAGGCAGCACCATGACATTGCTAAGCTTACATGGTGCCTAGCACAGTACAGATGGATATAAATCCTGGTTAAATTGAATTGACTCTTCCTAAAAAGTGAGTCTGTTTTCTAGTAAGTCTGATAATGGTGTTGCAGGTGTCCCAGACAGGGTAAGATGGCAAAAACAAAGATGATGTGGAAACTTTCTGTTTCTGTTAAGGCTGCTCCTATTCTGTAATAAGAAGGCTTAAACATTAGAGAAGGTCTCAGCCCAACCCAGCTTAAATCCTGTGGTACCAGAAGTAGATACTACAGTTACCTAGTAGGCCTCAAACAGAGCTGAACCCATTCTTTTGAGTAAGAGAATTTTAGAGGGCCCGGTTCTCAAAATCCAAATTATACACTTTTGAGAGAACAAATTAACAGAAACTGCACAGAGCCCAACTCTTAAGATAAGGAAGTAGATCTTAAGTCACTCAAGAAAGAAACTCTTCTATAGATGAAGGCTGAGAAAAGGAAATTTGAAACCAGCTGATTCTGGTGTGGGGAATGGGAACACTGGAAAATATACCCTATCATCCATTTCTCATGATGCTATCATTGGAGCTTGAATGCCTCTGTTGTTGACATGGCTACCATCCCTGCTCATAGGGCAGTGGAGGGAAGAGATGTTGAGTATCTTCATTACTAATTGTTTGGTTAGTGCCTCTCTGAGAAGATAAACTTGACTGGTTATAGGGTGGGCAAGAAGTGAGTCAAACAAGAGCTACCTACTGGGTACAGTCAGTGGATGGGGAAAGAGAACTCTCTTTAGACTGGTCCACCCAAAATAAGTGAGGGGTAGGTAATAACATGGCTGGATTGTCTTCAGGGTACTCCTAGGAACATCACATACTCATCAGCTCACAGATGAATTCCAAATCCCAGGATGCCTGCTTGGATAAGGGTAAGACGCTCTCTCAGGACAGAAGCCCACAAAGCTAAGGGCACTGGGTCTCTAAGTCAGAATTTCATCAATGGCTGAGTGACTCTTTCTCTGGAAAGCCAGCCCATCTCCAGTAGTCCTGCTGCCCAAGAATAATATGCCCCTCCCTTCTAAGGAGATGGGAATAAGCTCCTTGGACACTCTATCTGTATTCCCTCTAACTCATTCTCTAAAAACTTCAAGAAGCAAATCCTTGATAAGAAGGATGCCTTCTGCAGGCCAGAAAGCTTAGCTGAAGTGGGGATTTTTATATAAGTCTATCTTTTCTGTACTCCAAGTATACTCAGAGAAGATGCTATAAATAACCCTTATTGAATTGGAAGTGTGAAGTAGGCACACTACAAAACACTGTGCCTTCCATGGCTCAAGAGCACGGGATTCAAAAGGGGTAGTCAGACATTTGTGCAGAAAATATAACTAGATATAGGTCTCAGCCCCTTAGTGTAGACATCGGACACTGCACAGATGTGCATACAAATACATGATCCCCTTTCTAAAGGAGAGAAACCAAGGGAAGCAGGGGAGCTCAACACTACAGAACAACGCCAACATTCTGTTTTCGCAGTTTACTATGTAGGAATAGTTACAGATTAATTTAAACAATCAGATTGCCCTATGTTTTTGCTTTCTAGGTCTTGCACCACCCTTTAACAGAAAGCAATAAAATTCTCACCGGACCTTCAGTGGGCTAGGGATTCCTGCCTGTACTGCCCAGTTTCCTTTCACTCACATTCCCAAACCAGAATCTACAATTAAACTATAACTCCATATATTTAAAATCCACTCTACTCACCCCCAATGTAGTGGCCCGTGAGTCCTGGGCCCTTGAATTCAATCCCTTAAGGGTGGGCCTTTCAGATGGAACCCACCCACCTCTGCTATTAACATAGCCCCTCCTCTATTGCCTCACCAACCAACTATTTTTGAATCAAAAAGTCTTTGTCTATTTAGACACTATAAAAGTAACATTTATGTTTTTTAATCTCATGTCTGTGTCTTCAATGGTTTTCATTGCTTATCTAATCAGTGTGTCCTAGGTAGATTTGTTACTTGCCTGTTCAGCTTGTCCAAGCACAACAAAACCAAGGCATTTCCCAGAAGAGAGTCAGATCCTTTTGAATAGAAAATCCTCAGAGAAGATGTTAGAACTTTCACGTTTTTTTCTCCATGGTCCTGACATCAAGAACATTCTATATCCCACTTATAACCCCAACTCTGCAAATCCCAAATCTTGACTTCAGAGGATGTGGACAAGGAAAACAAGAAGGCATTTGAACATGCCACATTCTGTAAGAAAAATGTTGTATGCTTTGTGGGTTTTCTAGGTTTTATACTGATTTGGGGGCTTCTTTTTTAAAAAAATCAATTCTTTTTTTCTGTAAGTAGGAAAGATATAAGAGAGAAATAAGTACGGGATAGAAAGTGGGAAGGGAAGTGGGAAGGAAGAAGAGAAAGTCAGTGATGGACATGAGGGAAAATGACAGAAGGTCAAGTAGAGAGGATAGAGACACAGTGTTGGGGACAGGGAGAGGACATGCCAGGAAGTCACAGCTTCTCCAGGGACCAGGTGCTTGCTGTGCTTGAACATACACACATGTTCCCCTGTGGAGGTTTCTCCACAGTCCTGCAAGGAGAACATCCTCATCTCTAACTTTATGGATTTGGAAACATGCTCAGAAAATAATACTTGCCTATGGACTCATAGACAGGAGGAAAAGCAGAGGTTGGAAGCCCCAATAAAAAAATGAACTCTGCCCCTCTTCTTCTACAGTCCTTTTTGTGGCCTGAGTGTCTTCAGTCTTTATATTTCATGGGTTGCCTTCTCTTTCATATAGGAAATTTACCTTCCAATTTAAAGACCTCTTTATTCCTATATCACATGGTTTTCACTTCTCTGGTCTGCCTGCAACAGGCACATAGAAAGGTACATTTTGGAGGCCAAGGCTGAGCCAACACATAAACCCTACATCCTAGTTTATCTTAATAATCCATGGAAACAAAGAAAAGCAAGATTGGGGAGTTCAACACATTGTGGGGTGACTGAGACTTTCCTGGTTTAAGAATTAAAGGTCTGTGAACCAGGAAACCCCTTTAGTCCAAGGCAGATCAGGTCAAAGCATGGTCTCAGTTGTTAGGGAGTTTCCAGCTAGTTGGGAATTAGACAAATTCACAAGCAGAATATGAATCCCCAAAAAGCAGCAGAGAGAGAGGTACAGCCACACACACACACACACACACACACACACACACACACATGATTTTGTTCAAATCATGTGTGTGTGTGTGTGTGTGTGTGTTAATTCATTCCACGAATGTTCACTGGTTACCTCCTAAAGGCCTAAACCTAGCCTGGACTCTCTGTGACAAAGAAATGCTCTATGGAGGAAATGGTCTTAGAAATATACATCTACATTTGTCCATCTACAACTAAAAAAAAAAATTTAAAAAAAAAGACCTGATAGGTAGAAGAACACAATCTAAATACCTGTGAACTGGGGAACATCTTCCCTGGGCACAGGACAGGTTGGGGAGATAAAGGCTGAAGCCTGTAACGACAGGCTGGGCCATTCTATGGAGAAATCTAAACATCCAAAAGTGTCTGAATTCTGAGAAATGTGGAATGGGACTTTGTACAACAACAGAAAAATTGCCTTAAGAATGGATTGTAACATAGGTGGAAAGACCAGTTGGGACATTACTCCAAAGCATTCAAGTGAAACCCTTTGATTTCTACCTACTCAGATTTTGTTCAAATCATTTGGACAATTATTTCAAATATTTTAGCTGTTTTTTCTTTTTTCCTCATGATACAAGGATTTGAGGGTGAGCTTCACTTGGGAAAGTGAAGGGAAAGAAAGATATAAAGTGGAGAGCTTTCCTTCCAGGATACAAAAAGAGAACAGGCTGAGGATTCTTCCTGAGAGAGGAAATATGGAAGGAATTACCCTGGAAACATTGTTTTTGTGTCCAGTGTCCAGGGAGTTGGCTGGTACACCGCCTGTTTCCCTAATGCTCACCCCTAATGCCTCGTTAGCTGTTAACCAAAACATGTTCCATATTTACTTACAGTGTCTTTCTGTCTTGTTACACAAGGACAGTCACTTGACTTTTCTGTGTGAGCAAAGAGAGAGGCAAAGTGGAAGAGTGAGGAACACAACCTGAAGCCCCCACAATTGCCACAGTGCCCTGAAGCGGCTCCCTGGTTCTACTGTCTCTGAGCCTGAATTTCCCATTCTACTCATTTAGGTGACTTCCTCTTTCCTCTACCAGGAGGCAAGTTTCTCAGCAAATGTGATATAGTTGTATCTAATTCACATCAAAAACTCTAGTAGTAAGAGGTTCTGGGAAATAAAAATTTCAGCTTTCTAATCTCTGCAATTAGGAGGATGAAAAGGAAGTTAAGAGCCAATCCAAGAATCTATCACAGGGTTTCTCTTTACCAACTTAGTAAAAATATATTTGGATTTCTGATTGACTCTCATGTTTGTTCTATGAAACAGAACCTAAGGTGGGGAGAGGCATCCCTACCCCTAACAGTGCCCATGCCTGGGCCATTTTCCATGGCTGGGATGCCAGCTCTATGTAAGAACATGGCAATCCCATATGGAACCCATGACAGAAGCAGGGACATAGGACTTTTCTGCAGAAGGGAGAGATAGATATCTACTGTAAACCTTTCTGTTTTCCAGCACTGCTTTGGGAATTTTTTCCCCTTTTCTTTCTTTCCTTTTTTATAAAATACAGCTCCAGTTGGATTTAGGAAAGAAAGAGAATACAAGAATTCAACTCATCATCTTGACTAAGAGTTTCCATTTTCTGTTGTTTTTTTCATTTGGTACTGAGCAATTGTGACCTGGAGCATATTCATATTCATATTGACATTGATATGTTTTTTCCCATTTGTTTATGAGTTCCTTTTGTCCCTTGGTATCCATGGGAAATTGGTTCCATCCTCCCCATCTCATATCAAAATCCTAAGATGCTCAAGTCCTTATATAAGATGGTGTAGTATTTGCACAGAACCTAAGCACACTCCCATGTACTTTAAATCATCTTTATATTAGTCATACCTAATACAATGTAAATGCTATATAAATAGTTATATTCTATTGTTTGGGGAATAATGACATGGAAAAAAGTCTATTCATGTTCTGTATAGACGCAGCTTTTTTCCCTGAATATATTGTGTGAATTTGGTTGAATCCATGGAAATAAAACACACACAGTGGACTGATTGTCTTGTAAATATTTTTCTGTTTGTCATTTTTCATTCAATTTTATGGTCATTTGTTTTTCTTCTTTGTGTGTGTGTGTGTGTGTGTATGTGAAGTTTAATGAAGTAAAATTTATCCATATTTTTAAAGCTTTAAGATTTCTAGTTTTGTCAGTTTGAGAAAAGCTTTAGCCATCTCCAAGCTTACATACATCTATATTTTTTCCTAGTTTAGTTGTTGTGTTTTATTATACTTAAATATTTCAATCCGGGCTGGGGATGTGGCTCAAGTGGTAGCGCGCTCGACTGGCATGCGTGCGGCCCGGGTTCGATCCTCAGCACCACATACAAACAAAGATGTTGTGTCCGCCGAGAACTAAAAAATAAATATTAAAAATTCTCTCTCTCTCTCTCTCTCTCCCCCCTCTCTCACTCTCTCTTTTAAAAAAAAAAATATTTCAATCCATCTGGACTTGGTATATGGTGTCAGACAAGGATTTAACTTTGTTTTTCCCATGTGTTTTATCACCAATTGTCAAATTATATATCCTGTACCCACTGGTTTGAAATGCTACCTTGATCACAAACTAAATAATTCCATATGTTCGAGTCTGCTCTAAGCCAACCAACCTGACAGTAGGCCCTGTACTGATTCCCTTTCCTACCCCCTCCCCTCTCCGACACCACACTACCTACAGAATCACAAGCATTTCTGTGGTAAAGTATATCATCGGACTCCTAACTACCAAAGTCAGTGGACGCTTTTCAGATCTTTTCTTCATAGACTCTTCTATTATATCTCACATTGTTGACAATTCTTTCCTTCTTTTGTTAGGGGTGTTTTTGTTTGTCTATTTGTTTTGCTTTGGTATATTTTGGGACTTCTCGGCCATTTGGGTATATGCATCTTTATCTTTGCTAAACAATGCCACACTGTTTTTCAGAGTGGTTGTAGCAGCTTACACTCCCACAAACAGTATGTGAGAACCTAACTGGATTATGTAAGGACAACCAGTTGGTAGATCTGAGATGCTCCAGTTCTCTGCACCCAGGCATTTGCTTAGTTTCCCCTTTGTGCCCTCTCTCCACAAATCTCCTCTCCTGTGAGCCTGAGTCCTGCCACTGGCCTAAGCCAAATCCCACCATAATTACCACCCTTCTCCCAACCCAAACCAAAAGAGAGCTTTAAAGACTCACCTTTCTAAAAACCCATTTTTGTACTTTGTTCCCTGTTCCAAAATCACCAGTGGCTTGCCAGTGCAGTCAAATCCAGTTGGAACTCCTTGAATTGGCACTGAGGGCCTCCCTTGTCTGGCTTCCTCATTCCTTCCCAGGTTTATCTTCCCACCCCACCCTTCCCCCAAAGGGACAGACTTGAATCCAGCCAAGGGGATCCATTCTACTGGTGAAGGTGTAAACCAGTACAGCCACTCTGCAAAAACAACGTGGCAATATTTAATAAATGTGAAAATACACATACCAAATGACTAATTTCACTCCTTAGAGAAACTTTTACATGTGTGTACCAAGGCACATTAACAAGGAAGGATGTTTATATAGCATGGTTGTAGCTATTCAAACTTGGAAGCAAGCCAAAGGTCCATCAAGAGTAAAATGGAGCCAGGCACAGTGGCACATGCCTATAATCCCAGCTGCTTAAGAGGCTGAGGCAGGAGGATCACAAGTTCAAGACCAGCTGCAGCAACAGCAAAGCACTAAGCAACTCAGTGAGACCCTGTCTCTAAATAAAATACAAAACAGGGCTGGGGATGTGGCTGAGTGGTTAAGTGCCCCTGAATTCAATCCCCAGTATCAAAAAAAAAAAAAAAAAAAAAGAGTACAATGAGGCCAGGAGCAAATGGCATACGCATGTAATCCCAGCTGCTCAGGAGGCTAAGGCAGGAGGATCTTGAGTTCAAAGCCAGCCTTAGCAAAAGTAAGGTGCTAAGCAACTCAGTGAGACCCCGTCTCTAAATAAAATAAAATAAAAAAAAAATAGGGGCTGGGAATGTGGCTTAGTGGTGGAGTGCCCCTGAGTTCAATTCCCAGTTTATACCCTCCCCCCCAAAAAAGTAGAATGGCCCTGGGTGTGGGCACATGACTTTAATCTGAGAGGCTTGGAAGGCTAAGGCATAGGAGCATTATAAGTTCAAAGCCAGCCTCCACAATTTAACGAGGCCCTAAGCAACTGGGCAAGTCCTGTCTAAATAAAATATAAAAAGGGCTGGGAATGTGACTCAGTGGTAAAGTGCCCCCAGGTTCAATCCCTGTTTAAAAAAAAAAAACAAAACAAAACAACAGAATGGATAAATTGCAGTCTCTTTACCGCTTTTCACTCTGCATGTTACTTTTTCAGACAACATATCTTCATTTAAAACAGGAGCCTAACTACCTACTTCTAAAATATATTTTAGGATTTTTTTTCCACAGTGAAAAATGAATATCCAATATCACCATTAAAATGTATAAAAACTTTAAGAAAGTGTTCTCATGTCTTATTGTAAATCTAAGTGCTCCTTTTTAAAAACTCACTCCTTAAGTATGGTGGTGCATGCCTGTAATCCCAGAGACTCAGGAGGCTAAGGCAGGAGGGTAGCAAGTTTGAAGCCAGCCTCAACAATTTAGTGAAGCCCTCAGCAACTTAGCAAGACCCAATCTCAAATTTTAAGAAAAATAAATAAATAAAGGACTGGAACAGGGAATATAGCTCAGTGGTAAAGCACCCATGGGTTCAATCCCCAGTACCCAGTATTAAGAAATAAAAAGTATAAATTTCACTTCTTAAAATTTATATGCAATAAAATCCATTCTTTAGTTTTCAGTTCTATGAGTATTTAAAAATACATAGAGCCTATCCTTTACTTTTTATTTTTTACAAAAGAGTACCAAGTCGGATTAAAAGTGGTTTACCTCAGATTTGTTCACTGAGACTTTGGAAAACAATTTGATTTCACAACATGGTAGGCAAGTTGTGTTTACTCCCAAGTTCACAAAAGTTCAGTTTCACCTGTTGGTTCTTGCTCAATTGCTTGAGTAGGCTCTGATTATCTGTGGATGGCCAGTCCTGGACTGACCCTTTTTACCAGGATCACAAAGTTCCCTTCTGAAAAGGAAAAACAAGCCTGGCTTATAGTCTTCCTACAGCTACAGGGCCCAAGCCAAGGACCTTTCTAAACCAGGTACCTTTGTCTGTGGAGTATGTAGAGGGCCTAAAACTCCAATCTCAGAGAAAAGGGTCTGCCATATCTGAGCTACCTTATCTTCCAGAAAGTGTCAAGATTTGATGGCCTAACCTTTGGGGCAGTGTAAACCCTTATCCCCTCACTTGGTGAAGGGCAGGAAACACTGAATCATGAGTAATGATATAGTTTTCAAAGTGTATTAAATCAGCTAAGTATTTAACCATAATATGTTCAACTCTCCATTTGCTCTGAGGTTATGCAGAAAGAAATCCAAATTTTTCATTGACAGAAAATAAAAACTTAGCAATAATGAGCATGTTACCTGATCAAGAGACCAATTACTCAGACCTCACCCAATATAACATCCCTCCTCATCCTGTTTCGATCTTTCTGTTTCCATGAGTTAACTTCACAGAAATGGGATGCTAGACTTCATCAAGAAGCTGACCTGTATGGCCAGCCTCTCTGACATAGGTAGGATCCCCAGGTGATACTGATGCTGTTGGCCAACTACACTTTGAGAATCATTGCTCTAAATCCATCTAACAATTTAACAATTAAGAAATGCATAAGACAGAGGAAACTGATAATATCATAAAGATGCAGATTTTTAAAATCCAGTCTTTGAAAAATAGTTCTTTCAACAAATAAAATAAAGGAAAATATAAGCATGCAAGAAAGAAGCTAGACACTAAAGGAGACTTAACAGGCATAGAGGAAAGAGTCAAGATGGTGACCCAGTCAGAAAACAAACCTGTCCTGTACATGAGCTAGATTTACCAGATTCTGCCCCAATAAGTGCTACATGTTGAAATCAGGACCAGATACTTAGATTGGTCACCTTAAAATTATTTCAAAAGGGAAAATTACCTAAGTCAATTTGGGTATAAAACATCATCATTTGCATGGTTAGATATCAGAACCTTATTGTAGAAAACATTCAGCTACTATATATGGTTACCCAAGAAGATAACCTTCAGAAATCACAAAAGATGTCCAAATCCTGATCAAGATTTAATTTATTTGTTGAAAGAACTATTTTTCATGGCGAGGATGTGGAGAAAAGGGTACACTTGTACATTGTTGGTGGGACTGCAAATTGGTGCGGCCAATTTGGAAAGCAGTTTGGAGATTCCTGGGAAAGCTGGAAATGGAACCACCATTTGACCCTGCTATTGCCCTTCTTGGACTATTCCCTGAAGACCTTAAAAGAGCATGCTACAGGGATACTGCCACATCGATGTTCATAGCAGCACAATTCACAATAGCTAGACTGTGGAACCAACCCAGATGCCCTTCAATAGATGAATGGATAAAAAAAATGTGGCATCTATACACAATGGAGTACTATGCAGCAATAAAAAATGACAAAATCATAGAATTTGCAGGGAAATGGATGGCACTAGAGCAGATTATGCTTAGTGAAGCTAGCCAATCCCTAAAAAACAAATACCAAATGTCTTCTTTGATATAATGAGAGCAACTATGAACAGAGTAGGGAGGAAGAGCAGGAAGAAAAGATTAACTTTAAACAGAGACATGAGATGGGAGGGAAAGGGAGAGAAAAGGGAAATTGCATGGAAATGAAGGGAGACCCTCATTGCTATACAAAATTACATATAAGAGGTTGTGAGGGGAATGGGAAAATTAACAAGGAGAGAAATGAATTACAGTAGATGGGGTAGGGAGAGAAGATGTGAGGGAAGGGGAGGGGGGATAGTAGGGGATAGGAAAGGTAGCAGAATACAACAGTCACTAATATGGCATTATGTAAAAATGTGGATGTGTAACCGACGTGATTCTGCAATCTGCATTTGGGGTAAAATTGGGAGTTCATAACCCACTTCAATCTAATGTATGAAATATGATATGTCAAGAGCTTTGTAATGTTGTGAACAACCAATAAAAAAAAGAACTATTTTTCAAAGTCCGTATTTTGGGTATAAAACTTCCTTGAGCACCAGTAGAATAATATCCTGGCATTGCTGAGGAAACAGATATTTCAACTTCTACTTTGTAATGTGGTTCCAGGATGACAGTGGGCAGTCATAGTGCTTTCATTCTGCTTTTCATAGTGCCTACAATGGCTTCATAGATCAGAATGATGTCTTTTAGCATCTCCTTACAAAATAATTTCAAGCGGATAAGGCAGGTGAGATGAGAGGCATCTGAGATGTTCCAAAGATCTCAGAAATTGACACTCATCCCAACTTGCATCTGGACTTCAAGGATAGACCATAAAGTTGAGTACAAGAAACACTACAATCAAGCTCTACTACTACAAAGTGTATTAAATACATTTGTTTGTATGTTAGTCAAGACTTTTTTCTATAGAATTATGGTACATGATATATAGGTTTAAGGAATGATCAGAGCCAGTGGATATTCTCTGAGCCAGTGGATATTCTCAAAGACCTTGCCGTGAAGTTCATTAACAAAATGTTGAATTTCCAATGCCAATAGGATGAAAAGATTGCATACAAGTTGAAGATATCATCTTGACTTGAAAAGACCCAATGAGGTTTGCTGGACTTGGTTATTAAGAATAAAGTAGTGAAACGAACTCGGAAAGCATGAAGCTGATCAGGATCTGGACACCTTTTGTGACTTCTGAAGGTTATCTTCTTGGGTAACTATATATAGTAGCTGAATGTTTTCTACAATAAGGTTCTGATATCTAACCATGCAAATGATGAGTGGAAAAACAGTTTTTGTGTTTAAAATTTTAGAATGATATTTGAGACTTTAATTGCCTGCCTTTATATTACCATACTTGAATTATTTAAGTTTTAATGATTACATATAAGTTAAAGAACCTTGCAGATCATGCAATTCCTTCTGACTTTTGACCATCTAAATGAAATAGTATTTGCATTAGGTGCCTGTGTGCCATTATATAGGCTAACTGCAGCTATTTAATATGTAAACTCTGAATGGCACCAGGGAAATTTGAATATTGGACATTTGATGAATTATTTTAGGTGTGATAATGGTATTTTACCTTTGAATCTTTTAGAAATACTAGAATAAATTCAAATAAAATAATTAAATGATAAAATGTCTGGAATTTGCTTCAAAATAATCTGTAGGGAAAGAACAGAGAGGGGATACAGATGAAATAAGAAACTGCCATGAAATGATAAATACAGTATGCAGAGATTCATAACACTCTATTATCCTTGTTTGTATGTTAAATTTTCCCACAATAAAAAGTAATAAAACACAGGTGAAAGACAAATATTCACTCTGATACTGGTTATTTGAGCAAGAGTAGTTCCCACACCCCCAAATCCCCAGCTTCTGAAGAGCAATGTCCCAGGCTGCTGCTCTGAGGATCTTAGCAGGGCTGAGGTCTGTCCCTGAAAGCAATAATGCCTGTTTTGGTTGGCATACATAATACAGATGAAGGGAGGCTGGATGAATGGACACACTTCTCTATATTCATGTAGGAAGAGCCAGCTACATGGAATATAATGCCCACAGAGAAGCAGAGATGCCAATCACCCTCAGACCCTGTGTTCTTCAGGTGTGTTGGGCCCACTTCTCAGGGGCCAAGGTTATCAGTACTATGATACTTGCCCAGTTTGGCATCTGAGCTGTGGAACACACCTTTAGATTCAGCTTAAGGTCAGGGAGATATCTTAAGCTCAAGATCCCTTCACATTTCCTAGAATTAGCCAGATTTGGATCTCTGTATTGCCCCTACCTTGCTCCCCATTGTAGGACAGCACAAAAAAATGTAAACCGAGCAGGTGAATTCAAATTGTGGGAGGGTAAGGGGAGTATTTCCTAGTTTCATTTCTTGAGATAGGGCCTTGACTTTCTTAGAGTAAGATAAAACAGTGCCAACATGGTAGAAAATAAAATAGTAATCACCGATAGAAACATCTGAAAGTTGGGGTAACAGGACTACCTATGCTTTCAGGTTCAAAATATGATTTATCTATGTCACATGTACATCTTGGGAATGTGGCTGCTTGTATTTCTTTCCTCTAATTTAATATCTCCCAGGTATCCTTTTTTTATTGAGCACCTGTATTAAGCATACTCTAATTTAATCTTCCCCCTAAAGATTACCTGAGAAGTTAATAACAACTAAGGAAGGTTCTACTGATCTTGTATTACAGATAGAGAAACTGAGTCTGAGAGTAAGCAACTTCCCCAAATGAAGAGTTGGGATATTAGCCCTATTCTTACTTCACAAAGCTTCCTCCAAGTTGGTATAGGTGATGTTGGCCCTGGCAATAGGCCATAGATTCCCCAAAAGAGAGGGTCTCCCAGGATAGAGTTGAGAATAACCATACCTCATCCTGCCAACTTCCAGTCAATCTTTGGTTCTGTGACAAAGCAGTTCTGGGTTTGGATAGATCAAAAGTGGCTACTACCATGCTATGTTCCATCCTTGGTACAAAGAGCTCTTTGCCAGTCCTCTCCTCCATCACATTCTAGTTACCAACTCCCACTTACTCAATGCCACTTGGGACACAGCAGTACAGATAAGCTCCTCTTCCCTTTCTCATCATCACCGCTTCTGCTCCCTTTATCTCAGGGAGACTGCTCTGCCAGACATCTGTGAATGACAGTGGCCACTTCCCAGGGCTCATTTGCTCTCTGAGCTCCTAAATCTCTCATCCCCTTTGGCCTTCTCATATTTTCTCCAGGGGTCCTCTGCTCCTGGTGGATGCTCCTTCAGGCTGTGCTGTGGGCTCCTTACTTCTCAAGGTTGCCAAGGATTCCACTTTCCTCTTTTCACTTTCCTCAGCTGATTTGTCACTTTGGCTTCTCTCAGACTTATCTGAATCCCAGGCTCCAGCTGTGTGCTCTGCCCTCATTAACTCCTGCAGGCTCCTGCTCACATTCTGTTCCCCTCAGCCATTCAGGTCTTGGGTGAAATGCCATGTTGCACACAATCCTGGGAAGTGAGAAGGAGCTGACACCCCTCAGGGCAATGTTTAAGTAGTGAAGGACAGGCAAGGAGAGCAGGCAACTTCTCTATCCTCCATCAACCCCAATCACAGAATTTGTATATGGTCTACACAGAGACATCTCACATGGGCAAGTGTCCAGCTGTGTCTTTGTGAAGCAGCGGTCAACTCACTACAAACTTTGATTTTTTTTTCCTCCTCCTTTCCTTTCACTCTCACTCTTTGATTGCACCTTCCAATAAAGTACTGGCATTTAAACTTTATCTCTGGTTCAGTTTTCTTTCTCTTTTTCTAGTACCAGGTTTGAAACCAGGGGTGCTTACTCTCTTGAGTCACTCACATCCCCAGTCCTCTTTATTTTGAGATAGGGCCTTGCTAAGTTGCTGAGGCTGGCTTTCAACTTGCCTCAGCCTCCCAAGCTGCTGGGATTACAGGCATGTGCCATCATGCCTGACTCCGGTTCAGTTTTCTAAGTAACCTGAATTATAGCAGTGACCACTTCCAAACTATTCCTTCAACCACTGACATGCTCCCAACTGGCTCTCCAATCTTTATCTCCAATTTGGACTTCTCGGCTGAGCTTCACCTAATTGGATTCAACTGCCAAATGGATATCTCCACTTGAACATTCTTACAGGCACCTCAAACTCACGACCAAAATAAAACTCACCTACTCCTCAAACATGTGACCTTCTCCTGTGTTTGAGGGGGATGCAGAGAAGGAAGACACTCTATTGCAATTTTCAAGCAGTCTGAAGAGGGATTTAGAGAAGTTACCTAACAATAACAATAGAAACAGATGCTTACAGGAGTAGGTACTAAAGGGAAGCAATCCTACTGTGTGCCAGGCACAGTGCTTGATGCTTGCATGTATTACTCATTTAGCCTTCACAACAACCCTGTGGGATTAGATTAGAAACCCTACCAGGTCATAAAGCAACTGAGCTCAAGCATACTGGAATAAAGGTTTAGTTTATTTACTACCTTAGAAGAGGATACCTAACAAGCCACAGGGATTGGAGATTTCCTGAGGTTGCCACACTAGAGCTATCTCAAAAAATGAATGAGTCTTCAGCTGAAGAATGGGGCCTGGAAGTTAGAGGTAGAGAGGAAAGGAGGGAAGTATGTGGCATTCTCTCTCATTTCATAAGAATAGGCCTGAGAGGGCATAGAGTGGCATGGAAACTGTAGGGGTTCACTAAAACTGAACCATCAGGCATATTTGGAGAAGTAGCCCCATGAAAGGCTCGAGAGGTGGGCAGGACCCAAATCCCTGATAGCCTTGTGTGCCATTATAGTTAAGTTAAATTTTAAATTATAGATGCTTAGAGAAAGAATATCAGGATTTTATATAAGCTTTAAAATGTAGTTGGAGGGTTCATTTCAAGATTTAAAACAGGGAATCACACAAACCAGTTTGCATTTTGGAAAGACCCTACTGGCACTGGCTCAAAAGAGGCAATGGAAATTAGGTTATCCAAAGCAATATATTATATACAGAGTTAGAAGCAATGGGAAAAGGTGGACAGACTTGAGAGACAGTAATGAAGGAAAAACTGAACAGGGCTGATAATGAAATTAACTAAAGAAAGTAAACAAAGAGGTTTGTGGCTTACCACATCCAGGACACAGAGGATTTCAGTTTGGGCATGTTGCCTTTGAGACAGATACTTGTGGGTTGCTCCAAGGGAGGTAGCCAGCATTAAGACAACTCAGTGCATGAGTTTTGGACTCAGGAAAGTAGTATGATGGTGAGAAACTACCACCAACGGAAAAGGATGAAGAAAAAAGTCCTGTTCTGAAGGTGCCACCAGAAGTTGTCCTTTGGCCCTTGGTGTCTTAACCACCAACCAGAAGCCAGGCCACCACTTTGGGTAGAAAGGACAGGAATACAATCCAATCTCAGGAAAAGGACAGTGTGATCTGCAATTTCCTTAGCACCAGAGAGGCCAAATTTGGAAACATGAGTGGAGACTATCTGGTACCAAGACACAGCAACCCTTGTCAACCAGTTCTGTGGGAATTAAGCCCCAACATTTTAAGGCATCCCTTGTATGCACCACATTAAATCTTATGCATCTAGAATGGCACTAGTGATGAATCATACTTGAGTACTGAGAGGAAAATAATTACGAAAATAATTTTCTCTCAGAACTCCAATTCGGAAAGGCTAGAGGCACAGAGCAGGTATTCAAATGCCACAACCACTGACTTTCCAATATGCTCTATTTGAGAATGAGCTCCTGGGCTCTCACCATGAAGGGCCCCTCCTCCAGTATGCCTGGTGCCCTCAAGAGGAACAGCACAGTGGAGAGCCTGGCCCAGCTGGACTGCTCCAATGAAGCAAAGGTCTCTTTCTCCATCTTCCTTTGGGTGCTTGGGTTAGATTCCTTTTTTCTACATGGGCAATCAAAAGAGTATCAAGCAGGGCTGGGGTTGTGGCTCAGCAGTAGAGCACTCACCTAGCACATGCAAGGCCCTGGGTTTGATCCTCAGCACCACATAAAAATAAATAAATAAATAAATAAATAAATAAAGGTATTGACAATTAAAAATAAATATTAAAAAAAAAAGAGTATCAAGCAATCATCCAGCTAAACTACACTGAGACTAAGCTCTAAAACACTGGAGTGCTACTCACAGGCCCAATGGGTCCCAACCGTTGAGGTATTTTAGCAAGTCTGAGTCAAGACCCAAAAATCTGGTAAAAATTTTAAAGCAGCTTCCTGATTGATACTAATTTGTAATAGGGTTTGGCAGTACCTTTTGAATGTCCATCCTTACTGGTCTGTTGCTTTAGTTGCTCCTTATTTAGTACATAAATGTTCCCTATGAGAAAGTTGGCTAGGGTGGTGATCACATCATATTCCAGTCCAGAAATTGGACTGACTAGCAGCAGAAGCTCCAAGAAGCAGAGCAGAGCTAGCAGAGTTACATACCCACAATTTTAAAAACTCTAAATGAACTTAAGTGCCTAGCCCTAAATTTAACTCTTTCATCTTGCTCAAAGTAATTTACTGCACATGCATTTGAGGGACACAGCATTCTACTGATCACCACAGAAAGGAGCCCTCAAATGTGACACAGTTGAAGCTTCTTCAGCATTCCTCTCCTTCATTCCTACTTTGAGCCAAATAGCCCAAGTCCCACTCTCAACACCACACAGAAAGCAATGAAGCACAAGTTGCTTTAATCAAGGGGTGAAGTCCTCAATCAGGGGGACCTCACTCAACCTTTGGTGGTGGGGTCTCAGCCTACCCCCCACATACCCTGAGGCCCCTCAGGAAAGAGGGAGCAGCTGAACAGCAAATTATGGAAAAGACCAGGGGTGGGAATGGGGAAACCCAGGTTAAGGAGCAAGAGCAGGGCGTTGACAGGATGGGAGCGAAGCTGAAGGGGGCAGGGAGAGCTTAATCCGCATGGTTCTACCTGGGGGTTGGCTGAGGTGGCTGTGCATTGGGCAGAGCGGCACCAGGAGGGTTGAAGGTTGAGGGGGGCAGGGGAAGAAGTGCTTAGGAGATGAGGCGACTGTGAAGCTGGTACAGCTGCTCCTGGGTCAGCACCAGCCGGTGTCGCTGTCCGAGGC
Organism: Spermophilus citellus; assembly: GCF_964194105.1. NCBI lineage: Eukaryota > Metazoa > Chordata > Mammalia > Rodentia > Sciuridae > Spermophilus > Spermophilus citellus. The sequence continues at coordinate 52,126,070 of NC_138193.1, read as the reverse complement.
CAGCTGCACATGAAAAGGTCACTTTGCCCATGTAGACTGTGTCATCTTGCTGTTCTTCCTTGGCCTTGGTAAGAGGAATAGGACCCAAGGTCAGGGGTTCACTTAAACTGTGGTTCCCTGAAGGGGTCCCTGAGTATTGACACCAATACAACCCTTGGGAGACTGAAGCCTTGAGCTTTTAGGCCATGGTGACCAAATTTTTCAAATTAGAATGGGGATACATAGTCTGACAAGGGGGTTTTGAGTTCCTACTGTTATCAAAAGTGAAGGGAGAGGGCTGGGGCTGTAGCTCAGTGGCAGAGCACTTGCCTAGCACGTGTGAGGCACTGGATTCGATCCTCAGCACCACATTTAAAAAAATTAAAATTAAATAAAGGCATGCTATCCATCTACTACTATAAAAAAGATTTAAAAAAAAAGTCAAGGGAGGGTTGGTGGTGCATGCCTATATAATCCCAGTGGCTCAAGAGGCTGAGGCAGGAGGATCACAAATTAAAAGCCAGCCTCAGCAATTTAGCGAGACCCTGTCTCTAAATATAATACAAAATAGGGCTGGGGATATGGCTCAGTTGTTGAGTGCCCCTGGGATCAATACCCAATTCCCCTCCACCAAAAAATCAAGGGAGGTGATATCTGCATGCTAAAACATTAGAATTTTTGGAAGTACTGCAAGCATTTTTGTCTCTTACAAGTAAGATTTGGACTTGCCAAATAAAACAAGGTTTTGGACCTGAGACTCTAGGTCTCTTCAGATTCTTGAGCCCTCCACACTATGCCACCCTCCATCCCATGCTCCCCCCTTACCCTGAGGAAAGCTGTTGAAGGGAAGGTGGCAAAGTCAGTGGGGACTGTGGCTCCAGGACGCTGAGATACTGTTTCCTTGAGGACCTCATCCTGGGGGAGGGAAAACAAGGGTTTATTTAGGGGACCCTCCACAGGCTTACTTAAGACTTCCTGGTTTCTGAGACACCAATACCAGGGGAGCAGAAGTCCAGTCCTCTCTATTACAATACTTCAGCTTTCACCTCCAACCCCGTCCCCACTCCAATATCTCTCCTTCCTTTATAGATCCTCATCTTTTTTTTTTTAAAGAGAGAGAGAGAGAGAGAGAGAGAGAGAGAGAGGAGAAAGAGAGAGAGAAATTTTAATATTTATTTTTTATTTTTTCGGCGGACACAACATCTTTGTTTGTATGTGGTGTTGAGGATCGAACCTGGGTCACACGCATGCCAGGCAAGCGCGCTACCGCTTGAGCCACATCCCCAGCCCTAGATCCTCATCTTTTAAGACCCAATTCAGTTTCCACTGCCTCTGAGAAGCCATGCCCAACCAATCTACCCTACGACGATCTCAGTTCTGACTGAAACTGCAGACAGAGTCACACACCCTAAAAATGATCCTAACTTGTGCATTCTGTTGTAAATCTTCTGGGGCTGGGGATATAGCTCAGTTGGTACAGTGCTTGCCTTGCATGCACAAGGCCCTGGGTTCAATCTCCAGCATCACAAAAAAAAAAAAAAAAAAAAAAAAAAGGAAGGAAGGAAGGAAGGAAGGAAGGAAGGAAGGAAGGAAGGAAGGAAAGAAAAAAAATATTTATCTTCTGACAGTTTCCAAGGCAAGAAACTATATTCCCTTCTACGTTCTTCCCAGTGTGCCATCTAATGCAAGGCTGGGCCAAGAGGAACTCCAGAAGCACCTGGCTCCACCAATGAAAGCTCTGAATGAGTGCCATAGGGTAGAGAAGGGCAGGGTATGAACTGACCTTGAGTTTTTCAATGGTGTCACTCAAGGACTTGAGCTGAGCCACTTGTTCCATAAGCTGGGCTGATGGGCTCTTGGCAGCTATAGGAAGGGAAAGCTAGTTAAGCCCACCTAGAACCAGACAGGCAAGTGGTCTGGATTAAGGGTCAGGAGTGTAGGTACTGGACCCTTTCATGGAACAGGCACTTAAAATGGGTGAATCAGGAAAACTGAACACTAAAGCCAAAGTTCACAGATGGAAGAGCCTCTACTGTTCAGGGACTGCCTCGGCTAGGGCTAAATCCCTGGGGATAAGGAGACAGGCATGTTATTCATCTGAGGGGTCAGTAGTACATACCAGGGCTGGTGTGAGTGATATCTACTACATGAGTGCGCGTGCTCAGCTGATTTAAGGTCTCCAGCAGCTGGCTGGTCTTACGGTACAATGCACCAGCTGCTATCTCACCGCCAGGGCCCTCATGGGATGGAAGGGAAAGCTTTGCAACATGCAGAGGGGGTAAGGCTGCCAAGGATGCCTTCATCTGGGCTCCCTGTGGGGATAAAAACAGTGGCAGTGTTGAGAGGTGCCAGAAAAGCCTCTGCCATCCATCAACAATGGGAGGGTATGGTCCACTCTCTACCATAGTCCTCCCTGTGTTTCTCACCTTGAGGATACTGTTCTCATGCTGGAGCTGAGAGATGTGCAGCCTCATGGCAGAGATCTGCTGAAGTAGTAGGGGTGAGTCCTTCACCAGTCCCGGGCCTGGCAAGGACCCTGGAGCCTGTCCAGGAACAACCCCTGTGGATACCATAACAAATGTTCTCAGCCCCAAGTAGAAAGGGCTAAAAACTGGGCCCCATCCCTGCTCTTCCCCTTTCCTCATTCCTTCCCACCTCCAGTCCTGGCTGTCTACAAGGGGAAGCCTTACCCTGCTCCACCAGCCCCAGTTCCCACCAGCCCCAATTCCCGCCAGCCCTGGTAAGCCCCAGCCACAGTAGGATTCTACCTCGCTGCTGTTCTTCTGTGTTCAGGATAGCCCATGGGGGAGCAGGAAAAGAGGAGAGAAGAATTAGGTAATTTGGGGGCTTAGAGGACATACCAGAGGAATCCTGGACATGACCTGCAGGAAAACCCTTTTCCTGATGACCTTACTTTCTATATAAGACCCTGCCCCTCTTCTTGGAGTAAGAGTAGATATGTGTAAAAGAAAGCTCAGGGGCAGGAGGCCATAGTGAGGGTGCAATGTGTGCGAAGAATGGAAAAGTGAATGTCCAGAAGGAAACACATGGGGCATGAAACTGTTCTTGCCTCCCTGCTCCATAATCCATCTCCAAAAACAGCATGGGAAATGCTCCAGAGACCCCAAAGCTCTGCATCCTTAGTGATCTCCAGCAGCAAAGCTTAGATTAAGGTTGTGAGTACATTCTCTTGCACCTCAGGTTTCCCTATTGCTCTGAGGCAAAAATTTCATTTTTTTGTTGGTAAATTTCACTAATTCTGAACCAGTGTTTGCTTAAAGAGCTTATGCCAAAATAATACAAGGTGGTAATTCTGAAGACTCCCCACAAAGAACATGGAACTATCTGTATCACAGGAGTCTAATGTCACAAAGGTACTTGGTCATCTCCCAAAATCATGAGGCATCAGTGACAAGGACTTTGATAAGATCAAGACCCTAGGTGAGGTCACCTGACAAGATAGGAGAACAGAAAAAATTTTAGAAGACCTGATGGTTTAATTCCAACACAAGAAGATTGCCCTCTCTAGGTGAAAAAGGTAAGTAAGAAACTGCAAATACAAACACCTATATACCGGCTATCCAGTTGAAGAAATAAAATATTATAAAGGCCCTGTGTATTGTCATATGAATACATGTTTCATTTAAATTTCAAGATAATTTTGTCAATACACCTATATTTTTGATATAGATTATATTCAGTCTATTAACCAATTTGGAGGGCATTTCCACCTTAACAATATTAAGTCTTTTGATCCACGAACTTGGGTTGTTATTTATATCTTCTCTAATATCTTTTAACAATGCTTTATACTCCTTTGTTAAAATTATTCCTAAATTGCTATTGCCTAGCATGCATGAGGACCTGGGTTAGACTCCCAGCACTGCAAATAAATAAATAAAATAGAAAATTAAAAAAAAAAAGAAAAGAAAGAAACTGAAGGGGGAATGAAAATAACAATAGGTTAGGTGAGAACCAAGATGGTAGCAGTCACTTCCCTACCTAGGAAACTGAGAAGACTAGGCCTAGAAGCCAGAAAAACCTCCAGGTAGGGACCCCTGACATTACTGAGTGGGTAGACAAAAGTCAGAACAAAAGTACAAGCAAACTTTGGAGAAATACACAATGGAAGAGATAACCAACATAAAATGAAACCACATAAGCTCAGTGGGGAAACAGCACCCAGAGAGAATAAAAAGCAAGCATCAGGCAAGGGCAGACGCCCTGGGAGGGAAGAGTGCAGCTTCTGGAATATAGGGCTGGGACAGAAATACCAAACAGTATATCCAAAAGGGACAGATACTAGAGTCCAACTGTTTATTATTCTGAATGTCACTTGCTAATGTCCTACTTTGATCACAGACACTTTGCAGGTATCTTTAAGAAAAGAAAAAACTTTGTTTCTAACTAGGCAAGTACATTCCTGGATGAACATTCAGGAGAAAGGGGACAGGTGTCAAATGGAGGCCAAAGATAAGAGAGAGGACAGTCAGTTTCCTCTGTGTGATTTCTGCCTATCCCACTGTACTTACCGCCAGCAATGCCAGAGACCAAGGTAGCAATGCCTGAGGGAGGAGGCCCCCGGAGCCCCTCAATTGTGCGCTTAGACTGGCTATTCAGCCGTTGCTTTAGCTCTGCCTTCTCTGCCTCCAGCTGGTCGATGTCAGCCTGGAGTGCATCCATCGTTTCCTCAAACTCTCTGTGAAAAAGAATCTGGGTTTGGGTAGTGTCCCTTCCCCATGTCCCCACATGATTTTTCAGTCCTGAAAAGTCCTTGGAGTAGCCCTGCTAGTGAGGAGCCAGGGAAAAGGAGGCACAGGCAAGCACAGGTTTAGGTTGGAGTGATATGATGGAGATGGAATGGAGAAGGGAAATGGGTAAAGTCTCATTAGGAGGGAAAGGGGAAAGGGTTAGGGACAGAGTCTCAAGCAGAAGGAAAGGTTGGAGGAAACAGGACCCCAGGGAAGGTGCCTGACTTCTCCTTCTTCCGCAGGAGTGCCTGAGTCTCCTCCAGCCGAGTCTGAACTTTTTCAATGCGCTCGTCTGCATCCTTGGCAGCACTGTCCAACTTCTTCTCCAGGAGGCTCAGCCGCACATTGGCTTCACTCAGCTCCTCTCCCTGAAAAATCAGAGAGGTTCAAGTTCCCTAACATCCTCCCCATGGCCCTGGCACTCAGATTAGACCATGAGACAGAAAGCTCCCTGATGGCTACCTGACCACAAGCCCCCATTTCTCCCCCATAACCTCCACGCCTTCTCAGTCCTGATCTCAGTCTCAATATTTGCAGTTGCCTTGAGTGCCATCATACTTCCTAGCCCCAAAACTCTGAGCAAACTCCACCCTCACCTTAATCTTGAGTGATTTCTTCAATTCCTTGATAACTGTCTCTCGATCTTCAAGCTTCAAACCCAGGCCTTCAGCATCTGTGATCTCAGCACGAAGAGCTGCAGCCCGCAGTTCAACCGGAGGAGGCTAAAGGATTGGGTGGGTCAGAGGGTAGAGCACTGAGAGGAGGGCACCAGTATGCTTCTTTCAGAGTGATCCAGTCACAGGGGAAATCTTGTTGCCTTCTGCCCTCCCACAACCAGCGGCAGCTCTGTAAGTTGTGCTCCTCTGCACTGCAGCTCCTCCAAAGAAACCTCCACTCACCTTGCTGGGGGGCCGCTCTGCATCATACTCCCCCTCCTGCATGGCTGTGGCCAGCTTGTTCATGGTGCTGATGAGGATGTTACACGACTGGCGCAGACACTCATAGGGGCTGCTGGAAGGGCTCCCATAGATCTGCAGGAGCCAAGGGCAGGAGTGAAAGCCCCACACTGGCCCCTAACTCCCCATCCCCTTCTGCCCCGCCATCCAGGCCAACCTGCTCGCTTGCTTTGAAAGCCAACTCCTCCAGTGCAGCCACGGGCAGCCCCTCATTTTCTGCCAGTGGGGCAATGAGCTGGGCAGCAGCAGCTGCCACCTCCTGCAGTACAGCCACCACCCATGTCAAGTGTTTTCTGCAGTCTAGGAGTGTGTCAGATACCTGTGTGAAAAGCTAGAGTCAAGAGCCCACCCTAAGTCCAGCATCAGTTTCTAGCTACCTCAGTTCTGTGCCCTGACCAGGTCAATCTTAACATGTTTGTACCCTCCTGATTTTATTCAGTTTCTTTCCCTTCCCCACTTGCAGTCCTAAACCTGTGGTCCAAAGGCCAGTGCTGCAGGGATCCCAGGAGCATCCGTCCCTGGCATACGCCTTCGGATCTTCTTGCAGAATTGGCGGATATCACTGCATGATGTTTCCAGGTCCCGGAGCAAAAGGGCAATATCTGTAGCCTCCTGTCCACCCTACATGGGAAACAGGAAACAGATGGAAAACCAGGTAAGCCTTAGGACTAGAGGTGAAGCGGTAGGGACTAAGAACAAGAGCTCACACAGATCTAGATGTGTCCTCACCTGCAAGAAGGCACGCAGCCTCCCCACCTCCACGCTCATGCAGTCCAGGGCACTCTGCGTAAACTGTGAGGAGAGAAACAAGTGGTTATCAGCTTTAACAGGAGTTTTTTTGCCCCATCATCATCTCTAGGAAGCCCCCATCCTCTAATGACCCCCATATGTAAGTGAGTCCTCTGTCTTCCCTGATCTGGCTTTGGTGACCTTGTCCCAATCTTATTTGACACCCACTGGGGCCTGATCTCTTGATCTGATCCTCCACTTCTGAGCCCTATAGGAGGCTCAACCACTGACCCACACACTTCACCTTAATGTGGTCGGCCAGCTGCATGGTACTTTCCTCGGGCTGTTCGGCAAGATGGATGCTGTACAGGTGCTGGAGAAAGATGACAGAAATAGCCTTTAACAAGTGAAAGTGGGGGAAGTTCTTCCCAGACTATTATCTGAGCCCTGGTCATTATAGAAGTCTCAAGAGGTAGGAGAATTCAAAACCCTCAGGCAGCTGCATCATAAAGCAAGTTCAACTAAGAGCAAATTGAGCCCTAAGCAGCCAGCCTGGGACATATAACCCTGAATACACTGGCAATGGTTCCCATTTGGAGAAAGCTTCCCTCCCTCCTGCCCCAAGCCTGCATATTTTCTACAGACCTGGTAGTACTTGATGGCCTTTGTGAGAGGCTCCACATTGACAGTCTCATCCAGCTGATCCTTGTGCAGCAGTTCAATGAGGAAATCTAAGGAGCGCTCATGGGCACTCATCTCAGGATAGAGGCTGCCCACCTTCTTATACACATCCACGTTGCACTGAGAGAGGGCACTACAGACCAGAGAAGGGCTCTGTGAGACCAAAGTCTTCCAAGCAATCTCAGTTCCTGTCATTCCTGGACCCATGGTCCTGGAGCAGGAATCAGGAGCCACTTACTGTTCATATCGGTGTAGTGTAGCCTGCAGCAGACTCAGCGAATATACCAGTCCAGCAGCAAAGCTGAGCTGCTCACCTGCAGCTCCCCGAAGCCCAGGCCTCTCTGAACAATTCTCACTTAGTTCAAACTTCTCCTGGGCCTGCTTCCGGATCAGCTCTGCCTATGGGAAGAAGACCAAGGACCTGGAACTCAGAGCAGGGGATGGAGAACACACACTCAGGAATACAGGATACAGCTTAGGAACTATGTGGGGAGCATGGACACACATAGGAAAGCAGAACTAGTTCTTAAATAGGCTGGAAGTCTCACTGGGGAGAGGGTAATGATGTGAATATTGGTGCTTGTGAGGATTTTAGGATATAAGAATTAAAGGGCAGTGGGACCAAGCTGACTTAAAGCTGCTGCTCCTGATCTCTTTCCACCTAAAATGCCAATTATCCCCCTCTTTAGCTCCTAGCCACCTCTGGCTCTTAGCTTAAATGTTATTCCCTCAAGTCACAACCTGCCTCATCTAAATCAGATCCTCAACTGGGCTTTCTCAAATACCCTACCTCTCCTTCATAACACAGAATCTATAATATATCCATCCTTTGTATCTATAGGGGATTGGCTTTAAAAATCCCCACAAATACAATAATCCACGGATGCTTAAATCTCTCTCATTAAATGGGACAGTATTTGCATCTAATCTATGTACATCCTCCTCTATAGTTCAAATCATCTCTAGATTATTTACAACACCTAATGCGATGTCAATTCTATGTAAATAGTTTTTATATTGTATTTTTCAGGGAATAATGAGAAGAAAAAAAGTCTGTACATGTACAGTACAGATGCAATTTTTTTCCCAAATATTTTTTATCTGCAGTTGTTTGAGTTCACAGATGTGGAATCTAAAGATAAGGAGATCAACTGTATATGTTCACCTGTGACTTTGTTGTCTGTGTTCCTCTACTACATTTTTGCTATCTGAACTTGGCATCCTCAATGCTTGGCTCTTAGCAAGTCCAAAAGATTTTTATTGTACATATGACTAACTGGCCATACCTTACAAATGAGACGAGGCATGAGCAGCAGCACCAGAACGCAGTCATGATCCCCACCTGGCCGAAGGAAGCTGTCAGGCATGAAGGCTGTCAGCAGAGACATGTGTCGATTGGCCTGGGCGACCTCCATCTGTCTCAACTCCATTTCAATTGCCTGTGAAATAGACAGGGAGTTGGACTCTCATCTAGAGTCTAAAAATCATTAAGCCTTGCTTTACCAGGTCCCTTGCTTTTAAGTTAAGCCCAAGCCAGTAGTCTTCTAAACAACCACACAAGGAACCCCGCTCCCCCAGGATTCTGAAGCACAAAGCCCAAACCAGGCTAGCCCACAGTCATGCCTAGGCTCGGCTCCCTAACACCTGGCTCTCAAGCCACCCACTTTCCTGACCTTGGCATGGGCTTTAGTCTCAGCAAACTTGATTTTGAAGTCAAAAGTCTCAGGAGGTGGCTGCTGCTGTCTCTCTACAGATGCTTCCTGCTGGTTTGTCAGTTCCCGATTCACATCCTAGGAGCAGAAAGAGTGAGGGACAGTGGGGTCAAGGTAACCTAGGGTGATGGTAGGAGAACAAGACTTAGGCAGGCACCTGTAGGTGAGCAGTCAGTTGGCGATATTTTTTGATGGTTTGTTGGTAGTCTGCAACTGTTTCCTGGGCTGCCTCTACACGCTTCTGGGCCTCACGAACCCGGGCACCTGCCATGTCCAGCTGCTCCCGCAGCTCTAGTTCTGTCTCTCGTGCATTCTCCTGGAGCTCATCATTCATCTCATTCATTGCTTCCTGGAATACAATAAGTAGTTGGGGGAAAGCAAAAACAGGGTTAGAGTAGAAGATGCAGGACAGGTCATCTTACCACACACCCTGTTCAAAGGTCAGGGGTCATGTGTCAATCTCTCTCTCTCAGCAAGTCCCTTACAAATACCCTCCATCAGGGTCAGGAATCTGCTCTTCTCTTACCAAGTCCCCTACAGTCTCCCTCAACTCCCGCACTTTCTCTTCCAGATTCAGGTTCCGATCAGTCAGCATCTCCACCATCTCCTCAGCACCCAGAGCAGCATCCACCTGTGTTATGGGGAAGGAGCCGGGAAAATCACTATCAGAAGGTGACTAGAAAGGGGAAGTGGCAACAGAAGAATAAGGTAAGGGGATTCTGGGCAAGGGCTGGGTTTCACAGACCTGCTCCTTGAGCTCATCAATGGTGCTCTCTGCCTGGCTCAGCTCCTCCTGCAGGCGCTCTCGCTGTTGCCGCACAATCTCCAGCTCTTGGTTTTTCTTTTCCATGAGCTTCTGGAGCTTCACATGTTCCTGCTTCTCTGAGGAAGAAAGATCCCGCATCCTGTAGGAAAGAGAGAGAGGAGAACATGTGTCAGAGTGATCTGCAAGAGGTGCTTTAACACAGTCAGAGGCAGGAGAGTGAAGGCCAGAGCCAAGAATTGAGAAGCCTACCTCACCAAGGCATCCTTTAGGCGGGCATTTTGTTCCTCAAGCTGTTTGAGCTGGTAACTGGATGCAGCCCCATCTGAGCCTGGGGAAGATCATTAATATGTTCAGGCCTGGTCTCACCCCACTACTTGGGCCCCGCAGCTCCTGGCACCTTACCCTTTTTCTTCAATCTTAGCCTTTAGTATCTCCTTACCCTTTTCTTCAATCTCAGCCTTTAGTATCTCCAAGTCTGTGGTGAGCTCATCCACACGCTCCTTCAGTGCTTCAACCTCCTGCTGCAGGGACTCAGCCCGTTCTTCAGCCATTTCCTTGTCCAGAGTGGCCATCTCAATGGCATCAGCAGTGTCGGCCATTTCCTCCATATAGCGTTCCTTTGCCTCTAGTGCCTCCTTGGCTTCCTAAGGAGGGGGAAAGGGAGGTGGGGGCAGGAGGAAACAAATGCCCTATGTTGTTCTTTCTCACAAGGTACTCCAGGTTGTAGTTCCAGTCCTGTTTCTAATTCACCTCCTTGGGTCCCTCAGCCTCCCCAGCCATCCCCTCCATCCTGATTCCCACCTTCCGTGCCTCCTTGAGGCGCCGCTGCAAGTCTGCCTGCTGCTCCTGCATTTTGCTCTTCCATTCCTGCACCTGCTCCAGCTGGATCTTATGTTTCTCCAGTTCTTTCAGCTTTGCCTTATCTTCTGCCCGCTTTAGCCGCAGGGTCTCCAGTTTCTCCTCCAGGTCCCGTACCTGGGCCCTCAATCCCTCTTCCTCCTGCCAAGAAAAGGTACTGCTATCTATACATAGCCCACCCTGCCTCCCCTGAGACTGAGCTGGAACAGAGAAGATGAAAATGTGTGCAAACATAACCCTAATCCCAGAGTCAAAAGCAAGTGGCATACAAGCATTGGAGAGGAAACCATGGTACTATACATACCAGAAAAGTGTGAAAAAAGGGCAGGAGGATGGGATATACTTCTGTGATAGAGTGCTTGCCTTATATGTACAAGGACCTGTGTTCAATTTCAATTCCTGCCTCCCCCCCCCAAAAAAAAAAGGAAAGAAAGAAAATCGAAAAGAAAGGAAAAGATAGCTTCTTGGCAATAACAAGATACCTCATACACTATGTTCCCACTCTTTCTGATCCAAGCTAGGTCTTCCCCAACCCCAGGAAATTTCTAAGACCCAGCCAGGAATCACAGACCCCTTGGTATCTTGATTCTCCTTTACCCCAATGCTAGTCCTTACCTTGGATGGGGAAGGAAGTGGGGGAGCTGCTCCAGGAGAGGTGAGGGCTGGTGTGGGGATGATGGGTGCTGCCAGTGGAGTCTGAGCCGGGGTGCTGGGCTCACTGCTGCTTAGCTCACCTGCTGATGCTGAGCCAGAGGGGCCCAAAGAGCTACTGGCCCCAGCCACCCCAGTACTGGCTGGGCGAGTGGGCTATTCAGAGAGAGCAGTGGCAGGCCAGAAAGAGAACAGAGGATGGGGGCAGTGAAAGGGAGAGAGACAGCATGTGAGAATATGGCAAGGTTTGGAGACAAAGAAGGGAAAAGACAGAGTATGAAAGCACAATGAGAACAGAGACACAGTGAAGGGGAGAGGGAAAACGACACAGTCAGAAAGCAACATTGACAATGGACAGAGGGAGGAAGGAGGGAGGAAAGGATGGGGGAAAATATGAGATTATATGGTTCCTCCTTTGGCACTAACCCCACATTCCTCCCAGCTCTGGCACTACCCTTTATAGCAGTAGCTCTTACTCCCTAGAACTCTCCTCTGTGACCCACTTGGGATCATTCTAGCAATTTCTGAATACTCCCAGTCCCATCCTTGCTCTGGGTCTGTGCCCAATTTCCCCAAGGTGGGGGTGCCTCAATGTCATTCCCAGAGAGAAAGAACAGATTAGAATTTGTTCTGATATTCATGTTCCCAGAGAGGGCTGGGCTAAAAGTGGGGGTTTCAGGCTCTCTACCCTTCTTAGGACCTCCCAACTCTTTAGAAGTCAAGCTAAATTGCACTCCCTTGGTCTATGCCAGGATAGCCTACAAGTAAAAGAACCAAAGTGAAAATTATAGCCCTAGATTCCTCCTTGAAACAAAGTACATAAGCTAACCCTTCTGTAATCCCCTAAGACAAATGGGTTCTGATCAGGTAACATTACCCGGTCCCTGTAAGGGCAGAAAACTCAGGAGCCATCCTGAAGCCCCAAGCCCAGGAACAGACAAGCCTTCCCAGTACTCTCCCCAAACTTCCCCTAGTGGGATGACACTCAGAAACCACATGCTACCACGAACACTCCCGAGCAAAGGCTTTCAGAGACACATCTCCTTCCTCCGACATTTTATACTGTCAAGTTCTTCACTTCTCTTCTGATTCCTCCCCTCAAAACTGGCCAAAGTTACCTTATTAAAGAAAGCCTGTCCTGATTAACCACAACCCCTTCACTTCTCCTTTGTACTCAATTTTCTGGCTCAGAGGACCTTCTAAGAGCTGGAAGTCATTTTCCCAGGGGAGGCCTGTCACCAACCCCAGGCCCTTCTCCCCCCTCAAAGAGAACCCATGATACTTTGTGATCAAAATTCACTTGCTAGTACACATGCCCACAAACATGCACATGCCTGAAACATTTGTGCACACTCAGCATTGGCTTGCACGGAGGCCTATTTGTTCTCACCTTGGGCCGCCGAGTTGTGGTCTGGACAGGCAACAGGAGCCAGAGAAGTGGTCAGGAAAGAAAGGATAATGGCAGAAAGACAGACAGCAAAGTGACAGCAATGAGAGCAGAAAAGTAATAGGAATGGGGCTACAGTTAGCCACCACCCCCATCCCATCCCCTTCTCCCTCCAGTGAATCATAGAAATTCCAGAAACCCAAAATTCCTATTCCTCTTGGTTCCTGCTCCCAGTTTTGCCCAACCCTTGCAGGCCTCACCCCTTCAGACACCCTGAAATCCCAGAGGTCCCTGTGTCCTAGGTTGAGCCACAGGAGACCAAAGGCAGTAGCTGGTGAGAAAGTCTCCAGAGACTAGTCCTTCTGTGCACAATCTCTCCCACTCCAGCCCAGTCAGAAGCCCCGCCCAAACATCACTGCAAGGACTTTCCCAGGTCAGGCTCTTTCTTCAACTGCTAGACTCTATAGAGGATTCCCTAGGAACCCAACCCTGCCACCCTCCCGCCATACACACACTATGACAAGAGTGATATAAGCTCAAAAGTAAGAGATCAGATCTCTAAGGCAGAACAACATTGCTGTCTTCCCTCCCCCGCTCCCCAGGACCAGACCCTGCAGCAGTCCATGTCCCTAAGGCAGAGGGCTCAGGTGTCAGGACTATGAATATTGCATTAGCAGAAGCCCAGAGCTCAGCAAAGTAACCCCACCCAGCTGCACAGAGAAAGGTGGGGGTAGGCAGCAGCACAGGGAAACTACTGTCCTAAACCAAATCCAGAAACCCTTTGGGCTATTGCAAAGTTGTAAATGGGTGATTAACACCAATGGGTATTCTTGCTGCTCAGCGTCTCACTGCTTTGGCAAAGAAGGTAACATTTGGCTTGGGCCCTGTTTCCAAGAGACTCTGAGCCTAAGGAGCCTATCCCTACCCCTCTTACCCTGGACTAAGCTTCCAAAGCTGTGGGTCAAAAACTATTCTAGGCCCCCATTCTGCCCTGTTAAGGCCCCCTGAAACAAACCCCTCGGGAGAGGAGATACTGGGAGAATAACCAAGAGTCATTCTAGCAAAGGCTGAGAAGGTAAGTAGGCACCAAGACACCTGGGTCTACTTCTCTAGCTTCTACCACAGGAAACTCTCCCAAAGATTGTTTGTAGTAGAGGCTACATGAAGCCCAAGCCTGTGAGGCCACTGGGTACAAGGCCTGGAACACAGACTGTCAGTGCCAAAAGCAGGCAGGGTAAGAAGCAAATGCCCAGGGGTGGGGCCCGGTGGTGACACACACCTCACCTCTGCCTCCCTCTTCTTCACCCTCTTCCCCCAACCAGGTAGACAGATTAAGTCAATCAGCCGCCACCCCCACCCCAGCTGCCTGCTGCCATCATCACCCTGGCAACCCGGTAGCAGGACCAGAGCAAGCAAGAGTACCTTTCGGGCTGTCGGTGCCTGTCTCATCATTGCAGAAAACCAAAGAAAGCAAGGAGAGGAAAGAGAAGGAGGGACAGAGGAGGATAGACAAACACAGGGAGGAAGGACAGACGAAGGGAGGGAGGGAGGGAGGGAAAGAGACCAAACAGAGGGAAAGGCGGCGGAGACAGGAGATTAGTGCATCAAATCCCAACAATGCAGCCTTAGCTTCCCCAGCCGGCAGCTTCCTAGCCTCCAAATGGCTGCTGCTGAGACACAGAGGCCCCTGAAGGTGCGCAGTAGGACAACCAGGCTCCAGCAGGCACCAGAGCAGCGCCTGGCCCAATTCGCCAGCTTAGGCTGATGGCAGCCTCAGTGGCCGCAGCACCAGCTCCACCTGACGTCATGCACCCACCCTCCTCTGCTCCATGGGGGTGGAGCCACTTTTTCACCGTCACCTAGCAACCACCCGGGGCCCTGCAGGCTCCTCCTTCTCCTCATGACTGGACACAGTCCTGCGCAGAGCCTGCCTTGCTGCTTCTCCCAAAGAACAGGTTCTGGCTCCGCCCTTCCCTCCCTCTTCCACCCCAGAGGGCTTACTCCAAAACGCTAAGCCAGAGGCCATACCAGAAATGGCACTTTATGGAGCCAGGGCATCAGTGGACAGGGACAGAGGGCCTCTCTTCTCCATGAGTCTCTCAAAATTGCACTCTGCTCCCTTGACTACTCCATTGAGTCTACTTCTCTTATACATACTGGCAACACCCTTGTTTCCCAGGAACACACACCTAGAGCACTCCTCCAGAACTGGTCTTAAGCTCTGAGGAGCACATAGAATGATTAAAGAGCTCTAGGTGACATTCCATGTGGGCAGCAGCAGCTCTAATGACAGTGTTGGGCTCCTTTCCAATGGTCCCTTGGTTGTAGTCAGGTTAAAGCCTTTCTCTGAAGGGCTTTCCAGAAAGGTTAGGTATTTTGTGAAAGCATTTGTGTTCTCCTCTCTCCTCCCCGTTAAAGCACTTTTTTGTTCTATCTCTAGTTCTTTCACATGCAGTGAAAGCAAGGACCCTGACTAAGTAACCTGCCTTGAGAGAACCACTGAGGCTGATGACTGGGAGTGGGGTGGGAGACAGAAGAGGCACACAACTATTTGATTGATACCTTCCACTATGAGGAAAGAAGGTACTATAGCCTAGTACAGGCTGTCTAGGTAAGGCTTTGCCACATCTTCCCAGGATTTGGCAATGCTTAGCCCCTTGCCAGAGTCATGTTAGGTTACAGCCAGAATCTTCCTTAGATCTCAGTTTCATGCCCTTCTCTATTTAGGGGACTGAGATAAAATGGTCCCCCAATCAGGAGACAATAACCAAGGGACAAAGCCAAGTCTCTCTGATCCTAGTATGGGTCCAGCATCCTTTAAAATATTATTTTCCTTATATCCCCATTTCCACCTGAAGTCAGGACCCAGGACCCAAAACAAGTACCAGTATGTGGTCTCCACCATAGCAAGACTCCAAAGCGAGACTCCATAGCAAGACCCATCACCCACCAGGAGTCAGAAAGGAGATGTTTTCCTTTCCTTTCCCATTGCCTTGATCCAGTAGTGCTCCATGCAATATCAGAAAGGCCTGAGGCAGTTTGGTGACAAGGAAATCACAGCATTTTATATCCAGCACAATATATACACTCAGGCACGTGCAGGTCATAGCTTGGGCACAGGCCCAAGGCAGGAGCTAGTGTGAGGAAGAGGTCATGGCATCAATTTAAGTGTTTAAAAATTGGTGGAGGGGAAAGAAGTTACACAGTTCAGCTCCTGCAAGGGGTGGGGCTTTAGGCACACCCCAGAGGAAGGAAGAGACAGAGAAAGATTGATGGGGCAGATTGGGGTCGGTATTCATGGCACAACACATCAGCGGGAAGGTCCATAAAGACTAGGCTTTCCAACTGCTCTTCCTGTGCTCTATTCTCTACAATCCCATTCCCTTGCACAACTATTTATCTGGTACTTTTCCCAGCCCTATTCTTCCAATCTAACCTCCTACCACCCCTGAATTTGGCTAAGAACCTACTGTAAGCCAATAAACTATTTTATGCTGCTATTATTTAAAGTCAAATGCTCAGAATTTCTAACTAGGACTCTGGGGCAGCGAGAAATCATCCCTAATGAATGTTTGCTTGGGCCCAGATACTGCGCCTGATGTCCTTGCACCCCTCAAAGGAACTCTGGAAGCCAAGGCTGCCATTTCCTCTGGCCATCCCAGCCTCAAGTTTACACACACATGCATGCAGCAGCCCAAGGACATGCAGGACAGCAGGAGAGTGGGCTCATGGCCCCCACCCACTCAGGCACAAACAGTAAACACACCACCTTCTTAGGCTTCAGTCCCCGCTGCATGAGGAGTAAGAAAGGGCAAAGTTAGAGAATAGACATCACATTGTGCTAGCTGGCCAGACATTCTGGGTATAGGCATTAATACCAATCAGGCACACACAGGCAAGGGGTAGGTGGACTCAGATCAACATCAAGCCTTAGGTGAGAAGAGGGGTTCCCTCAAGGATGAGCTTCCAGGATATGCACACCCTGTCCTAGAGAAGCTAGAGTTCCACTCCATAGAGAGGTGGGTGGACCCACAACACTCTGCAGAATGGCAGAGGGGAGCTAGGAAGGACCCTTCTGTCCATAGCTGAAAGTAAATGGCAGAGGACCTGGCACTTTACTGCCTCTTATAAATAGGACAACTCCTTCTCCCTCTATCTTCTACCTTATCCTACTCTTAAATGCTTTAGATCTTGGCATCTCTGTGTACCAAAAGGTAGGAAATTAGCTACACTACAGGTCAGATCTGTCCTTTCTATAGCCACTAGCTCAATTCCATTTGACTCTGTACTTCTGGAACCTAATAGTTTTCCCCTGCTATCACTTTTACTCTAGTCAAATGTAGCAACCCATACCCACAAAGCTTCCTTCCCAGGGAGGTTGAAGAGACTAGAAAGCTGCAGTTCTAATTCACCTATTGCTTCTACCTGCCTAGGATTGGGTCTCCCTCCCTCTTTCTCTATACTACTCTCTACTCACACCCCCAAACCACTCACCAGTTTGCTAGTCTTTGCAGCTGTCTCAGCTCCCTCTGTAGAAAGCAAACAGAAACAAAGCATGTGTTTGTATATAGAGCTGGGTCAGAGAATATCATGGTGGGGTAGGGGGAGATATAACAAGGAAATATGGTAGTGATGGAAAAATTTCAGTATTCACTATGGCCCCTTGTTAAAGAGGAAAAGAGCTGGGACTTCTGGATATGAGGAGGCAGCTTAAGTGGGTGGTTGTTACCTCTTTTGAGGACTTTTGATGCAGAAGAATCAGGAGTCTCTGGGGAAGTAGTATCTGCTCCATCTTCAAATACCTGGATCTGAAACCACAGAAGACTCAATACAGTCAGACCAAGAATAACTGTAATATGGGCCCCTCCCCAGTCCCCAAACAAGCCACAGTATAGGGCAAGTTTCCTAAGGACGGGTCACCAATCTTCCCTCCACTATTACTTCCCATTCTCCCAACAGAGGCTTATGCCCACACCAAGTGCACATGCAACAGATATATGTGCATGTATGCATGCGCATGTGTGCATGTGCGCTCGCATGCACACGCACACACACACACACACACACACACACACACAGATGGAGTACCTGGGATTGCCGCACAAAAATGCCATGTCCTTCATCACAAGTGAAATACTTCCTTCCTTGGACAGTTCCATCATTTTTGCCCTTTGCTTCATCCAGGATAACGCCTACCCATTTGCCAGTGGCAAAGAGTGTGGCTCCAACATAGGCCACAGTGCCTCGGTGGCCTTTTCCAATCACCTCCACACGGGATCCTACCCAAAGAGGCCGGGCACTTGCCTCTGCACTCATCCTGCTGCCACTGGGCGTCTGAAAAAAAAGGCACACACAGAGTTAGAGGCCTCAGACCAAGGTGGCATCCTAATGCATAAGAAATGCCCCAGCCAAGATCCTGGACTAAAAACAAACAAACAACAACAACAAACAATTTTCTCTTGAGCTCCATTCTCGGGGTGAGGTTAGCCCCCAAACTTCCCTTCTGAAAATGTCAGTGATATGTCTAAGAGTTAGCCAAATTCTTCTGGAATCTGTTAGAATTTTTAGTTTATATTTAAAATTTATAAAATCAGAATTCATTGATAGATCTGTGAGTGTCACCACATGATTACTTTCTCAAGAGCACTGCCCCTGCACAGAGGAATTAAGCTCAAGCAAATCACTCAGTTTAGACCAGGCTCCCTATAACCAATGCCCTGACTCAGGAGCCCAAGTTGAGTGGGTGACCCTATAGAAGCCTGCTTCCCTCTCCACTTCCATCACTTCTGGAATTCAAATGGCTCTCTCAGGTCTCTCCCCTTCAGAGGCACATAACTGTGTCTCTTTTCAGGACCCCAGGTCATACCACTTCTTCCTGATCTGATTCCTCTCACTCCCATCCACATACCCACTATGAAACTTCTGATGCCTCACCTGCAACCCATTCAACCATCCAACTTCCTTCTTCATGGCCTGCATTCTGTTGTCTACTCTCTACCCTAAGCTCTGGAGATCCTTTCCCCATGCTATCTTGTTATGAAAAGAAAAATATAGGCCAAGTAAATAACGTACCTCAAATTTGTCCCTCATTCTGTGTTCAGACTCTGCCTAGTGGTTCAAATGGATTTATGGGCACAGATGGGCAAAGCAAAGAAATAGACTAAGATACTGTCCTTGGGAAGCTCTCAGCTTCTGACATACCCGTGATGACAAGACACAACATTAAATTAGGTCCCAAATTGGCCTATGGTTTAGAAGAAAATCACACCTAAGCCATTTTTAGCAATAGCAGCTCCATGAACCAGGTGCCTTGTAACAAAAGATATCATGAGGCAAGAAATTACACCATAGTCCTGAAGATTCCACGGGGCTCTCTTCTGATACCCACCACTTGGCTTCAGAACACAGCCCTGCCAGAATCCAAGAAGAATCAGGATACTTCCCAGCCTGTCACTCTCTAACTCCCTTCCCCAGAGAGCTTATCCAGGAAGACAGGGACAGAGCTCCCAAGGGATTCAGGACCCCAAGGACAACAAGGTGTATCTCATAACAAAGGAAACTGCCAGTGACATCAAGGCAGACTCAAACTCAGAGACTCCCCGCACCTCCCAACAAGCCTCTCAGAACCAGGAGGACACAACAGTGGGTACAGATTCAATCTGAGACAGAAGAAAGAGAAAGCAAGTGACAAACAACAAAGCAGTTCTAAAGAAGGGCCTCACTTTAAGGCCTTTCTGACCCATCAACCACATTCTGAGTCTCCAAGGTAGTCTGGTCCCCCTCAGGAACCCCTAACCTGGGTACCAGGTAGAGTCAGAGGTTAGGCCTTGCCAGTAACCATTAGGGCCCCACTCTAGGTAAGCCTGTGTAGTCTGCCACCATCAGGCTTCAAGGGCTCCTTAGAAACAGTCTGTGGGTGCCTCCAGCTGAGTTCCAGCCTATCTCCCAGCCCCCACAGCAATGATGTCCACAGACACCCAGGCCTTTTCCAGAAGCCCTCCCAGGGCCCATCCCAGATTAGGGCCACTTACCCGGTTATACACATGCCTCTTGCTCTGGGCCATGCTGCTCACCAGGCCTCTACTCCCTCCCCCAGCTGGCCAAAGACAGAGGAAAAAAAGCAGAAACCTAGGCAGGAGGGTCAGGGCGCTGGGCCCTCATGGACTGACACAGGAACCGTCAAGCACAGCTCTCCCCAGTCCATGGGCCTCACTCAGCTGCCTACCACCTACCGGGGTAGAGGTGGAGGCAGTGATGGGGGCTGAGGAACAAGTCCCCTCTGCTGCCTGAGGATTCCTGAACCCAGAGATACCGAATCCTGCTTGCCAGCTGATGAGTCTCACTCTGCGCTAGTGCTGCTCTAGACTTGTCAGGAACAGTGCAAGCCTCTGGGTCCTAGTGCTCCCCTGCTTCACCTAGGCCAGACAAGAGAGGCAAGGAACCAGACAGGCTCACCCACAGACTCTCAGCATTCACCTCTAGAATATACTATCTTAGAGTTGGAAGCAGTCTTGACAATTCCTCCTAGCCTGTATCCCCTCACTATCACTTTCCCTCCTGCCCCTGGACTATGAGACCTCAGCAGGCTCACAAGCATCAATTAACATTTTAAAATGGTCAGCTACCTAAAGCCTCCACACAGACAAAATAAAGAGTCTCATCTAATCTATGGCTCCCCTGGCTGCAATATGGACCTAGATACCCTGGGCTTAGGGATACTTATCTTCCTTCACTGGCAGAACAGTAACTTCCCCTACGCCACTCTCAAATATAGACCAGATAGCTCAACAACAGAATGATAGCTAAGAGAAAGAAACAGGTCCCTCAAACACCTCTCCATATCTTCAATCCTGACCAGACCCCTAGGAAACCATCTCTCTCCTTCCTTGAAAAATCTCCATGTTACCACCTTCCTTCAGTCACTATTACACAGGTGGGGAAAGCCAGGCAGGCCCCAACAGTGTGGACCACACATGTTTACAGTACTTATGTCTACAGAGCACCTTCAAACATTTTATAGATACATGGTTAAGTATACTGTTTTTGGACTCAGGTTGCTTTCCTGGTTATATCATAAATTTGGTGTAGTTACTTTAATTTTTTTTTAATAGTACTGGGGATTGAACCCAGGAGCACTCTACTGAGTTACATCCATAGCCCTTTTCTTTTTATTTTGAGACAGTTACCCAGGCTGGCCTCCAGAATTTTCCTGCCTCGAGCTCCAAAGTTACTGGGATTACAGGTATGCACCATACCAAGCTTGGTCTCGTTATTTAGCATCTTTGTGCCTCTTTTTCTGCATCTGTCAAGTGGAAACAATCAAAGAATCTATTTCAGAGAGGTATTGTGAGGATTAGCTGAGAAAATCCACTTAAAATTTTTAGGACAGTGGCTGGTATTTAATAAGTGGTCAATAAAAGTTAGTTAAGGGCTAGGGGCAGTGGCGCACACCTGAAATCCCAGGAGCTCAGAAAGCTGAGGCAGGAGGATCACCAGTTCAAAACCAGCCTCAGCAAAACTGAGATGCTAAGCAACTTAGTGAGACCCTATCTCTAAATAAAATACAAAATAGGGTTGGGATGTGGTTCAGTGGTCCAGTGCCCCCGAGTTCAATCCCTGGTACCCCCCAAAAAATAATAATAAAGTTAGTTAAGAACATTATCATCATCATAGTTGGACATGGCAATGACCCCACAGAGAGGTAGACCAGGGATGATACTGATAAGGAAACAGATTTAGAGAATTAAGCAAATTCCCTGAAGTTAAACAGAAGATCAGAAGTGGAACCAAAATCTGACCCAGAGCCCTCTGTGCTTTCTACTGCCTTTCACTGTTCCCATATACATATCTAGGCTTCCAAGGCCATGTACATTCTTCAGACCATGCTGCCTTCAAAAAGTTGGAAGCAGGGGCTGGAGTTGTAGCTCAGTGGTAGAGTGCTTGCCTAGCATGTGTGAGGCACTGGGTTCAATTCTCAGCATCACATATAAATAAATAAAGGTCCACTGACAACTAAATAAAATATATATTTTTTTTAAAGTTGGAAGCACCCAGATCTAAGAACAGCCTCATAACACATCTATATATAGTTTATTGGGAGCTTTTATTCCATTATATAATGGAAATATATGCCATACCTACATTAGTGTTATATGGATTAAAATTAAGTGCCATGGGTTGGGGTTGTGGCTTAGAGGTGGAGCACTCGTCTAGCATGTGTGAGGCATTGGGTTCGGTTCTTAGCACCACATAAAGTAAAAAAAAGACACTGTGTCCACCTATAAGTAAAAAATAAATATTAAAAAAAAAGATTAAGTGCACAAAAGTATTTTGTAAAAAGTACCAAAACTGCAGAAGTATGAAGAATTATTACCTGCCAGGATACTAGATGGTATATAAACCTTAAAATTAAATGCACAAATAATAAATATTATAAGAAACTGCAGATAAAAGTGAACTAGAAAGAAAAGAGGTACATATGAGATTTGGGGAGTACTTTGTGTGTGTGTGTGTGTGTGTGTGTGTGTATGTGTGTGTATGGGCTGGCTATGTGGAAAGGAAAGGCCTACAAAGCACTGTAAGCTGTGAACAAAGCATGAGTAGAGACTGAAATAATTCTGCTTGAAATATTAAAAGAAGACTAGCTTAGCTGAAGTGAAGAATTCTAGATGAGTCTATCAAACAATAAGCCTTCTGAAGCAGAGCCTACAACTTCTCTTTTTTATGATACGATCATCCTTAGCTCCTAGAGTCAAATATTTATTGAATACATAAACACAGAGATGTACCAGGAGGTAAGTATAGATAGGCAGGGAGTATAACATCAGGCAGAGATGGATGGATTGGATCCAATAACAACAGGAAGCTGGTCTTACTCCTGAGCAGTAGAGTGGCATAGTGAAACTATTTAAGGAAAAATCAAACTGATGGCTTATGCAGGATATAGTGGAGGCAGGCGCAACTTGGCAAAGAGAGGATTACAGTAAGGAGGCTGTTGCAATAATGAACCTTGTTGGTGGGATCTGAATAAATATCATAAGAGAGAAGAAGGGGCCAATTGAAATATAGTACCAAAAGAACCCTGAAAAGGCTCTGTGATGGATCAGACACAAGGAAAGAGACAACAGGCCTGAGCTCTGGAGACAGACCTGGATACAGCTTTGATTCCCGTATTTCCTCACCTGGGCAAGCTATTTAATTTTCTGAGTCCCAGTTATCTGACTTGCAAAAAGGAGGAAATAATGCTACCTCATAGCAATGTTGTATGGAATAAGACTTAATTAAAGAATTTAGCACAAAATATGTGCTCAATAAATTGTAGATATTATCTTCATTATTGCAACTGTATGTGTTGCAATAATGATGACTTACACATGATAGAAACTCAGATGTTGCAAGGAAAAAATGGATAGATGATGAATGTAAAAACTAGTAAATGAATAAAGAAATTGGGAGTTTTCAAGCTTGAGTAAAAACGTAGCAATTAAGACTACAATATTAACAGAACTGGGGAAATGGGAAAGGAAACTGAGCATATTAGATGAGAGAAAATAAGTCTTGTTCTCAGGCTTTCTCTGGGCAAATTTAAATATGTACACTAACATACTTATATTTCACTACCTCCTTCAAATATGAACTGTGAGATTGCTAGTAGTTACAGACTAAGGTTAGTAGAATGCAGGGTAGGGTGAGATTATAAAAAGATAGCCTGAGGGACCCTTGTAGTGATGACACTTCAGAATTTGGTGTTAATGTCAATGGCCTGGCTGTGATGCTGTACTACAGTTTTGCAAGATGAAAACCATCAGGAGAAACTAATAAGGGTATGTGCAATCTCTCTGTAGTTTCTTACAACTACATGTCAATGTATTCATTATCTCAAAACAATCAAACCAAAAGCCCAAACAGACTCCATTATCTCCACTCTATAGGTGACAGAACTGAAGCTCTGAAGTGAACAACTTGCCCATTTCTAACTGGCCGGAATAATTTCTACCTTGCTTTTACTGGCACCCCAGCATCCCTTGTTACCTTGATCTACTCTTGTCTCACTTGATCCCGGACTAATTCACTATCTACTTTCTTTGATCCCAATCCTGGAGGAGATGGCTTGAAACCCAGGCAGTCTGATAGCAGGGCAAAACTGTATATATCTAAAAGCACTAGTAACAACAACAAAAAAAAAAAAGTGTGGATGTTAGCCCCTCGGAAGTCAGAATGGGAAAGGGACTGCTTACTGTGAGGAGAATAGAGGGTGGGGGACTAAAACTGGATTCTAGAAACCCAGGACAATTAGCTTTCAGAGCCTTTTGTTACTCAGTCCCACTCCTTTATCTACCTTATAGATCTCATACAATAGAGGACTTCCCTAAATAGACTTCCCTGCCTTTTCAGTTCTTTATTATCCCCGGAAATGCCTGAAGCCCACTCCTAATCTGAATGTAGCTATCCCATTCCCAAAGTATTCCTTTCCCTGAGAAAGGCCCAAGGATTTTCAGGCTTACCTCCAAGAGTCAGGAAGGAAAGCTACACAGTACACCTAATTAAACTTCAATATAGAAGCTCTGCAGAAAAGCAAGAGATTTTCAGCCCTATGCTCAAAAACAGTAACACCCCCTCCCCCAATGAGAGCAGAACTTAGCCAGTTTTGAAGTTCCTGGTGGTTTCTCCCCCTGAATCAAGTAGCAGGTTCCTGGCACTAGGACCCTGCAGACAGGGAACCCTGAGCCTGCGCTCTAAAGAGAGAGATGCACCATTTCACAACTTCAGCAAAAGCCAAAGCAGCCAACAAAGCCACAGCCACCTCAGCTGTGCTGGGCTCTACTGGATGTGCTGGGCTCTACTGTTTGAGCAGCTCATCGGCCACTCCCCAGAAGCAGATCACTCGGTCTTTCCCTTTTTAAACCCACGTCATCATCTGATCGTATTAGAAATCAATCTCAAATACCATGCAAAGGCGTATCCATGGCAACCTCCAGAGGAAGGACACAGAGATGATGCTCCAGTGGCTGCAGCAGAAAAAGGTAAGACAATTTCTCTTCTATCCATGCTAGTCCACCATTCTCCCCTTTCACTCAAGTCAGGTGTGTATGTTACTTGCAAATCCTATCTATCACACTAACTAGGAAAACACATAAGGTGAGTTAATAATCATTATGTTATTATATAATGTTGTAGGTCTGCCTAGTTCCATAAGTGAATGGTAGGAAAAAAATCTTTTTCTGGGTGATGGGATGGGAATAAGTTCTCTCTTCTTATTTACTGTCTCAGGTGTATCAGCCTGCAATACTTGACAAATCACTGTCAGTCACTTGTCTTTCTAATCGGAATGCTGTTGAAATAACTCGGGGATTTCAGAGTTCCCCTACATACTTACAAAAAGCTGGCAGCAACACTGACCAATGCCCTGCCCATTCATGCCTCTATCATGCTCAGAGACTGGCTCTTAGCAGCCTCAAGGTCCAGAAAACAGGAATTGGAATTAAATTTCTGCCTTGGATGCCTCAAAGAAGAAATTTCATTTCTGCAGAGAAAGGTCTGACAATCATAAGTACTGCCAAGTCTAAGTAATCTTCCATGCCTCAATTTCCCTTTCTGTAATATAGGGTTATAACAATACCTTTTTCTAGGGTATCATTGTAAAAAGCAAATGAGAGTGCCTGAGAAGCACTGAAAAAAGTGCCTGATATATAATACACTCAATATATGATAGCCTTTATTATGAGGAAAGAGGAGGAGAGGCCTATAAATGTGGAATTTCAGTCCAAAGGGTATTCTGCACTATTGGAGCTTATCTCAATTCTATTTTCTTTCTCTTTCCTCTGAACAGTTCTTTCAAGCTACTTCTTCCACTTTCAAGTCCCTATTCCTGATGGACCTCATACAAGTGCCCTTATCCCTTAGTAAATAAACGTGTTGAGAAAGAAAACTGAGCCTACTAGGTAAGAATTCCTTTGCAAATTAGATATATCTGCATTCATCATTGCCTCTTTCAATGTAAATTCTATCTTTTCTTCCATCATTTCTCTTCAATGGAAATCATGTACCTCTCTTTTCCAGCCAACCCCTCCACTCTAAGGACCTGATTTAACAATCATCTCCTCTAGTGCCTTCAGTAACACTCCTTCTACTAGCTCTAACACATCATCAGAAGACCATGTTCTTCTAGTTTAGGCAATACTATTCTAGGAAAAACTGAATATAATCCTTGTCACCTCCTGTGCAAGCCACCACCATCTCTATTCTTCCCTTCCCTGCCTGAAGGGACTACTGAAAGTGAGTATGTATGTACTCCCTATTCTCAGTTCTCATCTACACTGCAATCCACTGCAATCTGGCTCCAGCCCTACCACTCTACTGATGTTGTTCACACTTAAAAGAGTTCTAGTGACTACAATCTCCTTACTACTTAAACTCAAAGTTAATTTCCTAAGCACATCCTACTTGACCTCTCTGAAGCAGCCAAAACTGCTAACCACTACTCTGGAATTTTCTCCTTTCCTAGCTTCCTGGGCAATATTCTTTCTTACCTTGAACACCAATCCCTCTCATTTTTGTCCTTTCCATCCTTCCATAAATGTGGCTGTGAGAGTTCACCCATCCCCACAACTTCAACTTCCACCTACACCCACCACCACTCCGAGGCAGAAAGTCTCTGCTGAACCTCAAACCCATATCACTACCTGTCAGCTAAATACCAAACACCATTCAAGTTCAACATGACCCAAAACAGGCTTGATATCTTCCACCTCAAAGAAGGTTCCTCTTCTATATTCCCTCTTCGCTACTGGCACCACTATCCACCAAAAATAGAAAACTGCGTCATCCTCAACAACTCTTTCTTGTTCTCAACAACCAATTAGTCATTCATTACTCAGTTAACTCAGTTAATTCTGTCTCTGCTGTTTCCCTCAGATTTGTCCCCCTTCTCTCCAGTTCCACTGACTTAATCCTGAGTTTAGTCCTATATTACATCCATGTTATTACAAGAGCCTCCCAATATCCCTGATCCTGATTTCAACCCTTCATTCAATTTCCACAGATGGCTTCCCAAAATGCAAACATGTCACTCCCTGTCTAAAAACCTTCAGTGGCTTCCCTGCCCACAAAATTGAATCTTCTTAGCACAGCACTATAGACTAATAAAAATCTGGCTTCATCATGAATCCAGTCAAACCAATCACCTCTCCTTTGATCCCCAAATGCTCTTAAGTTCCAGTCACTTGAATCTACTTAACTTTTCCCTTACACCTCTGCAAAATTAAAAATATTACCAGAACCATTCTCCCTCCTTATCCTTCAAGACTCAACTTGGTAATCATCTCATTCCTGAAGACTCTCCTACCTTCTCCATGTAGTTAGTCATTTCCTCCTCTGCCCTCACAACAGCACCTTGGACATACCTTACATAGCACTTTGGACTATACCAAATTTTATTTAAAATATTATATGCTTTATCCTATTATGAATTCATCCAAGACACAGAATTTTACCCATCCCAGGATCTAAGCACTGAACACAGTGCTTTGCAGAGAAGGCACTCACTGTAGAATAGAAGCTCATACCAACACCAGGCTCTAGATAAATAAATTGGCTCTAGTTTTCCCAGAGAGTAACACTACCCTAAAAGACAACCATGGAGGGAAGGGGAGATATCTGTGTCTCTGTCTCTAACACACACCATCACCACCACCACAGTAGGTACAGCTCTTTCCTCTCCAGATAGGAGCCTAATAAGCTAAAACTGCACTGATAGCCCCAGGTCCTATGGAATTTGATCATGACACTAAATCTCAATCTTGTATGCTTCCAGGGTAAAAGAACCATAAAGAAGGATCTAGGTGATGTACAGATTCTGGGAAATTAGGCTCTAAGGGCAGCAAGGGCCCTTGCTCTTCTGCAGTGAAGCCCCTAGAAGATATAAAGGAGCTTGGGGAGGTCACACTGTACACCTAAACTGTCCATCATCCACGCTCAACCAGTACCAGCCTAAACTTTGAAAGGAAAATGATATTAAGTCAGAATCTCTAAGAAACTCTAAGATGGCAAAGACGTGAAGATACATTTGAATCAGGCAATCTCTCAGTCTCTTATCTCTTTATCTCTTCAGGGACAATGAGGACCCAGTTTCCATTTTCCTTCATATGGGACAAATATCCCAAGTTACCCCCAGAAACACCTAGTAACTACAGATAGGGCAAGCAACCTGGAATTATCTACTATAATCTCACCCACTTGTAACTCCAGAAAGCCACTAGCAATGACAGAGCTGGCAGAGCAAAACCTAAAGTGGCAGCCATCAATGTTATTATGATTCTCCCAACTATTTTGACTCCTCCCTAGAAACTTCTTTGTACCCTCCATCCAGTCAAGCCTAACTTATCAATTCTTCCTTAGTATTACCTCCTGCATCCTTCCTTTCTCCTTTCTTCCTTTGGTCTGCTATTTAGTAGTTTTGAAAATTAAGGCAAATAATTTATTCTTTTTGGTGCCTCATCTGTTGCTCTGCCTAATTCAAAGGATTATTCAATCAAATGAGATCATGCCCATGAAAAATTCTGTAATCTGTTATACATAAAAAGGCATCATTGTAATCATCAATCTACATCTATTATTGATAATGTGAAGCCTGACTCCTCTTCTTTCCTTTCTCATTTCCAACTACTTTATATACAACAGTAAGACAAATATATCCTCTAAAAGACTGCTCTGTCCACATATTCATCTTCTCAACATCTTTCACTGCCATCCCATTTCTTTCCCATTAATCAAACAATCCTGAATTTGACGTATGCAGTCTCATCTCTGCACCACTGTCAGTTTAGAATGATTCCTCTGGTCTTGCAAGCCACACCCATCCTTCAAAGTCAGGCTAAAGCCCCAATACATGCAGAATAAGGAAAAATTTACAAAAGAAAGTTCTTAAACATGATGGAAAAATTAAAGACAGTTCATTTTGAATTAAAAAAAAAAAAGGTAGAAATTGCTGGGCACAGTGCGCCGCCTGTAATTGCAGCAGCTCAGGAGGCTGAGGCAGGAGGATCGCAAGTTCAAAGCCAGCCTCAGCAAAAGCAAGGCACTAAGCAATTCAGTGAGACCCTGTCTCTAAGTAAAATACAAAATAAAGCTAGGGATATGGCTCAGTGGCCAGGTGCCCCTGAATTCAATCCCCTTAACTCCTCCCCAAGAAAAAGAGATAGAAATAGCTGTCACTGATATTTTTTGAGTCAGCTTTTTAGAGGGATTACTTTTTTTTTTTATTATTCTAAGAGATAACCTAAAATCAATAGGATGGAAGTTGCAGAGATGTGTTTTAGTAACCTGAAGAACATTTTTATTGTGCTATCCCAATAATAAAATCGGAAGCTTTCTATCTAGTTAATTCCTATTAGAAATGTTTAAGCCAAATTACAAAATTTGGTAAACTGACAATAAAATACTTTATACAGAATTCACTATCACAAGTAGAACTGGAGTAATAGCATGTTAGATCTGAAAGGAGCCTTAGAGATCTCCCGGTTCAGACTCCTATTTTAAGGCCTGGACCGATGAAGTGACTCACCCAAGGCAGCAGTTTGTTCTTAAGGACAGGAAGCAGAAAATGATCTCTAACTGTTAATCCAGTAATTTACACCCTTGCTTCTCAGAGTGTGGTCCACAAAATAGTAGCATTATCATTACCTGGAAACTTTTTAGAAATGCATAACCCATGGAATCTGTATTTTAACAAGACCCCATTAAATGTCTGCATCATAAAAGTTAGAAAAGCACTGGCTTGTACTGCCCCTTCCAGTGAATTTCTAATTCAGATACTGCATTTCCCAAACTGTACCAAACATTAAACAGAGGTATAACCCAAGAAAAATAGTATTTCCCAGTAAACTCTGGGAAACTCTCCATATATACCCCCAGATGGAAATTCACAGTAAATATCACTAGCATACTGAAGGTTCTGAAATAGTTTGAAGTAGAGAAAACTTTAACCAGGAATTTTCTTAACACATTTGAGCAAAAATGGGTTTAAAAAATAACAGTAGTAATGAAGTTATTATCTCTTTTAACATCCCGCAGCTCAGGCTCTGGCAATATACCAGGCAAAGAATGTCAACCTCTACCTAACAGCTCTTGGACTCTCAGTACTTTAAGTATACCAGAGTAGCAAACGGTCAGTAAAGGCTTGCTGCTGTCTTCACTGCAATAAATGAGGGTAAGTTTCTAAATCTCTGTGTCTTTAAAAACAGCAGTTCCTCGTCTGTGTGATTTACCTGTCTGTGGTTCTGCCTGAAATCGGGAGATGTGCAAGATGACTTTTCAAGAGTCATCACGCCAACAGTTAAGGCGGACCCCCGTAGAGGGGGTTCACACACACCAAACCCATATGTAGACCCTGATGCTTGAGTCCTCTAATTTTTCCCCCGTTTGAGACAAATTCCTCAACCATGTGCCCACAGGAAACCTGTGGCTTGGTATGGGTTCAGGGATGCCTCAGACGCTCCCGAGAAAAGAGGAGGACCCTTGCAGTTCTGGAGGAACTTTGAGGCACAGGCACTTTGGCCCAGGTCGAACACCAGGCTGAAGAGCTCAGGGGTAGGTCGAGCCTGGGTTCAAACATCCAGACCACAGCGGGCACCCACCCCTGCCGCGGCCCAACCCTGCCTGTCCCCGTCACACACCCGGCTCTGTGCAGCGCCCTAGGCCAGCGCCGAACCCACAGCCCAATGCGAGAACCTCACGAACATGTGGAGGGCGGACAGCAGACAGCAGGCAGAATTACCGCCTTCGTACCTGTCCTGTCAGGGGCTCCGCGCCCTCTTCGGGCCCCACCGGCGACCGACGCCCAAGACCCGGCGAGCCCCGCCCCGCCGCCCCGCCCTCGTGGGCTGCCCGACGCGCCGCCCGACCCTCCAGACTCACTTCAGAACCCCTCGTCCCAGAAACCCAGGGGCGTTCTGAATTTACAGAAAACACTACTCTTTTCCGCAGTACCCGCCTGGCTTAGAATTGGTCGCCAAGCTCGGCGGAGAAAACATCGATCAGGCACACAGCTGGACAACTAGGGCATGATAAGCGCATGCGCAGTGAGCCTGGGAAGCTGATTAGGACCTTCGTTGAGAGGTGCGTCGTGGCCAGCGCCCTCCGTCGGCGAAGGGAAGACTGTGAAGAAGTTTTGGAGAACCTTTTACAAGCTTTTGAGTGCTAAACTGCCAGTTAAAACAGTAGCAATAAAACATATTTTGTTGGCTAGGTTGGAGAAAAACATAAATTTTGCTGCTACTCAGTGTCAGCCATCATGTGTGGATGGAAACATTCTCATGCCTTTTTGATGGTAATGTAAAATAATTCAAATTTTCATAATGGCATTTGGAGCTTTTATATTCTAAAAAATTAAACTTCTTGACTCAGTGTGCCCGCTTCTAATAATGTAACCTAAATAAATAACCAAATAAGTTTGCAAAAATGTTTGTATAAAGATGTTGGGAGAGCCAGGATTTTACACACATGGGCTCGAATTCTAACTGCAATTTACTAGCTAGGTGAGATCTTGGGCCAATTACCTAACTTCTCCGTGCCTCTGTTTCCTCAATTTGTAAAGGAGGCTGTTAATGATCCTCGTTTGAGGATGTGATGATAGTATCTATTTCACCTGATTGTTAGGAGAATGGAGTGAATCTGAGTTTGAAATATAACTATTACAAAGATATGTTTGTCTTGGTAATCTCAAGTTCAAAACAACCCAAAATATACATAACATTGATGGTGGGTGGGAGTGAGAGGTAATGTTGGAGGGATGAATTGTTCACCTCTCTACTACTCATCCTCCCCCCCCCCATTTCACTTTCTACATTTTTAAAATTATTCTGAATGAATAATATTTCCATATGGTTCAAAAATCAAAATAAATGGGCCTGGTGGCCTATGCCTGTAATCCCAGTGACTTGGGAGGCTGAGGCAGGAGGATTCCAAATTCAAAATGAGCCTCAGCAATTTAGAGAGGCCTTAAGCAACTCAGAGAGACCTTGACTCAAAAAAACAAAACAAAACAAAACAAAAACATAAAAAGGGCTGGGAATGTGGGTCTGGATTCAATCCCTGGTACCAAAAAATCATCATCGTCCTATCATCATCAAAATAAGATTTAATACACAATGGAACATTTTTCAGCATTAAAAGAGAATAAAATCATGGCATTTGCAGGTAAATGGATGGAGTTGGAGAATATAATGCTAAGTGGAGTTAGCCAATCCCAAAAAAACAAATGCTGGATATTTTATCTGATTTATATTGGGGTTGGGAGGGGAAGCATGTGAAGATTAGATGAACCCTAGATAGGGCAAAGGGAAGGGAGGGGGCAAGGGGTATAAAAAAGATGGTGGAATGAGATGGACATCATTTCCCTAAGTACATGTATGAAGACACAAATGGTGTGAATATACTTTGTATACAACCAGAGATATGAAAAAGTGTGCTCTATATGTGTAATATGAACTGTAATGCATTCTGCTGTCATATATAACAAATTAGAATAAAAAAATTTTAAAAATAATATTAAAAAATAATAAGATTCAAAAGTATGTACTTAGAAAACAACCTTCAACCTTTCTTCAAACCTACTCCATCATTCTTGCCTACTGTAGGTAGGTAAGTCTTATTGGTAGTGTCTTATTCATATCCTCAGTGGTTTATTTAAATATGAGCACAAATATATTGTCTCCTTCTTTCTTCCTTTTTTTTTTTTTCTTGGTACTGGGGATTGATCCCAGGGGTACTTTACCACAGAGCTATAGCCTCTATCCCCAAACCTTGTTGTTTTAATTTTGAGAAAGGGTTTCACTAAGTTGGTGAGGCTGGCTTCAAATTTGCTATCCTCCTGCCTCAGCCTCCCCAGTTGCTAAGATTACAGACATGCTCCAACCCCACCAGGCTTCCTTCTTTTTTGTGTGTGCAAAAGGTAATACACTATGTTTACTTGTACTTTGTTTTCTTCACTTAACAATATATCCTAAAGCTAAATCAGTACATTAGAGGTCTTCCTCATTCATTTTCCCAGCTCTATTGTATGGACACACTTAATTTATTAACCAGCTTCCTCTAGTTGGATACTTTGTTTCTAGTCTTTTGCTGTTACAAACAAAGTTGTAATGAAACTCTGTGTCCATACACATTGCATGTGTAAGCAAACTTACCTGTAAGATATATCTTGGTCAAATAATAAATGCATTTATAATTTTAGAAGAAATGACCTCCATCTCCTTCAATGAAAGAGAAGTGATATAAACTCAGCGCCCAGAGGTACATGCCTGTAATTCCAGTGACTCTGGAGATGGAGACCCAGGTTTGCAAATTAGAAGTTAGAAGCCAACCTCAGCAATTTATTGAGACCCTGTCTCAAAAAAAAAAAAGACTGAGACAGGGAATGTAGGTCAGTGGTGAAGCTCCCCTGGGGGTGGGGGGGGGGAGAGGCAAGGAAAGGGAAGGGAGAGAAAGAAATAGTATAAAATATAAATTGAAAAATTTTAAAAGGCACTACAACCAAGTGCACTGATGCATGCTTGTAAAATGCAGCAATCTGGAGTCTGAGGCAGAAGGATTGCAAGTTTAAGACCAGGCTCAGCAAATTGACAGATCCTGTCTCAAAAAATGTAAAAGGGCTAGAGATATAGCTCAGTGGTTAAGTGCTCCTGGGTTCAATCTCCAATACCAAAATAAATAAATAAGTTTTAAAAGGGAAGACCACTACATATACATATTTGTTATTTTGGTAAAATATACATACACTTTGCTAATTTAACTATTTTATAAAGTATACAGTTCAATAGCATTAACATTTTTGTACAATTATCACTTCCATTCATCTGCAGAACATTTTCATCTTTCCACACTAAAACTGTACCAAATAAGGCCAGACACAGTGGTGTACCCCTGTAATACCAGAGGCTCAGGAGGAAGAGGCAAGTTCAAAGCCAGTCTTGGCAATTTAGCAAGACCCTAAGCAACTTAGCGAGACTCTGTCTCAAAATTAAAATAAATAAATAAAAAATGTACCAAACTAACTCCCCATTCTTCCCTTTCCCAACCTCCAATAATTATCATTCTTTGTCTTGATGAATTTGATTATTCTAAGCACCTCATATAAGTAGTAGAATCATACAATATTTTTTCTTTGATGCCTGGTATATTTCACTTAGCAAATGTCTTCAAAGCTAATCCCTATTGTAACAAGTGTCAGAATCTCATTCCTTTTTAAGGATTGATTAATATTCCAACATATAAATATACCAATTTTTTATCCATTTTTCCCTCGAGAGGTATTTGGGTTGTTTCCACCTTTTGGCTATTATAAATATGCACATTTTAAAAACAAACATACATATCCCACTCACCCCATTCCCCAAATTCCTTCTCAAAGAAACTATTAATGCTTGGTTGTTGTTGTTGTTGTGTGTGTGGTTGTGTGTGTGGTTGTGTATGTGTGTGTTGTCCCAGAGTAAGACTTTGGAAACGTATGCATTTTAAATGCAAATAACAGCTCCCTGTGAACACTGTACTGAACCTTGCTTTTATCCCTACTGAACAATCTGGATAATATGTCTTGGAGGTTTAAAGGTCATCCTATTACTACATTGAGATTAGCATGCCTTGTTCTATATGGGGATATATATTTATATCTCGGCATGTATATGTACGTGTGTGTATATATATGTATGGATATATATACACACACATATATGTGTATATGTTTATGACTGGAACAACCTTTAACAGATGTGCTGAGTTTGGGATGTGAAGCTACCAGGCCTTGGATGGAGATGGAACACAGGAAAAATTCAAATGCTGTTCAGCAGCATGAAAGGGAGGACCCACTGAATCTAAAGGACAGGTCATGGGCTGGGGTTGTGGCTCAGCGGTAGAGCACTCGTCTAACACATGCAAGGCCCTGGGTTGGATCCTCAGCACCACATAAAAATAAACAAAGTATTGTGTTCAACTACTTCTAAAAAAACAAATAATTGTAAAAAATAAAATAAAGGACAGGTCATGCTTATAAGAGAACTATTTGGGGCGGGGAGAGTGCTGGAGTTGTGGGTCAGTGGTAGAGTGCTTACCTGGCATGTGTGAAGCCTTGGGTTCACTCCTCAGCACCACATGTAAATAAATAAATTAAATAAATAAAAGATCCATTGACAACTAAAAAATATTTAAAAAAATAAAACATAACTATGGGAGGGGGATTGTTTGTTAATATATTGCATTAGGTTAAGTGGCCTGCAAGGGAAATTATACTGTCTTTGTCCTTTATATTGTTTCTTAATAGATGCTGTTTTAAGGGACCCAGCCAGTCTTTGGTCCCCTCTGATGAGGAGCCTGAATGACACCCCAAGGACTCCCAAACTGCTGTGTGGCTACAGCCCATTCCCCCAACCTATAATGCAGAACACTGAAGAATAGCTGTTCTCTTGGGGGTGAAATTCTAGGCATTATATGACATGGGAAAGCATCAGGGGAAGAAACCCCTCTCAGGAAGGAATACTATTTTCCAGAATGAGGCAGATTTTTAGGCTGCAAAGCTTGGAGAAGTGATGGATGAAGGAAGAGGGCAAATCAATGGTGACAAAGCCAAATGTGGAAGATGATAGATATAGGGGCAAGAAGTATCTAGATTAGAGCTGGAGTCATAGCACAATGGTAGAGCACTTGCCTGGCATGTGTGAGACACTGGA
Organism: Spermophilus citellus; assembly: GCF_964194105.1. Classification (NCBI taxonomy): domain Eukaryota; kingdom Metazoa; phylum Chordata; class Mammalia; order Rodentia; family Sciuridae; genus Spermophilus; species Spermophilus citellus. The sequence continues at coordinate 52,090,882 of NC_138193.1, read as the reverse complement.
TTTGATTCTCAGCACCACATAAAAATAAATAAAAGTAAAGGTCCATTGACAATTAAAAATAATATTTAAAAAAAAATAAGTATCTAGATATACCAACACCATCTAGTAGACATATGAAATTTTGAAATTGTCTTTAATTGATATACAAGCTAATAAATTTAAAGAAATTTTTGGAGAAAATTATTAAAATTAAATTTCACATGTCAGCCACATGTATAATTTCTAAAGACACAATTCTAAAAAGTAAAAAGAAACAAGTGAAGTTAATTTTAAATATATATATATTTAGGAGGGGTACCAAGGATTGAATCCTGGGGCACTGTACCACTGAGCTATATCTCCAGCCCTTTTTATTTTTAATTTTGAGGCAGGATCTTGCTTAGTTACTTAAGGCCTTGCTAAATAGCTGAGGCTGACTATGAACTTAAAATCCTCCTGGCTCAGCCTCCCAAATCACAAGGATTACAGATCTTTGCCACCAACCCTGACAACAATATATTTTACCCAATATTTTTACTAATATTTCCAAAATATTACCATTTCAATGTGCAATAATCATCAATATAAAAATACTATTGAAGTTGGGCATAGTGGCACACACCTGTAATCCCAATGACTTGGGAAGCTGAGGTAGAAGGATCCCAAGTTGGAGGCCAGCTTGGGCAATCTAGCAAGACCCTGTCTCAAAAAATAAAGAGGCTGGGGATGTAGCTCAGTGGAAGAATATCTCTGTGTTCAATCCCCCATAACATACACACACACACATACGCACACACACATACACACACACACACACACACACACAGTAAATGTTGGGATAGCTTTTTTTTTTTTAACTAAGTCTTTGAAATTCAGTGTGTATTTGCATTTATGGCACACATTTATTAAGATGTTATGATCACAACAGAATTTTTTTCAGTACTAAGTATCAAACACAGGCTCCCAAGCATACTAAGCAAGACCTCTCCCACTGAGTCACTCCCTAGCCCTGAAAATACTTTTTTTTCCATTTTTTTTCTTTTTTTTATTGGTTGTTCACAACATTACAAAGCTCTTGACATATCATATTTCATACATTAGATTGAAGTGGGTTATGAACCCCCAATTTTACCCCAAATGCAGATTGCAGAATCACGTCGGTTACACATCCACAATTTTACATAATGCCCTATTAGTAATTGTTGTATTCTGCTACCTTTCCTATCCCCTACTATCCCCCCTCCCCTCCCGTCCCATCTTCTCTCTCTACCCCATCTACTGTAATTCATTTCTCTCCTTGTTTATTTTCCCATTCCCCTCACAACCTCTTATATGTAATTTTGTATAGCAGTGAGGGTCTCCCTTCATTTCCATGCAATTTCCCTTTTCTCTCCCTTTCCCTCCCATCTCATGTCTCTGTTTAATGTTAATCTTTTCTTCCTGCTCTTCCTCCCTGCTCTGTTCATAGTTGCTCTCATTATATCAAAGAAGACATTTGGTATTTGTTTTTTAGGGATTGGCTAGCTTCACTAAGCATAATCTGCTCTAGTGCCATCCATTTCCCTGCAAATTCTATGATTTTGACATTTTTTATTGCTGCATAGTACTCCATTGTGTATAGATGCCACATTTTTTTTATCCATTCATCTATTGAAGGGCATCTGGGTTGGTTCCACAGTCTAGCTATTGTGAATTGTGCTGCTATGAACATCGATGTGGCAGTATCCCTGTAGCATGCTCTTTTAAGGTCTTCAGGGAATAGTCCGAGAAGGGCAATAGCAGGGTCAAATGGTGGTTCCATTCCCATCTTTCCCAGGAATCTCCAAACTGCTTTCCAAATTGGCCGCACCAATTTGCAGTCCCACCAGCAATGTACAAGTGTACCCTTTTCTCCACATCCTCGCCAGCACTTGTTGTTGTTTGACTTCATAGTGGCTGCCAATCTTACTGGAGTGAGATGGTATCTTAGGGTGGTTTTGATTTGCATTTCTCTGATTGCTAGAGATGGTGAGCATTTTTTCATGTACTTGTTGATTGATTGTATATCCTCCTCTGAGAAGTGTCTGTTCAGGTCCTTGGCCCATTTGTTGATTGGGTTATTTGTTATCTTATTGTCTAATTTTTTTAGTTCTTTGTATACTCTGGATATTAGGGCTCTATCTGAAGTGTGAGGAGTAAAAATTTGTTCCCAGGATGTAGGCTCCCTATTTACCTCTCTTATTGTTTCTCTTGCTGAGAAAAAACTTTTTAGTTTAAGTAAGTCCCATTTGTTGATTCTTGTTATTAACTCTTGTGCTATGGGTGTCCTATTAAGGAATTTGGAGCCCGACCCCACAATATGTAGATCGGAGCCAACTTTTTCTTCTATCAGACGCAGAGTCTCTGATTTGATATCAAGCTCCTTGATCCATTTTGAGTTAACTTTTGTGCATGGCGAGAGAAAGGGATTCAGTTTCATTTTGTTGCATATGGATTTCCAGTTTTCCCAACACCATTTGTTGAAGATGCTATCCTTCCTCCATTGCATGCTTTTAGCCCCTTTATCAAATATAAGATAGTTGTAACTTTGTGGATTAGTCTCTGTGTCCTCTATTCTATACCATTGGTCCACCCGCCTGTTTTGGTACCAGTACCATGCTGTTTTTGTCACTATTGCTCTGTAATATAGTTTGAAATCTATACCGCCTGATTCACACTTCCTGTTTAAAATTGCTTTTGCTATTCTGGGTCTTTTATTTTTCCATATGAATTTCATGATTGCTTTATCTATTTCTACAAGAAATGCCGTTGTAGCCCTGAAAATACTTGATATAGTTTAGATTTAGATTTCATAAAATTTAAAATAAAAAAATACATTCCAGCAGGGCTCAGTGGTACTTGCTTGTAATCCTAGAGACTCAAGAGACTGAGGCAGGAGGATCACAAGTTACAATCCAGCCTGGGCAACTTGGTGAGACCCTGTCTCACATAACAAAAAGGGCTAGAGATGTAGCACTCAGTAGAGTGCCCCTCTCAATTCAGCCCTCAGTACTGCAAAAACAAACAAAGAAAAAACTGTTAAATATGCAGATTTGAAAATCTGGAGTAAACACTAAAGAACAGAGACAGAATGTATTCTTTCAGAGAGAGAATTTCAAAACAGGAAAGCAATTCTACTACACTTTAAGATGTTCCCCACCTGCTAGGCACAGTGGTGCACACCTGTAATCCCAACAGTGTGGGAAACTGAGGCAGGAAGATCACAAGTTCAAAGTTCAGTGCCCCTGGGTTTAATCCCTGGTACCCACCACCCCACCCCCCAAAAAAAGAGAAAGAAAAAGAAAAAAGAAAAGGACTGGGGATGTGGCTTAATGGTTAAGTGCCCTTAGGTTAAATACCTGGTTTAAAAAAAAAATATGTTGCAATGACTAACTCTTCATCTGTCTAGAACTAACAGATGAGGAAGAAGGATGGGCTCTCATATCCCCTTGCTGGTTGTATTTGGAGCTGACTAATTCTTCCAGCAGCTTCCTAATCCTGATTTGTACCAACTGGGTGCTCCTGGTAAGTGACACAAGTGTGCTGGGTCATCCTCAGCAAGTGACTGGATTCCAAGAAGTGTGTGTGTGTGTGTGTGTGTGTGTGTGTGTGTGTGTGTGTGTGTGTTATGGGGGATTCTCATGGAAGGCAACCATGAAAGCCAGTAAATAACCAGAATGCTGGGGTATGAAGAAGAGTAGGCATCACAGAAGGTTAGCATCCATCCTTCATTACCTCAGAGTGGATCTGAAAGCAGAAAGGACTCAACATAGTTAGTGGTAAAGGTGAAATCTAGGCTCTCGGGGGTAAGTGTCTTGGGATATCCTGGGAAGAGATGAGAATATAGGTGATGGAAGGATAACAGTTTAGGGAGATATATTGGGGCTCAGTAGAAATGTCACAATATATATGCAAATATGGAGGCAATGAAGTTTTCCCTCTGACTCAAGGTAGGATTTTTAAGGGAGTGTATAGATGCAATACATGGATTCAGCAGAATGCACGTTAGGCTTTGGAGATGCCTGTTTCGGAGTTCCTGAGTTAGGAAAGAGATCCTGGAATGTTTGTGGAGAAGAAAGTCATGGTACATATCACTGATTCCAGCACTGTTTACCAGCAGGTATATCTCAGGACACTTCTGCAAATGCCACTAGGCAAAAATCCAAATGGAAGCCACAAATCTGATGTCCTTCTTGCCAAGCAGGAAACTGCATGGATCCATGCTTCTAGTGACACCAGAGTTTGAACTGAAACTTAATTCTTCATTTCTGCTGGTGGGGGGAGTCTGTGTAAGTTGTAGGTCTCTGAAGCCAAGAAAACCTATTTTGGTATTAGAAACTAATTATGGCAGGTGCCAGCTCCAAATGTCACAGCTGGCAAAGCTGATTCTTCTCCACTACTATCCAGTGGCATGTTGCAGCTCTTAATAAGTGGTCTATGCCCTCCAGTGTTGCAGCAGATCCCAGCAGCTCTCCACCAATTTCTTCTTTCTGGTTTCTTTTTTTTAATTTTTTAATATTTATATTTAGTTTTCGGCAGACACAACACCTTTGTTTGTACGTGGTGCTGAGGATCGAACCCAGGCCGCATGCATGCCAGGCAAGCGCGCTACCGCTTGAGCCACATCCCCAGCCCCTCTTTCTGGTTTCTTTTCTCCTGAATTTGACGAATAAAATCCACACATAGAAAGAATAAGTGTAAAAGTGTAGGATTTAGGGGTTGGGGTTGTGCCTCAGTGGTAGCGTGCTTGCTTAGTATGTATGAGGCACTGGGTTCAATTCTCAGCACCACATAAAAATAAATAAATTAAATAAAGGTATTGTGTTCATCTATAACTAATTTTTTTTAAAGGTAGGATTTATTCAAGTGAGTAGCAAATACAGATCTCTCTGGGGTGAGAGGGAGCCCACTATGGGTGACCACTTGAATGTGCTAGTCTAGGGATTTATATAGCTCTTGAATCAACATTATTGGTCCAAATTTATGCTAATCAGGCCTTGGAAAGTATCAATGCTATTGGTTAGCCCTGCAATCCCATTTAGGTCTGCCCTACCTCTTACTGCTCATCATCTAGGGCTGGGCCACCAATGGGACAGTTCAGTGAGCCCTGGTTTGCCTCAGCATGGCTCACTATGCCACAGGCCTGTGTTGGCATGGTGGGCTCCTTGTAATTGAGGCCTGTACTTGCCTTCCACACTCCAGCCCACCCAGGGCCACCACTCCACCATTTCAGATGAGGGCTTGGCTTCACCAGCTCTAGGAGGTAGGAACTACATGGGGCCCATGAAAAGCCAGCTACCAGGCCACAATTTTCCCAATGCCCATGGCAGGGCACCTTCAGAGTAGAACAGTCTGGGTGGAGACTAGAAAGCATTGGAATAAGGGGAAAGGCAAGGGTGTTAAGAGTGGATAATGATCCCCTCCCTTGTCCTGGGATTATTGAGGACTGAGTTCTAGTGATGCGACAGGGTGGGAGAAGTGCTCACCACTGTTGTGCCCAGTCATTATTGCTGTCTGCCCAGTCACTTCTGTGTAACAGGCCTGAGACTCCTGCCAGAGCTGCCCATATTGAGCAAGCAGGTGAACCAGAAACATAAGAAAAATCCAGGGCTTCATCCCAGGGTGCTGAGTGAAGCTCACAGCAACATAGCAGAGACTGCCACCTGGCCACTGGGAAGTGCTTGGTGGGGGAGGCTAGAACACATTGCATCATGGGGACTAGCGATGAGGCAGGTGTGGAGTTTATGGCAAACCTCTACCCAAAAGTAAAACTTGGATTTGCAGTCTAAGATGAACTGACTAAGCTCCAAGAACCAGGGGTGCAAATCAAGTTCCTCTTATCTTTAGTTATTTTGTGCTTAGGCAGGACCATTCCCTTCCATGCCTAATAAAACAGAAATTTCTCCTCTCTGAACTAGAGCCCTTTTTGCAGGCTTTATATACACTCCTTTGCAGAATGCCTCTGCTGGGGAACAGCCTAGTCCCTAAAGCAGGGTCTCCTAAGAATGGTGATGGGGCTATCCCCTGGAGCCCTTGTTCCATCTTCTTTTAGGCCTGCAGGACAACTGCTCCCCCTAGCGTTCAGTGAGAGAATGGACACCCTTGGAAGTAACATCAAACCAATTCCTAGAGCCATTCAGGTGTTTTATTTCTGACAGGCAGGCACAGGGTAAGTGAAATTCCCACTGACAGAGGTTCAAGAACCGGAATGGGGCATGGGCTTTGAGGGGAGCAGCCACACTTTGGGAGTTGCACTCTTTGTTAGCTGTTCTGCTGTCACATGAGGTTTGGACACACCTTTCTGGATGGGGCGCTGCTCAACTGCAGGAGAGGTGCCTCCTTCTTCTTTGGCTTCCTCTTGGGACACAGCAGAGTTAAGCAGCACCTGGGTGCTACGGTTCCACATGCTCACACCAGGAGTCAACTTCACTGCTTCTGGCACCAACACTGGCTTCCAGAATACCTGGGATGTAGCCTCAAGGACCTGAGGCATTGTTTGGGGCCATCCAGAAGTCTGGCCTTCCTTTTCAGCAAGCCCCAGGCCCTGTGGGGGCACACGGGTGCGGCCAGCCCACAGGTTGCCCAGCAGGTCAGCCTCCCTCTCCCAGCCACTGGGCCACTTGGCTCTGGGCCACACACTGGGGCTGGACCTGTGAGCAGCTTCAACAACTGCTGGGTGTGTGTCAAGGAAATGAATCCCAGGGCTTGGGAAAGGTAGCTTCGACCCAAAGGATAGTGATGGTGGGCCTAAGTTTAAAGTGGGTAATTGGAGTCTGGGTCCTGGGCCCACAGCACGGAAAGGAACGTCAGATTGTAAAGGGAAGAAAGCAGCCAGAGATGCAGGGACATGGGGGCCAGGGGCTTGGAGTCCAACCTGGGCCTGGATCTTTCCCCGCTGGCGCTTACGGTAGGCTTCCAAGGGGTGAACCTTGGAATCTGGAACCAAGACCTCAGCCAAGGGGCGCACCCAGTGGCGGGGAAGCCGCTCAGGGTCCAAGCGCACTTCGGCTGCCTTGCGATCCACCCTGGACTGAAGCGCGCCACGCCGTGAATCCAAGTACACACACTGCTGCGACTGGGAGGACACTGATGCACTGAGAGCACTGGTGCCGCCCTTGGAGGAGAAGGGTACTAACACGCCTGAGGCATTGGGGGACATCGCCTGGGTCTTGCGCTTCATCTGGTCCCCAGCCGCGTCTGGTTGGGAAATGCAAGAGTACAAGTCCTCCAGTGACAGGGGGGACCTGAGGTGCTGTGGGCTCTGGCTCCCCACAGAGGCCCGGGGAAGGGCTACCTGGGACAGCTCCAGGAAAGGACGAGGACTCTCTGCAAGTTCCACTTGCAATGACGGTTGTACACTCTCATTCAAGAACCCAACCAAGGAAGAGTGGCTTCTTGCCCCACGATCAGGTTCCTCCAGAGTATCCCCGAGCTCTGCCTCCTGAAACAGCTCCGGATTGGGCTGGGGACCCAAGGTGACACTCAGAGAACGCTCCCTAGATTCCGTCAGTTCTTGGGAGGCTCTTCCCGGCCACGATCTTCTTAAAGGGATCCGGTCCAGGTTCTCCAGGTCCTGGGGAAATGCACCGGGATGGTGAGAGGTCAGAAAGGGAGAGAAGAATTAAGGACAGGAGTCCTGAAAGGCCCCTAAGTAGATCAAAGACGCGGCGGGACGCTGGCCTAGGAAGGAGGCTTACTTCAACTTGGCAGTTCTCCTCCAGAACCTCCGAGGCAGGTGTGTGCAGCACGGGTACAGAGCCCTGAGCCCAAGCATCGGTCGTGCACGCCAGGGGCTCTTCATCCTCGCCCCATGTGGGGTCCTCAGCCACTGCTGATTCTCCCTCGTCCCGAGCCAGGAAGCGCCACTCAGTGATCTGCAGCATGGCTTCCCGGGCCTGACTGATGGTAAATGGAATGCACTGCGAAAGTGAGGAAGCATCTCAGTCCCGCAAGGAATGGTGGGTCGGGAGAAATTGAGTCTGGAAGACCAGGATCCAGACCCACCTGCTGGGTCAGGTAGACTTGGAAGGCGGAATCCATGACTCGAGCCAGCAGATCCGCCAGGATGTCCCCCACTACATCCTCGCCCTCCTCGATAGCGGTTAACGCGATCCATTCGGCCTCATTAAGCCGCCCAGGCACGATCTCCACCTGTGGCACCGTCACCGTGGGCGGTCGCGCCTTCTCAGCCTTGGATCGGGTCATCCCTCGGTCTCGGGCCTGCCTCTCCTGTCTTTCCTGCCTCTGTGGGAATGAAACGGCACTCAAGGAAGGTAACAGAGAAGTGCGACTGAAGGAAGCTTACCGAAATTATTTAGTAGAAAGGGAAGGGGACAATTTACTAAGAGACTATCATGTTGCTAATTGCTTTAATTTTCATAAGTCCACTAAGGTTGTTTTACAGACAAAGAAACTGAAGCTTGGCAGAAGTTAGCCATAATTCGCTTGGAAGCACAGAGTTTTAGATGAAGCTTACATAAAGCTCTAACCCCATGGTCCTTGCTAATTACAGGAGTGCAAAGTGTCCAAAGTCATTGAGAGTTCAAAGAACTTGAGAAGAATTACTGGTGGAATTACTGGTGCTATTTTGTATCTCTTCTATATTGTTAACTACTATTTTTATCCCTATTTTATGTGATTTGCCTAGGATCACACAACTAGAAAATAGTCAGAATTCCTGTCAGTTTGTCTAATTTCAGAACCTGATTTTATCCTACCTCTCAAATTAAAAATATTTGAAACACATACAAAAAGGATATATATCTCCAAATACATTAAAAACTCATATAAAAGGAAAAAGCCATTTAAGATACCAAAGATAAAACAACATTTCATAAAAGAGAAACTGTAGATGATTTAATACATATATGAAAAGATGTCTAATCTTCAAATTTATCAAAAGATGTACATTTAATTTATATTCTCACTTCTAGGTCATCTTAAGATAAATTATTTTTGGCCTGGCACAGTGGAGCATGCCTGTAATCCCAGTGGTTTGGGAGGCAGAGGCAGGAGGATCACAAGTTCAAAGCCAACCTCAGCAATTTATCGAGGTATTAAGCAACTCAGTGACACCTGGTCTCTAATAAAATACAAAATAGGGCTAGGGATGTGGCTCAGTGGTCTAGTGCCCCTGAGTTCAATCCCTGGTACCAAAACAGAAAAGAAAAGAAAAATTATTTTTAAGGCCAGGTGTAGTGATGCATCTCTGGAATCCCAGAAACTCAGGAGGCTGATAACTCAGAAGGCTGAGGTAGGAGAATCTCCAGTTTGAGGTCAGCTTCAGCAACTTAGAGAGATCCTGTCTCAAAAAAAAAAAAAAAAAAAAAAAAAGTGGTAGGGAGGTAGCTCAGGGTCCAATCCCCAGTACTGCAAAAAATTATTTCAACATAAGAATACTCATGCTAGCAAAGTACATAATGTGACACCATGCTGATGGGAATATTAAGTGGAAAAATATTTTTGGAAAGCTATGCAGTGGTATGTATCAAGAACATTAAAAATATTTTTAAGACAAGTGTGATGACAGATGCTTGTACTAGTGATTACTCTGAAGGCTAAGGCAGGAGGATCACTTGAGCCCAGTAGTTCAGGCCAGCCTGGACAACATAGCAAGACACCATCTCAAAGAAAGAAGGAGGAGTCTGTCACCATGGCATATGTCTATAATCCCAGTGACTGGTGAGGCTGAGGCCGGGAATAGCAAATTTGAGGCCAGTCTCAGCAACTTAGTGAGGCTCTCAACAACTTAGTGAGATCTTGTCTTAAAATAAAAAATAAAAAGGGCTGGGAACTGTTCAGTGGTTAAGCACCTCTAGATTCAATTCCTGGTACGAGAGAGAGAGAGAGAGAGAGAGAGAGAGAGAGAGAGAGAGAGAGAGAGAGAATGTTTTTATTCCTTTGACCCTGACATTTCAATTCTATAAATTCTTTCAAAAGGCATATTCTGAAATAAAGATTAAAATATATTTTCTGATATATATTCTCTGTGATGCTATATACTAGAATACTGAAACATATCCAAGAAAAAAAAAGGTGATTAATTATGCTGTATCTGTATAATAGAATGTTAGGCAATGATTAAAAAATAATTTTTAGGAAGAATTCCCAATGGCATAAGAAAATGCTCATGATATAATGTTAAGTAAAAGAAACAAGATACAAAGTTGCTTGTCAATTACATCAGATATATAGACCAATATGTATTAAGGAAAAATAAAACATCAAAACAATTACAGAAGGTATGTTTATTTTCTGTTTTTCTCTATTTTATAAGTTCTCTACAATGAGTTTGTATCCTTTTGTAATTAATGTACTTAAAAAGAAGACTAGTCCTCAAAACTCACTTTAGAGACATGGTAACTTACTCTCTTGGGAGACTTCTCACTTCCCTACAACAGTCTCTCTGAACCTGGTTCCTTCCAAAATTGACTTCCAAAATCGATCTTCCCAAACTTTTATCTACTCCCCCCCTACCTTCTAGACTCATACTTGATATTCCCTAAAATTCATTCTCCCTCAAATCTAATGTTTCCTAAACCTCACACCGAACCCCAAATCCCTTACAACTCCTTTCACCTTTCCACCAGAAAGAACAGGAAGCATTAGGATAACATTTGGTTCCCTTAGACCTCTCCCAGTCTTTCATCTGACCCCTGCGATGGTGCCTAGACCTGGCCTGATTTGGGGGGTGGCGGGTGAGAGATAGGATACTTGTGCACAAAGGCTCTTCAGATATGTTTTCTTTATTTTAAAATTTCTTGGCTTTGGAACAATTTGACTTTCAAGTGCAGCCTCATAGTTGTTTAATCCATTTGTTCCTTCTGAAATTCTCAAAATAGAGGATTTATCCATCAACACCTCCCCCCAGCTGCCTGACCAATTCTGGTTTATCCATTACAATGGCAAGCTCAGTGAAAGAAATTTATTATATGTGTTAGCTGTTTCCAAATTCACTTTTTATTCTCGAGCCCCAAATCATTCACGACTCTTTCCTGAGGGGTCCTTGAGAGGTCCCAGCGTGACAAAGCGCGAGGGGGCAAAGTGCAAATGAGTGCAGATGTAGGCTTTCTGCCCAAGTACGGATATGGCTTCCTCGGTCATCTTGAACGCCCAGGCCGCGCAGAATGGCCCACTCTTTCCGACACCGACCTTACTGGCCGACGCACCCCCCCTTGAGCTGAAGCTCACCGAGCCATCATGCGCCATTGCCGCGGAGATCGCTCCAACCCGGGTGTCCCGGCTGATTCCTTGACGCGTCTCTGCTGCGGACACTGCCGCCGCCTAACGGTCGCCTCGGAGACCACGGAGCGTGTTGGGTTGCTCGCCCCGCCCACAGTTTCCCCGGCAACCGCGCCGCGCTCAGCACGTTCCGACTGTTCGCTCCGCCCAATAGCCTGCGTGGGTGCGTCGTCTCTATGGTGGCGGCGGATTCGGAGAGACCGAAGGATCCAGCAGTCAGGCAAGGAGATGTGGGGCTGCGGGTATGATCTAAGACCCTGACAGGATGCTATTATAGGGAACCAAGTCCAGAGAGGAAGGGCCTGGGGGTCTCATCCCGCCCTTTTGGCTTGGGCTTCTGGGGCCACCGGCTCCTGTGTCATCATCATTCCTCCCCTGGGATTCCCCATCGTCCTGTGACTCAGCCCTGGGACTCCCCTCTTCTGGTGTAGACCTTCCTCCCGCCGTGAGACCCTTCCCTATCATGTTCCCTGGGCACTTCATCACATCACCCAGTCTCAGGGGTCTCCCTCAGTGCCTCATGATTGCTCCTCCCACCCCCAGGAATCTCTACTGTGATCTTTGCCCTTTGCGCCCTGGGATTGGGGTGTTTCTTCCCCCAGGATGTTCCGCCGGGAGCGCTCCGTCCCCCTTCGAGGCTCAGCCGCCGCCCTGTGTAACAACCTCAGCGTGCTGCAGCTGCCCGCCCGCAACCTCATGCATTTTGCTGTGGTCCACGGACCAAGCGCCCAGCTTCTCAGCGCTGCCCCTGAGGGTGTACCATTGGCCCAGCGCCAGCTTCACGCCAAAGAGGGCGCTGGAGTGAGCCCCCCACTTATCACTCAGGTGAGGCACAGAGTTGGGTGAGGTGTTGGTGAACTTAGACCTACCCCCACCCCCATCCTTTTCAAACCTCAAGAAATAGGCCTTCCCCTAATTCTCTGAATTTCCACTTTTCTGATGCCTCATATCCCCTACTCTGATTTTCTCCTTATTCTGATCCACCTACCTCCAGGTCCACTGGTGTGTCCTCCCCTTCCGAGTACTGCTGGTACTCACCTCACATCGAGGGATACAGGTAAGAAGACTCCCACCAGTCAACTCCCCTCCTTTAGAACTCCCTTAGACCTTTCTGCACTTTCCTGCAGTCTCTTCCAAACTTTTTACATTTGTAGCCTGCTCTTCCTCTATTTCTCATCTTCCATTTTCTCTAGTTCCCAAGTGCCTCCTTGACATCACCATCGGCCTCTTTACTACCTGTATGACCTTAGGCCTACCCTAGTTATTCTCCTCTGAAAAAATAGTGTCTGTCTCCCAGAATGGTTTTAAGGATTAATGGACTAAAGTTAACATGGATATGTGAAGAACTCTGTACAAGACTCAGCAAAGATCAGCTGGACCATGGCCTATCCTTGCCCCTCTGTTCCAGATGTATGAGTCTGATGGTTCCATCATGGTCTACTGGCATGCACTGGATTCTGGAGATACCTCTTCAGGTACCTGCAGGACAAAGTGGGGTGGGTAGGCATAAGAAGTGTTTACCAAGGCTGGGGAAGGTGCTATTTCTGATAGTTTTCCCTTTTCACACTCAGTACAGGCTGTGTTTGCTCGAGGAATTGCTGCCAGTGGCCACTTCATCTGTGTGGGTGAGGGGGCCAGGGGCAGGGAGGGCATTAGGGAAATGGAGATAGGGGTGTGGGTTTCAGCCAGGAGAATGCTGAGGGACTGAGGAAATTATGAAGGGTTAGAGAGGAGGGTGGAAGAGAAAGGGATAGAAAGGATGGGGTAGGATGAAGGCAGTGAGTAGAGGAGCCAGGTTGTTGGAATAATGGGTTTGTTACTAAGGTAGAGTATGGAAAGAGTGCTGAGTGTGGTGGTTAAAAACCTAGGAGGGTCAAGAAGTCATCCAGGGGGTGCTGGTTCTGGCTGCAGGAACATGGACAGGACGGGTACTGGTGTTTGACATCCCAGCAAAGGGTCCCAACATTGTACTGAGTGAGGAGCTGGCTGGACACCATACAGCAGTCACAGATATTGCAGCGGAGCCTGCCCAGGGACAAGTGAGTAGACTTCTCTTATCCATCTTGGTGAGCCTAGGAACCTTACCCACCCTGGGAGGCAACAGACCTGGGTTTGAGTCTTGGTTCTACCATGAAGCAGCTGGATGGCTTTGGGCAAATCTGTTCCTTCCTAGATTTCAACAACTTCAGCTTCAGTGATAAAACTAGAGGTACTTTAGATGGCATTTTATAGTTCATTAAGCCCTTTGATACTGGTATGGATTGAGGAATTGGAAAAAAATGGTTTCTATGATGCTGTCCAGCTCTAACACACACAGCTTCCTTCTGTGGACTTGAGCAAGTCCTACCTATTTAGGCCCAACTCCAGAGGCCCCCTCTCCAGGGGCATATTTCAGCTCCCACTAATCTCTTTTAGCTAAACCCTGAATTGGCCCTGCCCTCAAAGACAACTCTTGTCTCCCCAACTGAATTGCAAACCTCTTGAGAATAGGGTGTGTATTTTCTGATTTGTATTGTCCATGGCACCTTGTCCAAGGCTGTCTGGTGTTGGAGATCAAGAGGCCCAGAGTCACTCATGATTCATTGTAAGACCTCCAGAAAGTCATGACACTGTCACTTCAGTTTCATCATCCATTCAACAAGGACAATTACTTATTCCCTTCTAATACAAATGCCAGGGTGGAGATGTGGTACTTTTAATCCTATAAGAAAATGCAAGGGAAGCAGTCTGCTTGAGGAAATCCTGAAGAGGATTTCTAGTGGGTCCACTCAATGAGGGGTCCACATCTTGCCCTTTCCTTGGAGAGGCAAAGATGCAAATATGGCCTCCCTTCCCCTCCTGCCCTGTACTCAGGGCCATAGCAGGGAAGAAAGGGAAGAGCTGATCCCACCTTTCCCCTCAGGATAGCGTGGCTGACATGGTGACAGCTGATGATTCAGGCTTGTTGTGTGTCTGGCGATCAGGGTCTGAATTCACATTACTGACCCGCATTCCAGGATTCGGGTAGGTGAGGCAAAAGGGAGCTGTGGCCTTCCTGATGTATTTCGGGGTGGGGAGTGGGAGTGAGTCTGGAGAAACCAAAGTTAAATGTCACCCTTGTAGGATACCATGCCCCTCCGTGCAGCTATGGCAGGGGATCATAGCAGCAGGCTATGGGAACGGCCAAATTCGTCTATATGAGGCCACAACAGGAACTCTACATGTCCAGATCAATGCCCACGCACGGGCCATCTGTGCCCTGGACCTCGCTCCTGAGATGGGCAAGGTCAGTCTACTCCTACCTGCCTAAAGTCTTTCTCCTCTGAGCACCTAGGCTTGGTCTGTACTCAGGGACCCCCTTCCCCAGGGTGCCTGAACAGGTGTTCCAGTCTGCAACCATCCTGTCAGGAAATTCTGATTTTTCACTTTCTCCATTTTTTCTTTTTTAATATAGCTACTCTCTGCAGCTGAGGACACCTTTGTACACATCTGGAAGCTAAGAAGAAGCCCAGAGAGTGGCTACATTGAGGTGTGTGTCATGGGAAGGGTGGAATGGCGGCCCAAGCACAGGGCAATAGGCCCTGATCAACCCTCTTCACCCCCAGGTGGAACACTGTCATGGTGAGTGTGTATCTGACATCCAAGTGTGTGGTGCTCGATTCTGTGATCCCTCAGGCAGCTCCTTTGCTGTGACTGGCTATGACCTCGCTGAGATCCTGAGATACAGCAGTGTGTGAGAGAAGAGCAGACTTCCCTTCTCCCTATGGTATTTATAAAGTGTCCCCTCCACCTAGCCCTTGTCTGATCACTCAGTATCACAGTCATACTTTGCAACGGTGACATAAGCTCCAGGGAGGAGGGAATGTATAGGTCCAGACCACGCAGAGTCAACCTGTCCTCAAGTACCAAGTGAAACCAGGTGCAGTTTTAGGCCTGTAATTCCAGTAACTCAGGAGGCTGAGGCAAGAAGTTCAAGACCAGCCTCAGCTACTTAGCAAGACCCTGTCTCAAAATAAAAAGTAAAAAAAGGGCTGGGATTGTGGCTCACTGGTAGAGTGCACCTGGGTTCAGGCCCCAGTACCAAAAACAAGCAAACAAAAAAAAAAAAAAAAAAAAAGAAAAAAAAACATGTGAAGGCTGCTGTTAAATAATTTTAATGGTTGATGTAGAAGTGACAGTGGAAGTGCATTCCTCCCAGGGCTCTTCAGTGCCATCCTCAAAGCTGATTAGTGCAGGGAGGTAGGGCAAGGTGTTCCAGTTTTCTCCCAGGAAGGGTTTAGGGGGTCCCAGCCAGGGCTGGGAGCGAACCCCTCAGTACCATGACAACCACACCTAAGAGGGGCTTCTGTTCCCCCTCCCCCACCTACCCCCAATCCAGTAGAGGAAGAGGAGGCCATGCTGGCCGACTTGCTACACACAATGCTGTCCTCAGAGCCCAACTGCATGTGGGTCTTTCTTTATTCTGGCCAGGTCCTGTTGCCAGCACCTTTCTCTCACACTGGTGACTGGAGCCAAGTACGGAGTGGGCCTTTGCTGCAGAGGCCTCTAGATCGTGGGGATCGCTGTGGCGGGAGTGGGGCAACCAAGCGAGAAGCCCCAGGGGAATGGTCTGGGGGAATAGCATCCAGGGAAAAGGTTCGGGGTCGCCCCCAGGGAAGGGGGTGTATCCAAGCTGGGGACACTGAAGCAGGTGAGCAGGGGCTATGCAGGGCAGGCTGGTCTGTAAACATTGCTAGCCAGGGTGGGGGTGTCTCCAGCCTTGTGCCCTCCCGCTGGGCCAGGATGTCTGTCACTGCTGCGATGTCATCTATCGGCTCAATAGCTGTGGCACCAGGAAGGGGTTGAGGGGAGGGGACTTGTCAGAGCGCAGGCCCCAGATCTACCCAACCCTGACCATCACCTGTCACTGTAATAGGAAGAAAGCAAAGCCTGGATCTCAGCCGAGATTGCATTGTCCTGTAGAAGCAGCCCCTCACCTGTGCCCCCTGGGACCACAGGCTCCGATAAGACTGTAGGATACAGGATGCAGGATGGTGGGAAGGCAGGATAGCAGAAGTGCGTGGAGGAACCAAGAAAGAGGAGAAAAATAAAAACAGTGCCAGGCAGGTGAGGGGTCAGAGAAGGAGACAGGAATCCGCATGCAGAAAGGGAAACAGAAAAGAAGAAATTAGGAAAGAAATCCATGAAGTGAATCTGGTTCTTTGGGGTTTTGTTTTGAACTTTGGTGGAGGTGGTTCTAAGAAGAATTGGAGAGGAGAAAGAAGTACAGCGGGACTGGGTGGAACATGGATCCCCAGAGATCTGCCTTAGCCCAAAGTGTACTTTCTGTCTCCATGATCTGGGCTTCCTTGAGGCCCCCAGCCCCACTTCCCATCAGGTTCCCCAGGAGGACTTTCCTCTCACTCACCCATTTCATGGTATAAGGACCCCTGCTTGGCCAGTGCTTGGGGTGGTTTGCGGGGAGCAGGAGTTTCAATTTTCATGATTTCATCACAGCACTGCTTCCACTGGCCTGCAGGAAGAGCACTGAGTGGAAGAGAGGGCCAGGTTGCCCTCTCTCCACGACATTCCCTTCCATCCACTCCATCTGGTAAAAATAAGAAACCTCAGACCCTCCCAAAGGTTCAACCCAGCTGCCTTCTCTCTTACTCATGTCAAAGAATAGCTGCCACAGAGCCTCCTTCCAGCTCTGCAAGGCTTCCCGGCTCTCAGTCTGAAGGGTGTGCGTCACCTCGTCATCCCCATACTGGTTGCTGATGCTGAGGGTGAAGGGCCGTCCTGGGGCCTGGTCCAGCTCTCCTGCCCTGACTCGAGTATCCTGCAGGAGAAAGAAGAGAGCTGCTTCCACCTCCACCGTGGCTGTACAACACAGCAGTGACACCAGGTGGCCTAGAAGGAATGCTTGTGGGATTTTTGCTGAACCCTCATTTGCCTCCTGACCAGAGTGGGAAGGAATGGTAAGAAAGGACTAGGAATGACCTGGTCAGTGCTGAGTCAGGGAAGAAGAGTAAGGTGGAAAGAATCTGAGCAAAGCAGGAAAGGCACCAAGGTGGGCAAGAGTGCTAAGGCCCAGGGTCCCTCAAAACTTTCAGAATGTAGGCAGAGGGTTGGGGATATAGCTCAATGGTAGAGCACTTTGCCCAGCATGCACAAGACTCTGGATTTTATCCCTAGCACTGCAAAAACACAAAGGAAAGGCAACCAAAGGGTTAGAGAGCAGCAAAGAGCAATTGGACCTAGGTAGGGAGAGATAAGGAATAAGTGGTAGATACTAATTGGAATCTCAGGTGCATGAGGGAAAAGAACGAAAGCCCTAAGCTGGCAGTGGAACTCTCTCTGGGACTTGATAGGGATGAGGATGGTGAATGGAGAGGACAGCTTTTCCAGTGATGCTATCTGTGGTTGGGGAGAAAATGGTCCCCTTAGCATCCCTGGCTCTGAAGCAGGATATGGTGCTATTAGGAGCAAGAGGCCAACCTCCCTTGTTTCTGAGATCTGTGGCTACCCTCCTGGGGCCTGAAGGAGAGGTGCCTGGGCCCAGGCACCTAGTGGCCTCACCACAAGGGACCCATCACCTTGTTAATCACAATAGTAAATAGTGGCTCTTCCCCAGTGTCTGCGTCTTCAGGCCGCCGGTAACAGAAGAGGTTTGTGCCTTTCAGGATACCATGCACTTGTGTCCCATTCCGTAGCTCCCCTGCTTGCTGCATAAAGGACTTAATGTTTCCTGGGGGAGTCACACCCCCAGCACTCTTCTTCCCAGTCCCCCACTGACAACCAGCCCACTTTGCCCCACCTCCTGTCTGTTACTCCCTTCATCTTGCCATATTCCCTTCCTTCACCCAAATCTTCATTTGCCAGTAGTCCTGTTATTCCCAAGTGATCCAGGTCTCTTCTGCTTCCTCCCACTCCTCAGGGCCCTCTCACCTGCACCTTGAGGGTACCACTTGCAGTGGGCTGAGTCATGCAGAGAGGCTGAGCTGCCAGGCGGCAACACACGCTACCATAAAGGGGAAGCCAAGCAGGGTTCTCTTCTAAGGGAGGAGGAAGTGCAGGGTGAGGTGGGAATAAGAAGGGGACTATCCCACAGCCCCTCTTGCCAGTGTCCCCAACACACACACATACCGTGACTGGCAAGGGTGAGATCGTGTGTGCGGAACCCATCTTGCACTGCTGCCAAGGTGAGCGTGGTGTGAGCCAAGAGGTGGTAACGAGGACCCCTGGAGGAGAGAGGAGTGAGCATCAGCTTAGTAAAGCATGTGCTCAACAGCAGGAGCAGGACTGAGCAGTCCTGCCCTGTTGTTTGGCTACCCGATTGAATCCTAGCTTCCCTCCCTGCCAGGGGTTAGGAATGAACATTCACTGACCTCTTGCTAAGTAGCAGGACCTACTCTTTAGGTATGTTATCCCATTGTATTTGCTTGACAGCCTGTGAGGTTGGTGGCATTCTTCAATCAATAGATAAGACAGCATTAGGCTTAGAATTTGAGAAACTCGCCCATAATTTATGGCTCCTCAGAGTCATAAATTCTACAAGGTACTTCCAGGTGTGTGTAGGTCACACCACAAAGCCCAGGCTGCCTTGCTACAACCAAGGAGCTGTTTATCCACATCTAGAAGATGTTTTTGCAGCTGCTAAAAAGTCAAGACCCCAGAACCTAACTCTCCCTGCTTCCTATGGCCTTGTGGACTGGTTTAGACCAGAATGCCTCCCAGCTGTATGGCCACTGCTTATTCATGTCCATCTGCACATCCTGGTGGCAGTGCAAAGTAGGTCCTGAATTCTTAAGGTTCAAAGATGACCCGTGGGCTGGACACAGCAACTGAGGGCAGCAGGGGAAAGGGGGTATGGGGCCTTACCCCACAGCTGGGGTGGGGAGCAAAATGGGACTGCTTCCGGAGCCCCCAGCACTGTCCATCGATGCCCGGATACGCCTCCCTGAGGAACGGCCCAGAGAGCTGCTAAGTTTGGTAGCAAGTCTCTTGGGGGCACCAGCCAGGGCCCCTTCTTCTTCCAGACAGGCTCCATACAGCTCCAGCCGAAGTTCAAAGTCTGGCCCTGCCTCAGTGCTACAGAAGGAAGAGGAGGGTGGTCGCATTGTGTTCTGTGGGAGGACAGAACTAGGTGGGGACTAGAGAGCACATACAAGACAGCTCCACAGGGAAGGCTGGGTGCCCATCTCCCGCCTCCTCCCCTACGTCAGAGATTAGAGCAGAGTGGAGAAAGGAAGGAGCCATGGGAGTGAGGTACTCACAAGAGTACATTGTTCTGAAAGGAGATGTCCGTGAGGGTTCTATCCACCAGGATCATCTCTGTGTCCTGAATTTCTTCCCCTAGCTGCAACAGCAGGAACACAGCCCAGCGGTGCAGATCTGGGGATAAAGGGCAAAACTGGTTAAAAAAAAAAAAAAAAGTGCCACACAGGAGCCTCTAATCTCCTGGACTATCCCCAGAATTTGTCCAGGGTATAAAACTCACCACCCTTGTTCTTGAAATATTCTGTGTCCTTCCACATGAGTGGGATCCGGAGGTCTAGGGGACAGAAAGATAAGAATAGGTGTTGAAATGGGGCAGTGATCCTATGGCCAGGCAAGGGGTGCCAGCATCTGGGGCAGCTGTACTTCTTACCAGAGATGCAGACCCTGCCACGGCAGGGGGAGCGCTCACTGGGTAGCCCGGTGTCAGAAGGCCTGTTGGTAGATCACAATGTCCTGGCCTGGTCTTTACACACTCTTTCCCCTTTCTCTGATTCCCAAAGGTTTTAGGAGATCCTGGTCCCAGGGGCCTAGTCCCCAGGGCCCAGGCTGATATGGCCAGCTGAGAACTGTGAAGGACAGTTACTTACTGCACTCAGAGTTTTACTTGGTTTGGGGACACTGTGGCCATTGCAGCCATATTAACTCATACGTGCAGTGTACAAGCTAAGGATTCCTCCTCCTCCAAATACCCTCTTGGACCATGTGTCCAGACTCCTGCCATGGACCAATGGGACTGTGAGAAGACTGGTACCTACAGGGATTCTTCTCCATTAGACCCTGGGTAAGAGAAGTTTGCAGGCTTTTCTAACGATAGGGATCCTTTCCAGCATCTCATCATTTTTTTTTTTTTTTGATGTAAGAGGGCACTAGATCAGTCGAAATCTAATTCGACCAGTTTTTGATGAAATATTAGAAACACAAGTAGGAAATATTTGTGTTCCATTCACCAGAGAAACCTCCACCATCCCTCCCCAAGCTTTGATGGCCCTTTATCCCCCTCCCAGATACACTGCTCCTTCCCAATGCCCCAAGTTCCTCAATCCCCCACTATAAGGCCTCACACATGCAGCATCCTCCCCTCCCCCATCATCACTGGGATTCAGTGAATATGTGTTTCTCTCCTAAAGTGACGTCAATTTGTCTACACTTACTTATAATAGCACTAAATATAATTTTTGACTTAGGATCTTCATTCAGCTAAATGATGTGATACTGATGGTGATTAACTGCCAGGGACTTGGATGTACCTCACATTACACTTTGGACTATGTGGTGACTTGGGCAGGGCAGCCTGGATAGCCTCCTCCCAGAAGGCAGGGCACTCTGAGTCCCCTGGCCTACTTGCCCATCCTCTAGCTGTGAGGGATACCTTCTGTTGGCTTCATGGGTGAGCTCATGGCAACCTCCCTTTGTGAGTGCCCTCATGGCTATGATAGGCATGATGCCAGTGAGGGGCTGAGACCATCTCCCCACTCTTTCCAGGTGAGGCAAGCAGGCCACTTTGCCAGAAGCCAATTCTCCAAATGACCAATATACCAAAATGAGCAAATCTCAAAAATTATCAACTTGCCAAACATTTTCCCTAACCATGGCATCACCTGAGCCATTTCATTTATATCTGTCAAATCAGTAGCATCTAGTGTCAGTGTATCTTGTGCCCTTTGAGAATGCACAATCTAATTTATGTAAAAGGGTAGGCTTTCATTTAAGTGATTTTTTTTTTATTTGCTTTCCCAATTCCTGCCTCTAGTGGTGAAGCCCAGGTACAACAAATTATTGTCAATTTGTGGTAAATTGGCCATTCAACAAATTGGCTACTTAGTGAACTGACTTTAAGAAAATTAGTTTTCCAGAAGCCAGCCAGACTTATCAGATCACAGGCAGGGCTTAGCACATTAGTGCTTTTGCATTGCTTGCCCAATTCCTCAGATTGTCCACTTCCACCAGACACATCAGCTTTCCGATTCTAGCCCTACTACTCTGGGCAATACATGGCAGTGGTAAAATCCCAAGGTGTGTTCTTGGCCCCTGTCAGGCCTTCATGATGAGGTCATCTGCAGAGCTGTCCATACTACATACGTGCACAGGCTGAGAAACCACCACCCATATAGCCACCTGCTCCCAGGGAGGCCTCAGCTCTCCCTTGCTCACCGCCTGCCAGTCTTCCCCAGCACCTGGGCCTCCTTGCGCCGCTGCAGTTCTCCCATGTAGCTGAGGATGCGGCTGTTACACACCAGCAGGCTCTTGGTGGCCTCCAGAGCCTGCTCTCGCTGGGAGCAGGCTGCCAGTAGCTTGCAGGCCCCTTCCCTCATCCGGATCTCATGGTCTAGCTTCCTCTGCAACTCTGTGTCCTAGTCAGGGTCAGGGGAAAGGTGAAAAGGAAATGTCAGTCAGGGAGCAGGCTGAAACATCCCCTTGTCCCCAAGAGAGCTTTGGCCCAGGAAAAACTATCAAGAAACTAATTTTTTAAAGAATATAACAGCAAGCAATGGATCTTAGCCTCAGGTGCCCAAGAAGAACTAGAAAAGCTTTGTAAAAATACAGATGATTGGGGTGCAGTGGCATACACATAATCCTAACAACTTGGGAAGCTGAGGAGAATGATCTCAAGTTTGAGGCTTGTGTGGGCAACTTAGCAAGACCCTGTCTCAAAATAAAAACAAAAAGGGTTGGGGATATAACTCAGTAGTAGAGTGCCCCTGGGTCCAATCCCCATACCACAAAAACAAAACAACAGATGTTCTCATGCTTTGATGGGTGGGAGTATAGATCCCTTCTGCTTCTTTTGAATGCAATTTGGAAAAATCTATGAAATCTACCAATCCATGCATCTTTTGATCTAACCCAACATCTATTCCTTTACCCTACAAATACAGTTACACATATAATACTAGGCAAGCCATATGTACAAAAATATTCATTTAGCATTGTTTTATTTATTTAATTGGTTGATTGTGGCACTTTATCCCAATCCCCCTGTCTTAAAAAAAAAAAAAAAAAAAAAAACAGAGTCTTGCTAAGTTGCTGAGGCTGGCTTCAAACTTGTAGTACTCCTGCCTCAGGCTCCTGAATCATGGGATTGTCGGTGTGAGCTATCATGCCAGCTTCAGCATTGTTTCAAATGTCAAAATTGAAGGCCCTTCAATATAGCATTGGTTTGATAAGTTATGGCACATCTATACCATGTGATATTGCAGACATTAAAGAGTAAGTAGACATATGTGTACAGATACAAAATAATCTCCAGAAAATATATTGTGAGAAGAGAAACCAGGACAATATTATACTACCATTTGTGCATGGTATATATACATATTTATATATACATTGATATGCATATTTATACATAAAATATTAGTCAGGAATGGAAAGAGACATGGCATCATTAGGGAAGAAGCATTCCACCCATGCTGCAGAGAACCCCATACACATGTCAAATTAGAGCACCCAACACCATCTGGCCCTGAGCTTGGGAGGTAAGGTCAGCAGCAAGGAATGGGAATGGGGGTATGGGTGTTCCAGGAGTGAAGGGCTGTGCCTAAGGGCCAGGGGGAGGTGCTGGGAGAGGAACCAGGATTTCCAGGAACATTCCCTCCAAAAGTAGTGCTTCTGGTACTTAATAGGCACTAGACAATTTATTCAGCCTCTCTAAACCATGGTAAAATGAGGATTAAAATAGTTCCTACACCCTAGGGTTGAGGATTCAGTGGGAAAGGACATAAAGCACTTAGCACAATGCCCAGCACACAGTACATGTAGATGGCAAGGATGCTTGTTTTAACAGTGATGCTACTTTGGCAGCAGTGGTATTCACCCAATGAATACTGGGGCATCCCTGTACTGACCAAGGCTCAACACATAAAACCCAGTTGAGAGATGAGAGATTCAGACATTAATGGCTGTTCCATAAATGCCATGTCATAACATAACACAAGGAAACAGACTTCATTTGCTTCTGGCTTAAGGTAATCAGAAAGGCTCCAGAGAAGAGACAGAAGACTAACCCGGTCATAGTATGTAAGGTTTCAATACACAAGTGGAGGCACCCCGTTGGAAAAGGGGAATGGATGTGCCTTCCCCAAACCTGTCTTCTCCCTCATACCAGCTCTCTTCCACACCTTAAGCCCTTGCTTCTGGTTCCAGTCTTCAAGCATCCAAGACCCCCCTAAATTCCTTCTTGCAAATGCCTTGTCCACTGTGCCTGCAAATTCCTCCTTTATATTTTCTGAACCACTGTACTAGGCCAGACTTTCATCACTTCACCCTAGCACCATCTATTTGTTTCCTTTCCAAAATAGGCTGACCCAGTCCCAAAGCCCTCCCAGACTACATAACACTTCCCAGCCTAGCTGTATCTGTCTTCACCAGGGTCCTATCTCTGCTAAGTGTCACTGCTTGCCATCCCCTACCCCACTCCACCCAGCTTCAGTCACAAATTCCCCAAATGGGTAAAAGCAAAGGGAGAGGGGGACGCAGTGATGTTGTCCAGCCCTCTCCTGGCTAGTCTCGGCACTCACGGATCCTTCCCTAGCCCTGTCCATTGCATGTGCAGCGTGGGCCGCGGGGTCAGGGAGCAGCACCAGCTCTGGGAGCCCGCAGGGCCGAGGGATGCAAGGAATCCGTGGGGCCCGGCCGCCGGCGCAGCTGAGCTCGTGCCTGCTGCGCTTGGGGCGCCGGTGACATCAGCTCCCAATTGCCGCGAGAGCCGCTGTGGGGCGCCAGGCACAGGCCATCCTTCCAGGAACCTGGCGGGTCTAGGTCTGGGCATTGCAACCTCGGACACCCTGCTGCAACGGAACCTCAAGGTTACCCTTATTGCTCCAGAAAGGCCTCTAGGCCCTTTGGGAGGCCCCTCACAGGGTTGTGTAGCCATTTCCTGGGGGAAGTGTAGTGGGTGTTATATAAAGTGGGGAAACTGGGTCCTAGAGAGTTCCCTAGGCCCTGCATGGATAAACAGGGCTGGGGACCTAGACACCTCCCCTATATGTCCAACCACCCTCCAGCCCCAAATCACTCTCCCAGGGCTGCAGCCAAGAGTGCCTTTGAAAATTGGCTCCCAGGTTTTTTGGGTAGAGCATCCTTGTACTGTGCCCCCATCTCCCCATGCCAGATTTTTGGGTAGAGCATCCTTATACTGTGTTCCATCCCCACCCACACACACTCTGTCCCCAAGTAGGCAGTATTTTCCCCACACTCTCCTGGGAAAGAGCCCAGGGTTGAGTGTCAGTATGGACCTGGGTCAGATCCCAGGGGGCTGAAGGAGGATGAGTCACCCGCAGAAGCCCCAGTACATATTAGGCCTTCTGTGAACATCCCTTCCCACCCCTCCTGCTGTCTTCTGCCCCTGACTTCCTGCTCTGCTTCTCACCACCTTTTGTTCCTTTCAAAATCCCCACCAGGGCCTCCAGTTCAAATACTGGTTGAGGGACTTGACAAGCTGTGAGCATTTAATATCTGGAATCTCCATTATTATTTTTTATTATTTATTTATTTGCTGTACCAGGGATTGAACTCAGGAGCAATGTACCACTGAGCTACCCCTACAACCCCTTTTATTTTTAATTTTTATTTTTGGGGGCACCAGGGATTGAACTCAGAGGCATTTGACCCCTGAGCCATATCCCCAACCCTATTTTGTAATTTATTTAAAGACAGGGTCTCACTGAGTTGCTTAGCACCTGGCTTTTCCTGAGACTGGCTTTGAACTCATGATCCTCCTGCCTCAGCTTTCCATGTCACTAGGATTATAGGAATGGGTCTGTGTTCATAGACTGGGGGGGAGTGTTCCACCTCCTCCACAATTATTTGAGGATTAAATGGGAAAGTCTAACTGCTAGCTCAGCCTAGAATATATTTAAAAATAAGCTTTCTCTCATGCTCACCTCTCCTTTACTTGCAGCTTAAGCCACCTCCTCCAGAAAGCCTTCTTGGACTTAGTCTTCCAGGACTATCTTTCTTGCCATTCCCTGAAATATCAATGGGTGTTGTTTCTGTCTTTTGGGAACCCACTTAACTTGGAGAAAGAAAATAGCAAGCTCAGTTTATGGCTCACGGAGAGTTGACCAAAGTGAAAATTAAGCCCTTCCTGTGTCCCATGTCTCCCAAAGAGAAAAATGACAAGGTTGTGGGAAGGGGTGCACGACAACTCTGTTCAATAAAACTTGTGATGCTGGAAATGTTCAATAGCCATCTAGCACTTGAAATGTGGCTAGAACAACTGAGAAACTAAACATTTTATTTTATGTTAATTAACTAAAATTAAGATTGAAATATCCATCTATATGTTGTAGCATGAACAATGCAGAGGACTAAGAATGGCAAAAAGCTTTTATTTTTTATTAGAACTGGATATTGTACTCAGGGGGCTCTACCACCAAGCCCTTTTTATTTTTATTTAATTTTTTAAATTCTTATTTTTGGTACTAGGGAATGATCCAGGGGCACTTTACCACAGAGCTACATCCCCAGTCTTTTTTATTTTGATTTTGAGATAGGGTCTCACTCAGTTGCAGAGGCTGGTCTCAAACTTGTGATCCTCCTCCATCAGCCTCCCTGGTTGCTGAGATTTCAGGTGTGTGTTACTACACCCAGCTGACAAAAAGATTTTATCTCACTTGCCAACACAGGACCAATTAGGTAATGTTAGAATCCCAAAGGGTTCATTTGGCACCTTTCCTCAAAACAAAGAAAGGTGACTCTCTCCAGGCAAACAAATTAAAGTGTCTCCTCCTGATCAGCTGAAACTAGACCAGGAATTCTGCCTCTGGCTGGCACGTGTGAAAGACACAGTCTGCACAATTTATGCCAAGTCTGTACTAAGGAAGATTCTGAAGTCACGACTGGAATCATTAATAAAGAGTGCCATGATTGACTAGAAATGTCCACTATGATCCAGGGAGTATGGATGCAGGCTGACTAGCAGCGTACATGCAATAAATTGACATTCTTGATGGAGACTCTATACTCCTGCCTCTAATCTTCCTCAGCAGCAACTCCCTGCCTGGTCCAGGCAGTCACTTCCACAACTTTCTCCACCTGCCCTATCTCAGAGAAAGGCCACCATACCCAGTTGCTTAGCCACACACCTGGGAATCATTCTTGGCATTCTGTCTTACTCCTCTTATACAATCATCAGCAAGCCCTGTTAGATCTACCACCTCCTTCCTCCTTTTTCTACCATGAGCACATTAATCTACACCAGCAGGCTCATCCCCCTCTGATAGCAATGTGAACATCCACTTGGTAGTCTTTTGCCACCTCTCTTTTCAACCCTCCTCACCAGACCTCCCCCCACCCACCACCACCCAGTTTATTATCTACAACAGCGATTCACAGCCGATGAGGCTGGCTATGGTGGTGCATGCCTGCAATTAATCCCAGCAACTGAGGTTAGGGGTAGGCTGAGGCAGGAGTATCCCAAGTTCGAGGCCAGTTTGGGCAACTTAGCAAGACCCTGTCTCAAAATAAAAAAATAAAAGAGTTTAGTGGTAGAGCACTCCTGGGTTCACTTCCCAGTATGGGGGGTGGTGAGATGAGTCGTTCCTCTGCTTTAAATCCTTCCATAGACCAACATCATACCAAGAGTACAATCTAAGTGCCTTGTCATAGCCCTCAAGTCTTGAATGATCTAGCTCTTTCCCATTAGCTTCACTTCAACTACTATATTCCAGCCACACTGAATTGCTTTCTTTCCTACAAACTTATTACCCTCATCCTTGTCTAAGAGCCTTTGCCCTTGCTATACCCTCTGGAAAAACCTTCCTCCAATCTTCACCTCTTCAAATCCTCCCACACCTCCACACTTAATGCTACCTCCCCCATCTGATTTTGATTGCGCTCCCTTGTCTTCAGCATATTGTCACTATGATATTATCTGTGTGTTTGCATGATTATTATCTGTTCTTCCACTAGAATGGACCTTTCCTGTCTTGTTTGTCCTTGGCCTAGAAAGGAGCTTGACATAGTGTATATGTTTAATAAATGTGTTTAAGAATGAATAAATAGGGCTGGGGTTGTGGCTCAGTGGTGGAGCACTCGCCTAGCACATGCGGGGCCCTGGGTTCGATCCTCAGCACCACATAAAAATAAAATAAAGATATTGGTCCATCTAAAACTAAAAAATAAAATATTTTTTAAAAAGAATGAATAAATATCTCTCTACCATCTCCAGGGCCAGCAGAATCTTTATCCTGGCCCAATATCTCTATTTTCTTCTCAACTGAGCTACATCTTCTCTGCAAACCGCTCTCAGTTGAACTCTCCCCATTCCATACATGAAAGGAGGCCTTGCCCCCCATAACAGCCACCTACACCAATCCACAGAGCTTCCAAATATAGGTGTGAAGACCCCCACTATCAACAGGATGTTCTGTCAGCAGAAGTGGGTCTGGGCCCACACACTGCACCCAACAAAGGGCAAAAGGAATCACCTGTCCCTCTCCCCACTTAAAAAGCAGGCCATGCCCTCCCCCACTCAGCCCCAGCAGGAATGAGCAAGACCCCAGAGGGTCTGGGATGCAAACAGAGGAAATATGTTCTTCAGGAGTAGGGGCATTACCTCCAGGCTGAGTGCCATCTGCCGAATGTAGAGCATATTCAGGTCCTCCAGGATGTGCAATCTGTCCTGCATCTCTGTGCCCCCCTGAGCCTTTCCCTTGTCAGCCCCTCGGTGGGGGGTGGGGCAGGTAGGCACCAGTCCCACAGTCCTCCCACTGCTCCCTGGTCTTGAGAAAGGTGGCCAGCTCTTGGACAGAGGGCAGAAGCTTCCCCTGTCCTTCTGCACTGTTAGACCCCTCTGGCTGCAGTGACAAATTTTCCTCACCTACTCCTGTTTCAAAACCCTGGTGGGAGCCAGGAAGGGGAGGAAAGGAAAGTGAGGTGAGGATTAGCAGGGTCCTGGGAGTGGAAGCCAGTTGCAGAGTGGGCTCTGGGCACAGAGTGTCCAGTCTTGCTTTGGTGGCAGCTGTTCTCCCAGCTGTGGAAGAAAAAGGCCCTTTCATTCCCATTATGGCCCCTCCCCAGCCCCCGCCCACATCCCTGGCCTGGTGGACAGAGAATCTATGTGTGGAGAGGGCAATGAGGGGCAGGCACAGCTGGAAGGGGGGTAGGGAGGGGACGCCTCCTGCAGGTTCCACAGAGTCCTGGGGTTTGTCAGGAGGTTGAAGCTCTCACAGAGGGCTTCTGACTTAGTTTGACAAAGTTAGGAGAAACAGCAAGCAAAGTGGGTACTTGAGGGGAGATGAACCGAGGGACTGGGACAAAGCGGTGAGTCGGTAATGCGGCCCAGATCCCAGGGCCACCCTTTCCAACTCGGCCCCCATCCAGCCCGCCCCACCCTGGGCTCACAATTACCTCGCTTTTCCAGCAGAAGGGAGGAAAGAAAGGGAGAAAAGCAGGGGTGTGCCTGTCTGCTGCTGCCCCCGCTCCCCTCTGCGGGCCCCTTCCCTTC
Organism: Spermophilus citellus; assembly: GCF_964194105.1. NCBI lineage: Eukaryota > Metazoa > Chordata > Mammalia > Rodentia > Sciuridae > Spermophilus > Spermophilus citellus. The sequence continues at coordinate 52,061,958 of NC_138193.1, read as the reverse complement.
CAGACAGGAAACCAGCCCCGAGTCCCAGCCAGCTGCAGTGCTGTCTCCCCCCCCCTCCACCCCTGGCCCACGGAGTCACACTCTCCTGGGCGGCCAGCCTGGCTCTGTGGCTCCGCCCCGGCTGCTTGGCGCTGGCCCCTGAAGGCCGGGCGAACCCAGGGGCGGCCGGCTCACAGGCCCCTCCTCCTGGTCCCCGGCCTCGCCCCTTACTCCCCCACGCTGGCTCCACGCGGGTTCCTTAAGCAGAGTTGCTGCGGGGGCGGAGGGGGGGCGACAAAAGCCCTCTCCCCCATTCCACTAGCTTCTGACTCCGAGAAGGCCTGGGACACCGGGACACCGGTGTGAAAGGGCCTTTGTTCTGGGCAGCCTGGAGGGAAAGGGCAGAAGCCAGGCCTGGAATCCCAGTCGGGAGGGAGAGGGGGCCCGGAGGAAGGCCCACCTCACTTAACCCTTTCCAGGCCCGGGAGGGAAAGACAGCTTGGAATTGGGCTCTCCTTGGGTGAGTGAGGTTGACCTTGAGGACAAAAGTGTCTTGGAGTTGGCTGCGCGCCCTCTCAGTCCTGGCTCAGCCTCACTCCTCCAGCCCCTCCCCAGGTTCTTTGGGGGAATTGCAGGTGGCACGCAGAAGCCCGCAATGTTTAGACCAGTGGCCCTGGGGTAGGTAGACACTCTCAACCTAGAGGCAGATCTACTCTTAAGCCCCAGGAAAGAAGGCGGAAAGTTGGGTGTGGCAAATAATCCCAAAGAGTTAAAAAAGACACCTCCCCACAAGCTCTCTGGCTGGGCCACATAGGAGCCGTTTGGGGAGGACTCCAGCTAAGCGGCACACCTGGACTGATGACAGAGGCTGGCCCAGAGGGTTGAGACGGGGCTTGGGATAGGGCTGGCGATCGGGGGAACACCGACAGCCAAAAGAACGAGAGTTTGGGGTCCACCTGGCTGCCCACCGCCCTTGGCCCAGAGATGCCAGGCACATCTTGGGAATCGAGCCTGGGGTCCTTCTAATTGAGTCAATCGAAGTTTTTCCAGGCAAAGGCAGATCGTCCCAAACCAGGCCAGGGAATGAGTAGGGCAGTATGGATCCGACCCACCACTGCGCAGATGGTCCGCATCTTACTTTGTAAGTCAGCAGTTCCCGCCAGCTTGGACCCGGACCGCGGCGTCTCCGCCCCTCCGCATGCACGGGCGAGGGCGGGAGGCAGAGGCGCCCAGGGCTGCGTGCTGGTGCCCGGGAAGGGCAAGGAAGGGACTCTGTCTCTCACCTCGGGCTGATCGCTGAAGAGGCTAAGTCGGAAGCGGCCGCGTTTGAACTCCATCTCCAGGGCGGAGCCCCTGGCCACTGTGACCCGGCTCCGGTGATTTCGGGTAAACATGCTGGTAGCTCCGCGCCTTTGCCTGCCCAGGGTGCTCCCTGCGCTCTCCCGCTCTCGTCTGCTTCCGTCCCTCGACGCCCGCGCGCTGGTCAGACCGGGAATCTCCAGCTGCCTGGTTCCCAAACCCCGCCCCGGAGACGACACCTGGGCCGGGCTGGGCGCGGCACCCTACTCTCCCACCCCCGCCAAAGGCTTGGCCCGTCGGGCCAGTACGGGTGCCAGGCGAGCCTGGCCAGACAGCCCCACAAACAAGGACACCCTACACTTCACGAGCACCGCGTGGGCGCATCCTCCCTTCCGGCCCGGGTCTCAGGCGCCTCACCTGGGAATGGGAGGACCCAAAGAAGCCCCGCCCCCATCCGCTCCCACCTGTCAAGCCCGAATCTTTAAGCGCGGAAAATCCCGTGGTCACATGGTTCGTCTTGTTGAACACTCCGTGTGCACACTGCACACTCCGCTGAAGCCAGGGCGGGGTCCGCCCAATCTCACCCCAAGCAGCCATTTCAACTTTCTACAGTCCCAAATATCCCTTGTCTTCCTCAACCCTTAGGCTCCCTTACACAGCTATCCGTCCATTCCCAGGGGCCACCATTCACAAAGGGGTGCTTATATATGCCTTAGAACTCCAGTTTCTTCACTAACTAGCCAGGGATACTTGGTCCAATCATTGAACTTTCTGAAGTTTTCTCGTCTATTCAATTGGGATATATAATTATCCCTACTCTGGCAAGTTGCTGTGAGGATTATATATGAGAACGAGTGTAAAATGCCCAGCATAATGCCTGGCACAAGGCAAGTAACCCAGAAGTAGAGCTATGAAGATGAAGGAACAAGTGCAACACCTTTATGCCCCTGGATGTGCCCTACTAGCCTCAGCATACTGATTCCAAACTTATGTTGTTTGAGAGCGTGAGGACTTCCATGACCTCAATATTGACCATGTAGCTTTGCTGGGTGCTGAGACAGGGTTACCAGTCCCTGCTTCTGCAGAAACAGGGTTCCTTTCTTTCCCTCAGAAAGCCAAAAGGGATAGAAGGAAATGGCAGAGTATTAACTTTCAGACCACATATGAAGTGTCTCCTGGAGGCTTTGGAACTTACTGGGGAGAACTTGAGAGAAGGTAAGACTCCTTCATGGCTGATGGGCTGGAACCAGAGCCATACCAGTCTTTAGCTCTTAGGGAGTCTGTGCTATAGAAAATTACTCAATATTCTTTTGGAAAGTCAGACTTAAAATTACTTAGCAAAGAAGGAAAATTACTGGCTTATGGAATTTAATTGTTCAGGGGCTTTAGGTGTGACTCCATCCAGGCACTGGGTGTCACAAGGATGCAGTCTCTCTTCATCACTTAGTTCTTCCAACTTCCTTCATGTTGGCCTTATACTCCACAGGATAACCAAATTGCTACCAAAAAGTTTGGGTCTGCATCAGGCTTAAATTTAGTTGAAAAGATGACATCTGTTTCACAAGGCTCGGGTACATATTTGGGATTCACAGTGAGCCATTTGGAATCATTTAACCATCCCAAACCAATCACTGTAGCCAGAGGGTTGACTGAACCTGAGCCAATTGTTGTAGCTAAGAGTGTTCTGTGTTTCAGTCTGCCAATCCTGATTCACAACACTTGTGCAATCCTGGATTCAATTCTTGGCACCTCCTAGTTGGAACCCAGTAAGCTGGAAGTGTGAGAGAAGGAGAGGAAGAGGTTGATCCCTAAAGAATGTTCCAGATACTATTACCAAAAGGTGAGGGAAAGGATGATGGACATCAACAAACATCCTCTATGCATAAAAATTTACATGAAGAATGGACTTCTAGTAAGTAGAAAAATAAATATTTTTTGTTTGTTTATTTGTTTGAGGGGTTGAACCCTGGGAAACTTAACCACCAAGTCCCATCCCATCTCTTTTTTTATATTTTATATTTTGTTAGAGACAGGGTCTTGCTGAGTTGATTAGGGCCTCGCTAAGTTGCTGGGGCTGGCTTTGAACTTACAATCCTCCTGCCTCAGCCTCCTGACTTGCTGGGATCACAGGCATACACCACTGTGCTGGGCAGGAAAATAAATTTTTTTAAAGTGTATTTCTAAAAAGTCCATGGCACCTGAGATAAACCTCAAAGGATGCATGAAGGGAAAGAAGAAAACATTTTTTCTTAATTTCTTCAAATATCAACTATCACTCCTTTAAGCTGTAAGCTCAGCAGGGAAGGACAGTCTGTTGTCCAGTTTTATCCCCAGTGCCTGGCACACAGCAAGTGCTCAATAAACATCTATTGAAGTAAATAAAAGAAGCAAGCAGATTTGAGAATGTTTGACTAAGAGCTATTTTGTTGGATTAAAACAATTATTTTCAAATGTTTGTTTTTCAGCAAAAGAGACTTTTTCTCCCCAAATAAAATCTTACCCAGAATATGTGAGATTGATTTGAATCAGCGCCACTTGTGGAAGCACTAGCTGAAGGCTCACACCATGTGCTCTCCACAGGCCCTTGGCAGCCCCCTTCCATTAAGGAGCATGGCACTGTGACCCTGGTCTACCAGGCACAGCAACAGCATGCACTAGAATCCCAGCTACTCCCGAGACTGAAGCAGGAAGATGGAGATCCAGGCCAATCTGGGCAATTTATCAGGACTCCATCTTTAAAAAGCCAGATGTGGTAATACATGCCTGTAATCTAGCAACTCCGGAGGCTGAGGCAGGAGAATCACAAATTTGAGTCCAGCCTCTGCAACTCAGCAAGACCCTGTCTCAAAATAAAAAATAAAAAAGGCTAGGGATATAGCTGAATGGTAGAGCATCCCTGGTTCAATCCCCAGTATAGGGTGTTGGGGGGATGAATTAAAACAAATTAAAATGAAACAAAACAATCCCTCCAAGCCCCCAAACTGAAAATTCCTGGTTTAAGACCCCAGCAAGGGCTGGGGTTATGGCTCAGTGGTAGAGCGCTTGCCTAGCATGTGTGAGGCACTGGGTTCAATTCTCAGCATCTCATATAAATAAATGAATAAAATAAAGATCCACTGAAAAATTTATATATATATATAATTTTTAAAAAAATATCCAGGCAAAAGGTAAAATAAAAAATATTTAGAAAGAAGGTTGAGTTGAAATCTTGCCTGAGTTTGTACTCATTGGGCTGAAGATTTTGAAAAGGAGAGACACAGAATTATATTTTAGAGATCATAACTTGACAGCCTTTTGCTAAAGCAGGTGGAGGAGTTGCAATAGTGAAGCCAGCTGACATTACTCTCTACCAAGAGAGGAGAAGGAAGGACCAAAATGTCTTTAGATTTATTTATCTATTTTTGTGGTACTGAGAATTAAACCCAGAGCCTGTGCATGCTAGACAAGTGCTTTACCACTGAGTTTACCTCAATCCTTTCTATTTTTGATTTTTTTTTAAAGAGAGTGAGAGAGGAGAGAGAGAGAGAGAGAGAGAGAGAGAGAGAGAGAGAGAGAGAGAGAGAGAGAGAGAGAATTTTTTTTAATATTTATTTTTTAGTTCTCGGCGGACACAACATCTTTGTTGGTATGTGGTGCTGAGGATTGAACCTGTGCCGCACGCATGCCAGGTGAGTGCGCTACCGCTTGAGCCACATCCCCAGCCCTCTATTTTTGATTTTGAGACATGGTTTCATTGAATTGTTGAGGCCATCTTCAAACTTGTAATCTTCCTGCCTCAGCCTCCCAAGTTGCTAGGATTACAGGAGTGATTACAGGTGTCCGCTGCACCCAATTTTATCTTTATTTTTTGCAGGATTAGGGATTGAAACCAGGGCCTCGCCAGGATAGGCAAGTGTTTTACCACTAAGCTGCATCCCCAGCCCTTCTATGGGTTAATTTTTAATTTAAGTTTTATTTGAAAATATGTATACATATTTATAAAAAACTAATGCTATTTTTTAAATACTAGAAAGCAGAAATAAATAAATAAGATTATATCTTCCTCTCTCCCTAATCCATTCCCTGAGGAAATCACTGAGTGAGTTTGATTCAGTAATGTTTCAAAATATACTTGTTTATAAGAGACAATGGCTGAATTTTTCAGAATTGTGCATATCAGTTAACACTGCTTTAATTAAAAATTCAATGATGGGCTGGGGATGTGGCTCAAGCGGTGGCCCGATCGCCTGGCATGCGTGCGGCCCGGGTTCGATCCTCAGCACCACATACAAACATAGATGTTGTGTCCGCCGAAAACTAGAGAATAAACATTAAAAAAATTTTCTCTCTCTCTCTCTCTCTCTCTCTCTCTCTCTCTCTCTCTCTCTCACACACACACACACACACTCTCTCTCTCTCTCTCTCTCTTAAAAAAATTCAATGACATAAATTTACAACTAAATAAATTATATTAAGGAAAGGTGATAAATACTAAAAACTCATCACTTCCTGATCATTTTAGTACATTTTGCTGTTATCTCTTGAGGCTATTTTCATGTATAGGATCTGTATGGTGAAAATGCTATCTATTGAGGTGCTATTGCACATCTCTTCCCAACTGTGTTCAGTGATGTCACCGTTTGAAACTCCATGCTGGGAATAGCACACAACGGAAATAGGTGAACATTACAAATCAGTGCTGTTTTGTTCTGGGGAGCTTTGTTAAACATTTACCAGGATGCCCCTGATCTGGTGCATAGCCTTGCCAACTTTCCCCTTTGTTTATGCCTGTAAGTATATGTCCCTGACTAGGAAGTAGATATTTGAGGAAGGTATTGTGAGCCACAAAGGATAAAAATCATCTTCCTATTTCTGCAGTCTCCCACAGGACAATACTGGAAGGATTAGGGAAACATTTATGTTCCCTCTTACCTCTTCACGGTCCAGGGGTAAGCACTTGGCCTAAGTCAAACAACTGGAATGTTCCCAACTGGACTTTGAATCTTGGAGTACAGACGAGACCTAGAGAGAGTTCATGATATGTTCACTGTGCCTGCAGCCCCTGAGGAGTGGGTGGTGGTACCAGCAGGAAATCCTCACCAACAAGTTCCTGTGGCATGAATTCAGGGTGGCCTTGGCATAACCTCAGTCAAATGTTCCTGTTTTCTAGCCTGCCTTGGTTCTCAGTGCTTATCTGGGAAAAGTTCAAGATGAGCCCAAACATTTTGTAGTGTCTGAAAGTTAAAAAAAAAAAAAAACTCAGAAAATGATAGAGATATATCAAGAGGAAACAGAAGCAAGCCCAAAGGAATGCCAACTGATCAAATATGGGACACACAGGAGCATCAGAATGATAGCAAAGGCCCAGAGCAGTGGAGCATGCCTATAATCCCAGCTACTGGGAGGCTGAGGCAAAGGGATGGTAAGTTTGAGGCCAGCCAGGGCAACTTATTTTATAAAAATAAAAAGGGCTGGGGGTATAATTCAGTGGTAGAGCTCACTCAAATTCAATCCCCTGTATTGCACACTTGCACATGTGCATGCGCACACTCACACACACACACACACACACACACACAAAATCAATGGATTCAACCCATTGATTGAAAGAAACAGGAATCTATACAGGTATAAATAAATATATGTAAATAAATATAAGGACACATCTCTTCTTTAAAGTTGAATGCCAACTAATAGATAGATATAAATACAATAATAAATATAGGTCACCATTTGGCAATTATTACAGCACATAATAATGTACCAATGGATAGAGGTTCAATGGAGAACAGGATACTAAGGTAGTTTCAGAATGTTTCCCCTGAGAATACTTGTTATTTACAAAGATAAAAAGGGTGACTTATAGTGGAAGAAGCTGGCAGACACTATCTTGACCAAGGTTATCATCTGTGGTAGGATGGGTTGACATCATATGTCTCCTGATAAAAGACACTGGGAAGACCACAGCATAATTTTTGTGTGCATGGTATTTCTGCTACAAATTTATAAGTCTGGAGCCAAGGGCACACCAGACAGACCCAGGCTGAGGAACATACTACAAAATCAAACACCATACTCTAAAATTATAATGGTCATGAAAGACACGATAGGAATAAAGAAGTGTTCTGTATTGAAACTGATTAAAGAGATATGATAAATAAATGTAATAGATGATCCTGAGTTTGGACTTGGACTGGAAAGGAAAAGGAGATATTGCACATTTGTGAAGTTTGAATGGAATCTGTGAATTGGATGGTGGTTTTGTTTCAAGATTAATTTCCTGGTTGGTAAGGTTGCATGAAAATTATAGAATAATGAACTTGTTTGGAGGATATACATTCTGAAATAATTAGGAATGAAATAGCATCATGTTTGAGATTTGCTGTCAAATTGATCAGGAAAAAAATGAGAACCAATACGAGCATAGGTAAATATTAATAATTGCAGAATCTAGCATATGAAGATAAGAGTTCTCTGTATTCTTCTTACATTTTTTTCTATAAATTGGAAATATTTAAAAATAAATTAACTTTTAAAAATAAAGGCAAGAGGGCTGGGGATGTGGCTCAAGTGGTAGCACGCTCGCCTGGCATGCGTGCGGCCCAGGTTCGATCCTCAGCACCACATACAAACAAAGATGTTGTATCTGCCGAAAACTAAAAAATAAATATTAAAAACTCTCTCTCTCTCTCAAAAATAAATAAATAAATAAATAAATAAATAAATAAATAAAGGCAAGAGCCAGGTGCAGTGGTGCACACCTGCAATCTTGGGAGGCTGAGGCAGGAGGATCACAAGTTCTAGGCCAGCCTCTGCAGTGTAGCAAGATCCTGTTTCAAAATAAAAAATAATGGGGCTGGGGTTGTGGCTCAGCAGTAGAGCGCTCATCTTACATGTGCAAGTCCCTGGGTTCAATCCTCAGCACCACATACAAATAAATAAATAAAATAAAGGTATTGTGTCCAACTATAACTAAAAAATAAAATATTAAAAAAATAAAAAGGGATAGGGATAGGGGTGTAGCTAAGTAATAGAGCACTTGCCTAGCACCAGAAAAGCCTTGGGTTCATACCTAGTATCCCCACACACAACAAAAGGAGGCAGAGGAGGAGGAGTAAGAGGAAAAAAGAAAGGGCTAAGAACTCTTTCAGAAGGAATTCTCAGCCCCTAAACATGTTTAAATCCCTCCTACTATAAACAAACAAACCAAAAAGACCCTAAAAACAAAATAATGAAGTCAGTCATCACTTACTGTGGCTACTTCCTCCCTGCTGGACATCAGGATGTAGCTGAAACGTGGCCAGGAACCAGGCCAGTGTCAGGAAGTCTCTGTGTGAGACTGGCTCTGTTATTCCCTAACTGTGTGACTTTTGCCAAGACATTTCATCTCTCTGAGCCTCAGTTTCCTCAGTTTTTTCATATGTAATGGAGTATAATTTCTCGTTCTTCTGGTTGGACATTATGTAGAATCACACTGGTCATATAGTTACACGTACATGGGGTAATAATGTCTGATTCATTCTACTATCCTTCGTACCCCCATACCCCCTTCCCTCCCTTCACCCCCTCTACCTAATCTAAAGTAACTCTGTTCTTCCCTATCATCCCCCCATTGTGAATTAGCATCTGAATATCAGAGAAAACATTTGGCTTTTCGTTTTGGGGGGTTGGTTTATTTTGCTTACCATGATATTCTCTAGCTCCATCCATTTACCAGCAAATGCCATAATTTCATCCTTCTTTAAGGCTGAGTAATATTCTACTGTATAAATATATCACTTTTTTTATCTCTGTTGAAGGTTGGTTCCATGGCTTAGCTATTGTGAATTGAGCTGCTATAAACTTTGATGTGGCTACATCACTGTAATATGCTCATTTTAAGTCCTTTAGGTATAAACCGAGAAGTAGAATAGCTGGATCAAATGGTGGTTCCTTTCCAAGTTTTCTGAGGAAACTCCAAACCTCTTTCCATAATGGTTGCACCAATTTGCAATGTGAGTGTACCTTTTTCCCCACATCCTCATCAACAATTATTGTTATAGTTTCCTCATTTTTTTAATATTTATTTTTTAGTTGTAGTTGGACACAATACCTTTATTTTGTTTATTTATATGTATGCTGAGGATGGAACCCAGGGCCTTGAACATGTTAGGTGAGTGCTCTACCACGGAGCCACAACCCCAGCCCTAGTTTCCTCATGTAAGATGGGAACAACTCCCTTCGAGAGTTATCATGAGGGTTAGGGTAGAAAAAGGCCACGAGTGGGGCCTGGTTGTACATGTTTAATCCCAGCAATTTGGGAGGCTGAGGCAAGAGGACTGCAAGTTTGAGGCCAGCCTCAGCAAATTAGTAAAGCCCTAAGCAACTTAGCAACACTTTGTCTCAAAATGAAAAACACAAAAAGGGCTGGGAATGTGGCTCAGTGGTAAAGCATCCCTGGGTTTAACCTCCAGTGCCACCAAAAAATAAAAAATAAAAAGAAAGAAAAGAAAGAAACCATATGAAAGCAAGTTATAAACTCTTAGGTCTTCTCCAACTGTTTATTATGAGTGATTCTTCACTTTAACTCCCAGTGACATGGGAATATCACCTTCAAAACTTTCTAAAATGCATCCTCTCCTCACCCTACAGGACTGCACACAGCTGGTCACAGCTTCAGTGCAGTGTATGTATATGTATATATATATATATATATATATATATATATATATATATATATATACATACACATACATATATATAAATATGTATATATGGGTGTTATTTATTCCTCCTTTTCTCAACCTTACAGAACATTGAAAGTGTGAGTGGAGATGACATCAGTATAACAATGGAGTCCTCAAGGGATGGAGGCAAATAAGAGTCCAAAAAGTGCAAGAAGATGAAGAGGAAAGGACCAGAAAAAGAACCCAGTGAACAGCTGACTGCCTCAAAATAAGATTTTTAAAAAGGCAGGGAATGTAGGTCAGTAATAGAGTACTTGCCTAAAATGTGCAAAGTGCCTGGGTTCTTTATATAAAAATTTTTAAAAAAGAAACATTCCCTCTATATACTTTACCTAGAAACATGAAAGTCATTAATTATTATTATAACTATTACTATTTGCTAGAAACCTCTTATGTGCCAATACTACCCTAGATATTTTGCTTTCTTGATTTGCTTTATTCCTTCAAAGAACCCTATAAAGTTGATCCTACTTTATTCCATTTTACAAAGCTAAAATCTGAGATTCAGAGAGCTTAAATAACTTTGAGTCCAAGGTTGCACAGATAATAAATGTTGGAACTTGGATCCGATAATAGACTTGTATAACTCCAAAGTCCAATCTCTTAATCACTCTACTACATTAACTTCTTACTCAATTCCCATACATAACTACATATTGATACTTGATAATTTTTATCATTGAAATGTCTCTCAAATAAGTTATTTCCTTTCTTTGCATTGTACACTCATATATATAAATATGTATATATGGATGTTGTTTATTCCTAAATTGCACATGTGATGTACTTTGTAAGAAAGTGCATTACAGACCTAGATAGTAAAAGTGCCTAAACCCCCAATTCTTCTTTTTTATGCACTAGGGATTTATCCCAGGGGTACTGTACTGCTGAGTTCATCCCGAGTCCTTATTTATTTATTTATTTATTAGACAAGTCTTACTAAGTTGCTAAGACTGGTCTTGAGCTTGATAACCTCCTGACTCAGCTTCATAAGTCATTGGGACTAATTATAGTCATGAATCCACTATGCCAGCTAGTGGATTATACCTTTAAAAATGGAACCACATTATCTTGAAACTTTTAAAATTTATCAACACAATCTGATTCAAATGTATGATATGTCAAGATCATTGTACTGTCATGTGTAACTAATTAAAACAAATAAAAAATTATCAACACATACAGATGTACCTTGTTTTGTTTCTTTTTCTCCCCTGGTATTGGGAACTGAACCCAGGGGTACTCTAAAGTTAAGCACTTCTCTGTCCCTTCTGTTCTTGCTAAAATACTGACCTTGAATTTAGGATCCTCCAGCCACAGACTCCCCAGTTGCTGGGATTACAAAAGTGTGCCACCATGACTTGTTCAGGAGATGGAACCCTCATGTATTCTAGGCAGGCACTCTACCTCTGAATTGTATTTCCAGCCCCCAACTTTTTTTCCAGGATTTGAAAACTATGGCCCACCACCTGCTTTCTTAAGTAAATTTTACTGGAATGCAGGCATATTCAGTCTATGTCTACTTTTCAATAAAGTCTACTTACTATTTGACCCTTTACTAAAAGAATTTGCCAACTCCTGCTCTTCATCTTTGCTGTAGCCTGTTTCTCTTCTGATGATCTGTTTACCAAAACTATAAACTTCATGAACATATATAAAAACATTTTTCCTATTTAAAATGTGTTTTTTCCAGGTTTGCTTAGGTTTGTCTGTGTAGAATGCAATTAATTCACTAAAATAAAATCTTTGACTAAAGATCTCCCTTTAGGTTCCATACCCCTGCATATTTTAGAGTCCACTTCAGTTGCCTTTGAACCTGATAGGATTTGTCTATTTCCTCAGACTAGTATTTGTAAACCTAATGTCATGACTTTTGCTGTTGTCATTGTTCCTTCCTCCTCATGTGGTCCTGCAGACACAGCTTGAGCATCAGCATTCTCTATCATTGAACTGTGCCCTTGGCCCTGCAAACTTTATAGTTAATTACTTCCATATATGATCCATGAAGTTGGCTCATTTGTAATCTGTTGTTTCTTTGGGAAAGATGTTTCACTTTTTCAGGTTTATCATAACAATTCTTTTAACAAGATAAGAAGAGCAGTATTTCAAAACTTTTAAAAAAAAAAGCTTAAGAAAACCTGAGTGATTTATATTAAAAAGTAGACTACAGGGCTGGGGTTGTGGCTCAGTGGTAGAGTGCTTGCCTAGCACATGGGTTCAATCCTTAGCACCACATAAAACTAAATAAGTAAAATCAAGGTATTGTGTCCATCTGCAACTAAAAAATATTTTTAAAGTAAAATACAATGTAACAAGCTTTAAAAATAGTGACAACAGAGTCAATAAACCTAGGTGGTGATGTTTTTAAAAAGCCTCATAATTCTAAAAAAAAGAATGCATTTGCTATTTTAAAAATTCCAATCATAGGGGCTGGGGTTGTGGTTTAGTGGTAGAATTCTTGCCTAGTGTGCGTGAGGCACTGGGTTCAATCCTACATAAATATAAAATAAAGATATTGTGTCCACCTAAAACTAAAAATTAAATATTAAAAAAATCCAATCACATATTGGCTTTGGAACCAGCTATTCTGATTTCAAAGTTGTAATATTCAAGATTTCATAGCACCTCTTCTACATTACAAAAACACAAACCAAGTCTAGGAAGTAGGCTCTTAGTGAAATATGATCTCAGGTTTTACATCTATAATATGTGAAAGGAAAAAAATCTCAGAGGGTTCAATTATGTAATAATAAATTTAATTTATTATATAATATATATTTATTATGATGTATATTATATAAGTATATATAATTTATATATGACTATATATAATTTAAATGATACTCATAATCTCTTCAAACTGGTGGTTTTGTCTTCATTATTCATCATTACTGCTATTACCAGTACCTGTCCTTATCTCCCTTCTTTCAGATTCTGCTACTACCAGTACCTGTCCTTATCTCCCTTCATTCAGTTGTGAAGCAAACAGAAGCCATTCTTATTACAGTAAACCATCTTAATACCAACACCTGTTAAAACGAGTCATTTGCTTTTATTTCTGTCATTCCTAAAGGGACAAGAAAAGTAGATTTTCAACACAGCAGATTCAGGTCTTCTAAAACTGGAATACATAGCTTCATTTCCCCACAAAATCAGTCTTATTCTGTAGATCCAGGTACTCAGAAGTCTGAGGCAGGAGGATCATCTGAGCCCAAGAGTTTGAGGCCAGTCAAGGAAGCCATAGCAAGACCATCTGTGATACCCTGGGCTATTTGTCACTGATATGTTTTGTTTTCTTCAGCACAACTTTTCGACATCTCTGCGACTCCACCGACCGTCACTTAAGTGATGTCCCAGACCCAGCGGTGGATAGATGCCCACAAAAATAAATCTACCAGGTAAAGATTCTGCTTCCTTCATGTCAGAAGCATAAAATGCGATAGTGCGGCAGCCACTTCTGGGGGGAAAAAATCCCCCAAACTAATTTTTGATGTCTATCAGGATCCTTGGATTGTTTCCAAAGTGTTACAAATCACAGGTATCTAAATTCTGTGTCAATTTTTACATTGCTCAACTTTTCTCAGCAACGTGGTGTTCCAAATTGTATAGATACACCGTTAATTGTTGTCCATTTCCCTACCGATGAGAGTTTAGGCTTAAATTCCACCTACTGGGTTCTTGAGGCGCTTACGCTGTTAAGCATCTTGCTGACAATGTACTTTCTTACGCATTCTTCCACCGAACTGTGAGCTCCTCTAGAGAAGAGTTAGTGTTCATTTTCACCTTTGTATTCTCTTAACCTAGCTCCCACATTTGGTCTGGGGTATATGTTTACCAAGCTTGAGTGTAATAATTGGCTCGCCCGGGTCGAGTTCTGGAATCTAGTTGGAGAGGCGGAGCGAGGAGAAAGCCATGCCCCATTTGGGCCGTTCTGGCTCAAAGAGCCCGGAACTTTCGTTGAAAGGATCGTTGTTTCTCGGGGAGGATTTTGGCTGCAAAGCGTGCCCCGCACAAGCATGGTTGCCATGCACCGGAAGTAGAGGTTTATTTTGCGGGATTAGTTCTTCCGCGGGGCGGAAAAGGCATGTCTGCATGTTTCCCGACCATTTCCAGACCTTTTCCCTTGGAGGACCCCATGAGTAAGCTGTGGCGGCGCGGGAGCACCTCAGGGGCTATGGAGGCTCCTGAGCCGGGTAAGCATTTGCCTATCCAACTTAGGGCTTCTTTGAAAAGGAGTTCTTTATGCTTCTTGGAGCGTCCTGAGTACCTTGCCACAGGTGGGAGGAAGAAAGGCGGTGCTGTCGTTATGGCAACAGCTAGTACCGCAGGAAGAGGGGGTCCCCTTTATGAGTGTTAGATTATTCAGGGTTTCCTCTGCCACGGTTTGGCCGAACGCCGCTGACAGGCTCTCCTTCCGCAGGGGAAGCGCTGGAGTTGAGCCTCGCGGGTGCCCATGGCCACGGAGTGCACAAGAAAAAGCACAAGAAGCACAAGAAAAAGCACAAGAAGAAACACCATCAGGAAGAGGAGGCCGGTCCCACACAGCCATCTCCCGCCAAGCCCCAGCTCAAACTCAAAATCAAGCTGGGCGGGCAGGTCTTAGGCACCAAGAGGTGAGGCCAAGAGGTTCTAGAGTTTCCCTGGGGAACTTTAGGAGCAGGCGAAAGTAGAAACTGGCTGGGCTTTCCAGAAGACAGAGAAGGCACTGTGAATTCAGGTCCCAGGTTTAGGCAGCCAAAACCCAACGGTGTAGGGAAGGCTGTGATGTATATACCGAGCAGGAAATACTTGGTCACTTTATAGAGTAGTGTTTTCTCTCTGCAGTGTTCCTACCTTCACTGTGATCCCTGAGGGTCCTCGTTCACCCTCTCCTCTCATGGTTGTGGATAATGAAGAGGAACCTATGGAAGGAGTTCCCTTGGAGCAATACCGAGCCTGGCTGGGTGAGAAGGACCTGGAGGTGGGGAAACTGGTTTTTTGTTGTTGTAGTTGTTACACCTGAGTAAGGAAGGGGGTTGGTTCTGAAGTAGGTGAGAAATTTTAATGTCCTAGAATTAACTTGGCCAAACGGGCCCTCATCTAAACAATTCTACTCATATCTGTCCAACTTTCCTTCCCAGATGAAGACAGTAATCTGTCCCCCTCTCCAATTCGGGATCTGTCAGGGGGGTTAGGGGGCCAGGAAGAAGAGGAGGAACAGAGGTGGCTGGATGCCCTGGAGAAGGGGGAACTGGATGACAATGGAGACCTCAAGAAGGAGATCAATGAACGGTTGCTCACAGCTCGACAAGTAAGTTAATTTCATTCTTTATTTACTCACCAAATGTGTATTGGGAACTTGCAGTGTCCCAAGCACTTTGCTAGGCAATGAGGCATCAATGGGGAGAAAAGACAAACTTTCTGTTTTCGTGGAGCTGATAGTCTAGGGTGTGTGTGTGTTGGGAGGGGGGATAAGCAAATAATTGCAAGATGCTCTACAGTTTATGACAAGAAAAAGGTTGTATAATGAAAATAGAAAGTGGCAAAGAGACATTAGGTGTACACGTCAGGGAAGGCCTTTTTGAAGCAGTAATAGTTACAATATCAGAGGAGCTCTTCAGGCAAAAAGGACCAATAGATGCAAAGCCCTGAGACTGGAACTTACCTAGCAAGGTAAAGGAGAAGAAAAATTGTGGCTAAGCCACTGGTGGGTTGTGTGCAGAGAAATAACATTGGGTTTGCATTTCAATAGATTACTTTAGCTTCTATGTGGAGAATGAGTCTTAAGTGATAGAGTGGGGAGTCCAATTAGGAAGCTAAGAGATGGTGATGATTGGAATTAAGTTTAAAGTGGAAATGGAGAAATCAGAAGAATGCTGGATATATTTTGGAAATAGATATTTGATGAAAAATGGAATCATGGGTAACCCTGAATTTTTGGCTTGAGCAATTATCCAGTTGATGCTATCTATTGAGATAAAAAGATTAAAAACAACAAAAACCTCCAGAAGAGTGGCAGAGTTTTGGTACATAGGGCAGGCAGGTAATATTACTATTTTTTTTTCCCCCTTTGAGAGTTGAGAATCTAAACCTGAATATCAGGAGAGACCTGGGAGGAGGCAGTATTAAGGACCCCAGAAGAGGGTGCTCATTAATTCCCCTTCTCCCCAGGTCTGCATTCCTCAAGATCCTATATGTTCGTTCCACGTCCCCTCTGTCCTTTCCTTGGTCCTGGCGGGCCTCCCAATTCCCTCTTGCTCCATTTTCAGATGCTACTCCTTCTCTCTCCCCAGCGAGCTCTGCTCCAGAAGGCACGGAGTCAGCCTTCCCCGATGATACCGCTGCCTGTCGCTGGGGGCTGCCCGGCCCCTGCCCTCACGGAGGAGATGCTGCTGAAACGCGAGGAGCGAGCGCGCAAGCGGCGATTGCAGGCCGCGCGGCGAGCGGAGGAGCACAAGAACCAGACAATCGAGCGCCTCACCAAGACTGCGGCTCCTAGCGGGCGGGGAGGTCGGGGGGCTGCGCGAGGCGAGCGGCGGGGAGGGCGGGCCGCAGCCCCGGCCCCCATGGTGCGCTACAGCAGTGGGGCACAGGGTTCCACTCTTTCCTTCCCACCTGGCGTCCCCGCCCCCGCTGCTGTTTCTCAGCGTCCGGCTCCAACAGGCCCTCCTCCGCGCTGCTCTGTCCCTGGCTGCCCTCACCCGCGCCGGTATGCCTGCTCCCGCACGGGCCAGGCGCTGTGCAGCCTTCAGTGTTATCGTATCAACCTGCAGATGCGGCTTGGGGGACCCGAGGGCCCAGGGTCCCCCCTTTTGGCTACTTAAGGCCGTTACCAAACCTGGACTCTGCGCTCTCTTCCCATGCCTGGTTTTCAGTGTCTTCCCTACCCTATTAAATTTCATCCAGTGTCTCAGCTTGTACGGACTTGGGGGAGTGGTATATGGGCAGACCAATCTCTGGTACACACATCTTGCCCTACGTGGGTTTGGAAACCACTGCAAGAAGGCCAGCGGGTGCATCCTTGGACTCGGGCCGACTCTCAGAACCTTGCCTCTTCCAGCGGGATTACCTGTGGTGGTTCGGCATTGGGCGTCATCCGGAAAACCTGGTTTAGGCCAATCAGTAGGAACTTTGCTCTTTTGGACGGCATTCATTGGTTGATAAGTCAAAGCTTGTTCTGTTGTCCATATTGGCTATTGTCGCTGTCAGTCAGGGCTCTGGTCGAACCTTCCCCCACTCTTTGTCTGTGCAAGCTCTTGTTGTCTGGGAGAGCGGCGGAGTTACTTCTGGGGATTGGTTACTGGGAGAAATCGCTAATGTGCTCCAATTGGCTAGTCCGTCGAAGGAAGATGCTGATTGGCTGGATAGGCCAACCTGGGTCCTAGTTGGCCGAGCTCTCCCCGGATGGAAGCTCCGGCCGCGGAGTGATGGTGGCGGCAGCGAACATGGGCCGGACAGGGACCATGGCGGTGCCAGCAGAGGTGGCAGGGGCGGGGCAGCTGGCGGTAGAGGAGGCTATGGTGTTCAGGGGGCTGTAGGTGGAGGCATGGCTCGGGCCAGCAGCGGGAACGGCAGCGAGGAGGCCTGGGGGGCACTTCAAGCGCCGCAACAGCAGGTATCCCAAAGCTCCAAAAGCCTATCACGACAGCCATTTATTTCTCTTTCCCCTTCCTGACCCTTCCTGTTGGTGAGGGGGGGTGGTGGGGGAGGAACTCACGGAGCCAAAGGTACTGTGAAGTTCCTAAACATGTCCCACTCTTTGTCTAAACTTTGTAATGTAGACGCAGTTGACTTAAACTGCAGCCTCATAGACCCCATCCCTTGGCTGCAGTGGAAGCTTGCAGTAGCTCTCCAGTGACCAGAGGCATAGTGAGGCCCCAGGGAGACTCCCTTTGTCTTGAAACAGTTATTTGTTATTTTTTGTTTTTGTGTGTGCCTATTGTCACAACAGAGCCCAGCAGCGTCTTCTCTTGAGGGAGCAATCTGGAGAAGAGCTGGAACCCAGACTCGCGCCCTGGATGCCATCCTTTATCATCCACAGCAATCCCATCTGGTTGGGAGCACTGCTCTGGGTCTCACACTTCCCCTCCTCTACCCTAGAGAGACTGAGTCCCAGAAGTGGAAAGATTCAGCTTGGGGGTGGGAGGTAGCAGGCTGTGAGAGATGATGAAAGTATTTTAGCTTTGGAAATGACCTTAAATTCTTACTCATTTCTCAGACAGATAGCTCAGACTGGCTTCTCACTTCTGCCCAAACACTCCCTTAACAGAAAGCACCCTGCGGGGCCAGGCTTCAGTATGAGAGAAGTCTCTGTTATGCAGAGCTGGAATCTATCTTCCTCTTTGTTGTGAACACTTTTATGTTTGTTTTCTAGACTGCACCAATTTCTTGCTGTTCCAAATTCTCTTTCACATTGATAGCCTTTCAAATATTTGAACAATTCCCCAGCATCCCTCTTTCCCTTCATCTTTCCAAGCTGAACTTGGCTCATGGGTAGAATTGTGTATTATGTGCATGAAGGAGGTGCGGGTGGGCAATGCTTGGAGCTAGAATCTTCCTTAGTTCAAGTGCCTCCTTGCTCCCAGCTTCGAGAGCTGTGCCCAGGAGTGAACAACCAGCCCTACCTCTGTGAGAGTGGTCATTGCTGCGGGGAGACTGGCTGCTGTACCTACTACTATGAACTCTGGTGTGAGTCTCCATGAGGGCTATTCTCAGGTCCCTCTGCCCATCCTCCTTTGGACCCTGAAACTCCAGTTTTCAAGGACCCTTCTCTGAATGGGAGATATTTAAGATACTCCTTCCTTGCCTCCTGCAGGGTTCTGGCTGCTCTGGACTGTCCTCATCCTCTTTAGCTGCTGTTGCGCCTTCCGCCACCGACGAGCTAAACTCCGACTGCAACAACAGCAGCGGCAACGTGAGATCAACTTGTTGGCCTACCATGGGGCATGCCACGGGGCTGGCCCTGTCCCTGCCGGTTCACTGCTTGACCTTCGTGAGTGACTTGAGGCTCTGAGTCCACTACCAGTGACCCTTCCCAAACCAGGACCCTGAATCATCCCACATTCCCTTTTGCACACATTTCAAAGAACCCTTTTCTCAAGTGTCAGATCACTTCTCCATGCTTGGTTGCCTTCAACCATGCTGTTCTCTTCCCTGCAGGCCTCCTCAGCGCCTTCAAACCCCCTGCCTATGAGGATGTGGTTCACCGCCCAGGCACACCACCACCTCCTTATACTATGGCCCCTGGCCACCCCTTAACTGCTTCCAGTGAATGCACCCGCTGTTCCTCTGCATCCAACTGCCCTGCCCACTGCGAGGGGACAAACGTGGAAGGTGTTTCCTCCCACGAGAGTGCCTCCCCTCATCAGGAGAGTGAGCCTAGGGCAAGGGTCAGCCCAGCCCACACACCTCCCTCTTGCCGGTATCGTCGCCTGACTGGTGACTCGGGTATTGAGCTCTGCCCTTGTCCTGATTCCAGTGAGGTTGACCCAATCAAGGAGGTGAGGGCTAGTGCCATCCCACCAGATCTGGAGGACCAGTCCCCTTGTACACTGCCCCCAGACCCCTTGCCACAGGTCTCTCCCATGGGGCTGGCTTCCAGTGAAGGGGACATCCCATAAGTAGTTTTGGGAGGGTGGGTGGACCACTGGCTTATCACAAACAGCCCTGGCCTCAAATTCCTCCTTGGGTCCTCCCTACCCTCCTAGAATCTGCCTGAAGGGGCTGGAGCCCTGAGGAGAGGGGCAGTATTGGGGGACTGTGCTAGTTTTGTCCTCCCCAAAGACATCCGCAGGAGCCTTTGATCTCATTAAAGAGATGTGAACCAGCTGCTTGTGGATTTGAGTGGACTAGAACTCAGTTCGCTGCATTGCATTTGATATACCTGGCTTTGAAGATAGTAGGTATCCCTGAAGCCTGAACTAAGACTTGGTGAAGCAAAGCTGGCAAAAGCAATAGTTTGTTTTGTTTTTTCCAATTTATTTAGAAAAATAGACTCTGAGTTCACATTCACCCCAGGCTGTGTGGGGCGACATAGTAGACATCTGAGATGAGCAGAGGAAGGCTTGAATTACTGGTAACTGAGAAGCTGGGCAGCAGGAGACCTTGTACCTCCAGATTCTGAGTGGCTTGGCTTTTCTCCCATCCCCCTGTTCAGTAGTCTTCAGACATGATCAGCAAGACTAGGGTGGTCCAGCCATGGAAAGGGCGGCAGCCCATGCCATGCCCATCCTGGTCACTGTACTGTTCCCACAGAAACCCTGTAGCCTGGTACTGCCTCCACACATTGCCTATCACATTGGCACGGAGCTTACTGTGGAGCTTGGCAGCCTGGGTCTGATGTGGACCTTCTAGGTGCCCATAGTGGTGGAGTGCTCCCAGAGCCAGGTAATTGATATTCAGCCACACAGCACCCCGCCAATAGGGGGGATCATGCTCTGAATTGCGCTTGCCATAAAAGGGGCTGGAGGCTGCAAGGGAGCGCAAACCAAAGGGGCTCCAGAGATGGCGGCTGTCAGCTAGAACATCCAGCAGGGGTCCGAGGTGGGGTGAGTTGGGGTCCAGAAGTCGCAATAGGAAGGGAAAAAGAGTAATGTAACCCAGGGCATCCACATATTGCAAGCGGGGTTGAGGCCGGCCCACCACTCGAACCAGCCCCTGAGGGGGCCTAGGCTTCAGCTGTACAGCTTTTGTGTGGTTCCCAAAGTCTGCAAAGACTCCTAGATCTGGAGCCCAGTGTAGCTCATCCAGGCTCTCCTCTGCCTCCAGTGAGGCAGCCAGTGGACCCAGCTCAGCAGCTGCCTCAGTTTCCCCTAGCTTCTCTGCAAGCTGAGACAGCACACGGGCACCCAGTGCCACCCAGCATCGCAGGTCAAGGTGCCTCTCAGTTGCTGAAGGATGTGAAGCCCGGGGATAGTCATCCAGCCCTGATGGCAGTGTCTTGGGGTTCAGTAGGGTAGGCAAGGCTGGGTCCCTGCCTCGCCAGCGGTAAGAGAGTGGCACTGGCCCTGCTTGGCTCTGATGGAGCCAGGAAAACCAGGCATGAAGGCGGGGGAAGGCCCTGCGCAAGAAATTCAAGTCAGCAGGGTCACCACCTTTTAACATGTGGGCAACAGGTAAAAGGAGGGTTGGGGGGTTGGCATGGGCTGCCCTTTGCACCAAGAATTCTGAGGGTACCCGGGCTCGGGCCTCATCCCCCAGTATCTGCTCCCGCCCAATCCAGCCATCAGCATTCAGCAACCCCAGCCAATGGCCTAGGACCTCTCGGGTGAGGTGGGGATCCCACCGTTGGACCACTAGCTGGTGAAAGCCCTCATCCCAAAGGAAGCCACGTGGGAAGAATGACCTGGAGGGTACCCCTGAGAAAAGAGGGAGAGGTGGAAAGAGGGCTGGGTCCACCTTCTGCTCAGACCCTTCCACCCCCATGTCTGGCAATACCAGACCTTGTCCATAGAAGTAGCCAATCCCACCAAGGAGGCTGCTGAGGGCAACCTGACCCAAAGTCTGCTCCTCAGGACTCAGGCCCTTCTCTTTTAGGTGAAAAGTCTTCTCAAAACGCTCTCGAAAGGCTTCAGCATGGCTCTCTAGGGCCTGGGTCAGTAGACTGCCTGCCAGCTGTCCCAGGGCTTGGTTTCCTCCTGCCTGGGCACTGCTAGATTCAAACACCAAATCCATAGAAAAGGGGATTTTCAGAGTCACCTGCTGTATCAAGAACTGCCCTTGTCCCTGCCTTTGCCCATTTGGGCCTCTGTCCTCCCACTTCAGAAATCTTGGCAAGCCGAGATAGCGTTCAGGAGAATCCCCTGGGGGCTTATGCTGAAACCAGCTATTTAGGCGACTCTTCACCATCTCTGTCAGCAGCGGCAGTCCTGGGTTGGAGGACCAGAAGACATTGTAGCTTGAAGACAAGAAGAGAAATAGAAAATAGTATTCAGGGGGCTGGGGTTGTGGCTCTGTGGTACATGTGTGAAAAGCAATGGGTGCGATTCCCAGCACCACATATTTAAAAAAAAAAATAAATAAATAAATAAAGGTTCATCAGTAACTAATAAAAATATTTTAAAAATAGTATTTAGGAAGAGATGGTGAAAATTATAAAGGGAAATATGAGGTGATCAGGAATCACAATAAGAGGTTTTAATGCAGGGAATATGGACATTGGTGAGACTAGAAGCAACTAGTGGAAGGAAAGTAGAGAGAAGCGAATCAGGTTAAGTTTGCATCCAAACCACCCCTAAAACCACTCCACACTCTTCCCTGAGTTACCTGCCATACTTGGGGGCAGTGTCCCCTGGATTGGTTGGTGGCAAAAGTGTAAAGCGGAAGTCACCAAGTTCACTGGTGTGCCCACTGATGAACTTCAACTGCCCCTTTGCCCCAACCTCTGGGAGTAGGACTTCTTGGCCATCTGTTACCACATAGAAGAAAAGGGAGACCAAAGGGAGGGCAGAGGTACCTAAAGCCTGGGTGACCAAGAACAGGGGGAAAAATAGCATTAAATTGGCAGTTTTTCTTGAGAATCAGCCTTAGTGAGGGAAAGGCATTTTAGGCAGGAGTAACATGGTAAACAATATGTGTTTGGCAGTGCTGAGGCACTGAGGCTAAATAGATATACCCAGTGGGATGATCTAAAGAGCCTTACAGAGTTCTCTGGGAAATAATGGAATACTTGTGCTGTGTCCTCTCCTAAGAACTCTACACAGATTATTTTAATTCTTACAATCTTGTGAGTTCCGTGTTACTATTATCTTTGCTTTACCAACAAGGCTTTGGGGTGATACACAGTCATACAGAGAAGTTCGAATTTAAGACAGATTTCGAATGAGTCAGCCAGACTCATGGCTATTAACCCCCACTTCAGACTGCATTTGCTGGCAGCAAGGGAAGGTCTGAGGGAGTCTGGGCTGAGGAAAGGGTATCCTGAGGCCCTGACCTGAGGCTCTACAGTCACTCTCCAGCTCCAGTCCCCTCCGTGTTGACCCCCAGGCCTCTTGACGAACTCAGTAGTGAGCCTTAAGGCCCCATCCTGGATGTGTTGCCGCCCGAAGGAGAGGCCGTCGTGGAACTCCCAGCCATAGGGACCCACGCCGTCTCCCTGCTCACACGTGTGCCTGAGCTTAGGGGTCCCTGGGGTGGCGCCCTGCTGCGCCCACATCAGTCCTGGGGGTAGAATGGCCAAGTAAGTCAAAGAGAGAGCGGGAGGACCTGTTCCTGTGGGTCTCCGAGAACTTGAGGGTCATCCTCCTTCTTAACTCCTGTCCACTCCGCCCCACCCTTGCTCTGGCGGGAAGCTGGGACAACCAGATTAAGAGTGTGCCTGTCTGCCCACCCCAGGGCCCAGTTACCGGTGAGGAGGGGTTTCGGGCTGCGAGTCTTCATGCCGAAGTAGACGTGAGGACGGTAGGTACCCCAGAAGAGGTCAGGGGCCACCGCTGGGCTGGAGGAGTCGGAGGACAGCGCTGGGGGTGCAGAGTGTAGCGTGACCGCCCGCTGTGCACGGTACCACGCCAGCACCCAGCGCCCGGACAGGGCGAGAGCCAGAGCCAGAACCACCACGGCTAGGGCCGCTCCCCCGGCGGCGCCACGGGCCCTGCCGCCCCGGCCGTCCCGTCGCCCCGAGCCGACCCGAGCTTCTCTCTCTACTGCCCGCGCTCCTTCAGCGGGCGCTGCGCGACGTCGCCGCTCGCCTCGAGCCATCCTAGTACCGAGGACGTTGCCCGAGCGCAGACAGGCTGCAGTGGCGCCCGGGTCCTGCCTCTCCTGCTCCGGCTCTCGCCTGGCGCCCCAGCAACTATGGTTCTGTCAGCACCAGTGGGCCCGCGCCTCTGGCTTCGGGTCCTTCTCGAGCCGGAAGTCCCGCCCCGCCACGTCAGGTCAAATCCCCCTAAGCCCGGAACCGCTGTCGCCAGCCGGGCAAAGGGGTGGATCAACCCGGTCGGCACTGGGAAGGGACCGCTCACTGGGTCTGCGCTTATGCGGAGCGCTCACGGAGTAAGCGGTTTTAGTAGAGAAAACCAATCTTACTTTGAGCCCCCCCCCCTTTTTAAGTTGTTATATATTAACCAGAGAAGCCAGCCTGAGTGTTTTACTGATAACTGCCCCGCCCCAATCAGGTGACGGAAAGCCACGGCCTAGGAAATACAACTTTACAGCTTGGCCTAGGCCACAGAGCTGAGAAGTGGCTAGCTTTGGACCCAGGTAGGTGTACTTGAATCAAGCTGGATCACCTGACCCACAGCCAGTACCTTCTGTCCTCGAGGAGTGGAGAAAGTGGACTCAGGAGGAAGCCTGGGATCTGGGTCCAGCTATGTCTGGAACCAGACATATGTGTATTTAAGAGACATATGTATATGTAAGAGATCCTGTATACTCGGCCCATAATTCTAGTCCGCACTTACCTCCCACCCCATCTCCCCACTGGTGCTGGGAATTGAACCCAAGATCTGGTACATGCACTAGGCAAGTGCTCTACCACTGAACTACATCTCCAGCCCAATAATCTATTACTATTTTATTTAGATGAGCCCTAGAAAGACCACAATAGTGGTACCTGTATTTACAGAAGGCACTTTCTTGAACAATCCTGGAAGCAGAGAAATTTAGGGAGAGGGTGGCTTTGGTCTATGTCATCAAAGGCTGCAGGAAGGAGGTAGTATCTGCACCTCAGGTTGACCTAGAAGCATCAGCATTACCTTTTATGGTAGCGCAGAAATGCAACTTAGATTCAGTAATTTGCTTCTCACCAATAGTGCAGCATAAAAGCTATTTTCATACATAAGTCCACCCCATTTTAAATGAAAGCCCTATTCTATTTTTTTTTTTCAGGCGAGGGGTGGGGGGTGAGGGGTGTGTGCTGGGGATTTTCCATGCTATGTACATCCTGTACCACTCTGCTACACCCAGACTATTCTAAATTCTTATGCTCTTCTCTACCCATTATCATACTTTCCACAGAAACTTATTGCATAAAACTAATGCTTTATGTAACATGCTCATTTATATTTCACTATAATCTGACTTCTGGCCCCACTCCCTATTGGTAGACTTCTTACTCAACAATCACCTTCTAACCAAACTTAATGTTCAGCCCTGTTTGCACTACCCCATTGCTACCATTGTACTTGGTCCTTGTCTCTATTGTGGTACGTATTACATATCTAAATTTCATTTATTCATTTTGTATCCCAGAACTGATCACCTTTATAAGTGCAAGGTAGATGTTAACAATTAATCATGGAGCTGGGGAACCAAATCAGGTTGTCAGTGTTCTTTCCACTTTAGAATAAGTTCTTAGATAATAGCACTTATTATTCTCCCATCAACCTTGTAGGCACTTTACAGATGTTAACTCACTTAATGCTGTCAGTCGTCTGAGGCAGACATTCATCCTATCAGTTGACTGATTCCAGGACTCCTGAAAGTCCCTTATACAAAAAGGCCCCTGCTCAAATCCCTTAACATAAAATGTCAAAGTATTTGCATATAATCTACATATACCCTCCTGTATAGTTTAAATCAATCTCTAGATCATTGATACCTATACAATGTAAATGCTATATATAGATAACTGTTATGCTGTATTATTTAGGGAATAACAAGGGGAAAAGTCTGCACATGTTCAGTGCAAATGCAGTCTTTTTTTTTTTTTTGTAATTTTTTCAGTCTGAGTGTGGTTGAATTCAAGTATACAGAACCCATGGAGAGCTATTTATTATGTATTACAATAGTAGAGCCATCTACTATTATCCTTATTTGACAAGAGGAAGCAGGCATTGATGGATTAAATAATTTGTCTCAAGCCACACAGCTACTTAAAGCAGAAGTGATATTTCAACCCCAGGCAATCTGGTTATACACTATACTGCTTCCAGGTGGTTTTCTTTTTTAAATGGGGTGGAGAGTGGGGAGACACTTTTTTAGACAGGGAAAAGATATGGTAACATTGAAGGAGTCTTATGTGAAATGCATATGACAAAGTACATAGAAGCCAATGTCTTAAATCTTTGATTGCCTAGCTGAGCATTCTGAAGTTCTTCTCTAGGACAGGGGCTTCCAGTTTTTTTTCCCCTACAACCACAGTAAGAAATCATCCACACTGCACCCAAGCTGGCATGGTGGCACATGCCTGTACTCCCAGCAAGTCAGGAGGCTGAGGCATGAGGATCAGAAGTTCCAGGCAAGCCTCGGCAATTTAGCAAGGCCCTAAATAACTTAGCAAGATTCTGTCTCCAGGAAAAAAAAGTGTGTGTGTGTGGGGGTTACTGAGGAAAAAAGTGTGGGCAGGGAGCTGAGGCTGTGGCTCAGTGGTTAAGAGCCCCTGGGTTCATTCCCTGGTACCAAAAAATAAACAAACAGAGACCCCCCTCACCAAATCATCTATATTGCAACCTAATACATGCAAACACACATCATGGATGATTATATGCTTAAAACTAAAGTTTCCTAAAAGAAAACTTCTCAATCTATGTGACATACATTAAAAATTTTATTCCACTTTTTTAAAAAAAGACTGATGTAATTCCCTAAATTGATTTCATTATGCACACTAATGGGGGTTAATCCAGTATGAAAAACTACTTCAGGTACTCTTTACTGAGCACTAAGCAGTCATGTGCTTTGGGAGAATCAAATTAGCCATAAAAGTGATTAATATAGACCAGGCAGGAGAATGCAATAGTGATACAAGACCTTTTTTCTTTAATATTTTTTAGTTGTGGCTGGACACAATACCTTTGTTTTATTTATTTCACATATGCTAGGCGAGTGTTCTACCACTGAGCCACAACCCCAGCCCCTCAAGAGCTTTTTTAAAAAATATTTTTTAGTTGTATATGGACATAATGACTTTTATTTTTATGTGGTGCTGAGGATTGAACCCAGTGCCTCACACATGCTAGGCTAGCCCTCTACCACTGAGCCACAACCCAAACAATCAAGAGCTTTTATTTATTTCTGGTACTAGCAATTGAACCCAGGGGCACTCTACCACTAAGCTGCATCCTAGTCCTTCGTATTTTTTTTTTTTTTTTTTTTTTTTTTGAGAAGGGTCTCACTAAGTTGCTGAGGCTGGCCTGGAACTTGTGATCCTCCTGCCTCAGCCTCCAGAATCACTGGGGTTACAGGTCTGTACCACCTCCTGGAATTAATACTGTTTTAGACAAAGAATGTTGATGGCAATTGGAAGAAGCTGGTAGTAAGTAACCTGAATAAAGTGCAGTAATTGGGATTTGAACAAAACAGAAATGTAGGGTTTTACTCCAGAGAGGATAGCTCAAATTATGACAGGGGATGGGTTGCCCTAGGAAGAACACAAAGAAGAAAAAAAACGATGAGGGCAGTATGCCTTTATGTTTAAGAAGAAAGAAAAATCCAAGAGGGGCAGGGGTACCACGAGAAGGTGAATTTTTTTTTTTTTAAAGATAGAGAGAGGAGAGGGAGAGAGAGAGAGAGAGAGAGAGAGAGAGAGAGAGAGAGAGAGAGAGAGAGAGAGAGAGGATTTTTTAAAATATTTATTTCTTAGTTATCGGCGGACACAACATCTTTGTTGGTATGTGGTGCTGAGGCTCGAACCCGGCCGCACGCATGCCAGGCGAGCGCGCTACCGCTTGAGCCATATCCCCAGCCCCGAGAAGGTGAATTAAGAGTGAAAAAAGCTAATGAGATAGAGAGCTGAGGACTGAGGAAATACCACGTTTGGTAAACAAGAACAAACGGTATTTTGAGTGATGTAAGAAGCCATATTAAAAAGGGTTAAGCTGTGAGTGAGGGTAAGAAAGAAAAAAATTCAAGTTCATTTAAACCTCTTCTCACCCCTATCTTCTCTTGCCCCCCAACCATTG
Organism: Spermophilus citellus; assembly: GCF_964194105.1. NCBI lineage: Eukaryota > Metazoa > Chordata > Mammalia > Rodentia > Sciuridae > Spermophilus > Spermophilus citellus. The sequence goes on along the minus strand of NC_138193.1, from coordinate 52,034,159 downwards.
TAGTGGCAAAGCTCTCCCATCCCACCCTGCTCCGTGGCCCTCCAGATAGTGACTTGAATGATGAAGTCGCGCTTAAATGTCCTTGCCCCAAGTCAAAATCTGCTTGTTGGTCTCTTTCGCGATGTCACCGTTCAGTACCAGCGCCAGGTTTGTCCCGGCTCCCCGCTGGGTTCCTGGCCCGAACGTGGGAAGCGAAAGCGATGAACATTTCCTGAGCGGTGAGGTGAGCGCCACGCATTATCAGGCGATGCCCGTCTCCTGGGGAGGATTCAAACAAACGAGTCAGGCACTGGGCATCGCAGTGTGGGGCTGAGGATTTCCTGCCTCCCCCACTAGCCTGTCTCCCACACGAAGCCCACCGAATAGCACGTCCACGCAGGGCTCGGAGCCGTCATGCCTCACGTCTGCAATAACCGTGCAGTTGAGATTGGTGGCGCGGACCTTCTCGCTGCTCACCGCTTGGAGAAAGGTCCTACGGTGGGAAAAACGGCATGAGTGCCGGGCGGAGAGGGCTAGTGGCGGGAAGAAGAAGCATCCCCTCCCCACCAACATTCTTCTCACCTCGTCGACTCCACGTTTTTCTCGAAGGGGCAAAATTGAACCCGAACCTGCTTGACGGATCGCAGCCCTAGCCGAGCCAAGGGCCCCGCCATGGTGACCTTCTCCCCGGAAGGACTCGCGCTGGCGGAAGTGATGACGCTGAAAGGTTGCGCCAGCAGCAGTCTCGGCAAAGTTGATTTCCGATCGCCGGCAGCCTATTCAGGCTCCAAACTGCTGCCCCAGCTCCGCGGCCAGAGAGTAAGGCAGGGAGGTGGTGGGGATGGCTTCAGCACCGAGTACCAAGGGACCCAAAGCAAGCGGTCACTAAATACTACCTATCGTTAATAGCCCTTTTGTACCACAGTGAAGACAATAAATAGTGCAAAACCCCTTTGTACGAAAATACATCTGTCTTTTGCAGCATTTTCCCTTCCGTATCCTTATGTACAAGATCTAGATTAACACCATCTTAAATTCTCTCTTTCCAAGGAGAGGACTCTACCACTGCAGGGATTATCTACTTACCGGAGGTGACCCCCTTCAGGTAACTGAATAACCAAAGCTTTAAATAGGAAGGCCCTACAACCCAATATTCTTAAATGACTAAAAATAGTAATAGAGTACAGGATAAAACCATCCTTGGGATTGATCCATAGGTAGAAATACGTATTCCACCTTTGAGATTCCCCATGAATGAACTGTTTTATTCGTGTTTCTGGGATTTAAGAGGGCACAGCTTCTAGCATGTTTTCTATTACTTTCCCTTTCCTTGTACCCTGGGATTCAACCCCTAATCCTCCTCCCACTTCCAGCCCTACAATGTCTTCACTGAGGGGGAACTAGACCTGACCCTTCCAAGGGTGCTGACCTTCAGGTTTCAGCTTCTGGTTTTGCCCTTCACTCTTGATTGCGGACACTGGAGTGATCTTGGATTTATAGCTTCTGATTCCAAGCTCTATGTAGCTTAATGTATGCTCTTTCCCAAGTTCCCAATTCTAGGCTTCTTTAATATGCAGTTCCAAATATCTGGGCTTTTCTAATCAGAGATGGGGAGCTCCTGGTCCTTAGATTTCAGGACTGGTCCCCAGGCACGAAAGAAAGGGCAGTTGCCAACTGGGGTGCTGGTTCAGCCTTAGGGCAAGCCAAGCCTGCTGATTTCCCACCAGGTAAGCCTCAGGGCTAGGTCCTCCTCCCCTTAGGGTGCTTAGCAGCTGATTGGTCTGGGCTGGGGGTGCTCCAGACCGAAGAGGAGGCTCCAAGCTCTCCAGGTTGTTGAGGGTGCTGCTGGGCCATTCTGTGGCCTGGACTTCATTACAAACACCTGGCAAGAAAGAAGTGGAAGGCAGGTGGCTTGTAAAAAGATACTAAAGCAGATCAATGGTGAGTCTGGGCTGTGGGTCACTTAAAACAGTTAGGGAGGGACTAAGAGAACCTCTGGTTGGGGGTGGGGAGTGACTCACAGCAACAGGGAGGCCTCCGGTGGACTCTAGTCTTGGGCAGGGGCTGCTGTAGTAGACACAGCAAGGCTCCATCTAGCTGCTGGAAGATGCTGAGCATGAACAGAGTCTGCCGAAGCTCCAGGGACAGGCCCCACTGCTCTTCTTCAAGCAACTCCCTGACCACTCCAAAGTCTTGTCTGAGCTGCAGTGCTCCCTGCAGGCTAAATGTCCAGGTACAATGTGACCGCCTGACCTTTGTGCCTCTCCAAACTGCTCTATCCCTCCTAAGCCCTCCCTTTTCCCAGTTCCATTCCTCCTACCACGGTTTTTTCTCCCCACCTGAACCGGATCCTATGGGTGAGGATGTGGTCGAGCCAAGCACCTAGGATGGCTGTCAGTGCCTGACCCAAGGCAAGGGCCTGGGCTTGGGGTGATAATCCCTGCAATCCTTGCAATACAGGCTCCAGTACAGTTCGGACTACCAAACCAGCATACTCACTAGGAACATGGGGAAGTTCTGGAGTGAGAGAAGAGAAAGGACAGGATATGAGACTGTGGAATGTTTGTGAAAAAATGTAGGATTTCTGGAAGGAGGGCATAGAAAGTCAAGACAAGGATGGAGATAGTGGTGTGGAAACAGTATTTGGAGAGGTTGGGATACTGTTACCCCCAGGGACCCTGAAAGTAGAAGCTGGGATAAAAAGTTACCAGGACAGAGACGAAGCCTCCAGTACCGACCACGTGGCATGTAGAGCTTGAAGCCCTGTGTGGCTTGTTTATGACATTCTTGGAAAAAGAGACTTAGTGACTCTTCAGGCAGGAGCTGCACAGATAAGGAGAAAGTAAAAGAGGCTTATCTGTTAGGGACTTCTCAAATTATGATGTTTCTTTAAATCTAAGGTGTTAACTGGCTGTGGTGTTGCATGCCTATCATCCCAGCTACTCAGGATGCTGAGGCAAAAGAATTGCTAGTTCAAGACCAGCCTGGGCAATTTACTGAGACCCTGTCTCAAAATTAAAAGGGCTGAGGATACAGCTCAGTGGTAAAGCCTATCTTGGTTCAATCCCAGTACTGCAATTCAGTCAATCAATCTGAGGTATTCAACTTGGTGTCCATAAACTCCTAAGATTGTATGCATGATTGTGGCATTTCCAAGGAAAGATCTATAGCTTTCATTAAGTTTTCCAGGAGTCCATGACACAAATTATGAACAACTTCCCTAGGAATACTCTGCTTTCAGCTTTATTCAGTGAATAGAAAGACTTTGAAGTTAATTTTATTCTGTAGTAACTCTAGGGGAAAAAAGAGAAGACACCTTATTACCACCAGTGTTTGCAAGCACATGCCAGAGAGAGGGATCTCTTTCTTTCTTTCTTTCTTTTTTTTTTTTTTTTGGGGTGCTGGGGATTGAACCTGTGGCCTTGTACATGTACATGCAAGGCAAGAACTCTACCAACTGAGCTATCCCTAGCCCATGATCAGTATTTTTGATACCATTTCTCCAGAGTAACATAGCCCACAAAACAAGAAATGACTTATGTGCTGTTTTTTTGTTTTGTTTTGTTTTTGTGGCTTGTTTGGTAGGTTGTAGTTTTGGAGGAAGAGAAGACAGCAATAAAGAAGGTCTCTGCTTTATAGCCCATTTTGGAAGACAGGTATCCCAAAAAATGCAGTATATGGCAGTTTCTCTGTAAAAATAATGCAGATGCCAGGGAACCTAAAGAGAAGAAAGTAATAGGGGATGGGGAAGGGCCAATGTGACCCTTTCCAGGCACATCTGACAATAATCTGTCCAACTCTAAACTCTTTCTTTCTTCTCCAACAAACCAGATTTCCCCTTCTCCTGAATATCAAGGTAATTGTCCTGTCATCACTGGACATTTGTTAGAAATCTCCACACTCAAAATTCTGAAGAGATACAAGATACATAGTATGATATCACCCCTGCCCCTTTTGGGACATTACAGTTCATCTAAGGAGAAAACTCATAACACCTGATTCTCTGTCATCCCAGCGCTGTATATGCTGGGGCACCCAGAGGAGATGCCTAGCAGTATAGTCACCAGGCAGAGGAGTGAGGCATACAGTGCTCTGCAGTGTTTGGTCCACATGGTGAACACACTGTCTCTTGTTCCTTTTGCTCTGTTCTTAATCTCATCCAAGAGCTGAACCTTTCTCATATCATATCATGTCTCCCCACCTCCCTTCTATGCAGCCACTATGGCTAGAACAAACTTCTTTCATCATTTTCACTGTTCCTCTTCTCCTGTTACAGTGGCTCCCCATCACTCATGAGATAAAGCTTAGATTCATTCAGTGCCCTCCACATAATTTGATGCTAACCTGCTTACTCCTCCAGCCCCACACCCGCTCCCCAACACATAACATGTATATACAGCAGGCTTACACATGTGTGCACGCATGCACACTTGCACACACATAGCACACATAGCCTCTGCTCTGGTCAGACCAACTCTACTACTGCCAAGGATCTATGAACTGTTTCCTCCAGTAACCCCTGCTGCTTTTCTGAGACTGCTCAGCCACCAACTTGTGTCATAGGCCCATGGAACTTTCTATAAAATACATGCCCACGGGGGGGCTGGGGATGTGGCTCAAGCGGTAGCGCGCTCGCCTGGTGTGCGTGCAATCCCGGTTCGATCCTCAGCACCACATACCAACAAAGATGTTGTGTCCGCCGAGAACTAAAAAATAAATATTAAAAAATTCTCTCTCTCTCTCTCTCTCCCCCCCCTCTCTCACTCTCTCTTAAAAAAAAAAAAAAAAATACATGCCCACCATGGTCTTCCTTCCTCAGGCCTCCCATGACTATCACTATCTGCCCTACTCATAATGAGCCTGCTCTGGGACATAATGAGTTTAAGGAGACAACGGTATTTTAGATAGAAATGCAAATGCAGATATTGGACTAGAACTCTTTTTTTTTTTTTCCTTTTGGTACCAGGTATTGAACCCAAGGGCTCTTAACCACTGAGCCACATCCCCAGTCCTTTTTATTTTTAATTTTGAGACAAGGTCTCACTAGGTTGCTTATAGCCTTGCTAAATTGCTAAGCCTGGCTTTGAACCTATAATTCTACTGCTTCAGCCTCCTGAGGCCTTTGGGATTACAGGTATTTGCCACCATGCTCAGATGGACTAGAACTCTTAAGAGCCAGAAGAACTATGGGAGTTTATAGCACCAAGACACTAGGTAAGCAGAAATGCAGAAGAAAGGAATAGAGGGTTAACATGAACTCTGTCTACAGCTATGCCCCTATTCAAGGCAAAGAGGAGAAAATTGAGCAGAAAGAGAAAACAAAAGACAGACATCTTCCATAGTAGGAATAGATAATATATAGAATAGGGAAAAAAATAAAATAGAAGAACAATGGTTTTATTGATAAATATAAAAGAAATACTAGAAGAAACAGTTAAGCATGGACAAAGGTTACCATTCTGAAGTAGGAATCAATGATGAGGACAAATAATGCATTTTTTTTTTCATGAGAAGCCTTATACAGTATTCTATGGGCTGGGGTTGTGGCTCCGTGGTAGAGCGCTCACCTAATATGTGTGAGGCACTGGGTTCCACTCTAAGCACCACATATTAATTAATTAATTAATTAAAGGTCCATCAACAACTAAAAACAATATTTTAAAAAATATTCTATTTCATTTTTCACTTTTTTTTCTTTTTGGTGCTGGGGATTAAACTCAGGACCTCACACATGCTAGGCAAGCACTCAACCACTAAGCTGTATCCCTAGCCCTATTTCACTTTTTTAATACTATGGATGTGCATTACTTTAATAAAAATACAAATTAAGCTTTTAAAGAAAGAAGAAACATTGTATTGAACACTGGTAACAAAGGGGAAAGGTACAATCATTTATCCTGATTTTTCTCTGCAAATTATATCTCAGTGGGTATAGTGGCACATGCCTATAATCCCAGTGTTTGGGGAGGCTCAGGCAAGATTCCAAGTTTGAGGCCAGCCTCAGCAACTTAATAAGAACCTAAGCAACTTAGTGAAACCCCGTCTCAAAAATACAAAGAGCGGGCTGGGCATGGTGGCCTATACTCCCAGTAGTTCAGAAGGCTGAGGCAGGAAGATTGTGAATTCAAAGCCAGCTTCAGCAACTTAGTGAGACCCTGTCTCTAAAATATTAAAAGGGGGACTGGGGTGGTGGCTTAATGGTAGAGCACTTGCCTGCACATGTGAGGCACTGGGTTCGATCCTTAGCATCACATAAAAATAAATAAATAAAATAATAGCATATGTCTGTCTACAACTAAAAAAAATTTTTTTAAAAAATATTAAAAAGGATTAGGATGGGCTCAGTGGTTAAGTGCCCCAAGGTTTAATCCCTGATACCAAAAATAAATAAATAAATGAAAAATTTAAAAAGCAGGGGATAGGGGCTGGGGATGTGGCTCAAGTGGTAGCGTGCTCGCCTAGCATGCGTGAGGCACTGGGTTCGATTCTCAATACCACAACAAAATAAAATAAAGATATTGTGTTCACCTAAAACTAAAAAATATTTTTTAAAAAAAGCAGGGGATATAGTTCAGTGGTAAAGTACCCCTGGATTCAACCCCCCAATACTAAAACAAACAAACAGAAACACACACACACATCCTTCAGCGTAACCAAATCATTAATGAGGACACGTTTGTCTTTATAAAAGTGATCTAATAAATGATGAAGAAATGAATGAATAAATAAATAAAATTGGAATAGCACCCCTTTGCAACCTCTAATGAAATAATGAGTTTAGGCAATGATGGTCAGTGGCTGTTAACATCAAAAAATGAGAGTCTGACATAATTAGAGAGGGTGGGAGGTATATAAATGAAATAAAATTGACCATGAGTTGATCATTGTTAAAGCCCTTCTTGGTGGTAGAAACATGGGAGATCCATTATACTCTTCTCTCTATATTTGTATATGTTTAAATTTTCCATAGTAAGAGAGAAAACTAAAATAATCAATAAATCAATAACAGGTTAGTTTAGTAGAGATTCCAAGTTACTGAAATGATCCACTCTGCCCATCCTGTCCACTGTACCCCCCAAGATGTTACAGAATAGGCTCTTAAACTTCTACTGTCAGGGACCCTGTTCTCCTCACCTGCATCTGTGTAGTGAGCTTCTGTATCTCCAAGCCCAGCTGCTGCTCTACCTCCAGGGCTAAGCTTTCCTCTAAGGCCAGGCTGGACAGAGCTTCTGCCTCATGCAAAAGAGGCTTTGGATAGAAAACAGGGAGTGAGAGCACAGCCCAGCCCAGCCCAGGCTGCTCCCCTCCCCACTCCCTAAACACTCACAGGTAGGTCCTTTTGGATCAGGAGCAGGAAGGAACCTGGGATCCAAGCTGCCAGGTTCTGCTGAGCTCTGTTCAAGAACCAGAGCAAGGTAGTCTGTAGGGTACAGAGTCCCAGGGCGGCAGGTGCAGGACCTAGAAAGGGAGCAGCAGAGTATCTTAGGGGACATGGAGCATCTTTGGGATAAGACAGACTTCAGAACAGACTGAAGGAAAAAGGATATCCTCAACTGTTTCCCTGTCTCCAGGCCTTCCTCTCACCTGGAAGGCGGCAATGGATCAATCCTGACCTCAATTCTTGGACAGCATCCAAGAGAGGTGGAAAGAGCTGCTGCAACAGTTGAGTAGTATGAGAGAGTGAGGCAGGGCTGTTCTGATCCCTAAGGGTTGATCCCAAGGCCTGGCAAAAACCTGAGGAAACGAAGATATAGTCTGATGGGGGAGTGGCAACCTGGGACTTGAGTTGCCCCAGTATCCCTCTTTTCTCACCTTGGTCCCAGCTCCAGATAAGAGACTGATGAAGTAGGCTGTGACACAAAGAAGCCAGTTCCTTCTCACACTCCTGAGGCAGGGATGCTAGTGGGAGAAATTACTCTAGAGCCTGAAAACAAGGCCACCCATCCCACAACCCTGCCCACTCAATGATGGATTCTCCAAGACTCAAGAGGAGTGAAAAGCAAGACTTTGCCTTGAAAGCCCTGAAGCTATAGTTAGAACCCTGGGGGTTTCATTCTAAACTGCCTGCTTCTGTTGTCAGTCCAGGAGATGAATGAGCAGAGTAGGGAGAAGATACCCCAGCTCTCCCAAAACATGGTCCAGGCCCATCACTCACCCTGACCCAGTGCCTGACTCAGCTGTTGTGCTGCTATCCTGGGGTCCCTCCAGGGTCCCAGATTTAGGTCCAAACTCTGAGCACAGGCTGCCCACAGCAGGGTCCAATATTGGCTCCACAGGGCTCCAGCCCCTCCAAGCCCCAGTTCACTGTTGGCTGAACTCGCCACACTCCCTATGAGGCCCAGCAGCCCTGGCAACAGCTCACGCTCCTCATGGCATCGCTCTCGGAGCTGGTCCCGGAAGTCCGATCCCCAGAATGCCTCATCCAGCCGACCTGCCACCTGGCAACCCCGCTCCCAGGTCAGGAGATGGAGCACACGGGTAGGGGAGAAAGGGCACGCTGCCCTAGGGAGGTGGCTCATGGATTTTCTCTGCAGTTTGTGATAGACAGGAAGCTCCAACAACAGTTCAGCGAGTAGGGACGTCAGGCTTAGGCTGGCGGGCGCCCGACCCAGGGAACGAAGCTGCATCTCAATGGCAGCATCCAGGCAGCGGGCCGCTAGTCCGATGGGGCGTGCTAGGAGTAGCGGCTCAGGAACGTCCCGTAGGCCGATTCTCTGAACTGTCTCTCGAGGTGGGTGTAGATGCAAGTTGCGACACAGCTCCGGGAAGGGGCGGATTCCGCTGGCGTGCGTGCGCGGACTCAGGGTCTTTAAGAGGTGCACGGCCGCCTGTAGGTGGCGGGCGCAATCCCGGGCCTGGAGGAGTTGCTCTCGCTCGCGGTGCAACCGCAACAACACAGCCCGGAGACGCTGCAGCGCCAGCGGTATCGGGCCGCCAGCTGCAGGCTCCCGCCTCCAGTCCGCAGCGCCAGCCTCGTGCTCCTCACCCGAGTCGGCCGAGGCCAGCCAGGACTGCTGCCCTCCCGGAGTTCCGCCAGGCCGTGCATCCAGACAGGGAATGCTCCCGGGAACGGGTAGCCCCTGCCTGCCACGATCCTCCCCGCGGCTGGCGCCCGCCCGATTCCCCTGCCATAGCTTCTCCCCAGAGTCCGCGGGTTGCGCCCACAGCTGGGGCACAGTAGCTAGCGGAGGCAGAAGGCCATCCGAGCGAGAAGCCTGAGCCATGGGCTGCGAGTCGGAAACGAACCTAACGTTTCTCACTTCCCAGCTCCGCCCAACGTCCGCCGTGTTCGGACTCCGCCTCCTACCAAGAACCAACTCTCTCATCCCGGACCCGCGGAGACTGTACTCTCTCGCCCTCCGTAATCGACGGCCTCTGCCCCTAATAAAGATGGCGCCTATTCTATTTTACCCCGCCCTTTGCCCGGTATCAAATTCTAGACTGTTTCACTTTCGTGTCACTGTTGACGGGAGATGGCGCCGATTCCAAAGACTGTGGGGCGGATCAAGCTAGGTGAGCGGGGTGTGACACGACCACAGGGGGCCCAGGAGCGCAGAGGCAGCCCCACTTGAATCTACTGTGGTCTGGACGGTTTGGTAGGATTTTATGCTTCAAGAGGAGGGTGAAGGACGCTGGTCCAACAATCCCGAGCTCCCTTGAATTCGGCACTGCCTTCCTTTCCTGTAGACTGCCCTGTGCGTCCTGGATGCCCGCTGGGGGTCGCTGCTGTCCCCAAACTCTACAAGGAATTCGTACCAGAGGACAGCGGAAAAGAGGTAAAAAATACTGCCACCTGCCCCTATGCCTGAGCGCGCGCGCACGCGAACGCGCGTAGGTCCTCTAGTTTATGCCTACTTTCAATCAGCTGTGCTTACACCCACTCTGTGCTGGCGCTGCACCCGGCTCTGGGAGCTTTGGGGAGGAGTAGCTTCCGACGCTGCTCTTGAGGATCTTGGGCAGGAATGGGTTGGATAATCCTACTGTAATGAATGCTCGAAGTTGGCAGAACTGAGAAGACCAGTGTTCTTGAGTTGAGGCTTGGATATGAGTGCCTGAGAAAGATACTGTAGACAGACAGGACAGTGCAAGCAGAGACACTAAAGCAAGGAAAAGCTGAGAGAACGTCACTAAGGTCAGATCGTAGTGGACGGTTGGACATACAGCAAAGAGTGAGTGGAAAGGCCAAAGGTTTGGATGTCCTTAAGTAGGCCATAGGTTACTAAGGGAAGGATAGGATCAGTTTTTTTCTTTTCTTTTCTTTTTTTTCTTTTTTTTTTGCGGGGGGGGGGGTAGCTACTGGGAATTAAACTCAACCGTGTTGGAACTACATCCCCAGACCTTTTTATTTATTTATTTTATTTTCAGACAGGGTCTTGCTAAGTTGTTGAGGGTCTCTGTAAATTGCTGAGGCTGACCTTGAACTGGCAATCCTCCTGCCTCAGTCTCTGCAGTCACTGGGATTACTATGCCACCTTGCCCCTGCTGTTTGCTTTTCTCTAACCCCATTTTTGGTTCATAACAGGAGCTTCTGACTCCGTTGCTTAATCCAGAAATCTGAGAATAGTTTTGTACTCCCACTTTCCTTTACCTCACATTTAGGCAATCACTGAAATCTACTTCTGAAATGTCTTTTGAAACAAACCCTCGCCTCATTTACATTCCTGCTCCCACTGCCTCAATTTTTAGTTTCAAGGGCTCATTCTGTCTGGCCTGAGCAGTTGTAATGGCCTGCTAAATAAACATTACACCCTTAGATCCATCTTCTTCTTCAGCTCTATGAACAGTTCACTGCCCAGATCAGGTCCATTCCCATTACTGACAAGATAAAGCCCATATTCACTGGGTCACACAAGGCTTTTCTGACATAGTCGCTGGATTTTCTCCATTGGAATAGCCTACTCAGTGATCTCTTTGCTTACTCAGCACACACTCACTGACCACCAGTTATGTACCAAACAGTGTGGTAGGTGATGGGAAGACAGCAGTAAACTAAGCAGACAAAAAAATTTTCTATTCATTGATTGAGTTAGACGTATCTAGTAGAGCACTTGCCTAGCATGTGTGAGGTACTGGGTTCAGTTCTCAGCACTGCATATAAATAAATAAAGGTCCCTCGACAACTAAAAAAGTTTTTAAAAAGAAGTATCTAGTAGAGGTAGCCAGTCAATAGATAAATAAATAGCATAGTATGTCACATATAAGAAGTGGGGCAAAACAGCAAGAAGAAGGATGGGGAGCACTGAGTGGAGAAAAGAGATGTCTGTTTTTACAAGGAGCTGTCAGAAGCCTTCCTAAGAAGGTGACATTTAAGCAGAGATGTAAAGGGAACAAAGGAGTGAGCCATTCACTGGGGAAAGACCATTCCAGGCTGAGGAAATAACAAATCCAAAAGCACTGAGATGGGATCTCAGTTGGTGTGTTGTAGGAACTTCAAAGGATATTACTGTGATTGGAGGAGGGTGTCCAAAAAGTAGGAAATTTATAAAGATACTAGGGGGCCAGATCATGTGTGGCCATAGGTTACTTAGTAATATGATAATTCCTATCCTCTGAAGCTTACAATCACTAAGGGAATGACTATTATCAGAATCATAGGGGGTGGGGACTGGGGGTATCAAACAGTTATCATAATCATGGATGGGAGCACTGAACTCAGTGGTAGAACAAGTGAGGCCCTGGGTTTAATCCCCAGCATCAATTTAAAAAAAAAAAAGTGTGTGGGTGAAGCCTCAAAGAGTCTTTCCTCATTTCGTCAATGAGGAAAGAATACAATAAACTGAAATGAATTCTACAAAATGAAATATCCAGGGCTGGGGATGTGGCTCAAGCGGTAGCGCGCTCGCCTGGCATGCGTGCGGCCCGGGTTCCATCCTCAGCACCACATACCAACAAAGATGTTGTGTCCGCCGAGAACTAAAAAATAAATATTAAAAATTCTCTCTCTCTCTCTCTCCTCTCTTTAAAAAAAAGAAAAAGAAATATCCAGGCAGTGACAGAATCAATAATGCAATGCAAGTAGCTCCGCTCTAGCATAGCCATTTTTCCAGTTATGCGCTGCCACACTAACTTGCAATATAAATCAATGAAAAATAAGGTTCTAAATTGTATAAAAGACTATGTGGGTACAATTTGGTTGAGAGAGGGCAGAAAAATTGAAGATGAAAGGATCTGAAAAGGCTTTGAGGGGAGATGGAATTTGAACTGCCCCTTCAAGATGAGACAAGATGTGGTAAGAAGATCAGAGCCAGCAAGGACTGGAGGCCCTAAGGATAGAGGGAGCCTGGTGGCCAAGGGAGGATGGCAGCTAAGCAGGGAAGGTTGCAAGGGAAGGTTGGAAAGCTCAGCCAGCAAGCTTTGGAAGGCTCCAAATCCTAGACCACCAAGGCCCTAGATTCAGTCCTTCCTACGACGCTGGCAGTGTGTGATACTGGAAGTTTTGGAGCAGGGGAGTAATGTCTGAGAGCTTTGTTTTGGAGAGAAGCAGATGAGAAGCAGGAGAGGCCAGCTGGGAGCTGCCATGCATATATGTTTTGGCATGAGGTAGCTTTGGGTTGGGTTTTCTGATAGCTATTCACATTCAACGGTATGATGGGACACAGAGGGAAGACAGGTAAACAGGCTCAATTCCAGGGACATTAGTGTAGCTGGCATAGTGGCAAGTCAGAGGAAGAAGACACTGGATGGTGAAGAAGGTTGGGCTGAAGGCCACACTCAGCCCTAGGGAATGCAGGAGAATAGCAAAGGGAGGTGATGCATCATGAGAGCCAGGAGCAGCACATTTTCTAGGAGTGAATGGGACAGAGGTCAGAGTCAAAAGGATTCTTTATGTTGGGTGGTTGGTTTATGGCTGCCACAGTAGAGTTCAAGCCAGCCAACCCTTTGCTCTCTCCCAGAACTTCCCCCAACACCAGCCTCCCCTCCCCTCCCCCTCCCAGGACGTAGTGGATTTTCTTCGCCAGCTTGTGGAGAGTGATCCCCAGGGCCTGCACCGGATCCATGTGGATGGGAGCAGCAGGCAGTTGCAGCAATGGCATCATGGTGGGGAGTGCAGGCCCGGACCTGGGATCAAGGCTGGAACCCTGGGGTGGGCTGGCCCTCGGGTGCGCCCCTCTCTCATGTTCCTCTTTCTTTCCTGTCTCTTTTTCCCTGCTAACAGATTACCCTCTGGACCATTTCTGTGATGAAGGAAACACAGCTGGACAGAGTGTCAGGGGCAAGGGGGCTGAGGGACTGGGCACCTACTGTGGTTTCCAAAAGTCCTTCCTATACCCTCCGCAAGGGGCTGAGCCCTGTTCTCAAAGTTCCTCTGCCTCTGCATCCTTCCCCAGTGACTCAGATAGCCTGCTTCACGTGGCCCTGCCCCAGAAACTCCAGGTGACGGAAGAGGTAAGATTGTCAAAAAGGGGCTTTATGGTCCTTTCAATCCATGTATTTCCACCCCTGGATGCTCCCCTAATTTGTACCTTTTAAGGCCCTTCCACACAGCTTGCCTCCCTTTCGCATTCTCTCTCATTCTCCCTGTTCTTTCTCTTTTTTTGTCACTTGCCCTTCCTCCTTTAGGAAGCCAACCGCCTGGCTGAGGAGCTGGTGGCTGAGGAGGAGCGCATGAAACAAAAAGCAGAGAAGAAACGACGCAAGAAGAAGGTGTCTGCAGGGTGGAAAAAGGGAACCCGGAGGGAATTAGGGAAGGGAAAGAAGCAAACTTTGTGAGAATAGGAAGGAGCTTAAGGTGTCCTGCAGTGGATTCCTTCACCAGGTGGACCCAAGGGGACCAGGGACTGGAAGGTCTCCTGGAGGCCATCCGGTATAGCAATTCGAATGGCACAGTACTGCCCTAGTGGAATCTACCTCCTCCTTACAGTGACGTCTCTGGCTAGTGACTCTTTTGTCTTCTTTTAACCTATAAAATGAGGATAATAATAATACCTCATAGAGTTGCAAGGATTAAATGAGATAGTATATGCAAAGCTTAGTCTAGTATGTGACATACAGTAAAGATACATCATCATCATCATCATTACAGCGTCAAAAGGAACGGAAACGACAGGAGCGGTTGGAGCAGGATGGTGGGGAGTCCAAGGTGAGTTCTGCAGGCAGGTGTACAGAGCAGCAAGGGCCAGGAAGCTGGGGGCTGAGAAGGCAGGAGATGCAAGATGATCTCAACTCTGAACTTGCACACCTTTCATCCAGGTGAAGGCTACCTCAGACGGGGATGAGAGCCCCTCAGCCAGCCCCGGGAAACCAGCTCAGGGACAGTGTGGTGAGGAAGAGGTGAGGGCCCCTTTCTATCCTCTTAAACTCTTCTCACCCTCTTCTCCTCTATTCCAGGATTTACTTCATCCTCACCCTGTCCTTAACTTTCCTTTTAAAAATTTAAAAATTTATTTTTAAGAATATTTTTATTTTTAATTGACACATACTAATTGTATATATTTTTGGGGTACAGTGACATTTCAGTACAGGTATGTGATATGTAATGATCAGATCAGCATGATTGGCATATCTATTGCCTTGGACATTTATCATTTCTTTGTGTTGGGGACATTCAAAATCCTCTCTATTAGCTGTTTGGAAATATTCTATTAATTGTTATCAACCACAGTTATCTTACTGTGCTGTATAGAGCATTAGAAGTTATTCCTGCTCTCCAGCTGTACCCTGTTCCTATTAACCATCTTCTTTCCATCCCCTTTCCTGAACACTCTTCACAGGCTCTAGTAACCATTATTGTATTCTCTACTTCTATGAGATCAACTCTTTAGCTTCTACATACATTATTTGTCTTCTTTTGTGCCCCTAACTTTTCCTTTTGCCCACAGGACCCACTGGATCTATCTAGCACTTTTGTGTCTCTGGCTTTGCGCAAGGTTGGGGATTGGGCCCCCAGTGCTCACCGAGAGAAGGGAGTGAGCCAGGAGCTCCGTATCAGGAGCCAGGGCCCCCAGGAGAAGATGAGCCAAGAGGAAAGGAACCCTTCAAAAGAGGAGAGGCCCAGGCAGAGTTGTAAAGTGCAGGTGAGGTGGGCAGGGGAACCAAAATGTTCTGGAAAGGCACAAGATCTCAGGGTTAAAGGGACTATCCACTAGGAATTCTCTGGCTTTAGGGCCAAGAGACCTGGGGTCAGTTTTCATCACTGTCACCCTGACCCTGGGTAGTTTACTCTGTAGGAAAATAGGACTGGTACTTTTATTACATGCTGATTACAGTATAACTTAACAGAGGAGAAAGATTTGGGAGACTGAGGCATCGAAGTCTGCTTTACTTTGCTTCCCATCCCTAGGCATCTACAGGACTGGTGGCAGCTGCCTTACAGCAGAGCCAGGAATTGGCAAGTAAGTTCTTTTCTCTTTCTTCTTACCCCAACCTCTGGTGGTACCCCCATCGGAACCTTCCTACTTTCTCTCCCTCCCAGAGTTGGGTACCAGCTTTGCTCAAAGTGGTTTCTACCATGAGGCTGTGGACCTCTTCACCCAGGCCTTAAAGCTCAATCCCCGGGACCACCGGTAGGTAGGAGCTTGGCCACTGTGCTGGGACATCAGGGTAAGGAAGGGTGTTGAGGACCTGGACCTTTGTCCACTTTTTCTGTTTATCAGGTTATTTGGAAATCGCTCCTTCTGCCATGAGCGGCTGGGTCAGCCAGTGTGGGCCCTGGCTGATGCCCAGGTGGCCCTTACCCTGCAGCCTGGATGGCCCCGGGGCCTCTTCCGCCTGGGCAAGGCCTTGATGGGACTACAGGTAATAGAACTGAGGCTGGAAACAAAGGAGAGATTTGGGTGGGATGAGGTAGGGAATAGGTTTATATTGACCTTTTCTGGATAAGCTTCTGGTTGCAATACTAGGAGGTGGGGACAGTTTGAGGACGGAATCAGTTTTAAATTCTTGGGACCCCTGACGCCTAAATTTTGCCTTTTCTAATCTCTCTGGGACCAAAGCGCTTTAGGGAGGCTGCTGCTGTGTTCCAGGAGACTCTGAGAGGGGGTTCTCAGTTGGATGCAGCCCAGGAGCTACGCTCTTGCCTTCTGCAGCTCGCTCTGGTAAGGGAGGTAGGCTCACTCTCAAGCCAGGTATAACTGGTTGGGACCACAGCACCAAGCAGTGCTACCTTCCATCTCATAGGGCAAGGGACACAGGATGGTGGGGTCATATTCCTCTCTCTCTTCCTTCTCAGCAGGATCATCAGCAAGGAAGAATTTGTGTGCCACCTGGATTGACCAGGGCCCCCCAGCAATCTGCCCATTCTGAGCCAGGAGCCTCAGGCCTACTCTCCCTCAGTCATCCTCCAAGCACTGTTCCAAGGTCCCCTGGTCTGGCTCTACCCTTGCATTATCCTCCATATCACCTGAGCCACTCCAGTTGGCCTTTCCCTCAGACTCAGAGTAGAAGACCCCACTCTCTTCATCTCCAGGACCCTTCAAAGAACTGGGACATCCTGGGGTCCCAGCATCTGCCTCAGGCTAGATGAAAGAAGACCTGTCCCTCATATGGCAAGGCCATGTGGACATCCCAAGGGATCGGGGACACTGTGGGGACAATTCACTGCATGTTTTGAGATTCTGTACTCAAAAGCTGTATTTGAGGACAACGCTGGCAGTTGTTCTTGCCACTGAAGACCTTCCAATGAGAGAAGGGAGTCCCATATCTACTGAAACATCCTTTCTTTGGTTCTTAAGCAGATGGCTTCTTCTAGGGGTGGTAGGAAAAACAAAATCCACCATTGCCCAAATAGGAACTGTATAGAAGTTCCGGTCTTTAGCCTACATCAGAGTCAGTAAGGATGCATCTGGGGCTTGCTCTGCTTCTTGGCTTCATTCACCAGCTAGAACTTTGTGCTCAGGAATGAGGTCAGTGTAATGAATAAGATTTGAGTCCCACAGTTTAGCTTAATGACATTTATGTCCTCCTCACCCCAGCTCTTGCCCTATCTTCTTTAGCTACAACCCCCAGTTTACTTCAGTCCCTTGTGTCATTTCCTGTCTACATTGCTGTGCACACTCTGACCTCTTCTTTGATGGTCTTAAACCCACATCCTCCTACTCCTGGAAGATTCTTTAAGGTTTGCATTCAAAATGTCCCTTACTGTCTGATTTCTGGAACTTGCGGGGCCCACACATCTCCACACTCCCTACTGCCAACTCCTATTACATGGTTCCCAGGCTGCTGCTACCTTGGGCACTTTTTCCACCCACCACTGGGCATTGCAATTAGCCTTTCCCCAAGAATTTCCCCAACAAAGGTCCCTGCCCTAAAGATGGCTATAATTCTCTACTTCCTGTGTAAGAAATATGATTTTCTTTTGTGTTCTCTAAGATCCTGGAAGCTTCCTTTGGCTGATTCCTTACTGACCCTGCCTACGACACTTAGCTCATTTAGGTGTGGATCTGCAGTGGGATGGGGGGGTCACTTTTAGCCCTCTTGTCCAAATGTCTTCCCCAGAGGAATCATTTAGTCTTGTTCAACTTGGAGATGGGAGGTATTGAAATTTCACTCTTATATAGGACTTTCCTAAAGTTTTTTGTTTGTGATTTAAGCCCCTTAAATTCTGTGTAGCAGGATGAAGTCTACCATTACTATGTGGGTCACTTTGGGCAAATTTCCAAATAGTTAAGCCTCAGTTCCCTCATCTATAAAACAGGCAATTCCTACCTCACAGGGCTGCTGTGAGGATTAACAGAGAATAAGAAAATACCACAAAGTGCCTAGTACATACAGGATGCTAAATAAACTATTTTTGCTTATAACTATCCTATATATTTGTGATTCCTGCAGTGAAAAGGGAGGAGTAGGAGTGAATCGCTGCCTAAATTCATAAAACCCAGAGTTCCTAGGACTGTGGGTCTCCAAATGTGGTCTTTGGACCAGCAGCATCAGTATTATTCAAGAACTTGTGGCAAATACAAATTTGTAGACCCCAAGCTAGGCCTTCCAAAACAAACTGGAAACCATAGGAGTGGGGGCCAGCAATTTGTGATTCAATATGCCTGCCAGATGATTGTGATGCACACTGTTCTAGGGCTTAGAGAGCAGACATCCATCCAGAGGCCATTTTGGTGGGACAGGTCTGAGTTTTGTTATCCACGGCTTGAGTAGAAGAGGTGGCAGCACTGGCATTGCTGGAATTAAGAAACCTTATTTGCCTTGGGATTCCTTGGCTTTTCCCTCGGGAGTTGGCAGGTGGTAGGGGGGTGAGGGGAAGGATAGTTGTTTTTGTTTAAAGGGTAATTATATTGCAGTGATGCCTTAAGAAGTCTGTCCATCTAGCTTTCCTGTTTTGGGTTGGGGAGGGAGATCTAGGTACTTCTGAGGCTCCCAGCCCCTCAAAGCATGGTCACCCACTACTGTGTGGGATTTTAACCTCTAAACTGGGCTAGCTTCTTGCTTTTGTTTGCAAATGTTTCTTCCCAGCTCTCTTAACCTTTTAAAGACTTGAATCTTTAAGCCAAGAGCCACAGGACCCTGACAAGTTGCCCCACTGTGCCCTATACACACCACTCCTGATTGACAGTTTTCTGACTCAGCAGCGTAAATTCCAAGTAGTCAGGACTGGAAAGTGGGTAACCAACCATGCTGATTTTTCTGCGTATGGGTCTTGCAATGTGAAGACTGGGAAAGTGCTGGGCAAACCAAGAAGGGTTGGTCATGGGCTAGAAAGTTTCCAGAGGGACAGTCTTTAGAAAGTGATGAAAGGAATAAGGGAGGAAGGGGAACCAGGGGTGGTATGTGTGTTGTGTATATATATTGAGGGGACGACACAGCTGCAGAGAATGTTTCTTAGCAATATAGCAGTGGTCATTTTTTCTATCCATGATGCCATTCCCCCCACCACCACCCAGTTGTACAGGTTTGTAAGGTTGTCACTAACTCCTACAGTCCTTGGTCACTGGGGCAATCATACTGATTCCTCTTCTGTGACCACCTCCTCATCCTAGCCCATAAGTCTAGCCCTGAATTCTCTATCTTCTTACCTTCTGCAGTGGCCAGAGATGTACTGCTTTCTTCCAGTCTCTATCAGTCTGATCCATCATGCACATATAGCCATATTAGCCTACCCTAAACATTGCTCTAGTGTCTCTCTAGAACCTCCTGGAACCATGCTCTAAGGTACAATGCCTACATTCCCAACTTTGGCCCTTTCTGCTCTCCTGTTTTTGTAAGTTCTTTGGTTCTTCCCATTAGACCTTGTCCTCTTTACAGGGACAGTAGCTGTAGTTGCTGAAAGCATGTGCTCCTGAGTCAGACAAGCACAAAGGTTAGTTAGCTCCACCTGATCATTTACAAATTGCATGACCTGGCCAAGCTCCCTTAAGCTTCTGTGATTCAGTCTCTTTATCCTTAAAATGAAAACAAAACCCTCTGTCCCTGAGGTCATTGTGAGGATTAATCCACGCAAAGCACTTGGAATGGCTCAATAAGGGATAGTTATTTCTGAAAATGCCAGGTCTCCTCCTGCCTTCCAGCCTGTTTACCCTTCCTGGAAAAACTTGTTGGCCCTCCACCTGCAACTGAGGCCTAACACCCTGGCTACCTGCGTTAAGCACAGGGAGGATCTGAGGAGGTCGGGTCGACTGAGGAAAAGAGGGAAAGCTGGAAAGAGCCTAAGCATGGTCTCCTGAAGGTTGGCTGGGATGGCAAAGGGTGGGGAAGCCCTGCAGCTAATAGAGTTTTCTCCTCCCTTCCCCCATCATCCTGCAGGAGGATGCTTAATAGCCAACAGAATAAATGAGTGTCAAAATGTCAGCATTGGGGGCTGGGGATATAGCTCAATTAGTAGAGTGCTTGCCTCACACGCACAAGGCTCTGGGTTCAATCCCCAGCACACCAATGTCAGCAGTGGGCTGGGATTGTAACCCAGGGAGCACTCGCCAAGCATGTGTGAGGCACGGGTTCCATCCTCAGCACTACATATAAATAAATAATCTCAACTATACACACACACACACACACACAAAATGTCAGTATTGCAGCTAGACTGGATTTCCCACCCTACAAGCCCGGCTACTCCAAGTTCTGCCTGGGGCCAGGCTTTCCCACCCTCTTGAGACCTGGTGGTGCTAAGAACATTTCTGGCACAGGAGGTGCCAGCCTCCCTCTGCAGAACAGAGAGGCCTCCTAGAGTCCTGCCACCAAACGTAGCCTGTAGGAGCATGGTGAGGGGTGTGCTGGCCCAAGCCACAGCCCAAGTCCTACCCACTTTCTTCTTCCCACCCAGTGTCTCCTAGGCAGAATGACAAGCATCAGCTCTGAAGAACGAATCCTGACCTCAGGATTCTTTTGTAAAATGGGCCTAATCACCCCGATAGGGTTGCCACCAGAGTTAAAAGAAACATCAAGTTTTAAGCGCTATACACGGTCAGCACTATATTTCCCCAATAACCAGCAGATTTTGCTGTTATTGGCTCTGGGCGCCGGGACTGAGGCATCTTGCAGCAAAGCCTCGACTTTATTCTCAACAATGGGAAAGATGGGCGCCTGGATTGTGGGCCAGACAGGCCCAGGTGGACCTCCTCCCTCCACCCGGGAACCCAGACAGGACAAAGAGTGCGGAAGGGAGGAGTCCGGGGCTCCAGAGTTCAGGGCTGTTATAGGGTTTGCCTTCAATCATCCACCTGTATTTCTTCGTCTGATAGGTGGGACCCGGAGTTAGGCCCAACAGAGTAGGGGCTGGAGTTGGGGCCAGGGCTTTGAGAATCGTGAGGCAGCGCCAGGCTGCACAAGACTCCTGGGGACAATGTGCGTAGCGAGGCCACGTCCGCGCGCATCTCCTCCACATCGCGCTTAAGCTTGGCACGGCGGTTTTGAAACCAAGTAACAACCTGTGCGTTGGCCAGGCCGAGTCGCGCAGCCAGTCCGTCGCGCTCTGAAGGTGCCAAGTACTTTTGGAAGACGAACCGCCTCTCCAGCTCCAGCACCTGCTGCGCAGTGAAGGCTGTCCTTGACTTGCGTCGTCTGCGGCCGGCAGGGGCCGGGCCCAAGGCGTCTGGAGCGGCCCTGCCTGCAGGGATAGGGCGGGGATCAGTCTCAGGCCGGCGGGAATTAGGTTGTATCCTTGGACGAAAAGCTGGGAGTGAGATCAGTCCAGTAGGTGGGCGAGAGAGAGGGAGCCAGGAAAGATGGGGACCAGTACCGCGGTACTTACCAAATACTGCGGAGGTCAGGTTGAGGAGGGGTGTGGGGAGCAAAGCGCAGCATGCTACTGGAGTTACCAGAGGCTGAACACTGAGGGCATGTGAGGGAAGAAGGGGGCTGGAAGGAGGGTGGGACAGGCCCTAGAAATTCTGGTGTAGGATCAGGCTGCCTGAAGTACAGCCTTGGAGGCCTTTTGTAGCTCCAGGTTGTGCGGGCTAGCAGATTTGGGGTGACACCAGAGGTAGGTCAGAGCAGTGGTGCCTGACCCGGGCTGGTGACGGTAACAGGACCTAGATCATGCCCTTCCTTAAACTCCTGAGTCGTGTAGGGCACTCAGCTTACACTTACTTTTTCAGTGATACCAACGCCTTCTCTGAGAGCCCCAAAGTTTGATAATGGGAGTACAGAAAGCCAGGAAAGTCGGAGTGCGGTGTCCCGCCCCCAACGCCACGCCAAAGACCTTTGGCTCTTTGCTCCCCCTCATGAAGAGAGTGACTTGGAGCAGAGCTTGGTCTCCTGGAGAGACCCAAGTGTCGCCTCCCCGCGCTTCTGCCTCGTCCAAGCCCTGGCTTATTAGTTTACAGCCTGCGACTCGAGCCTTTTGTCTCCTACTCTCCGGCCTTTCTCTGTCGAGATTACCCCGCCTACTGCGAACCGACCAACGGGTCGCTCAATTCTGGACAGCCTGGCCTTTTGCTGGTGGCTTCCAGGAGCAGCCACAAAGTCTGGGGAACTAACGGAGGAGAGGCGGAAGCCGGGGATTCGAATCCTGACGCACGGACTCAGGGCAGGCGCCGATTAGGGTGACCCGGCCGGGATGAGACGAAGGTTTGAAACCAAGAACCAGGAAAAGAGAAATGAAGAGACAGCCAAGTTGGGGTCCAAGACCTTGCCCGCGTTATACCTTCAAAGGGCTGTGAAGCGCGCCCGTCAAGTCCGCGGAAAGTTTTACTGGTCAGCTCCTCCAGGGCGCACAGCGGCGACGTCGGATCCGGGCAGGATTCTGGAAGCTGTGGCGCAGTGGGTGCTCGGGGAACCATGCGAGGGCCTAGAATGTCTGCGATGCTGAAGGGTATTCGGGGCTGGCGTTCGGAGTTCATGGCCCTCTGGGTTATGGTGGTCCCGCCACCCGCTGCGCTTGGCTCGGCAGTCACCAGGGCCCCAGCACTGGCTCCCAATCCGGGCCCCCTGACTCGGACCCGCCCCCGGCGCTGGGCTTCAGCTTCAACCAGGTGCCCCTCCTTCTGCGCCCCCACCCTCTCTCCCCAGGGCCCCAGCGGGTCTGGAGCGGGTAGATGTCCCAGCAGCCTTATATCTACAGTGAGGAGAGGCGCGGAGATAAGTAGGCAGAAGAGCCCGCCCGACTAGGGCCACCGTGGATCTCTGCGCTGTGGGGCGCAGTCGTGTATGCACTAAAACTGGGCCTAGTCCCCTAAACTTTGTATGCTGCCGACTCCGCGCCTAGGCGCCGCTCTGGCTCTTAAACTTGTGAGCGATAAAAATTGCTTTCCAGGGCCCCAACAGCTGGGAATTTGCAGTTTCACGGACGCGGATCCCTGAACTCAGTCTTCTAACCTGGCACCCTTCATCGCCACCAATCCCTGGTAAATGCTCTTAAAATGATCCTGGAGGCTGAAAGTGATTAGTAAGGCACAAGGGGTCAGGGACTCCAGACATGGGACAGGCAGAGCGACTGCAATAGTGGGGGTGTCACAAGGAAACAAGGGCAGGTGAGTGGACCCTACCATGGTTTAGAGGCCCAGACTAAATCAAAATACATGGAAAAGCTGGGGGAGTCTTGAGCCTCTGGAGAGACCTGGCAACTCCTGCCTTCAGCCGGTGCTACTCAGGAGCAGTCTTTGCCAGTATTTACTGGTCTCCACTGAAGACCTCCTCTATTGGTCTATCAGTGGATCTTTGTCATTTTATTAAATTTCTATAGTTCAGATGTGTTTTCCTTAGCCTGTAGAGGCTCAGAAATAGCCCAGATGAACAATTGGGGGAGGGGGTGACCAGGATGGAGTCACTCTCAATGGAAGTCTGATTTGAAGGGCAAACTTCTTGGACCCATCAGATGGTGAGATAGACACCCCAGCCAATCCAAGCACAAATTCTGAGGCCTAGTCTATTTATTCCTATTTTTTCAGTGTCCTATTTCTCTTCTCTTCCGCATTTAGTCTGGTCCTGGGCTCATACCGGAACAAACAACTACCCTCCTTCACAGAAAGGCAGCTAAGGGACTGCACAGTCCCAGTCCCAGTCCCAGTAGTGGAGTCTTGGCAAGGTTTGGGTTTCTTTCCTATATTCCATCTCAGATAGCTGGAGGCTTCATAGTCCAAAGACAGAGAACATGCTGATCTCCTGCCAGAGCAGTCAGAAATTAATGTTTTTCTGGTTTTGTGTATGTGTGGGTATGTGGTGGCGGGGGTGTTTGTTCTTGGGCAGTGCCACCAGACACATCTGACCTAGACTGTTCATTATGTCACCTTCCCTGTAGACCTCTGAATCTTCTATCAGTTTTGCAATGTCCCTCTGTCTACCTGTTTATTCCCTGGGGCAGGTAAAGCCTGCACGTCGGGCTTAGCCATAAAGGGCTGGGATCCTCAGCACCTAGGCCAAGGACTCTGACAAGAAAAGGAAGGTACCTTGGTAGTGAGGGTCTTCTTTATAAAGGGCTCCCTACAACTATACTCCCAACCCCCAAACACCCAGTCCTTTACATAGTTCCCTCATGGAGGCCTGGCCTGGGCAACACACTTGAGGCCCGATGGGCCACTGCCAGGTCAGAGAGCAGAGTTAGGCCACTGTGGAAAGCTGAGCTGCCTCAGGACCTTGTTAATTGCTTATTAATGGTGGGAGTCAGGGGAGGGGAGATCCTCCTGCTTCAGGCCTCAGCTCTCAGCACCATCCTTGTGGTTTCATTTAATCTGCAATTAAAGTGGATCCCAGGAGGCAGCAGGAACTGATCTGCAGCATCCGAGGCACGTCACCAAGCAGACACTGCATCCTTCACTCATGCATCCACTACATGGCTTTTATATCCATCTCGACCTCTGCTCTCAATTACTTCTGTATGTCTGTGAGGAGTGTGGACTCTCTTGATAGGCTTCTGCCTTCCCTCCCCTTCCATCTCTTCTGCCTACCTTCTCTTCTCTGCAGCAGGGCTCAGGTAATGGGATTGAGATCCCCAGACACAAGCCTGGGGGAGGTGAGGAAAGTGGAGACTAGTAAAAGGAGGATGCCAGGGACAACAGAGGCCCAGCTAAGGTCGGCCAGGGACTAGTACAGACTATCCTGGGGCCACAGAAGGGGGCTTTTCCCCAGTGAAGTGTCTGGAACGCAAGCTGGAGAGAAACTGGATCCGCTGAGGGGGGTAGGAGGAGGGTGAGTGATTAATGAGGGAGATTGAGAGATTAAACCTTCGTTCTGGGTTTGAGGGGGTACTCCACTGTCTCAAAGACTCCCCCCCCCACACCCCAGCTGCAAAGCACTGAAGCTCCCTGGTTCTGAGTCATTTCACTGGTCTTCCGGCCATACCTCCCACTACAGTGTGAAATCTTCCTGCCATAAGTCCTTCTTGGGAGAGTCACCAACTGTGTCTTCACTGAAGCCTGGCACGGTCCCAGAGTTTTGCTTCCCCAGACATTCTCAATCTCTCACATCTCCCACTTCCTCAGATTCCCCTCATTGTCCCTTCAGACATGTAGAGATCCTCACATTCTGACCTTTACTCCTTTGAGAAGGCAGCTTATTACCATTTAAGAACACTTTTCAAACACCTCTCTTCATCCATTTTCAGATTTCCCATTCTCGGTTCCCAGCACAACCCCCGGTCCCACTCCCAAAACCTTCACCCAAAGATTCCTCCACCAAGGCGGGTCCAAGATCGCTACCCTCCCCCGCTTTACTGAGGTCTGTTCAATAAAGGACCATTAGTCTCAGGATTGCCCGCTCTGCACATCTGTCTGAATTGAGTGTATAGCGGGTTTGAGAACACCCAGAATAACCTCCTCGGGGCTGTGGACAGAAAGAACACTCTTAGAAATGCGCTTGCCCTCCTCTTCTCTGTGTTTAGGGAAAATTATTGAATCGGAGTGAGAGGACAGTGGGATTTTACGAAGGAATATTCAGGCAAGGAAGGTGGAGCGGTGTATCGCACCGTTTCGCAAATTTCTGGGATATTCTCTTTCAGAAAAAAAATTACTGCCGAGTCGCCCGATCAGACTTAAATTTTGCTTTCGTTATTTGTGGGGCGGCGGGTCTGTGACGCTTTCTGGCCGCGTTCGCTTGCTGGCAAAGAGCTCTGCATGCACCCACCGCCATCCCAAGTGTGTGGCTACGAGAAAGGAGTGGCTGCACACTCCGACTCTCTTTCCCTCATTGTTCTAGGAAAGTTCTTTTCCTCACCCCCTCCCCCCTTAAATTCCTGGGGGAGACTGGCCAGTCCGGGAGAGGGACCAAAGTGTCCCTTCTGTGCGAAAGGGGGTTTCAATTCCTCCGGCTGAAAGTAAGCAGCGGAAATAGCTGCGAAAAAGGTAGGCAGGGGTAAGGGCGGGTTCGGCCCCGCAGGCAGGACTGACGGTCCTATTCGCAGCGCTGAAAAGCCGAGGCGGCGCTGCGGCCGCATCTCTTTTGAAATTGAAAGATCGCTGCGCTCCAGTGCTTTCAGAGTCGCGGAGCCCAAGAGAACAGTGTAAGTGATTCGCCAACCCTGGCACCGATCGAGACCCAAGTAATCCCGGCGGCAGAGTGGGAAGGGGAAATGGATCCACAGGCCCCTGGGGCGAGCTACGCAAAGCCTGCAGATTGTCAACATCAGGTACCGTGGGAGAAGCACCGCAGCTGCCGCCACTACTACGCTGACAGACAAAACCAAGGCTGCCGCGCGGAGCTGGGCCCAGCCTCTGCAAACGCTCCGTCCCAGGGACGGGTGTGAGAGCGCCTTTAGCAGCTCCTTAGCCTCTAGGCCACGTGTCATTAAAGACCTCATCTTAGGCTTCATGCTTAGATCTTATCTTCGGTCCCACCTTTACATCCCCAAGCTCCAAACCCAACTGGAGGGCTATCATTGGGCTAGTCAGACTGCTCCCCAACTCCCGCAGCTACCGGACGCAAAATGTCCCCTGGAGTGTTCTTTCTTTCCTATTCCCCGCCGCCCCTCCTCCTCCAAACCAGTCACCCTAGGAAATACCAGTTTGCTCATAAACTCTTTGGTAACAGCCTGGGTGCCTCGAGCTCCTGTGGCGCCGGCAGAGTTTAAATGTGGAAGGAAGGGAAGCGGGGCGGGGCTGGGATATCATTAATCCCAAATCTCCAGATGTTTTTGAGGCTGCCTCAAAGGCATTAGAAGCTGATTCTGGATCGGGAAGAATTTGCTGGAGGTGAGCAGTGCACCAGAAGGTGTGTGTGAGGGGGGCATTCCAGGCATGAGACCCAGGAACAGGGGAAGCTTTAGTAATCTTGGAGACCTGGGTCAGGATGGGATTGTACCCAGGTAGTTCTGCAGTGTTCCCACTCAGGTGCCTGTCCCCTGCCCCATGCACTAGGGCTCTCTTTCTCAGCACCTTCAACCTTTCTATGCTTGCCTTCCCCTTGATGGCACACTCTTCATCCACACCCAGTGTTAGAGGTTTCTAGAAAGCACAGATTATGGTAGGGGAGGGGAGTTCTAGAAGTGACCTCAGGTTTTCCCCACCCAGAGTTAAGTCTCCAGTTTTCTTACCCAGTTCAGACAGCCCTCTGTAACCACCGCCAGGCTTTCACCTGTGTCCTCTGCCATCTGGCCTTCACTCACCAAAGTGCAGTGTCTTTGGTTCTCAACAGGTATGCACAGCCACCCCCTTAAAGTCAGACTTAGTGGAGTCAGAAATAGGTCAGTGCCACAATGAGATTTAGGCTTTCCAATCTCTTTCCACTCTCCATCTCCTGACATTTATGCTTCTTGTTCCATCCCACTGTTCCAGACTCAAAGCAGCCCCCTTTGCTTCCTTCAGGAAGTCTTTGCTTTGGCCTCTGTGCCTGTCCCAGTTGCTATCCCATTTAGAGGCCCATAGAAAAAGAACATTGGCTGAGTTTATTGCCAGTGCCCAGAGTGCATGTCCAGGCTTATACAGACAAGGGATGTCTGCCCAAACATTCTGTGGAGCTTGGGCCTTGCTGCTTCTTTCTTGTTTTTGTTCTTCTTCTTCTTTTTTTTTTTTTGGCAGGGGGTGGGTACTGGGGATTGAACTCTGAAGCACTCAACCACTGAGCCACCTCCCCAGCCTTGTGTTGTATTTTATTTAGAGACAGGGTCTCACCAAGTTGCACAGTGCCCTGCCATTGCTGAGGTTGGCTGTGAACTCGTGATCCTCCTGCCTCAGCCTCCTGACCTGCTGGGATCATGCCAAACTCCTCTTGTTCTTTGAAGTTGCCAGTGTTCTCTACATCAGCCAGCTTTTCTCAATTTTCCCCACCCTGGCTTCACTTAGCCACTTCCTTCTTCCCACCACAGGAAACCTATAAGAATAAGCCAAGCTTCCAACTGTATCCCTGCCACCTCTACCCAATTTCTTTTGTTTTTGTTTGGTTGTTCTTTGCAGTACTGGGAATTGAGCCCAGGTGTATTCTACTACTGAGTCATTTCAGCTCTTACAAAATATTTTATTTTGGAAGAGGGTCTCACTAAATTGCCGAAGCTGACCTGGGATTTACAATCCACCTGCCTCAGCCTCCCAAGTAGCTGGGATTACAGGCATGTGCCAACACACAGGTCTCAACTGTTTTTCAGATTCCTTCCTTCTTTCTCTTCCTATTACTCAGGTTATAGAACCAGAGTGCAATTCTTTGAATGTTTCTTTAACATATCACTCTTCTTCAGCAGACACTATTGAACCCTAGCCCTCCTCTCCCCATACTCAATTAGGACACCTCCACTCTGCATCACATGCTGCAGCATACAAGGACAGTGAGAGCTGCTCCCAGAAAGCACTCCATTCACCAAAAGGAGCTGGTATGGGTGGGTTTCAGTTGGCTCAGTTTCTAAGTTTCACTATAGGGCCTTATCCCCTTCTCCTTTGGCAAGACATTGAGGGCCCTTCACAGTAGAGGAGAGGCCCGTCTTTAGAGTAAAACTTATGAGGATTTTTGAGGGAAGCAGGACACAGGACAAAGCCTGAATGTGTGGCAGGAAGAAGAAAGATGCTTTTTTAAAGCTTTTATTTCAAAAAATAAAGCCACAGTTAATTTCACATAAATATTTGGGAAGGGAGGGGTAAGGGATGGGGTTGGGGCTTGGCCCCTACCTCCTCTTCTCTTTCACACTGTATTGCAAAAGCAAAGGGGATGGCTAAGGAAAGAAAAGGGGAAGAAGTAGTCAGTGGACAGTTTATTATATGAAGGGCCCCAGCCCACCTTTGCCTGGCTTACCTTGCCGAACCAGCGGGAGAGCCATATCTGTTTCATTGTCATGTGATCGGGGAGAACTTCATTGTCAAAAAGGAGCTGTACCTAAGAGGCAAATGGAATTCTCCTCTTTGGTCTAGAACTACCCTGGTGTACCCTAGACTTTGTCCATCCTTTCTTAACTCCTTCTTCTTCATAAAAGGAAATTAAACTACTGTGGGATTACTTACATGCTGTGGATTTAGCATCAAGCGGTGACAAAGGACCCTCCGGAGATGGCGTACCTCAGCTCTAACAGAACATCTGACATACTTATTCTAAGGACAGGGAGGGGAGGGGAAGACAAAGTGCTTAAGGAGGGGCCACAGGAAGTTGAATCTTCTTAGATGAACCCTCCCTTCAACCCCTCTCACCTGCAGAACACTTTTATTCTTGTCTTTGCCAGAACTGGGGGGGAAAAAAACACAGGTTAGGGAGCCTTCATCTTTCCTTCCTTACTATACCAAGAGCCACCCTGCATACTCTTAAAGTACACAGACACTCCTTTACTGCTTGGCCTCTCCACTCCCCTGCTCTGGGCACTATCATTTCACACAACTTCTGAACTGCTCCTCACCTCAGTCGCTCCAAGCATAGGCTTAGCTGCTCATCATAGCGATAGTAGTGGGCTTTGGAGTGGTCGAAGCTGCTGAAGGGGAGGCCAAGGTTGCTGAGGGCTGGCTCTGAGAAAAATAAGGTACTGAGGAGGTTCCATATCCTTCTTTTCCCAGAAAAATAAGGTACTGAGGAGGTTCCATACCCTTCTTTTCTCTGGGGGCTTAGCTTTACCCTCCTGCTACCAGGGACATACCTTCCCCACTGGGCTGAGTGACCCTGTCCAAGCCTCGAGACTGGTAGAATTCCCGAATTCGTTTCTCTTCACCTAGGAGGGTGTGAGGTATGGAAGTAAACTGTTAGTCCTCCTTCTCTGTTCCTTTGGCTGTTGGCATTTTTAAAACCTACATAATTCCCATCAAAACCCTTGTCACCTCAAGCTGTCACCCAGCATTCATTAGATCTCAAGAAGCCTCTCAAAGTCAATTTGATTACTCACTGTCTTGCAAGCCAGGCACTAGCTTGTATACGATGTCCTGCATGACCCGGTCCAGTTTGAGGTTGAGCAGTGGCTGTGTCTCGTGAATCTTGATGTTGCACATGGGGCAGTACTTGCTGGTTTGCAGGTACTTCACGATGCAACTTTTGCAGACTGCAGAAGAGAAAAGCAGACTTTCAAACTCCCTGGGAACCCAATACATGGGATAGGTGGGGCAGGAGGCACAGAAGCTCACGGTTTGCTTGGTGAGGGCTTGGGCCTGGAAGAATCAGGTAGGATTTAGGGCACTCACAAGTATGAAGACACTCAGTGATGGTGGTGGCATCCACGAAGTAGCCAGCGCACAGACAGCAAACGATATGCTCATTCAGGTCTTTGATCTTCACTCGGACCTCCTCCTGCGGACACACCCTCCGTCACCTATTATCCATTCCTCACCCCAGCCCACCCCATCTCGTGCGCCTTCCCAGCTTGGGGGTCGTGTCTTTCATCAGACTCCAGTCCAGCCCCACACCCTCCGCTGTCAGCAGAGGATTAAATTCCAGGGGCTGGCAATCCGCCTCCGCCCAGCAGAGGGCTCCGCGCACAGCAGGGGTCTCTTCACGTGGACTCGCCAGACCCTCTTTTCCCAGGGGAGACTACACGGTGTTGGCTGCACAATGCGCAGGCGTTCTAGCTCTGAGTTTGGCAACCCGATTGCAATCGCGCCTGCGCACCGGGAACCCTGTCTCTGCGCAAGCGCATTGGGCTTCTGGCCAGCCACCGCCCGTCCTCTAGCCCGCCCCAGTTCGCACCGCTAGCCGACCACAGCAGTAACCCTGCCGCCCCTGCACCTCGTTCCGTAGCGGGTCCATCTTGTACACTGACTGGAGCTGGTTCCGAAGCCTCATCGCGATCGCAATCTGGCCCCCCTGAGGAGACGCCATCTTAAAGGCTGATCCTGGCCTGCCACTTCCGGTGCCGCCTGCGGGGCGGGACTTGTCTCCAGGCAACGAGGGCCTAGGTCTTTTCGGATTCGCTCATTCTCTGCAAGGCCCTGCCCATGTCTCTTACTCCCCCGAGTGCTCACCTGAGCCCCGCTGGCCCCTCCCCCTCCTCAATCCATAATTAGGGAGTGGGGGTGTGTGTAGGGAAGGGTCCTATCACTTCCACCTCCTGTAGGAGCCATCAAAGTAGATCCTACCCGACCTCAGGACTAACTTTTGGAGCCTGCCAAAGACTGCCCCTTCCTACCCCAAAAGGCCTGGCGATCACCGCCAGCTACCGCTCAGGCACGTCAGTCTCCAGTGACTGTGACCCAGCTGAAGAAGGAAGGCTTGGGTCTTCTCCTGGGAAGGCCGCCTTGTAGGCTGACGCGTTGCGGAGCTTCACCCAGACGGCAGGCCTTCTTCCAGCTCCGCTGCCGGAGTTTCTGGGGGCTTTGCGGAGTCTTAGAGAGGGTGGGGTGGGGAGGGAGATCCCCCAGGGACTTAGTGATCTTACTGCCCCCCCACATTTTCCCCCGGCTGCTGGGGATTGGGGGGGTAGCAAGCCCTGGTTAATGATGATGATTTAATCATCGGCGCCTGCGGAGGCCTGGGACAGACTAATGCAGAGCAGATGCCGAAGGAGGAGGGGAGGACGATAGGACACTGCCACACGGAGACACGCTTAGGTAGCGAGCGCCTGCAGTAGCATAGGCCCAGCCCCACACTTGGGGAGGACTCTGGGGTCGTGAGGGCTTGTGTACCGCCATCCCTGGGTCCTTACAGCGAAATTTAAAAAGAATTAAGTTTACTATGACGTATCGACAACAAGTGCAACTGGAGATTCGAGAAGGGTGAGATCCCAATAAGACCTCAAAAGGCTTTGTGGAAAAAGTGGGACTTTGTGCGGGCACCATTTAGACATGGAAGAAGTGTTAGAAGTGTGATGGAAATAGAAAGGCAAAGTGGAGAGGAATATCGGGAAGGAGGTCAAGGTGTGGATTTGAGAGTGGTGACAGACACAGCAGCGACTAAGAGTTGGGATTTTAGCCTTAGGACAACAGGGAGCTAGTAGAAGTGGGGGCAGGTGAGGAGGGAGGTGTTCCCCCATGAATGAACAAAATATCCATTTCTCTTCAAAATGAATTGTGAACAAGTAGCAAGGAGTTATGGAATTCCTGCTTTATTAACCAACTATTCATTATGGCCACTGTTTACTTTCCACTTCTTGGTGGTTGCAATGGCTTCTTGATTGCATTCTTTGTGTCCACCTTTGCACTTCTTTATCCTGTTCTTTACAGGGCAGCTCAGAAATATTCTGATGTCATGAATCAAAAAGGATACTAGGAAGGTTTTGATGAACATGTTTTATTTTGATTGTGATGATAATTTCATGGGTATATAGATGTCAAGACATTAAATTGTACACTTCAAATATCTGAAGTTTGTCAGTTATACTTAAAAAAGCTGTTAATAATAAAATTGAAAAATCAAGTTATTTTTTTTTTCTGTTTAAAAACTTTGGTAAGTAGTGGTAGAGGCCCTGGGTTCATCTCCAAAACTTGTAAACAAACACCAGAAACAAACCTTTTTATAGCTTCCCTTTTCAATCATAATAAAAGCCAAAGGTCTTATAAAGGTCTGCAAGGCCCTGCATAGTCTCTGTAGTCACAAAGAACCCTTCAGTATTTACTCCACATCACACCAGGGTATGCTGAGTTCCCAACTTGAAATTCTGGGTATCCAAATGGCTCCTTTCTTTACAGTTTTCCCTCCATGAAGCTTCTGTGATCACTATCTATCCCCCTTCACTTCCTTGCTCTATTTTTCTTCCTAGCATTTATTAGCATTATTAGTGTTTATTATTATTCAATATATTTTTCTTTTATATATTGCTAATACATATTTGTTAATTTTTCATTTGCATTTCACACTAGAATGAAAGCTTTCAGAGGCAAATCCACCACTATCCATTGTGTTCACAGCTTTATCTCCAATGCCAGGCACATAGTGGGTATTCAATAAAAAAAAATTATGGATGAACAAATAAGTAAGTCCAGGTGGCAGTGTTGGCAGCTTAGATTAGGGTTTTAGCAACGTAGATGGAAAGGGTTGTATCTGAAATTTTCCAAAGGAAAGTTAATAGAAGAAATTAGCCAGGGACTGGATTTGTGGGGCTTGGGCAAGAGGGTGAATGAGGAATTTGGGAGGTAGGCATGTCTTACAGTAGCTTCAGGAATAGCAAAGTGAGCTGGTCAGACAGAAAGGAGTGGTGGGGCTAAAGTATCATGTCCCAGAGTTGTCTCGGTAGATGTGAGAGTTGGGAATATTGGAATGGATGAAACCTGAGCAGATGTAGAAATAATGAAAGCTGAAGTTGCTGAGTATGGTGACACACACTTATAATCTCAGATACTAAGGAAGCTGAGGCAGGAGGATCTCCAGTTTGATGCTAACTTCCACAATTTAGTGAGACCCCCTCAAAATAAAAACATTTAAAAGGGGGGCAGCAAAAAAGGGGGGCCTGGAGTTATGGCTCAGTGGTAGAGCACTTACCTAGCATGTGTGAGGCACTGGGTTTGATTCTCAACACTGTATGTGTGTATGTGTGTGTGTGTGTGTGTGTGTGTATGAATAAAATAAAGGTCCATCAACATCAAAAACAAAATATAATAAAAGGGGGGCAGTCGGGGATGTCGCTCAGTGTTGGAGCTCTTGCCTATTATGTTCATGGCCCTGGCCCTTTTTGAAAACAAAAAGGAAAAAGAAAGGAAGAAAGCTCAAGTCTGTGCTCTGAAGAATGTTTGTACACTTTAGTAGAAGGAGCAAAGTCAGTGAAGGAGAGATGTAAGCCATGACAAAGTCCAAAATACAAAATAATAGAATATTACAGAAGCCAAAAGAAAGGACATTTCAAAAACCATCGATGATCAACAAAGTAAAACATGTTAGGGAAGGCCTGGAAAGAGATGCCAGACACTAGAACTTGTCAAGAAAGTGTCACTATAGGGAAGCCAGTTTGCACTGTATTATTACAAGGATGAATGATGAGGACATGGGGGCAGTGGACATGGACAGCAAAAAGGAAAAGAGAAACATAATTGTTTTTTGGAGAATCAGGCAAAGATTATGTTCATATGATGTCAGTTGGGGCCAGGAAGAACTAAGCTGATAAATGATTTAGGAGTGGGAACCATCTTGAATAAAGGACATGGATTAATGACAGAAAGGAGGGAACAAGAGTAGCGGCTAGGGTTTGGCTTCTTCCTATGAGGCTACAAGCTCACACTGAAGACTTGGGGGGCACAGACACAAAGGATATGGTAAGACACATCCAATGTGGTGTGTATTAGGAGGCGCTCACCCCAGTGCCTCAATCTTCAACCTGAACTAGCAGGAACTATCCTTTCCCTGAGAATCATGATCAGAGAGGTAGAGGCAAGAAGAGAATTTCCCTAGCTCTGTGGCTGACAGAACTGGATGCCCTCAGTTCTTGAAGTGGGATACTAAAAAAAAAAAAAAAAAAAAAAAAAAAAAAAACTCCTCAGGAGATTCATATGTACTATTGAGTTTGTGATCATTCTTCTCAAAGGGTCAACTGAGCAATCTCTTGGTGAGAAGCAGTGCCATCTATACTCACCTCAAAAAGAAAGGGATGTACAGTAAGCCAGTTATGCATGATGTTTCTTTTTAATTGATTTGCCCATTGATTTATTAAAAAAGATTCATTCAACTTGAAATTACT
The DNA here is from genome assembly GCF_964194105.1 of Spermophilus citellus. Classification (NCBI taxonomy): domain Eukaryota; kingdom Metazoa; phylum Chordata; class Mammalia; order Rodentia; family Sciuridae; genus Spermophilus; species Spermophilus citellus. Next base: position 51,999,871 of record NC_138193.1, on the reverse strand, counting down.
CACTCCCTCCCCAACCACCCCCCTGAGCATGGAAGGGAGTGGCAAACTCCTAATCTGCAGGCAAGCCCCCTGTCAGAGCCCGCACTTCTTGGCTGGCTATCTCCCTAGGTTCTCTGTTCCCAATCAGCTGAGTCTAGCCTACGATATTTCTGAGTGTTTTGCCTCAACAGCAGAGACTACACATTTCCTTATAGCCTCCAGCAGCTGCTAAAAAAGGGCAAGTTTCTGGAAGGGATAGGGAAGGTGATGATGTAAATTTCCTACACCAAGATAAAAACACAGCTGCCAAATTGATAGGAGCCCCCCCAGTTTCAGAAGGTCTGTTTCTGTGAGCAGGACTGAGGACAAGCTGGAGAAATTGGATGATAGAGGTGGCCAACTCTGGGGAGATTATCACATATTATTAATGTCCACTTCCTCCCCCCATGGCTCAACCAACCCCTTCAGACTGAGGATTTGGGAACACCGAGCGGTTGGTGGTTTTGGGTGAGGAAAAAACCCATTTGTCTTTTTTTTAATCTTCCTGCCCAGATGCCCAAATATCATTCTTCGTTCCCAGGAGGAAAAAGACCCCCTCACCCTGCCTCAGGCGCCAGGCTGCCAGCCCATCTGCTGGGGAGAAAGGAGGGACCAGTTTTTCCCAGGGGATCCTGGGGAATCTATTGGAAGTTCAGTGCTCCCAGGGAGATCCATTTGCTGGACTTAGAAGGCATTTCGGTTCACACGGGAAACCTGCAGGGTAGAGCGAGCCTTGGAGTAGACTCGGGTTAGGGTAGGGGACTGGCACAACGGGGCGGGTGTTTTGGCCACCACGTGCCTGAGGCAGGCTGTGCAGCTCATCGGTGCCCACCCGCTGTGGGATGATAAGAGTGCCCCCCTCCCCGCGCCCAGTCTCACCGGCTCGGAGGCGCCAGGCCCCCCCCCAGGGCCGGGGCGGGCTGGGGAAGGTAATGTAATTCCGGCCCAGCTAACCTGATTATGGCGGCCTGCACCGGGCAGGGTGGCGGCGGGGGCGGGTCTAAGGCTCTGGGGCCCTCCCGGCCAGGGTCCCATCCCGAGGAAGGACGCAGAGTTCACACACTCCCAGCTCCTGGGTTCTCCGCCAGAGGTCACAAGGTCACCAAGCGGTTTCAGCCTTTCCCCAGCTCCCTTCGCTGGCACGCCCCAGGTTCATTTTCTGGGGTTTGGTTGGGATAAAGTGTGAATGGGAAACTGGGCGTCCGGGATCCTCCCAAGGCCTCAGCGAGTCCCTCGTGCTGCCGGTGGCGATTTTGTCCTCCGGTCTTTAAGAGGGGAAAGTAGTCGAAAATAGACCTCTTGGGCTCAGAATAAAGGGGCAGAATCCCGCCTTGAGGCTTCCCTGCACTGGGGATGATAAGTCGGCCGAGGTTGAGCAACGGGTTTGATTTGCAGCGATTTCGGAAAATCGAAATTCTAAAAAACATGGCACCAATTACCGATGCGTCCGGACAGGACCGGTTGCTCTAAAGGAGAGGTCAGGAGGTACACTAAGGATCAAGAACGCGGAGTGTTTGTCCCAAGCCCGAGCCCGCCGAACTCGCCCTGCCATTGCCTTCCCACACCTGTCCTCTTCTTGGGCCTCTAGATCGCGGGTTGCTGTTCCTCAACCACTTCGTACTCAGCCGGGAAGCCTCAACGAGATTTGGTCTTAGAGAACACTTAGGTGGGGGTCATAACGAATCCAGGAGTTGGCAAGAAGGACCCATCGGGAGGTGAAGAGTGGGGCCTGGGGAAAGAAGCACCTGCCGAGGAAGCCGGTGAAGCGGAGGCAGCCCAAAGGCGGAGGCCAGAAAGGAAGGAGGCGACGTGAGCATCTTGGCTGACTCAGCTGCCCAAGCTCTGGCCCCTCCCGCGCTGAGCCTTGTTCCTAACATCCTCGCCCTCCTCTGCCTCCGCCCCGCACATCCCGCCGGGTGTTTGGCGCAAACAGGCGTCCTTTCCCCTTTAACAGTCGGGCCCCGCCCCTGCCCTACCCCCAGCCCCCACTGCCCACCCGGGGCCGGTCTGTCAGTCATTGCCCCAGTCCGAGCTGGCCAACCCTCTCCACCCGAGACTTGGGCAGCGACCTCGGCAGACTAGCGTCCATCTGTGCTTCGGAGCCAGCAAGGGAGCTCGGGGCCCCAGCGGGCCGCGTTCCTCCGGGATGCGAGCCCCAGTGCAGACGCCCGGTAGGGGCGGGCAGCCGCGAGGCTTTTCCAGGCGCACAGGGTTGCTGCTGTCCTGGGGGGCCCGGCGTCCGGCTGTGGCCAGCCCCGCTGGCCCTTGAGGCCGCCGACCTGGGCGCGCCGCCGCTGGGCTCCCAGCGCTACATATCTGCGGCACTCTACTTATCCACGGAACCTCCTGAGGTCTTCCCAGGCTCAGACCCATGGAGCCCGCGGTGCTGGCTCCGCACAACCTTGCGCACCACGAGCCAATCAGCTTCGGCATCGATCAGATTCTGAGCGGCTCCGAACCCCCGGGGGGTGGCCTAGGCCCGGGTCGTACGGGCCAGAGCCACAGCGAGAGTGCGGCATTCTCGGGTGGATTCCACGGAGCCTCGGGTTATGGCCCTGCAGGTTCTCTGGCCCCGCTGCCCAGCAGCTCCGGAGTGGGCCCGGGTGGCGTGATCCGCGTTCCGGCTCATCGCCCGCTGCCAGTGCCGCCGCCCGCGGGAGGCGCCCCTGCGGTGCCTGGGCCCTCGGGTTTGGGCGGCGCCGGGAGCCTAGCTGGACTCACCTTTCCATGGATGGACAGCGGCCGACGCTTGGCCAAGGATCGGCTCACCGGTGAGGTTGCCCGACGCCTCCAGCGTCATGCCACACTCTGACCCTTTTCCTCTTTTCTTTCTGCTCCAACTCAGGGACCTCTTTTTACTTCCCCTCAGATTATCTCGGGGGATCCTCCTCCACCCCGGACCTTTTGATCCTGCAGATGAGAGCAATGGGGAGGGAGCTGTCGTCGGTGCCTGTACCGCCCTACCTTGCAATTCCACTGTCCACACTGCGGGGTGGGCAGGGTGAAGTTATGGGGGACATCTCTCCTTACTCATGCGGAGGGCCGTTGCTTCCGATATCCCTTCTTGTCTGGATGCTTCTGCTAGTGCTGGGCCGAGCCTGGGGCCCGGGTAAGGACCAGGGTCTCTTCTCAGCGATACCTCGGGCCACCTCGCAAACCCTACCCTGCTTTTTTTTCCTCCCCATAGCAGCGCTGTCGCCCTTCTCTGGGACGCGCCGCATAGGCCACCCTTACCAAAACCGGACCCCCCCGAAGCGGAAGAAGCCGCGCACGTCCTTTTCCCGCTCGCAGGTGCTGGAGCTGGAACGGCGCTTCCTGCGCCAGAAGTACCTGGCCTCGGCCGAGAGGGCGGCGCTGGCAAAGGCCTTGCGCATGACCGACGCACAGGTGAAGACCTGGTTCCAGAACCGACGCACCAAGTGGCGGTGAGCTAGGGCGGACTGGGGCCCGCGGGGCCGGCCAAGTGGCGGTGAGGCGCGGGGTGGGCGAGGACCGCCTCGCTGACCCCGCATCTCCGCCCGCCCAGGCGCCAGACCGCAGAGGAGCGCGAGGCCGAGAGGCACCGCGCGGGTCGGCTGCTCTTGCACCTGCAGCAGGACGCGCTACCACGGCCGCTGCGGCCGCCCCTGCCCCCGGACCCGCTTTGCCTGCACAACTCATCACTCTTCGCGCTGCAGAATCTGCAGCCTTGGGCCGAAGACAACAAAGTGGCTTCTGTGTCTGGGCTTGCCTCGGTGGTGTGAGCTTCGCCTGCTGGATCCGCCGAGCTCTCTTTACCGGACCAAGGCGCCGCGTGGAACGCCCGGTTCGGGCAGTGGAGCGCGGCTGCTCAGGCCCATGGTTTCCTGGCAGCTGGGTGTATGAGAAGCAGCAGGAATTCAGATTATCGTCGAGCCGGGTGGGCACCCAGGCCCCCATCGAGTAGACTCCCAGGGTGCTCACACAGGGCTTTTCCCGCCATTTTTCACAGTACCGCATCTAAGCGGCCAGAAGAACCAGAGGTGTGAGAGGGCGGGACCTATAGGTTGATAGCCAATAAGGTGCAGGGAGGGGGATGGGCTGGCCAATGGTAGCTACTCTCCTCAGGGACTAGGGGTTCTGCGGTGAATAGGCTCAGAGCCCTGGACTGAGTACTGAGAGCAGCACGTGGTGCTGGGAAGGGTTGGCTGCAGCAGGTGCTGTCTAGGGTTACAACAAAGGTGTGAAGAAAGGAAGATGGCAACAACAGAGAAATAATGGAGAAGGTGCTGAAGCGCCAGAATCTGACTGATCACGACAGGGACCAGAGGGTTGTCATGTTGGGCATCTCATCCCTCAACTGTAAAATAATAGCTAAGGATTCCTTCTTGACTTTGAGTCTCATGTTGTACTATGTTCAATCTGCTGGCTGTATTCTTTTTGAGCTTCACAGTGCACTTGGGCTGTAGGTGAGAGGAATACTTATACATCAGACAAAATATAACATCTATGAAGAAAATCTGGCTCTGGTGTCCCACAGGGACAGAAAAGGGAGAAGAGGAAACTGGGCAAAATTAATGGGTCCACACTGAGCATAGTGGCACAGGCCTGTAATCCCGGCTATTCAGGAGGCTGAAGGAGAAGGACCACAAGTCAAAGGCAGCCTCAGCAACTTGTAAAGACCCTGTCTCAAAGAAGGGGATGGGGTGGGGGGAGGCTAGGGATGTAGCTCAGTGGTAGATTGCGCTGGGTAGATAGTGCTGGGTTCAATTCCTAGTACCCACGGTGGGAGGGGGATGGAGAGAAAGTAATGGGCCCAGTGGAGTTAGGGTGACCAGAATACTTTGGAAATAATAAGACTAAAAAAAAATTAAAGATAATTTCAGATGGGAAATATGGAGAACAAGAAATCAATGGTGCTGAGGATGATGAAGGGTGAAATTGGGAAGTTTATAGTAAGATTAACTCTAGGCAAAATGAATGTTAGACCTAGAAAGAATAAATTCTGGAAAAGTATCTTTGAGAGACATAAACTGACATCCACATACAGATGAAGATAGAAAATGATGAGAACAGACAGAATCTCCAAGAGAGGGTATTCAGAAGAAAAGCAGAGTTCTAAGGATTAAATCTTGTTTTCCAGCAAAATTCCATAAACATATTTATAATGTGCAAGATGATGAAGAATATCAAAGTTAATAGTCCAAGGGCAAAATGGGGGAAGGTATTCATAGCCATAAAAAAAGACTGTTCCTTAAGTGTCAACTTCAGCCAGAGGCTGCTGGGATGCTTGTTGATGGTGAGCTTAGTGAGGGGATGGTTGTAGTAAGGTTTAAAAAGGAGTAAGCTCTAAGTTGTATGACAAAGGAAAGATTCTGTCTGATTCCTCTAGCACTTCCATTCTTCCTCCCCTGGAGGCTGGAACATTGTGATAGAGGAAAGACAGGCAGGGCCAATGATAGCCAGAATACTCATATTCTGTGCTTTTGACAGTTATGTCAGACAACATAAGGCTTGACCAGGGGTGGGAGCCAGGCAAGAGGCTCCAGGAGTTGGCCCTGATCTTTGAAATGATGTCATTTCTTCATGCTTGTTGTATATTCTGCTGCAAAATCAAAATCAAACGTGGCATCATAGAAAAATCTTTTATAGATCAAAAGGGAGTACAAGGATGGATCTGACATAACTTGGTAGAATGGGGAGCATGTCAGTCCCTGGCAAATAAGGAAAGCAACAAGAAGGCTAAGGGAAGGATTCTACCCGATATAGACTGTGGCTTACCCCATTCCCTCTACTCCTTTTAGATTCCAGAATTTACATTGACCTTAAACTCTGGCCTTCTAAATCTAGTTGTCTGCTTTGGTGCTAGCCTGAAGGAGGACCATGAGTTGAGCTTAGCTCTAATCCTTAGGCAGGTCACTGCAGGACACAGGCATCTCTGAACTCCTGGATGGAGGAAGATTCACTCTCTGCCGATGAATCTGCCATTTCTTTCCTCAATTGGTTCAGGAGATCTCTGCTCTCACTGGGGGGCAAGTTACTCAGGAAATATGGAGGGGCCAACTCCACCAACCTGACAGAGAGAATCATAACAAGATAAGCTCTATCTTCTCTTATAAAGCAGACTCTTGAACTTCCTACAACCCCTTCCATGAACCCTCTCCCCTCAAACCACTAAGATCTCTTCTTAAGTCTAACTTCACAATTTTAGTTTTGGTCCCAGGTAGAGGAATGGGCAGTGCAGGAGGTGTGTCAGGAAACTCACATCTGAGGTTGAATCTCAGAAACAATGGAAAGGCAGTTGTCTTTGGATATGGAGAAACTGTGGTATAGCACCCATTGTGGGGGTCTGGCCGGAGGACGGCGATTTTGGTAGCAGCAATTTGAGGACAGCTGGGCCACATGCTTATGGGTTAGGAGCAGGTAATTTCCAGTCCCATCTGTGTCTCGGGCCACCTCATTGAAAGACAAAGATATTGAAGGAATAAGTAAACGGAAGAGGCAGAGAGTAGAAAAAAGACAAGGGGGCTGAGAAAGAATTAGTAGGGGTAGTGAGAGTTTTAAAAGTAAAAATATTACCTTTGGGTGTTGTCTCTACATATGGTATTTCCATAGTCCCTTGTACTCCAAAAACTCAGAGGAATAGTCCCTCTTGGTTTTAAATATTCTGAATGGTACTTGCATATAAATATCTGTCTCCTCTGTATTTATCATTCTCACCCCAAATTTCAGAGGTAGCATATAAATATCTGTCTCCTCTGTGTTTATCATTCTCACCCCAAACCTTTCCTCTAACCTTGAGGAAGTATCCTGACACCAGTGCTTTCTGAAGGTTTCTGCGATTTTGTTCAGAGCCAAAGGCTGGTTGGGTCAAGGGAAGTTCAATTTGCTGCATGAGTTCTTGGAGCTCTCCCCGAAGTTTACAGGCTTGGCACAACGCTGCCCAGTTTAGACCCCGAGCCTGACACCAAGCCTCGTTTGCTCCATCTAGGAGAGGAAAGAGACCAGCTACAACTGACGTCCTTGAGGCCTCCTAAAGGATACAACCTATGGCCAAAAGGCCTCCTCTTCCTGAGCTCAGAGATCTGTCAGATGGTTGCACACCACTTTCCTTTTTGAAAAATCTAGGATTAAGAAGGAGCAAAGTGGGCCACTCACTTTGTATAAAGGCTTCATAAACCTGGATCAGAGAGCTGTGGTCACCATCCGGGTGTTCCAGACCCCTACGCAAGGCAGCTTCTTCCGCACAGAGTGGAGGACGCGTAAACCCAGGGGCAACTGGAGGTTGAAGAGAGGAAGGTGGTTTGAGGGAATGAGAAAGGATAGTAGTACAGGTGTAATATTTAAAAGGTACAAATGCCCCTTTGGGAATTTTATTCAAAAAACATTGGTAATTTCTGCATACTCTGCACTTTATTAGACATTAGGGATTAACAACAGTTGGCCTCCATATCTATGGGTTCTATATCTGTGAACTCGAACAACTGTGGATCAAAAATATTCAGAAAAAATTGCATCTAAATAGAAAATGTATGGACTTTTTTTGGTTATAATTCCTTAAAAATATAGTGTTTACATTGTGTTTGATTTTATAAGTAACCTAGAGATGATCAAGTGCGCTACTGCTGAGCCCAGCCCCATATGCCATTTTATTATAAAAGACATAGGCATCAGTGGATTTGGGTATACACAGTGGGTCCAGGAACCAATCTCCCATGGATTCTGAGGAATGGCTGTAAATGAAGGAGTCTCTTGCCCTCAAGAAGATTAGTTGGTGGGAGAGACCAACAAGCAAGCAGACCTGATAAGTATGATAGGTATATATATGATACTTTGGAAACACAGAAGAGGGCAGCTTTGGGTGATAGGAGCATGGGTGATATAAGAGAAATGGATGAGGGCTTTGGGCTAATTTTTGAAATTCTGAGTAGGAATTATTAGTTCAGTGGGAATATTTGAGGCTTTGGGAACAGAATGACTATTAATCTAGGTTAACAACATGGCACATTGGGGAACTGTAAGCCACCTGATTTAGGTGGAGGCAATGACATGTGGCAGAATAGCAGGAGCTAAAGCTAAAGGTAGGTATATGCAAGGTCATGAGAGTCTGAATGTGTTGTGCAAAGAAGTTTTTTAGGTGTGTATGTGTGTGTGTGTGTGTGAGAGAGAGAGAGAGACACACCAGGGATTGATCCCAGGAGTGCTTTTTTAATTTTTATTTTTTTATTTTTTAATTTTTTTTTAAAGAGAGAGAGAGAGAGAGAGAGAGAGAGAGAATTTTTTTTTAATATTTATTTTTTTAGTTATTGGCGGACACAACATCTTTCTTTGTATGTGGTGCTGAGGATCGAACCCGGGCCGCACGCATGCCAGGTGAGCGCGCTACCGCTTGAGCCACATCCCCAGCCCCGAGAGAGAATTTTTAATATTTATTTTTTAGTTCTCGGCGGACACAACATCTTTGTTGGTATGTGGTGCTGAGGATCGAACCCGGGCCGCACGCATGCCAGGCGAGCGCGCTACCACTTGAGCCACATCCCTAGCCCCCAGGAGTGCTTTTTACCACTAAGCTGCATCCCTAGCCCTCCCCCCCACCTTTTCTCTTTGACGCGGGGTCTCAGAGTTGCTGAGGATGACCTCAAACTTATGATCCACTTCCTCAGCTTCCTGAGTTGGTAGAATTACAGATGTGTACCTACATATATCTTGAAGGTAAAGAATAGCTGTTGAAGGTTGTAGCTGGGGTTTTAGCTCAGTGGTAGAGTGCTTGCCTAGCATGCATGATGCACTGGGTTTGAGCCTCAGCATCACATAAAAATAAATAAATAAAGGTATTGTGTTCATCTACAACTAAAAAAAAATTAAAAAGAATAGCTGTTGAAGAGGAGTTTTTTAATAAGGGGGTCCACACATTTGAAAATATTTACATGACTAGTGAGGAGACTACTAAAGGAATTCAGTGAACAATGAGGACCTAACATTGGCACTGACAGTGAATATGCAGAGGAATAAATTAATTAAAAATGATATTTATAAAATAAAAATAAGAACCTGCAGAAAGATTAGTTTAGAATTATGGTAGTAGAGGAGCAGAGGTGATGGTTATTATCTGAAATTGAGAATCCAAAAAGAGGAAAAAAATTTTGTGATGATGGGTAAAGGAGTAGCTTAATAGGATCTTGAGTTCAGATCTGAGTTGAGATACCATGGACTATTCTGGTAGAAATGTCCGACAGGAAATGGGTCTCTCTTCTCCCTTCACTCTATCTTTCCCTCCTCCTTCCCTCTCCCTCTAGAAGAATGGTACTGGCAGAGAGATATGAGGCACAAAATTTGGATATTTTAAGTATAAAGGCAGAGTTTCAAACTATGAGTGTGGATAAACTTGCTTAGAGTTTGGTGAATGAGAAGACACAAAGACCAAGGATGGAATCCTGAGGACCAATTTACAATGGATGAACAGAGAATAAGGGAGCCCAAGGAATAGATGAGTGGCACCACAGAAACCTAGGGAGGAAGCAATTTCAAAGTGGGAGTGGTCAGCACATCAAAAGGTCACAAATAAAGGCTTAGAATTCTCCATTTTGAGTTGTGTATCTGGAAGGTCACTGGTAAGTTGAAAGCTGATATGTGGGCCTGCAATGATAATCCAGTGGTGAGCAATACATTACATAGAATGAGATAGATCATGTTGTATAGCTGAAGAGGCAGAGGTGTGTGGATTTCAGTAATAAGACAAGAGTTGTAAGCAAGTAGAGAGGTAAGAAACAGCAGAGAGAAAAGGCTGCAGAAATTAGAGGGATAGGTGATTATGCCCTGTGGGGGGTGGGAACTAGAGCACAGAGGAAAGGACAAGTCTTAGGAGCACTAAAACACAAGAAGAAGGGTTGCGGTGACCACACAAGCAGTGATTTATAGGAGTGAGGGACTGGGAGTGTAGCTCAGTGGTAAAGCACTTGTCTAGCCTGGCTTCTATCCCCAGCACCACCACCCCCCCCACACACACACCCCGCAGACTAACAAGTGATATAAATTTTAACCCCTTTGTGGCTTAAAGTTATAAATATACCAGTGAGCATGGCAGCAAGTGTGAGCATCTCATCTACGCAGTCAAACTCGCAGGAGGCCAGCAGGGCTTTGGCCAGCTCAGGGGACAGGAGAAACTCTGATAGGATGACTCCCAGGTCTGATAGGTCCCCATCATCATCCAGAGCTGCCAGATAGTCTAAGTCTTCCAGTGCCTGCATCAATGCTTCTGGAGCTGGTGAGGAAGCAGAGCTTAGAGGGTGTAAAGTCTGAGCAGGTCAGAGAGTAGCACTTGAGCAGGATGGGTGCTCACCAGGCCGGTCCAGGAAGTGGCACTCCCCTGGCTCTGCAATCTGTCTCCTCTTTAGTAGTAACACCAGGGGACTCAGATTCTCTTCACACACCCTGGGTTGTGGCAGTTGGGGAGCCTCTAGTTCTAGGAAGGACTGAGGGTACAGGCAGAGGCAGGACCCTGAGGGGAGAAAGACCTGGGAAAGTAGATTTCTCAGGGCTGATGTGCTATGACTGCTCTGCTTGACCTCATTGAGGGTAAAGGCTCTTACCTGGTGGAAACCCTCTTGCTCGAAGTCGTCTTGCCTCTGCCTGACACTTGCTAATTGGTCTTAATACTTGTGATTCTGCCCGGATCCGAGGATTGTAAACCTGTTGTCCACCCCCCCAACCAATGTCAGTACAGATCAGAGTGGGCCATTTGACTTTAGCCCCACTCCCCCTTATCTCTCACTCACACTTCGAAGTTCCAGTCCTGAATCAATGACATGACGGATAGAAGGCAGGGAGAAGGAGAAGTCAGCCAGCCAATGAGTGACCACAACTTTCCGGGCACCCATGTCTGTGTCCTCATATACAGCCTGTATCGCTTGGCCACAGCCTGGATGAAGGGGCAGCACCCGTGGTTGAGGTCCTGGGAGAGCTAAGGTCCCCACTTCCCTCGACAAGGATTCACAGCACAGGGAAATTTCCTGAAGAGAGGGGCAGGCCATTAGGGCAGTTCTCACCTTTTAGGGGGAGTCAGAAACCCCTTTGTCAAACTGATGGAAACTATGGCCCTTCACTCTGAAAACTGTATATACTCAGAAAGTTGGGGATGTTATCATTTCAGTTCACTGAACCATAAATCCCTGTGTTAGAAATCAAAAAGTGGGTGGCAGCTCTATCCTGAAGTCCTTGTTTTCCCTAAGACCCCAGCAGAGTAAATACCACCACTCCAGTATCCCATCCCCTCAGGACAGGAAGGCATACATGATTATTATTATTTTTTTTTTTTGGCAGTATTGGGAATCAAACCCAGGGCCTCATGTATGCTATGCAAGCCCTCTACCATTGAGCTACATTGTCAACCTAAGCATTTTTTTTGTGTGTGTAATCCCATTATTTTACCTCCTCACTGGACAGGTACACAAGCACATCTCCTGGAACCTCCTTTTGACACAACTCAAGCACAGCTTGACAGGCAGCTTCCACCGGATCAATAGGGATAGTGTCTCTGTAGACAGGGATGGGACTCCCACCAGGTTCTTTGGGTATGTGCACAGTAGGAGGATTGCCCCAGAAGGCCTGGAGCTTAGGTTCAAGGGCTGGGTCGGTAACCACAACCACTTTAGGGTCCCCTGGAAGGTTTCTCAGCTTGATATCTCGCAGCAGCCCCTGAAGTGAGTCTGAGGCCACTGACCGCTCTTGAGCCTCATCCAGCACCAGCACACCCCAGCCTCCAATGCCCGGGGATGAGGCCACCTCCTGCAGAAGCAGCCTGTCCCAGCAGAACCTGTTGACATTGGTAGTAGGCAGAGGAATCAGGATGGACACTGATTGGTCCTAGAAGTCCAGGGGAACCTCTCCTCAAGGGACCTGGATTTTGATATTGAGGGTCAGAAAAAGATACTGTGACTGACTTTCTGAGCTTGGGGAGTTATAACTATGACACCTCAACTCCACTGAGGACATCTGGTTCATAAACAGGGAAGTTAGATTTTCAAGGTGAATGTGAGGGGAACTCACATTCCTGGCTGGAACTCAGAGGCTTAATTTAATAGTTGTACTGTGCATGATTTAAAACGGTGAACTGGGTTGGGGAAGGGTATGGACATTTCTACTTGGTGAAGGAAATTAGATTCAGGTCAGGCCTGCAAAGGACCCCACCTGAGCAGGGTGTCAGACTCTGTGCAGTTCTCTTGAGGGATGCTGTATCCAACCTCATGACCCAGAGTCAGGTCCATCTCATCAGCAACCTGCACAGCCAAGCTCAGGGCTGCCAGAGGGTAAGGCTGAGTGACAGTAACCTGGCCGTTCTGGAACCCTCTGGCTAATGCAAACTCTGCACACCACTGAGGGATCTGGGGTAGGGGTAGAAAAGGAAAATCGGTCAGAGATAGAGGGATTCAGTCAGAAGTGTTGGGGAGGGCCTATGGCCAGGGCTCCTGATTTGGGGAGTCCTTGGTTCTTTACCAGCCTAGCCCATCTCCCTCTGCCCAACTCCCCTGTATCCCCGCACAACCCATCCCTTACCTAGAAAAAGGCCAAATCCCTTAGCCCCTCCCAGAATCTCCCACCACCTGGGTGCTCTTGCCAGAGCCAGGCTCTCCAGACACTAGCACCACTCCAGTGGGGCTGCTCTCCAAATGCTCCAAGAAGGTGAAGCGAGCAGCCCAGATGGGCAAGGCTCGGCGCTGCTCAAGCAGCTCGTAGTAGCGGGAAGAAAAGGGAAGCCCATCAAAGGGGTTTACAGCCAATTCAGACTCCCCAGGACTTGAGCTAGACTCTTCTGCCAGCCTAGGAGGCTGAGAGGCCATGGTGGCTATCCGGCAGAACCTAAAGGAGGCAGGGCAGCTAGTAAGACCTCATATTTGGTGTCTGACACCCTCTTCCCACCTCACGGGATTCCTAACTTCTACCCTCTGGTAATAAGGCCCCAGGGTCCATTCTTTCCAGCATTTCTTGCTTGCTGGGAGACAGTGCTAGGTGTTTCTAAGGAACCATGGATAGTTAACTTTTAACCTGTAGTAAAAATCTTGTAACACTGGGGTTCTTGGGGGGCAACAGGAATGAGACATAATAACCTGCTGGAAGTTCCCAAGAAGAAAATAAATAATATGAGGGGTGGGGGCAGGAGAGCAGGGTCACAAGAATCTTGGATTCAAACCTGCTTGCAGCTGTGAGACGCCTCAGGACGGCAGCCGGTTCCAAACCTACCCAACCAACCCTGACTTGCTTGAAGTACAAAGGTAAGTTCCGGTTCCACCCTTAGGCTAGGCTCAAACTCCAATCCTAAAGTTTGCTTTTAGGGTGGGGCCATTTGCTCCACTTGATTTAACCTATTCAGGAACCTATGGAAAACAGGCTTCTACCAAGACACTGAGCATGTGTGAACCCGAGAGTCCTGTGCTTGTGAAAGACATTCTGGGACTTGTAGTTTTACAGCAGCAGCTTTACAAACCTGTGTATTCATAGTGCTGAACATCCAAGCTGGGGTCCAGCTGCTGCCTATCTTCATTTTATTTACACTTTCTCAGGATCACTTATTTTTGGCATGAGATGATTTCGAACAGTTCCATTCTAGCCACCCCTCATAAACCTACAAGGAGACTTACCCGTGTACCCTCTAACCAAGGGAAAAGGAACCTGCTCATGGGGCTTTTGAAACCGAGAGAGGCAACAGAGACCTTGAGTGAAAACCCTGAATTTAATGTGAGATTGGGGGAGCCCCATCCCTCCCTTTTTACCACCCACTCATCCGGCCTTTTGTGAGTTGGGTGAGGGCTGCCCCCAGTCTCCGTCCTGCGGCTCTGGGTGCCATCCTGTTCCTTTGAGCTCAGTCAGCCTCCTGGGCCTGTCTCTCTCTGAATCTCCTGTGGGACACAGGGAGAGACATTGTATAGGCTTTGTCACGTTAGCTCCATAATGCCCTTTGCAACTTTCCCCTTCTTACTCATTGTCCTCTATCCCCCTCACCTTCTTGCATATTCATATAGTGCCTGCTTGCGCTCCTGCAGGCTCTCCTGACGGGCCCAGGAAGACTTGGCAAATGTTAGGGCTGTGGGTTGAGGGGTCACCAGGCCAGAGCTGGGGAACTGAGGTGATCACAATGTCAGAGGGCTTGCGAAGTCATCATCATTAAACACGCATCGAATGCCTACTTTGCAAGAGAGGCACTGTGCTAGGGTCTCAGGATCAAAAAGAGAAACTAGGGATAGGGTATATGTAGACTGCCCCAACCTACCCTAAATCTTGGACTTGACCACTTCCAGGGTCTCACCTTTGGGGTGGAGGCTGTGGGCAGAGACTGAGTTCCCTCAGTGATGTCTTCAGGCATGAAAGCCACAGCCCCCTCAAGCAGATTAGTGATGGTCAAGTCTACACAGCCAGTTCTAGCTGGGAAGAAAGAAAGAGAGGAGAAGGGACTCCATTCCCTGCTCATCTTCTTCCTTCACAACCCACTTTTCCTCCTTGTGTTTGTCACTGTGTGTGGCCACCCTTTCCCATACCCAGGTCTCTCTGGATGACACCCAATGGCACATGGGGCAAAACTTCCTTGACTCTCTGAGCCAGAGTTGCCAGTTGTACATCAGGAGAAGGGCCAGGAGAGGGAGGGAAAGAAGACTGGGCTGCAGGAGGAAAAAAAAAAAAAAAAAAGGAAAAACAGAAAAAAGAAAAAATCAGATACATGGTAAACAGAGAACTAGGAAGGAGGAGAGGCTGACTAGCTCAGAAATAGGAAATCACAATAGGCTGAAACAAAACAAAATGAACAAACAAAAACAAAATAAAAAAGCTTTGTGTATAGAGGAAACACACCTGACTGGGGGCGCAGTCTGGGGTGTCTTTGTCGCTTCATGTGTTCTGCTTTGTCTGCTGGTGTGAGGCGTGTCCCTGTTTGTCCCAATTCCTTGGCCAACAACTAGGAAAATTGCAAGGTTTTAAGTGTCAAGACCTTAAGACCTCCTACTCCTCTCCCCAAGGAGGTACTTCCACCCTGCCTGTGTACCCTACCACCTGTTGTACTCGAAGTGCAAACTCCTCATTCCCCTCCCCCAGCTGGCGATGAACAGGATGAAGCCACCTGCAAAAAACAATCCAGTGCCATATTAGGGAACTCAGCATAGAGACTGTCATCTCTTCCTTACTTTGGTACCTCTTTTCATGGGACAGTGATGGTGAGGGTGGGGAAATAGTAAATGTTATTGCCTCTGTGGTTGAACTTTGATAATAAAAAATCTACAAATGGACAGAGCAGAGGCCACTACGTCCTTGACCTTGAGGTGAGCCTCTTCCCCAGCCACCAAAAAGCGAGGACAGTTAATACCTTACTTGATACACCGTGAAAGGGACGAAAAGTGACCACAGCAGTTCTGAGACCCAGGAGGCATCTGACACCGTCTGAGGGGAGGGTATGAAGTGAGGCCTAAGCCAAGACCAGGGGTGGGAAAGTTCCCCTCCAAACCCCAGAGATTCCCTGTCTAGCACACACTCACCACAGAGACCAGGGGTCTCTGAACTTGCAAGGTAAGAGGCTGTACCACATCCTGGATAGAAAATGGCCAGGAACTAGAAGAGAAAAGAGAGACTAGGATGGGAGTCCAGGTAGCCCAGCCAGCAGCTCATATCCAACTTAGAACAGTAAATGGTCCAGCTGCACAAGCAGATAAACAAGGAAGAGATCCAGGGAAAGAACTAAAAATGACAAAAAAAGGGAATGAACTAGGACTGAATGGGACAGGCTGAAAGTTTTGAAAACTAAGTGACCACCAGCTCAACCAGTTGGAGCCAGATATCTGTGCTCACTCACCTGAAGCGCAGGAGTCCTTCCCGGCCATTGGTGGCCTCTTCCTCAGGAAACAGCAGTAGAGGGGTAGGGGGAAGTCTCGTGGAAGCACAGAATCTCTTGAGTGACTCCACCAACTCCCCCTGCCTATCCATTTCCATGAAGCCCCGAGACCAGCACACAAAGCTGGGGGGACTATTGAGCAGAGGCTGGGAAACGGGAGGAGAGAAAGCAAGAAGAATGGAAGGAAATGAGAAAATAAATGAGATAAGGGGTAGTGGAGTGGGGTCAGGGGCAAGGCTCAGTATCTCCCAAGAGAAACCCCAAGCCGGGAGAGGTGAGCCTTGAGTTTGGGCCCAGTGATCCACCCGGTGGCGATCGGGGCTTCGCCCCCGCCCCCACTCACGGTGCTACAGGTGGTGAGCAGGTTGACTATGTTGTGATCGAAAGGTGTCACGTGGTTGGAAATGAGGACCCTGACGCGGTGATCCCTAAGTCCGGAGTCCTCCTGCCGAGCCACCAGCCCCAGCACTGCACACATGGTCCGTACCACGAACCTGGGAATACAGGCTGTGGTGACTGTCCGACCTCCGGCCGGTCCCAGCCCAGAGACTCCCAGAGTGCCCGAGTCGGAACCTGCGAAGGACGCTGTCCGGCAGCGCGCAGCTGACCAGGAAGACGTGGATCCCCAGAAAGAGACGCAGGACGAGGAGGCAGAACCCGATGGGCGCGTAGAGCAGCAGCGCGAGGAGCAGGAAGCCGTCACCTGGGAGCCTGGGGGCGAAAGGCGAGGTGATCAAGTGCCGAAGGCCGAGAGGACGCGGGAGCCGGCCTCTTCTCTTTGGAGCTCTTACCGGTGCGAGTCAAAGAGCCGCTCCGGCCCCGGGGCCGGGGGAGGCTCCATCGCAGCTGCTTCAAGGAAGCCCTGCGGCCGCCGCCGCCGCCGCCGCCATCTTCGCGCCGGGCCGCAGGGGCTCCTGGGAAGGCGGAGTCTTGGGGCATCAGCCCGGGTGCCGGGACCAGAAGTCCGAGGCGCCCCGGAAGGGCTAGCGGTCCCAGCATGCCCCGCGGCCTCTTGGGCAGCCTAAGAACTAGCGTCCCACCGGGACCACAATTCCCGGCATTCGTGGAGTGGGGCGGAGTCGGCCTCCGGGAATCCTGGGTCCCGGCGTGCACTTCTGGAGGACTTCAGGTACCAGCGTGCCCCGCTTCCCGCTGTCCGCCTGCTAGCGTCCGGGGCACCGCCTTTGAGTAGGGCGGGCGAGGAGGAAACCGAGGCGGAGCTGATGGCTGCGCTGAGGGCGGGGCGGGGTGCAGGCTGGAGCCTCCGCGGATTGCGGGCTTTGGGGGGTATTCTCTGGGGTAAGGGACCCTTGTTGACCCCTGACCTCCGGGCCCTGCTGACGTCAGGCACTCCTGACCTCCAGGCCCGGGTGACTTATGGGACCCCCGGTCTCCGGGCCCGGTTGTCTGTGGGGGTCCCTGAGTCGCGGGCATGTCTGACGTCTGGGACCCCGGACCCCCGGGCACGACTGACTGCTGAGACTCCAGATCCCCGGACCCAGGAGTCCTCGGGGACCCCTGGAACCCGCTCGCGCGTGTGCCTTGCGGTAGCGCTGGGCGCTGGGGGGGCTGTGCTGCTGCTGTTGTGGGGCGGGGGTCGGGGTCCCCCATCGGTCCTTGCTGCTGTCCCTGCTCCGCCACCCACCTCACCCCGGAGCCAGTACAATTTCATCGCAGACGTAGTGGAGAAGACGGCACCTGCCGTGGTCTATATCGAGATCCTGGACCGGTAATGGTGGGATAGAATTGGAGGCATCCTAGTCGCGGCCCAAGGG
Source organism: Spermophilus citellus (assembly GCF_964194105.1). NCBI lineage: Eukaryota > Metazoa > Chordata > Mammalia > Rodentia > Sciuridae > Spermophilus > Spermophilus citellus. The sequence goes on along the minus strand of NC_138193.1, from coordinate 51,982,252 downwards.
CGGGTGAACGGGAGGAATGCGAGCTTCCTCATCTCCAGATTTCCCTTTCCTATTTCAGGCACCCTTTCTCTGGCCGTGAAGTCCCTATCTCGAACGGCTCAGGATTTGTGGTAGCTGCTGACGGGCTCATTGTTACCAATGCCCATGTGGTGGCGGATCGGCGCCGAGTCCGTGTGAGGCTGCCTAGTGGCGACACATATGAGGCCATGGTCACAGCTGTGGATCCTGTGGCAGACATTGCCACGCTGAGGATTCAGACCAAGGTGGGGTTGGAGTAAGTCACGTCTGGTTGGAGCTATTTGCTTACTCTCATCTCTAGATGACAGTCCCCCTGCCTCATTCTTCCTTAGGAGCCTCTCCCCACATTGCCCCTGGGACGGTCCGCTGATGTCCGGCAAGGGGAGTTTGTTGTTGCCATGGGAAGTCCGTTTGCACTGCAGAACACGATCACATCTGGCATTGTCAGCTCTGCTCAACGTCCAGCCAGAGACCTGGGACTCCCCCAAACCAATGTGGAATACATTCAAACTGATGCAGCTATTGATGTACGTCCTGATATGTGAGAAATGACAGATGGGAGTACGTCCTGATATGTGAGAAATGACAGATGGGATTGGTGGATGTGTAGTACAGGAGCCAACTTATGAGCCTATATTCAGAGGTTGGGCTGCAAAAAGGCAGCCTGTCATTCATGGGCTGGGAGAGAAGACAATTTGGAGAAAATGCCTATAACTTGGTTATGTCCCCAGGCTTAGAATCCCTAGAACTCTTCCATATTTTCTTCTTGTCCTGCAGTTTGGAAACTCTGGAGGTCCCCTGGTTAACCTGGTGAGTGTGATCTTTCTTCTAAGAATTCCTGCCTCAGGACAGAGTAGAAATGGTGGGTTTTTTCCTCTGACTTACAAATACAAGTTTCTGTGCAATCGCTGTTGCCTGTCTTCCAGTGTCCAATCATATCCCCTCAATAGTCTCTGCTACTCCTGTTCAGGTGTTCCCACTCTTACTATCTATTTGGGTTGTGTCCCTGCAGGATGGGGAGGTGATTGGAGTGAATACCATGAAGGTCACAGCTGGAATCTCCTTTGCTATCCCTTCTGATCGCCTTAGAGAGTTTTTGCATCGTGGGGAAAAGAAAAGTGAGCTTGACTTAGAGGGAAAGGGATACCTTTAAAATGGTGGATGGGATACAGGGGAGGGGCATTCCTTAGGACTTACTGAAGGGGAATTCTTTTTTTTTTAATATTTTTTTTTAGTTGTTGATAGACCTTTATTTTATTTATTTATACGTGGTGCTGAGGATCGAACCCAGTGCCTCACACATGCCAGCCAAGTGCTCTACCTCTGAGCCACAGCCCCAGCCCACTGGAGGGGAATTCTATTGGAAGGAGAGGGAGGGGAAGGAAGGATGTAGCTGAGTGGGACTTATTTGTTTCCCTTTCATAGACTCCTGGTTTGGAATCAGTGGGTGCCAGCGCCGCTATATTGGAGTGATGATGCTGACTCTTACTCCCAGGTATGAGCATTAGGAATAGTGACATGTAGGGCCACTTGGTTGAAGCTGTTTGCTTACTCCCATCTCCAGATGACAGGTCTCTTTTACCCATTCTCCCTTTGAAACTTCTCCCCTCACTACAGTGATGAGCTACTGATCCCGTATTGAGCTTTGTTCTCACTTCTGTCTTCATTTAAGATGAGCTGCCTCTCACTGTCAAAAGAGTTGTTCCCTCTTATCAACTTGACTTTTTTATACTACCTGTTCTACCTGTATCCCTGTTACTGGATAGATTCCATCCTGTTACTGTTGTGATTTAGTTTTTAATCCATTAATCTGGCACTTAATGGCCATTTTCCACTTGTCTCTAACAGCTTTCTAGATTTGACTTCTGTTACTTCCTACAGGAATACTTTGTTCCAGCCAACCTGATTTCCCACTCCTTTGTCTTTATTTATGTTGTTCTTGTTTTATATAAATATCAGACCCATCCTTAGGCTCAGCCTGAGTTCTATTGCCCCCTTAAAGCTTTTCTTAGGATTCTAGAATGACATTAGTGCTATTGATTTAATTCTGTGTGTCATTTGGAATCAGTTTTTTTTTTTTTTTATGTACATATTGTACTTCCTAACTGCTAGAAGGCAAAAAGGGAACTGCCTTTGTATCTGTCGTACCTAGTGTGTGTCCTAGCCATGCATTTGTCAGTGAGTCTTGAAGTGGGGAGAATGCTAGGTGTGACTGATAGGGTTATCTGTGTCCTTTCAGCATTCTTGCTGAACTACAGCTACGAGAACCAAGCTTTCCTGATGTTCAACATGGTGTGCTCATCCATAAAGTCATCCTGGGTTCCCCTGCACACAGGTGAAGGAGAGACTGTTTTGTGAGGTGGGGTGGGAGAGGTGTATATGTGTCCTTGAAGTGGGATATCTACTCCATTTTTCTCCATTTTTCTTCACAGGGCTGGTCTACGACCCGGTGATGTGATCTTGGCCATTGGGGAGCAGCTGGTACAAAATGCTGAAGATGTTTATGAAGCTGTTCGAACCCAATCCCAGCTGGCAGTGAGGATCCGGCGGGGGCCAGAAACACTGACGTTATATGTGACTCCTGAGGTCACAGAATGACTGGATTAGCAAGAGTGTGAGGCTCTTGCTCGGATTTCCTCTTGGACTTCCTAGCCTGTATTCTGAGGGCACCTGGGCAGAGGATTTAATGAACCAGTGGGGGGCAGGTCCCTCCAATCACCAGCACCAATTCCTGGGCTCTGAAGAATCACAAGAACACTTTTTATATAAAATAAAATTATACCTAGCAACATGTTATAGTCAAAAATGGGGGGGGGGCTGGATCTTTCTGCCCACCTAAAGGCTAGAGGTAAAGCTGTAGGCCCCTTGAAATTAGGGGAGCTATGGGAGCTGACCATCCTGACCTCCCTATTCAAGAAAAGGAGCTGCTGACATCTATTGTTCTGGGCAGTTAGTCAGGTGCTGCTCTTTGTGGTGTGTTCTGCTCGGTTCTGGGCCTGGGAGCAGATATTCCCCATACTTGGCCACAAATACTGACAGCTGGCCTAGGAAGGGGGCAGTAATTTCTACTTGACAGTTCCACATTCATAGTGCACAGGTGGATGAGTGCAGCAGGCCTGTTGACATCAGGCCTTCTGTGGTAAGCTCCTGAGGTAATGGCAGCCTCAGACCCCTGCCATTGGGGGCCAGTGGTGGTTTGCAGAAGAGGGTGGTGGCCCAGCCTTTAGATGATCTGGTTGCTAGTCTGGCCAGGGTAGCGCTCGAACCTCCTGTTGGCCTCTTCACCGAAGGCATCACCTGCAGAATAGACAGGCAGTGTGGCGGATTGTCCTGCATGGGGGCAGGAAGATATATCCATTGTGGGGAAAGGTTGGAAGAAGTGGAGAGACTGAGGTCCGGAAGTTTATGGGAGCTGGGCACAGTGGTATAATGCCTATAATCCCAGTGGCTTGGGAGGCTGAAGCAGGAGAATTGCAAGTTCAATGCCAGCCTCAGCAACTTAGCGAGACCCTAACTCAAAAAAAAAAAAAAAATATATATATATATATTGGCTTAGTGGTTAAGTGCCACTGGGTTCAATCTCTGTTACCAAAAAGCAAAAATGAAAATCAAAATGAAACAAATGCATAGGGGAGATGCAGAAACCACTTAGGGAAAAGCAAATGAAAGCCTTTCCTCCCTTCTCCCAATCCTCCTGGGATTGCTCTTCCCATCAAATACCAATGTGGCAGTTGTGCACCCAGATTCGATGTCCATCATATTTGCAGTTACATTTCATTGCATTGTTGGTGAAGTCACTCTCTGCTACTTCAAAATTTGGGTTGATGACCACCTGTGGGTTAAAAAGGCCACTTGACCCAGCTGCAATTTTCAAGTCCAAATGTGTATGAAATACCCATCCCACCTGCCATCTGGAAGCCCCAGACTCCAGGCACCTGGAGAATGTAGTTTCCTGGCTTTACATCTGTGATGTCAATCCACTGACAGTCGATATCATGCCTGTAGAGATCCCAGCAACCTACAGTGATGCCCTGCTCTCCAAAGTTGGCACACTCATACCTCTTGGAGACATCTGAAGGGATTGGCATATGTTAGTAAAAAAAAAAAAATGCTGTGCTTTGGTGGTGGTGAAGTATATTCTGATCCCCAACTCACCCTCCTGACACTCAGTGTCTTCTAGACAGAAACTAGCTTTGTGGCCCTCAGCCACCTTGGTGCCGTTGGGGGTCAGGATATCATAATGAGTGAAGATGTCCATACTGTGGTAATGCCTGTGGGGACAAGGGAACTCCTGTTTCTTTCCCTGACTCCATCAGGCTTGCCTCCTCCCTGTGACCTTGCCCTTCTACTTGTCACCCTCTGCCCTCTCACCCATGGCATTCATGCCACACCCAGGAGTGGCGCCCAGCCTTGGGCCTGAAGTCAGCTCGTCCCAGGTTGTGGATCTGGGAGGAGAATCTGAGCAAACGCCGATGGCCATAAGGCCAATTGGCTAAACGGGCAGAGCTGGCCAGGCAGTTCTCTTCTGCAGCACAGTACAACATGTGCAGGGGCCGGTCCTCGATGTAGGCTGTCTCCTGCACCAGAGCTGAATGCAGCAGCAAATCTGAGGCAGCTGCATGGGAAAGGAAGAAGAGGGATAGGAGTCACTGCTGAGGGCAGGGACAGATGGGGGTGCTTTAATTCCCCTTAGTGTGAGACTGATTTTCCATGGGGAAGGAGTAACCCCTCCATATTATTGTCCCCTCTCTCCTTACAAAGGGGTGGCCCAGAGTCTCCCTTCTTTCACTTGTGACACCCTAACCTTCACTCACTCTCAGAACAGATGACTCCAGCAGTGAAGCGGGTCCCTGTCCTCTTGCAGGTGATGTGGGTGCTGTGATGGGCACATTGGTCCAGGGACAGCTCAGTCCCTGTGCAACGTACTCCACTCATCACCACCTCCGTTATATTCCCCGAGTCCCAGTACCAGGTCTCCTGGGGACATATGTAGGTATTTCTGTGAGGCCCCAGGATCCAGCCTGTTGGCCAAGGGACTCATTTCCATAGTCCTTTGCCCGAAACAGGCTTTGGAGACAATAGCTTTGGCTTCCCTTCCCCTTCCTACTTACCTGCAGGCCATGATTGGCGTAGCCCAGACCAAGTTGCCTACAGGCCACCATGGCCTCCAGTGTCCCCCAGTCATCCCCACAGATGAGGCCCCAGCGAAGGTGCCCAGGTCCCCCTACTTGCACCTCAACTCGTCCCTCATGTCGGCTGCGGCCCCCACTGAGTCGGATCTGTAGTGACAGAATGGAAGCACCAGGGGAAGCTTTTGGGGTGGGGTGGTGGGGTCTGTAGTAAGGTTGTGGCTAGAGTGATTTAGCTAGCAAGTGGTGAGGGCGGAAGGAGCTGCAGGGTGGTAGGGCAATGGAACAATGGACTAGGGGCTATAAGGCTGAAGAATAGAGGTCAGGACTGGATAAAATGAGAGATGGGAGACCTAAACAAAGGTGAGATGTATGACTGACCTTGGTCTCCACCCCAGTGTAGGGCAGATTGCATCGCACCCCAGCATCCTGGCTATGGGAACAGTCCTCAGCTGTGATGTTCTTAAAGGGACACTTCCAGAGAGACGACTCCTGGCCAGAACATCGAACTTCACTCAAGTGGATGGCACCCATGCCTAGGGTGAGAAATAAAAGCTCAGGAGTTTGTAATTAGACCTTCATTGCCCAGGGAACTCTACCTTCCCAAGGAATATGCCCCCTGGGAATGTGAACCTCCTCCTTCCTTCTCCCTCCCATCTCCCTGCCCCCTCACCCTGCCCCATGCGGGCACCACTCAGAGCCTCTCGTGCACTGCCAAAGCCCAGCTCCCGACACACCACGCTGGCTGCCTGCAGATCCCACTTGCGGTCACACACTGTGCCCCATGTGCCAGCCTTCAGGACTTCCACCCGGCCCTCTCCAGGGTGGGCTCCACCTTTTAGACGCACACGTGCCTGTAGAGGGGAGAGATGTGCCCAACAGAGGTGAATGGAAACAGCCTGGACATGACTAAGTAGAATGTTTGGTGGGAGGGAGTGGGTGTTCTCAGGTCTGTGGCCCACCCCCTGGAAGGTTCCTCTCTGTTCTCAAAGGTCAGGGCTGAGCTTAATGGGAGGGGGTTGGCCAGACTAAGGGGTTTTCCACCTGGGCTGGGAAAGGTCAGTCACTGTCTCACACACCTCCCCCTGAGGCTTCGACTGTTGTTGCTTCTTCTGGCCACTGGACGCCGTGTAGAGAGGGCCTGGCACACAGCTCACCACCGCAGGGCCCCCCCCAGGGCACCTGGTGGTTTCATTGGCACGATAGAACTCCAGAGGACAGAGGGAGAGGTGGGCTTCTGTGCCCACGCACGCCACCCCATGCAGACCAAAGGAGTGTTGCTGCCGCTGGGCCAGCAGCCTGGGGGGACAGGAGTGAGGTGCAGTAGGGTAAAACAATGCTCCTGCCTCTGTGCCCCGCAAACCTCTGCCCACTCCATTGCTCCCCCATACCCCCAACCTCTCATGAACCCATATTCCCTCTTTTTCCCCTTTTGTGTTTCTCTTGAGAGAGACACAGGAATTGCCAAGAGTGTAGCTGAAAGTGCCTTGACCACCCAGACAGGAGGGTCCTTGGGGAACTTCTGCAGCAAAAGAACCCCAGGGAAAGGATAACCAGTCTTGACTTGCTTGACAGAAACCTTGTGGTTTCATGAAGGAGCCAGGAGCTTAGGCTACTGTACAAATCAAGTGGGAAGCCAGAACTATACAGTCAGAAGCAATAGTCAGTGGGTAGTGGCCAACACCAACTAGATCCTGAATATCCAGAATGAGTAGAACTGTCTATCATGCTGAGACTGAAGTAACTGAGCAAGTCAGGATACAAAGGATGAGGAAATCTTGGATCTAAATGGCTTTCCAGAGGCCAGAGGGGCTTCCAGGTCAGAAACTCTGTAAGGTAGAATATGGTGAGCAGTTACAGGAAGAACAGACCAGATGGTGGCCATAGGAAGGACTGGTGGCATACTATAGTGACATGGCCATATCTACATTCATAGAAGCTCAATTCACAATAGCTAAGCTATGGAACCAACCTAGGTGCCCTTCAATCGGTAAATGGATAAAGAAAATGTGGTATTTATACACAAAGGAGTATTACTCAGCTATAAAGAATGAAATTATGACATCTTCCAGTAAATGGATAGAACTGGAGACTACCATGCTAAGTGAAATAAGCTAATGCCTCCCAAACCAAAGGCCAAATGTTCTCTCTGATATGTGGATGCTGACTCACAAATGGGGGTGGTGGGTGGAGGGAGGAGTGGAGGTTCACTGGATTGGACAGGAGAATGGGGGGATGGGAGGGAGGATGGGAATGGGAAAGACAATAGGATGAATCAGACATAACTTTTCTATATTCATATATGAATACATGACCAGTGTCACTCCACATCATGTATAACCACAAGAATGGAAAGTTATAATCCATGGATGTATGATATGTCAAAATACATTCTACTGACATGTATAACTAAAAAGAAAATACAAAAAGGAAGGACTGGTGATGGCATAAGCAGGAATGAAGGCATATGAATGCAGGACAGACAAAGCTGGAGGGATTGCATGGTCAGAGAAGGAACGTAGATGGGAATAACAGTGACAAAGGTAGCCTAGGATCTGAGCTGAGCTGTAGAAGTCTTTAATGAGATGTCCATGCTTCTACAATTTCAACTCAACGATGTCCCTTAGACATCTGAGCAGGAAAGTAGGACTAAATTAGAGATGGTAAAGCTTGGAAATAATACTGCAGAGAGATGCTTGAGGAGGGGAAGAAAGGGAGGCTTTGTGCAATGAGAGATTGCAGTGAGGTGTGGGGAGAATAGAAGTACCCTTAAAAGCCACATACCTGTAATGCCAGAGACCCTGGAGGTTAAGGTAGAAGGACCAAAAGTTCAAGGCCAGCCTTAGCAATGTAGTAAGACCCTATCTCAAAATAAAACAAATTAAAAGGGCTGGGGATGTGCGGATACAGCTCAGTGGTAGAACGAACCTGGGTTCAATCCCCAGTACTGCCAATTAAAAAAAAAAAAAGAGAGAAGTACCCTCTTTGCAGAACACCTGGGTAGAGCTCAGAGATAAAGGGAAGCAGATAGGTGGAATGGACCTGTGAGGCTGATCTGGTGATGAATTATTGCGGTAATCTGCCCTATCAATGTACGTGGAAGGAAGAAATATAATGACTTAAAGCCATTTGCTAGGAAGACAAAGAAAGAAGGAAACATTTCTAACAAAATGGACAAAGGAAGCCTGGAAATTTTACAGAATATCTTTGGAAATTCAGGGGAAATGGATCCTGAAGATCAAAGAGATAAGGTACCACCCCAAAGTTCTGTTCTGCTGCAAATAAATGTCAGAGAGGCCATCAAAGGAAAAAGTTTCTATTTTCTAAACTCTCTCTTTTCTGTTCTCTACAATGAACAAAATCAATGCAGCAGTGTGTGCTTTAATGTTGGGGTCAGGGAAGTGCAGACTATGGCCATGTGAGGCAAAGATGACCCTAAGCTAAGACAGGTACTGCAAGAACACCCTCAAGTTTTGAGCTACTTTGCAACCACTAGAGGGAGAAACTGGGGAATAAGGGATACCAGGAGTGACCCTGGAACTTGCTGAGAAAAGGAGGGGGACAGTGAAAGAGCTGAATTCTGTGTACCTCGATCACTGCTAAAGAAGTCGTCAGCAGGACTTAATTTTAACATGCAAACTGCCTTTTAGAGATCAGTCAGGAGGAAGGATTGGAAGTTTCCCATTTCCTTAACTTCTTAAGGGGCACAGGAGAGAGTCATGGAACTGGGAGTCTAATAGTGTGAGCAGGGCCAGAGAGGCAGGGACTGTGAATCTCACTCCATTCCTGGAAAGTTTCTCACTCCACTTCAGGTAAACAGGTGGCATTTTAGAAACCTAATTACATAAAGGTAGGATGGGAACACTGATCCCTTAGGCAAACTTCTTGGGAGAGAGGTAAGTACAGTGTCTGAAGGAGAAAAGTGCCAGCGTATCTACTAAAACTCACTGAAGGGGACAAACATGTGGAACAAAGTGCAAAAATCTTATGCAAGCTAAATTCCCCAGAGACTGATGTGGGGCCAGTCTTACTTAACATTTCCATAAAGAATCTGGAAAGGGCTTTGTCATAGCTCCTGCTCCTCCACCTCTTGGTCAGCTCTTTCAGCCAAAGAGGCCTCTCTTGCATTCATCCCTGACCACAGCCTGATTCCTCCAACTTCATGATTCTGTGCTCCTGCTCCTCTCCATCCATTCCCAAATTTATTTACCTCTTGATTGGCCCCCTGCCCACTCGGGATTTGGGTTTGACTTTAGGCTTGATGACTGGTCTGCAAAAAGGAGAAAGATGTTGGTGGGAGTAGTGGTTAGATATGTGACCCAGGAGATGTAGAAGGTTATTTTCTGTTTCTGGAAAGGACCTTTCATGCAGAATGTGGGAAGGGACAAAGTAAAGAGTGGCTGGACTTCCCCATACACCACCAAACATATGGCAATCAATGTGTGCACTTCAGGAACTCATGTCATTCTCTGGACTTAGCGATAGTGATGGGAAATCCAGTTTTAAAACTCATGCAGAGAAGAGGAGGTTTGAGGGAAGGTTGAGGGAGGAGAGAGAATGAGATTGCAGGTGAACTAAGGAAGGTGAAGAGTTGGGGAGAAGAAGCAGGAATCCAGATGGCTGAGGCTGCAATCCAAGCTATTTGGAGGAAATATAATGATAAGGGACTTCTTAGTTATTTCTACATCATTTCCTCCTTGTGTTTCCTAAAATCAAATCTTGCCCATCCACATGCTTGCCTCCCCACCTTCCCCCAGGAATGGCCATTCTCTAGTCACATTCCTAATCCATCAGCTTGGGTTCTAGGATGGACGTGGATGGTCTGTCATCCATCCATCCACCTCCTGGGTCCTCAGGGGAGTGCAGGAGGTCCCGGGGCTTTTGCCCCATTACCTTCCAAGGGACTTGGAGCGTCGGGCTTTGGCCGCTCGCTTCCTCAACTTTCTGTGAGGATGAGACAATAGTAGTCAGGATCAGTGTAGAAACAAATAGAAAAGGTCAGTGCCATCAGAACGAGGGACAAGATTTCTTTCCCAGCAGTCAGATGGGTTCCTGATGGCAGGATATTCTATCATCAGATACTCCCAAGGCTCTACTCTTCATAGCTATTTGGCCTCAAGTTCATGACCAGGTAGGGAGGAAGTAACAAAGACTGTGAGCTCAGGTGAACAGTGTCCCAACACCAGAACAGCGTCCCAACTTAGATAAGATAGATGGGAAAGGGGGGACTCCTGGGTCCAGATGTTGATGGCAAACCTTGGGAAGGTATTAGGGTTGCCACACTGACCAGGCTAGGATAGAGAACTAGCCTGGGGAAGGCCTGGGAAAGCTGACTGCATCATTTTTTCCCTTGGGTGCTCTCTCCAAGAAAGACTCTGGCATTGTCTGGGTCCCAGCTGCAAGATCATGATCAAGGACCAAGGCTGGATATCTGAGAACATTAAATTGGCTTTATTGGGAAGTGTACCCTTCCTCTTCAAGTTCCAATCTCATAAGCTTTGGTCATTCACAAATTGAGTTCATTTTCCAAACTTACTTCCAGGGAAATAAATATTTCAGAGTGATATTAATTGACTTATTTCATTCTCAGTTTTTTGTTTGTTTGTTTTTGACTGGGAATTGAATCTAGGGGCACTTGAGCACAGAGCTACATCTCCAGCCGTTTTTCATTTTGTGTTTTTTTTAGGTGTAGATGGACACAACACAATGCCCCCTCCCCCCCTTTTTTTTTGAGAGAGAGAGAGAGTTAGTTTTTAATATTTATTTTTTAGTTTTCGGTGGACATAACATCTTTATTTTATTTTTATGTGGTGCTGAGGATTGAACTCAGCGCCCCGTGCATGCCAGGCGAGTGCACTACCGCTTGAGCCACATCCCCAACCCTCATTTTGTGTTTTGACATAGAATCTTGTTAAGTTGCTGAGGCTGACCTCAAACTTGCGACCCTCTTGCCTCAGCCTCCTGAGATTGCAGGTGTGTGCCACTACATCCTGCTTTGAGGGGTTTCATTAGGTCTAATGTAATAACAGACAGAGCCCAGGTCTGTTTCTATCCCTCTTCTCCCTTTAAATTTGAAGACTTTAATTATGGTCTCTCTTTGTCTGGTCTAACTATATATAGATGAATGCAGGTCTTGTCTGTCTGCTCTTTTAAGTTTATGTAATTCCCTGTCATCATCTTAGTTGTCCTTTCTTTGAATTTATTCCTGCCTTGCTGTTTCTTTTGAGAAGTCATATTTTGTCATAGTGTACTGCTGAAGGTGTGCGAGGATTTTAATATATGCATTTTAAACAGGTTAGAAGGTGTTAGGCATTTCCTCCCCCAGCTTCTTTCTGAGTATCTACTTAGTTGATCTTTTTATCAAAACATCCAAAATATCTACTATTCCTACCAAGGAGTATACAACTCTCAGTTTCCTTTCTTGAGACATTACTGAGAGTTTAGAACCTTTCATCTTATAAATATATATGGTGTGAAACTTTTTCTCTTAATGTCTTTTTCTCAATATGTCTACTATGGGATGCTTTTGGCATTTTCTTTGACCAATGAACCCAAAGAGAACATCATGAGCTCCAGTGTAGTACTGAGAATTTAATATTATCTGGAAATTTAGACATACCTCATGGGCTAAGGATGTAATTCAGTGGTAGAGCATCTGCCTAGCATTTGAAGTCCTGGGTTTGATTCCCAGAACTGAAACAAAACAAACCAAAACCAAAACCATCTTTTCTAAGTTAAGAATCTTGTAAGGTAGTTGTGTGTGTGTGTGTGTGTGTGTGTGTGTGTGTGTGTAGTTTAAAATATTTCATCTTATTAATATTAAATTTCTATCTATTAAATGTTTTATAAATGATTTGGTGATTCTTTAGGATCTTTGTTCATATTTGTCTTGATATACATGTCTTCATTTATATATGTGCTTGTTTCTCACTATTATTGGTTTCTTTCTTCAACCATCAGACATAAATCCTGCTTCCATCTTTACAACTTCTTATTCCATCAAATTGTTTCTTTTCTAAGGCCATTCCCCACAAATGTTTCTGAATTCCATCTCTTACAATTATTTTCTTCTCACACACAACTTCTTCTCAACTAAATTCTTTTACATGGGCAAATCTCTACCACACATATACACAGACACCATACATGCACACAAATACACCCTTCATCCAATACCTCTCCACAGCAAAAAATTCCAGGTTTGTGACTCCAGAAGATCAGAAGAAATTTCAGTCCTCACAATTTCTATGTCCTCTTTCTCTACTCATTCCTTAACCTACTCTCTCTTATTTTCCCTACCCACCATTCTGCAATCACTTTTACATTGTTAAATTCGGATGACATCTTTCAGCCTTCATCTTACAGACTTCGCCATCCATCTGATTCTCCTGTCTTTTCTCTTTCTTTGGATACCATAAAACTACAATAACCTGGTTTTATCCCTAATTCTACTTGCTCTTTCTTGGTCTTTGCAGGCTTCTAGTTTAACTTGTCATTTAAATTTTCAGAGCTCTTACCAGATGTGATGGTGCACATCTGTAATTCCAGCTACTCCAGAATCTGAGGCAGGAGGTTGTAAATTTGAGGCCAATCTGGGCAACTTAGGGAGACCCTGTCTCAAAATGAAAAATAAAAAAGGGGTGGGGAGGGCTGGGGATGTGGCTCAAGCGGTAGCGCGTTCGTCTTGCATGCGTGCGGCCCGGGTTCGATCCTCAGCACCACGTACCAACAAAGATGTTGTGTCCGCCGATAACTAAAAAATAAATATTAAAAATTCTCTCTCTCTCTCTCCCTCTATCACTCTCTCTTTAAAAAAAAAAAAAAAAAAGGGGTGGGGAGCTGGGTATGATGACACACACCTGTGATCCCAGTGACTTGGGAGGCTGAGGCAGGAGGATCACAAGTTTGAGGCTAGCCTCAGCAACTTAGTAAGGCCCTAAGCAACTGAGCAAGACTCTACCTCAAAAAAAAAAAAAAAGATACCAAAAAAAAAAAAAAAAAGAAAAAGGGGATGTAGCTCAGTGGTAAAACTCCCAGGTTCAATCCCTAGTATTGCAAACAAAATAACACACACACACACACACACACAAAAAAAAAAAAACAATAACAAAAACAAAAGCAGAACAAAACAAAAAACCCTTTGGTAGGTATTCTTCTCACTCCATACTTGTTTCTCAATTTTACATTGTTAAATTCAGATGACATACTTCTCACTCCATACTCATATGGTCTCATTCATATCGTACCTTATATATTCCACTGCCTTCTTCTTGTTTCTGCTTAGATAGCCTTTTTTTTTTTTTTTGTACTGGGGATTGAACTCAGGGACACTCGACCACTGAGCCACAACCCCAGCACTATTTTGTATACTATTTAGAGACAGGATCTCATTGAGTTGCTTAGTGCCTCACTTTTGCTGAGCTGGCTTTGGACTCTGTGATTCTCTTGCTTCAGCCTTCTAAACCACTGGAATTACAGGCTTGTACCACTGTGCCCAGCTCTGATTAGATATCTTGAAGTCATTGAAAAATATAATGTAGATCCAAAAACAAACAAACAAGCAAACCAAAAAAACCCTCTTAGCAAAAGTCACTCCAAAAACCTAGGAGTCAACCTTGACTTCTTTCCTTGGCTCCTGAAGTCAATCAATAACTCAGTCTTGTCAATTTTACTTCCTTTATATCTATCCAATCCATTCACTCTTACTTTTCTCCAAACTATTTTCAGAAATGCAATCAAAATGATGGTCTGGAGTCACAAACCTGATCATGTCATCTCACAGCCCTTTTCATTAGAACACACTTTAATGGCTTCCCATTACTGTTATTATAAAGTCCTGAATACTTTACATGGCCTATAAGGTCTTCTGTGAGCTGGTGTGTAATTACCTTTCTCATCATTCATTCACCTTTATATTCTCAGCACCTTGGGCAGTGCTTGGCAAAGAGCAGCAGTTCAATAAATATCTATCAAACTGAAATGAGCTAAAGAATGACTTCTTGAACAACACTGAAGCTCTTAGAGCCTCAATTTCATTACATGTACAAAAGCAGTAAATAGTTCAATTATCTGAACATTCTTCTCTTCTAAAATTCTAAAACTTGCACATGCTGTAGGGTAGAACTACTCCAACAAGTTTAAAAATGATAAATATATTAGGTTATGATCTCTTCAACTTCCACTAAAAGCCAGCAAATCAATTTTTTTTCCCTCGAAGGAGGGAAAGTTTGTTCATACTCTCTTGGCTATCTTTCATAATTGTATTACCTCTAAGGATGCTCCCTTTTTTTTTTCACAAGACCTGTGAAAGAAGATCTATAACTCATCATCATCACAGAGTCTCCCAGGACTTTTGTAATCTCTTTCTCCACTAACAATGACCTCTGTGCTTTAGCATATCTCCTTCCACAGCCTTCGGATCCCAGATTCATTATGAGATTCCAAATGTACAGCAAATATTCCTGCTCTGTGAAAACCACTTCAGGCTATACATATCTGGGGCAATTACAGGTTCTCTAGGGCTTCCCAGGCATGGTCCATCTCTAAAGCTATTTCTATTAACCTGAAGCCAGGAGACAACTGATTCTCTCAGGCAGTTTCAGAATCATCTTAGGTGTCTCTTCTCTAATTTTATCCTATTAATCTTACATCTATTCATTTCCCTCTAATTTAGCTTTCATTCTCCTAATCAGTTTCATTTTTACAACAAACTTCTAACTAGTTTGCTGCATCTAGACCTTGCTCTCTCCACTCACTACTATCATGCAAACCTTCAAAAGCACTGGCTTTTTTTTTATCACTTCCTATCCCAAATACCTTTATTGTTAACCTTTTTTCTACAAGGCAATGGTCAAACCTTCAAATCTGGCACTAAAAATTCCATTTTATGGTCTCATTCTATTCATTCTGATCTTTCTTTCATTATTTCTCAGCAAAACCCTACTCTTGTTTCCTATCTTCTAAGTATATCGTTTTCATTATCATCTCTGTCCCAGTCAACAATGACTTTCATGTTTCAAAGTCAAATGTTCATTTCTTAGTCCTCATGTTTTTAGATCTCTCAGTGGCACTGATATAGTCACTCTCTCCTTGAAGCTCCTTTTCTGGCTTCCAGGTTGCCATACTCTTCTGATAGTGTTTCTACCTACCTTATGTCATTATTTCCATTTCATCTTATCTTCCTGGCCTCTTAATACTGAAGCCTCCTGAGGTTCAGTCCTTGGACTCCCCCCCCACCCTTTTAATGTATACTCAATCTCTTGGTGATGTTGTCCAGTTTTTAGACTTTGTATTCCTATTATTTCTCCCAGTACTGAGGATTGAACCCAGGGTTTCATATATATTAGGGAAGTGCTCTTCAACTGAGCTACATACCCTCAGCCCAGGCCTTTATATACCTTTATTTAACTGAACTCTAGAGTCACATATCCAGTTGCCTTCTTCAACATTACCATTTCAATATCTTAAAGAACCTCAAATTTAAAAGGTCCAAAACCAAGTTTCTAATCTCCATGCCTCTCTCTATCTCCAAGAAAACATGTCCCACCCACTGTCTTCCTTAACAGAGAAGGCTAATACTATTCTTAGCTGAGGCCAAAACCTATGGAATGATACTTAACTCCTCTTTCTCTCACAGGATGCTGATTTCATCAGCAAGTCCTGTCAATCCTGCAACTACACACAAAATTGGATCATTTTCCACCATGTCCATTGGTCACCATCACCTTTTACTTTGTCTAATAACCTCTACTAGTTACCCTGTCTTTTTGTGCCTAATGCCTCCCTAGCATCTACTAATAAAGCAGTCAATGGAACAGAGTTCAGATATCACACCTCTGTTCAAACCCTACTTTTACTCTGTTCCTTATCTTACAGAGTAAAAGCCAATGTCCCAAATAGCCCCACTTATCACCTTTGTTCACAGCTCCAGCCACAATGGCCCCCTGGAGAATAATAATGCCTTGTCTCCTCCCCACTACACTAACACAGTCCCCAGAATCTTTTCATTTATGATCTCTTTTTCTGGAAATGCTTATCTATATGTCTGCATAACTTATGTCCTTAACTCCTTTAAATGATTTTACTTTTTATTTTGAGGCAGGGTCTCACTAAATTGCTGAGGGTTTCTGGCCAAATTGCTAAGGCTGACCTTGAACTTGCAATCTTTCTGCCCCAGCCTCCCCAGTTGCTGGGATTGCAAGCATGTGCAACCATGCCTAGCTCTGACCACTCTATTAAAACTGCAGTCCCACTTCTACTTCTTCATTCCCTTTCCTGCTTTATTTTTATTTATTGTACTCATTACCATCCTTACATTTTATGATTTTACTTGTTTTCTGATTCTCCCTTAGTCCATGAAATCAGATATTTTTGTGTTTTGTTCACTGTTGAATCCCTAGTGTCTACAACAACACTTGGCACATGTAGGGTCTCAATAAATAAATGTTGAATGAATGAATCTTTAAAACTTTGTTCATACTATTCACTTCACTTGGAATGACTGCTATTTAAGTCCTACTGTTCTTTCAGAACCTGATGTTTGAATTAGGAAAGGTAAAGAACAAGCACAGAGAATGAAATATAGCCTCAAATGGATGATAGTAAAGAAATACAGCACATAGCTGTTTTAAAATGGTTTCATTCTCCAGACCAGATAAAGCATATTTCCCAGAGCTGATGGAACTTGCAGATGTGTCACACTGCCAAGTCAAGAAAAATTTAAGGAATATGGAAAAGATGGGAGATTAGATAATATATTATTAGATAATATATTGAGATTAGATAATATATTGTTAAAAATAAACAAAAGGAAAATCTACAGATATATAACACTCAAGAATAACTTAGTAAATAGAAAGTTTGTGAGCATTTAGGAAAAAAGATCCTTACAGATCTAAAAGGATTTCAATAAAAATATATTCAAACCATTATTATTTCCTTCAGTGACAGAATTAGTAAATTTGAAGACTGGAGTTGGCTGTGAACATGGTGTATCTGGATTTTAGCAAAGACCAACAAAACCTTCCATTATTTCATTTTAGATAGGATGGCAAAATGTAGGTTACATCATTGTAATGTTCTGTGTTTCTTCATAAATCTTCACAACTAATTGTTAGAGGCTTGGTATAAATCTAGAGGAAATTTTTTTGCAAAAATTAGGCTTTATTTATTTGGTATTGGGGATTGAACCTAGAGGTGCTTTACCACTGAGCCAATTATATCCTGAACCCTTTTTATATTTTATTTTGATACAGGGTCATGCTAAGTTGCTTAGGGCCTGGCTAAATTGCTGAGGCTGGCCTTCAACTTGTGATCTTCCTGCCTTAGCCTCCTGAATAGCTGGGATTACAGGCATGTGCCACCATACTCAGCAAGAATAAAACTTTAGTTTTAAACATTTCAGCAATGGTTTTTATGGTCATCTTGAGGAAGCCAGAAGGCATAGCTATCATGTCTGTCCACCAGAGAAGGCTGGCAGGGGTGACAGAGGGGAAATCATGTCAAAACTCTAGATTATATCACAGGAGCAGCATGAGATGGCTTTTAAATGACATATCAACCCCTTCACCCCACCAAAAAAAGCAACTCAGGGGCTGTGGCTTTAGCTCAGTGGTAAAGCACTTGACTTGCACATGTGAGGTACTGGGCTCCATCCTCAGCACCACATAAAAATAAATAAAGATATTGTACCAACTACAATTAAAAAATATTTAAAAAATAGGGTAAACTCAACATATATTCAGGTTCAAAAAGGCCTCTCTATCAGTATTAAAGATAAGCAAATATCTGAATCGGTTTTAGGTGATTACAAGTCCCATGTAAGCAGTGGGATGCTATCTCAACAGAAAAGCAATGCAAATTTGAGGTATGCTTTAATCAAAGATGAATAGATGAACATTTCTATTGTGCCTTGCCCTATCAGACCACATCTGAAGTAGTGTACTCAGTGGAAAATCATCTAAATGTCAAGAGGGCTTTTAGCAAAACTGACCAAGAGCTGAAGAAAATAAGCATTTTGGGCCTGTGAAATAGATTATAGACAGACAGTGGAAAGATTTCCAAATACATGTATGGCTCCCAAAATCCGTTTCTCAAAATGACCACTTTAGATGCTCCAAGGAAAGGAGACCTTGTAAGCACAGAACCGTTACCAGGATGACCCTGGAAACTAGGTGGAGAGGGTCGGGCGCCTGGGCCAAAGGATGTTTGGGAGAACTTCCCCAGAGTCCTGATGACTCGCGCTCACAGAAGGCCCGGGCGTCCAGTCCGCGCCAGACACACCCAGGCGCAGCCCGGAGTGGCGGGCCGCGCCCTCACTGAACTCGGAAATCGCGAGGCTCCGCGCGCTCGGAGGCCCAGAGAATCTGCCCGTCGACCGCTGACGTCACCCCAGCAGCCACTCAGCAGTCCCCTGGCTCCGACGCGCGCGAGCGGGAACCTCACAGTCCCCATTTCAGATCTCCCTTGGGGACCCCTTCATGGTCCCACACAGTCTCTTAGCAACAGTTTCCTAGTTTCTTCATTATTCCAGACCCCGGTGTCCCCCCAAAGCTTCAGACCCTTTCAGAGGTCGCTGAACACCATTCCTCAAGGAACATGACCCAGCCTCGGTTCGCTCCACCCATCGCCCGCGCCCCTCACCTGTAGAACGCTGTGTTGACCCGCTTTTCTCCAGGGAAGCCCAACATCCCGCAGACCACGTGGCTGTTGTGGGCACTCCATCCTTTGTCACACACTTGAGACCAGCCATCTGGAAGCCTGACTTCAACCAGGCCTTCAGTCACAGGCAGGGGTCGTCTGCCCCACCCAACAGCTGGTCGAAGTCGCACTTCCTCTACTTGTAGGTGATGTTCTACCTGGCAATGGAACCACAAAAAGGGGAAGGAATCCCAGTATCATCTCTCATATATCCTGCCAACTTTAAGGAACCCCAATTCAGTGTGCTTGCTGTAAACTCAGTGGTGGGATGGGACTGCAGCAGGTTAAGAAGGATGTCATGCCTGCTGTCAGTCTGAGGTTTATGGACTATTCTGCAACCACAAGAGTGCAGGGACATGGCACTGAGAAATGGCCAAAGCTGCCAGGAGACACTGAGGAAGGAAGACTTAGGTCTGCCTTTATGGAGCAGGAGTGGGCACTCCATAAAGGAAATGGCTTTGAAGGAGTAGAAAATAAGAAGGGAGATGTTCCAGGAGAGCAGAAACATCTAATGAGAGGGAGAGCACAGGATGCCTCCTTGGGGTGTCCTGGGATGAGTTGGAGAAGCTCATGCCAAGTTTAGTACCTTGAATGCTAATGCTAAAAAACAACAACACTGGATTATACAGCTCCTAGAAGCTCTATCATTTGTTCACTACCTCCAAGCCTCCCACCAATTCAAATCACCTCATGGGGGTGGCCTATGGGACCCTCTACCTTTAATCTTTAATACCTTCTCTAACTACATAAGACCATCCTACAGTTCCTGCTGTCTGGCCATCCTGATAGGTGCATATGTGTGTGTGAGTGGTATGTACTGCAGACCTCAATGACATTGGAATCTGAGAATCCAGGTAGGCGCTGGTCCTTGCAGATGACTCCGGCATCCTCATCATGGGTACAATCACTGTTTCCCCAACCCCGGGAGGCACATTCAGTCACACTCTGCTCAGTTCCACTGCAGCTCAGGTTGTCCAGCCAGATGCGGCCTATGGAAGGGGTGGGGGATGAGGGTAGAGAGAAGTTTGGGAAAGAAGGATGGAGTAAGGGGGATACTGGGAAGAGTGAACATCAGGGCCTTACACCTGGCCATCTGGCCATGAGAAGGAACAAGGGACCATGGTGGGGAAAAGTAAAGGACATAAGATTGATGGAAGATTGGTAGTGATCTGAGAATACTCAATAATTTAACAAGGTGAATAAAAAACTAAGAACCAACACTGAAGTTCTGATCAGTTCTTACCCATTCAATGATAGTTATAATTAATCAAGTATATACTGTGTGCCAGGTGCTCTACCATGTGTGTATATATAATTAACCATTCTTAGAACAGAGCTGCCAGAAGACCATTTTATATGAATAGACTGAGTTCAGAGAAATTAAGTGACTTGCTTAAACCACATTGCCAATGAATGGGGCTTAGGAGTTTGGCCTGTCCATGACACCTGGAAATCTAAGATCCTTTCTCCTCATCCTGGTGTTCTCCTATGTGCTTGTCCTGTCTATGTTGCCACATAGTCTCTTGTTCTTTTCTCTGTCTGGACCATATTGAATTCTTTTTTTTATTTTTATTTTTTAGTTTTTGGCGGACACAACATCTTTGTTTGTATGTGGTGCTGAGGATCGAACCCCGGGCCGCACGCATGCCAGGCGAGCGCGCTACTGCTTGAGCCACATCCCCAGCCCATATTGAATTCTTATAGATGTTCTCTCAGAATTGGGCAGAACCTGAAAGTTGTCTATTCCTGCCAAGATGCAGGGACCCCCCTCATTTACACCCTGATAGAACTTACCTAGTTTCTGCTGGGATACTTTTCTCCTTCCCAACAGACTGTGTGTGTAACCATCAAAAAAGTCCTTGTGATTCTTTTTTGTTCTTTTTCTTTTTTTTTCCTTGTGACTCTTTATAACTTTCCTGAATCATGTCTGATTCAGTCTTTTCAGTCCCTCAGTCACATGACTGTCCTTTGCATATTTGTAGACAACTATCATGTAATTGCTATTCAAGACCTTTTCTTTTTATACCAAACCACCTCTGGTTTCTTAAGCTACTCCCCCTGAAACTAGGCTTCTGAATCTTTCACATCTAGGCAGCTCTTCCCTGAAAATATTTCCGTTTTCTACTGTTCCTCTTAAAATGTGACATCTGCATGGGACACCTTATTCCAAAACTGGTCTAGCTAGTGGGAACTGGTGGATCAGTTGCAGGCTACACTCGCTTCTGTCCATCATTTCCACTATGGGTTCATATGGTGAAGAACCTCCGGACCTCAATGAGAATTTCTCTTAAGCCTACCCCCTCAACCTCTATATGCCAGTTCTAGTTTGATTCTGTTAGCTGCAGTATCTGTGCTTCTTTCTGACATTGGAACATCCATACATCATTTACTAGTTCTCATCTTCCCTTGAAACCAACTTTACTTTAATCATTACAAGACTCACCTATATCTGGGCTGTCCTTGTGCATGTGTTTTTTTTTTTTTTTACAATTATCTTTTTGCAGCAGAAAGAAACTTAGAAATCATATAGTCATTGTGCACATGGTGCATGTGAGGCTCATAGAAAGCAGCGACTAGCCTGAGGTCACAGATCTGGAAGTAACTATGTTGGCTAGTTTGTCACCTATGGGTTTACTTGAAGCTGGCTGTTCTTGATGCTGTATGCCCTAGTGGCTGTGCCATTCTGGTGTTCTCTCTCCCTGCACTTAGTCCACACTCAGGTAATACCAAGACTATGTCCGGAGTATTACTGACCTACCTGTTCCAGGGCCATATTTCGCACTGTGGGTCCAGCCTGTGGCCTCTGTGAAGCCCAGCTCACGGCAGAGGACATGGGCAGCCTGCAGTGTGAAGTCATCATCACAGATGGTGCCCCATTCACCAGCTCGCTGTATCTCCACTCGGCCCTCATAGGGTTTCCTGGGGAAGCCAGCCAGCCGGAACCGCAGTCCCTGGCTTCCCGCCTTCTTCTCAGGGCCCGTGGAAGGGGACGGAGACCCCAAGCACAAGCTGCACATGAGGTACAGCAGCAGGCCCCATGGGCTCCACAGCCAGATGCTGACAGGTCGCATGGCAGGAAACGCCTGGACATCCCAGAGAGAGTGTGTAAAGCCCAGAGTCAGAGAAAGGAGGGAGGAGTTGTGGGGAAGGAGATTCCCTTAATGACTGAGAGATAGAAACACACTCTAAATGAAGGCAGAGACACAAAGTCAAAGAGGGATACAGATTGGGGTGTGGGAAGGGGTTCTCTTTCCCTTTTGGAAATAATAAAACTCATAATAAGTAGTTACAATCCACATGTCCTTCCCTAGTTTGCCATCATCTTCATTTATCCCCATTCACCAGTCTTAGAGACCCAGAGATCAGAAGACAGAGGTTAGAGACCAAGAGTCAGAGAATGGTCAAGATAAAGAGAGACTGAGAAAAGACACACAGAGAGGAAGACCTGGACAGGATGTGAGAGGAAGGGAGACTGTGGGAATGAAGGGGGCAACACAGAAAGAGACAGTGGAGAGAGACACGCTGAAGATGGATGGAAAGTGACAGGGAAAAGAATCATGCACACAGTAATGAGGAGTGAGGAAGAGAGACAGAAGACATGTGAGGAGAGGAATTGACAAGATCCAAGGAGCAGGCAGAGTAGGGATGACCCCGATTAGCCAGACAAATGACAGACAGCTATACAGATTGTGGAGAGAGTCAGGCAAAGGGAGACTGGGAGACCCTCAGAACCCTTGAGTGGGAGTCCTATCTGGGCAGATTCCTATCTGCAAATTTTTGTCTCTTTCCCAGGCAGGGAGGGCAGCCGCAAAGGGCTTGTGGAGAAACCGCTGCATTCCCTTCTCAGCACACAGACTTTCAGATGCCCTGCAGGGTCAAGGAGCCCAGTAATGCTAGGCCTCATGCTGGGCAGGGGATGGGATGGGGAAGTCCAAGCCTTCTGCTCACACCAGTGTGGCTGTCACCGGGCAACGGGAGGCCAGGGTGCGCTCTCCGCTCTTTGCCCAAGGCCTTCTCTGTCCAGGGCTGAGAACAACCTCTCCACAGAGAGGGGGCTCCCTGAACATGCTTTCCCCAAACCAGACAAACAGCTCAACAAGACAGCTTTGTTTTGGGAACATTTGGCTTTGGGGCTCAGGGGTAGGGCCTCACAGAGGAGCCCCCTGCCTCCCAGCTGCCCTTCATGAAACACCCTGCAGCCCCCACCTTCGATGTTTGTTCTTTTCCCCACTGTTCTTGTGTCTCATTCCCCTTTGACAATAATAAAACGCTCAGTTGGTTGGTTTCCCCGACTCCATCCCACACCACCCCTTTTCCTTGGTCCCTCCACATCCTCTACATCCCAAATTCCCCTTTCTCAGGCAGCTTGCCTCCCCTACCTTTGGCTGGACAGGGCCCTAGGGACTGGGAGAAGAGTCCTGGTCCTGGAGATTAGTGCTAGGACTTCCAAAAAAAAAAAAGTGCTCGGCCAGGGTAGACTGGACCCCCCCCTCTCTCCCCCCTCGCTGCTAGTCCCTCCCACGTCCCCTTGATCCCTCCCACATTCCTCTTTCTCCCTCCATTCCTCTCAAGCCAGTTCCCTCCTCTACGTCCTCCCCTCCCTGGTGGAGCTGGCCACTACCGCGCCACCTCCCCCCTTCCCCTTATCCTCCCGGCTCAATGAAGCTTTATTTTCCCGCAGGTTGGAGGCTGGGCAGCTGCGATCAGAGAGCTGGATTGCAAGCGGCCACCGGGCGGCGGCCCCTGTGGCGGTGGGAAGCCTTCCAGCCCCCAGCCCTTCCTCCATGTCCCTGGCTAGTCCAAGTGTAAACAGTACAACTCGGGCAGGGCCACGGGTGGGTTTGGCCAAGGGAACTCAAAGCTTTAAAGGCCCACTTGGCCTTTCTGGTGTCCCCAGGGTTCCTGGGGGTGATGTCACATCCTTTACTCTGATGTCACGTTGAGCACGTGACGTCACATGCTGTCCCCAAGACCAGGCGCCAGGGCCCTCTGGCTGAAATCACAAAGTTTCTCTGGGTGGAGCCACTTGTGCGCATCCCAGAGTTGTGGGTAGGGGTCTAGAGGTAGTGCGCCGCCTGTCTTCGGTGGGTCCCTTGACTCCTTCCTTCTTGCTCCTCTCCTCCCGCCCTTCCCCTGTTTTAGCTGTGGGGGCCGAGGGAGGGCCGGCCCCGCCCACAGCCCCTCCTCCTGCCTCCCGCCCTCAGGGTCAGGAAGCGCGGAAGGAACTGCCGGGGGCCATGGACGGGGCTGTGATGGAAGGACCGCTCTTTTTGCAGAGTCAGCGCTTCGGGACCAAGGTAGTCCGGGGCGGGAATGCCGAACCCCATCCGGGTAGAAATGAGTGAAAGGGTCCAGCCAGAGGGAGGGGGCGGGTAGCATGTTGGAGCGCCGGGCGCTGGCAGTTGGAGAGCCCGGTGACGTTCTCGC
Organism: Spermophilus citellus; assembly: GCF_964194105.1. Classification (NCBI taxonomy): domain Eukaryota; kingdom Metazoa; phylum Chordata; class Mammalia; order Rodentia; family Sciuridae; genus Spermophilus; species Spermophilus citellus. The sequence continues at coordinate 51,957,980 of NC_138193.1, read as the reverse complement.
GAAATGGCTTTGCACACTCTCGCAAAATTGCTTTTGCACACAGAAGCGTGTGCAGACTCTGGGTATACACTCTTGATGCTGGAGGTCCTTCTTGGGAAACTTTGTCTCTTGACTGGGAGTGCCAGACCTCAAATTGGCCTGCGCGGGTTCTTCCTCTGCGGTCCGGGTGTTGCTGCTCGCGCACTTCTGCTCCCTCCCCCGCCTCTCTCTCTTTCCCTCTCCGCAGAAGTGGAGGAAGACCTGGGCTGTGCTCTACCCGGCCAGTCCCCATGGTGTAGCGCGGCTCGAGTTTTTTGACCATAAGGGGTCGAACTCTGGAGGTGGCCGCGGGGGCTCGCGCCGCCTGGACTGCAAGGTGATCCGTCTGGCCGAATGTGTGAGCGTGGCTCCTGTGGCAGTGGATAGCCCCCCTGAGCCGGGCGCCGTTGCGTTTCGCCTGGACACTGCGCAGCGCTCGCACCTGCTGGCAGCGGACGCTCAGTCCAGTGTCGCTTGGGTGCAGACGTTGTGCCGAAACGCCTTTCAGGTGAGGGGACCGGGGTTCTAGGCGAGGGGCTGTGGCAAGTAGCCCTGGGCCTAAGGGGCGGTTTAAGGTGGGGGGTGGTTAACAGAGGCGGTCTACTATCCCGTACCCCAGAACTGCGTTGAGGAAATTATAGCGTCATTCATGCTCTCTCTACTACAGAAAGGCAGCTGGGCTCCGGTGCTGGCAGAGAACCCACCTAAGCTTTCTGCCCTGGAGATGCTGGAGAATTCGTTGTACAGCCCCACCTGGGAAGGTAGATACCTGAGAAGGCAGGGGTGGAGTGGGAAGGAGGCGTGCTCTTGGTGAGTCGGTGATTACAGGGGCCAGGGACTCTTAGAGAAGTAGGAAGCCTCTGAGATTCCAAATGAGCGCTTGGACACTACCCAGGAGTCCTCTGGATCTCCACCCCTGTCCACAGTGCACCATCCCCCAGGTGCCCATCTAACTGTGTATTCCTTCCAGGATCCCAGTTCTGGATAACCGTCCAGAGGACTGAGGCTGCTGAGCGCTGTGGCCTGCATGGCTCCTATGTGCTGAGAGTAGAGGCTGAGAGACTGACACTCCTGACCGTGGGAACACAGAATCAGATCCTAGAGCCACTCCTTTCCTGGCCCTATACCCTGCTGCGACGTTATGGGGGTGACAAGGTGCAAGGGCTGTCAGGGAGGTCTGTGAGGGTGGGCTTCCTGAGTTGGACAGCTGTAGGCCAGGAGGGGCAGGATAGAAAGATGGAAAACTCCACCCTTTGAATACTCCTTTTGCCTATACCCCAACCCCACCCTCCATCCTCAGACTTGTTTGTAAATGCCCTAAGTAGTTCAGGTCCTGTGATCTACCTCTTCTGACACTCCTAGTAATGTGTTTCCCTTCACACCCTCCTCAGGTCATGTTCTCTTTTGAGGCGGGTCGCCGCTGCCCCTCTGGCCCTGGAACCTTCACCTTCCAGACCGCACAGGGAAATGACATCTTTCAAGCAGTTGAGACTGCCATCCATCGGCAGAAGGCCCAGGGGAAGGCAAGAGAGGGGCAAGGTGTCCTCAGAGCTGACTCCCAAGAAGGGGAGGTGGCAGAAGGGAAATTGGCTTCTCCTCTTGTTCCCCAGGAGGTACTAAGCAGTACCCCAGCCCTGTATGCTGAGCCCTTAGACTCCCTGCGAATTCCTCCAGGCCCTTCCCAGGACTCTCTCTACTCAGACCCCCTGGACAGCACCTCTGCTCAGGCAGGGGAGAGGGTTCAGCCCAAGAAACCTCTTTACTGGGACTTGTATGAGCATGTGCAGGAGCAGTTACAGAAGGCCAAGCTGACGGACACCAAAGAGGACCCCATCTATGATGAACCTGAGGGCTTGGCCCCAGCCCCTCTTCGGGGCCTTTATGATCTGCCTCAGGAGCCCAAGGATGCATGGTGGTGTCAGGCTCGAGTGAAGGAGGAGGGCTACGAGCTCCCCTACAACCCTGCTACTGATGACTATGCTGTGCCACCCCCTCGGAGCATAAAGCCCCTCCCAGCTCCCAAACCCCAGGGTCTGGCCTTGCCTGAACCTGGTGCTACAACTGGCAGTGGCAGCAAGGGCCACAGGACAGACACTGCCCTGTACAGTCAGGTTCAGAAGAGTGGGGCCTCAGGGGGCTGGGACTCTGGGTTCTCTAGAGTAGGGAATGACAGAACTGGAGTCAAGACAGAGGGCTCTACCTGAGAATGTTGCTGATATGAGGACCATGATAAGGTGACACTGGGGATAAAAGAAACCTGTTAAAACAAATAGGACCAGAGAGTGGGAGGGTCCAGATGAGACCTGAGGATCAAGGGATTAGGGAAATCAAGGGGAGGATCATCAGTCCCTAGAAGTCCTAGGGTGTGGAACTGATGGCAGGGCTGAGGGATAGACTCTGGGGAGGGTCAGCACTCCTAGTTATCCCTTTCCTAAAAGAACAGACAGCTGTTTGCTCAGGTCTACAGAAAGGGGTACTTGGTTAGAGTGGATACAGTTTGAAGGGCCTGTATGGAGGTTGCCTGGGTACTTACTCCTGCACTTTTCTTTGCCAGAGAAATATTTTTATAAATTTAAAGATTCTCATTAAAGTCATCTTGGGTTTAAGAGGTCTCTGTGTGTGAATAGACACAGAGTGAGCACAGTGGCAGGGTGTGCTGGGTGAGTGTGGAGGGGATCAAGAAAAGAACCAGGAATTTGTTGGGGGCCATAAGAGGAGGAGGGACCCTGGGAGGGAAGCCTGCAGTGTGGCAGTTCAGAACCTGGGTAGTCAAGTCAAGGCCACTCTCAGCTGGACTCTAACTCTGTGTCCCTGGGTGAGTTGTATGACATCAGTCTTCCCTATTGCCCCTTTGTAAAGTACAGAAATTAATAATGTTCTAAATACCTTCTGGGGTGGTTTGTATGAAATGCAAGTACATTTCTGAAGTACTTAGTGTAGTCTGAAGCACAGAGAAAGTATTTTACAAATGGTAAAACTATTCTGTGGGTGGAGGGAGCTGACAGGTGAGTAGAGTTAGGAAGAGAGGAATAAGAAAGGAGCAAGCCTTTTTGACACCATCCTTTCCCCTGTTCTCAGGTATATGACAGCCCCCAACTTCCAACACACACACTTTGCATGTAGGTAACAAGCACCAAGCACTTGTCTATTTGGAGCTAAAGGAACTGCAATGTGGTGGGTATACTGGGAAGAGCACTGGCTCTGGAATGAGGCTTGGGTTTCAGTCCTTGTTTTTCATGAGTGTTGAAAACCTTATCCCCATCTGCTTACATGAGCTACAAGGAGAAATTCTGGGCTGGGAATGCTCCTAACAATGGTGAAGGTTCACTAGGCATTTAATCTTCATCTGTGACAATAGTATCAAATGATTGAAAAGAAAACAAGGGTCCCTGCTGGAGAAGGGATAGGCTTGGGTGTGTTGCTTCTCAGCCTGAGTGGGGCAGTGGCAGCATAGAGGACAGAGAAAGGAAAGGCTCTTTCTTCACCTGAGCTCACAGAGGCTCAGGTGGATAGAGGGCAGGTGTGACTACAGATAGCCATTGTGCAGGTCTTGGCATGGACGTGGTGGCTGAGTAGGGTGGCTACACTCTGGTGCTAGTAACTCAGGGCCATGAGGGATACTTTTCCTCCTCTCAGAAGGCGGCAAGAAGGCTTCTGAGGAAGCTTTGCTGGCTGCTGGCAACTTGGGGGCTGTGCTCAGGGCTGGAGTCATTGGCAGGGGGAGCACTGTGGCACGAACTCTGTTGGTCTGCAACTGCCCAGCCTGTGAAGAGAGCAAGCAGAGGCTTCTCTGAAGATCAGACAGATGCTGAGGTCCTTTCCTATTCCCCCTCGAGCCTCCTGTCCCTCACATGTTCCCTCTCTAGAGTGAAAACGTCAAGGCCCAGGGATATGACTGTGGAGTCTCCATGGCCTGCAGCCTCTACAGTGTTATCTCCTCGCCCAGTGTTCCTTCTCTGTCAGCTTGCCCACAATCTAACTCATGGAGGGCTCTTCCCACACATCTGGTCAATTACTTCCCACTCTAGACTGGAGTTGGGAAACATCCTTCTCCTGTAATTTTAGCTAATACAAAATGGGAGTTTTTCTAAAAGATCTGTTACTGAGAAACTTGGAAAAAAATTCATAAGGGCAAAGGGCAGCCCAAATATTACAGAGCATGGGTCTTAAAAAAATTTCTCCTTCAATTTCTTATTTCAACCCTTGTCACCAGGGCCCTGTCTCCAAGTTACCAAGATCGATTAGCTTCCCTTTTCTCATCAGTACAGTGAGTATAATACAACTTGCTGGGATGCTGGGAATATTAAATGAGAGAAATATGTGAAAGCACTTGTCATAAAACCTGGAAAATGACTGACACTCTATAAATGTTATTTTCCTTTCCCGTAGGCAGCTCTTTTTCCACCTTCCCTTCCACCTTTTCTTTCAAGGAGAGAGCTATGGTTGTAGTTCCAGTTTATCCAGTTTGCTTAATGGAACAAGCCGCCCCTGAGGCTTGGCAAAAGTGCTGTCTTGTTAAATGACTAATGAGTTATCATAAACACTATAATTAAAACACCCAAGCTTTATATGTAAATGCCTAAGCAGACAAGCCTCCTTATCCCATGGGGTTGGGATTTCTTTCTTTCTCCTTCCTTCGTTCGTTCCTTTGTTCCTTCGTTCGTTCGTTCCTTCCTTCCTTCCTTCCTTTTCTTTTCTTTTCTTTCGCTGATACTGGGGATTGAATCCAATGCCTCCCATATGCTAGTTAAGTGCTCTGCATTAAGCTATATTCCAAACTCTTTTTATTTTATTTTGAAACAGGGTCTCTTAAATTGCCTAGGCTGGCCTCAAACTTGTGATCCTCCTGCCTCAGTCTCCCAAGTAGCTGGGATTAACAGGTTGCCATATCCCAGCTCCTTGTCTTTTTTCCCCTCCTTTCTTGGTCTGGTTAATTCCTTCACCTGGGGTGGGATCAGGGAGGAGGGCTGCTTCCTTGAGTTAGGGTGGAGCTGGGGATGGGGATAGAGTGTTCTCTTGGGTTGTAGGAATGATGTGAGGAAGGCAGGGAAGAAGGGGAGCTCTACCTTTCTTGGAGTCCTGTTCTCCCAGTTTGGGTAAAGCTGCCCCTGAGGCTTGGCAAAAGTGCTGCTCAGGTGTGAGTACAGATGGCTCCAAACCTGTAGTGGGTTGTAGGTGGGCTCCAGCTCCAGGCCATCCAGCATGCTCTGAGGAAGAAAGGAGGAGCTTCACTTGGGAACTTGAGGTCACATAATGTAAGATGCAGAGACCCTTGTATGTGAGAGGTTAGAGGATGTATGTAGTCCTAGGGCTGGAGAAGAGGCAGTGAAACAGCCACACCTCAAAGAGTGTGCTGTCCAAGCCTGAGTGCTATGAGGTAAATGGCAGCCAAGGGTATGAAAGTAGGGGCAACCCCAAGTGGTTGGGGACTCTGAATGAACTGGCCCTGGGAAGTGGGTCACCAGGTTCTTGGGAGTAGCTAGGACAATCCTAAGGGGTACAGGGATCTGGTATGGGTGGCTGAGGGAGAGAGTGTCCTCAGGGTGGGGGTTTTCCAATCTGCAAGGCAAGTACACAGAGTTCCTGGCCTGAGGTGAGCTGAGCAGAGAAGGAGGGACATAGGAGCACAGCATTCCTGAGCAGTCAGGTTTTCCGGCCACAACATCCTGTGCCAGGAACCACTGGCCCCAAATCGAGACACTGAGTGAGCCACAGCCACTCGTGCCCTCCTGTCTCTGCATCCTCTTGGCTGCCAGGCTCTGTCCTTTCAAGTCTGCTGGCAATCCAGCACTGATGTAGTTGATGTAGTTCCGGATCTCCCTCTCCAGAGCCTCCCCATCCCACCCCCAGGCTGGGGAAACTAGCCAAGGAAAAACAGAATCCAAATGTAGAGAAGAGAGGAGGAGAAGATGGCTTTCAGGACTGTTCACTCCTTTGCATTCAAGTCTAATTTTGGGGCCCTTCCTATTCTGGTTCCTATGTTGATTGGCTTTTGCTTTTTTCCCAACAAATAGAAATAGATGCCTAGAAACAGATCTACTACCTAACACCTGTACACATGTACTGCAGAGAATTAGACCTGGAAGAATGCATCATCACACAGACATGCACAGGAGGAGCCACACACTAAGGCACAGACACGCAGCCACCTACAGACAGGACATACACATTCAGGGACACCAAAAAAAAAAAAAAAAAAACATCCAAAGACACTAAAACACATATACAAGCTTCAGTTTCTTGGACATCTCTTTTCACTCCCTCCTCCCTTCTTCTTTTTTCCTTTGCTATCCACTCTGTCTTGTCTTTCCCCTTTCCTTCCTAATGTACTCCTTTCATTTTTCCAGCCCCACAGTCTCCTCTCCATGATGAAAGTGTTAGAAATTCAGAGGGGGAGAGGAGTAGGCAGGATAGCTGCTAGCAAAGATAAAACTAGACCAGATAGAACAAGAATTCAGTGCTCCACCTGGTGCTGGACCTGCCTGTGCTGACTTCCTCCCCTGCCTCCATTCTCCCTTGCTTGCTCTCAGCTTTCCCTTCTGACACTTTCCCTTTTCTCCTTTGCAGCTCCTCACTGGTGTTTATTTTAATCAGATTTCAGGGTGTGTGTGTTTGTGTTTGTGTTTATGCTCCTCCAGGATGGCACTAATTCCCAGTCCTTAGCTTATACCAGTGACCTTTTTCTCTCTCAGTTCTCTTTTCAAACCTCATTTCCCTCAAGCCAAGTAGGAGTTTCCCTTCTACTTCATTTCTCACTTTGCTGCCTTAATCTTAGTGTTGACTACCCACTGCTCTCACCCCCATTTCCCATCCCTGCAGTCTTCTTTGACCTTCATGCCACACCCATGGGATCACTCCCCTCTCTACCCTCCCCCAATTATCTTCTCTTTCCTCTATCTATACCATGAGACCTGGGTTCCACTTGCCTCCACAGTCTTAAGGCTGTCTTCAGGAGGGTCCTCAGGCAGCAGGGGGAAGGGGCTGGGCAGCATGAGTTCCCGTGTGGCCACAGCCTTCACCAGCAATGTGGGTGAGTTCGATGGCATGATCACATAGAAGGTGCTGGCAGGAACTCTTTGGCTGTGTCCTAGGCTCAGGGGTTCCCCTTTGGCCAATAGCATCCATTCTCTTTTCTGAAACAAGGACATATATAAATGCTAATTAACCTTCAGTCTTTGGCATATTTTAAGGATCAGTCTCAACTGAGCCTTCCCTGTTCCTCTAGGGGTACTGGGGAAGACAGAACATTTCACTTTGGCCTGGGAGGGAGGGGCTTCCTGCCTGAATCACCAATACCACAAGGTACTTACTATCTTCCTCCCTAGTCCAGGATATACCAGAGTGAAACACAAGTTAAGAAATGCTCTTTAATTTGAAGTTGGTGGTACCCCAAGTGGATTATTCAATGGTGAGTGTTTATTTCCTGTATTTATTTGTTTGTTTGCTTTGGTGCTGGGGATTGAATCCTGGACTTCACGTGTGCTAAGCATGTGCACTACCACTGAGCTATATCTCTAGCTGAGAATTAGAATAATTTTTTTCTTTTTTTTGTGCGTGTGTTTGAGGAGTGGGTACTGGGGATTGAACCCAGAGGCTCTCTACCAGGGGCCATACCCCTAGCCCTTTTTAATATTATTTTGAGACAGAGTCTTGCTAAATTGCCGAGGCTAGCCTCAAACTTGCAATCCTCCTGCCTTAGCCTCCTGAGTTGCTGAAATTACAAGTGTACATCCCCATACCTGGCTCAAGAATTATAATTCTTGGGCTGGGATATAGCTCAGTCTGTAGAGTACATTCCTCGCATGCACAAGGCCCTGGGTTCAATCCCCAGCAGCACCACCAAAAAAAAAAAAATTATAATTCTTAACAATGTCTGGGAACAGAGATGTGTAAACCAGGCACCATGGTGCATGCCTGTAATCCCGTTTGGGAAGCTAAGGCAGGAGGATTGAAAATTTGAGACCAGTCTGGGAAACTTAGTGAGACCTTATCCCAAATTAAGAAAATTAAAAGGGCTGGGGATATAACTCAGTGGTAGAGCACCCCTGGATTCAATCTCTAGTATTGTCAAAACAACAACCATCACCACCACACCAGCAAGCTAAGTGACAGAAATGTGTCGAAGGTGGTATAGAAATTCAGGTTTTAATTTGAGGGTGATAAAGTCTGGTTGTGTTGCTACTGACTGCAGTTAGAATGGGATGATTGGGGTGTGCCCCTCTAATGCCCAGAATGGGTTTAAGAAAGTACTCAAAGCAGCCTGTTGGGTAAGAGAAGGAGGAGACAGGGAGAGGAAAGCTTTAGTATAACCAGGCTGTGGTGGTGGAGACAGGGCTTTGGAGATCAACCCAGCTAGTCACAGGACAAAGCCAAGGGTCAGGATTCTGGTCGCAGCAGCTCTGTGAATAAAGATAGGTGGCATTTTGCCACATACCGTGAAGATGACAGAGGTTAGTACATGGGTAAGGAGAAAAGACAAGCAGACTTAAAAGCAGACTTTGTAGTTGCACCTTTTTAAATGAGGCAATTTTCCGTGGTATTTTTCCAAGGAAACACACAAAACTCCAGGAAATATGGAGCCAGAAAGGTTACAGTCATCTGTAAATTGTGTCCTTTTGTGGGTGATCATTAGTTATATATGGCAAAAACATAAGTCTTCCTGCTACATAAGATGAAAGAAAACAATACCAGTTCTAACCACTCTAACTTGTATGAAAAGTTGGAAGAAATATTGTATGAGAAAGGCACAAGGAAAAGGAAAAGCTTTTAAGAGAAAAGAAGGCTATCAGTGTCTTAAGGAAGACAAGTAGGAAGTGACTTAGGGAGGTGGCAACACCTGCTGCATTGGAGTTATACACAGAGGCTGGGTGAGAAGGGGTGGTGGGGGAGGCTCTCTTGACACATAAAAGTAGTGTCGTCATCCTATGCAGCACAGAGGTTTGAAGAGTCTAGTAGGCACCAACAAGTGGTAGGGAACCTGTTAATGTCTGCAAGAAGTGTGTACCGTTCCTGTGGCTGGTGACCTCTCTGTGGGGTGGGAATCAACTGATATTTCTGGAGATATAATACTACCCCCTCACAGAAGTTTGTTTGTTTGTTTTTTTGGTGGGTGGTGATGGTGGTAGTGGTGGTTAGGTGGTTTGGGCATGGGAGAATGAATCACAACCAGAATGATAATCACAAACATTAATGAAATGCTTAACAGGTGCCAGGCACTGTGCTAAGAGCTTTATAGGTGCTTTCAGAAGTTCTTGGCATCTTATATTTGGAGGTGTGCTATCTTCCTGAAGGACATATCCAAAATATGATGGGAAATATATCTGATTCTTACCAAATCCATCAGGTTGGAAATAAATGATATAGGAATCATGGTACATGTGTGTGTTGGGCTATTTGCGTGCCTCAGGGTCATGGCCTCTTTAAGCCCAAAGGGATAAATAGGAAGTTTATAAGAGCACTCCTCTTCAGTTAGCTGAAGTAACTTCTGATAGGGCTCAGGATTTGAATTATTATTATTATTATTTATCCTTTTTTTTTAGTTGTTGATGGACCTTTATTTTACTTATTTGTATGTGGTGCTGAGAATTGAACCCAGTGCCTCACACATGCTAGGCAAGCACTCTACCACAGAGCTACAACCTCAGCCCTGGATTATTATTAACTTTTAAATCTAATTTTTACATTAATTCATGCATTCTTTTGTAAATTTTCTTATTTGTTAAAATTTATTTAGTGCCTATTATGTTCCAAGCACTAGGTGTATGTTGATAGAAATTCATTAGACATGTTCCTTGTCCTCTTGGAGTTTATAAGAGAGTAAGGAGAAGGCTTATAAACTAATATTTGTCCAAGTCTTAGGATGCTCAACTTGTCTGGCTTGCCTGTTTTTAGTACTGACAATTTTATGCCCCAGGTAACCCTTAAGTCCTGGACAAATCCTTCCAAGACTTGAGTAAGCATAAGGTATCTTGCCACTGATGCAAGAGGTTAGGGGCTAAAACTATGCCACTGTGACATTTTTTTTTTATGTCTGCTAAGACAGACATAAAAGGAAGAAACTCATCCCTGCTACTTTGTGGGGTTACTAAGAATCTTTGAGTGTTGCACTCTGAAAACTTTTGAACACTAGAATTTAAGTCTATTGATTTTTAGACAGTAGCTAAGTTTCTGTTGGATAACTGGTAGGTGGAAATGATTACAGTCTTTTAAAAGTCACTGCTGATGCTGGGACTGTCAGAGGACTGGGAAGACTTGTGTTGCTGAAATGATTTTACAGAATGTTTTAAAACTTCTGGATTGATTTACAGAGAGTTTGGTTGAAGTCTATTTTAGGAACTTCAGCAAATACATCTTTATTTCATGAAGACTTATCTTCAGTTTCCAGAAGCATTCAGAGGAAAGTGAGAAATAGAGAAGTCAAACTTCAAGGTGTCCTTATTTAAGGTTTGGAATTTCTACCCTCTTCCTGGACAGAGATTAATAGTACCAGGGCCCAAGCTTGAAGATATTACTCAAGTCATGGGTTGACCTGCTAGGATAGGAGTGGTACCTATGATGGACATGGTTAATTGCCATAGCAGGTGTCTGAGGCTGGGAAAAAGCATTGTCTGAGGATAGCCCAGAAGACCAGCCTTTGGGGTCCTTGACTTAAAAACATTGCTTAATGACTGGAGATGACTGCTGAATAACTTAACATATGTTTTGTGCTAATTCTAAAGAAAGGAGCATGAGTTATATGTTAAACTTTTTACTTACAAGAAGGAAAGTAAAAAGAAGTCTGTGTTTATGTTATAGTTAGTTATACTTTGTCATATAGAGTGCCAGCCTAGGACACTTAGACTTTATAAAGAGGGCCTGGAAATCTGTAGAGCAGATGGACAGGGACAGAATTGAATGTTATGTCATACTTCAAGCTTAGCTTAACTTAAAGTCATTTCATTCTTTTTTTTAATATTTATTATTTTTTAGTTGTAGTTGGACATAATACCTTTATTTCACTTATTTATTTTTATGTGGTGCTGAGGATTGAACCCAGGGTCTCGCACGTGTGAGGTGAGCGCTCCACCGTTGAGCCACAACCCCAGCCCTCATTTCATTCTTCACTTAACTTCTAATTGCTAAGGCTATAAAGGAAGTTATGGCAATACCTGGCTAGCCACCACTGGCTAGCCACCACTCCCATTCTCCACTCCTTTTGCTCTACCCAATTTTCAGTCTTCAGTCATTGGTCTAGGGGTGATCATGTGACCTGGATTTAAATAATGAGACATAAGTGGAAGTTGCTGGGTGAGTCTTTTGGAAAAACTTTGTAATATGATGGTAGGCCTTTGCCTCTGTACCTTACTCCTTTTTTCTCCCTTGGACAGGACTTGGTCTTAGGTGTATCAGCTCTCTTGTAACCAGTTGTAAGGATGATGTACACCTGCTGTGAATGCTGGGGCACAAAAACAGAAAGATCTCTGGTCCTTGAGGTTCTCATTGATCAACTGCTTTTGCCCTGAAATTGTCTATCTTCAGACTTCTTTTTGTAGGAGAAAAATAAACTATTATTTAATTTACAGTTGTTTTTCTGTTAGTCACAGCCAGATTCTTTAAAGGGAAGGGAGAAGATGTAGTTACTTATATCTGGGTATATGGCTGGGACAGGAGTGAAAGGAACAGCTTCAGGAAGGAACAGCACTGATGTAGGCTTTGCTTGAAGGGTAGGAGTTCATTATAGCAGGTGGAAGCTTTAATTTTACTAAACCAGCACTGCCTTAGTTTGCCATCGGTGTGATGGCCTGAGACTAATTTCAGAATGCAATTGAAGAAGCACAGATCAACTCCTGAGTGAGGGTGTTTCAGAGGCAGTCATTGACAGTAGGAGGAACAAGACCACTCATTTTGCTTTGCTTGTGGGGAAGAGATATATTTCATTAGCACAGGAATACATGTGCTCACGAAGTGAAACCACAGCTAGTTAAGGAAAAGCTAAGCATACCTTGGCATAGCTTTTCTTCTTCCTACAAGAAAAGACAGGCTCAGATGTCTTCTCTGGTGAAGTCTACCAAATGTTTAAAGAAGAAATAACACTAATCCTTCAAAAATTCTTAAAAAAATAAAACAAGAGAGAGAATCCTTTCTAAATGGAACCTGGAAGGACATCAGGAAGAAATTAGAATAATTCGATATTTACTTTTCCTTTCACCTCAGAAAGTTAGAAACCAGACAGGGAGAAGAATAATATACAATGTTCAATATTCTCTGCTCTCATACTGACTTCCACAAAGGGGACTAGAGGAAGTAGATAAAAGGGATTCTGGACTGGGGATGTAGCTTAGTGGTTAAGCACTTGCCTAGTGGGGGTGAGTTCCTGGTTTTGATCTATAGCACAGAAAAAAAAATCTAAATACCAAAATACCAGATTAAACATTCTTCTCAATTGAACATGGAATATTCAATGTATTTTCTCTAACCACAGTGGGATGAAATTAAAAATAAAGAATGAAAAACAACCTGGTAAATTCACAAATATGTGTAAATTAAACAACATACTTTAAATAATTAATGGGTCAAAGAAGAAATTGCAAGGGAAATTAAAAAATAATTTAAGATGAATGAAAATTAAAACATAACAGTAAAACATGACACAGTTAGAATGGGTTTGGAGTGAAATTTATAGTGGAAAACTCTTACATTAAAGAAGGAGAAATTTCAAAGAAAAAAAATCTAGTTAAGAAACTAGAAAAACAAGTGCAAACTAAACTGAAGCAAGCAAAAGAAAAAAACATAGAGTAGAAATAACTAGTGAATGGAAAAATGATAGAGAAAAATCAATGGAACTGAAAGCGATTCTTTGAAAAGATCAACAAAATCACTAAACTTTTAGTTATATTGATTAAGGAAAAAGGAGAGTTACTAAGTTACTAAAGTTATAATAAAAGTCATAATAAAATACTGACTTTATAAAAATAAAAAGGACTGTAAGGGAATATTTCAAACATTGTATGCCAACAGGTTAGATAACCTAGATGAAATGGACATATTCTTAGAAAGGTTCAAGATGTACAAAATATGAATAAATTGGTATTGGAGGACCTAAAGTCCACCCCTGGGTACAGTGATTCACTAGGAGGACTCACAGGATTCAGTATAAGTTGTATTCATGGATATGATTTATTATAGCAAAGGGATACAAAGCAAAATTAGGAGAGAAAAAAGACTCATGAGGCAAAGTTCAGAGGAAACTAGGTGCAAGCTTCAAAGAGTCCTCTCTTTCTGTGGGGTCACATAGAATATGCTCTATTTCTTCAGCACTGAATTATGATAACAGAAGAGAAATTTCTCATCAGACGCAGTGCTCAAGATTTTTACTGGGGGCTGGTTATATAGACACTCTGTAGCTGGCATGCACCAATATTCTTTGCTTGTAGAGTAAAAGCAGATGTTAGTATAAACCATATTGATGCCCAGTGAACCACTCTTATTATTTAGGAAATGGTGGGAACTCTCCCAAATTTCAAGTTCTCAAGTGCTAACCAAAGGTCAACCTTGCAAGCAGGACTTTCTAAGGATAGGAGTCTTAGGTCTGTTATATTACCTGTTTTCTGCACAACCTATAACAAATAAAGATATATAGCATTAATAATCAGAAAACTTGCCACAAGAAAAGACCAGGCCCAGATGGCTTCACTGGTAAAGTCTACCAAATTATTAAGGAAGAAATAACACTAATCCTTCACAAGTTCTTCAGAAAAATAGAGTAAGAGGGAACACTTTCTAAGTGATTTTATGAGAACAATATTGCCCCAATATCAAAACCAGACAAAGACATCATAAGAAACCTATAGATGAATATACGTTATGAATACATATACAAAAATTCTCAACAACATAGGAACAAACAAAATCTATCAACATTTAAGAAGAATTATACTCCATAACTAAATGGAATTTATTCTGTGAATGCAAGTTTGGCTTGATGCCCAAAAATCAATCAATGATTATATTAATAGAATTATACATTATATTAATAGAATTAAAGATAACAACTACATAATCATCCAGAAAAAGCAGAAAAAGCTTTTGACAAAAACGAATACTCTGTCATGATAAAAACACTCAACAAACTAGGAACATAACAGAACTTCCTTAATCTGATAAAAGCCTTAATGAAAATCTCCAGCTAACTTCGCATGTAGTGGTGAAAGATAGAATGCTTTGTCCCTAACAGCAGAATAAGACAATGATGCCTGCTCCTGCCACTTCTACACAACAATGGTACTGGAGGCGTGCTGAATATCAGAGAGCCATTTCCTACCTTTCTGACTGTGTTAGGCCACTTTGATTCTAGGTATAACCCTAGGAGGAAAAGCAACCATGAAGATACTGACTGTGTCAATAACCTGGTACTTGGAAAATAATATTTTCTAAATTTAATTTAAAAGAACATAGTAATATGACATTTCTCATGTCAGAAAGCTATGGCACAAATTCATACTGTTATCAGTGTTATGAAGGTTAAATGTGGCAAGAGCTACACTGGTGGGGAAGGACAAAATAAGTGGGGGCAGGGTAAGTTGGGGACAGAAAGTCTTGAAAGGGAAGGTATTTAAGCAGAATCTGGAAAAAAGGAGTAGATCTTTGTTAGGTGGTGACGCAACCTGGTATGTAGTGGTGAAAGATGGAATGCAGGGGGACTCGAACATTATGAAGACACTGAATAAACTAGGAATATAATGGGACTTGCTCAACCTGATAAAAGCCTCTATGAAAAACCCACAGCTAACCTTGTATGTAGTGGTGAAAGACAGAATGTTTTGCCCCCAAGAGCAGGAACAAAACAAAGATGCCTATTCTTGCCACTTAAAACCACTATACTGGAGGTGTGCTGAATGGAGGTGTGGAGGTATGAAACAGTTTAGCTTATCTGAGTAACATTCAGTAATTTATTAATGTGGCTGAAAGGGAGAATGGAAGGGGCATGGTGAAAGATGAAATAAGAAAAATAGACAGAAGTGGGTCACAGGAAGCCCACTGATCCCATGAGGTGCTATCCTCACACCCATTTTCCATGCATGCTACCTTCTACACTCATTTACTCATTCTGTCCATTTTTTTTTAATGGTGCTTGACCTGCCATCACCCTGCTTTTGGCTTGGAGTCTAGGGCTTGACTCTTTGCCTATTCAGCCAAGGACTTTCCATTTCTCCACCTATTTGCAGCCCAACCAGCCCATTGCCTGTGTACTCAGACTCCTGCTGGACACATCCTGGCTGGAGTCCTGTCACTTCTGTGGCCAATTAGGGCAGACATGGCCTGGAAAGCTCTGGAATGTGTCTCTAGGGACTCTGACATTTTAAGTAGGAAACTGAAAGACCTAGGTGGTATTTTCATTTCTTTTTCTAGTTCACACAGACATGACTTTGTAAGAGAAATGAGGATGTGGAAAGTGAGTCACTAGCTACATAACTGGGACTATACAGTGGGCTTTGGTAATTAAAATGTTATTTTCCTGGCAATGGATAGATTTCATCTCATAAAGACTTGGAAAAATTTTAGTTATTTTTATATTTATTCTTAACACATTACACAAAACAAGTATGTTAGTTTAGAAAAATGTCATATTACTATGTTCTTTTAAAAAGCACAAAAGGACACAAATAATTAAGGAGATTATGCAAAAGAAAAATAAGGGTAGGGCAATAATAGAGCTAAGATTAGATAAACTCTCAGAAATACAAATAATCCATTTTTGCTATAAAGATCCTCACAGCTTTTCCTGACAGAAAGTCTTGGAGAAGCTGTCTTATGGATTCTTGTTGAGTAGTGAATATGTTTCAGACATCTCCTGCAATCAGTATAATAACTTTCATGTGGCTACAGAGTGGTTTGGAATTTGGGACCTGGAGCTAGACTTTCTAGGTTCAATCCTAGCTGTACTCTTTCAGCTTCAGATTCCTTATCTATAAAACAGGGATAAGAATTCCTACCTTTTAGGATGGTTGTGGGCATAAATGAAAAGTTGTAAAGTGTTTAGAACTGTATCTGGCATATAGTAAACACTATGGAGTATTACATTTTAAAAATTAAAAATAAATTTAATAATTATCAGTCAATGTCTATTCAATTTTGTTAAAGTTAATTGAACATTTCTAAGATATAGATCTATAAAAGTACCAAAGAATGCTATCAAAACACATGGCTCTCTTATGGTCTGAATTAATCTAAGAGTGAAATTTATGGGAATGGTAGACAACATCTATCTTTTAAAAAGACTGAGTAAAGCTCATCTTCTGAGGAAATTGAAGTAAAATATTCAAGTAAAGTAAAAATAATCTCTGAGGAAGACAGAAAGATAATAATTTTCAAATAAAATCAGGGAGTGGAAATAATGGTTAAGACTGCAGTTGACTGAAGCTCATAACTAGAAAAGTTACACAACTTTTGATGAGGCCTCATGGGTTGGCATTAATCACTAGGATTCAATTATTGAAATATGGACTTGGTTCAGAAGAAAGATTGGAGGAAAAGACAGCATTGAATAAATATACTTGTAGGGAAATCCAGGAGCCTGAAAATGAAAACATAATGGGACCAGCCAACTGGCTAAGCACAAATTAGAAAATATATTATATGTCTAGTCAGATGGCAAAGGGGGAATAAATAAGCATTTAATAAGCATCTACTTCTGTGTCTGGGTTGGAATGGCCAATGGGAAACAGGTTCTCCTGCTTAGAACAAGTAGAAAAACTGCATAATTTACAGGACAATTTGTTCGAGGGCAGTGAGAAGTTGCTGTGGCAATGAGGATTAGAGGTAACTCAGTTTCTAGAAAGGGAGAAATCCAGACAGAAGAGGGAATCATTACAGCTCCTTTTACTTTGAGGGTATGTGTTGATTCTGGGTTGGCGAGGGTGGTGGTGGTGCTAGTAGGGCTCAGGAATCTAGGATTTCTGACTCATGAGGCACTTGTAAGGAACAGAGAAACCAGTAAATCTTTTGGTGGAGACCTAGTGGTAGGGAGGAATGGGACTCAAGCTAAATTTCCACTCAGTACATTTTCATAGGGTTGTATATGTCAGAAGGCAAAAACATTTAAGGAGAAAACCTCTAAAAAACAGTGTTTTAGCAGTTTTGGAAGGCAGTGATTAGATTCAAGGTAGGGGATATACACAGTACACTAGGCTTTCAGTTGAGAACTCTGAAAGGCCATAACATACCATGACTAAAATGAGACCATGAATATAGCCTAGCCTTGACTCAGCACAATTCCTGAGTAGAGTAGGATGATCAGCTGCCACTTTATCTGCCAGGGGCAGGGAAGGGTGAGCCCTTTCTAGAGGAAGCCTGTACCAATTGGAGACTCTACAATTTTGTTTGATTATTTATTTGTTTACTTATTTATAGTATTGGGGATTGAACTCAGAGGCACTCTATCACTGAGATATAAACCTAGTTTTTTCTTTCTCTCTCTCTCTCTTCTTTTTCAATTCTGAGACGGGGTTTCACTAAGTTGCTCAGGCTGGTCTTGAACTTTTGATCTTCCTATCTCAGCCTTCTGAGTAGCTAGAATTATAGGCATGTGCCACTGCATGTGGCTCTACAATTTATTTATTGACAGTTCATCTTTCACTAAAATATTGTCAAATATGCTGAAAATCAGTAAAATATATCTAAAAAACAAAAGAAAAAAGAAACAATAAGAACAAATCCACTTGACTCTGGTATTGGGGTTAGCTGAGAACTTCAAAATGCCTATGATTAGTATGTTAAAGAAAACAGGTAAAAATATGAAGAATTTCTCTAGAGAATTAGACTCTGCCCCCAAATCCCCATTAAAAGTCTAATTAATTGCTGGGAGTGGTGGCACACACCTGTAATCCCAGTGGCTCTGGGGACTGAGGAAGGAGGATTATAAAAGCCAGCCTCAGCAATTTAGCAAGGCCCCAAGCAACTCAATGAGACCCTGTCTTAAAATTAAAAAAGGGATGGGGATGTGGCTCAATGGTTAAGTGCCTCTGGGTTCAATCTCTGGTACTAAAAAAAAAAAAAAAAAAAGGAGGGGATGGGATTTTGGCTTGGCGGTAGAGCGCTCGCCTAGCATGGGCGGGACCCGAGTTCCATCCTTAGCACCACATAAAAATAAAGGCATTTTGTTGTGTCCATCTGCACTTAAAAAAATAAATATTTTTTTAAAAAAGGAACTGTGGACATGTGGACATAGCTCAGGGGCAGAGTACCCCTGTGTTCAATTCCTAGTAGTGAAAACAAATAAACAAAAAACATGCCAATTAATATGGTACCAATGTACCAGGCAAATTAGAAGAGGGAGAGATTGGGTAGGGAAGCCAGTTAGGAATTTACTGAAGAAGTCTTGCTGAGAACAGCCTGGGAACAGACAAGAAAGGGCAGTTACACCTCAGTGTTACAATGTGACTTAGTGGTGAAATGGGTGTAAAGGGCGAGATGGCTGAAAGTGACTGAGGTTTCAAGCCTGGGTGACTAGACAATGGTGGTGCTGCTATTAACAGAAAGACAGAAGTTAGAATGAGAAGTTAGGTGGAAGGGAAACTCATAGTGAGAAAGAGAAGGCAAGAGAGGAGCTGACTTAACATCAAATCTTAAAAGAACATATGAAAAAAATGTAAGAAAGAATACAAGAGGAAGGATAAAACTAAGGAAGTGTGGTAAACCTGTGACAACAGGGTGAGGGAGGCTAAAACTCTTAAGTCTGTCACAATGTGAATTGTGGTTGAATGAATAAGCTGAAACTTGTGAAAAATTCTTCTCTCTGTAACATACTGCTGTGCAGGAATTTTGCTGCTTGGAGATGTTATGTAGAAAGCAATAAGGAAGAGCCATTTTTCTTCTCTTTTCTACACTAGGAGAGTGGTCTTTAATTTGGTGATGGAATGAACAGAGCTGAGAGAACAATGGCACAAAATGAGTGAAGAGTGGTTATGAGTGCCTAGCCACTTTAAAAGTGACTTCAAGCCCAGTGAAATATAGAACCGTGGGGGTTAAGTGAAGGGAGGATTAGCCTCAGTGTTGTAGTTTGTACTTATCTGTGTATACACAGGGAAGTTTAAAGCGTGGGCTTTGTAGTCAAATAGAACTAGGTTCAAATACTGACTTGGCCACTTTGGTAGCTGTGTGATGATTGGTAAATCTCTTGGTCTCTTTACAGCTTTCTCCATCTGTAAAAATAAGGACAGCAATCTCTACCACACATAGTATGGTACTGTGAGGATTAAATGAGGTAAAGCATACAGAACACTTGGTTAAGTGCTTATATTTATTAAGTACTCCAAAAAAATGGGTATCTATTAGTCATGGGTCAATCATATACTTGTATGTTTGCATGACAGAGGATTGATAAAGATAAGGTCTTTTCATCCCTAGGACAGTGCCTGGCACATAGTGGTCAGTAAATATTGTTAAACAAAACAAACAAACAAATAAACACAGATGTTTAATTAACCCTGAGGTTAATTGCAGGGAGACTTTGATCTTGTGTATGTAAGCCAGGATGGAAGTGAATACTTTTTCCCATCCTTACTTTTAATGGCTACATAATATTTTATTGCTTGGCCAATTATAGATCCTATAATATTTCTCCTATTTATATTTAATCAATTATATATTTAGGACATTTAGGTTGTTACCATTTTTTTACCATGATAAATAACATGGAGATGAACATCCTGTACACACATCTTTGCCCCTTCTTCTGATTATTTTCTTGGGATACCTTACCAGTAAAAGTGCTGAAGGGTATAATTTTCTATAAAATTTATATTCACTGTAGCAGTGTGTTAAAATGCCAATGTATGTTTAAAATATTATATACTATAAAAATGTATTGAGGAAGCTGGGGGTATAGCTCAGTGGTAGAACACTTGTTAGCATGTGTGAGGCTCTGGGTTTGATCACCAGCACCAAACACACACACACACACACACACACACACACACACACACACTGTAATGAAGACACATGTGAGAAATTCTCCTAAGTGATGTATCTTCTCCAGGATTCTGAGGAATTGGGTGGAGTAAATAGTAAACTGAGGGCTGGGGATATAGCTCTGTTGGTAGAGTGCTTGCCTCACATGTACAAGGCCCTGGGCTCAATCCCCAGCACCACACACACACACACACACAAAAAGTAAACTGAGCTGTTGGACACTGACAATCAGAACTGGTCTGCTGTCTCTGCTCTGCAAAGACAGGAGGTGGGTGTTCTTCAGATAGGAAACAGGAACTCAGTGGGTGGACCCTAAAATGGAGTTTGGGCTTTGAAACAGGAAAAGAAGTTGGCTAATGATAGAGAGACACAAGGCCGTGCTGTCCTGATCAACTACTTTCTACTAGTTCAAATCCTCATTCTTTTCTGTCTTTGGATTCTATTTGCAGTTATTTTATCTTGATATCTAAGTATTCCATTTTGTGTGTGTGTGTGTGTGTGTGTGTGTGTGTGTGTGTGTGCGCGCGTGTGTGTTTATTTCCATTTCAGGGAGTGACAAACCTTTAATTGTTCAAGTCAGAAACCAAGGAGTTATTTATTACTTACTCTTCCTCACTCCCAACATTCAATCCTACACTAAGTTCTGATATTTCTATTTCTCTATTTGTTTACTTTTCTCATCTTGACTTCCAATATTCTAGTCCAAGCCACAATGTTCTCTACCTTATTTTCTTGTTTCCATTCTTGCTTCTGCTAGTTTTTAGTTCTAATTTCTGTCCAAGTAATATTTTAAAGTTTTAGAGAGATGATATAATTTCTCATGATTTCTTTCTCTGCTTAAACTCCAAAGTCTTTAATTTAGTCTAAAGTTTTGCATGATTTGATCCCTGCTTGCTTCTTCAACCCCACCTATTGCCTTTCTCTCCCTCCTTTATGTTTTAGTCACAATGGCTCCCCCTCATCCTCCAGCCCCAGCTCTTCATAGTGCTGGGGATGAAACCCAGGACTTTGCACTGAGTAACTCTGCCACTGATTTACTTCCACAGTTTCTTTCTTTTTTGGTTGCATAATGGGTTTTCCATTCTTAATCCTTCCTTTAGCACTTTCCAGTCTTCAGGTAGCCACACATTCCTTTCCCTGCCTTGAGTGTTCTTCCTACCACATTTCACCTGGCTAATTTCCATTCATCTTGAAGATCTCAGTTTAAATGTTACTGCCACAGATAGGCTCTCTTATAGCAGCTTATTCTTTTCCTTTATAAACTTTTCACAATTAAAACTTTATTCATCTCTTCTATTAGAGAATAAGTTTCTTGAGGAAAAGAAAATGTCTATTTTGTCTTCATTAAATATATATCTATGGCTTAGCACAGAATCTGGTACAGACCAAGGGATGTTTGTTTGTTTGTTTATTTATTTATTTATTTATTTGGGGATGTTCATTTAAATGAACTATAATGTTTAGCAGCACAGTGTTAGGAAGAAAGTAGGTTTTAAAATATATTATTGTGGAAAATTCTCTGCCATTTAAATGTTAAGCTTGTAAAATAAGGGATTTTGAACTTTAGTATTATATAACTAAATTCAGGAATTATTCTCTATAGCATACAGTCAACAAAGGCAAATAATATTTATTCCAAGTATCAGAGTATTTCCAGCTTCCCTCCCTGTCTTCTTGAGGGTTGAAGCAGGTCTAGATTAGGAAAGGATTTGTGGCGATTTTTCGGAGGCTGATACTTGTCCTCTTTCTCACCTGTGGACAGAATACTCACCAGAAGGCTGTGACACAAAGCATGAAAATGCTGCTGATTTGTCTCCAGCTCATCCCAGTCCAGCTGCCAACAGCTTGTGGGTCTGAGAATGAAGGGGAGTCCATATGTCAATGACTCGCAGAGTCCGCTAGATTTTAGAGCCCTGGGAAGAGATGATGGCAGAGAGAGACTATTCAGTGATATCTAGAACTTCTACCCAGATACACTTAAATCCAGCATAAGTCTAAGACCCCATTGTGAAAGCTTTTAGATTAGGATCCATGAATTATTCAGTTTTATATGGCCAGTACCTAGCGTGGCATCTTGCATACAGAAGATTCTCAAAGTTCAGGAATCTGTGCATGGGATCTGTGGAACTAGGAAATAGTAAAAGTGGCCTTTGCCATCATTGTTCATTCTACCTTAGAATTTCTAATACTTAGAGAAATGGGAGGGGCAGGGATAGAGTCTGTGTGCCATTTGCTCCTTGAAAATTGAATTTCTATTCTGATGTCTAAATATAGTAGGCATTCAATGAACATTCACTGACAATTAAACACCTTTCTAGTGATCATGCTTTTCCTGTGTTCAGAGACTTTCTGGATTTCCAGTTCTCATAAAGACCTCAAAGTGTTCTGCAGCAGCGCTTCTTTCACCACCTCCTCTTTTCCCATCATGTGTTGAGTAGCCTGATCTTGGTTTCTCATGCCAAACTTGTATCAGCTACCTTGGAACTGGCTCTTGCCTGTCTGACACTTGAAAATGTAGTTTAAATCTCTGGACTTCTTAGGTATGGAACCAGTAATAATAGCATTTTCATAGATTGGGGAGATTCCTTGGACCATACTTGATTACTTGGAGTTTGTAACAAGAGGCTGAGGACTGGGAAGCCATCTGGTAGAGCGTGCTGAGGTCTCCTTTGGGGTCATCCATTCTGGAGGCACCGTCAGCTGTACCAGGGAGCAGAGATGGGCTGAGAAGTCGCTCTTGGAGATCACATTTCAGGCACACTATAGTAAAATTGGCATTGGAGGAGAGACTGTGGGTCACAAGTTACTTTGGGCTATGTCATTAAGAGAACATCTGCCACCCATTTCACTTCTATCAGGCAAAGGAGGGATGGGAGGAGGCAGGAGAGTGGGAAGAGGAAATCACGATTGGTTTGGGAAGGTAAAGCAGGTGCAAAATAGAAACAGTATTTCTATTGCTTTACATGATAGTTAACACATTTTCTGAATCTGACATGATTTTTACTTGTTTTACTTCTAGGTGGGCTGAGCAACTGTCTCATAGCAAGAGATCTGGCTTGTAATCCAGTCTGAGAGAAATTTGTGTCCTCTGTGGAGCAGGCAGCTGATGCCAAACATGCAGAGGCCTTTTGGCAATCACAGAAGGAAATTTTGTCTTTGCTGCTTCCTTGTGGCTAAGATTTGGCAAGATTGCAGGCCAGAAGAAGGAAGAGCAGGAAAGCAGAAGTCAGGCAGTCAGATGACTGCTACTATTTCTCTGTGGGCTTTTCTAGGGACATTCAGGGATATGGAAGGAATAAGTTTTCGAAATAGCTTATTTTTAATTTTTCAAAGAAACCTGATTATTGGACTTTGGGCCCTGGAGCATCACTCCAACCAGCATCAGACAAGAGTTCTGAGGAGGGATGAGACTGGGTATGAGCTATTTATCTAGATATTACACTCTTTGTCTGTATTTTGCTTCTGCTCCAGCAGTTATATCCTCATGTTATAGGGTTCAGTATTCCATTGCATTAGGCTTGAATCATTGATATTAAAAAGTTTTCAATAGAACATACCTGAGTTGAATATTGACAACTACAAATCTACAAATGTTGAGTACTTGTAAGAAGGCTGGTAGTTGACAGGAATGAATTGTGAAATGACTAGTGAGGTAAAAACAAAAGTAGAAATAATATGGAAAAAAACAGTGGCAATATAAATGTCAGGTTCAGCTGGTAATCAACTTATATGTGGAATCCCTTTATCTCTCATGCCTTTGGACTGAAACCTAACAGCTTGTGTTCACTGGATCCTGAACCCAGTGAATAAGACATAGATATTAATTCTGGGTGAGCTATATCTTGGCCGGGTATCTCCTAGAGCACAGAAAGTCAGTTGGAGGGACTTTTCCTAGGATTTCAGCTCCCCTCATTTCCTCTGTGCTTGACTTCTCTACTTCTAGTCCCTCGTATTTAGTACTGGGCAGCTGTGTTCATCTAGCTAAAGTTTTTAATGATGGTTGCAATGAAAATCACCTAGAGAAATCTGCCCTTCCCTGTCCCGTACTGGGGATTGAATCCAGGAGTACTTTACCACTGAACTACATTTCCACCCACTTTTTTAAAAAAAAATATTTTTTAAGTTGTAGATGGATATATAATATCTTTATTTATTTTTATGTGGTGCTGAGGATTGAACCCAGTGCCTCACACATGTGAGGGAAGCACTTTACCACTGAGCTACAGCCCCAGTCCCTTTTTCCACCTACTTTTAAAAAATATTTTATCTTAAGACAGGGTCTTACTATGTTGCTGAGGCTGTCCTTAAACTTATGATCCTCCTGCCTCAGCCTCCTGAGTAGCTGGGATTACAGATGTGCACCACTGTGCCTAATTTCAAGAGAACTTCTGAAAAATACTGATGCCTGGGTCTAAACCAGATCAATTAAATCATGATCTCTGAGGATGAAGCCCAGATATATGTATTTTTATAAAGTTTTGTAGTGGTTCTCATTTATTTATTTATTTGTTTTTTAGTTGTAGTTGGACACAATATCTTTATTTATTTATTTTTTTTATGTGGTGCTGAGGATAGAACCCAGGGCCTCGTACATGCTAGGTGAGCACTCTACCGCTGAGCCACAATCCCAGCCCAGTGGTTCTTTTTTTTTGGAGGGGTACTAGGATTGAAACCAAGGTACTTAACCACTGAGCAACCTCCCTAGTGCTTTTTTATATTTTATTTTGAGATAGAGTCTCGCTAAGTTGCCTCATGAGCCACTGGGATTACAGGCATGCACCACCATGCCCTGCCCTCATGTGGTTCTTATTGCAGCTAGGGCTGAGGACTACACAGACTGGAAAAACTGTTTAGCAGGGCTTAGATCTAGATGCAGGCATGCTTCTCACCACCCAGAGCTGAGGTACAGAGGTGGCAAAGTCCATACTGGAGAACAGGAAAAGACATTAATCTGTGATTGCCTGCATGCTTTGTTTGCCAGAGCAAGATCTCTAAGTGAAGCTCCTAGAGATGAGTTCTGCATTCCTCCTAAGAGCCTGTAGTAGGAGAGTTCACAGTTTTTGTTTTGTTTGCTTCATTTATTATTTTTTTGTAGTAAGACACATGTCCACAACTCCATATGTGAGGCAATGCTGTTAGTTTAAAAAATAATAGCTGAGTACAGTATGATCTTTATTGTGGTTGTTTATAATTTCAGTCAGATCATATCACCCTAGAGGAAGCCTAATTTTCCCTAACCTCATTCCAACTGTGTCTGAACATCTGGGCTCAAAGGAAGATGTTCCCAGTACACCAACTGACTGAAGTCTTGGTCTAAGTTCTACATGTACCTTAAGATTTGAAGATTCTGAAACATGATTACAGATGGATATGAACATTATGACTCTGACTCTGGTGTTGAAAGCCTTGGAAAAAGGGTGTGGGGGAAGCCACAGAAATTCTGATTAGCATTATAGGCAGATGTCATGTAACAGTGGAGGAAAGACTGGTTGTAGTAGGGTCCCCACCCTCCTAATGAGAAAAGTGAACCTCTAGCTCCTTTATTCAGAGTTGTCTAGCATGGGGCAGGTTAATGATGGATAAAGGCTCGGGGTCTGGAGGCAGACAGATGTGCATTTTGATTCTCTGGGCTGCAAGTGGTCAGATGTATGAAATACAGATTTTGATCCTAAGGGTAAAGAATGGGCCCTGGAATTGTCTAGCTTCAAATGGTGGCTCTGCTATTAATTTTTCTATACACCCATGGAAAAGTATTTAATTTCTTTGTCTCAGCTTTCTCATGTATAAAACAGGGATAATATTGTACTTAATTGATTTGAAGACATATTTCCCCCCTCACACTATCTCTATATCTGTCTTACAATTGCCATTGGCCAGACAGACATTCTTAGCACTTACTACTCTAATCTAAAAGAACTCTCTCAATAAAGATAAAATAATACTTCTAAGTAACAAGGAAACACTGTTTCATGTTTAATTGGCATGTTTTCTTTCTTAGTGGTACATAAAATAGTGATGTATCTTCTAATCGATAGCATCTTAGATTCAATGACATATGGTAATAGTACCTGCCTCATTACATCATTATAAACATGAAAAGGGATAATTCAAAGAAACAAGTTACCATACTGCTTGGCAGAGAAAGAAAATTCAATAATGTTAATTATAAACTAGCTTCTGTATAAAGTCACTAGCTACCTGGAGGGAAGCAGAGTTCTGATGACTATCCCTAGCAAGAAAAGGTCTTGGGAAATCATAAATTTTACTTAATTATACCTCCAAAAGGCTCTTCCCTGTCCTGAAGCAACAATGGTCAGACCAGAGTTCTATTACAGATGAAGAAAAGAGAACAAACATAAAACTCAAATTTACTGCTAATGGTCAAGAAAGAGCCCTCAGAGGAGATAGAAACCCCAGTGTATCATTTCAGAGCCTGTGAGAAGGGCTCCAGGAAGCATCAAATCCCACTTAACCTTCAACCCTCAGTGATGTCTGTAGCCACTACCAATGTTCTATTCAATCCACTTTATCCTTTCCCTTAGAAGCTGGTCCCTAAGCAATTGGCTTTCCCAAGCTCAGAGTGACAGTATTGATTGCAGGCCCTGCTAACTTAGTCCCTGAGCCAACCTTCAAAGGGATCGGGAGAATAGAAATGGCCTCATTTACTATCTAGTTAAGTACCAAGATCAGCCAGAAGAACAATATGCAGAACCTTGCTGGCATGCCTGGAACATAGGATTGATCTCTTAGTTTCAATTATTGCCCAAACTGCCTTGGGAACATGGTCTGTGAACACTAGTTGTTCTCCCTAGGGCTTGCCTTTGGAGTTGCTTTAGTTTTCTCAATTTTGTACCTGCCTAGAGAGATTTCTATTTAATATTGGCTCTTTTCCTCTTGCCATAGGTCCTGTGGATATTGAGGCATCAAATGACTCAAATTATAGTGCCAATAATGTTTGCCACATTAAAAATGAGAATACTGAGAAAATATATGATTGTGTTCTTATGTAGTGTAGCCAATGACCTATCATTGAGGTATCTAAGGTTTTGCTCCTAAACTAATTGGCTCTTACTGTCTGGGCTTAATTAGGTCTAGCTTTTTAACTGTGTTACTTTTTTGGGGAGAGATTTTTAATATTTATTTTTTAGTTTTTTTTTGGCAGACACAACATCTTTGTTTGTGTGTGGTGCTGAGGATCGAACCTGGACCGCACGCATGCTAGGTGAGCGCGCTACTGCTTGAGCCACATCCCCAACCCTAACTGTGTTACTTTTAAAAAGTTTTCTTCTTAATCTTTGTGCTAACACTGGACAGCCTCATCCAATCTCTAAGCCTCAACTATTCTGTATTCTGATGATTCACTGAACTACGGTCCTAATCCTAGATAAGACTATTTATAACCTATATGATATATCTTTGGTGGGTTGTATACTTGGATTATCCCTGGCACTGGAAATGTTGCTGAAACACTGTGAAGGAAGAAGGAGATGGATGTGTTCTTGGTCTGTTCCACTGTTATGCAGCCAGGCTTTGAAGAAAAATTCCATGCTGATAACATCGTTGTCTATAATCTGAAGTTCAATGTCAGTTCCCAGGATAGAACTCTCTGCAGAAGACAGGGAAATAAATATTGGTTAAAGTGTTAATTTTTAGATTATAAAATCTGAAAATATAAAATTCAAATGTACCTATCTTTTGACCCATTCATTGCATTTCTAGATATCTAGCCTAAAGAATTCTTAGACAGTACACAAAGAGATATATGCAAAGATGTTCAGGGTATCATTGTGGTCATAACAAATAATCAAAACCCCAAACAGGAGGCAATTTCAGTGTCCATCAATAAGGGAAAGCTTAAATAAATCATGGTACACTTAAACTATGGAGTATTATGCAGCTGTTAACAATGTAAAACAATGTACTGACACGGAAAGCTAGTAAATAAATAAAGTGAATAAATGAAGTTTTTGTATAACAGATATGATTCAATTTGTACAAACATAAAACCATCTGCCTAAGTACATACATATGTATGTACTTGTAAAGTCCACTTTACAAAGATCTAGAAGGCTATCATCAAATTGTTAACAGTAGATGGGGAGGGGAAGTGGGGCAGGGCTCTGAGATATGTTCCCTTTTTACTATTCATACTTCTACATTTGTTAATTTTATTGTAGTTGTGAATTTCTTGTGTCTAACAATATTTTAGAATATAAAAAGGAGAGAAATTATACAGAAATGTAAGTTAAATAGTTAATAAGGGGGATTTTGACTTTATGCTATTATTTTATAGTGAAAATATAATTATTACTTCTGTCATAAGAACAAATTTTAAAAAAATTAAAAAAAGAGAAAAATATGAACCACTGGGCTATGGCAAAAAGGGATTGACCTGGTGGAGCATGATTTAATTCCAAATTTGAACGAGTGATGCTGGGTAGTGGGGTAACGAGGTTTTGTGGTGTACTTCTAGCTTCAGGCAACACTATCTCTGGCATTGGTGTCTGGGTTTGCAGATAAAGAATGTTAGTGAAATCCAAATATAAGGTGATGGAGGAAACAAAGACAGAGGAAATGAGACAAGAACTGGAAGAAACTGAAGAGGATCCTGACTTCCTTGACTTCATCATGAGGGACTCTCTGAAATACTTTTATAAAAGGCCTAAGAAAAACCAGTTGCTCTAATGAATTAACTTCTGTGTAAGCTGGAATCCAAGGGAGAAGGCTGGTTTATTTCTAGAACGACATTCCTGAGGATAAGTAGGTAGTGGTGACAGACTCCACAGGGAACAAAGGGACTTTAGTCCAACATATTGGTTTCAACACAGGAGAGGAGTGGAAAGAGTTAGATGACTTCATATATTTAATGCCTTATTCTGTGGCTCAAGGCAGGTACCAAATGCATTTTTCTGTGACCAGAGGATTAAAACTACCCTCTTCCATGGATAATTATTGGGATTCATAAGTTAACTAATTATTTCATTCATTTCATCAGACATAAATCACATTTTTTGCCCTTAGGAATTTATAAAGCAACATTATTATTGACCATTTCTCCCCAAAGTCTCATCTGTCCCATTATTATGTTTTAGGTTAGTATAATGATAAATATAAAGACACTGCCAAACATTCCTTGTAAATAAAGAGAAGCATCCTTAAAAAAATAATGTGAATATTATTTTGTCACTGGCAAAACAAAAAGCAATTTAATTTTTCCAAGGTTGTTGCCTGGACTTTGACTTGGGCAACAAGGATGGAAATGACTTAGTGGCTTCTCTTCAGTGAGGTAAAGTAGTTACTAAAGCACACAGGGCAGTTATAGAACTAAAGAAATGGAATTAAGAAAAGGAGCTCTGGAAGTAGAGAGGATAAAATTACTTAGAGTTCAAATGATAAAATTTTGGAGAAGAGAAAATAAGTGTAAAGGGTAGAAGATTAGAAACTCCTACTATGGGTGATATAGTGGGGAAAATACAGTTGTAAGTTATTAAGAATCTGGAGATAAGAAAAATAGGAGTTTCCTCAGATAGTTAAACTATAAAATCGACACAGAATGGTCAGGTCAATGAAAACCAGTTCCCCTAAGAAGGGAGGATGTCTTATTGACCTGAGCAAGACTTGGCATAGCCTTATTGATGGTATTGGCATATCTAGAGGATGAATGTGTCTACTGGAAGGGGAAAGATCTGGTCAGAAATGAGCACAGAGAATTGCTTTTGCTATTCTGGGTCTTTTATTTTTCCAGATGAATTTCATGATTGCTTTATCTATTTCTACAAGAAATGCCTTTGGGATTTTGATTGGCATTGCATTAAACCCATAGAGAACTTTTGGTAATATCACCATTTTGATGATGTTAGTTTTGCCTATCCATGAACAGGGTATATTTTTCCATCTTCTAAGATCTTCTTCTATTTCTTTCTTTAGGGTTATGTAGTTTTCATTGTATAAATCTTTCGACCTCTTTTGTTAGGTTGATTCCCAAGTATCTTACTTTTTTTGAGGATATTGTGAATGGGGTGGTTGTCCTCATTTCCATTTCAGAAGATTTGTCGATGATGTACAGGAATGCCTTTGATTTGTGCATGTTGATTTTATATCCTGCCACTTTGCTGAATTCATTTATTAGCTCTAGTAGTTTCTTTGTAGAACCTTTTGGGTCTGCTAGGTATAGGATCATGTCATCCACAAATAGTGATAATTTAAGTTCTTCTTTTCCTGTCTTTATGCCTTTAATTTCTTTCGTCTAATTGCTCTGAAATAGGTGGTATAGTGATACCAGACTTCAAACTATACTACAGAGCAATAGTAACAAAAACAGCATGGTACTGGTACCAAAACAAGCGGGTGGACCAATGGTACAGAATAGAGGACACAGAGACCAATCCACAAAATTACAACTATCTTATATTTGACAAAGGTGCTAAAAGCATGCAATGGAGAAAGGATAGCATCTTCAACAAATGGTGCTGGGAAAACTGGAAATCCATATGCAACAAAATGAATCTGAATCCCTTTCTCTCGCCATGCACAAAAGTTAACTCAAAATGGATCAAGGAGCTTGATATCAAAACAGAGACTCTGCGTCTGATAGAAGAAAAAGTTGGCTCTAATCTACATATTGTGGGGTCGGGCTCCAAATTCCTTAATAGGACACCCATAGCATAAGAGATAAAAACAAGAATCAACAAATGGGACTTACTCAAACTAAAAAGTTTTTTCTTAGCAAGAGAAACAATAAGAGAGGTAAATAGGGAGGCTATATCCTGGGAACAAATTTTTACTCCTCACACTTCAGATAGAGCCCTAATATCCAGAGTATACAAAGAACTAAAAAAATTAATCAATAAGGAAACAAATAACCCAATCAACAAATAGGCCAAGGACCTGAACAGACATTTCTCAGAGGAGGACATACAATCAATCAACAAGTACATGAAAAAATGCTCACCATCTCTAGCAGTCAGAAAAATGCAAATTAAAACCACCCTAAGATACCATCTCACTCCAGTAAGAATGGCAGCCAATATGAAGTCAAACAACAAGTGCTGGCGAGGATGTGGGGAAAAGGATACACTTGTACATTGCTGGTGGGGCTGCAAATTGGTGTGGCCAATTTGGAAAGCAGTATGGAGATTCCTCGGAAAGCTGGGAATGGAACCACCATTTGACCCAGCTATTCCCCTTCTCGGACTATTCCCCAAAGACCTTAAAAGAGCATATTATAGGGATACAGCTACATCGATGTTCATAGCAGCACAATTCACAATAGCTAGACTGTGGAACCAACCTAGATGCCCTTCAATAGATGAATGGATAAAAAAAATGTGGCATTTATACACAATGGAGTATTACTCAGCACTAAAAAAATGACAAAATCATGGCATTTGCAGGGAAATGGATGGCACTAGAGCAGATTATGCTAAGTGAAGCTAGCCAATCCCTAAAAAACAAATGCCCAATGTCTTCTTTGATATAAGGAGGGCAACTAAGAACGGAGCAGGGAGGAAGAGCATGAGAAGAAGATTACCATTAAACAGGGACGAGAGGTGGGAAGGAAAGGGAGAGAGAAGGGAAATTGCATGGAGATGGAAGGAGACCCTCATTGTTATACAAAATTACATATAAGAGGAAGTGAGGGGAAAGGAAAAAAACAGAGAAATGAATTACAGTAGATGGGGTAGAGAGAGAAGATGGGAGGGGAGGGGTGGGGAGGGGGGGATAGCAGAGGATAGGAAGGGCAGCAGAATACAACATACACTAGTATGGCAGTATGTAAAAACGTGGATGTGTAACCGATGTGATTCTGCAATCTGTATACGGGGTAAAAATGGGAGTTCATAATCCACTTGAATCAAATGTAAGAAATATGATATGTCAAGAGCTTTATAATGTTTTGAACAACTAATAATAATAATAATAAAAAAATAAAGAAATGAGCACAGAGAAGAGGAGAAGCAGGCCCCTTCAAGTGTGGCTCAGAGAAGATCTACAGGCTCAGGAATGTGTCCCAATGGCAAGGATTGTGTGTTACCTCTGCTCTTCTTGGTGATTATTGAGGTCATGGTTCTTTTCTCCAAAATATCCTGACTTGGGCCAGAATATTAGTCTTGAGCTTGGGAAGGAGAGTGCATCTCTGAGAGGGTGCTGACAAAGTCAACTTTATAAAGAACCCATCCAGAATACAGCCCCTGAATGAAGGGAAATGCTGTATTTCTCAGATGAGCCAGGCAATTAGACACCCACCAACATTCCTGAGGTTCTTTCTAACTTCTTAGCCTATACATTATTGGAAGACTCACAGAGTAGAGATTCTTCCTTTGGAAAAATTCTCACATAATTTCCATAGAAGTGCTGGACTTCAGGTTTTGCAGTCTTGAAGGGAGTAAGTATCTTTCTGGGACAGGCTCACATTATCCATACTAATTTGCACTAAAGACTAATGTGTGAACCAGGAAACTTTAGAGGAAATTTCTTTTCCATTTTCTTTGTCACTGGTCAGGCTCAATTTTCTTGTACCTAGGTTACAGCAGTAGATCCTGAGCTGTCTTAGCAAATTCCCTCTTTTCCTCTCTAATACTTAGATCTGATTTCTGGCCCAGTTTTTCTGAAACATGCTTTCTCAGATCTCTCCTTTTCTATAGAGCACATATTCATTATTGCTGTCACTTACTCATCCTGGACCATCTGGTACAACTCATTATTCCTCAATTACCCTTCCCTTCATTTGTGATGACCTAGGCAGATCTTGATTTCCCATCATACTTCAAGATCAAGTTCAAATGCCACCTTCTTCATGTTGTCTGTCTTGATTTAACCTCCATGGACATATTCCCACAGCTTTTGGTTTACATTCACATATACATGGTTCACATTACATTCTACCTTTGTACTATTTTTATATCAGAACACATATGATCTTTCTCATTTAAACTCTTCAAGTATAGGAATTATTTCTTTTTGTTTGCATTCTCCCTCTCCCCCAACTCAGTGCCTTACACAGAGTTAAAGCTTAGCAAGCATCCATTGAATCAAACAATTGGTCTTATTACTCTTTCCTGTAACTCTTCTGCTTTAGCTAAGTTAGTCTCCTTGTCACATGACTTCCTTCCTTCCTTAGTGCTTTTATAACTCTGTCAATCCATGGCCTGCACCTCCTCCAGCATTCAAGTCAGCACTGACTTTGTCCAGAAGTTATGCTTAAATATATCCTCCGTTATCTGAATTTAATTAGCACCCCTGGGTATCTGTGGGCTTCATTTGGGCAATATCAATGACACTTATTAATTATTTCTTAAGGGCTTCCCCCCCCCTTTTCCTGAGTTTATGAAAGGCAGTGGGATTTAGTGGAAACACCAGGTTTAATTGTACCTTAAAAGTTGTTAGCTATGTGGTTTTGGGCAAAGTAGGGATAATAAAACCCATTTCCTACTTATCATGAGGCATTAAAATATGAGAGGCATCTAAGAATGGCATGCAATAGGTCCAACAAATATAATTTTCTTCCTTCTCTCTCATCAACAAAATTATTAGCTAGCTCTTATATAATAAGAATACATTTTCCTTTTTTTTTAAATACCACCTGCACCCTATTCTATACCCTGTTCTCCTTTGGCCTCTTCTCATTCCCTGACAACTACCAAAACATAAGAACACCAACCACAGGGCTGGGGATGTAGCTCAGTGTTAGAGCTCTTGCCAGAATGCAAGGCTCTTGGTTCAATCCCAAGTTCTGCAAGAACAAACAAACAAAACAAAATCCAAGACCAACCCCTATTGCAGTATTCCTCACATGAACAACTATATGTGCTAACCTTGGGGGTCAGAGAGGAGACGTCTCCTACGTTGGCTGGAGAGTACACACTGTGTGCCTAATGAGATGAGCCCCTCTAATGGCATGAAACGCAGGGTTTCTAGAAAGAAGCTGTGGCCATGTCTGGATGGCTGTGCCAAATGAAGAAAGCCTGGGTCACTGTTGCTGTAGACTGTGTTTTGGACTTACCCTGCCTCCCTGTGGCCACAGCAGTGACATCTTTCACTGAGCTCTTTTAAAGCTCTTATGGAAGGATCACACCATAATGGGAAAAATTTAGAAAGTCTAAATGATTGAAAGCCAGGTAATACCTAAAGCAGACCCTCTCAGAAGGAACCCCCCAAATAGGGTTACATAATTGGAGTGTGTTTAAAATAGGATTCTCTGTATGTGTATACAATGGCCATATTTGTTTCTTGACATGAAATCTCAAATAGAGACCCAGGAAAATGAAGCTCCTGTCCATTTTCTCCAGTCCCACAAAGGTCCTAATCTAGACACCAGACATGGTCCTTTCCAAATGACCCTAATGTGGCTTGTTTTTTGGTATCATGGATGGGCTTTATAGGTTTTGGGAACCATCTAAAATTGTATGTAATTTCAAGTATTTTGAATGGGCAGGGGAAGGAAATAGATTTTAACTTTTATTAAATTCTCAAAAGAATTTTGAGGCTGGGTCTGTATCTCACTGGAAGAGTGCTTGCCTAGGTTCAATCCTGATTTGATCCTCAGCACCACATAAAAATAAGTAATTAAAAAACCATTCTGTCCATCTAGAAAAATAAATTCTAAAAGGAGCTCTGTGTCCCCTTAAAATATCAAGGACCACTACAGAGACTATGGAGTCATTGGCTCTTGTCCTGCCAGGGTCAGTTTATAATCAGCAGTGGCTATTCTCTGAACACAGAAATAGCTACAGGATGTTAACTAGGATAAGTAATCATAGCAGGTGAAGCTTGCTCAAGAGAATAGCTATGCAGAGCCATTCAACCACAGTCCTTAAATCAACATAGCATGAGGATAATCTCCTACAGTTCACAATATTATGTCACTCTAGCTTGTCTTTCTGAGCATACTTGCCTCATTTGTGAAGTGGTGCTTGGATCCTGGCAAAAAGGAGAAGCCCATGAAAGGAGGTAACAGGCAGTGGTGGTTATGACCTTGTGGACTCAGTGCAAATTAGTGACTGCAGGAATGAAACAAGTGGTGACCTTCCTGGGACTCTAATCAACAAAAGGGTTATATCCCTATAACTGTAATGAATAGAGAAAATTTATACTGCTGAGAATTCAATTCTTCTCAGGAAGAATATTGTTGTTAATTCACTTATTCATTAATTCTTTTTTTTTTAATTTTTTAATATTTATTTTTTAGTTCTTGGCGGACACAACATCTTTGTTTGTATGTGGTGCTGAGGATCGAACCCGGGCCGCACGCATGCCAGGCGAGCGCGCTACCGCTTGAGCCACATCCCCAGCCCATCATTAATTCTTTTATTTGTTTAATTTGTTATTCAAGCAGTGCTTGAATTGGTGCCTATATGAGCCAGGAACTGATTGGTACCATCAAGAAAAGAGATAATTTACCTGCTTTTATGGTTTATACTCTAAAGGGAGAAGACAATAAACAAACAAAACAATACAAATGCAAATAATGTTAGTAAACATAAAGAAAAATAAAGCAGGAAGGGTGTGTGTGTGTAGCTTAGCTGGCCAGGGGAATATTCTTTAAAAACTGTTAGTTGAACAGAAATTTGAATGAAGTGGAATGAATCATGTAAACATTTGTGGGAAGATTGTTCCTTCTGGAGTGGGGGTGGAGAAGGAAATTCAAAGGTCTTGGGAATGAACTTGGTGTGTTGGAGAATAGCCAGAAAGCTAAAGCACAGCAAGAAAGAAAATGAAGATTGGCTGTTAAGCTTTGGCAGAGAGAGACCCCCAAAGGAGCTTGCTCATGTAGTAACAGGTCAGTATACTTGCTTTGATGAAGGCAGAGTCCCCTTACTGCAAGGCTTGGTTTTGCTTAGAAAGATTGGGTCAGAACTGATTCAGTGCTTCTTTTCTTCTTTTCTTTGCAGCTCTTCACTCCTTAACAATTGTTGAGTTAGTATTTTAAAAGTACTTATTTGAGGGTGTGCCACATTGTCAGCTTATGTGGGAATCCCACACATCTCTGCCCAGCTCCCTTCCACTATGCTTCCCTGTGGTATGGTGGTGGAGGGCACCGGGGAGAGGGGAAAGGAGTCTGGGAGTTTCATGGCAGAGCTCAAACACAGCCTCCTCTGCCTAGTGGGCATGTCCCTTTTCTAGGCCTGGTTAGCCACCCAGGAGTTCTACCATTAGATTGTTTACCAAAATATCCCTTATCAAGCTAGTTCAGCCCAAGGTGGACTAAAAAAATTTTTTCCCCCACAGGTAATCAAAGAATGAAACACTAATAGTTCACAATGGATGATTTATATTGTTACTGACAAACAAGGGCACTGTGGGCCCTATCTCTGTCCATCTAGGCTGCTGTAATAAAACATAATAGGATATACATCTTATAAACAACAGATATTTATTTTTTAGTTTTGGAAGCTGGGAGATCCAAGATCAAGATACAATATCCAAGATCAAGGTACTAGCTGATTCAGTGTCTGATGAGGGGCCAATTGCTTGGTTGCTAGATGGCTATATTCCTCCCCTCCATCATGAAAGGATGCAAACAAATTTCCTTGGGAATCTTTTATAAGGGTGCTAATCCTATTCATGAAGGCACCACACTCTTTCATGACTTAATCATCTCCTAATCCCATCACATTGGTGATTAGGGTTTAATATAATGAGAAGACACATTTAGACCTATGACAGGTACCCATAGGTCTGAGACAGGTCTCAATCTAATTTCAAACTTACTATTTCAGCCCTTTGTAATCAGTGAATTAGGAAAGAAAAAGTTTTCAGGGAAATTATTTTGCGAGGAGAGTAGCTTTTTTTGAATCTCTTTTTCTTTATCTGTGTGTTCTAAGGGAACACAAGTGCCAACTGCCCCTTGGAAGAAGCTGTACTACATCCTCACACTTCTAGGGACCTGCAATTATTTCCTGAAAGCCAATTCTGCTTTGGGTTCCATGGCTCATTCTTCCTTGGCTAGCCCAAACAGGAGATCCTTCAGGTGTAGGAAAGAAGAACATTGGTTTGAGAACAGTGTGTTCTGTACTATATCTGGTACCTGTGGGTACCAGATATAGCACCTTATCCACTTCTGTACCCCCAGCAATGTTGTTGTCTGGCATACAACAGGAGCTCAATAAATGCTGCACTGAACAGAAGAAAATATAAAATTGTAAAAGCAGCCTGCTGCTTACTTTCTCCATGACTTCAGGCCAGTCACTTCATTTCTCTAAGATCAATTTCTGCATCTATAAAGTGAGAATGATAATGATACCTAGCCTAAGGGTTCATTTCAATATAAAATAAAGACACTTGACACCTGAAAGCACTTAGTAGACTTTAAAGCATCATACAACTATAACCAAGGAAAGATTATAAAGTTGCCTCCCAGCTGCCTACACAGATGTAAGCCTTTTAGATACTAAAAGCCATGCCATTTTCTTTTATTTCTTTTATTTCTGAAAATATTATTTTTAATAAGGTATGTGATTCAAGTTGTAAGAAAATATCTTTAAATCTATAGAAATTAATGCTCTATTTTTATTTTATTGAAAAAATTGTCAATATGCAAGACAGGTTGATCACTAGTGATTGAGACAGGCCAAAGTCTAAAGTATTATTTGACCTGAGAAGCATTAGACTTAGAAGGTATTATTGTTATTATTATTATTATTAGTAGTAGTAGTAGTAGTACTGGGGATTGAACTCAGGGGCACTCGACCACTGAGCAATATTCCCAGCCCTTTTTTGAATTTTATTTGGAGACAGGTTCTCAATGAGTTGCTTAGTGCCTCACCTTGCTGAGGCTGGCTTTAAACTCCTGATCCTCCTGCCTCACCCTCCTGAGCCTCACGAGCCACCAAGCCTGGACTTAGAAGTTATTGTAAAAGTCTTTTTTCCTGCAAAAGTTAAAATCCATATCATGTAACCCAAAGTGTTTAATATATACTTCATGAAAAATTGAAAAGGTGATTGGGAAGAAGTGTTTTCATAGGGACTGTGATGGGAGAGGAGAGCAGGGATGGGTTATCCAGAAGATTAAATGAAGAAGGAAGTGGGGCTAGAAGGCATTAAATCTGTTGGCATGGCCCAGAGGATAATACCAACGAGTTTTGCCTCCTTCAGCCTAAGGAGCTGAGAGAAAGATCTATGCTGAGGGGAAAACAGAAGAGGAACCATTGAAAGAAAAGACTGGGAAGCTAGGCAGAGTAAAGGAAAGCTAAAAAAGACACTGCAACCAAAGAGTCCTAAAACATATTCTTTAAAAAAATAAATTAGATAGACTATATAATAATTTTGTGGCCTTGCATGCATGTGTGTATTAATTTTTGTATTGATGGATTTGTATCTTTAAGGTATTCCTAAAAGAGGGACTGATGACTCAGAAACATCTGTAATTTTATTAGCTAGTACCAAATTCTCCTCCAAAAGGGTCATACCACCATGCATTTTACCAGCAATGTATGGAAGTGTTGCTTCACCAACAGAATGTGTTGTGATATTTTTTACCTCTTGTCATCTAATAGTTGGGAAATGATATTTTGGTGTAGTCCTAATTTTCATTAATTATTAGTGAAGCTGATCATATTTTCATTTGTTTAAGGATCCTTTAAAAATCTGTTTTTGAATTTTCTGTTCACACTTTTGTTCATTTTGGTTTTTGTCTTTTTTCTTCTCAATTTCTAAGTGTTCTTTGTTTTTTTTTTAAAGAGAGAGTGATAGAGGAGAGAGAGAGAGAGAGAGAGAGAGAATTTTTAACATTTATTTTTTAGTTCTCGGCGGACACAACATCTTTGTTGGTATGTGGTGCTGAGGATCGAACCCGGGCTGCACGCATGCCAGGCGAGCGCGCTACCGCTTGAGCCACATCCCCAGCCCCTCTAAGTGTTCTCTGTATGTTAGAGATACTAGTCTTTCCCTATTTCCCCTTAATATAAATCACAAATACTTTCTCCTAGATTTTCAGATGTCTTTTGACATGGTGTTTCATGTCAAAGATTCTTTATTTTTATGTAGTTCAGTTTTTATATAGTTAAATAAATCTTTTCTTTATTGTGGATTTTGAGTCATGGTTAGAAAATCTTTTCTTATGCTGAGAATTCACCAATGTTTTCTTTCAGTATTTTAAAATATCATTCTTTACATTTAGGTCTGTTTCATTTGGGATCTTTTCTAAAGGACTGACCCGTTGTCCCAGCAACATTTTTTGAACAAGTTTATCTTTTCCCTAGTGGGAAAAGGAAATATAGACTTGCGATATCACCTTTATCTTATATTTATATCTATATTTGAATCTCTTTCTGGACACTGAATATGTAAATAGCTGTGCCCCAATTAATTCTTGCACTGCACTAACTGGTGATTTAGTGTTAGGTATATGATGGGACTAATTCAGACAGAAAAATGGCCAGATTGTCCCCAGTTTGGGTGGCAGCAATACACGTCATTTGTCTAGTAAAACAGATGTGTCTATGCATGTTGGGGCATGAGGGGAGAAGAGAGTTGGGATTTAATCAAAGAAAATTTAAGTCATTGTCTCTTAGAGGAAAAAATGAAGGAGAACTTGAATTTTATTGAACTGAATAGAAGGTAGAAAAGGAGGTAAAAAGAAAGAAAAAACTGATCATAGGTGAATAAAAGATTTCCTGTCTGGTTAGGTTCCAGTTCATAACAAATTAATCTTTTGGAAAATTATGGCTATGAATTCTGGGAAATATTTTTAAAACCAACTATATAAGGACTCTGAGACAGAAAAAAAGGTGGAGAGATTTTGGAGAGGAGTTTGACCAGTGAGGAATGAGATCCTCTTTTTTTTTTTTTTTTTGCATTTTTGCCTTGAGGATGGCTGCAGTTACAGCAGTGTAAGAGGTAAACATTTGATAGAAAAGCCTCTATCACTGGCTTTGCCAGGGAAAGGATACAGGGTTAGGAGGGCCTTCAGAGAGTAAGGGAAAAAATCCACAAAAGGAGAGTACCAGAGCCACAATGCCCTAAATTATGCATTTAAACTCAGTCCAGGCACCTAGCTATTACAAGTGTATGGGGCAAACTGAAAGCAGCTTATGGTTCAGGCTTTAAGAATGAGGCCAATGACTGCAGGCACAATAGGTTGTAGTCTGAGTCTAGTGAAGTTAATTGTCTAAAAATGAAATGAAATGAACATTTTTCAGAGCAATGTAATAGAATCCAGAGTCTGTATAACATAAATTCACAAAATACAATCCACATGTTATTGACAGAGAAAGAGAACTATCACCAGTCTCAAAGAAAAACACAAATCAACAAATGCAAATCTCAACATGATAAAGATGTTTGATTCAGCAAATAAAAATTTTAAACATAATTAGAATTATGCTCAACAAGAAATGGAAAATATGTTCATAAAGCATGAAGAGATGATAATACACCACTAAAATGTGGGAATAAAAAAAGGATGAAGATATGAAAAATATCAATAAATAGAAAGTATTAACTAAAAAATACAGTATCTAAACTGCAACAACAACAACAACAAATCACCTCAAGGGCTTAAAAGCAGAATGATAATGAAAGAGTCAGTGACTTAGATCAATAGAGATCCATTCAAAGAAGAGAGAAAAAAGTTTGGACAGCCAGCACTGTGGCGCATGCCTATAATCCCAATGGCTTGGGAGGCAGAGGCATGAGGATCACTAGTTCAAAGCCAGCCTCAGCAATTTAGTGAGGTGCTAAGCAACTCAGTGAGACGCTGTCTCTAATAAAATACAAAATAGGGCTAGGGATGTGGCTCAGTGGTTGATTGCTCCTAAATTCAATCCCTGGTACCCTCCCACCCCCTAAAAAATTTTGGACAAAGCAAACAAACAATAGCCACAGAGTCTTAGGTTGTGTGAACTATTTTAACATGTGGGTAATTGAGTCCCAGAAGAAGAGAAAGGATGAGGCTTTAGAAAAAGTATTTGAAGGAATAATAGAAAATTTCCAAACTTGATTAAGGATATAAGTTAAAGATTCAAGAGGCTCAGTGAATTCCAAATAAGACAAATTAGAAGTAATCCATGCTTAGTCACACCATTATCCAACTGCTGAAAAGCAAATATAAAGAGAAACTTCTTGAAGGTAGCCATAAAAGGGATTTTTACATACAGAGAAAAATGATTTAAGGACCATAGGAGACAAGAAGTCAATGTAACATCTTAAAAGTAATGAAAGAAAGAAATAAACACCCTGTCAATCCATAATTCTATATATAAGAAAAATATCTTTCAAGAATGAAGGTGAAATAGACACTTTCAGATAAATAACTAAGAGAATCTGTCACCACCAGAAAGATGCTATAATAGCTGGGCTCTTTAGGCTGAAGGAAATCATAGCTAAGGGAAACTTGAATCTTTAAAAATGAACGAGGAGCACTGGAAATGGAAACTATGTAGGTAAATATAAGAGACTACTTCTTTCTTAATTTCTTTAAAATTCATATGTTTGTATAAAGCAAAACTTAAAATACTGTCTTGTGGGGTTTATAACAGATGTAATACATGTGATGACTATAGCATAAAAGTCAGTGTATGTGTATGGAGGCTGGTAAACTTACATAATTCAAGCTTTCTATATTTTGCATGAAATGGTACATTAATTCTAAGTAGGCTGTGAAAAAATTAAAAATTATTTAATCCCTAAGAAGTTTCTATATTTTATGTTAAGTGATCTGTATTAACTTTAAGTAGACTGTGAAAAGTTAAGAATATACAATGTAATTAAAAATAATGCAAAGATTAATAACTAAATGACAGTAAAGAAATTAAAACAATTCTAATACTGCCTCCTCCCCCAAAAAAGCAGGAAATCAGGGGGAAAAATGATGAACAACAAAAAATCAGAACAAAAAATAGAATAGTAGGCCTAAATCCAGCCAAACTTAAGGTAAATGTTAGTGGACTTTACATTACAAATAAACCTCATAGGTTATCAGAATGGATAAAAAGCAAGTTCCAATTAAATGCTGTCTTCAAGAGACACACTTTAAGTATAAAAACACAAATGGGTTGAAAGTGAATGAATGGGAAAAGATGAACCATAAAGTTAGATATAAGAGAAATTAAAACAGGTCAGCATAAAGATTTATGTAGGGATACTCACAGAAGCTTTATTAACAATATTTAAAAATGGGAAACCACCAAAATGTCTATTAACAGGTAAATGGTTAAACAAAATGTGATATATTCATGCAATATTCTACTATTCAACAATAAAAAGAAACTAATACTGATCTACTACTCAACAATAGAAAGAAACTAATACTGATATAAACAACATGGGTGAACCTCAAAATCTGAATTGAAAAATTTCAGACATAAAAGATGTATATATGATTCCACTCATATAAAAAGCAAACTAATGTACAGATGAGAAGTAGATCAGGAGGGGAGGGTATATGGGGGCAGGATGGTAAAATGTGATGGACATTATTATCCTATGTTCATGTATGACTGCACATATGGTGCGACACTACATTGTGTACAATCAGAGAAATGAAAAGTTGTGTGCAATTGTGTACAATGAATCAAAATGCATTCTGCTGTCATGTATACCTAATTAAAATAAATAAATTAAAATAAAAAAGAAGTAGATAAGTGGTCCATGCTGGGGATAGATAGGGGGTATAGAGGGGCAAAATAAGTCTTTTGGGGATGATGAAAATGTTTTGTATCTTAATTGTGGTGATGAATTATGGGCATATACAACTATCAAAACTGTATGTTGAGTGGACACATAATAGTGTATATACAATAGTGGTTTTACCTTAGGCTGAATGCCACAGGGAAATGATTTAAAAACAGCTATTCAAGACAAACTCAAGGAACAACTCTATTTTCTGGTCTGTTTTCTAAGACACTGGAAGGGGAAAACTATCTGGAGTCTGACAACTGCACTGAAGTACAGAAGGTACTTCCACCAACCCCCAATTCCTTCTGGAATCTTTTAAGATGCAATGAATCTTTATCTTCTTTGTTTGGGTTGTTAACATGTGGTGTTTCCTGAGAACACATATGGATAAAATACCTTTCGAAAGGAGCTTGACATCGATCCCTGACAAACTCTAGGAGGAAATATTAAACAGATGGTTTGTGAGCACTTAGAAAGGGAACCTGATATCCTTGTGTACATGGCTGAGAAATGTAGGCTAGTTGACAGCATCATTAGGTTGATTTGTAACTGGTTGAAAGACTTACATAGACATCAAGTGCAGACTGTTGTTAACCTGGACAGATGCCCTCTGGATGCCAAAGTGTATTGATCACAGTGGCCTTTTTAGTTTTGTCATATTTATTACTTAGCCAGTCTTTAGAATCTATTATAAAATTTTTATTATATGCAAATGAAGACATGCAATATATTTATAAGCTATGAAATATAATAAAATGAACACTTGTGAATTCTTTTGTTCAGTTTTAGATGTAGAATATCATTAATACCACTGAGATATCTGTATGTTTTTCCTGGATCTCCTACAGAGGAAACCTTGGCACACTGAATTTTATTTTTATCATTTCTTTCCTTTTTATTTTTTTGTCATCCAAGGGATTGAACCAAAGATACTCTATCACTGAGTTACATCCTCAGCCCTTTTTATTTTGAGATAACGTCTTGCTAAATTGCTCAGGGGACCTTGAATTTGCAATTCCCTGCCTTAGGTTCCCAAGTAGCTGGGTTTGCAGGTATATGCCACCATGCCTGGCTCATTCGTTTTCTTTTAAAAATAGTTGTAGTACTTTAAATAACATTTTATTTTTTAGTTTTGCTTGAGTTTTATAGAGAAGCATCATTT
Organism: Spermophilus citellus; assembly: GCF_964194105.1. Taxonomy (NCBI): domain Eukaryota; kingdom Metazoa; phylum Chordata; class Mammalia; order Rodentia; family Sciuridae; genus Spermophilus; species Spermophilus citellus. The sequence goes on along the minus strand of NC_138193.1, from coordinate 51,914,239 downwards.
TGTCTATTCCTTTGTTTATCTAATTTTTTTCTCAATGGTGAAAAGATTCATCCACATTGTTAAAGGTAGCTATGCTTCATTTTCATTACTGTATAGTATCCCTCTTTGTGAATATGCCTCATAATATTTATTTCCAATATCAACACTTTATTGCTCATATAAGTTTAAAATGTAATTATTTGTCTTGTAAATTTCTTCATGATGGCTTTTGATGAACAGAAAATTTTAATTGGATGCTTATCAATCTTTTATATAATGGTTAACAAACTTTGTTTCTCATTTAGGAAATCTTTCTTCCTCCTCCCCACCCCAGTCATAAAAACTTTTGATATATAATTTCTTCTAAAAGTTTTAAGTATTACCTTTCATATTCAGGTCTTTAATTTATCTTAAATATATTATTATGAATGGTGTGAGGTAGGGATATAATTTCATTTTTTCCCCATATAGAAAACTGACAGTTTGAGTATGACTTAATGATTACATTTATCCTTTCCCACTGTTTTGACATGACAGATAAGCCACATATCAAATTTTTATGTGATTTTCTGTTTCTGGGCTCTCTAATATGTTCTAGACTAGCTAATTTGTCAATATGATACTATCTTAATTAGAATAGTTTTATAAACCATCTTAATAGTTGCCAAGGCAAACTCATAGCTTTATTATATATCTTAACTTCATTTATGTGTGAGGGTATTCAAGATTATATGTGTATACAACCTCATACATAAGATTTCATATATATTACTCATATATGTGCATACATGTATACACACAACATAGAAACAATTTGTCAAGTTTCATTAAAAACTCTGAGAGAATAATTTTAATTAGAATTGCATTGATAGGTCATTTTGGGGAGAACTGAAACCTAATGATATTCAATGTTCTATTCATTAATATGTTCCCTTTAATTATATCTTTTTTTTTTGGTGGTACAGGGGATTGAACCCAGCCAGGGCCTTGTGCATACGAGGCAGGTACTCTACCAACTGAACTATATCCCCAGCCCCTTAATTATATCTTAAGTTATATTATAATGAAGTTTTAAATATTCCCAGTAACTATTCTATAAATCTTTTTGTTAAAATTTATTTCTAAGAGGTTGGGGTTGTAACTCAGTTAATAGTATTTGCCTGGGATGTGCAAGGCCCTGAGATTGATCTACAGTATCACAAAAGCAAACAACCACCCCCCCAAACAAAACAAAACTTAGAAAATGATTTAGTTCTAAGTACCTTACATTTTATTATTTGCAAAGTTATTTCTTAAAAATTTAATGTTCAAGAGCTTTTTTCCAGTTATAGAAATGCTGTTTTTTCCCTATTTTTTTTGGTGCATTATAGTTGTATATAATGGTGGAATTTGTTGTTACATATTAGTGCATGTACACAATATGACAATATAATTTGGCTAATATCCCTCTCCAGCACTTTCACCTTCTCCCTCCCTCCCACAACCTAGTCCCTTTCCTCTATTCTATTGATCTCCCTTTGCTTTTCATGTGATTGCCCTGGACCTTTCTTTTCCTTTTTACACTCTAGTTTCCACAAATGATAGAAAATACATGTTGGCCTTCTGAGTCTGGCTTATATCACTTTATGTAATGGTCTCAAGTTCTTTCCATTTTCCTGCAAATGACATAATTTCATTTTTATTTATGGCTGAATAAATTTTACATATATAAAATATATATATATATATAGATCACTTTTCTTTGTCCATTCTACTGTTGATGGTCACATTCTTTTAGTTTCTGCCTATCTTGGAAGGTTTTTACTTTCTTTCTTTCTTTTTTCTAATACTGAGGATTGAACTCAGGGGCACTCAACCACTGAGTCACATCCTCAGCCCTATTTTATATTTTATTTAGAGACAGAGTCTCACTGAGTTGATTAGTGCCTCTCTGTTGATGAGGCTGGCTTTGAACTGGCAATCCTGCATCAGCCTCCTGAGCCACTGGGATCAAAGGGGTGCACCATCAAGCCTGGTGGTTTTTACTTTCTTTTTAACTTTGAAGGATAGTTTTGCTGGATATACAATCTTGGTTCGTTATTTTCATTTGGGACTTGGAACACATCCTTTCAAATACTCCTGGCTTTTAGAGTTCATGCTGAGAAACTGGAAGTAATTCTGACTGACTTGCCTCTAAATGTGACCTGACGTCTTTCTCTTGAGTCTTTAAAAATTCTATTTTTTTTTCAAATGCAGAAGTACTCCTTTTATTAAGAATCTATTTGGGAGAAACTTAAGTGCTAGACAACAAAGGGAAATTCTGTAGACCTCTGAACATTACTTTTTATCTCTAATGTTCTAGTAATCAGAAGACCAAAGTTAAAATTATGTTTTCTTGATGACTCACTTGCTTCCTTTAGAAGGATACTTGCATATCTATACTTGCATATCTCTATTAATGGAATAAAAATCTTTCTACTTCTAAATCACATATATGGGGACAACAAACAAAAATATGTAAGCTGTGTATGATGCCAATCAGTGAGAAAATAAGCAGAAAACTTTCAGACACAATTACCAAAGTAGATGAAACAAACTTCAGTTGTACCCTAGCTCTGTCCTTAGAGGTTCTCAGAACTAACAAGTTTAAAACAAATGGATCTTTCAGTAGCGTGTTTAACAGAAAAACATGCTTATTTCAAGTTCTATCCATCATATTAAACTCTCAACATACCTAATCTTTCAGTTTTAAATAGTAAAGGGTCCTCAATTACTTAATTTTTTGGGGGGCGTACTGGGGATTGAACTCAGGGGCACTTGACCACTGAGCCATGTCCCAAGCCCTATTTGTATTTTTATTTAGAGACAGGGTCTCACTGAGTTGCTTAGTGCCCCACTTTTACTGAAGTTGGCTTTGAACTTGCAATCCTCTTGTCTCAGCCTCCCAAGTCACTGGGATTACAGGCATGCACTACTGTGTTTGGCTAATTACTTAATTTCTTAAAAGAGCTTAGTCCACAGTTATTTCTGAAATTCCATCAGCTACTTGTGAATCAACTATTCCAGACACTGTTGTGCTGGCTTAAGCAGGAAGTAAGGGGACAAGTGAATAAGAAATAATGAAATATTTTCATCCGACTGTTTGTTCATGGCTTTGATCTGAACACTGCACTCCTAGGTTTTTGCTAGCTGGCTGAACAATGGTGCTTCAAACTGCTCAAAGGCAGGATCAATTTGAAGCAGCTCTTCCAGGCCAGTGCATCTGATGGCAAAGGCAGTGTCCCTGTTGATGGTGGACACTTCCTTGGGGTCAAACAACAAAGAGGAAACTTCATCTCTAGATAAGAAACTAGGATCACTCTGAGGGAGGGCGAGTTGTTGGAGCTGCTGGGCTAAGGACATCATCATAAAATTCTATTCTTGATCTGCTTGTTAGATATTTTAATTATAATGTGTTGTAGAGAAGTTTTTTTTTTAATCTTTTCTATTTGGGGTTCTGAATGCCTCCTGTATCTGGATGTCCATCTTATTCTTGGGGTTTGGAAAATTTTCTGCTATTATTTCCCTGAAGAGGCTATCCATTCCATTGGCTTGCATCTTGCAACCCTCCTCAATTCCAATGATTCTTAAATTTGGTTTCTTAATGTTGTCCCAGAGTTTCTGTATATTCTAATCATGGTTACTTATTCTCTTTTCTTTAGTACTCTCTGAGTGTTGAAGGCTGGCCATTGTCTTCAACTCTGAGATTCTGTCTCCAGTTTGATCTATTCTATTAGAGAGACTTTCAGATGAATATTTCATTTGATTTATTGTGTTTTTCATTTCCATGATTTCTGTTTGGTTCTTTTTCAATATCTCTATCTCCTTATTGAATTTTTTATTCATTTCTTGTACTGACTTCCTTAATTCATTCCATTGTTTTTCTGTGTTCTTTTGGAATTCATTGATCATTTTTATAAATCATTTTTTTGAATTCTTTATCTGGTATTTTGTCTTCTTCAACACCTTTGAGGTCAGTTGCTAGTGAATTATGAACTTTAGGAGGTGTTGTGTTACCTTGTTTTTTCATATTTCATGTCTTCCTGTGTTGACTTTTATGCATCTGTTGGGATGGATTTCTCTTCCACTCTTATATATGAGCCTTTTTAGGGCACAGACTTCTTTTGTCAAAGTATGCTAGAGTGGTCTAGATTGAAACCTCCTTACAGATGTGATATCCACAGGCTTTGATTAATCCTGTGGGGTTTTTTTTTTGTGTGTGTGTGTGTGGATCAGGGATTGAACTCAGGACCACTGAGCCATATCCCAAGCCCTGTTTTGTATTTTACTTAGGGTCTCTCTTAGTTGCTTAGTACCTCACTTTTGCTGCTTTGAACTTGTAATCCTCCTGCCTCAACTTTCAGAGCTGCTGGGATTACAGGTGTGTGCCACTGAGCCTGGCTAATTCTCTCTTTTTGATGTAGTAGTGGATGTCCATGAGTAGGATCTGAGGGCCTATACCTAGACATTTCTACTTGGGGCCTGGTCATTGGCTTGGATTTTTGTCACTTCCTTTCTTTGTATTAAAGTATAACTGAAGTTTGAATGTCATTAATTTGTGTGTAGAGCAAACTGTGCAGTCTTTTGTCTGAGTTTAGTTCAGCAGTAAAGTTTCTACTCTGTGAACTTGTAGTGTCCTTGTAGGTTCCCAATACCTCACAGGATAGGGGAAACAAATGATAGTAACAAACAATATGCAACATTAAAATAAATACCTGGCTCCTACTATGACATCTACAACATTAATAATAAACAAACAAAAAACTAGGAATGGTGAGGTCAGCAATTGTTAACAGCAAAACCAATAATAACCATGAACTAGATCTGGCTTTAAAGCAAATGGTAGGCATCAACTATGTCATTCACAGCAGTAGTAATTGCAGCACCATGAATGGTGGAGGCAAGAGTTATATAAATGGATTAGTTTTGAAAGATGGTAAAAATACAGTTAAGAGAAAGGAAAATGTGATAGAAAGGTAGAAGAAAGTAGTTTATAAGCCAGGCATAGTGGCGCACGCCTGTAATCCCAATGACTAGGGAGGCTGAAGCAGGAGAATTCCAAGTTCAAGGCCAGCATCAGCAACTTAGCAAGACCTGAAGCCACTTAGCAAGACTGTCTCAAATAAGAATAAAAAGGGATGTGATCTGGGTGCTGTGGCACACGCCTGTAATCCCAGTGGTTTGAGAGGCTGAAGCCCTGTGCAACTTAGTGATACACTGTCTCAAAATAAAAAATAAAACCTGCTGGGGATGTGGCTCAGTGTTAAGTGCCTCTGAGTTCAATCCTTAGTACAAAAAAAAAAAAAAGTCTAGGGATGTAGCTCAGAGGTTTACTCTTAAATTAAATCCACAATACCAATTAAAAAGAAAAAGAAAAAAAAAGAATGTGAGTTTACAATGTTTAAAAGGTGAACAGAGAGAATGCAGAAGAGATGTAGCAAGTGATGGTTATAATGAAGGAGGAGAAAGAATAGGAAAAAATAAAGTAAAAAGAGAGAGGAAGAAAGAAGAGAATTTGACTGTTAGCAAGAGAAAGGAAAAAAGAGAAGCAAAAACCAAACCAAACCAAAATAAAGCAAACTAAAAACTCTAACCTTCAAAAGAAAAAGGAAAATAACTACATTTAAAAAATACTCAAAATGAGAAAAAAACACAAATATGTGTGTGTGTGTGTGTGTGTTATGTGTGTGTGTATATATATATATCCATGAACCAATCAGCACAGCAAGAATACCAGTGGGGTTGGGGAGACAAGGAAATAAATGGAAAAAAGATTCTTAAACAAAAGTGAAGGAATTGTCTGTATTGAGGTGGTCAAAATAGTTGAACAGAATGGATGCTCACTGCATATGCCCAATTGTCCTTTCCATTTCTTCTTGGTCTATGGAGAGAGAGAGAGAGAGAGAGAGAGAGAGAGAGAGAGAGAGAGAGAGAGAAAATGTGTGTGTGTGTGTGTGTGTAAGGGCTGGGAGGGTTACAGTTGAAGTGGCCTAAGACTGAAGCTGGTTGAAATAGTTCTCAGCTTTGCTTCTCATCAGTATAAGGTAGGATGGAGTGAGACACACTGTCAATTGTAGTTTTGTCTGCACAGACCATAACAGTGAACTCTCAGGGTGGGGCTGCCTGCAGAGTTCTATGAGGGAAGTTCTAGCAGCTGGGGCTTATAATCAGGCCATAGGGGCTTTGTTGGGTGGTATGTGCTCTGGAGAGATTAGATCAAAACACCCCTAGGGCCAGGCAGATGCCAATCTCTTGTGGGAGTCTGGATCTCAGAAGCCTCCCAGGAATTCTACTTGTGGAGTAGGGGAGTCAACTGTCCACACACAGCTGTCCATGAACACAGCCTCCCCAGGTTTAGTCCCTGAGTGTATTCATACCCACCTCTTCATATTCCCAACCCTTGTCAGCTGGTCACTTGAGCCACCAGATTTAAAGGAAATGCTGAATTGGCTTCCCTTCATTTTTCTTACTTGAATCCTCTTGGATACAATCTTCCCTGTGCCTGTTTTACTAATGTTCTACTAGGTACATCCTAGGCCACAGGATAGGAGCTTACTGGGTGGTACGGCAATGTTTACTATGATATCCTGACTTTAGTAACAGCAGCTGCAATGTGGTCTCTTCAAGATGGCTCCTACCTTAGCTCTTTGCTTGCCAGTTGAGAAATACAGAGCACTTTTCAAGCACCAGTTCATGGTGCAGCCTCTGGATCAGCTAAGTTCAGGTTGTTTTTTTGATTTCAGTTTTTTCCATATATCAAATCTGTTCATTTGTGTTTCTCTGTGTTATTCCTCTTCTCTGTGGTGAACCAGTGCTGCTGCTGTTGCTACTGCTGTTGCTACTGCAACCAGCCTGTCTCCAATGTACTTTCTTCTTTGTTCAATGCACTTGAAGTTTTGCGTCTCTAAGACACTTTCACTGTCTGAGATTGAATTTTAGTGAAATCTCTCTTTCACCCACCTCACTGGGAAACAGTATCCCCACTGCTTGAATCCCAAGCCATAAAGCAACTAGAAATGCAGCTTTCCTCTAATCTGCCATCTTGAATCTCCACCAGGTCTCTTCTTCATTGTTTTTTTGTATATTGATCCTATATGCAGCCACTTTGCACAACTCTTATTAGTTACAATAATTTTTTTTCCATTAAATCTTTTGGTTTCTATTTAGTCAATCAAAGAATCTGTAAATAATGAATTTTGTTTCTTCCTTTCCAATCATTATATCCTTTACTTTTTTTTTTTCTTGTCCTACTAGGTTAGAATAACAATGTTAAATTGAATTAAATTGGTGATGGGGGGCAGGTCTGTGTCTTATGATTGATTTTTTTTTTTTTTTTTTGGTACCAGGGATTGAACTCACCAGGCACTTGACCACTGAGCCACATCCCTAGCCCTATTTTGTATTTTATTAGAGACAAGGTCTCATTGAGTTGCTTAGTGCCTCACTAAATTGCTGAGGCTGGCTTTGAATTCACTATTCTCCTGTCTCTACCTCCCAAGCTGCTGGGATTACAGGCATATGCCACTATGCCAGGTCTTATTATTGATTTTTAAAGGCAAACTTTTGAACATTTCACCAGTAAAAACTATATTTATTGTAGATTTTTGGCAGATACGCTTTACTGAATTATTTCCTATTCCTGGTTTGCTGAGATTTTTCTCTTAAATAATGGATATTAATTTTATTGTATGCTTTCATTTTCTTTTTCCAGTGCTGGGTATTGAACCTAATGCCTCATGAATGCCAGGCAAGCACTCTAGCACTGAGCTATATTCCTAGTCCTATTCATGTTTTTGTTTGTTTTTAACCAGGGATTGAATTCAGTGGGATTAACCACTGAACCACATCCCCAGGTCTTTTAAAAATTCTTTTATTTTGAGATTGGTTCTCATTAAGTTGCTTTTGGCCTCTCTAAACTGCCGAGGTTGGCTTTGAATTGTGATCCTCCTGTCTCAGCTTCTTGACTAGCTAGGATTACAGGTGTGCACTACTGTACCTGGCCCTACCATACATTTTTCTGTATCTATTAAGATAACATGGTTTCTGCCTTTTAATCTCTTGATATGGTAAATTATGCATACACATACATATATACACACATTTTCTAATTTGAAATACCTTGTATTGTTAGGATAAATCCAATTTTGTCATTACTATATCCTTTTTTTTCTAATTTCTAACATTTTTTCTTATGCCTACTCTCCCCTCCCTTTTTTTTTTTTAACTTTTATTCCTTCTCTTTTTTATTCATTGGTTTCACCAGAGGGTTGTTAACTTTATTAGGCTTTTCAAAGATGAATTTTTGGATTGTTAATTATCTCTATTGTATTTTTCAACTGAGATAGTGGAAAAGAGTTAAACATGTGAGTTTTGGAGCCAGAGAACTTGGACTTGAATCCCTGTTCCCTTCACCAAGAAACCTGGAAAACTTAATTTGGACGAGACCTCAGTTTACCTTAGTGTTTTAATCTAGATAAACAAGTATTAAATAAGATAATATGGGAGAAACTATTTAGAACAGAATGTTTTTAACAGTAAATGGTCAGTTCACTATTGTCTACAAGCAAATTTATTAGAGTAGGTTAAGAAATGGTTTTAGTTCACATATCTTTTCTTTGAGGCTCAAAATTTATTTTAGAACAAAATAAGCTAGCAGCATTATTCCCATGACTTATGACTCTTGTTTGGGATTAACTTTAGCAGATTCTAAATTTATTATGATCAAGATCCAGTATTAGGAATTTGCTCTAGGGTGTAGGATTGCTTATAGGTAAGGAGGACATATAAAGATAAGTAAAGTGTACTGCTTCCCCTGCAAGAGGGAAACTTCTTCATATCTCTGTCTTGTACCAACACTTCTTAGCCCTTTTTAAAGTGTGCGAAAAAGAAAGAGGAACAAAATAGATAAAGAGCAGAGAAGAAATGTTATGGGAACAATAAAAAAAGTTTTATGTTACTGAAAATAAAATTATATACATGAATCACAACTATGTAACATAAACTTGATTGTGGTCAATGGAGAGATGACATGCAAAAATAAAAGTAGTGCAGGTCTGGGGTTGTAGCTCAGTGGGGGAGCTCTTGCCTTGCACGTGTAAGGCACTGACTGGGTTCAACCCTCAGCACCACATTAAAAACAAATAAATAAAATAAAGTTATTGTGTCAACCTACAACTAAAAATAAACAAACAAACAAACAAATAAATAAAAGTAGTGTAATAGGCAGAGGGATTTTGAGGGATTTTGAAGTTAAAAGTTGTTTGATGATCATGTCTTCTTTTTGATAAAATACAGTATTTATAAGATCAATATTCATAAATCAATAGCTTTCCTATATTCTAATAGTGATTCTGTTGAGAAAGAAATCATGAAAACTGTCCCATTCACCACCACCTAAAAGTAAGAATACTTGGGAATTAATCTGATCAAAGAGGTAAAAGATCTCTATATGAAAATATAGAACACTGAAGAAAGAAATTGAAGAAGACCTTGGAGGATGGAAACACCTCCTATGTTCTTGGATAGGCAGAATTAATACTGTCAAAATGGCCATATTACCAAAAGCATTATATAGATTCAACGGAATCCCCAACAAAATACTAATGACATTCTTTACAGAACTATAAAAAATAGTCCTTAAATTCATTTGGAAGAATAAAAGACCCAAAATAGTCAAAGCAATCTTGAGCAAAAAGAGTGACACTGGAGGCATCACAATACCTGATTTCAAATTATACTACACAACTAGAGCAACAAAAACAACTGAAAAAAGTTTAACACACAAAAAAAGGCAAATAAACCTATCAATAAATGCACAAGAGAACTAAATAGGCATTTCTCAAAAGAAAAAATAAAAATCAACAACATATACATTGAAAAAATGTTCAATGTCCCTAGCAATCAGAGAAATGTAAATCAATACTACATCAAGATTTTACTTCATTCCATGGCAATTATCAAGAATACAAATAATAATAAATGCTGGTGAGGATGTGGGGGTAAAGGTACTCCCTTACATTGTTGGTGGGACTGCAAATTAATATAACCACTCTGAAAGCAATATGGCTATTCCTCAAAAAGCTAAGAATGAAATCACCATATGACACAGCTATTTATCTCCAAGAATTAAAATCAGCATACTAATATGATACAGCCACATCAATATTTATAGCAGCACAACTCACAAGAGCCAAGTATGGAATCAGCCCAGGTGCCCATCAAGATATGAATGGATTAAGAAAATTATATAAATATATATGAATATATATATATCATGCACACAATGGAATTTTACTCAGCCATAAAGAAGAATGAAATTATGTATTTGCTGGCAAGTGGATGGAATGAAGAATGTCATGCTAAGTAAAATAAGCCAGACTCAGAAAATCAAGGGATGAATGTTTTCTCTCATATGTGGAAGCTAGAGTAAAATAAAGGATAAAAAGGGGGGTGTTGGATATCATAATGATAGAGGAAAGATCAGTAGGGGAGAAGAAAGAGATGGCGGGGAGGATTAGGAAAGGGGAGAAAATGTAAAATGAACTTGACAAAATTATGCTATGTGTATGTATAAATATGCCACAGTGAATTATACCTTTACATATATTTATAAAGCACCAATTAAAAATAAATAAATAGAAGGAAGACCAGTAGAGCTGAGGAAAGGGAATAGGAGGGAGGAGGGGAGGGAAAGAAGAGGCACTAGAGACTAAAATGGAGCATATTAAATTCCATACATGTATGATTATGTCAAAACAATCTGAACTATAATGAATAACTATAATGTATCAGTAAAAACATAAAATATGAGTATTTAGAGCTTGACATTTTCTCAGTAAAAGGTATATATATAAAGGTATACACAAACACACATGACTAATACCACACTACTATTAAAATCAATAGATGAGATCTGTACAAGGTGCTGTTGTAAGTGCTTTATGTGAAATGTGTATTTAATCTTCACAAAATCCTATGAAGTAGCTATTTTTTGCCATATTTTATGAAGGAGAAATTTGAGTAATAAAGAGTTAAATTAACTTGTTTAAGGCCACATGGTTCTATATTGTAAAAATCCAATAGGATGGTTAAATAATAAATGATAATGAAGTAATACAATGTAATATCTTATAGATATTAAAAGGAATGGATTCAGTTGTTATGTGGCTAATGGAAAAATTACTAAATAAATGAATAATTATGAGTAATTATCTATAAAATGCAGAGAAGTGAGTATGATATAGTCTCATTTAAAAAATATTTTGTTTTAGTTATAGTTGGACACAATATCTTTATTTTATTTTTATGTGATGCTGGGGATTGAACCCAGCGCCCCACACATGCTAGGCGAGTGCTCTACCACTGAGCCACAACCCCAGCCCCTAGAGTCATTTTTTATTTGTTCTTTTTATTTATACATGACAGTAGAATGTATTTTGACATATTATACATACATGGATTATAACTTCCCATTCTTGTGATTGTATATGATGTGGAGTTACACTGGTTGTGTATTCATATATGAATAAGGAAAGTTATGTCCGATTCATTCTACTGTTTTTCCTGTTTCCATGCCCCTTTCCTTCCCTTCATTCCCCTTTATATAGTCCACTGAACTTTTATTCTCCCACTGTTTATTGTGTTTTAGCATCTTCATGTCAGAGAGAACATTAAGACTTTGGTTTTTTGGGATTCACTTATTTCACTTAGCATGATAGTTTCCAGTTCCATCCATTTACCAGCAAATTCTATAATTTCATTCTTCTTTTTGGCTGAGTAATAATTAGTCTAATTTTTGTAAAAGGAAATAGTAACAATAATGTTACCTGTTTACCCATACACATGTACATGCAGGGACAGCAGTAAGACACTTCAGTAGACTGTGTCCTACACTGTTAACAGTGGTTGTCTCTGGAAAGTGACATTTTGGGTCATTTTTCTCTTTTATATTTCTATAATGTTTAAGTCTGTATAATTTACAAAAGATGTTTAAATCATAGGACAAAAGCCACAACAAAGAGCACACAGAAGGATCTTTCAGCTAAATTTTAAAATAAAGAATGAAATGAACAAGTTAAACAATGTAATAACAAATGAACAAAAGTATTTTTATACATTTGGAAGAAAACAACTAATAGACTTTAAAAGTTAAAAATGATCAGAAAATCTTGATTAATGTGAATGCAATATAAAGTTAACCTTTTAATTTTAGATCTTTTAAAGGACATTTTTTTATTTTAAAAATTTATTTTATTATACAGTATAAAACCAATATTGACAAAGGTTAAAACACATAAATGTAAACATACAACTCATTAAATTTTGACTCAGAAGCATCTGGTAACTACCACCTGGGCTAGCACTCCTGAGCCCCCATCTCTGCTCAGTTGCAGTTACTACTCTCCCTCTTTCTCAAAAGGATTCCTGGTCTTACCTTTTACATTGAATATTTTGCTTGTTTTTGAACTTTATGTAAATAAAATTATCCAGGAGGCATTTGTTTCTCAATGTTCTGTTTGTGGAATTGACCAATGCTTTTGGGTATACCTTTCCTTTAATAATTTTCCTTATTGGATAGTATATTAATATACTTCCACATACCATGAATTCTACTATTGGTGAAAATCTGGAGCATATACAGTTAGGTGCTATTATGAATGAAGTTACTATGAACATTTTTATATATGCTTTTGGTGCACATAGGCACTTCTTATGCCTAAGATTAAATTATTTATTGCTAAAACATAGAGCATGCATATTTTCAACTTTTTAAGATAATGCCAAGCAATATTCCTTAATTGGAGTCCATATTTACACTCCCAGTAGCAAAGCATTAGAGCTTTTGTTGTTTTGTACCCTTACTAACACTTGGTAATTTCATTCTTTTATGTTAGCCATTCAGGCAAGGTATATAATATCTCATTGTCTTAATTTATACTTCTTGAGTTCCAATTAGGTTGAGTATGTTAAAGACATTTTCTAAAATGTGAATCTACTTTCCTAATTTTTAAATTAATTCTTTCTTCAATGATTCTGGATTTTTCAGTCTCTAAGTCTTCCTTGTAATGTTTCGTTCTTGTTAAGCAGGACTGTACTAAATGAAGAAAGAATTTAGACTGACTGAAGGATATATTCTCACTACTATTTTCAAAACTAGTCTAAAATATCAACCTTTCTTTTGATTTGTTTCTGTCTTCAAAAAGTAGAGTACAGGACTGGGGATGTGGCTCAATGATAGAGCATTTGGCTAGTGTGGGAAGAGGCCTGAGTTCAATCCCCAGAACTGGAAAAAAAAAGTACATTTTTCATTTAATTAATGCCATGTTCATCAGAGTTTCAAAAATTCTAATTAGATATGAGAAATGTGTGAATACTATGGATTACATAGGGAAGCTATGAGTGCTTGGAATATGTTACATTTAAGCTGACATCATAGACAGTAACCACAACCTCTTCCAAATCACTTGATATTTTTTCAATTATTTATTCAAGAAACATTTATTGAGAATCTACCATATGTCAGGGTGAGTGCTAAGTGCTAGTGATACAAAGATGTATAAGAAACAGACTTAGTTTCAGGTAACTGACAGTTTACTTAGGAACTGGTCATATAAGCCAATTTCATGGCTGTGAGTATAGCTCTGTGGTAAAGCACTTGTCTAGCATATGTGAGGCCCTGGGTCCAATCTGTGGCACTACCAAAAAAAAAAAAAAAAGTCTCTGGCCTGGGGTTGTGGCTCAGCAGTAGAGCGCTCGCCTAGTGCGTGCAAGGCCCTAGGTTCAATACTCAGCATCACATAAAAATAAATAAATAAAAACAAAGGTATTGTGTTCAACTATAACTAAAAAAATTAAATATTAAAAAAGTCTCAGAAAATTTTCATGAGTATTAATAATAAGAATAGCTAACTTTTTACTGACTACTTATAATGTTCTAGGTAATTAACATACATGATTTCATTTAATTACAACAACTACTACATGGGTTAGGAATTAATAACTAAGATTTAACAAGGCTAAATACCTTACTCAAAGTTGTGCAGTTAGGAAGTGATATACCTGTGAATTAGACTTAGGCAACCTATTTCTGGAGCATATATCCTTCTGAGAATGAGAGAAGCTGCTGTTGAAAATATCCTGATGATGCCAAAATGAATCAAAAGGAAACTAAAGAAATAAAGGAATTAATTATAAGGAGAGCGCAGATAAACTAGGGATATTTCAAGCAATGAGGCATACACACACACACACACACACACACACACACACACACACACACTTGGTCCACAGAGGGATTAAAGCAATTTATGGGATAATAAATTATTTAGAAGCAAATAGGAAGCTACTGGGAGGATATCAGTAAAGCAAGGTAAAAGGGGTTTTCCTGTATTTATAAGCTCTTCTATAAGCACAAGCCACTAACTATTCTAAATAAAGACTTCATGCAGCCTCAGAGTACTCTGAGCTCTATGCTATTATAGACACAAGTTCTTTCTAAATCGATGACTTATCTGTCCTTGACCAAAGAAAAAGAAAAACAGCTTCTCTCCCTCAGATTTAGTTTGGGGAATTCAATGCAAAGGACTCTGATTGATGTCCTGGAGAACTATGATTGCTTCAGTTTGAGTCATGGTCCACTAGGAAGATGGAAGTGTTACCAAAGTAAGGGGATGTGGGGGATGCTGAGCCACACATATAACTGTAATCAATTAATTAAAAAATACTTTCTGGTAATCTAGAATATGCTCTACACTGTGACACAGAAATTGGTAAAACAAGTTTCTAATTCCAAGGTTCTTACACTTTAATGCAGATTGAAAAGATAGCAAGTAGTTCACAATTCTGGTGAACAGACAAAATTATCACGCACAAAAAAGCAATGGTAGACAGTTATGGATGGTATATAATTAAGTGCTGAATTGTGTGGTACAGACCACAAGTGATAATAGTTTTTCTAAGGAGAGGAAAATTAATACGGTAGTAATGAAACTGAATTAGGGTTTAAGTGGGAGGATTTGGCTAGAAGAGGACAGGGGAAGGAATTCAGAGAAAAGACTACTAGGAGTAGAGGTATGGGAACACAAAGAAGGATAGTTAATGAGGAGTCTACATATAAAAATGTTTTTTTTAAAAAATGGGTTGTGTTTATTTGTTTTGTACCAGGGATAGAACCCAGGGACACTTAAACACTGAGCCACATCCTCAGTCTTTTTTTTTTTTTGAAACAGGGTCTTGCTAAGTTTCTTAGGGCCTCGATAATTGTTGAGGCTGGCTCCACAGCTTTCCAAGCCCCTGGGATTACAGGCCTGTGCCACCACATTTGGTTCAATGGTCTTTTATCTATTTTTTGAAAGAAGGGGCTATGCATGTTGGCTTTGCTCTGGACTCACAAACTATGTCACCTTCTCTTTGAGTATATAACTGTATACTTGTACAAACATTATCTGTAGGATAAATTCCTGGAAATGTTATTAGGAAGTAAAACTTTGTGTGTATATATACTTATATATATATTTATATACATATTTATATTTAGATATATACATATACATATTTATGTTTATATATAGTTATTGCCAAACATATAGGTGTATGTGTGTATATATATATTCACACACATATATATATGGTTACTGCCAAATGACTCTCCAAAAAAATCATATAAATTTACACTTCCATCAATAGTAAATGAGACTCCTGACCAGACATTTTTCTTGGTTATTTTTTATCTTTGCTAGTCTAATGGGCAAAAGGAAATCATTTGATTTTAACATTATACTGTTATTCTTGAATTTCTCCCAGGATTACTTTGGAGGGGAAAATGCAGATAAGTATAAATAAGTACATCTAAATCATCTATAATCCTACATTTCCTGGAAGAAATTTTATTCAAACTGAGTTTAAAGGACAAGTGGGAATTAGCCAAGCAGAGGAGGAGGAAAGGGCCACTGGGAAAGATGTGAGAAAGTAAGATATAATTAACTTTCAGAGATGAACTCATGGTTTCCCATTACCAGGACATGTCAGATAGAGGTGGGAGCAAAGCTGTAAAGCGAGGCCAAGGATTAGGTGAGAAAGACCATGAATGCCATGCTGGATTTAATTCTAAGGCAATAGAAATTTATGAAATGATTTGTGAGTGTGTGTGGTGATGGAAATTGAACCCAGGGCCTTGTGCACAAGAGGCAAGCACTCTACCAACTGAGCAATATTCCTAGCCCCTTATGAAAACATTTTAGTAAGTCAAGTGGAAATTACCAAATTATGAAGTTTAAGAGTTTCTTTTTTAACCAGTTTAGTTTCATCTATCACTCAAGTTATAGCAGAAGTGCAATGATTAGATCATGAGATTTGTAACCTAATCAGTCCATCTTAGTGTGAATGGAGTAACTGGGTGGTAACTGTAGGCAAGTGAGGCACTGGAGGAAGTGGGTCACTGGGGGCATGCTCTGGAGGGTTCATTTTCCCCAGCCCAATCCCTCTTCCTGCCTGGCCACCAGGAGATGACTCTTCTGCCATACTCTTCTGCCATGATGTTCTGCCTTACCTTGGGCCCCGAGCAATGGACTTGGCTGAATGTGAACTGAACCTCTGAAACTATGAGCCAGAATAAACTTCTCCTATAAGTTGTTCTTGTCAGGTATTTTGGTCGTAGTGACAACAAGCTGACTGACACATTTAGGTACCAGGATACTTATCCAGAAGTATAGACTCTCACAGGTGCCTGGGCCCTGGTCTTGCAACTCAGCACAAAAGGTATTTTGCTTCACCCAGGCCTGGCATGTGTTCCATTGTTCCATTAAATTTCACTTGCCAAACACAAATTCCTACATAAAATTACTAAGAATTTCAAGACAGCAGCCAAAAAGCATTAAACCCCAAGCATGGGGCCTTTATGCATACAGGAGTCTGTGTGACTGCATTGGTCATTAGCTTATGCAGCCATCCTTACATGTAAATCTGTTCATGCAGCATTAATTATAACAGCAAAATTAATGTCATTAAACAAACTATAACAGACACACAATAATAAATCAAGAAGTCTCAAAATGAGATAGAGTTATAATACTGATAGCTATCTAACATACATAAAGAATTTATAGAATATTAGGTATATCATGATCCCATTAAAATATTAAGTATGTATGGATAAGTGTATGTATGCATATAGAAAGGAACATTTGTAAGGATTCCACAATATCTTAAAAGTGATTAGGGGGATGAAGTAAGTTTTATTTTTTAGACTTCTAATATTTCAGCTTTAACTATTATTTCTGAAATAAAATAACTATTACAAAATTTAACACCTAAATCATTTGAACTGCAGTGGAATCTGCTGGTTAATTTATTACTTAAGAACATAAGAAGATTGTGGAAAACAATTTTATTGACCCATAAAAATGACTCATTACAGATATTATCATTCTTTTAATTTCAAAAAAAAATTCTTGCAGCAAGGAGGATTGTGAATTTGAGGTTAACCTGGATAACATAATGAGATGCCATCTTGGAACAAAAACAAAAACCAAAAAACCCCCCTTACCATCATTGCTGGGCTCTTCAAGAGGAGATGCTGAGTCCATGAGCTCCAGGATTCCCTTTGTGATTTCAACAACTTGAAGCCTTCTGACCCTGACAAGATCTATATCTTTCAACCCTTCCTCCAGTTGTTTGACCACTTCTTTTCCAGGGTGGGAAGTCAGGACAGTAATCTGAAAATAAAATCTAAGAATCAACATGTTTATTTTCCCAGAGGTCCAGAGTGAGGAATATCACAGCAGAAGTCTATGGTAATGGCTATTATGTTTAGTGTAAAGAGGATGATTTAACTGTAACTTACAAATAAAATTTCACTTAATCTTAGCCAAAAGGCCACGAAGTGATACAGACCATTTTCATTTGGCAGATTGTGGTAGAATAGGTAATCAGAACCTTCCAATCAGGCTGAGCCTAGAAAGTGACCAGTTAAAAGCAACAACTGTGTTTTAATCTTTTAAGATTGCTTGAAGCACTGGTATCATCTCATTTGTTCAAAATGCTTTAATTTTTACACAAAAACAAAGGAAATAAGACCCTTAAGTTTTACTCACTAGTGTGCATTAAATATTAGGAAGCCTGTTGTTCCTTCTTTCTATAATGCTTCCTTATAGCATTCTTAGACTGATTCTTCCTTTGTTTATCTTGGATCCAGTTAAGGTATTTCTGTTGCTTTTTTTTTTTTTTTACTGTAAAATGTGCTAATCTTTGACCAATATATGGGACCTAAAGGAATATTGAGGTGTTTGTGTATAATATTTTATTCCATCTGAATGAACACACTGTATGTTTTTCTCATAAGTTTTGTCTTGGATTTTGAAACTATACTTTTTTTTTTTTAAAGAGAGAGGAAAGGGAGAGAGAGAGATAGAGAGAGAGAGAGAGAGAGAGAGAGAGAGAGAGAGAGAGAATTTATTTATTTATTTTAGTTCTCGGCAGACACAACATCTTTGTTGGTATGTGGTGCTGAGGATCGAACCCAGGCCGCACGCATGCCAGGCAAGTGCGCTACGGCTTGAGCCACATCCCCAGCCCTATATATATACTTTTTTAAAAAAAGTATTTATATATAAATGTTCCATTAAATTCTATTGTTCCATTAAATTTCACTTGCCAAACACAAATTCCTATATAAAATTATATAGAACCAGGGATTGAACTCAGGGACACTAGACCACTGAACCACATCCCCAGCCCTATTTTGTATTTTATTTAAAGACAGAGTCTCACTGAGTTTCTCAGTGCCTCACTTTTGCTGAGGCTGGCTTTGAGCTCTTGATCCTCCTGCCTCAGCCTCTCAAGCTGCTGGGATTACAGGTGTGTGCCACTGTGCCTGGCAATTGTTAAATATATGCATTTTTAAAAATATTTAGATAGTTTTTTTGAGAGAGAGAATTTTTTAATATTTATTTTTCAGTTTTTGGTGGACACAACATTTTTATTTTATTTTTATGTGGTGCTGAGGATTGAACCCAGTGCCCCGCGCATGCCAGGCGAGCGCGTTACCGCTTGAACCACATCCCCAGCCCATATTTAGATGTTTTTGATTGATGAAGTGGGATGCCTATGAAATCCACAATAATTATTATTTTAAAAAACTTTATTATTTTAGATAAGTTTTAGGTTCAGAGCAAAATTGAGATAGCAAGTGATATCCTAAATGCCCTCTTCCCTCAAACATACAATACCCATTATCAATATCCGCACCAGAGTGTGTATTTGTTGCAATTGATAAACCTACATAGATACATCATATTTATCATAATCATCCAAGTCCATAGTTTACCTTGGGGCTCACTTTTTGTGTGGTACATTCTATGGATTTGACAAATGTACAACTATATGCACCCATCAACATAATGTCATACAGGTATTTTCATTGCTCTTAAAATCTTCTATGCTCCACTTATTCATTCCTTCCTCCCCATGGCCCTTGCCAACTACCAAACTTTTACTATTTCAATAATTTTGCCTTTCCCAGAATGACATATAGTTGGAATAATAAATTATATAGCCTTTTCAGACTGGCTTCTTTCACTTAGTAATATGTATTTAAGGTTCTATCATGTTTGTTTTGGCTTGATAGCTCATTGGTTTTTAGCAGTGAATAATATCTCATTGTCTGGATGAACAACAGTTTTATTAAACATTCATCTACTGATGGACATTTGGTTGCTTCCAAGTTTGGCAGTTACAAATGAAGCTATTATAAACACCCATGTGCAGAGTTTTGTGTGGACGCATATTTTCAACTCCTTTGGGTAAATATCAAGAAGCACAATTGTTGGCTGACAATCCAAGAGTGTGTTTAGTTTTGTAAGAGCCATCAAACTGTTTTCCAAAGTGGTTATAGCATTTTGCATTCCCACCATCAAGAATGAGAGTTCCAGTTGCTCCACATCCTTACCAGTATTTGGTATTGTTAGTGCTCTGGATTTTGGCCATTCTAATAAGTGTAGAGTAGTATTCAATTGTGGTTTTAATTTGCATGTCACTGATTGAGATATGATGTGGATCATTTTTTCATAAGCTATTGTATATCTTCTTTGATGAGGTATCTGTTAGGTCTTTATCCCATTTTAAAACCAAATTGTTTTCTTTTTGCTGAGTTCTAAGAGTTGTTTGGATATTTTAGATAACAGTTACTCGTCATGTCATCTTCTGGAAATTTTATAGTTTCACATTGTACATTTCAGTCTGTGATCCAATTTGTGGAGGGTGGAAGGTCGGTGTCTAGATGTATTTATTTTTTGCACACAGATATCCAGTTACTTTAGCAAGCTCCGTTTGTTGAAATGACTATATTTGTTCTATTGTGTTGCCTTTACTCCTTTATCAGAGATCAGTTGACTATATTTTGAGGGCCTATTCCTGGGTTCTCTGTTCTGTTTCATTGATTTGTCTGTTCTTTCACCAATAGCACACTGTCTCTTGATTCTCAGTTTCTGAGACAATAAAATTATGAAGGTTTAGGGAAAAAGTGTCTTCATTTATGTTATGGATTTTTAAATTTTATTTGGTTCTTTCTTAGGAGTTCTCTTTTATGCTTACATTACCTGTTGTGGTATCTACTTTATGAATTAGAGCCTTCAGCATGTTAATCTATTCTGTGTCTAGTAGAGCCCTTAGCGTGTTATTCATTGCTACTTTCAGTTCTACAGTCTGTCAACATATAAATATAAGCAACAACTTCCCTAATAGAACTCTTAAAGCTCAGGAAATACCAAGAATTAATAAATGGTATGTCATTAAATTAAAAAACTTCTGCACAGCAAAGGAAACAAGAGTGAAGAAAGAACTATATGATGAGAGAAAAATCTTTGCCAGCTACTTTTCTGACAGGATTAGTATTCTGAACATATAAAGAATTTTAAAAATTTACCATCAAAATAAGCAAATAACCCAATCAACAAATGGGCAAATGAACCAAACAGTTCTCAAAAGAAGAAATGCACATTGTCAGAAATGTACATTGTCAACAAATACATGAAGAAATGTTCAACGTCTTTAGCAATTAGGAAAAATGCAAATCAAAACTATACAGAGATTTTAGAATGGGAGCCATCAATAATATAGATGAGGTTGGGGGTATAGCCTAGTTGGTAGAGTGCTTGCCTTGCATGTACAAGGCCCTGGGTTCAAACCTCAGCACACACACACATACACACACACACACAAAGAATATATGACAATAATAAATATATGACGATAATATACGTATATATATTATATATATATATATGTCATATAATATATATGACAATAATAAATGCTATAGAGGATATGGGGAAAAGAAACACTTTTACACTGTTGGTGGAACTGTAAACTAGTACAACCACAATGGAAATCAGTGTGGAGGTTCCTCAAAAAACTAGGAATGGAAACACCATATGACCAAGCTATAATACTCCATGGTGTCAATCCTAGAGAATTAAAGTCAGCATACAAGAGTGATACATGCGTACCCATGTTTTTTTTTAATTTAAATTTAAAAATTTTTACTTTGTGATATTGGGATTAGACCCATGGGCACTCTTCCACTGAATTACATCCCCACACCTTGATATTTTTAATTTTTTTAAATTTTCTTTTTTAGTTGTAGATGAACACAATACCTTTATTTATTTATTTTTATGTGGTGCTGAGGATTGAACCCAGTGCTTCATGTGTGCTAGGCAAATGCTCTACCACTGAGCCACAACCCCAGCCACATGATATTTTAAATTTTGAGACAGGATCTTGCTAAGTTGCTGAGGCTGGCCTTGAACTCATGATCCTCCTGCCTCAATCTCCTGAGTTGCTGCCAACCTGCTGGCTTGCATACCCATGTTTTTAGCAGTAAAATTTACAATAACAGTACAATTTACAATACCAAATTATGGAACTAGCCTAGGTGTCTGTCAATTAATGAATGGATAAAGAAAATGTGGTATATATACACACAATGTAGTTTTATTCAGCCACAAAGAAGAGTTAAATTATGTCATTTGTGGGAAAATCAATGGCTCTTGAGAGCATTATGTTAAGTGAAATAAGCCAAACTCACAAAGTCAAGGGTCAGATTTTTTTAAACCTATGTGGAAGCTAAGAGAGAAAAAAGGGGGAAAAAGGACGGGGGATCTTATGAAAACAGAGGGGTTATCAATAGAATAGAAGAAGGAAATGAGGAGATTGGAGAGGAAGGGTACTGAAGAATGAAATTGACCAGATTAATTGTTATATTGTATGCATGTATGAACATGTAATAATGAATTGCACTATTATGTATATTTATAACATACCAATAAAATTTTTAAAAAGTTAAAAGGACTAGACCCCAAAGCCACACATAAAATTTATCACTACAGCCAGTTACAGTGGCAAATGCTTATAATTCCAGTGACTTGGTAGGCTGAGGCAGGAGGATCATAAATTTGAGGCTAATTTAGTGAAACCCTGTCTCAAAAAATAAAGAGGACTGGGGATATATCTCTGTGGTAATGCACCCCTTGGTTCAATTCCCAATATTAAAAAAAAAAAGAGTTTGGTATTTCTTGTCCTCCATATCAGTTAAGCTCTGATAAAACCCCAGCAGGTTGGGTTCTATTGAATTTGTTTCTCCTGAGGGCACAACTTGTTAAAAAGAACAGAACACTCTTCCTCTCCAGTCTGAGGTATGAGGGAATTTCGCCCTGATATTTACTATGAGAGTCTTGTACTTCTGAAGGCAAAACTCCCAAAATTGTGGGCCAGCTTTCATGACAGGGTGTCTCGGGAGTTTTTAACTTTCAGACTTGTCCATATCTATCCTCCAGCAATTTGTCAATTAAAGTTCAAGTTTTCCTACTCCAGCTCTGGTTCCAGTGGAGATTTCTCATCCAGTATGTTGTGATTTTCTGTATCTGTCTGTGTCTAATTTTGGAGGCAGTAGTTTGTTTGCTTTGTGATCTTAGCTTCTCTTAGGGATCCAAACAAAGTTGTTAACCTTTGAGTTTGTTTAACATTTTGCTAGTTGTTAGGATGAAGTGGTGACTTCCAAGTTCCTTACATGTAAAACTGGAAACCAGAAGTCTCTGCAATTATTTTTTAATGCATCTGTTTGCTGTCTGAGGTTACCAAAGGCTGAAAGTGTTTAACTCATCTCCCTTATATATCCATGGAATATTTAGCCATGACTTATTTATATTTTTAAGATTCTCTCAATCTGGCACCAGAATAGTAGATGTTTTATATTTGCATAATTGCTAATCTCAAGAAACTTTACTTCATTTGATGACAAGATTTGATTAAGAACTATTTCAAGTTCCTAAGGGTACTCAGGTAATTATATATATCAATCTAGGAAGCTTAATATTTGGAAGTTACAAAAATCTGAGGCAGATGGAATATTCAGATTTTATTTTGATTCAGTTTTTCCTTAATTCACTTTAGTTCCTATTTTTGACCTTCAATTTTTGACAATCTGCATGTTAAAAATCATATATGATATATGTCTTCTGTTTGCAGGGAGCTGAAAATTTAGCCTTGAAAATTATATTCACTGGATGTAGTGACTCATACTTCCAATCCCAGTGGCTTGGGAAACTGAGGCAGGAGGATTGTAAGTTCAAAGCCAGCCTCAGAAACTTAGCAAGGCCTTAAGCAACTTAGCAAGAACCTGTCTCAAAAAAAAAAAAAATTAAAAACGGGCTAGGGGTGTGACTCAGTGGTTAAGTGCTCCTAGTACATAAAAAAAAGGAAAAATTACATTCAATGTGTATGAAACAGAGAACAATACAAGGATTAAGGATTATAAATAATGAAACACCTATCTAGACCAAAATGGGAGGATGTCTTTGAGTCTTAAAGGCCAGCATCTCTTACCTCCAGGGAAGTGTAGGGCAGAGCAGCACCTGTGGTCACATATCTGCTGTATTGTTTGAATTGCTGGAGTCCATCCTGTATTGCCAGCTGTAGAGAAGTGCTTTGTGGTCGGAAACAGCCTTCTGTCTCTATCATGCGAAGCTCTGAGATGCAAGCCTTCAACCTAACAAAGTTCCCTTTCACTTGCTGCAGGAAAAAAAAAATCAATAAAAGACACAAATTTTCAGTGACCCAAGTTTCAGATTAATTGGCAGTCTAACTTCCTTATCAATTACTCCTCAGTAGTTCCTTTCCTGAAAAATCTGTTCATCTGACCAATAGGTACTGAATGCCTACTATGCACTAAAATCTTACCTATGCCAAATGAAGGAAAACTTTTAGCCAAAAAGGTTTTGTGTAGATTTATCAGATATAGGAAAGAGAGTGTTACATATTTATTTAAATAAATAACCTTTATTTTTCAGAACAGTTTTAAGTTTATGGAGTTGAGAGTTTCCACATACTCCCTTTCTTCCAGCTCATTTTCTCCTCTGTTAATAATATTTTTACATCAGTATGGCATAGTTGTTATATTTGATGGGGCAATATTGATACAATATTATTAACTCAAGTCCATAGTTTACATTAGAGTGCATTCAGTCTTTGTGTTGTACAGTTCCACTGCTTTCAATCTACTATTTTATATCATCTAGAAAATAATTCTGATTTATTAATCTGTAAATTAAGGAACATAACCAAAAGATTAAATAAAATTTAGATTTTAGATTTGTGGTTCTGCTTCTAGC
The DNA here is from genome assembly GCF_964194105.1 of Spermophilus citellus. Classification (NCBI taxonomy): domain Eukaryota; kingdom Metazoa; phylum Chordata; class Mammalia; order Rodentia; family Sciuridae; genus Spermophilus; species Spermophilus citellus. The sequence continues at coordinate 51,889,580 of NC_138193.1, read as the reverse complement.
AAGGATTCAAATAATTGAAAAGACCATTTATTTTTGTATTAACTTTAAAAAATTTTTATTGGTACACAATAATTATACAAATGGTGGGTTACTTTTTTTATTAGCTACACATGACATTACAATGATCTTGGCAATTCATACATTTGAATCATTGGGGTATAATTTCTCATTTTTCTAATTGTACAGATTGCAGAATCACACTGGTCATAGAGTCATATATATATATATATATATATATATATATATATATATATATATATATATAGCAATCATAATGTCTATTCTATTCTGCTGCCCTTCCTATCCCCACTACTCCTCCCCTCCCCTCCCATCATTTCGCTCTATCCAATCTAATGTGAGACACTTTTTTTTCTTTTTCTCATCACAACCTCATACATGTATTCTGTATAATGATGAGATTCCCCTTCCATCTTCCGTGCAACTCCCCTTCTCCCTCTTTTCCCCTCCCACCTCTCTTCCCTAAAAATGGTGGGTTTCATTGTGGTATATTTGTATGTGCATGTAACATAATTTGGTCAATTTAATCCATCCTGTTCCTTCCCTTGCTCTCATTCCTCCTCCTGTTTTCTTTCCTTTACCCTACTGATCATCCTTCTATTTTTATAAGATTCTTTTTTTTTTCTTTTTTTCTCTCTAGCTTCCACATATGAGGGAAAACATATATCCCTCGACTTTCAGAGTCTGGCTTACTTCACTTAACATGGTGGTCTCTTTAGCTCCATCCATAGGAAAGGAAGTGCTTAATTCATTCATTTACCCAATGGAAGGTCCAGTTGTGACTGCTGAGTTTTAATTTGTGTAATCTGCAAACTAGAGGATTAGCAGGGTTACCCTTAGACATTACCTTCATTTCTCAGTCCACCACAGAGCTTCTCTACTTAAGAATCATGTTTTGCCAGAAATGAGGACTTTGATATGGTTGATCATTTCAGAATCAATAAAGTTCTGCCTAATCATTCTTCAGGATCATTTCAGTAAAGAAGAGATGTTTGGTATGGTTTGCAGTAAACTTAAGGAGCTAACATGTAAACCCCAGACAAGTAACTTCTTGGTTCTTCTCATACTTTTTTTTTTTACAAAAACTTGCTCTTAGGAAACAATATAATTTAATCTGATTTTAGGTCAATGTTACTTCTTCTAAGGATATGTGCATTTTGAATAGATGCAGTCTGAAAATTTGTGTCACCATTTGAAGGGATTCCATGCATCAGTGGAAGGCAGGGGGTAAGAAGGATTTATATTTTGGGATGGGGAAACCTTTCTGACCAAAGAACAGAACTGAGTAATATCTACAATGCTCATAAAATCCTTGAGCTTGAACTTCAGTCTGCCAGGATATGAATTTTGTTTAAGTCAACTCCTGACTTGTTTGGGGTTGCTTCCTTTATTTACCTTGTCCTCTTCCTGAATCTTGGGCAAAATATAAGCACCAGGAAATAATTCTGATACAAAAAGAACTCATAATCTAGATATGGAGATAAGGAAATATTTAAGAAAGAAATGAGAACAAATCAGGCCTTAAGAATAGCCTAATAGGTTTTGAACTTTCTTCCCTCAAACATCCCAAAATAATCTGAAAAGCCATATAAAACTTCATATATCTTAAGTTGACACCTAAATTTTAAAATTCTAAATGTAAGGAGTTGCTAAAGATGGAACTTCCAGCACATTTTAAAATATTAATATTTTAAAATAAAAATATTTATCCTATAGGAAGCAACTATATAAGTGCTATTCATTTGGGGCAGCTGCCAGGCTGGTGCCTCAACCTTCTTGACCACTGATTCAAGTGGTGGACACGGAATAAGTTCTAGTAGGCCACAATCTCTAGTCATGGATGGGGACCTTCTGGGGCAGTTGCTAAATTACCACCTGTGGTCATTGCTGTCCTTGCTATGCCAGAATGAATAACAGGACAATCAGTACTTCTAGAGCCTTCTATGCTGGGTATCAGAGCCTGCTGGAGGCTGCTGTCCAAGTAGCATTTACATGGCAGAAAAGAGAATAGAGTTAATTAACAATATTGAGATACAAAAATTCATCTCCAAAAAAGCAGATTAACTTTTTGCACTTTCCTAGAAATCAGATGTACCTACAACTTCTAAAGTTAATGAAGACAATGTAGATCATTATGCAGTCATCCCACTTTTAAAGCAAGTCATGGGAATATTTAATGTGGTGGGGAATGAGCAGTTTTTCCAAGATATTGAAAATGGTGATGTAGTGATTGAAAGAATTAATTCTACTTTGGGAATTTTGTTTTTTCATTGTATTAATCTGTTTAGGAAGTGGCATCACAAGAGACATATCCCACTTAGAAATCACAGTTCTTTGTCCATTAAGAGATATGCCTTTTCACAGTCACCATGGGGATCCTTTATCATATTACCAAACTGGTGACATTATTCAAAATGGAATCAAGGATTTTTGGCAGATTTCATGAAAAACTAGCAGTGTCTCTTTATAGCTCATCTCTTTCGCCACACCTATCTGGTTATTAAACTAGGTGTAATTACTTCTGAAGAGCTTCCTTTGTAATATAGGAGGAGTGTTGAACTAAATAGCAATTCTCTAGATTCCTATGAAAATATTATACAGAGATCTCTGGGATTTGTTAATCCAGAATTAGTTGAATTCCTTCTGGGAAAACCAGGAATAGATGAATCTAATATATCATATAAAGCAAAAATTTCTCTGAAGATGATTTTGCTCCTGCATTAAGAAAAAATTTGTCTGCAGTTAGGCTTTAATATGTGTGAATACTGGAGTTAACTATTTTAAGGTTTAATGCCATGTGGATGCTATCAATGGATACAATAAAGCTCCGGAAATAGATAAGCAAAATGTGGAAGGTTTGGTAGCTCAAGGAACATTATACATGACAAAAGGAAATCTAAAAAAGTCCAGAAGATTTTAAGCTTGCATTAGAAAACTGTCCAACTCACAGGAATGCAAGAAAATACCTCTGCCAATTACTTGTAGAAGGAGGAGGGCAGTTAGAAGAAGAAAACTTTTTAAATTCTGAAAGTTACTATAAGAAAGTTTTGGCTTTGGATGAGATTTTAAAGATACAGAGGATGCTTTGCAGAAACTTTATGAATATATGCAGAGAAAAAGTTGAATAGGAAGAAAAGCAGAAAACAAAGAAAACAGAAACAAGTGAAGAAAACAGAAACAAAAGCAGAAAACAAAGAAAACAGAAAGAAGTGAAGAAAACAGAAACAAAAGCAGAAAACAAAGAAAACAGAAGCAAGTGCTCTTAAAAGAAGAGAAAAAAGTAAAAGAAGAAAAGAAGAAAGTTATCTTCTTCCTCTTCAGTGTTTCTTCTGCTTATGAGTCTGTTTCTTCCTCATCCTCTTCCTCTTGAGGTCACAAAAGGCATAAGAAACAAAAGAGGAACCTTTCAGAGTCTTCTGGCAGTTCCAAAAGGCATTCATCTAAAGCATCCTCAGGTCAGATTGATCAGAATAGGAAAGATGAGAGCTAACCAACTCCAATTAATACTTCAGTGTTTTTTCTTAACCAAAAACAAGAAGCTTCAGAAATCTGCTGGAAAAGCAGGATGGTTATATTGTCAAAAGACACAGGTAAAAGAGAAAGACACAAGCCCTCTTTTTTCATCTTCAGTTGATATACCTGAAAATTTTGGAGCAGGACTGAAGATCCAAGAGATTTTTACAATAGCTATAAAACCCAGGCAGGTAGTAGTGACATAGAAAAGCCATATAAATAAGACATTTTTCCAGTAGAAGAAATACCTCAGATTCCTTTTGTAGGCAAGATGAAATGTATAGTTATAGGAGATTTTAAAAGGACATAGAGGGAAGAAAAGAGTACCATAGAAGGTGTACTGAGTTCCATGAGGTATTCCGCTCCACCAGAAAGTTCAGTTGAACCCCCCCCCCCCCCACACACACAAACATACTTATTCTGGATCACATGATTTCAGTAGACATGAGTAAAGGTATCAGGTAAATACAAGATCAAGGAGAATGTGAAACAGAGGGCAATTTGGGGCAAGATAACAAAACAGAAGATAACAAAATAGAAGATAACAAAACAGAAGAAGATGGACTAAATAGCAAAGAGCAGTTCAGAAAGCAGAGTTTAAAAATTTACCTCAAAATTTACTCAATATATTTAATCAGCTGAATTTGAGAAAGAAAAAGGAAATAAGCCAAAAATTAATGTCATGGAAAGCTACACCGTTACAATAAATGCTGTTAATAAAAGTTTTGAGGGTGTTTTAGTTTATAACATTCTGATGCAGAAATATCTGCTTCTAAAATTATTTGCAGATTACAGAATACTTTTCCCAAATTTTATTTGTTTGAGTTGTAGATCCCCTTGTCACAGCTTGAGTTCAGGCTTTTCAGGAGTATGTTTATACACTGTATATTTCTTACTCTGACAATTTAAATTTTTTCACCTAAAAATAATTCTCTGAAAACATTGTTTCTTTATTGTACTATTGAAGCCAGATTTAAAGATAGATAGTTAGTGTAGTTAGGTAAATCGGGTCTAATATCAAGTAAGATAAAGAAAATGGAGACCATTATCAAGAATGGAGTCCAGGAAACCAGAACAACACCTGGGGAAATTGAAAAGTTACTGTCCCCAAGGCCTGGAACCCATCCTAAGGAACTGTTAAAGAAGCAGCTCCCAGCAAACAGGGAGGTGCTAATCAAACCACCCCAGGCCCTTCCTGCCCAGATTATTCCTCCCTGCCCCATGAGTCCCCCTATCTCCCACCTTTTGGCCTTCCCACCTGCACTCTATCACTGCAGGATAGAGAGAAACAAAGGACAGAAATGTGGGAAGACTAAAAGAAGACCTTAGATATAAAAGGGAAGACCTCCCCCTTCCACTGATTCTGCCTTTTGGGTCCCCTTCTTTCTCTGGGAAGAAGTCTTTTCTGCTGTCCTTTAATAAAGCCTTCCACTTTCCATTCTCCACTTGCTTCGCAGTGCTACTCTGGTGTTCTACTTCAGCATCTGGGGAAGCAAGAACTAGTCACCGGTAAACAGCGGTAACACTATGGTATATGATAATTCCCTGGCCCACTTTATCTTGCTGTTTGAAATAAAATTACATTTCTGCATTGAATAAAAATTGCAACAAAAATTGTTGTGTTCTATTCAACTAAAAGCCCTCAACTTTTGAAAGAAAAACCCCTAGTTTTAGTTTAATAATTAGCTATTATAGTTTTATAATATCACTGTTCGAAACATAATGCAGTAGAATCTGAATATTGTGGTGATTTGATATTCACCTTTATTCAATTTTTGAACAAATTCTTATTTTTAAAGAAGTGGACATTTATATTGTTTCCTTTTCTCCTTGAACTCATACTTCCATTATACTTCTCACAGAGTTTTATCATAATGTAATTTTATGCTTAGCAACCTGATTGTCTCACACTTCTATGCATCAAAAATATCTCTAAATAGCAAAATATCTAAATTCCCTATGATTATGCTCTAAAAGTAATCTAGATTGGGTCATTATTAGAATTATTGTTTATATGCAATTGAGCAAAACAATATACATATAACAATTTTGAGAAACAGTGGCATGAAGCATAAACTCTAATTGTAAATGCACTTTTAATAGGATGGACAATCTGAGTTCAATTAGTTCAAGTATCTGTGAATAAATAAACAAATTACTGAATAAATGACACAATATTCAGTATCAATTCTATTCCTATTTTCTATTATTGCAGCATTAAAAAAACTTGTTCTCATAAATTTAAGGTGGTATGTCAATCAGATTGTCAAATTCTTTTGAGTTATATGCCAAAAATCATACAGACAGCTACCAATAAAAATGTATTTTTAAAAAAATATTCTTTCAGCTGCTACTCAGTTTTGTCTCCTTTTTTGTTAAAAAACATGCCTGTAATCCCAGCTCATGGGATGTTGGGGCAGGAGAAATGCATGTTTGAGGCCAGCCTCACAACTAAGCAAAACCTGTCTTAAAAAACAAAACAAAACAAACAAACAAAGCTCAGAAAAAAACAAAAGAGGCAGGCATCAGGGATGTAGCTAAGTGGTAGAGTACCTCTGAGTTCAATCCCTGTACTGAAAACAAACAAACAAACAAAAAGAATTAGGAACCACCTGGTTGTGCAAATATTTTTTTTTTACCCAGTCATATAGCTGTTTGAGTTCAGTTGTAGGCATTGACTTGTTTATGTCTTGCTTTTTGCCTTAATATCCACCCCAACATAGCTCTCTTATACCCCATCCCTTCATCTCAATATTTAGTTTTAAATTTGATCAATATTCAGTTACTTCATTATGGTTGTATAAAAATTATTGGTATCTGAGTCATGTGATATAACTACTTTTGCTTTCCTATCCATTTTTTTCCTAGAGTTAACCTTTAAATTTGCATAATTTTCTACTGCCTTAAATCCTAAACTTTTCATCAGTTGTCTAAATCTCCTCTCAGTATATTAAGATACTGTAGCTATTTTGTCACCTTAGTTTTCTGAAGGCCTGTCTCCCAGGGTGGAGCCTTGTGGCTTGCTTTCTATCTGGAGTGTTTGTTCATGTGCTGTGCTGGGTGTACACTGCAAACAGGGATATGTGAGCCATCATCCTGGAGTTTCTTTTTGTGCTTTTGTATTGAAACTCGTCTTCTGGATCCTACATTGGTTTCTTTCTTGGTTTACTCCCTCTTTTTGGAGAATATATTCTTCAGAAGCTCTCAGGAGAGGGTTAATAGGAGGAAAAATATTTGAAAATATATTATGTTTACTGAACATATGATAATTGTATATATTTATGGGGTATACTGTGATATTGTAAACACATGTACATAATGTGTAATGATCAGAAAAACTGACATATCTATCACCTCAGACATTTGTCATTTCTTTTATTGGGAACATTCAAAACCCTCTTTATTATTTTGAAATATTCAGTTAATTGTTGTCAACCAAAGTTACCATATTGGGAAAAATTTGTTTTTAGACTTTTTATGTCAGAAAATGTCTTATATTTCACCTGCACATTTTTGGGCATGGGGTACCAGGGATTTAACTCAGGGCACTCAACCACTGAGCCACATCCCCTGCCCTTTTAATATTTTATTTAGAGACGGTGTCTCACTGAGTTGCTTAGTACCTTGCTTTTGCTGAGGCTGGCTTTGAACTCACAATCCTCCTGTCTCAGCATCCCTAGTGGCTGGAATTATAGGCGTGTGCCACATTTGATTAATAATTTAGTCAGATGAATAATTCCGCATTAGACAGAATTTTCCTTCAGAATTTTGAAAACCTTGCTCCACTGTCATCTAGCTTTCTAGGTTGCTTTTGAGAAGACCAAAGCATGGTTCCTTCCTTCTTTTCTTTCTCTTTCTGTCTTTCTTTCCTTCTCTCTTTCCCTACCTCTTCTCACCACCACTTTATTTTGTTTTGGTGTTGGTACTGGGGATGTGGGAATGGAACCCAGAGGTGCTCTACCATTGGGCTACATTCCCAGCCCTTCTTATTTTGAGACTAAATTGCTTAGGTTGATCCTCTTGCCTGAGTTTCTCAAGTAGCTGGGATTACAGGCACATGTCACCATGCCTGGCTCAAAGCCATGATAATGTTTATTCATTTGTAGAAGAACTAAGTCTTTCTCTCTTGAGTAAGATTTTAAATTTTGTTCTCAGTTTTCAGAAGTTTCATGAAATGTATCTTAGTGTTAATATATTTTCATCTACTGTTCTGGGCACCTGTGGTCTCCTTTAATCTAGAAACATGTTGAGTTCAAGGAAAATTTCTTTATCTCTTTGATGATTTCCTCTCTTGTATTTTCTCTTTCTATAACTCCTATTGTTTAGATGTTGGATACCCTGAACTAGTTTGCCAGTTTTCTTATGTATTTTTTCCTGTTATTTATAATTTTGCTCTTTTGGAGTTAGGCTAAACTTATCTATGAATATTAACCTTTCTATTGATTTTTTTTTTTGTACTGCAGATTGAATCCAGAGGCACCATTGAGCTACATCCCCAGCCCTTTTTTAAATTTTGAGACCAGGTCATGCTAAGTTACTTAGGGCCTCAATAAGTTGCTTAGGCTGGATTCAAACTTGCAATCTTCCTGCCTCAGCCTCATGAATTAATAGGATTATAGGTGTGTGCCACTGTGTCCAGCTTCTTATTGAGTTTTCAATTTCAATTATTAAAATTTAAATTTTCAAGAGTTCTTTTTTGTTCACGGACTTTTAAAAAAAGCATCCTCTATCCTGGTATATCTTTTTCTCTAACTATGAGGATATCAATGGTAGTTTCTCTGTTTGTTTGTATCTTCTTGCATAGTCTGTTTTCTCCAAGTTTTATTTTTTCATTTCTTTTGGTTTTGGTATCTTCCATGGTTTAAATGTCCTCACCAAAACTCATGCTGAAAGTTAGCTCCCACTGTGAGGCATAAAGAATCGGGACCAGAAGTGACCTTTAAGAGGTGATTGGGTCATGAGGGGAAAGCCATTCATGGATTCATGTCTGAGTACATTATTCAGGGAGTGGGTTGGTAATTACAAGAGTAAGTCTGTCATAAAGGCCAGTAGGGGCATCGTTGTGAGTACCTTCGCCATGTGATGCTTTGCACCATCTCTTGGCTCTAAAAAGTCCCACTGCCAAGAAGGCTCATATCAGATGCAATCCCTAGACCTTGAACTTCCTAGTCACCAGAACTGTAAGAAATAAATTTCTTTCCCTTATAAATACCCAGTCTCAGGTATTGAGTTATAGAAATAGAAAATGGACTAAGATTATGTCTATATTTCATGTTAGTTTCCTAAATTGTGTGTTGATCCTTGCTGTATCTGCTTTATTTGCAAATTGGGCACTAAAAAAATTGTGGTGAAGCCCTATATACTTGGTAGGGCTTGCTGACTAGGTTTAGCTATAGGTGATTAGCCTGAGCCGTTCTGTTGCAGTCTCTGATCTCAGTATCTGCATTTCTTTCTTGGTCAGCAAAAGCCATTCATGGAAGGAATAGGCTTCATTACCAGCATTTTGGAAACTAAGTGAATGAAAGGGACTGTGTGCTGTTGGGAGAGTTTTTAGCATTCAATATGAGACATTCACTTAATTTCCCTATTTAGATAAGTTATTCTCATCTTTAATTGTGCTTGGTGTTCCCTAGGTAAAGTCCTTCTATAGAAATGAAACCTTCAGTTTTCTGTTGGAGAAAGGATGGTTCAGTTGTTTCACTTTTGGAGTAGAGGAGAAATCGAAAGACCAAATGTTCAACTATCTCTCAACTTTTAACTCTATTGCCATTCTTACCATCAGAGGTACTTGGTTTTTTTTTTTCATTTCTGGATATTTTTAAGAACTTGGTAATTTCCTCCTTGGCTTTCCCAATATTGGCTTAAGATTTATTTAATATTCTTGAAACTTCCTTGTCAATTATCATATGCCCATCTTTATTATAGCTTCCAAAACGTTGTTGTGTTTTTTTCCTTCTATTACTTTTATCTGTCTTTTTCTGTTTTTACTGGTGGCAGAGATTTTTAGTTGTCTCTTGATATCTGTCCTCATCTTTTAGGTAGCGGAACTGAAGTTTTAGGTGGATGACTATTTGAATTAGTGGCTATACTTCCCAGTCTCTCATATAGCTGGGTGTTTTAATGTGTTTATGTTCTGGCCAATTGGATGCAAGCAAAAGTGATGGCTGCAACTTTTGGTTGAATGATGTCTTTAAAGGGAGAGGGACAGCATTTGCTCTCCTTTCCCCCCGCCCCCCCCCTCCGCTTCTGGATGGAAGACAGATTGAGGAATTTAGGTAGTACAGCCAACCTGGATCATGGGACAGTAGCTGTGTGGCAGATGGTAGTTAAATGGTGAAGAAACTAAGTTAGGGATATGATTTTCTATTGATTGCTGAGTTACCATACCAGCCCTAGATTGCCTAAAATTAAGAAGTGAATTTCTATCCTATTTAAGCCATGTTAATTTTAAGGCTTCTGTTACTCTCATTTGAATATAATCTTAACTGATTCAATGTCATTTAAAAAGTTCCTCTCTTTTTAAAAATTTCTCTCTTTTTGATAGTGTTCTGGAAGCAACTATAGTATGTTTCTACTGACAATGTTGACAACAATCAAAAGGCTATATTTTTTTCTTCATTTAAATTTTCTAATAACATTTTTAAAAATCAAATACTAAATGTATTTTTATCTTCAGAATTAAAACAAAAAGGTTGTTTTCTGCATTTTTCCTTTTCTCTCTTCCTCTCTCTCTCTGTTGGGAATTGAATGAAGGGCCTCACACATGGTAGAAATGTGTGAGTAGTAGTAGCATTACTACTGAGCTATAGCTCAGTTTTTCTATAATTTTTAAAAATTTTTAAAATAGAATAGCTTTTACAGAATGTATCTATCAGAAGGATATGATAACCTTCAGAAAAAAAGATGTAATCTTCTAGTCATCTTTTCTACTTAAGTCAGCAAGGTATTGTCTATTTAAATACTGAATGCAGTAGTTTTGGCAGTATTGGTATTGAGCTCTTCTTTCTGACAGTAATCAGATAATATGTTTAGTCACCATTTGAGGGTACTCCTGAGGGTACTCCTGGTTCATATAAGTAAAGTTAAATGCCCAAGGTAGAAGAGAATATTTCCTATTTGCTTTCACATGAGGAAATTGTGTGCCCAGTTTATCTAAAAAAACCGCATCTTTGAGATACAAGTTCAATAGAAAGTAGGCTAAAATACAGATATGCTTTGTGCCCCTTTGAAAATGGAATCTGATCTCTCAGGAACTCACTTTTAATTACTTTGATTCTGGAAGTGATTTTAAAATGAAGGCTTTGCAGAAACATTAATTGCCTAGGATTTGAAGAGCTCCTATAGTTTGGCCCCCACACAATTTCTATATATCACAAGATGATAGATTAATCAAAGCTACAGAAAGCCCTATGTTGGGAGCTGCCACAAAGAAGTGAGCATGAACCCTTAGCCTTGAGCGACGGAGATGTTTCTGCTACCTGTGGAAACAGGTGGATCTCACCACCTCAGCAGAGGAATGATGCTTTGGGAGTGGGCGTCACCCAATGAGACTGGGCTAAACCCCCCTGAAACCCAATCCCTTGCCTCATTTGGGTTGAACTTAATGTCTTTCTCCCAATAGAGGATTTTCAGGTGGCCTGCTCTTTCCTTCCAATGGACCCTTAAGATTGAGAACCGTCACTGATTCCTGCAAGCAAAAGGTATTTCTGTGTGTTGCATGCTTCTTTTGCTGCTTTCTTAAATTATTAGTGCAGCTAGCTCTTGTGAACCCAGCATAGGTCACCAACCCGATTAGTTGGTGTTAGTCCTATATTGTTTTTCTCTCATGAATTATCTAGGAAACATTCTAACAGTAATCATACAAATTGTTCAGAATTGAATTCCAAATCTAAAACATGAAACTACCTGGGCCAGGGAACCAATAGGAACTCTTAGGTAAAGAAAGACTGAATGGTAGGAAAATGAGTCTGGTGTTCCCAAGTTACAGTTCTGCAGCTGCCTGAAATATACAATCTGGATGTGAGGCATAATTAAAGGAGATGATACAGCCAGTTCAATCCCATAACTTTCCTCTGTGTCTCCACCTCACTTCTCTGGATGGGACTGTAGGGTTTTCACTGTAGAGGATTCAAACATGCTCTAGGGAGTTCCTGAGTGAAAATGTGGGTCCTTTGGATCACTTTACAGCTTGTTCTCTTTTCAGTGAATTATATATTGAAACTGGTGATGAGATTGTTGACAGTTATTATTAATATACCACAAACTCAGGGTTGAATAAGCTCAAATTAATATTGGGGTGTTGTTTCCATGTAAGCACAGTAATTAAGTATGGAGCTCCTTAGCTGGGACCAATAGTAACCTATCTCAAAGAGAAAGCTATCCTGGTATTTATATGACATCCAGGACCTCAAATTGGTCTTATTCTTATTTAGGCACATGCTTTCAGGCAGTGTATATGGAAATTCACTCTGATTTCATCAGATGTTTTCTCAAAGCTCTTGGTTTAGAGAGTGTCTGAAGGTGGGATGTCAGTACTGGGGATTGAATCCAGGGCCTTATGCATCCTAGGCAAGCAGGCAGAGTGCCACTGAGCTATATCCCCAGACCTTTTATTTTTATTTTGAGATCTTGCTAAGTTGCCCAGGCTGACCTTGAACTTATTATCCTCCTGTTTCAGCCTCCCAAGTAGCTGGGATTACAAGTGTGCAACACCGCATCCACTTTCCATGCCTAGATTCTATTACCAGTAAATGCAGATGGTTAGGCAGAATATTTTGAAGAAAGCAACACAAATTTTATGGTGTGGAGTGAATCTTAACTATCTCACTACACAGTGGTGATAGGCAAGTACTGACATGAGGTCAAGAGCATTCTCAAGGTGGTATCTCTGTAGGACTTAATTCCTAGAAATGTAGTTGAAAGGGTGTGCTCATGAAATCAAGGGTTGTTCTTAAATACCATGACATCCATATCTTCGCTGGAGACATCAGTCACAAAGGTATAAGCTGGAGTTAGTCCAGTATAAGCCAGGATTGAGGTAAAACTGAGGAGGGTTTCAGAAACTATAAAGCTGTGGCCCCCTCTAGTGGGTTATAAGAAAGTCAATATAGAGAAATAAGGAATAAACAATTGATAATGCTAGGTAAACTCCAAGAATCAGTAGACCTGGAAGACTCCAATATGGCTAATATTCATTGGACATCATATACATGCCTTGACTGGAAAAATTCAAGAGTTCTATTTCTTCTTCTTTTTTCTTTTCTACCTTTTTTTTTATTTATTTATTTATTTATTTATTTATTTATTTATTTGCAGTACTGGGGATAGAACCCAGGGACATTTCATCCCTTAGTTACATCCCCAGCCCTTTTTATTCATTTTGAGACATGGTCACATGAAGTTGTCCATGTTGGCCTCAAACTTGCCATCTTCCTGCCTTATGAGGCCTCCTAAGTGGCTTGGATTACAGGCATGTATCACCTTTCCCAACTAAGAATTTTATTTCTATTAATTCTATTTCTGGGCTTTCACACATGAACTTTGAAAGATTATCCTATAGATAATTTGCTCTAGGTAGTTCAGGACAACTCACAAATATTTCATTGGAGGTTAGACTCAGCCATAAAGAATAATGAAATTATGTCATTTGCTGGTAAATGAATGGAACTGGAAAATATCATGCTAAGTGAAATAAGCCAGACTCAGAAAGTCAAGGGCCAAATGTTTTCTCTCACATGTTGAAGCTAGAGAGAAAAAATGAATAAAGAGGAATCTCATGAAAATATAACAGAGACCAGTTGAATAGACAAAGGGGGAATATGAGGTAGGGGGAAAAGGAGGGGAGGGACAGGGTATGTGTTGGGGAATGAAATTGGCCAAATTGTGCTTTGTGCACATATGAATATATTACAATGAACTCCACTTTTACATATGATAATGCATCAATTTAAAATTCCATTTAAAAAATGGAAGGGTCTCAGGTGCAGTGATGCATGCCTGTAATTCCAGGACTTGGGAGACTGAGGCAGGAGGATCTCAAACTCACGGTCAGCCTTGGCAACTTAGTGAGAACCTGTCTCAAAATAAAGAGTAAAAAGGGATTGGGGGTGTCGCTTGGTGGTAGAGCATCCTATGTTCAATCTCTAGTACCACACACACACACACAAAATAAATAGATAAAATAAAATAAATTGAAGGGAGACCAGTAGAGTAGAGGAAAAAGATAATGGGGGAGGGAGGAGGGTAAAGGGAGGTATTTAGGAATAATATTGATAAAATTATGTTATGTGCATGTACAAATGCGTCACAACAAATCCCACTGTTATGTATAATTATTAAACACCAATAAAACATCAAAAATCAGAATACAGTTAAGAAAGGGGATTAAATTTTTTTTATGAAAAAGTAAAATCTTACATACATAAATTCATATTTTATCAGCATAAATTTGTTTTTAATATTTAATTTTTATTTATTTATTTTGAATACATATATTCACAGGGTTCAAACTTTGAAAGGCTATGTAGAAAAAAAATTACTTTTCCACTCTTATTCTTTAGCTAACCAATAACTTTCTGGAGATAATAAACATCACCAGAATCTGGGATTCTTTCCAGAGAAAGAAATATAAAATATTCAATCTTATCAATATTTTCCTAAATAGAAGGGACTACAATACTTTTCTGAGCCTTGATTTTGTTAATTACTGTATTTAGGTAATCATTTCATAAAAATGAGACTAAGTTGCTAAGGCTGGTCTAAAACTTGTGATTTTCCTGCCTCAGCCTCACAAGTTGCTAGCATTACAGGCATGCACCACTGTGCTTTATTTTTGGACTTTAAATTGTATATTCCATTGCTCTGTCTTTTCATTCCCCAGGATCATACTGTTTGGATATGTTCTTAATATCTGGTAGAAATAGTCCCTGGATAGTCTTATTTTTTGTGTGTTTTTAATGTAAGTTTCATTATCAGGATGTCTGGTTATCCTGTTGGAAATTGCATCACATTTATAGGTCATGAATAACTCTCTGAGTTTTCCTAAGAACACTGTTCTTCCTTACTATCATTTTTGCAAAATTAAAAGAACTGGAAAGATATTTACAGTAAGGGTATTCTTCCAAAACCCTGCTTTGAAGGGAAATGAATAATCTTGGTCAGAATTATTTATATTAAGGACATAGTGGATATAAAAGGAAGTCTAATATTTTAATTATGAATCATTTGCCATGATTCCTTATAAGATGTTCAGAAGGATTTGATTATATTCAAAAATTAAATATGAAGTGATATATTGAAGTGTTCATTCTGGATAAGATTTCCTCCATGTGTATTTTGAGCTCCCTCTGTAGATAGAAAATGTCAGATATAGATCAGTGACAATGGATTTGAGGTCATGTTTTTCTTAAAGATTGGATTGTTCTATACAAAAGGTGACACCATTGTTCCTGTAATTTTCTTGAACTTTTAACTCTTGCTGAACTTATTATTCAATTTTTCCTGAATTATCAGAAAATAATATGCTTCCTGGTTAAAAACTTATGTGTGATTTGTTTTCAGGCTGGATTACAGGCAATTGAAAGGTTTTGCCTTGTAGGCCTCATGGGGTGACAATGGGAGAGAATCTGCCCTCTCCGCACTACATTTAGTGCACCACCAATGTATTGCTATCTGTGAAGGGGGTTGCAGACAAGGACTCAAGTCTGACAGAGCATGTTCTTAGAATAGTTGCAATCCTGATTCTGGTGCCTTCATTCTTAGGTCTCTTTAACTGAGCTCTTGGGCTAGGTCCTCTTCAATGGCGTTTGCCAAGATATCTTTATGGGGGAAGGAGAAAGAAAACTTGAAGACACTTTTCCCTGCTCTCAATACTGAGTACTTTTCTACTCCCAGTCTTTCCTACTTGCTGTCCCAAACTCCTGAGAAAACTGTCAGAAAACTGCCTGAGTTTTTTGTTCAAGTTTCCCTCCACAGTGAGATGACTCCCATATCAATGCTGGTCCATTTGACCTTCAGCCAATGCACAGTTCCATCAGGGCAAATGGAACAGCAGAGTTGGCACTTTTCCTAGTTTAGACTCTTGCTTATACTATCACAGTAAGTGATTAAAGGCTTAACCCTCTCATTTTTGATTTGTTGATTTACTGTGATATCTGGCAGCTCAGCTCTCTTTCCTAGCTTAGCTAAGCTCCTGACAAGAATAAAGCTGTCTGCCTTTCTTTATGGAGTGACAAAGGAATCAAAGGATTCAACAAGGGCTATATTTACTGGGGAGTTCCGGGGAACAAACAGCTACTTGTGTAGAAAAAATAGTCCCTTTGTTTGGGACATGGTCCTATCTCCCAACATCCTCCTATGTAATACCTTCCATTTGCCCTTCTAGATCACTCTCTACTTTCCTCTACCTTGTTTGGTGCCTCAGGAAGCAAATCTATAGAGACTGATTCAATGAACTCCCTCACACTCCTGCTTCAAGTAGGGTATAGCCAATGGCATCAGGATTAGATCTAGATATGAGAGGAGAGTGAGATCAGGGTATTTATTCCCCTACATATCCTCCCCACCAGATTATCATGAGATTGTTGTATCCCTCTACTGAATGTGACAAAGATTCTTTGCTTGTCCAAACTTAAATCAGGTTGTTAAGATTTTTTTTCTAGGCCCTCTGTGTACTTCCTTGTACAGGTCTATTTTCGGAAAGAACACTCTCCCTTAATATCTGGTCACTCTCATTATCTGATCAACATCTGGTCACTCTCATTATCTGCTGCTGGGCATGGAGGCACACATATGTAATCCCAGCAGCTTGGGAACTGAGGCAGGAGGATCTTGTGTTCAAAGTTAGCATAAGCAATTTAGCAAGTCCTCAAGCAACTTAGTGAGACCCTGTGTTTAAATAAAATATTTTTTAAAAGGGCTGGGGAGTGGCTCAGTAGTTAAGTGCCCCTGGGTTTAATCCTCAATACCAAAAAAAAAAAAAGTCAGTTACTATCTCCTTGGTGATGTCTAGTGACCTTGTCCTGTCTTTAGCAAGAATTCTGTTAGGTTGGCGTTACCAGAATCCCCCTTACCTCTGATGTTTCCTCTTAGTAGTTTTTTATCCACTGACCCCATCCATGCTCCTTGGTTATAAATTTCCTCTTGCCTATACTATATTCAAAACCAAGTCCAAATTCTCTTCCTCACTGCAAAATCCCATTGTCAAGGTTCTTATACATACTGCAATGGTCCTGAATAAAGTATTATTCCATGAGTTAACAAGAGTCAGTAAGTTGTTGTTGTTGTTTTTAACAAAAGTCAAAGATCCTGCCAGGCAGTCTTCTTTGGACAGCTCTCTCTTCTTCAGTCCTAGAAGTGGTCTAGCTATTGTACTATTCTTATTGTCTCTTCCATTGACTCTGTAAATATTCTCTTTCCATTATTCGATTTGAATTTGCCATCTGTTTCTTGCTGGCAACTTGACTGACTTAGCTCCTTACATTAGTATTCCATTTTAAAAAGGAAAACAAGAGCTAAAATCATCTTAAAATATAAGCTTAAAGATAACTCAGTGGATTAAAAAATACCTTTGAATGAATATATATATATATATATATATATATATATATATATATATATATATAACAAATACATATATAGTCAGGTACCACATGTAGTAAATGATGGTGGTGGTCTGTTAAGATTATAATGGAGGACATTAGACATCTATCTGCTCTCTCAGAACCATTTCTGCACCAATCATGGCCATCTTTGTGGAGCTCAGCACCAAAGCCAAAATGCCCATTTTAGTTCTAGGCACCTGGAAGTCTCCCCCAGGCAAAGTCAAAGAAGCCTTGATGGTGGCCATTGATGCAAGATATTGCCACATAGATGGTGCCTATGTCTATAATAATGAGAATGAGGTGGGAGAAGCCTTCCAGAAGAAGATACAAGAGAAGGTGGTGAAGTGGGAGGACCTCTTTATTGTGAGCAAGTTGTGGTGCACCTTCTTTGAAAGGACACTTGTGAAGGAAGCCTGTTGGAAGAGCCTCAAAAATCTGAAACTAGACTATATAGATGTCTGTCTTATTCATTGGCCCCAGGGATTTCAGTGTGGGAAAGACTTATTACCCAAAAGATGATAAAGGCAACAACCTCATTAGTAAAGTAACATCTTTGGATGTCTGGGAGGTCATGGAGAAGCTGGTGGATGAGGGATTGGTGAAAGCCCTTGGTGTCTCCAACTTCAACCATTTCCAAATTGAAAGGATCTTGAATAAGCCTTGAATATAAACCAGTGACCAATCAGGTCAAGTGTCACCCATACCTCACCTAGGAGAAATGGATCTAGTACTGCCACTCCAAGGGCATCACTGTCACAACCTACAGTCCCTTGGGCTTTCCAGATATACTTGGGCCAAACCAGAGGACCCTTCACTACTGGAGGACCCCAAGATTAGGAGATTGTTGCAAGACATAAAAAATCATCCACCCACATTCTGATTCAGTTCCAGATCTAGAGGAATGTGGTGGTGATCCCCAAGTCTGTGACACCAGTATACACTGTCAAGAATTTTCAGGTCTTTGACTTTACATTGAGTGATGAGGAGATGGAGACCATATTCAGCTTCAATAGGAACTGGAGGGTCTGTATCCTGGCTGACCAGGCTCATTTGGTAGAATACACCAATTACTGAACCTGAATCTCCTGATGACACACCTGGTAGATACTTTCTCTTCACTGAAGTGGAACTTGATCTCTCTGAGGCCTGTTTTAGCCAAGTTTATGTGTCTGACCTTGTCAGATACAGAAAATGTTTTTTAAAAAATTTTATTGGTGCATTATAATGGTATATAATGGGATTTGTTATGCCCTAATTGTACATGCATGCAACATTAGTTGCTCAATCTCCTTCTAGAAGCTTCCTTTCTTTCCTCTTTTCCTTCCCTCCAGCTAAGGTTTTATTTAGATCCATATGTTGAACCAGGGGAAGACTTATCACTGGGAAGTGTGACTCAGATGAGCAATTTCTTCCACTTATTTTATCTGAACAAATGTTTATTAAACAATAGGATCTCTGCTAACATTGAATATGCAAAAATAAAAAGAATTTTAAAAAAGATTATAATGGAGCTGAAAATTCCTGTCACCTAATGAAGTCACAGCCATTGCACCATAAGAATCACCCACATGTGTAGTAATGCTGGTGTAAACAAATTTGCATCACTGCTAGTCACATAAAAGTACAGCAATACAATTATATACAGAACATGTTACTTGATAGTGATAATAACATACTATGTTACTACTTTATATATTTACCTTAGTTATTTTAGAGTGTACTTCTACTTATAAAAAAATTTACTGTAAAACAGCATGCCAATATTACAGCCTTATACATCTTGTATCTCTTGACTGCATAAAGAGACCATGTTGAGTGATGGACCTCCACCATGTAGGTTTGTGTAAATGTATTTCTATCATGTTCCCCTAATGACACATTCATCAGCACATATCCCTGTTTTTAAGTGATGCACAACTATTATTAGGTTATAAGTGAAAGATATGAAGAAACATTTAGCTGATGCCTCCTGTGCAGTGAGAATTCCAAATTACCTGCTTAATGTTATTAACATATTAGCGAGTGGTAATTTCTATGAATTATGTGTCTGAAAATGACCAATAAGTGTTTGGTATGTTTGTATATTTGTAACAAGAAGATTAGTGGTTACTGTAGAGAGAATTTCTTAGAAGCAAAACTGCCAGTGGAAAGGATCTGAAGATTAAACTCTCCTATCTGAGGATCAAGCTCTCATCATTTAACTCAAGGTTTTGGTATATCTTCAAAAGGGCATTTTGGTAGTTTTTTTAAAAATAAACACACATTTTTTGACATTTCCGTCCTTAAAAAGTAGCACAAAATTCTTGGGATTTTCTAAATAGACCATTATGTCATCTGCATATAGGGATATTTTATTTCTTCCCTTCCAAACTGTATGCCTTTTATTTCCTTTTCTTACCTTATTTCAATGCCTATGACTTCCGGTGCTATGCTGAGTATGGATGGTTAGAACTGACTTCTTTGTCATGTTCCTAGTCTTAGAGGGAAAGCATTCATCACTTCAATTAAATAGGAAGTTAGCTATAAGTTTTACATGAATGGGTAGGTATTGAATTTTGTCCAATGCTTGTTCTGCTTCAATTGATATAATCGTCTAATTTTATTCTTTAATTTTTAAATATAGATTATTCTGACAGGTTTTCAAACATTAAACCAATTTACATCCTTTAAACAAACCCCATGTGGTCATGGTGTATTTTTTAAAATATATTGGTGAATTCTATTAACATTCTGTTAAGCTTATCTCATGTATATGCATGAAGGATATTGGTCTTCAGTTTTCTTTTTTTTTTTTTTGTACTGTCTTTGTCTGTTTTTGGTATGGATAACTACCTTAAAAGATGAGTTGTGAATTGTTGCCTTCTCTTGTATTTTCTGAAAGAGATTGTGTAGAAACAGTGTTAAATCTTCTTTAAGTGCTTGGTAGAATTCCCCAAACCATCTGGAGATTTCTTTTTCAAAAGTTTTAAAATCATGAGTTTAATTTCCTTAATAGTTATAGGGCTGTTTAAATGATCTATTTCATACTGGGTGAATGTGATAGTTTGTACTTTTCAAGAAACTGGTCCATTTCATCTAAATTATTAGATTTATGCATGTACAGCTGTTTGTAGCATTCTTTTTATTACCATTTGAATGTCTACTGGGTCTACAATGATAACCTCATTTCATTTCTGATATAGGTGTAATTTATATTATATTTTTTCTATTTCCCTTGTCAGATATCCTGTCAAGTGGATATGAAAGTCCTGGCTTTCCGCTAAGCCTCCTCTGACTGTCCAGCAGGGAAGGAGAGGTGCTTTATCACAATTCTGCAAGAGTGAACTCCCCACTTGGTCTTTACTGATAGCTGTTGAACTGTGTGTGTGTGTGTGTGTGTGTGTGTGTGTGTGTGTGTGTGTGTTTTCCTATGATGAATTGGTTGGAGTAGGGTGGTCTTTTGGCTAGAATAAGTAGGCTTTCTTTGGAGGGTGGTATTGTTTGGTCTGCATTCGAGTTTCTACGTGAAGATGTTTCTCAGGACCTGGTCCAGGTTTTATGAGGCAAAAGAAACTCAGCAAACTGTTTGCCGTGTCGTCTCTCAGATCTTGTGGTTCCTATTTAGTGCAACTTTTCCCTTTTTTTTGGTGATACTGGGGACTCATCCCAGGATATCATGCTTACTAGGCAAGTACTCTACCACCTAGCTACATCTTGTGCCTTCTTTTAAACTTTCATTTTGAGACAGAGTCTAGCTAATTTGCCCAGACTGGACTTGAATTTGCCTTCCTTCTGCCTCAGCCTTCCATCTCGTCCTCTTAAGTAGCTGGAATTACACGTTTGTGTTATCACATCTGGCTCTTATCCTTTCAGAGTCTTATGTTTGCATTATATTTACTGCCCAGGGATTTACTTAGAAAAATAAATAAGAAATCTATTTAACCAATTTTGTCCCATTAACTCAAATGTGAAACACCCATAAAACTTAACTATATTTTCTGTCTATATGATAATAATATAATATAAATCAGTATAATAAAATATTATATATATTAATATATTAATTATATAATATATGGCAACATACTAATTATGTATAATATATACATGTAAATAAATATATAATCATATACATTAATAAATATATACATTATATTATACATAATCATACTATATTAATTCTAATGTTTTATTATATATAATATGTAATACATAATAATATAATAATACAAATAGATTATGATTTCTAATCTATTATAATACACCTGTGTACATTTCTTTAAAATATTCACAGAATTAAAAACTTGGGGTCTAATGGGTTAATCTTTTCTGGAATTGGAAGTACCACCTTAGATTTTGAAAGATATTTGTTGGGTATAGAACTCTAGATTGACAGTATTTTCACTACTTTAAAGATGTTATTCTACTATCATTTATCTATCTATCTATCTATCTATCTATCTATTTATTTTGCAATATTGGGGATTGAATCCAGAAGTATTCTACTGCTGCCTATATATATATCTCTAGCCCTTTTTATTTTTTTAAGACAGTTTTGCTAACTTGCCCAGGCTAGTCTCAAACTTGCCATCCTTCTGCCTCAGCCCTCCTGTATCACTGGGATTACAGGCACATGCCACGATACCCAGCTCTATTGTCTCCTTATTTAAATTGGTTCCATTAAGAAATCTTTTCTTGGCTAATCCAGGTCTGGGAATAAACATATAAGAACATGGGACAATCTTATCCTTCTAGAAAGCAAAAATGCTATAAAACACTATTAGGGTCTGGTTTAAAAACAAAATAAAAACAAAAACAAAAACAAAAGAACCAAACAGCATCCAATGTGAAAATGTGAAGGAAATGTGGCTTCCCCTGGCCAAAGAGGGAACAGTTTGAGCATCAACAAGAACAATTATTGTAAAGGATTAAAAAATTATGTTGAAAAAAAGAAAACTTTTCTTGCAGTTAACTTTGTTTTACTCTATGTGATAATTAACACCTTATTTCTCTCATTGAAAGTAGAAATATAACCTTTCTGTTGTTTTTTTAAAGAAAAAAAACAATATACATTGCTTATGCTTCTTGGGTTACAGCATTATAAAAGTATAATTTTTGTATTTTTCTGGTTCCTTTTAAGATTTTCTCCTTAACACAAGGTTATTATTATTATTTTTTATGATGTGGCTTTGTGCAGTTTCCTTTATTTTCTGTGCCTGGCATTTGCTGAGTTTCTTGGATCTGTGGTTTAAGTTTTTATCAGAATTGGAGAAATTTTGGCCATTATTCAAATATTGTTCTAGTCCTCTGCACCTCTCTTTTAGGAACTCTAATTATATGTGTATTAGACTCTTAAAGTGGTCCCAGAACTCACTGATGCACTATTTAATTTTAAAAGTAAGTATTCTTTTCTTTCTGTGTTTCATTTTGAATAATTTCTATTATGTCTTTAAGTTCACTAGCTTTTTCTTTTGCAATGTCTTATCTGCCATTAACCCTATCATTATTTTCCATTCCAGAAGCTGTAGTTTTCACCTCTAAAAGTATGTCATGCAGTGTCTTGGAAGCTATTTTCATATAAATCACGTTTTGGTTATCTTAGGCAAGAGGGTAAATCTTATCCCTGTTATTCTGTCTAGGGTGGAACAGTATGGGTGGAAATGTGGAGGAAGTGATAGTATGTTATTTTTGATACCAGGACATAAAAGGTATCCTAGCTTCCTCTTTACTATACCCCTCCCCTCCCCCTTTCTTTCCCCCCCTGTGATGCTGGAGATTGAAACCCAGGGCCTTGTGCATGTGAGTCAAGCATTCTATCAACTGAGCTATATTCCCAGTCCTATCCCTTTCTTGAATCAGTTGCTCTAGGAGAAGCCAGCTGCCACAGAATGAAGATGTTCAAATAGTTCTATGGAAAGATCCAACTGGTAAGGAAATAGGAACTTCTGCCAATAGCCATATTAATATTCCATCTTGGACCTGGATCCCCCAGCCTCAGCCAAGCCTCTGTATGACTAAAACCCAGGCTGACACCTTGATTACAACCAAGGAACTCCTAGCCTGAACCACCTTTTAGCTGCTTATGAATGCTTAACTCACAATAACCATGAGATAATGTTTATTGCTTTAAGCCATTGTTTTGGTATAATTTATTTCATAGAAATACACAACGAATAGAGGAACCAAATTTTATTCAAGTTGTAAAACACATTGGTCGAATCCCTTAATTAATTTTATTCATTCCCCATCCCCAACTTAGCCTAAATAACAATGCACAGACAAAATCACTAGACTTGGCACTTGGAGCATTTATACTCAAAATGTTCCCTATGTGATTCATTTCGAAAAGCCCTAGCTTCTATGAGCCTAAGACACACCAAAGCAATAAGGATATGTTATATTTTTTAATACTGTAACCCAAGAAGCACAAAGCAATGTATATTGTTTTCCTTTCTTTAAAAAACCAACAGAAACATTACCTTTCTACTTTCAATAAGAGAAATAAGGCATTAATTAAAATGAGTTGATTCTAATCAGATATTACACTAATAATGTAGCAACAGATTTATGAAATTCCTCCCTTAGGAATCTTGAAGAATAGAATTTATGTCCCTTTGATAAATATATTAGCAGCAAGGCTGCTTCAAGAAAGAAGATGCATAGAACCTCTAGATCATAGAACCTCTTTCTCACCCCGGTGATTCTGAACTTTTTATATAAGGAAAAAAAGGAAAAGTTGAATTTTGTTTAAGAATAGATAGTTGCTTGTGGGGGTGCTTTGTAAAACATTATCCATGGTTTAGCCAATGCTTTTTAAAACTCTATTGGGAGTTTTATCCAAAGGGAATTAAGAGTTTTGCCTGAGTAGAACATAAAGAAAGTATTTTTATGTTTTTGTATAGTTAGTTAGGGTTTTCTGAAAAATAAAACTGGCCGCTGGGGTAAAGGACAAGTCTGTGAAGTTAAAGGGTGATTGAATAGACCCTTTAGCCTCAGAGACCTCTAAAGAGATTTAGAGACTTATTTCCTTATACATTCAGATTTCAAAGTGGGTGAAAGAAGTCAGTTGTTTATATTCAAAGTACAGTAAAGGTCAAGGTTTTTCTCCTTCTCTCAAGAGTGGAGTGGGGCAATGTGTAGCTTACTTCAACCTTAAACGTTAATAATTTGGAGAATTCTATGCAGGAGAAGCCCCCCATGTAGGCAAGATAAGAGACTAATAGTGCCACTGGAGGGCTACTGGATAAGGGAAAAAGTGTGGCTTTTACTATTAAAAACTATGGTCTCTGTTTCAAAAACCTCATATTTGCTTTCAGGATAAAATAAATAAATACTCACCACAAAAGGAAGGATGCACTCATGTTGATTTTGTACCATGTATAAACTAAAGAGAGACATTCGACTGGGGCCCATCAAGCTGCAGGCTAAAGAAAAAAAGTTCTGCAGAGCCTCACACAGGTTGGAGCAGATGTCAGCCCAGGTTGGTAAACCAATGTGCACAATGAGAAGTTGAGGAGGTTGTTGGTTAGTCTGTGTGGCTGTAGAGGGCCCTTTACCAACAGCTCGCCCATGATGCATGGCAGCCAAACCAGGGGTAGAAGTGTAGCCACTATCTGGATATTCTGTATACCTATAAGGAAGGAAAGAAAAAACAACTAGCTTTCATAATGTTGAATTGGGTGCTCTGTTAAAACAAAGAATACTAGCTGAGAGGACTAAGTCCAGAAGGAGTCAAATTGGGTACTAAAGCTTTTCTAGGCTATCCTGTATTAATAGTACCCAAGGGATCTAGATGTTTAACTAATGTAAGCATGAGATGCTTAGAGTTGTTGAGTGGTAACAATATAGAAGTTATATACAATCTAACTTTAGTTTCAGAAAAAGCTATTGGCACTCATAAACTTTTTTTTTCTTTATTAGTAGTTATTATATTGTATAGTAATTGGCTTGTATGACTGTCTCTCCCTTTATAATTTTCCCAAGGAAAACTTTGTCATGTTGACTTCATTCATTAGTACTGTATGTGTTTAGTACATAGTAATACTTAAAAATAAAAGTATAACCACATTTATTCCTCTTTTGGGTTTCTCTTGGGTTGTTCCTAACTCCTATAAGGTAAAATTTAAATTCTCTTCAAGACCCTTCATGACTTGATTATCGACCTCACTGGAAGCTGTTTTTCACCTCAAGGTTTTCATTGAAATAAGATCAAATGTAACTTTGCTCTTGGGCATTTGTTCATGCTATTTGCTCTGCTTCCAACAACCTTGCTTTCCTTTTTTACTAGCTATTTACCCTAATCTTCAGACCTCAGATGAGGAAACAAGAACAAATGAGAACAAGGAACCAATATCAGGAATAAGAAGGGTTATCATTACAAATGTTCAAACATGAAAAGGGGTAAAGGAGGATAGAATTAATAGCTTTATGCCAATAAATATTATAAATGAACACATTCTTAGAAAAACACCAAATAAAAATGAAATTTTAAAACCTAAATTGTCTATAACTATTAAATAAATTTAATTGATAATCAAATATTGTCCTACAAATTAAGCCAAAAGTCAGATGATTTTATGGATGAGCTCCATCAAACTCCCAAAGATCAACAATTTCAATTTTAAACAAATTCTTTCGAGAATAGAAGTGGGAACTTCTCAATTAATCTTAGGAGGTTAGCATAATCTTTTGATACTGAAACCAGATAAAGATATTATAAAAAAAGTAAGATAATTTCACCCTAATATGTAAGCATCCTAAACAAAAAAAAAAAAAAGAAAATTAAACTAGCAATGTATAAAAATAACACATCATGACCAAGGTGAGTTTATCTCAAAAGCATATCAATCACCGTAATTCATCACATTAAAAGAATAAGTGAGGAAAATGATATGATCATCTCAATAAATGCAGAAAAAGTCTTTCCTGAAACATAATGTTCATGCAAGAAAAAGATTCAAAAAGATTCATTCATCATGGTATATTCACGTTATGAAACAAATGAACTACAGTTATATGCAACAACGCTGAAGACTCTAAAAAACATAATACTGAATAAAAAGAAGACAATAACTAGGAATAGATGACAAGAATAATCTAATAAAATGTTTATAAAAACCTAGAGCAAACACCATTCTTTCTCTTTCTTTGGTACGAGGAGTAAACCCCAGGCTTCACATGTTATACCCCCAGTCACAAACTCATTCTTAACAGTAATAGGTTGACAGCTTTCCCTATAAGACAAAGAGCCTACTACCATCACTTCTATTCAACACTGTAGTGAAGGTGGCAATAAAACAAAACAAATAAATAAAAGGTACTACAATGAAAGAAAATTTCATTGTTTGCAGATGATATGATTGTGTACAGAAAATCTAAAAGAATCCATAATTTCCCAAATTTTCGTCATTCTTTTTAAAATTTTAGTCTTAGATATCTGTTATTTTTTAAATATTAATTTACATGACATCTTTAAAAAATCATTGTTAATTTTTGGCTAATGTATAGAATTATAATTCATTTTTACATATTGACTTTGCATTTAACAACATTGCTGCTCTCATACTAATTATAATAATTTATCCATAGATCTTTTTGGATTTTTTGTTCACATCACATAGTGTGTGAAAAATGATATGCATCAGGTTACATTAACAAAGTCAGATATTGGCAACATAAAGATTATACTAGACTTGTTCACAATTACTGCAAACTATAAGCAACACAAATGTCAATCTACATTATGATGGTTATATCATGGTATATTCACATTATGAAACAAATGAACTACAGTTATATGCAACAATGCTGAGGACTCTAAAAAACATAATATTGAATAAAAAGAAGACAAATAATTTGTACACATAGCATGAGTCTACCTACGTAAATTTTACAAATAATAAAAATTAATTAGCCTGCCTAGGGATCATACATAGTGGTAAAACCATAAATAAAAGCAAGGAAACTATTGTCACAAAAACTAGGATGGTGATTCTCTCTAGAAAGGAAGGAGGACATTATGACTAGAAGGGACAAAGGGATGTTCAGGGTTTTTTTTTTAGTAATGTTCTATTTCTTGATCTTTATTGTGACTAATTATTAAACTATATGTACATGTTCTATGACACTTTTTTCTATTCCTTGTTTATCAATAAAAATACTTCAAAAAGAACATTAGGACAATCATAAAAGAAACATAAAAAAAGGTAGATAAAAGATTAAAATCGTCCGCTGCTCTGGGAACTAAAATGTGTGTGTGAGTGTGTGTGTGGGTATATATATATATATATATATATATATATATATATATATATATATATAATTTTAGCTCAACAATGCAAGGAAAATTAAAGTTTCTTTAAGAGAAAGATTATTATGATAATTTTCAGAAACATTTTGGTATTTAGATGATCTGAGAATGCACCAATGTGTCTGTTTCTTGAAATGAATCTGTGAAGTAGTTTTCTTTATATTTCTTTCTTAGGCTTATGGAAGTCAGCATTCATTCAACTTTTTTTTTGGTGTATGTGGTGGTGCTAGGGATTGAACCCAGGTCCTTGTAGTATGCTAGGCAAGCACTCTAACAACTGAGCTATATCCTTAGCCTCAATTTCTTTCTTTTTTTTTTTATTGAGTTCTAATTATGTTCTGGCTACAGTTGAAAAAAGTAAATGAATGAATATGCTAATCTGTTGAAAGTATTCTTGAACCAGAAATCCAAATCAATGTGTAATATATTTACTAAGAAAACATATGCTATAACTTATAAGTATCTCTTCACTTTATTTTTAAATTAAGTTCATGAGACCAATTTCTATATAGAATGCTGAACTTGAGACTGACAGGTTCACACAAATATAAACACAGACGTCTTATTTAACTGTCCATCTTCCTTCACATCTGAAAACACTGTCATTTTAGGTATAGTTAGTCCTCAGTTTAAATAATTCCAGTATACAGACTTCAGTTACCATAGTGTAGACAATTAACATTAGTCCTCTATCAACACAGTTCAAATTTCAGTTGCTAAGGAATATTAATTATGAGTAATTATATAAAGTAAAAGTTGCATCTAGCTCTTTAGTCTACAAATTATTTTGTAAGTAAAAGATGCACATAATGATCAGTGATCAATTATGTTACTTCTTTTAAAATTTCTTGGTCAATTGTCACTGCATATTTGCTATTCAGTTTATGCACAGTGGGTAATGTGTTACTTCCTTGTCTCCTTGTGACAAGCCCACATAACATTGTATAAAAATCAATAACTGAAAGTGGATATTGGCCAACAAAAATAAAAGTGAAGCAAAGAAACAAAAGTGGCAATGTTGAAAGTGAAATCCAAATAGAACATAAATGGAATTACAGAAAAAAATAGCTGAATGTGTGAATGTTGACACTGCCACCTTTTCATAGACTCTAGGTATGCAGTGAGAGGAACTTAATGAAAGTGAACTTATCAACATAAATGAGGAAAGTGGTTGTGAAGAAAAGAATGAAAGTGCCATGGGCAAGAAAAGAACTTCATTATTAAAGGAACTCTCAGGGGTATTTTACAAAATGGAAAGCACAAAGGATAAAATATTGGAACTGATCCAAACTTGGGAGTATAACACTGCCAAGGCATAGAAAAGATATGTGCTCTATCCTAAGTTATATAATGAGAAGCAAGCAAGCAAAGCACTGTTCAAACTATTGAGAAGTTTTTTGTTTTGTTTAAAAAAACACTTTAGTTCTTAGTGTTTGTTTTACAGTATGCAAAAATAAATATTAGTTTTACAGTATGCAAAAATATACTTAGTAATGAGAGGTTTCAGTGTTTTGACGTTGTTTTCGAGGGTTAAGGAACAAATGTACTTTTCCCCATGATTAAGATCTCTTTGCGGTTGCAGCTTGCAGTCATTTTTAGATGCCACACTAATGTGCAATTGGAGGACTGTCTTTAAATGTGGTAAGGGTATCCTTAAACATGATCATATACTGCATCTGGGCAGGATCTGACTTTATTGCTGACTGTATACTTCTTACTTTTGCCAAGAACACCCTCGGAATGGTTTAACCTGGAACTATGCCTGAACCAAAAGTCAAGTTACTCCACTAATAAAAACCCTTCAGTGATTTCCAGCTACACTTGGAACAAAATCCTTACCTTGGCCCTAGAGTTGTACTTGTGTCTTTTGCCCACTCTCCAGAACATTAAACGGCCTCTACCTTTTGTTTGTTTGTTTGTTTTTTTGTAGCCCTTAGGACACTTTACACGGAATAAATGATTCAATGGTTCTTCCTCCCACAGGGTTCCATTAAAACTTTCATGGGGCTGGGGATTTAGCTCAGTTGTTGAGCGCTGATCTAGCATGCGCGGGGCCCTGTGTTCCATTCCAGCAAAAAAATTCTGGGCCTTAGTTAGGCACTTTTCTCTTCACGTTCCCCTTCCTCCATTAAAAAAAAAAAATCGATTTTAGTGGACCCTAAAAACGTCAAGTCTTCCCCTATTATGAGAAAAAAAATCAAAACGTTTTCTTTGACTTTAAGGATTCATTGTTTTCTTCTGACCAAAGACATTAAAAATTTCTCAAGGCCCCACAGGCCTGCAGTTTCTGCCTGAGGGAGCTTCAGTCTTCAGCTCTGTCAGGACTGCGCTGGGAACACCTGCCAGAGGGCGGGTCTGAGCTCCGCCCTAGCCCAGTCTTCCCTCCAAGAGGTTCTAGATTCCTTCTCCCGCCCAGAGGCGCACGCAGATAAAGCCGGGCCCCATTACCTGGCCGTCGGGATCTCAAGCAAAGGCACTTGGCCTCGGGCGCCCCCTTCAGCCTGTAGCAGGGCGGGGACGAGGCCTGGTCTGAAAGGGCGGAAGCTGTGAGGGGCGGAGCAGGACCTGGGCGGGGCGGAACCTGGGCGGGGCGGAACCTGGGCGGGGCGGAACCTGGGCGGGGCGGAACCTGGGTGGGGCGGGGCCGGCTGGGGCAGCCTCACGTTTTCCCCAAAGCGCCTCAGCTCACGGTCTCCAGCCCTCAGGCCCACTGTGAGTAGTCCTGGTTTAGCCTTTAGGTAGAGTTTTGTATGTGTGTTGGAAATTATGTCCTAAATCTGAGCCTCCTTCTTCCTCCCATGGAACCTGCTAGTAGCATCGTTCA
This sequence comes from Spermophilus citellus, assembly GCF_964194105.1. NCBI lineage: Eukaryota > Metazoa > Chordata > Mammalia > Rodentia > Sciuridae > Spermophilus > Spermophilus citellus. The sequence continues at coordinate 51,859,336 of NC_138193.1, read as the reverse complement.
CTCACTCAGTCATTATTTTATTCAATGAATATTTATGGCGAGCACATTGTACCAGATATTGTGCAAAGATTGGGATACAGTAAGTACATAAAAGCCCTCTCAATCCCCTTACGAAAGAGCTTAATCTACCCTCAGGCCGCTCTTTTTAGTCTTTTCGAACCACTCCTTTCCAAGAGGGTGTCCCTTTACTCGGATTCATTGTCACTTACTTGAAGTTAATTCCTACAGCCCCTTCAACACACTTCAGATGGGCTAGGAGCACCCTGACCTTATTGGCTGTTTGGTCTGGGACTCGAACTCTGGTGGAATAAATATTCTCCTCTGAATTAGTCCACTGGAAAGAAAAAGAAATTCCAGTACCAAATCAGAAATGAACAGTTTCTCTCATTATTCTTCTCTGCCTCTGTTATCAGAGATGCAAGTGAGGTAGTGTTATGGTGTGAAATGATCAATATAATCAATAAGTCATAGATATAGGGTATATAGTATAAGGCAAGATAGAATAGATAATCAATAAGCAATAGACATAGATTAAAGACTATAGGAATAAGGTAAGATAACATAGATAAGCGATAGTAAGACATAAGTTCATCAAGAATAAGCCTAAGTAATAGTAGAAAAATCATGTAACTATAAAACATAGGATTTAAGCCATAGAATAAGTCAGTGTGTCAGTATAGTTATAAATAACTATAAGCAAGTGGGTTAATATATAGATAAGGTTAGATTAACATAGCAACTTGATCTTGTAGACTTGCATAGGATAAAAGACATAGGGTTTATAGATATTAGTAAGATGACAGATAAAAATGTGTGTGTAGGCCATAAGATAACTGCAGGTTTAAGTAGGCATCAAATAAGTTACTAGTACTGAGTGTGCAAAGCAATTGCTCTGGTGGAAACTCATTAGTCACTTGCAACAATTCCACTTTACTGGGATTATGGGACTAGGGTGACTGTAGTCATTTGAGTAAAAAGATGTGACTATAGAAACTCCATCTTAGTTTCTTTGTTACTGTCCCTGTGAAGAGAGAACTGCATGACCCATTTCTAGGAAACAGAAACTAAAGCTGTTTTCTTATTTAAAAATTTGTCTTTCTGTACTTTGTACCCCACAAATTGTACCCTACTCAGGATGCAGCGGTGTTCGTGGTGAGCTACATCCTGGGTTTGACTGCCCTAGTGGGTCTACATGATTTTGAAGTAGATTCTCACCCCCACCAACCCCTGCCCAAATTCAGGATATGACTGTCTAGCACCTGCTTGAACCCCGGGACCGTGGTCAACTGAACTGCAAAGCTAATGCTTTTTTAGCTTCTGTTTATTGCTTGCTTGCTGACTGGAAAATTCCAGTCCTGCCTAGAGCCCACAAGTCCCACTTATTAATGTTTTAATTTCTGTGATTGGCTAGTGTTTTTTTGTTCTTATATTCTCCTTAGATGGACCAGGAAGCTGCTGTCCTCCCACAAAGCTTGAGTCTCTATGGTGGGTGACAGTCCCTGGCCAGGTAAATAAAGCTTTATTTGATTTGAAATTCAGACTTTTAGTGCTTTCTGGAGCAGCTCTCCATAACAGTAGCAATGCAGGTGAGGTGAGGCAATGTTTTAATGAGTGGCTCAGGAAAGGTTTCAATAGGAAAAGAGTCACCTGCCTGTGTGACCATTTTGCCTCTCTTACCAGATCCTCAGAATAAAAACAGAAATATTTAACACAAATGTCCTTTTTAAAACCCTGCAGTCTGATGTATAATAGAATCCCTGTGTTTCAATTTAAAGGGTAACTTATCTATAGCTCTTCTTACCCATGTATTCTAGATTAGTTTTCCTGTCTCCAATTTCCAGATTATCTTTTCCACTTGATGTCAGAATCATTCTTGTAAAAAGATTTTACTCATGTCACTTTTTGCTTAAAAAACATTTTTGTTTCCTTTTTGGTTTCAAGGTACATTATAAATGAGCCTAGCTACTTTATCAGACTCAACCTTAACACCAGACTAACTTGAAAACATACTACCCATTGCTCTCAGCTACAATAACTTTTTTTCCTGTACCCTCTATTCATCTGGAACAGAATTTATTGAAAAATGTGCAAAGAATTGTGCCAAGTGTGGGAGAATATTACATAATTTCTTGAAGAATTATTCTCTGAGGGTAACCAATTGTAATGCCATATGAAAGTGCTTAGACACTTAAAGTACAAGGAGGGTTACTGACCAGCGGATTGATTGCAGCCTTAGAAATCTACTGCCATATTGCTCAGAGACTTCTCTTCCCACAGGGTGCTCTCAGCCAATGATGGAGTATGATAGGGATAAAGCAGACCTGTTCCTGGGAAACAGAATTCTTCTAGCAGTCAACTCTGACTCCACATGTACTTAACAGCCTTGTCTGAACATTCTCAGTCTTTCTTCTTCCTTGGGAGTCAAACTCTTCCATCACAGTGTGACCTCTCTCCTGTCCTTTCCTGACCCTTTCCACATTTTTCTCTCAGGTGTTTCTTCTAATAAAATCCTTATACCATTAATCTTATCTCATTAATCTTATCTGCTTTTTGGAGAAACAAAACTAACATTTAAATATTTAAGCAATGTAATAAGCACTGAGAGAGGTATTAAGCAAATTGTTACCAAATATTTGCTGACTTTCGAGTATATACCAGGTACTGGTGGGCTCTGAAAATATAATTGTTTCTGTCTTCCTGGACTTAGTCTATGGGGAATAGACCAGTACTTAGGCAATGACAATGTGGCATTATATGTGTGACAGCAGAGAAAACACAAGTTATGGGAGCACATAGGATGGTATACACTTGAAGAATTGGGGTGAACTTCCTGGAAAAGGGGATTATCATTTCAAGTGATGAACAAAAGTAAATGTGAGCTAGCCAAGCAAGGGGCACAGAGAGCATTCCATGTAGAGGGAATTCTGAGCAAATGAAGAAGCTCAGCCAGTGTGGGATATAGTTTTGTGGAAGAGGAGTGGTAAAGATGAAGCAGGAGAACTATGCAAAAGGCCAGAACAGGTAAGATCTTGTGGATCATATTAAGGATTTTGGATTTTATCCCATGGCAAATGCAAGGTAGAGTGGATGGATTCAACGAAGTGTGTAAGAAAAAGAGTGACATGACCTGATTTGTGTAATGGACAGAACACTTACCTGCCCCAGGGGAAAGGATTGAGTGCTGAAGTTGGGGTGATGGTAACTGGGCATGGGTCAAGACTGGAGTAGAAAATAGCTCAGGCAAAAGAACATACTGACTTGGATTAGAGATTGTTAAAGAGGATGCTGAGATGTAGGTAGAAATAGTTAGGAGTTAAAATAAACAGGCTTGGAGATTGGATGGATTAGGAGGAATCCAGAATGACAGGGCCTAAAACATAGTAGGCATTCAATGAATATTTATTGAATAAATGAATGCAAAATCCCTGGTTGAAAAGATAATGGTGCTAAGTCAAAAGATAAAGAACATTGATTCCACCATCCACCCAGTTACCCTAGTTTGAATGGGGTGATGATGACAGTCCCAATTTGAACATGTTGAAATCAAGATGCCTGTGTTAAAATGAGTGGAAATGTCCACAGATAGTGGATGTATGTGTCAACATCTGAAGAGAAAAATATGGCCTGGAAATAAAGATTTAGGAAGTTGACAGTAATTAAATTAGTATGAATGAGACTACCTAGAACAGTGAAAAGTAGGGATCACAATTTGTTAATGAGTATTAAAAATCAATTTAGTGGACTGCAACCAGCAATTTAAGAAATGGAATAGAATAAAATGCAACACAATAGAAAACACTAGAATTTAGTTCCTGATGGAAAACATGATGGAAGTATGATTTTGTGAAAAATTCATTTCAGTAATGTTATGAATATATATACTTAAATGTGATTAGGTTGCAATATAAAATGAACTTTTGTGTGTTGCTATAAAATTTGAAAAAAAAAGATTTTTGGAAAAAAATCAAAAGACTGAAAAATCAACACCTAATTCATTGTCAAAAAAGGAACTAAGTCCTCTAGTAGATTGTTGTAGAGCACCTAAAGAGAGGTATATACTGGTGCCAGAGGAAGAAACTCAAGGAAGGTCCCCATGTGTTAAGGTTTGCATTAGGAAAGGTTTCAGAAAGATCTAAAGTACTAATCTTAAGAATATGATTTTTTAGAATAAGCAATTTGCATTCAAGAACCATGTCTTATATCTCTAGTACCTATCAAAATGTTTACTACATAATAGACCCTCAAACTTTCAAATGAATAAACTAAAACTTGTGCTTTAGGAAGATTATTCTGACAGCAATCTGGAAGGGGAGAGAATGGAGAAAAGGTTGTTTTTTACTTTTCACAAGTTTTAGTTTATTTTTAATTGATACATAATTGTTCAAGTTTGTGGGGTGTAATGTGGTGTTTTGACACATGTATACAGTGTATAATGATCAAATCAGAGCAAATAGCATCTTAAAATGAAACTATTTCACAGTCTAGGTTAATGATGATGAAGTCCTAAATGATAAATGATAATGGAAGGAAAAGGACAGATTTATTTACAATCAGAATTACCAAGATATGGGGATGCATACATATGGGTGTGGTAGCCAGTCTCCATGGCTGAAATCCTCATATTCACCCTTGTAAAGTCCCCCTCCCATGGTACATCAGGGGTGATCTGTGTGACCAACTGAATATGGCAGAAGCGATCACATATTAATTATTTCTGAGGCTAAGTCATAAAATACAGTGTGGCTTTTTTCTTGCTTTTTTTGATCACTTGCTTTGAGGAAGCCATCTCATGTTGTGAGGACATTCAAGCAAACCCACAAAATCTATGTGAAGAACAACTGCCAACATCCAGCACCAATTTGCCAAGCATGGAAGTAAGCCATCTTGGAAGTGGATCTCCAGCCCCAGTGAAGCCTTTAAATGACTGTAGCCCCATCTGCAGAGATAAATATTTGTTTTTGTTTAAAGCTACCAAATCCTGAAAGTGAATTTGTTACATTTGTTATGCAGCCTAGATAACTAATGCAAAGGGGATGAAAGGAGGAAGCAATAAATACTATAAATTAGAGGCTATAAGTTAAAGACTAAGTGCTTGAAGGAGGAACTGGGATTAGGATGTAGGGGATAGTAAGTTATGGTCAGGACCTGTATTTGCCTTGTATGTAGGATATCCAAGTGAGCAGTTTTTGTCCCTCAATCTCAAAGTTCTACTAGTTTTTGAAGGCTCAGTTCAAATGTCACCTCTTCCGTAAAACCTTTCTGCTTTTCTCTGGCAAAAAAATCTACATCCCCTTTGGGGCACCTTACTACAGCAAACATGCATAATTTTGTATTGCAATTACCTATTTTCCGTTGTTTGTTTACATTTGGGAGCTCCATTACGACCCTGAGCTAGTTAAGGATAAGGACTGTGATTTTTAGTGTGTGTTTTTTTTTTTTTTTTTTTTTTTTTTTTTTTTTTTTTGGTGTGTGTGTGTGTGTGTCGCTGTATCTCTGTGTTGGTGATTGTGTAATAATTCTGAGAAACTTGATGGTTGTATCCATTTACCCATGTATTTTCCCTACAGTTATGGACATTTGGGTTTGTGGAGTGACTGGAGCAAATTCGCTACCGGAGGTCCTGAAGTGACACCTCCAGCCTGCTTCAGAGGTAGAACTCCCACCTATACCTGGGTCTGGCTTCACCTCTGCCTGGGATGAACCTCTCCTCCTCAGTCCCTCCTCTACTCAATCCCGATTGGCTGGAGAAAGGAAAACGGCCCGACATTGGTTCCTTTTAGATGGGCGGAGCCGGGCTGGGTTTCGTCTCGCGCCTCAGGCCGAGCCGCGCCGAGAGGACCCGAGTGAGGCCGAGACCAGCGGCCCAGTGGCCCGGAGCCGAGGCGGCTGGACGCGCCCCACCCTGCAGCCAGGCGGAGCCAAAGATGCTGGCCTCTGCCTCGCGGCCCCGCCCGGGCCCAGGGCCACCTCGGGTCTTACCCTTGCCACTGTTCCTGCTGGCGGTGTTGAGCGGCACGGTGTCCGGCCGCGTCTCACGCTCTGTGCCCAGGACCTCGCTTCCCATCTCTGGTAAGGTGCGGACGCCTTCGTCCTCAGCCCTTTGCGCCGCGCGCAGCCCTCGCCCGCACTTGTTCACACCCACCCGCTTCCTATCCTGGAGAGCAGCACCACGGCCCCCTCAACGCCTTGCACCGTGCCCCCCGCAGCGCCTAAGCCCCTCAGGGACCCAGACAAGACCCCGGCACTCTGCTGTTTCACCCTAGCCCTAGCCCGGGCCTCGCGCCTCGGCATCCACGACACACCCAGGTTGCTCCCTCAGACCCTTATTTCCAGGACCGCTAGATAGGTCAATCCCTTACCGTGCAGAGGAGGATACTGAGGCCCTAGGTGGGCTTGGGAGTTGATCGGGGTTGTCCATTTAGAAGTTCCTTCTCCCTTATTCCTCTAGTCCCCCGTACCTATACCTGTGTCGAACACTCCAGTTTGAAGCCCATTCCATTCCCAGGCCTTTCATTCTTTCATTCTAATTCAACCACTCCCTGGATCCCCAGCTCAGCATTTACATCTTCTGAACTTCATTTCCCTATGATCAGTTCAATGCACCCTGTGCTATCAAGCCTCTTACCCAGCTCACCACCTCAGTCTTCCAAACTCAGTCCCTTCTCATCTCTGACACTTGCTCCCATTTTTCCATGAATCAGATTCACTTTAACCCCCTAACTCCCTGAACCTTATGTGCTCCCTCTGGTCATTCCCTGCATCGACTGTTGGAAACCATTTTACCAGTTGACAGTAAAGTTTTGCTTAAATGATTTTGGAAGTCTTCAGAAGGAAAAAAGAAGAGTGGACCAGGTCCTTGGAAAAGATGTGAAAGAAGCCAGGGGATAGATACCACAAGGTTAAAAGTGGTCATTCACATTTTAGAGACTCTGTTGAGGTGGGCATGAGTGTGGTATGGACCTTTGTTTTCTTCTTAGTGGGTATGGAGGCAGACAGACCAGTAAAACCAAGAGTACCCTTGGCAAAAGCTTACAACTGGGTAACAGTAATTTAGAGTCTAAACTCAGGTCAGAAACATATAGGGATGCTTGAATCTCCAGGGCAAAGTTGTGGTCAGAGCCTGGGGTTTCAGTTTGTGCTGGAACAATAGCTAAAAAGTAAGTTGAGGTTGCCAGGCTGAATTGATGTCCAGAAATCCAGAGATGTCTAGAAGGCAAGGTGAAGCAGAGCAGGGAAAACAAAGGAGGTTGGGTAATTCAGAACTTATACTAAGCATGAGAGAGCAGGAAGAATACAGCACAGAAATAAGCACCAGTGGAACAGTGGATGGGTGGGGCTCACCTCAGCATAGCTAGGAATGAATGGGTTGATGGCTAGTTATCACCACGAGGACACTCGACCAGCTGAAACTTATAGAGCAGAGTTGTATAGGGATAGGATCCTCAGAATTAGATTAAGCTAAGAAGGTAAACACATATGAAGTTATTTTTAAAATGAGTTTTGAATGCTGAAAGGGGTTAGATTTGGCCAAAGCAGAATGCAGCCATAAAGAAGAGAGGGACTATTTGTTAAATGTGTAGTACATGCCAGGTGCTTCCACATATGTTATCTCACATAATTCTCTCAACAATCCTGGATGGTGTTGTTTACAGATGAGGAAAATGATGCTCAGAAAGGGCAAGTAATGTATTCAGGATCATATAGTAAGTGGAAGAGCCACATTTAAATCCAAACTGGTCCATTTCTGAAACACATATCTTTTCCCACTACACTAAACTACACCTTTTTAAGTGAAATGGGGTGAGGGAAGGTCAAGGAAGGTGGCTGAGAGAGGAGGTAGACTCCGAAGGTATTGGTAAAAGAGTAAAACATTTATAAGTAAAAAGTAGTTACTATTAAGCAGGATTCAAAAATAAAACCCCACAATTTAGAATAGTACTTATACCTTCTTAGGTATATTTTCTTAGGGATCACATTGATATGAATAGAAATCACAGACTTAATATTTATTCTGTTATTTATATTTTTATGGAAAAAGCATACTTGACTGGATTGCATGCTAAATATTCTGACATCATCAGTTGTCTTGGGGTAGTGTAGATGTTCGACCTGTCAAGGTGCTGTTTTTTCCCTGATTGCTGCCATATAAATGATATTTTGGAAGAAAACAAAAATTGGCCTTTCGGCTTTGCTTACGAAGCAATAGCTGATATCATTCTTCCCTTTCCCTTTCCCTTTCTGCAGAGGCTGACTCCTATCTCACCCGGTTTGCTGTTCCTCATATATACAATTACTCTGTTCTGCTTGTGGATCCTGCTTCCCACACACTTTATGTTGGCGCCCGGGACACCATCTTCGCTTTATCCCTGCCTTTCTCAGGGGAAAGATCTCGCAGGGTGAGTGATGAGAGTGGGGAGGTCCCCAGGCCCTATAGCATGTGGTTAGAGCCATAGTTTTATGGAATGTGGGTGGGGGAGTTTTATAATAACTCAAGATGTAACAGTGGTGATACTAGAAGGGAGGGGATTATCCACTATCTTAGCCAAGTGATAGGGATAGGGTCGTGATGTCTAGGGAGACTATGGGAGAGATTCAGGGTGATGGGGAGGAGGCTACAGTGTCTGGGTTTTAGGGAAACAGCTTCCAAACTTTTTTGGTCACACATTAGTACTATATTGTTACCGGTACACAAGTGTGTACTTAAAGAAACTTTCCTTGAAATAGTATTGGCTCTTCTATATGTGTGATACATTGGATAGATTCTATTTCATTAAAACAATGTTGGTTGTGATTTCACAATTGATTACTTACTAATGGGTGGGAATCTTCCATTAATAAGTTGAAAAACAGTGCTCTAGGAGATGTCAGAAGTTCACAAATTGATGGAGGTTGTCAAACTGATCTCAAGGGAGTTTGGGGTGGGGGACCTGGGGAAAATGGTCACTACTCCTTTCTCAGATTGACTGGATGGTGCCTGAGGCTCACAGACATAACTGTAGGAAGAAAGGCAAGAAAGAGGTAGGTGTAACTAAATTCAGGCTCTGTCTTGAGAGTCCTTGAGAACTTGGCCCATCCCTGAGTTGGTGTCAGTCCCCTGGAGTTCTCTCATCCCAGGCAGGGATGCTGATACCATCACCCGTCATCCCTGATCCCCAAATTGCATCTAACTGTCTTGATCCTACCTTACCCTTCCTTGTACCTGCTGCTTCTGATTCTAACCATCTCTAACCCCCAGGATGAATGTCACAATTTTATCCAGATTCTCACCATTGTCAATGCCTCTCATCTCCTCACTTGTGGCACCTTCGCTTTTGATCCGAAGTGCGGGGTTATTGTGAGTGTCAGGGGTGGGAGGAGAGGGAGAGGGAGCCTGCACCAATGTGAGTTATGTCGGGGTGGTGGGTAGGAGGATGGGAAGGGTTTTCTGTGAGTGACCAAGTGGGGCATGGTTAAAACAAATACTGTGCATGATAAGCATTGGGATAAGGGGTGTCCTCACAGGGTGGAGCCTGTGTCAGCTACTGAGGGAGGGTAAAAGAAGACGGGAGACAGGGAAGTTTTCTGTAGAGGGTGAGGTATGAGATGCAGTGAGATGGTAAATTAAGTTAGGGATGCTGGCTGGGCTTGGGAGAGGCCAGATCCAAGAGAGCCTTTAGAAAGCAGAAAATTAGGTTTCTGTTGCCCTATGAATACTTGGGCCAGGCACGTTGGGCCTGTTTCTTAATCAGTGTAGCCCATGCCTCCTTCTTCCTTCTATAGCATGTGATTGTTTCTCGCCCCCTTCCCTTCCCTCCACTGTCAACCTCATTCTGTGTAGGCTATGACTTTCAGCTCTTATACCTTCTGATGTCACTGCCCACTAATGTGATGCCCAGTACTCTGGCCTTCAGGGTGGATACTCTGTCAACCACCTTTTCTTCTGGATCCTGTTCATTGCTGCTGAAAACCTGGGCTTCATTACCCTCAATCCTAGGCAATCTTGGGACACATGAACACCCAATGACATCTAGTCTAGACACTGCCCTGTTCCTGGGATGGTGATTGTTTTTGAACTTTTAGCTTTCTACATCAGTTAAACATTGTTAGCACAGTCCTCTAGCACCACACATTTGTGCCTAGGTCTTAGGTGAGTAAAAAACCTCACATGTCTTTTGTATTCTGTTTACTACAACAGCTCCCTTTCTTGATCCTGATCCTTAACTGTGGATCTTAACTGCCCTGTTCTGTAGTTTGCTTTGATCCAGTAATCCACCTGGATCAAGTCAGTATGTATTTCCAAATGCCTCTTTGTTACAGACCAGCCTCATATCTTGGGGTTAGAATGTTATAATTGCATATGCTTCAAGTTCCAGTCCCTCTGGTTACCCTTGGAGTTAGTTGAACTTAGGTTAAGTCCTGTCACATAAAGCAGCTGATGGGTTCCTTACAAAGGTCTGGATAGTTCTCTCATCCTAGGAAGGTTTCTTATTTCAGGTTGATGTTGAAAATCTTTACACCCCATTAGGTAATATTGAGGGTCTACTTTCCTTCAGTTCTCATCAAGCTTGAAGTAGTAGTAGTACTGATACACATCTAGATAAGATATCTAGAAGGAGAATGTTCTGGACATATCTGTTAGGATTGGTGTGACTTGGATCCCTATCCATTCTTGAGGAATATCAGCAATGAAGAGTGAAGCCAGGGTTCTGTATTCTGCACTCTCACCAATCTGACTCTTTCTCTGTATCCTCTTATCTAACAGACTCATCAAATTCTTTGATCAAAACTCATTTATAGGAGAAAGAGATTAGCTTAATCCTTCAAGCCACACCCTGAGCCTTATCCTGCTACCCAGCAAACTCACTCTCCTTGACCAAGTTCTGGCTTTATCCTTAGTGCTGAATGGCTCATGTCCTGGACAGATGGCATTGAAACTATGTGTAATTTTCTGAGGGTTTTGCTCTTTACACAACAACTTGCTCAGAGTTGATCATGGAGAAATGAAGGTTCTTATAAAAAGGAAGTTTAAGTGCTGTATCTACCAGCTCCAACTTTGAAGTACTGTCCTTCATTGCCAGCTTATCAGATGGTAGAGGGAACATAGTTTAATTTGATTTGTTGAAGGAACTTCAGCAGTTACCAGAAAAAAATTTTAGCTGCTAACAATAATGATGACCATTGCGTCCAGTATCTATGTAGGCTTATCACTACTTTATATTCTTGTTTAATTTTTTGTCACCACATCATGATATTTAGGTGTTATTTGTTTCCATTTTGTAAGTAAGGAAAGAGTTCAGAGAAGGTTAAGTCCCATATCTAAGGTTATATAGCTAGCAGAGGCAGAACCAAAATTGAAACCTAGGTTTGTCTGGTTCTGCTCTACTGTCCTGTCCTACTAGTTCAGTCCACAGCCCCAAAGACCTTATATGGCTTCCATTTCTTGTGGCATTTGACATGTTTGGTGTATCAGGAGCTATGTTTCTCATCTTTTTTATTTACCTACCATTTGGGCGAGGTCCTTTATATGCTTTCCATCCACCTCAACCAAGACCAAAGAACTAGTTCTAACTTCAGTGCTTTCATGAGAACCTTTCTATCAGCCATGGCTTACAGTTTGAGGGACTTGCTTCCATCACAACTGATTTTGAGAGACTGTGCTAACTGACACCATGATGATGCAGCACATAATCTATATGTTCTATATGATCTATTTCTCTATATTCTGCAGAGCATATATTAGAAAGGTCTTGCCCTTTTCACACTCCAGTTGAAGGTTATTTTGACCATAGAATAATCACAATATGTCTAGTTAATAGGATGCTCACTTTCTCAAAGACTAGATGACATGATGATGCCATGAGGGGGCTAGTTTTGACATATTGAGTTGTAAAGGGTTGATAAGCAATCTCTGTGAGAAAGTCTAGCAGTCAAATGAAAACATGAACTAGGGTTTGGAAGACATCAGACCTGGAGAGTTTGAGGAATGATTTCATAGAAAGACTGGAAATACAAGAATGAATGAGACCTTTGAAAGATATGTGAAAAGGATTATGGATAGATTCTTGGAATGTACATGTAGAGGCTCAAACAGAAGGAGCTAGAGAAGTGACAATTAGATAGGAGAAAGGACTCCAGGAAGATAAGAGTTTCAAGAGCCAAAGAATAGAATATTTCAAGAAGGAGAATGAATCATAAGTAACAAATGGTATGTGATGACTGAAGAGAATGAGAACTGAGAAGAGACTCATCTTTTTAGTCTTTGGTAAAATGTGAGGGAGCAGTTTTAGGCATAGAGATGAGACAACATAATTTGTTTTCTAGGAATAATAGGTGATTTGGTTTGGCTAGAACAAAGATCATTTTGAGAAGCAGTGGAAAATAAATAGGTTGGACTAGAATTTGTACTCCAGGCAATGGTGAGCCTTTTTGTCTTCCTTTTCTCCAAAATCTACTATCCAGTCAGTGGCTGATACTTTGGAAGATTAATCTGGGGTGGATATATAAATAAACTGGGGACGGGACCAGAGAGCATGGAGAAAGGAGGGCACTGCTATCATTCAGGTGAGAGGGAAGAAGGCAGCTGCAAGCAGCAGGTATTTACTACATTTCCAGAGTGCCCAAACACCTTGATATCACCAAACTTGTTACCTTTTTCTTCAGGGGAAGATGTTCCCACTGCCATACAAGTGGAGCACTTGTGCCTCTGTGGGGTCTTCAATCCATTAGGCTCTTTGGACCCAATATCTCCTATTTTGGACACCTCAGACATCTCATTTTAATAGGCCCTCTTCAAGAGTGTCTCGATTAAATAAAATCTTGTTTGCATCTACAGAGAAGAGATGAGGAATCTGAATGGACTGGTAGTATACTAAGCTCGGGAGACATAGACCTATGTTACTCTTTGATTAAATTCTGTTAATTCTGTTATTCTACATCACAGTAATTAAGCCATAGCCACACCAGTTTGTGAGCTACTGATAGCATACCTGGCATTTCTGTGCTGTAACTTTGATTTCCAGTCAGCCATAGTTGACTTCCCTCTCAGTCCTAGGTTGAAATCTTCTGCAATTTCCATTTTTAGATTTTTTTTTTGAAGGATTTCTTAGTGCTGGATGCTAGACTAAGGTAGCTTCTGACTGGCCCTGGTGGAACTCTTTGGTCTCTTGCCTCCCACCCAGGTCAGTCCTTAGAGGATGGTACTGCCTTTAAAATCCTTGAATTCTCATCTTAGCTTCAGGTCATTCTTCAATGACCTTATATATTCCCTTCTCCTCTTGGATGTATGGCTTTGGCACTGTCTTTCATCTTTGGGGTAGTAGAAGGAGGATGCTCCTTTTTTTTTCCCTGGGCCTTGGGCTTTAGTCTGTCCTCTGTCAGCCTGCACTTTTATTTGCCTTTCCTAAGGGCTCCAGTCCTGAAGAGACCTGCTTTCTTCTCTGGTCCTCTTTGTCCTGTAGCATGTTCTCTAGCTAGTTGCAGACTCCACAGTTCAGCAGCATTTCAGAGGAAAGACCCATGTCCAGCCTTGTTGCATTTTTTTAGGGCCATCCCAGGTAGGCCTTCATCAGGGCATATAAGTTGTGGGTATTGAGAAAAGAGGACTAACTTGTGAAAAAGGGGTAGCAGAGACGGTAAATGAAGAATGGGGGCAGGGAATCAGGAATAGTGACTTAGTGTGGGGATGATAGTAGAAGGAATGGGAGGTGAAGGGGAATGGGCTTTTCTTTCATCTGACCATCTTTGTACTTCTCACTATGAACCTTCCCTGTGACCCCTAAACCAACTGCCCCCCTTCTGGTCTGTAGGATGTGTCCAGTTTCCAGCAGGTTGAAAGACTTGAGAGTGGCCGGGGGAAATGTCCTTTTGAGCCAGCTCAGCGGTCAGCAGCTGTAATGGCTGGTGAGTGGGGAGAGACAAGAACCTGTGATTTCTTGCTCTAATTGCCTCCTTCCCCACCCCTGCTGTTGGAATCTCTGTGTCCTTTCTTTCCTTGGAATGTCTATTATTCCCATGTCTTTTTTTAGCCTTTCCTGTTCTTCCCTGAGTGCCTGTGACCACCTGCTTTTTCCCACAGGGTGTTATTTCCCCAAAGTTCTCTCCAGAGAATATTTCCTCTGCTTCTCTATGTGAGTGTTTCCTCTGTTAATGTCACTTTCTTCTCCCATAGTATTTATTTTTTTGTTTATGAGAGGAATATACTACAATGCATATTGTAATAAATTTGGAAAAAATACATAAAGAAGAAAATAAATCTAGAATAGCACTGTCTAAAAATCTTTATATGATGATGGAAATATTCTGGAACTGCACTGTGCAATTCAGTAACCACTTGCTATTGTGGCTGTTGAGCCCTTGAGATGTGATTAGTGTGAATGGAAATGGCTCCATGTGCCCCAGTGGCTACTGTATTAATACAGTTCTAGAATATCTCTACTTAGAAAACCACTGTTAGTATTTTAGGATATTTGCTTCTAGCTATTTATTTATTTAGGGTACTGGGGATTGAACTCAAGGGCACTCAACCACTGAGTCAATCCTTAGCCCTACTTTTTGTATTTTATTTAGAGACAGGGTCTCACTGAGTTGCTTGGTGCCTCACTTTTGCTGAGGCTGGCTTTGGACTCACGATCCTTTTGCCTCACTTCCTGAGCCTCTGGGATTACAGGAGTGCGCCACCATGCCTGGCACGTCTAGCCTTTTAAATGTGTGTGTACACCCATATATACTTATTTTGCTTACATTTGCTGTCTAGTGTTTTGTTGTTTGGAGGAATAAGCAATGATTGTGAAATAAATTCCTGTGGGTGCTTTCTTTGAACAATACATCTACAGTTGCTCAAGTATGGAAGTCATTCTGGAAAATAATTGTCTAATTCTTTGGTAGCTAGAGAGCAAATTGTTTTTGTCTTAAAAGACCTGTATTTGCGGTCAGACCATCCCACATCCGCCTTCCAAATTCGGGGAAAACCCAGCTGTTTTCTTCTGATTGTATAAAATAAGCAGTTCCATGGAAATTTTATAGTACTTTTAAATGTTTTACCCCATGGATATAATTTTGAATTTTATTGTGTGAATTTATACCATAGATACATACCATACATAATATAAAAATTCTTTGTAGAGAGATTTTTAATGACATAATTACTCACTCCCTGAGCATACCATAAATTAAACAACTCCAAATTGTTTATAAATTGTTTTATTTAGATTATTTGAAGTTTTTTCTATTCTCCATATTGCTGTAGTAAACATTTTGGTTCACATTTTTTTTTGTCCTCATTTTAGATCATTTCCTTAAGATGTCTAGAAATGGATTACTACAGCAAAGGGTGTGAACATTTTATGGCTCATTATCTGTTGCTAATTGAGTTTTTAGAAACGGTGTACCAATTTACACCCTAAGCCAGCAATGTATGAGAGTGTTTTGTTTTCTCACATAAATTTCACTGTAATGTATTGTTGCCATTTAAAAAAAAACTTTGTTAATTTGGTACTAAAATGGCACATTGTTTTAATTGGTATTTCTTTGAATATTAGTAAAGTTGAATATCTTTGTGTTTTAGGACTTTTTTAAAATTTATTTTTTTGGCAATCCTCTGTTCTTGTTCTTGGGCCAATTAAGAGACTATTAATGTCCTACACTTCTTTTTGTGATTATATGTTTTATCCTTCTTTGGTTAAAGTAAGGGGTGCTTTACCATTCAATTGCATTCCCAGCCCTTTTTATTTTTTATTTTGAGACAAGGTGTCACTAAGTTTCTTAGGGCCTTAAGTTGCTGGGGTTAGCCTCAAACTTGTGATCGTCCTGACTCAGCTTCCTGAGTTGCTGGGATTATAGGCATGTGCCATGGCACCTGGCTCAGTCTGTCTTCATTTAGAGAGCAGATAAAATTTTTTCTTACTAAAAAGTTCTCCCCCCAGTTTCACTCTTTGCTATATTTGGAACTTATTTTGATGAAAGGCATGAGATGGGCAACTAAATTAATTTTTTTCCTATCTGGTAATAGTTAAATCAGTTACTTAACATCATTCATCATATTAATTTTTCTTTCTTCACTGACTTTTTGTCAACTTTATCATAAAATTAATTTTTACCTGTAGTTTTGAACAGTATTTGTGTAAAACAAAAATTAGAATGCAGGATCTAATGATTTTTTTCTTTTTTTCTAAGTTTTTTTTTCTTATGTGTGACTTCATTTTTAGGAAATGTATTAAAAGCTATACAGATGAAATCATTCTTTAATCATTCAGTTAATGACTTTCCTTTTCAGGGAAAAAACTTTTAAAAGTGAGCATAAAATATTCCAATTGCTTGGCTTGGTGACACATGCCTGTAATCCCAGAGGCTCCGGAGGCTGAGGCAGAGGATCGTGAGTTCAAAGCCAGACTCAGCAACAGCGAGGCACTGAGCAGCTCAGTGAGACCCTGTCTCTACATTAAATACAAAATAGGGCTGAGGATGTAGCTCAGTGGTTGAGTGCCCCTGAGTTCAATCCTCACCCAGTATCTACCCCCGTCCCCAAAAAAGTATACCAACATTATCAAGATTATCATCATTTACTCTTAAAATCGATGAGGACTTATTTATCCTTACACGTTTGAATAAAACAATATTTTTCTTGGCATTTTGTCAGCATCTTTGCCAAAACTCTGAGCCAGCCATTGGTATCATTAAGAAAGATTTCTTGAGTTTCAGTCATTGTAAATGTCTCTTGATTCTGCAAAATTGTTAATTAGCATAAATGACTTTGAAATGCAATAATCTAAAGTAATCAGTTAACATACTTTATTTCAAGCAATAATCTTTAAGCATGTGCAAACCTCTACAAATAATTTCTTTTCAGCCGCTCAGTGAATTTGTATTAGGATGTGGTTTAAGAAGACTAATTTCATAAATAAAATCATTGTGTGACAAAGTGGAAAGAGCACTTTCAAGAAGGTTTCAAGTTATTTTTATTTTTTTTCCAGATGATAAAATTCAGCATTGCCCAAAGGAAGAAAAAACAAAGGAAAACAATTCAGATTTGTTTTTTAGCTGTTAATTGACAGAGGTGATCAGAATTCACTTTCTAGTTCAGAACCACCATCTCCAGTTAACATAGGAACTGTATCTCTAGTTGCCTCAGATCTAAATCACAGTCAATACCAGTATTATAAATTTTCATCTGTGGTTCTTATTTTACAGGGATATCATTTAAAAATTTTCTTGGTTTACATAAGAGCCAGTATTCACTTGGGGCTTTTAGTATTGATCCACTGTGCCCTTCTGTTTTGAAAATGGCACTGTAGAAACTTGTGAAAACAGTATGTAAGGACTAGAACCAAATTTCCCAGTTAAAAATCTATGAAAATATCTTTAAACATAAAAGAGATATTTTGAAATTAAAAGAAAGAACTTTTAATAATTAAAGTATTTTTAGAATATAATAACATAAGCATTTTCTTAAATTATAAAAATTACAATGTGCATTGTAGAAAATTAGAAAACAGAAATGTTATAAAGAAGAAAGTAAAATTTTTATTTGTAGTTCTATCATCACAAGGTAATCAATATTATTATTTTGGAGTGTAATGAGGATTTTCTTTAACTGTCTATGTTTCTTTAACTGTCTATGGGTGTTTATAAGTAAAATATAATTATGCATATTTCATTTGGTATTATTAATACTGAGCATTTTCTATAGTAGTTATATTATTATTCAAAACATGATTTTTAGTAATTGTGTACATTTCTATCAGATTAATGTGGATAATTTAATTATTTCCATATAAGTATACATTCAAGTTTTAAAATCAGTTATTGCTTTTATAAATAGTGTCACAAGTCAGACGAATTAGTGAATGCTTATAATCTTAGCTACTTGGGAGGCTGAGGCAAGAGGATGTACCTCTTTGTTAAGAGTGCTCTAGGTTCAGTCCCCAGTACAGGGAAAAGCTACAACATAAATCTTTTTATATAAGTTTCATGTTAATTCTTTACATGAATCTAATTAATTGCATATGAGTCAACCTAAGAAATGGAGTTGCTATGTCAGGAAGTGTAAAGATTTTTTATGGGGATCAGTAGATTTGGATAAATTATTCTCAGTCCCACCAGTAGTAATAAGAGAGCCTGCTTTATCGCACCCTTGTCAGTCCCAAGTAATATAGTGAACAAACATACAAAGAGACAGTGCCCTCCTCCAAAGTCCAATTTAATGTGTATTTTAATTGGTATTTCTACTAGTGATGTTGAACAATTTTTAATGTGTTTATTGGTACTTATATTTCTTTTGGGAAAAGCCTTATAAATCTATATTTCCAATATGACATTAATTTATACTACACCTAGATAAAAGTAGCAAAATGATCTTTATTTGCACTATTCAAATTTATAAAATTTTTTAACAATAACATCCACATTAGCCTAAAATCACAAATATTTTGACAATAACATTCATGCTAGCCTAAAACCAATCTTGAGTCCTTCTCAGTCTCCTTGGTGGATTCTTTGTCTTCTGCTCATTCTTTAAATGTAGGGGTTCCTCAGGCTACCATCCAAGAGCTTCTTCTCACTCTAAATAGTTGTGATCTCAGCCAGGCATGTGGCTTCTTTTTCTATTCCATTCAAATGCCCGTCCAGTCTGTATGTGTTTCCCAGGTCCTGAAGGTATAGAGCACATACCCAGCTACTTTTCAGATGCCTCTGCTGGGATGTCCTGCAGGAATCTCAATATCATCATGCTCCAAACTCAGCTTGTCATTTTTATTCACCTTCTCCAAACCTGCTGTTCCACCTACATTCCCTCCTCTGAGTGCTTAGCGTCATTGGATATCAGCAAGGTTAGCAGTCATTCATATTTGGTCTTTCCTTACCAAAGAGAACAAATTGGGCTTTCATCAAGATGAGCAGAAAAGCTCAAAAGCTTTTGCTTTTCTCCTTGGGAACTCATCCTGTGATTTTTATCCACTGCTTTCAGACACTGCATCTTGTGATAATGCATCTGCCAAGGAGCACTACAAATGTTCCAAATGCACTGGCTGCTGCCAGTGTTTTGGGTCCAAGCCTACCTCTTAAATGCATGTATATCTGCCCCAAAATTGGCATTCATACACTGAAACAAGACAGTTAATAGAAATCCATCATAGCCAATAGAGGGAAAAGAAAAGTAAACACTGTAACTCCAAATGGCTAATTATGTCCTACTAATAGGCTGTTAGAAAAAAAGAAGAGGGTAGCCAGCTGGCCTAGTCCTTACATAAGGAAATGGAGAATATTGGAGTAGGAGGTAACTATTCTGAAAAGCATCCGACCACAAGAAGAAAAGGAAATGGAAAAAGCAAGGCCAGGGCATGTTTACAATTTTTTAAAAACCAATGAACATATACTTCCTATTGCTAATCTCCTTTAGAAGTGAGCATTTGACATCAGAATGGAAATTAAAACCCCCATAGTGTAGGGAAAAATTCACTGCCATAACACACCCCTTGGCCTTTCAGTATTGGGTTAGTAGCACAATGTAAGAATCTGTTTCACACACAATTATGATTTTTTTTTGGCTGTGATTCTTCATATTCTGGGGTGTTAATTCTTTATATTACTAAAATGAAAATATCTTAGTTTGGGGGTTATAAAAATAGAAGATACTCACTACAAAAAAAATTCAGTGAATACAAAAAAGAAGTATAAAGAGAACAAAAATTGCTTCCAATTCCATTAGTCAGAAACAAAGCATCATTAACACAGTAGAGTTACAGCTCCTTCAACAATCTTTCCTATTCCTGCAGGCATATATGCATATTTTAAAAAATAGAAATAGTGCTGAAATAGCTGCGCATGGTGGTGAATGCCTGTAATCCCAGCAACTCAGGAGGATTGCAAGTTGAAGGACAGCCTCAGCAATTTAGTGAGTCCCTAAGCAATTTAGCAAAACCCTGTCTCAGTATAAAAATTAAAAAGTGCTGGGGATGTGGCTCAGTGTTAATGCTCCCTAGATTCAATCTCCAGTACCTAAATAAGTAAATAAACAAACAAATAAATAAATAAATAGGGCTGAATTTTCTTATCCCCAGTAGTGTTTTTGGTTTTTTCCCTAACAATCTTTTTCACTGAACTCAATTGTAGATATCACTCTCTTTTACCCATCATCATTTGCCAATAGCTAGACATGTACTAATGTTTACTGACTTAATCTGTTCAGCAATCATTTGCCAAACAATTGCACATTAAAAGATATTTTATTATATGAACATTGCAATTTAGTTGCATTGGAATTGAGTTTGTCTTGGAAACTCTTGGGCCTGCAGTGTCCTGAGTCTTCCTCTGTACTCCTGTCCTCATGACTGTGATATTTGCATACACCTGTAGCTGATAACACCCTTCTCTGGGTTAGTGAGTGTGAAGGACTGTGACAAGCCCCCTGGTATTCCTGGAGCATCTGGAGCCCTGCTATTTCCTCCTGACTTGTCTGATCCCTTATCCTGTGCCTGAGTGTCAGTGACCCTCTGCTATTCCACCCTGAGGATTGTGTTCTCTTCTGCATTTCTAGGTTCCACTGTTGCTGATTCCTCCATTGATCTCTTTAAACCTTGGGACCCTTTTCCACCATCCACTGCTGGGTCTTTGCATGGTTTCCTGTGGTCCTTTACTTTTTCCAGAATAATGATTGTTTTTCCTCAACCTTATATCCTAAGCCATGCTCCCTAAATATTCATAACTGTCTCTGATAGCTCATCTCCATTCAGTCTCAAGGTATCTATGACACAGTTTTGATGAGAGTTTGGCTTTTTACGAATTTTGTGTAATATTTAATCTAGGGGCATTTACCACTGAGCCATATCCCAGGCCTTTTTTATTTTTTTATTTTGAGATGGGGTCTTGGTAAGTTACTTAGGGCCTTGCAAGTTTCTGAGGCTGAGGTTGACCCCTAACTTGTGATCCTCCTGCTTCAGCCTTTAGAATTGCTGGGATTACAGGTGTGTGCTACCACATCTGATGTTTAGAGAAAATTTTAATCCAAGCTCTTCTGTATCCACATTTTCCCTCCTTGAAAGTATGAGGATTGGTTTATTTGCTGCTCTATTTGCTGCCAGGACCTATGACCAATGTTTGGTTTTTATTTCCAGAAATTCTCTGGAAGATAATGGGTTGTCATTTTATAGCTCCCACTCTCTTCTGGCAAGTCAAGCATATGGCCCTTTGAGATTTCATAAGGAGATGTAACTAACATATTGAATAACTGCCATGTGTCACACCCTTGCTAGGGCTCTGTAATTATCTCATCTAATCCTCAGCATTTACTTTTATCTCTATTCTAAATTTGAGGAACCTGAGGTTGAGGGAAGTTCATTTGCCTAAAGTTGAGGGAAGTTCATTTGTATCATACTACAAGTATATATTCAGGGTTTCAAGCCAAGTCTTCCTGGCCCTGAAACACTTGGATTCTTTCCACACTTTAAATGATGGAACAGTTGCCCTTCCTAACCCTTCCCCATGTTTTCAACTCTTCTCTGCTGCCCTCAGAAGCTTCCTGGCCATTTTTTGCTCTAGAGTTTTCAAGACTGTTTATCCTACCAGTGCCTGTGGCACACAGCTTCTCTGGAGCATCTCCAAGATGGTTTTGCTTTCCTCCATGTGGTTCTACTCTCTTCTGCTTCTGGAAGCCAGTGAGCTCAAGCCTTCATGGTCCTTGCTGAGATTTTTGTACACCAGCTTCCAGTACACAGCCTCTTTTTTTTTATTAAAAACTTTCATTGGTACATTGTAATTATACATAATAGTGGGATTCATTATGCCATGTTTATACATGCACGTAACAAAATCTGATCAATCTCATTCCTGGTATCTTCCCTTTTCTTTCCCTTCCTCCTCCCCCTGATCTGATTGCCCTACACTATTGATATCCTTTCTGTTATTATTGTTGTTTTAATTAGTGCATTATAATAATACATACACCCACACTCACACATTCATGGCGGGATTCATTGTGGTACATTCATACACATCAGCCTCTTTTGCTTTCTCCTGCTTCTTCAGTCTCCTAACCTTGCTTTATTTTTCTTCCTGGCTCTTACCTCTGTGTCATTCATGCTGTGACTTAAGCAGGATGTGTGATGACTCCCAAGTTGCTGACTCTGGCCCTGTTTCCCAGATCCTTCTTTCATTGCCTTCTGGAATCTCTGACCCATGTCCTGAAGCCACTTAACCCTTAGTCTGTCCAACAGCTGAACTCACTTTCTCTCTACCTTTCCCCATCATGGGCCTTCTCCTGTCATTTCCTGGCTTGGTTAATAGTAGGGTAAATAATAGGGTAAAGCCCATGGTAGAAGAGTCTCTTCACAATTGGTGCCCGTCTCTACCAGTCCAGCTTCATTTCTGCTCACTTGCCCTGCATGACAGCTCCCTCTGGGCTTTAGCCGCCAGTGTCCCATGTCCCCAAACGTGGTTTTCCTCTTTGCTGCTTGTGAAGACCTCCTTCTACTGACAAATTTCTCATTCTTCAGAGATACTATTCCTTTAGGTAGAGGTAGCTGGATCCACTCTATGAGATCAAGCCTCCTGGTGTCTTGACTCTAGGCAGGTGTCCGTGACCTGCTGCTGCCCTGATTCAGTTTTCTTTCGGCTTGTGTTTGAGTCCTTGACAGTGTTACTAGAGGTGGCTATAGTTCTTTCCCACTCAGTGCACAGAGCTGCACCTCCCTCCTGTCCCAGAGTGTCTTGGATTTCTCTCTTCTTCCATACCCACCATTTGTGTGATGCCTCTGCCCTTCTTCTGTGCAGGAAGGAGGACCCCATTCCTCTGTTGCTTCTCCAGCTGTTTGTAAAACCTCCATTGGTCTTCTGGGCTAGTGTTCTCAAAGGAGGCCTGAATCACTTGCATCAGAATAATTGATTGCTTGTTTTTGAAATGCAGGTTTTTGGGATGCACCCCTGCCTCCAACTTTGAATGAGAATGCTGGGTCCAGGGACCTGCATTTTTATCAAGTCCCCTAGCAAATCTAGTATAACCTATATTTGTAACCCGATCTAGGGCAGTACACACCCACCAATGTTCAGAAAGAATACTAGTTTCCTTAGACTTGACCATGGTGGAGAACTGACGTAAGACTGGAATGTGCTACCAAGACAATGCCCCTCCTGGAGAGTCACAGTGTAGTTAGTTAGCATATTGTAAAAGCACAAAACTGCCCAAACAAACCTGGTTTCCACAGGAGAGGCCTTCATTCTCGCTTTGTGCTAGTGGACACTCCAGCAGTTTCTCTTAACCCTGGTTTCCTTACTGTCCCAAGAGGTTTATTTCTATGTTTACTGGTGATCAGGGGATTCCTGTGATGTACTCAGTGGTGTCTGGCACTTAGTGGGCGCTCAGTTCTGAAAGTTGCTGCCCAGCTTTATTCCCTGCTCTGCCTGTGACCACTTTTGCTTCCCTCAGTAAGTCTTTGATGCCTTGTCTCCTCCCTGTCGCCCTGCAGGGGGCGTCCTCTATGCTGCCACCGTGAAAAACTACCTGGGGACAGAGCCAATTATCTCTCGGGCTGTGGGTCGTGCTGAGGACTGGATTCGCACAGAGACCTTGCCATCCTGGCTTAACGGTGGGGAGAGGGGAAGGGGAGCCCTGGGGCACAGACTGGGTGGAGATTGGGTGATCCTAGCTGTGTCTGTGAGGATCTGAGGCCACTGGTCTCCCCAGCCCCCGCCTTTGTCGCAGCAGTGGCCTTGAGCCCAGCCGAATGGGGGGATGAAGATGGAGACGACGAAATCTACTTCTTCTTTACTGAGACTACCCGAGCATTTGACTCATACGAGCGCATTAAGGTCCCACGGGTGGCCCGTGTGTGTGCGGTGAGACCCCCATCCCAGCTGTCTGTTTGGTGTCTCCTGCTCTCTTCTTCCTGTCTTTTTCTCTCAGGGCCTTTGCATCACTCCTCTGTCTCATGTTTTTCTCTGCCTTGATTTTTTTTTTCCCTTGGGAGCTTGAGGAGTGTGGGGGAGGGTCCCTGCCTCTTTCACCTCCACAATTATCCTTGTGACATAGGAGGTGGACATGTGTAGAGGTTAAAGGCATGAACTGGTAGCACACAGACTTGGGTTCAATTCTGCTTTACCACTTACTGCCTCTGTGACCCTGGGTAGGACCTTTATCATCTTTGACACTCATCTGTAGAGTGAGGATAATAACAGTGTTGACCTATAAGGGTTAATCTGAAGGCTAAACAAGGTAACACTTTATACACTGTACACAATTGACTTCATCTCTGTCATTATAATTGTGACCTCATCCATCTTTGTATCTCATTGTCCTCACAGTTCCTCTGTCTGTCCTTGCATTTTTGTGTCTCCCCATCTGTCTGTGGCTACCCTGAAGTCAGGGAGGAAACTTGGGTTGATCTTCACACTTCTTGCCCAGTATTAGTCTTCTAAAGAGAATTTACCATGTGCTTGTCACTCCAGGGAGACCTTGGGGGCCGGAAGACCCTCCAGCAGAGGTGGACAACATTTCTGAAAGCTGACCTACTGTGTCCTGGGCCAGAGCATGGCCGGGCCTCCAGTGTCCTGCAGGACATGGCTGTGCTTCGACCTGAGCCTGGAGCAGGGACCCCTATCTTTTATGGCATCTTTTCCTTCCAGTGGTGAGAAGGAGAGTTACAGGGTGGGAGATTTGTGAGGTTGGTGCAGTGTCAGTGCTGTCCTCTCAGAGGGGTGGACTCTCCCCCACTGGCTGTGTGGCTCCCCACATATTTCCTCCAAGAGAGGAGGTCTTTTCTTTCTACAGGGATGAGTTGCTGTCCCTCAGCTCTCCCCAGATATTTGGTTCCAACCTGTGACTCTTTCAGGGAAGGGGCTGCAATCTCTGCTGTCTGTGCCTTCCGACCACAAGACATTCGGACAGTGCTGGATGGCCCCTTCAGAGAGCTAAAGCATGACTGCAGTAGGGGACAGCCTGTCATGGACAATGATGTGCCCCAACCCAGACCTGGAGAGGTGAGGGGGAGGGGGCAGATCTTCATCACAGGCCTGAATTAAAGAGCAAGAGGCGCCCTAAGCCCTGTGTTTCCTCTAGTGCATCACCAACAACATGAAGTTCCAGCAGTTTGACTCATCACTCTCCCTTCCTGACCGCGTGCTCACCTTCATCCGAGACCACCCACTCATGGATAGGCCAGTGTCTCCAGCTGACGTCCACCCTCTGCTGGTCACTACGGATACAGCCTATCTTAGAGTCGTGGCCCACAGGGTGGCCAGCCTCTCAGGGAAAGAGTATGATGTGCTCTACCTGGGGACAGGTACATTGAACAGTCAAGCGTGTTACATACTCCCATCCCACCAAGGGTCCCCTAATACATACGGGCATCAGAACCCCATGCACAGAGACAGTTATGCCATTATTCTTGATCCTTGCTGCCTCCCAGAGGATGGACACCTCCACCGAGCAGTGCGTATTGGAGCCCAGCTCAGTGTCCTTGAAGATCTGGCCTTGTTCCCAGAGCCTCAGCCCATTGAGAACATGAAATTGTACCATGTGAGTTGTAGATTTTTGGCGAGTCTGGTGGAGAGACATCTGAGTCTAGAGCCCGTTATGTGACCCTGAGATCTGGGAGATTCAACATTCCCCTTCCTATTCCCTTTCTGTAGGGTTGGCTCCTGATTGGCTCCAGTACTGAGGTAATACAAGTGAACACAACCAATTGTGACCGTCTCCAGAGCTGCTCAGAGTGCATCCTGGCCCAGGACCCTGTCTGTGCCTGGAGTTTCCGGCTAGATGCGTGTGTGGTCCATGCTGGGGAGCACCGAGGGTAAGTGTAGCTGGACTGGTCTCTTGTCTCTTGTCTCAGAACTCTGTCCCATTCATATGTCTGTTTGTTTCTCAGTCTGCTAATGCTACCCTGTCGCTCTGTGTATTTCTCTTCTGTTAGTGTCTGTATCACTTTTGTGTCCATCTGTCAGCCCATATTGATTCATCTGTCTGTTCATCTGGTGCTGTCTCATCAATGTCTTTGCTTCTGTGCTATGCTAGACCTGTGCTGATAGTGGCACTGAGTCTATGTTAGTCAAATGACAGTCAATGACACTCCATGTCAGACAGTGGGACTGAATCCATCTCTGGTAGATGCTTCTTAGTTTTCATCTTATAGGGGCTCTCAGAGGTGTTTTCACAGTCTCCCACTCCCTCCTTCCTTGAAATTCTCTCTTCTCTTGCCTTCTATGACTCTGTGTTCTCCTGCCACCCTATTGATTCCTTTCTCGTCTAGCTGCTGAGTATTGATATTCCTCAGGGCTAAGTCCTGGACCCCTTCTCTTTACACTTCAACACTCTCTCTAGGTTATATCAGTGCCATCTGAGTGCTACTGCTGACCACAAATGTGTCTCTAGCTGAGACACACTCCCTATCCAGCTGCCTACCTGATGTTCCCCCTTGGATTCTTCATAAGCAACTCACACTTAACAAGTCTGAGATTGTACTGTTGTTTTCCTTTTTCCCTCACATGCTCCTTCTCTGGTCCTTATCTTGATTAACTGACCCTCTTTCTTCCAGGTTTTCAAGCCAGACCTTACCTGCATTATATTGCAATTTGTATTAATTTTAGCCCCCAAACCTATCCTAGGTCCACCTTCTCCCCTTCACCTCTGCTGCTACCACCCTGGTGTAAGCTCATTACTTCTTAACTGGACTGCTCTAATAACCTCCTGATTGATCTTCTCTTGCTCATGTTGTGCTCCTATCGTCCACTTGCCATTTAGCAATTAACTTAAAAATACACATCATATTTTGGAAGAAAATCCCTGACATTGTTTGTGTTCATCCTAAATATTTCAACGTAGATCTCTACCAGATAAGGACTCTCTTTAAAATATTTTTACTTTTTTGTAGGAATTTTCAAACATATTCAAAAGTAGAGACTAATATAATGAGTTTCCATGTATTTATCCCTCCGCTTCAAAAACATCAACTCCTAGTCAATCTTGCTTTAATCAACACCCTCACTTTCTACTTGTTGTTTTGAAGCAAACCTTAGGCATCCTGGCACTTCATCTATAAATCTTTCTTCATGTATCTCTAACCTAGAAAGATTCTTTTAAAAAGATAATCATTATATTATATAATGGATATCACCATTATCATACCAAAAATTTAATTTCTTAAGTGTCATTAAATACCTAGTCAATTCAATGTTTTAATTTCCCCAGCTAAATACACTTCAAAAATAACCTAAGTTGGAATTTAAGTAATGTCTATCAAAATTGATATTGGCATATATATATATATATATATATATATATATATATATATATATATATATTTTTTTTTTTTTTTTTTTGCAGTTGTAGATGGACAGAATGCCTTTATTTTATTTATTTCTATGTGGTGCTGAGGATCGAACCTAGTGCCTCACGCATGCTAGGCAAGCACTCTGCCATTTGAACTACAGCCCAAACCCTGGTTTATATGTTTTTTAAGTGTTTTTAAATCTTTAATTGAGATATCAATGGGGTATTTTTGGTCAATTGTTTGGAGCATGCATTTTTCTAACCTTGAGATTTCTCTGCTTGAAGCCTCGTTAATTTACAGTCTATTTGTGTATCCCAGAACCTCAAGTGTGAATGGAACAATAGCATATTATAGAACTCTGATATTCTGTAGAACCACAATATTACAAATCCTTTAGAAGTAAACGGATTAATTACAAATGTCAAAAGATCATGAAACTTTAAATGATAACTGACATATAGTCAGTGTATTCATAAAATTTAATTTTGTTTTTCTGATATTCATTTTTAATTATAAGTGTAAAATCTTGTACCATCTCTTAATCAGACTTGACATTTTGCCAGTTGAGGACATAAAGTAATTCTAGGAGGGCAGGATTGTCCTGCTTTGCTTTCTTTTTCCTTAGTATGATGGATTGAACCCAGAGGTGCTTAATCACTTATCCATATCCCCACCCCTTTTTCATTTTTTATTTTGAGACAGGGTCTCACTAAGTTGCTTAGGGCCTTGCTAAGTTTCTCAGGCTGCCTTTGAACTTGGGATCCTCCTTCCTCAGCTTCCCGAGTTGCTAGGATTACAGGCATGTACCACCAGGCCTGGCAGCTTTGCATTTTCAATCAAGAACTGTGACCTGGTCTTTTAGTTTCTTTTGGGAAAACTTTAAATGTCTAGAGAAAAGAAAATGGTTTATTCTTTCCTTTCTTGTTGTAATGTTTATAAAATAAGAATTTCACTGGCCTTAGGTGTCCTTTGTATTTGAGCCTCAAAGGTTCTCTTTGGGATATGTGAGTTTGAAGGGTGTAAGAGAAGGAGCATGGGGTGTGTGTATATGCCAGTGTCCTAATTTGATACTTTTGAACATTCTGCCCTTTATCACTTCACCCAAAAGAACCTCAAGTGTGAATGGAACAATAGCATATTATAGAACTCTGATATTCTGTAGAACCACAATATTACAAATCCTGTGGTTACAGCTGTACATATGGTCTTCCCGTATTTCCCACTTACTATTAGACTCAACAGCCAGCCTTGTTTTACCCTGGAAATTTGCGTTCATTCATACCACTCTTGGAGCTTATTTCAGGGATTTTAATTTATACTGAAGGAATTCACACTCAAATGGAGTCTGCCTCTAGTCTAGGCTTTCAGGTGTTCAGACTTTTTACCTGGCCTTCACTGATAGCCTTAGTAGAGATCTCATTGGTATCCATACCTCTGAGAGTGATGCCATAGAGCTCAGCAGTGAGTGGTCCATCTTGCCATCACTGTCCACCCACATCCTGGAAATACCAGATTGTGTTGTTTGAAACATCAGGGCCAATATATATTAATAGCTGTTGGAGAAAGTGAGTTCCTCCATAGACAAGCTTCTTTATGAAATTAAAAGTCATCTCATCCTCACAGGATTTTGATTAGCATTTACAGAAAAGAAATTTGCTGTTTTTCTAAACAGAAAAAGAGAAAAAAACAACAACAACTCTAGTTTGTGTGTGTGTGTGTGTGTGTGTGTGTGTGTGTGTGTCTCCCGAAAATCTTGTGGTTGTGGACAATCAGGTCCATTTTTTAGAAGATTATTATTTCTTTTTTCTTTTTGCAGTACTAGGAGATGAATCCAGGGGTGCTCCACCACAGAGTTATATCCCCACCTTTTTTTATTTTTTTGTTTTAAGACAGTTGCTAAGGCTGGACTTGAACTTGTGATTCTCCTACTGCAGCCTCCAGAGTCGCTGAGATTACAGATATGCACCTCTGTGCCTGGCATTTTTGTTGTTGGTATTGTGTTGGAGATCAAATATTCTCATTTGTTTTAAAGCTCACCCACAAAACACCTTTCTAGCAGACCACGGGCTTCTAGAAATATATGTAGAATTTAATATGGCAGATATCATGAGGAATATGAGGTATTGGGGAAAATTTAGGCAATAAGGAGAATGTTAACTAATTCTAGGGGTGATTTATTTGATGATAGAAATGTAATCTGTGTGTGAATGTTCTGTGGTACTGAGGAGGGTAGAAAATAATGCTGCCAATGGATTTAACAAGTATTCTCCTCTCTTTAGGTTGGTCCAAGACATAGAGTCGGCGGATGTTTCTTCTTTGTGTCCCAAAGAGCCTGGAGGTCTGTATGGTTTATGAAAACTGTGGGTGGAGTGGCTAAAAAGGATTTTTAAAAGTTGTCCATTTTATCCTACTTTAAAATTTGGATCCTGGAAGACATGGCAGCCAGTGTCCCAGGGCCTTACCCTTTTTGGGCATCCCCTTTTCAGCTTTGTCCCCATCTCATGTCTGATATCAACCCACATTTCTCTCTCCTGTACCCCCAGACTATAGCTTCATCACCTTTGTGCCTGTGCTGTCTCTCTGCAGAACACCCCGTAGTGTTTGAAGTTCCCGTGGCTACAGCTGCACATGTGGTCTTGCCATGTTCCCCCAGCTCGGCATGGGCATCCTGTGTGTGGCACCAGCCCAGTGGAGTGACTGCACTCACCCCCCGGCGGGATGGGCTAGAGGTGGTGGTGACCCCAGGGGCTATGGGTGCTTATGCCTGTGAATGTCAGGAGGGTGGGGCAGCCCGTGTGGTTGCGGCTTACAGTTTGGTATGGGGCAGCCAACAAGCCCCTGCAAGCCGGGCCCGCACAGTGGGGGCTGGACTGGTTGGCTTCTTCCTGGGGGTTCTTGCAGCATCCCTGACTCTCCTCCTGATTGGTCGGCATCAGCAACGACGGCGACAGAGGGAACTTCTGGCTAGAGACAAGGTGGGCTTGGACCTGGGGGCCCCACCATCTGGGACCACAAGCTACAGCCAAGACCCTCCCTCTCCTTCTCCTGAAGATGAACGGCTGCCTCTGGCCCTGGCCAAGAGGGGCAGTGGCTTTGGTGGCTTCCCTCCACCCTTCCTGCTTGATCCTTGCCCGAGCCCAGCCCACGTTCGGCTAACTGGGGCTCCTCTAGCCACATGTGATGAAACATCCATCTAGAGCCAGGCAGGTGACCACTAGTGCATGAATGACCACTGAAACAAAGTGATCACTGAGACCAGGGTCACTGGGCCTGGCCTCCCAGTGTTCTTTGAATCTGAGTGATCACCTAGATTTCAGTGTCTGCCCTCTCCAGGCCTTGATGGACTTGGGGAAGGGTCTTTGCCTCGTTTGTGATTCCCATGAAAAATCAGAACTGCTTTCTGCAGGGAATCCAGCTTCCCCTCCCCACCTCTGAGCCTTTGTAACCCTTCAACCCTGACCTCCTATCTTGAGCCCATTAGGTTTGGGGAGGGGCTCAGAGCAGTGACTGCTCTGGGTGGGCCTGGCCAGAAGGAAGAGCCATGGAGGTGGGTAGGGCTAATGTGCACTGACTCCTCAGGGTGGTTCTGCTGATTCTCCAGTTTAGTGATTTTCTGTGGGGAGTGCATGATCCCCATGCATCAACATGAAACCTCTGCCCTGAGATTCTTCCTGTCCCATTTTCCCTTCCATGAAAGAGTAGGTGTAAATACATTGGTATTCATAGGAGACACGGCCACGTGTGCATGAATGACTGGGCCAATGCTTAGGTGTTTTAGGGGTGGGGGTAGAGGAGGGAAGATTGGAATGGGTCATTGCCTGCAGAACTTATACCCTGTAGCCAGTCAGGAAATGGCTTTCCTTCCCAAAAGGAAACTAAACACTGCCCTTCTCCCCACTTCCCTACAACCCTTCTGTAAAATTGGGTAGAGAAAAGCTCCTGAAGTGACCTTCTAGGTGGGAAGGGCAGCGGTACATGTGACCCCATCCTTCTCTTTGTTTTTGCCTTCTGGCTGCCACCACTGCCATGCCACAGCTACTCTTTCCCTGGCTGCAGTGTAGGCTGAAGCCCCTTTCCTTTACTCCCAGTAAAAATGAACTTAACAACATTCTAAATATTAGGGGATGACAAAAGGGGAAACAGTCACAGGACATGTGAGCAGCTTAAAGATAGGTGTGCATCAGTGACTTTACTCAGGGTGATACCATTGCCACAAAGCAGGAGTCACCCACCTGGGGCCTGTGGACTCCCTAAAATTGTATGCAAAATGTTGTCTGTACTGTGTGTCTGTTTTTTTCTGGGGAGGTTTTATGGATTTCATCAGATTCTCAAGGCCTTAATAAAGTTAAAGGACCACTGCCTGCAGTGACCACTCTTGGGCCAAGCCAAGCGGGTGCCACTCTGTGGCAGCTCCTCCTGGCCTTGCCCTGCTGCCTGTGGCTAGTCCCTGGACTTATTGCTCCTGGAAGCCTGTTTATTCTGTCCATGGAAGCTGGGTTCTGTGCACATTTGAAGAGACTGTCAACTCTGACCAAATACCCAGACCTCTTCCTGCTTCACAACTCCTGCGTGCTCTAGGCTTCTTCTGCTCAGTCCCGGTCTTGGCCTGTGTATGTGCCTCATTCATCCCTGGTGAGGGATCCCCTGAAACTCCAGTGAATGATCCTGCCCTTACCAGTTTTCTGCTCTGTTTTCCTTGGCAGCAGCCTGTGAACTACTGGAGTCCCCTTGGGTTTGGAGTTTTCAGTGGTATTGCCACTAATAATATGATCTTTGATATGTAATCTAACCTAGGGACCTTGGTTTATTCATCTGTAAAGTGGGGATAATAATACCTACCTCAAGGTTGCTGCAAGGATTAAATGAGAAAATATATAAAAAATAAAGCACTGTCTGTACCAGTAGATCCTGTTATTGTAAACAATGACTTATTAAGCCATAATCATATGACTTAACCATGTGATAACCATGACAGATGCAACCACTGTGATTCCCATGCAGTGGAAAGAGGGCCACTTCCTCACAGACAGCTTGTCCTGGGTCATCTCTGGCCAGATCTTAGCCAGTGTGTAGGTTTTAGGCAGATCTGTGAGTTCTGTAAACTTCAGATGTCTCTGACCTTTGTGATCTGATGGTCCTTGTATGGGAGTGGAGGGAGGCACCATGCTATTTGGTTAATCCTCCTGCAGCCCTATTTGTTTGAGGTTATGGGTTGGTTTCCCTTTGCAGGAGAAGAGATTTCCAAGGGTACAGGAATCTATGGGGTGAGGGTGAAGAAGAGTTTTTTTTTTTTTTTTTTTTTTTTTTTTTAAGGAGAGGAGGAGCTAGATCACAGTGGATTTGGGCCCTGTGGTCCTTGAACTGTGGCTGTGGTTGGAGAACTGTGGCATGATGAATGTAAGAAAAATGAGGAAGGCTAAACAGGTATAAATGGAAGGGAACCCCATCTTAGTTGGTAGAAAATTCAAGCCCCAAGAATGAGGGTTAGCATAGGAATGCAAAACCAACTTTGGAAGAAATATGGCCAATTGCATCATCTTTGGATTGGGGGTGTGGAAGGGAGAAGACCATGGACAAGGGCATGGAAGGAGGGTGCAGGGTTGGGCAAACCAAGGTCTTCCCCCCTATGTCCCTGCAGGGAGGATTGTTAGGATTCTGGCAGTCAGGGGCCTGCTGGATTTGTATATTACAGCAGCTGTTGGGGGAGTCTTGTGTTTGTGTTACCTCCCTAGATTGCCCACTTAAGACCTTCAATCTCAAATTTCTCTGCTTTTTACTCTTGTTATGGGTCCATAAATTTGATTCTCAGCTTGCCACCTCTAACCAGTGGTCTGCTGCCAATGTAAGAGCTAGAAAGAGATGCTCATTATTGGCTCTTACATACCAAGGCAGTTCTGGTGTACCACTAGCCCTGATATCAACAGGAAGCAGAGCCACTGTCTTTCCTAGGAATTCCCAGCTCCTTCCTTTCCTCAGCTCCTTCCCTTTCCCCAGCTGTCCTGCAAGTTGACTAGTGGCCTTGATAATGTCATGAAAGGGCTTCTTTTAGTACCCACTGGGCTCTGACTCTCCTGGCTACTCTGCCCCATCAGAGGGGGGCCAGAAATGGCCACAGATGATTATTCTTGGTTGACTGGGAACAGATTTCATCAGCTTGAGGAAAACAAACAATAAAAGCAACAAAGAAATCTTTCTGTAATTTTCTGGTTCTCTCTAGTGGGGCTTCTCTGTAACACAGCAAGTTGTAAATAGCAAGTCCAAAGGATTGATGTGAAATATCAGGTCCTGATTGGGATTTGAGAGGGAAAGCAACAGAGAATGATTCAACTCCCTGGGGATATTAGGTGGAGGCAGAGATGTTTGCAAGAGTCAAGATAAGGGATCAGACTTAGAGGGCTGCTCCAGACCCTGGGAAGAAATAAGTGAAAACCAGGGCTCCCAGCCCTGGGCCTAGCGTTTTCCCTAAACCGACTGAGCCTAGGGTTTAGGCCTACAGATGAGTCTCAGACCTCATTTATGTCCTGGCTGGCACCATCTCACGGGCTCTAGGAAGTGGCAGTTATAAACTGCAAGCTAAGTCTTTCCCCGCCTTCCCCTGGAGTGGGAGCAGGAGTCGGCAAATGCCACTGTATCCTAGGACCAACATTTCCCTCTTGGGTTCAAACAGGTCCTTTGAGTTGAAGAAATAGGGAATAAAATCCTCCCGGGACTGAGGTTCACCTCAGGTATATTCATTATGCCTTTTTATCTTCTGTATTTTTTAAAAATGGGTTTAATGGCATTCTGATAAGTTTGTTTTTGTTTTGGTACTGGGATTGACCACGGGGGTACTTTATCACTGAGCTGCATCCCCAGTCTATTATTATTATTATTATTATTATTATTATTATTATTATATTTTTTTATTTTGAGAGAGGGTCTCACTAAATTGCTGAGGTTGGTGGTGAACTTGTGATCCTCTTGTCTGGTCACTGGTATTATGGGTGTGCACCACCACATCTGGCCACAGTGATTTCCAGTTATTTTTAATATATATATATATATATATATATATATATATATATATAATGTGTGTATATATAGTATAAATTGATATGATATATATATAAAACACACACATACACATATTTTCAGCAGTACTGGGGATTGAAACCAGGGTTGCTCTATCACTCAACTATATCCCCAGCCCTTTTTTAAAAAAATTTTGAGACAAACTCTCACTATGTTGTTTAGGCTGGCCTTGAACTTGTGATTCTCCTCCTGCTTCAGCCCAGGAGAAGCTGGAATTACTGGCATTTGTGACAGTGCTCAGCTATGTTTGGTATTTTTTGATGCTTTGTTATTTGGGGGCTTGCTGACTCTGGAGACACATCCCCTCCATCGGACAAAGGACTTGCCTGCAGATGAAATTTTATATGTACACCAGTCAATCCAGAGCCCCTACCCCAACTATCTCCTTTATTGAGATCTCTCAGGGCTTTTCAGTGCTGGATTTTTATCCCCCTGCTCTATCACTCCAGGGCCAGGTACAGACAACTAGAGACAGCCCCTACGCCCTACAGCCAACTGGAATTATTCAATCTAGCCA
Organism: Spermophilus citellus; assembly: GCF_964194105.1. Taxonomy (NCBI): domain Eukaryota; kingdom Metazoa; phylum Chordata; class Mammalia; order Rodentia; family Sciuridae; genus Spermophilus; species Spermophilus citellus. Next base: position 51,824,521 of record NC_138193.1, on the reverse strand, counting down.
ATCCTAAACTTGCTTATCCTGCCTCTCCTATCCCTTCCCACAGTAAAGGCTCTAGCCCAGGTTTTCTTCTGCTCCCCGAGCTTCCCGACTGATTCTGGTGCTTCCCCTTGTGGCCCCCTTGAATGCTATACCTCCTACTTCTAGGGATCTGTAAGAATAAATTTCTACCTTGATGATAGTTATTTCCATGTCTGTTTTATCATAGCTGATTTTTAAAACACCAAGCTCATTTTTAAAACACCAAGGACTCCCTGAAGAGTTTGAGGAGGCTGATTGGACCTGTGTAGTCAGGGAGGTTGAGGCAGAGAACTAACTCACGGTGAAAGCTCAGGCCTTCACAAGTACATTGCATGTCTGTCAAGTATGGGCTTTTAACTGCCTCACATGGATTCATCTGAATTCTCCCTGCATACCCAAGAAAAGGGGACTTGGCATTCATTCACCACGTAAGCTGAGACACAAGTAAGCGTGCTTGATAGATAAGCTCCAATTCTTTAAGGAAAGTTGTTCACTGATATATCAACAGTACCTAGAACAGTGCCTGACATATGGTAGATAGTAAGTATTGAGTATCTAATAATAATATTTATAAATAAATAATAATAAATAGATATTTATTAAATTAATGAATATGGCCATTTCTGAGCTGGCTTACTGTGGATAATGGAAAGAATTGGGGCCCTGCTGAAAGGTGACATCAGCTGAGTATTCCTACAGGAGTCCACATAGCTCCAGCTCTGTTGGTTTTACAGTGCCACGTCACAGCCTCTGGGATCCTCTGCAACAGGTGATTTTGTGGTGATCCCTTATACAGTTAAATATTCCTCTCTCTCTTTTGAGTTCTGAACTCCAGCCTAGATTCTTCTTTTCTTTCTTTATGTCTGGTTGTTCACAGGTAGGTCTTTCCTGCTCATTTTTTTTCAGAGTGAAAGAATGAAAGTGTCCCTGGGAGATATAACATCCCTTTCCAAGCATAAATGCCCTAAATTTTAATAGTTGCCTTAAATAGTAATAGTACTAATGATGATGATGATGTCCTAAAATACTATAACTTGTTAAATATGGCACAAGCATTGGGCTAAACACTATAAACACTAAACCTTAGAAAGACTGGCATAATTAACTACACTTTTCAGTCAGAGAAATTGAGGCTTAGAGGAGAAGTTACTTGCTCAAAGTCATTTAGTTAGTGTTCCATTGGACTTGACTGACATCACAGAACATCAACACTAGATAAGGATACTCAGTGTCAATAACAGACCAAGGAGCTAAAGGTGTAACTCAGTGGTGGAGTGCTTACCTGGCACATGTGAGACACTAAGTTTGATCCTCAGTACCACATAAAATAAATAAATAGAAATAAAGGTATTAACATAATACAATAAAGTTTAAAAAATAATAGATTAAGATGAAAATGAAACCACTCCATGATCATGTCTGATCACAGACACAGGCACAAACAAGAATATTGGCCAAACAACAAAAATGATCAAGCATCCACCTATCTAGGCTAATGGTAAAGAAGCAATGCCATTTGTGTTAGCTTAAATTCTAGATGAGATTTATTCAGATACCTAGTCATAGAATTGCCCTGTGTCCTGATGTCATCCAGGCCAAGCAATGCCCTGCTTTCTTCAAACCACATACCGTAAGCCTGAGTTCCATAATAAGTTCTCTTTCATATCCTCCAACTTATAGCCCACAGTTCTTTGTGGTGTACTTTTCCCCTCACCACAAAGAGGAGTAAACCCAACTTCCTGGACTACACCTGTGTTTCTGGCCCTGGTGGTTTCTGGCTGAAAAATAGCAACAAAGCAGTACTGTCTTATTATTATTTCTGATGATATGCATTTCTGGTATCACAAAATTGTGTGGAATAATACTAAACTCTTAGCAATCATTATCCCTCATCAGCATCAGGGGTTTTGCCTTTTTTTTTTTTTTTTTGGTACTGGGGATTGAATTCAGGGGCGCTCAATCACTGAGCCACATCCTCAGCCTTTATTGTATTTTATTTAGAGACAGGGTCTTGCTGAGTTGCTTAGTGCCTCACTGTTGCTGAGGTTGGTTTTGAACTCACCATCCTCCTGCCTCAGCCTCCTGAGTATGTTTTAATTGACTTTTTAAACAATGTGCAAAGATGGAGAATGAGGACGAGAAGAATGATGGGAAAAATGATAAAGGTTGTGGCAGTGACTCTAAGTGTTAAGTGTTGATAAGGATATTAATGGAGGATCTTTGTTTTCTTTAAATTTCAATAATTAGTATGTATTGTATTTGAATATAAAAACATTTTAAAAATTTTTGGCACATATTATACAGAATAGTGGGGTTTCATTGTGGCACATTCAGATACGTATACTACATAATTTGGTCAATTTTACCTCCTAATAATTCCCCTTGCTCTCCCCTCTCTGTCCCTCGGCTTCCCTTCGTCTACCCTGATGGTTTCCCTTCTATTTTCATGACATCACCCCTGCCCCCACTTTTTTGTGGTAGCAATGATTGAACCTAGGGGTGATAAAACCACTGACCTACATTCTCAGCCCTTTTTATTTTTTGTTTTGAGACACATTCTCACTAAATTGCTGGGTCTTGCTGAATTGCCTGGGCTGGCCTCAAATTTGCAATCTTCCTGCCTTAGCCTCCTCAGTCGCTGGGATTACAGGCAGGCACTATTGCATCTGGATGTAAGTTATTTTTAAATGTAAGAATATTGTGTTTTTTTCCAGAGAAGATTCTAGTTGGCCACTTTTAATTTTATTTTTGTAACTGATTAAAACTTGCATAGGTCATGCTTGGGTTTGAAGCCTTCTGGGTCAACTGCAGTATAGTTAGGTGCGGTAGGTGTCGCTCTTCCCTTAACAGTGTCCTGCTAATACTGGCGGGAAGTTCCCTATGAGCTGTCCCTAATTCCAAGTCAATTATTTTGTCTATGAGCTTTGCCTAATCTCTAACCTTTGAGAAATATGTACTTGTAGTTTTTCTTCTTCTGTAATTTTAAACCATAAGGGGATTAAATTTAGATAAGGGGAATTACTATAGTAGAACACAATCTTTATTCCTTTCTATGGAACTTCCGAGTAGCCATGCTATAAGATCTTTATGGTAATCTTTTAAGTGCTTCTGGTGGTATTATTAGCTCCATTTTCCAGACGAGGAAGGTGAGTTTAATCAGAAAGCTTGTCATTACGGTTAATTGGTCTAGCTCTCTTTCCCTTCTATTAGCTCGTTCTAGGAAGAGGCACATGTGTAGTTAAACACTATTTGTACTTTAAGTGTGTTAATATAGAAATAGATCAGTAGTAGAAATATTTTCTGATCGGTTTCTGAGAACTGTATAAATTATGAGAACTTATTCCTGCTGCCATTGTAGATGTCTGCGCAAAATCTTTTGGTGGAGGCATTCCAAGGAGGAGCAGGGTAGGCAGCCTTCAGAGGTTTGGGACTTCTTTGGGAACACCTAGGTATCCTAGGTATCTTCAGGGAGTATGCTGAGGGTTGTCCCATGTCCATGTGTGGGTTACCAGGGATTCCGTTATGAACGTGAGTTATTGTGTTGTGTGGTAATCAGTGACGTGTCAGAGGCACGGGGTTGTTGCTTCCTCTAGGAGGTTTCGTATATCCAACTCTTCCATGCTAATAAGCCTGTCACTTCTGGTGTCTACCCTACAACTTCCTCTTTCGCTCATTCTAGTTTGCTTTTCTTAAATGCTCTGGAGTTAGAAATCAAATAACCAAGCCAGGTAGAAATGAGTATACAGTGAAGTTCACCAGGTTCAAAACAACTCTATTTGAAGGCATTTGTATTTGTATACTACTTTTGGTTTGTAACTGAATCATGCAAAGGGGAGGCTGATAGGGAGCTGGTTCTGGATAGACAACAAATGCCTATGCCAATATTTTTCAAAATTCCAAGATGATCAAAGGCTAAACTTCATCTCAGTCTACTGAGTCATGCTGGGACAATGGTGTGGCTTGCTCACTCACTTAAATGTTACAGTGATTTGAAGGGAATGCTCCTGGCTGGAGTGAGGATATGCAGCCTCATGGAGTTGGCCTGACCAGCCTTTAATGTTGTAGTAGGAACTGGTCCAGAAAGAAAGATGGCAGGATATGGGGTAAGTATAAGAAGGCTCTAGGAAGGGCTTCTAGATTATGACTCAAGTTGACACAGGGAGAGGGTCAATGCAGTCCTCTCCCTAGAGAAATTGAGGGCCTTCTTACCACTTCAGGGTGTACAGTGGAGAATCAGAGGACCCTATGTACTACACATAGTAGTCACCTGTGCTAGGCAACATGTCTAAGATGAGGTGGGGAATGGTAGCCCGTACAGGGTTTATGAAATGTGGTCTGAGTAATGAGGTAGCAGAATGAACCAGCTCTCTGAGGTGGGGGCTGGGGGCAGAGGTGAGGGACCTTTGAGGTCCTCAACATGGGAGGAGGTGGTTGGACTTGGCATGGTCTGTCCATGACCTTCAGCCCAACAGTGGGACTGAGAAGCCTGGCTTTTCCAGGCTGGGGACTGCCAGTAACTTCCACATGTACCCACTGAGAGGCAAAAACTTCAGGTGGATCTTAACTCTCGGTAAGTTGGGCCGCCTTCAGAGATCTCGGAGCTTTTTTCTTTCTTTCTTTCTTTCTTTCTTTTTTTTTTTTCAGAAAACTAGAATGGAACTAGGATTGGGTGACATACTGATACCATGGTCGACTGAGGAATAGAGTCCAGAAGAGGCTTTGTTGGAACCCAGTGATTTACGGCTTCCCTTCAGAGGGGCAGGAACCAAGCCGAGCAAAATCAATATGGTTTTTCAGAGAGGTAGGGATGAGTTGAAGAGAGACCTTAGGTCACAAACATTACCACTTAAGGAGAAATGCAACTCACCCCAAGGACCTCAGATGACATTTTTGCGTATGCACAACCCATTGGTGGGTAAAAGAGTTTTATTGGTTTTAAAAATTATTATAAAAATGGCCATAATAAAGCATTCGAGAAAACTGAAAAGTATAGAAAATAACCCTATACCTCAGGGAAATAATCTCTCTATATATTTTGATGAATTTCCTTCCAGATTTTTCTCTACATATATATTCAACAATATAAATATACATTTTAAGTGAAATCATAGTATGAAACTGCTTGTAATCTGCTTCCTACATTTAATACTACATCTTGATACTTTCTCACAATAGTAAATGTAGTTCTACTTCTTGATCTTTGGTAGCCATATAAGGCTCTATTGCCTGATATTTCTGATTTTAGCCTGACCTATATTGGTTAACACTACATCATTTGAATTCTTTCTACATCATTGTAACACTACATCAATAGTAATTGTTTCTTCTTTCTTTTCCTTATTTCAATATGTTGGTTAGAACTTGTAGAATGTGCCCAAATACAACTTATTCTTAACTTGAATTTGATTTTATAACAGTACCTTTATTATTTCACCATATTTCCTGTTGGTTTTTAAAAATATTTATTTTTTAGTTATGGGTGAACACAATATCTCTATTTTATTTTTAGGTGATGCTGAGGATTCGAACCTAGTGTCTCACGCATGCTAGGCAAGCACTCTACCTCCGAGCCAAAAACCCAGCCTTCCTATTGGTTTTTAATAAATTCATAGTATTAAGAGAGTCTCTTTGTATTATCTCTAATATCAATTAGTTTAAAATTCTTCTAAGAATCAGGATGGATATTGTATGAGACCAAATAAATTCTTACTACCCATTAATATGATGGTATAGTTTTTCTCCTTTAGTCTGTTCATGTCCTAGTGTGGAACATGCCTTGGTTTCCAGGGATGAATCCTTTGTTAGTGATTTTCCAACTTGGGAAGAAGAAGCTGCTGCTCTTGGAAATCTTGTATAAAAGATAGCATGCATTATAACCTGTGCTACACCTGTTTTGTTTTTTAAAAAGTATTTTTAGTTGTAGACGGACACAATGCCTTTATTTTATTCATTTATTTATTTAATTTTAAAGTTTTTAGTTGTAGATGAACACAATATCTTTATTTTTATTTATTTATTTTTATGTGGTGTTGAGGATCAAACTCAGGGCCTCACGCATGTGAGGCAAGTGCTCTACCACTGAGCTACAATCCCAGCCCACCTGTTCTTTTTACTTAACCATAAACCCAGGAAATTGTCCCCTGTTTCCTCATTCTTTTTTTTTTTTTATAGCTACAGAGTGTTCCTTTGTGTGGTTGTGTCACAGTTTATTCAACCAGTTCACCAGTGATGGAGATTTGAGGTGGTTCCAGTCTTCTGTTGCAGTGATTGGTAGCTTCATAAAGACATTATTTCATAGGTGTGCACTTAAAGGAAATTCTCAGAAATGGGAATTGCTTTGTGTGCAAGAATGAACAGGAAAGTTTTCAGCCTTTTAGAGACTGACAACTAAACTGATAAACTGAGAGACTCAGACAAAGTTTAGAAGATTGGCCAGGATCTATATTTATGTATGATGAGATGTCCCTAGCATCTTTAGCAAAGACAGGTGGGCCTGGAACTGGTGTGTGTGTAGGGGGCAGTGGGATGAGGTGGGCAGAATGAGTGTGTAAATGGTTCTTCTATACCTTTTACATTTCCTTCTTGATATTCATGCTTTCCCATGATGGTCTCCAGCCTCTCCAGAGTTTTTAATGCACTTATATTTTCCAGGACTATGGAAGTAAGGAGGATGATCATTGTTAACCAGCACTTAGCATTTTCTCAGGGCCACACACTGTGCTAGGTGTTCTATTATTTCTAACTGTCCTCTAGACCATGATGGGACTTCTTTGGGGCTTTTGTTAAAAAGTGAGGTTCCTAGAGCTCAGATTGCCCCAGGCCTCCAGCTAGGAAGTGGTAGATACATAATTAGAAGTTGAGACTGTCTGCTTAGCAAGCGCCAGGCTCTATTTATTAGCTGTGCCCACCCCAGATTTGCTAGGTTTCCATTCTGTGTCTACTAATGTACTGGGAAAGACCAACCAGTGAGGATGTGTCCAGATGGTGAAAAGCAATATCCTTCAGCTTCTATTTTAGTTTTTCAAATAACAGCTCAGTTTGATGTTAAATCAGATCAAATTAATAACAATTCTGGAATATCTGCCATGTAGAAGGCCTGGGGCTAATTGATGAAGGGAAGTTTAGATTAAGACTCAAGGTTGAACAAATTGAAGACCAGTCTTGTGGAGGAGTGTGTAAGTTGACTAGTTAACTTAAAAATAACTACACCACTGTATTCATGTTGCCCAAATGAATGGTCAGGGAAGGGATGGTATGTGCTGTAAAATAAATATAATCAATAAAGACTGATTTCTGGGTGCTGGGGTTGTGGCTTAGTGGTAGAGTGCTTGCCTAGCATGTGTGAGGCACTTGGTTCGATTCTCAGCATCACATAAAAAAATAAAAAATAAAGATATTTTTTTTTTTAAAAAACTGCTTTCTGCTCCTTCCTGGGGTTTCACACCACACACCAAAGCAAACTCCTGGTCTAGAAGTTTATTAACATCTAAATCAAGTCATGGGTGGTACATATACACGATAGAATATTGCTCAGCCATAAAGAAGAATGAAATTATGGCATTTGCTGGTAAATGAATGGAAATGGAGGCTATCATTCTAGGTGAAATAAGCCAGTCCCAAAAAACCAAAGGCTAAATGTTCTTTCTGATATGCAGATGCTGATTCACAATAGGCTGGGAGGAGGGAGGAGTGGAGGTTCTCCAGATGAAAGACCAATCAGTGGGGGAAATGGGCGAAGGGAGGGGGATGGGAATGAGAAAAACAGTAGAATGAATTGGACATAACTTTCCTATATTCATATATGAATACACAGCGGGTGTAACTCCCCATCATGTACAACCAACCACAAGAATGCTTTTATACTCCATGTATGTATGATATGTCAAAATATATCCTACTGTCATGTATAATGAAAAAGAACAAATAAAAAAGGTATTAAAAATAAATAAGGTATTGAAAAACTAGCAAAGATTATTCGTTTTTATTGTGGAGGAATAATTTTGCAACAAGTCTACAGAAAAAAATGATAAAGGATTGATAGATAACAATGGAAAATTTCAAAAATGAACTCAAGAATATAATAGATTATATGTATCAACGTTGTAGCATTACTTTTAAAATAAAAACAATGGTTACAGTAACTTAAAGTAAGTTTTAAAAAGTTTATTAAAGTGCATAGAAGAATAAAATCTTGACCCTCAAATAGTGGCCAAGATACATAGATAATCTGCCTAATTGTATTAGTAAACTCTATGGCTATGGGTAGGATAAAGTTGAGAAAGGGGAAAAACAAGGAAGTAACAAAAATATCCACCATGTTCATATCTTTTAATCTAGTTATGCCCCTCCTGAGAATTTATTTTAAGGAAAATTGTCTAAGGATAGGAAAGCTAAATGTACAGGGAACTTCATAACAGGAAAATGGTTAACTAAATTACAGTGTATATATCAAAATAGTCATTATAGCCGGGTACTGTGGTGCACACCTGTAATCCCAGCACCTTGGGAGGCTGAGGCAGGAGGATTGCAAGTTCAAAGCCAGCTTCAGCAACTTAGCAAGGTCCTGTCTCAAAATAAAAACTAAAAAGGGCTGGGGATGTGGCTCAGTGGTTAAGTGCCCCTGGATTCAACTCCCACTACCCACCCCCCCAAAAAAATCATTATGGAGACTTTGAAGCCATAGACTTCTAAGGCAATGCTACATGAAAAATAGCAGAAATTTACCTACACAATTATTTCATTTCTGGAAAATTAAGTTCTTATAATCAGGGCCTATAAATAAATATGGAGAAAAAGAATCTGTTTTTGAGGGAGGGAAATTTGGATTTACTTTAAAAAAAGGGATTTTATTTTTGAGTAGTTTTAATAGAAAAAATGAGAGGAAGGTGCAGAGATTTCCATCTACCTGCTGCCCCACACATGCACAACCTCCTGCATTATCAATATCTACTACCAGAGTAGTACACCAGTTAGTATTGATGCATCACTATCACCCAAAGTTCATAGTTGATGTTAGAATTCATTTTTGGCATCATGTGTTCTATGGTTTTGGTGAATGCTCAGTGACACATATTCACCATTATAGTATCATACATATTAGTTTCACTGTCCTAAAAACTTCCATGCTCCACCGATTCATCTCACCCTTCCCCTTAACCTCCAGCAATCACTGATCTTTTTTCTGTCTCTATAGTTTTGCCTTTTTAGACTGCCAAATAATTGGAACGATACAGGATGAATCCTTTTCAGACTGGCTTCTTTCACTTAGTAATATGCATTTAAGTTTCATTCATGTCTTTTCATAGCTCATTTATTTTTAGTGTTGAATGAATACTTCATTGTCTGAATGTAGCACAGTTCATTTATCCATTCACCTTCTGAAGGATATCTTGGTTGGATTCTAAATTTGTGTAGTTATGAATGAAGCTGTTATAAACATTCATATGAAGATTTTGTGTGGACATATATTTTTAACTCCTTTGGGTAAATACCAAGGGGTATGACTATTGAATTGAGGATTTTATTTAATTAACAAATGTTAAGTTTCTGGGCAAAAATGTCTTTTTAAAGGAAAAAAAAAGAGATAAAATTGTCATGCTGGGATTTCTGAGCATCTCAGGAGGTTATATTAACACTGTTCACACCAGCATCAGGCACTTGGCCAGATGTGACAGTCAAGCTGCCTCCTGTGTAGCTGGGACCAGACCCAACCAGCATATGACAGATAAGTTGGTATCTTATATTCACAGAGCTCCGCCGTCTTCCTTTGGCCTAACTGCTGTCTGTACTCCTCCTACACAGTGTCTCTCCTTCGCACAATCTCAAGGCACAGCAATGCATCTGTCCTGCAAAGAGCCCTGAAAGACCCCTAGGCACAGTGTACTACCCTGTCTGACTCCTCTTCAGTCCCCGGCTTTGCCCTTCTTTTCCCAGAGACACAGCACAGCAATCCAGCTGGCTTCATCTTCTATATCCTATGTGCATGGATGTCTATCACCCATACTTCCTCATCCCCACAATCTTTAACTGAAGTAATTCCAAATGAATGAACAAAACAGAACTGGACTTTGTTATGTAGAGGTTAATTACCCAAGAAATTAACAGGAAGCTCTACTAAACTCTTTTATGAGTGACTTTATATGACCAAATTGCTCTCTAAAAGGATTAATCCAAGTGAAAGTGAAAATTTAAAAGCCTCCAAGCTAAGCCTCAGAGGAAAGCATATGAACATAGACAACTGAGAAATACAATCCTAGAGTAGGAAGTAATCAAATAGGGATTGTGAGATGCTGGGAATTCTCCAGAAGTTGGTGCCAAACATGCTCAGTCAACTTGCATTTGTCTATACAAACGAAAGGGCACAGAAGGTAGCAATGATATAAAACAGGGCATGATCCAGGAAAGCATTTTATTTATAGAAGAGGAGGGCTGGAAGGAACTGAAAACAGAAAGGGCCACCCCCTTCTGTCTTTCAGCTGAGGAAATTCAGAGCAGCCAGGAACCCAGCCAGGATCAAATCAGATCCTTTGCCAACCATTCCAGCACTCCAACCTTCTGTAATGCATTCTGGAGAGACTTTTTTCCTTGTTAATTTCTTTCTTTGCAAAGTCAAAATAGTCACATGACTTAAAAATAAAAACAATATAAAATGGAGTTTATGAAACATGAGTAGATGTAAAAATATTAAGATGCATTTTTATTTCAAGCTATTTCCTGCACAAATAATATATCAAGGAAATTTTTCCACATCAATGCATAGAAAGCTTCCTTGTTCCACTTTAAGGTATTGTGTTGTAAGGATGTATCACAGTATATATTTAACCTAGTCTCTTTTATGAACTCTTATGTTAATCCTGACCTTTTGCTATTGCAACCTCTGCTGCCATAACTAACCTTGTACAAATGTCATCTCATAGGAATGCAGGTGTACTTCTGGGATAAATTCCCAGAAGTGGGCTTGGGAGGTCAAAGGTAACTGTGTGATTTTGATAGATATTGGCCAAATGCTTTCCATAAGGTCAGTACCACAAGGAGAAAGTGTCCTGTTTCCCCCACAGCTAGCATTAGTCCTTGCTAGAGATCTATCTTCTCAGGTTATACTCTGCTTGGCCTAATATTAAATTTTGTTCCATCTCTTGGGTATATACCTATGGGTGTCAATTAAGGGGTATTAGTATAGAGAGGCACATTAGGTAACATGGGGACCAGCTCATACTGAAAAATTTGGTACAGCTAGCCCATGATATGTAGTCCAGAGTATTAATGTCTCTCACCCCAAATTAGCTCTTGCATTTCTCTTTGAGAAGCCATTACTTAGAATAGCCTTGGATGTTGGGAAATCAGGTGGTCAGTTCTAAATTTATCCTTAAAGTGATCATGCAGGATGTGAGGGGTAGTTATTATGATTTCTACTTGACATGGGTTGGGGTCAGATTGAGCTGGAGATCATTTTGATAGGGAGGCACTTTGAGCTTCAATTACCTCCTGCCAGGAAGAAGCAGGCTTATGACAGAAGAAGCGATCTTTAGTTTGAGTATTACCTTGAGTTCTGGTTTGCTTGATTCTTTGATATTCCTTAGAGTCGGGGACTGGATCTCATTCATCTTTGTACCTGGGACATCTAGGATTTTCAAGATCCAGAGCAAGAGTGAAAAATGGAAGACTTCAGTCTCTAGTCTGCCCCTTTCTCTTCCTGGCTCCATCCTTAATTTCAAGATGCTTTGTACACTGGCCTTAGCCATTCATCATATCTACGAGTCCATTCACAGGCAACAAGGCCTCCCTCTAGACCCAGGGAACAGGCCTACGTAGGCTCAAGGCTGATGGACAGGGTCCCAGGGAGCTGGAAGATAGCTCAGAGGGCAGTTTAGATTCCGGGGAGCATACTCCTTTAAGCTCCCAAATTCCTCCAGAACAGAGCCTTCTCAAATCTAGAGTCTAAATAGGGAGAAAGCAGGAAGAGTTTGTAGGAGTCACATAAGCAAGAAAACATAAGTATAATTACACGTTATGGGATGGGATGGCCCAGGAATGGAGCTGTTGGAGTGTTGGGGTACACTGTCACATAGACATGCCCAGCACCTGATGTTAAGTGGGAGCCACCCTTCTCCCGACAGCAACTTCAGTCCTCTACCCAGAAAGCAGAGATAGCTGTAGATTCAGGTGCAAAAGTCTTTCTCTGCCTGGCTCTCAGGCCATTACGCTCCACCCAGATGCAGTGATTCCTGCCTGTCCCTGGTTAGGTCTGTTGACACAGAGCTTTAACACAAAGGTTCTATTGCATTTTGGGTAATGCAAAATCTGTATCCACTGAATGTTTCCTTACAACTGAGTACAAATCTCTGAGAAAGGGGGCCATGATGAGTTTTCTTTTACGGTCAGTTCTTCCTGACTTGAGAACTTATTCAATTTTTTCGGTTCCCTCAGGTATCCTAAAATGTTCCTGCTGTTATTTCCACTTTAGATGTTTAAAGCCTCCAACCAGCAAACAGCTGCCCAATTGGCAGCAGCATCACCAGGTTTTAAATGAAAATATAATCAAATCTACATAAGCTCAATTTTTCTTTCTCAAAGAATTATAGACTCCTGGAGTTTGAAGGAACTTAAAGCTGATGTTTTGATATCTCAGTTACCAAGGTCTCACAACCTTATAAGGTTGCCACATCCACATTTGAGCCACTCTGACTTTAAAAATCTTTGGGTTCATTAGGAATTTGTCCTTTCCAATTATTGACCTTCATTTGGCCCTTTGGGGTATATACAGGATATTTCCCGTTCCTTTCCTTGTTGGCCTCTATGGTCCAGTTCACCACCCTAACCCATCAGATTCTCCACTGTGGATCAGACAGCTCTTGTGTCTCCAATTATTCTCTATAGATATGGTTTTAGACATTCCCCCTAAACCCACATCATGTATTTGCAAGGCCTCATGAGGACCTCCAAGTGATGCCACATGGGCTGTTGGATAGACAATCTGACATTCAGAGGGAGAACTAAGATAATGGGTATAGATGTGAGTTTCATTAGCTTATGTAGGGAGTGGTTGAAACCTTGAAGTTCAATGAGGCCATGTCAAAAAACTATAAGATGAAGAGAGGGTGTAAATTGTTGGAAGATGGATCATTCAAAAGTGAGGGGAGACAGGAAAGAGCCCACAAAAGACTTGGAAAAGGCGTGGTGGGAGAGGCAGGGGCATGATTGTAGACAGTATTACCATAGAAACCTAGAGGAGAGAGTTTCAAATTGGGTTAGCAGTGACATCTAATGAAGCAGAGGCCTGAGATTTGGCAATGGCAGGGAGGTGTCCAGTTTTTAGAAGTGAGTGGGAAGTGGAGAACAGAGAGTGGAGGAGAGAATGGGAAGGAAGAAAATGGAGTCAGCAAGTGAAACAACTCTCTGAGATGCTGGTGAAGAAGGTAAGTGGAGACCTAAAGAAGCCGGTCAAGGGAGAGCTGTTTGTCTTTGAGACTGAGAGATCTGTGCTTAATCAAAACCACCCTAAGATACCATCTCACTCCAGTAAGATTGGCAGCCATTATGAAGTCAAACAACAACAAGTGCTGGCGAGGATGTGGGGAAAAGGGTACTCTTGTACATTGCTGGTGGGACTGCAAACTGGTGCGGCCAATTTGGAAAGCAGTATGGAGATTCCTCGGAAAGCTGGGAATGGAACCACCATTTGACCCAGCTATTGCCCTTCTCGGACTATTCCCTGAAGACCTTAAAAGAGCGTACTACAGGGATACTGCCACATCGATGTTCATAGCAGCATAATTCACAATTGCTAGACTGTGGAACCAACCCAGATGCCCTTCAATAGATGAATGGATAAAAAAATGTGGCATTTATATACCATGGAGTATTATGTAGCACTAAAAAATGACAAAATCATGGAATTTGCAGGGAAATGGATGGCACTAGAGCAGATTATGCTTAGTGAAGCTAGCCAATCCCTAAAAAACAAATACCAAATGTCTTCTTTGATATAATGAGAGCAACTAAGAACAGAGCAGGGAGGAAGAGCAGGAAGAAAAGATTAACATTAAACAGAGACATGAGGTGGGAGGGAAAGGGAGAGAAAAGGAGAATTGCATGGAAATGGAGGGAGACCCTCATTGTTATACAAAATTACATATAAGAGGTTGTGAGGGGAATGGGAAAATAAACAAGGAGAGAAATGAATTACAGTAGATGGGGTAGAGAGAGAAGATGGGAGGGAAGGGGAGGGGGGATAGTAGGGGATAGGAAAGGTAGCAGAATACAACAGTTACTAATAGGGCATTATGTAAAAATGTGGATGTGTAACCGATGTGATTCTGCAATCTGTATTTGGGGTAAAAATGGGAGTTCATAACCCACTTGATTCCAATGTAGGAAATATGATATGTCAAGAGCTTTGTAATGTTTTGAACAACCAATAAAAAAAAAAGAAAAAAAAGAGAGAGATCTGTGCTTGCTTCAATGCTAATCCGAAGGGGAAGGAAGAGGTGGAAGACCTGTGGTGGGTGGGCAGAAAGGGGATGGCAGAAAGGGAATGGCTGATGGAACAAAAGTGTTCAGGAAGAACGTGAAAGCACGAAAGACAGTAGGAGGGATTATTCTTAAGTCAAAGAGGACATCTTATTTGCAGGGCTGAAGGAAAGGTAAGGGATGGGTTTCAAAGCAGACATCTGAATGTAGGAGTAGTGTGTAGAGCAAGGTGCCCAGTTTTCTCTTGATGTACTAGGTGGGGTGATTCGTTGAGTGTAAGGGAAGCAATGGTAGAGCAGGGTCTGAGAGGAATATATTCCCCCATTTCTAACAAGATGGTATGTTTCCTGCCTGACTGTGAGTAGTACCATAGTTCCTGCTGTTTCCTGACCCCTAGGCAGCCTTTAAATATCCTTGATGTCCAAACTCTTCTCTTAGAGTAGACAGAACCCGGAGCGAGGCAGGGGCTCTTCCAAGTTCCTTTGAAATATTAAATCATTAAGCAAACCTATGAGGTGGACACTATGGTTGTTGCCACAAGGAAACTGAGGCACATAGAGAACAAGTAACTTGCTTAAGGTCATTCTGCTGAAGAAGGGAAGAGCAGAGCTAGAATTAGAATCTGAACCAACTAATTCCAGGATCCATGCTCTTACCTTTTCTCAGGAAGAGAGAAGGATGGTAACCTGTAGATCAAATGAGAGTGATCATTCTAATGGTCCTTGAGTCTCTACTTCTTGTTCCTTTTTAAAATTGATTTTATTTTTTTTAAATACACAACAGTGGAATGCATTACAATTCTTATTACACATATAGAGCACAATTTTTCATATCTGTATATAAAGTATGTTCATGCCAATTCATGCCTTTATATACGTAGTTTGTTTTTTTATTACAATTCTTATTCACATATATACAACAATTTTTCATATCTCTGTATATAAAGTATGTTGACACCCAATTCAAGTCTTCATACATGTACTTTGGATAATGATGTCCATCACATTCCACCATCCTTGCTAATCTCCTGCCCCCCTTTCCCTCCCACCCCTCTGCCCTATCTAGAATTCGTCTAATCCTTCCATGCTCCCCCTCCCTACCCCTACTTCTTGTTCTTGAGGTCCTCAGAGCTTCCCTGGTCCTTGATTTCTTGAGATGTAATGCTTCAGCTATTCCTCTGTGCTGTGAAATATCTCAGCGTTCTTCCAATAAAAGGTGGAATGGCACGGATTAAGCTGAAGGCACTGAATTGTTCCTGAGAAACTGAAGTTCCATTATACCCTGATATCTGGGAATCTCTGGTGGGCAGGGTATAGCATGGCTGAGGAGATTGTGTAGGACTCCTGCTGCCTTGTTTGTAGGAGAAGACAGGGTGATTGAGGGGACTGAACCCAACTGAGCATTGAGGTGTCAGCTGCATTAATCTCCTGGACTGACCTTTCCTGGATCTGTCCCCCCTGCCCAGCCCCCAGCCCCATGCTCTGTCCTCTTGAGGTCTTTGTTGGTTCACCTGCAGACGGGATATGGTGTACCAGATCCTTCTGGTTTTCCCTCCCTTCCTTACCTACTGCAATTGTTTCAGCTGCATTCTCATCAGTGACCCATAACTTGTTCTCCTTATGCACCTGTGCCAGGCCACTTCCTAGCCCTGAATCATCCCTAACATTTGTTTTCTCTGCTTGAGCTCAGCTAGAGAAAATTCCACAGCCAGGCTGTTGGTTGCAGAACTAATTTATGATTTCCAACCTCAGCTGGTTTCTCTATGCTGCTAAAAAATCTATTCAGTCAGTTATTTTCAGATACCTATGTCAACTGCTCTGAGTTCTCGAAATGCTCCTTGAGCACCACTCTCTTGGGTGCCCTCATTCTAGTAATCTCCATCTTCATTCTTGGGGGTGGGGGGAGGAAGTGGGGGATGAGCAGGGGTGGGCTGTGTCCTGACTGAGTACTTAGTGAGGGTGGTACATTCTGTGCCAAGAAAAAAAAATACATATATATGTGAAATTGGAGGGTTCTTGAATTATGCTATAAAATTATTGTCTCCTGTTTCAGATCAAAGAAAGTCATTGAAAAGTTAAACCAGACAAAGTCATTTTAAAAGAAGCAAGTTAGATGCCAGGCCTGGCTTGTGGTTTTAACAGAACTAAAAAGAATTGCAACCATTTACAAGTGCTTTGGGCAGATGGAAGCCAAAGAAAAAGGGAATCCCAGAGGCAATCTCTGGGGTTAACCACTCCAGCCATTGAATAATTGCTGTGATGTGAATTGATGTGAATGAGTGTGATCACGCACTCACGGGATCCTAAAAGAACTCCAGCAAGAAGGGAAATAAGGCAAACTTGAGCTTCCTAATGGAGCAGCTGTGGCAATTCAGGTCACTCTGAAACCCATATGTAGCTCTCACCAACTCTTCAAAATCATTTGACATAGTCCTCGGGATTGAGGCTCTGACAGCTAAGAGGCAAGTTTGGCAGCCCTAAGGCATTTGCTTTAGACAAGTTTCCAACATGCTGACTCCCACATTTATACCTCTTGCCCTCTTGCTTGAACTTCAGACTTATGTCAACTGTTCACAGAATATCTTCTTTTTAAAAAATATTCTTTGTAGTTGTCTATGAACCTTTATTTTATTTATTTATATGTGGTGCTGAGTTTTGAACCCAGGGCCTCACACATGCCAGGTGAATGTTCTACCATGGAGCCACAACCCAGCCCCAGAATATTTGCTTTTGAGAGCTGAACTGATAATCTCAAATTCAAGATGACGGAAACTTAACTCCTCCCCCTATCCTGACACCTGCTCTACCTGCAGTTATCTTCTTTTAGTTAATGTTTAGGGTGCAACTAAAATTGTTCATCTGCACCTAACGAGAGACTTCCTTGATCAGGAACTGTTGTTTCAGTTTATTTTCCTACCATAAACTTACTGTCTGTTAGTTCTCTGGTTAGTAACTGACTTTTAACCCTTCCTGGGTATCTCAACCCAGAGAAGGTCTGCCTGGTTTGTGCAGGCCTGGGGACCTAGGGAAACTCAAGCAAAATCCTGGAAACCTGGATTTTGGTCTGTGAGGAAAGTTGATTGTTGATCAACAGCAATGGTCTGGGTCCAAATCCCAGCTCTTTCATTTACTAGATGTGAGTCCAGTCAAGTTATTTGCTTTCTAGAAGATTCAGATCCTCATTAGTAAAATGATGGTTTTAATAGTATTAATCTAGGGGAGGGGCATGTTGATTAAATGAGAATATATGTAGTCACTAGAGTACAGCAAAAACTCAGTTACTTACTGGTAGTAACTCTTTACCCCAGAATTTCCTGAGTTAGAAATAAAGTAAAAAAAAAAAAAAAAGAAGAAGAAAAAGGAAAGAAAAAGAAATTGAAATTGTTTCGGGATCCTAAAGAAATTTTCCTGAAACTCATAAAGAGAAATACATACAATTGTCATTGGAAAGTTGAAGTGGAAAAGGGTCATTTTCCCAGAAATATTGGTGCTTCAATTCATCTTTCTTCCTTAATTCATATATTAATTCAGTATGTGTTAGCTGAGTATGTACTTTATACCAGGCACTATTCTAAATGCTGGAGAAAAACTAGGGAACAAAACAGACACAAATCCCCATCTTTTAGGAACAAACCTAACAGGGTCAGATATTAAACAAAGTAAATAATTTATATTTCAGGTTGGAGTAGAGGAGGTTATTCAATTGGGAGTGTTAAATAGGGAGACCAGGAAGATATGTAACACTATGTTCTGAGGTGGGGGAAGATATAAAAATATCTGAAGATACAGCCCAGCTCTCCAGAAGTCCACAATCTGGTAAAGGAAACAAGGCGATATTCACATATCATTTCATGATGGAACAAACAAGGCATTATAATTGCATGGTTGATGGAGACAAGCAATGTTCCAGAAGGTCAGAGAAGCTGCGGAGGAGGGGAGGGATGCAGCCCAAGGACTCATTGGCAGGAATGGTCTGGAAAAGTCTCATTGAGGGAGTGGAACTCAACTGGGAAATAATGAAGCAGTTTCCCACCCTCCCTCCCCACCCGTCAGCTGCTGGGAAGCAGTTTGTGTTGCAATGAGCCAGAATGAAACACTTATCTTGGCCTTTTTCAGGAAGACGCTGTCATGAGGAACAGAAATCTGTCACAGTGGCTTCAGTGGCTCCCTACATGATCTAGTCAGTATTGGCTAGAGAAAGTACAAGTGCTTCAGGTCAAGCCCAGGCTTTAAACCCACTGAGAATCAAAGCCCGGGAGCCTCAGTAACAACCTCTTGCTCCTTTGTGGCATGAAACGGAGGGGGCTGCAGCTGCCCTCGTTAGCCACATAACCACAGGAGCTGCCGACAGAAGGTCCTTCTGTGGCTCTTTCATAAAGCTTTGAGTTTGCGCCTGTTCACTAGGATATGGCCAAGTCCCACTGTGGTCTGTGGGAGAGGAGCCCCCATGGGCAGACATGGCCTAAGGGGTGGTAGCCAGGTATAAATAGGGCTTGTGAAGCATGAATTCCTAGTACCCATTTTTTTTTTAAATTTTTATTTTTTGCAGTGCTGGAACTCAAACTTAGGGCCTCACTTGTGCTAGGTAAGCACCATATTACTGAGCTTCATCCTCAGCCCTCTAGTACCCATTTTAGAGCAGACTGTATTGGGAGAAAGTCAATATGTGAATCATGGAATAGATTGGTCCTTTGGGCCTAAATGAGTGTCCAATTTCCCAACAGTCAAGTACATTAAATCCACCCCTGCTTGGTGAGGGAGGTGTGAATTGTTCTAACAAAGTAGATGTTTGGATAATTGGGGTTGGGGAAGGAGAGAGGTAGGATTATTGAACATCTTTTCTTTACTCTCCTTTGGAGTCTTACTTTGATTTTCTCATGACTGTTTGGCCTTCCATATGAAATATGATCCAGTATGCTCACGAACTGGGAAAAGACAGTAGCCCCTGTAAAATATTATGGTTACTTTGAAGATAAGCAGGTTTGGGGTCTGGGTTCTTATCTTGGCTCCTCCACCCCTCACTAGCTGTTTAGCCTTGAACAAGCTGCTCTATGTCCCTGAGCCTGTTTCCTTTTCTGTAAAATTGAGTATCATGATAGTGAAGATTTTAAGAGGTCATTGTAAGGGCCAATTAGATTATTCATGTAGGGCATAGCACCTGGCACGTGGAAAATGCTCAACAAATGTTCCTAGTTATTATTTATCAGGCCAGTTTGGAATGAGGGGAAAATGATTACTAGGAGAGCAAAAATTATATAAAGAGCTTATGTAAGAGCAAGTAAAAACTGTAACTTGTCTGCCAATGTGGGCTGGATTCAAACTTAGCCAGATATCTTCAATAATTTTCCCTCTGGCAGAGCCTGAATCACCTCCAGAATGGCCTCTAAGGTTGTTCTTTCCTATTCTCTCTCTTCCAAACCTGTCCCCATAATCCTGATCTTCATTGCTGCCAGCGCTGGAGTCCCGTGATTCGCCCTGCTGCTCTTCAGTTCCTCTCAACACTTTGTCTTTGTTCCTCTATCTCTTTGGTCTTTTGCCTCTTTCTTAGGCAAAGGTCAGTCAGCTTCAAGCAAATTATAATAATTTTCCCTTTGTGACCATTCATTCTGGAGAGGCAAAACTTGCAAGTATGTAGATGGATTTGGTGTGAGGGACAAGATGGACAGAGAAGTGCACTCATTTATTTCAATATTAACTAAATCCAAGTGACATTTTTTAAAGATGGCATTTAAATAACAATTAAATACCAAAACAAGACAAGAAAAGAATCACTATATATCCTGAGTAGGAATATAAATTGATATCAACTTTCTGGAAGCGATTTATCAATGTGTATCAAAAGGGTTAATGTTTCCACATTCTCTTTATCCCAGCAATTCCATCCCCAGGAATTTAATTGAGAATGAGAACAAAAATTTACAATCTTGATCATCACAGTGATTTCTTAGAAATAATGGGAAAAAATTGCTAATGATACAAATGTTCAAGAGTATGGGGTTAGGGACTGTAGGTATAGCTCAGTGGTAGCAGGTCCAAGGCCTTGGGTTCAATCTCCAGCCTTTTCCCCCTTCCAAAGAAGAGCAGGGGATTGGTTGAGAGAGTTGAGATACATCCCTATACAGAATTACTCTACAGCCATAATGGATGATATTTTTAAAAAGTATTATTTATGGACAATGAAAGATGTTTTTGTATGTTACATATAAAAAGATTATAAAGCATTGTGTACAGTAAAATGAATACACACACACACATATGTTGACAATGTCTGACTTACAAAGGCTTCACCTTGATTTTTTTAAATAGTCTTTTTAACCTTTATTTTATTTAGTTATTTTTATATGGTGCTGAGGATTGAACCCAGTGCCACACATGTGTAAGGCAAGTGCTCTACCACTGAGCTACACCTCCAGCACCTTGACCTTGATTTTTTGACTTTAAGACTGCATGTGGGGGTGGGGATATGGCTCAAGGGGTAGCACGATCGCCTGGCATGCGCAGGGCGCTGGGTTTGATCCTCAGCACCACATAAAAATAGAATAAAGATGTTGTGTCCACCAAAAACTAAAAAATAAATATTAAAAAATTCTCTCTCTCTTAAAAAAGAAAAAAAGATTGCATGTGCATTTCCACACAACCACTCTATTTTCCAGTTTTCAGTACAGCATTAAATAAATTACATGAGATATTCAGTATTTTATTATAAAATAGGCTTCATGTTAGATTTTTCCAACTGTAGGCTAATATCACTGCTTAGTTCCTCGCTTTTGCTGAGGCTGACTTTGAACTTGCTATTCTCCTGCCTCAGCCTCCTGAGCTGTTGGGATCATGGGCATGCGCCATCACACCCACTTTGCCTCTCTCTATATTTTGATTGCTCCATGATGAGTATGACTTAGTCATGTAATTACAGACTGTTAAAATATGCATAAAATATTGGCAGTAAATTTTAGGCTTTGGGGATTCAAAAACGAATAAGAGGAGGAGAACGAACATTTATTCAAAGTATCTGATGTGTCAGGTACTGAACAGAGTCCTTGCATAATTGACTTCATTTCATTTTCACCATAATTATATGGAAATTATGTCTCCAGTTTATGGATCAAGAAACTAAGTATCACAGAAGAGATTAGGAACTAATCCAGGTCAGACATTTGTTGGGATTTGAGACCAGGTCTGACTCCAAAGCACTTTAAAATTCACACAGCTTTAAAATTCTTTCATGATGCCATAGGAGCTTGCAGTCTGGGAGAGGCTTAAAGTCTATAGACAAACTTCAGGTCCAGGCAGACCCAGAGCAGTGGCACATGAATGACACAGAGAGCTGTGGAGATGCAGGTTGGGGGCCCTTCTGGTTGCAATAATGAGGGAGGAAGATCTGACGTGGATTGGATGTCAGGTTTCAGGAGTCAGCAATTGGGACTGGGGTTTTTCCAAAAGGCCAAGGCATGTGGGTGTCATGGCAAGCAGACAGGATGGGAACTACTGGGGATTCGGTAGCTGGGAGGCCTCTGGCACAAGTGGTACTGGATGACGTTTGCTGCTCATATTTCAGAGTTGATCCCTTTGCACCTCATTTATTTTGTAGCAGGATGTTTTTTTGTCTCATTGTTTTTCACTTCTGAGTTTGTCTATTGAAATCTCATTTCTGTGAGTTTTTGGACCCTTCCTGCTCTTGTCCCACATGGGAGGTGGGAATGGTGTTTCCCTCAGTGGAATGGGCTGGCTGAGAAATAAAAGCTAGGAAAAACAGAATGGCAGACAACAAACAAGCAAACAAAACCCACAAAACACAGAAAGTAGTTTTGAAAATGGGGTGGGGGTGGGAGCGGCGTCAGACAGGCAGGCCTACCAGACAGATCCAGCTTCTGACACAAAGGAGGCTGTGCCTGCTTTATTTATATCGGGAGACATCAAAGAGATTCTACAGAATGTTCTTCACCAAGTCAGGATAAAGGTGGGCTGTTCAGTTCCTAACTGGTTACACCCATCTCTGGTGCTACTATGAGGGAACCTTTCTAGCAGAGCAGAGGAAAGGTCATGCGCATTGGGTGGTCTGCCATGTGAGAGAGTCACAGGAAGTTCCCAATGCCAAGCCTATCCCTCCCTGGCTTCCATGCCAAGAGAAGGTCCTCATGTAGTTCATGGATGGCTTCCCGCAGACCCCATTGAACACTCCTGAGCATGTCTGCTTCACACCCATCATAGAGCCAAATGAGGAAGAGAGCTATTCCATATGCAGGCCCCAGGTAGAGGGTCCCAAAGGTGGATCCTTGGCATGCCATTCCTCTTCCCTACCACTTGGAAGCCTCAGAACATAAGAGACAGTGGATGGGAGGATGGAGAGAAGAATGGAGGGCAAAGGTAGACAATAGGAAGAAAATGGGGCAAGCTAAGAATGGGCTGAAATTTGGGGGCAGAGCAGGCTGACAATCTCATCCCTTTGACTTTCTGGCATATGGCTAACTATAGACTCATTTGGATTATACTTTAAAATATGTCTTTGATAAATAAAGTGCATTTTATAATTCTGGATTGGAAAAATTGCTATAAGGTGCATTGTCAAAGACTATATAGTATATAATACTTTGCTATCAATGCTAAATTTTTTGAATTTGTTAATTGTTTTGTATTTTATAAGATATTCTTTCTGAATGTGGTGATGTACCCTGTAATACCAATGGCTTGGAAGACTGAGGCAGAAAGATCCCAAGTTCAAAGCCAGCCTAGCAACTTAGAGAAGCCCTAAGCAACTTAGCAAGACTCCATATCAAAATTTTAAAAAAAAATTAAAAATCAGGCTGGGATATGGCTCTATGGTTAAGCACCACTGGGTTCAATCTCTGGTACCAAGAGTGGGGAAGGGGGTGAGAGAAAGAGAATTTTTGTTCTTAGAAGGTAGATGCTGAAGTATTTAAGGTTAAGGAGCATGATACCCACAACCTACTCTTAATTGGTTTAGCCAAAACAATGATGTGTGCATGTATATTGATCTATATCTCTTTACCTGGAGAGACAAAATATTAGACAAATGAGACAAAATATTAGCTGGTGAATACAGGTAAAGGACAGGTAACTGTTCATTATATTATTCTTGAAAATTTTATGAAAGTTTGATTTTCTTTTTTTTAAATATTTTATTTGTAGTTGAACACAATACCTTTATTTTATTTATTTATTTTTATGTGGTGCTGAGGATCGAACCCAGGGCCTTGCATGTGGTAGACAAGCACTCTACTGCTGAGCCACAACTCCAGCCCTGATTTTCTTTTTTAAAAATAAAAATTAGGGCTGGGGATGTGGCTCAAGTGGTAGCACGCTCACCTGGCATGCGTGGGGCGCTGGGTTCGATCCTCAGCACCATATACAAATAAAATAAAGATGTTGTGTCCACCGAAAACTAAAAAATAAATATTAAAAAATTCTCTCTCTAAAAAAATAAAAAAAAACAAATAAAAAATAAAAATTAACTTCCCTAGGAGACTTCTGCTTCTGATCAACATGGAGTAATGTGTTCACATTTACCCTCTTGCCTGAAATGACAGTAGCAACAAGGAAGTCATAAAGATATATGAAATAATGTCTTTCAAGATGTGGACATCAAGCAATGAAGGGAAGTGATTCCTGAGAGGGGAGAACTGAGGAGGAGATTCCTTCAATTTTTTCAGCTTTCTGCTTGAAAGAGTTCCCAAGCCACAGTTCAGAGAGAGGGAATGTGACAGAAGCCTGAACAAACTCTGTGAGACACAAAAGTAACTAGAGTTCATGGGACAGATGAGGAGAGCAGAGAGCTGCATAAAGAGAACCCAGGAGATCTTCTGAGTGTCTCCTCAAATTTAGTTTAGCTGAGTTGGCCACGAAGTATTTATGTGTATGGAAACCACCTGAGAAGATTAGAGGCAACAAGGTTCAGTGCTCACAGAAGGCTGGGGACAGTGCCAGTTCTTACCAACCAGACTGGAAAGCTTCAAATTCCTGGGGCACTCAGTATTGAGCACAGGAGGGTCTTGTCTCCCTAGTGGGGAATAAATAGCCACCAACTGAGCAATTCTCAGGATCTGTTCAAAACATCATGAAATCAAAACTTAAGGCTCAAACTATTTTCAGTAGCACAACTGTATCCCAGAATTAAGTTCAAGAATATTTATAGGAATACAAAAATGTTTAATACTCAACAAAGTTATATAATATCTAGCACCCAAGAAAAATTAACAGGAGTGTAAAGAAGCAGAAAAATATGACCCATATAACCAACATGGCCTTATGCCTATCATTGAAGGCTAATAGGCAATCTAGACTTCTACTCTTATACAGTTTATAATAAATTACCCTCACCTTCCCTGCTTGGGTGGTATCTCCATGACACTCCCCCTACCATCCAATAATGTTGGTAGAAGCCACGTGGGGAGCTGGCTCTCTCACCTTCACAGCAGTAAAGACATTCCTTCTCTGTTCATGGAGGACAAGTGAGAACATGGACTTCTACCCCTACCTGACAGTAATGAAGTATCAACCTCCCTTTCCTACTGACACAGTGTATGAAGTGACCTGCTAAAATAGAAAATTTAAATAGGATCTAGAGTCTTATAATTCTCCAAATGACCAGGATATAGTAGAAAATAACTCATCATATCAAGAACCAGAGAGATCTCAACCTGAATGAGAAAAGATATCAACAGATGCCAATGTGGAGATGACATAGGTGGTGACAGAAATGTTAAAGAAACTATTTTAGAAATGCTTCAGTGGGCCGTTATAAACATGCTTAAGACAAATAAGAATAATATCTCAGCCAAGAAAAGATATAAAGAGGAACCAAATGGAAAGTTTAGAACTGTAAAAATATCATAACCAAAATGTGAGGAAACAATGACTGGAAATTTTCTAAATTTGACAAGAGACATAAACCTAGAGGTTTAAGAGGCTAGTGAACCCCAAACAGGCTAAATCCAAACAAATCTACCCTAAGACACATTATAAACTTCAAAATTAAAGCAGAGATAGAGAGAGAAATGACATCTTGTACATAGCAAACATAAATAAATAAAATAAAATTTAAAAAGATTTAAACAGCCGAAGTGCCTCTCAGAAACTGTGAAACTATGGCAGGCAGAAGGAAGCACCACATTTTTCAAGTCCTGAAAGAAAGAACCTGTTAGCCCAGAATCCAATATTCAGTGAAAACATTATTCAGAAATAAAGGAGGGAATTGGCATTCTTAGATGAGAGAAAATGAAGGGAAATTGTCACCAGCACACCTGTCTTACCCTAAAGAATGACTGGAGGAAGTCCTTGAGACAGAAGGGTAAAAGAAATCTTGGGACATCAGAAAGGAAAAAGGAGAAATGGAAAAAGTAAAAATATAACACAGCTGTTCACCCTATGAAGAGGTCAACACAATGCTTAGGAAGTAAGTCAAGGTGCTGGTCAAGAATACTATGTTGCTAGCTCCGCATGGTGGTGCACCCCTGGAATCCCTGCAACTCTGGAGGCCAAGGCAGGAGGCCAGCCTAGGCAACTTAGTGAGGACCTAAGCAATTTAGTGGGAACCTGTCTCAAGATAAAAAATAAAAAGTGCTGGAGACGTAGCTCAGTGGTAAAGCATCCCTGGGTTCCATCCCTAGTACCAAAAAAAAAAAAAAAAATAAAATAAAATAGTATGTTGCTTATTTAAAAGACACAATGCATGTGCAGAATTCAGAGTGGCCATCAACTCAGGTCAACACACCAAGAGGGGATATTAGCATTTTATACCCATCATTTTTATGATGCTACAAATTTCACAAGTGTTAAGGAAACATATTACATGTCTTAATCAGGAGGGGTATCATTCCTGGAACCACCTTTGGTGAACTAAATAAATATTTCTATTTTTTTAAAATTTTTTTATTTATTCTTTTTAGTTATACATGACAGTAGAATGTATTTTGACATAACCTACATACATGGAATATAACTTTCCATTTTTGTGGTTGTACATGATGTGGCTAAATGAATATTTCTACATGATAGGAAAAGCACTAAGTTGTTAATTGCTTTTCTGGGGCTTTCTGGCTTTCCGTGACCTCTTTTGTGATTTCATCATTGCCCAGTGGTGTAAAGGCGCTGCTTCTTTCTTTTTTTGCAGTACTGGGGATTGAACCCAGGGGTGTTCTACCACTGAGCTTCTTGTCCTCCACCTCTTTTTATTTTATTTTTTTGATACAGGGCCTCACTGAGTTGCCTAGGCTAGCCTTGAACTTTTTTTTTTTTAAAGAGAGAGTGGTGGGGGGGGAGAGAGAGAGAGAATTTTTAATATTTATTTTTTAGTTCTCGGCGGACACAACATCTTTGTTGGTATGTGGTGCTGAGGATCGAACCCGGGCCGCACGCATGCCAGGCGAGCGCGCTACCGCTTGAGCCACATCCCCAGCCCTAGCCTTGAACTTTTGATTCTCCTATCTTAGCCTCCTGAGTAGCTGGTAGTACAGGTATGTGCCACTGTGTCTGACTTCCTTTGCTTCTTTCCAATGTTTGAGATAGAAAAAGTTATTTTACCAGCTAAACACAGAATAATGGAGATATTAATTTGTAAACCCAGTATATATTATATGCCTGTATTGTACACTTTAAAGCACTCCACTATAGTAGCCAATCACATTGTGTAATCTGTAGTTTACAAATTGTTTTGTTAGTGTTTGACTCCTGAGAAAACGTTTTTATTGAGTCAGGCAGTCGAGGCTGGGCACGCTCAGAGGGAGCGCAGTCCCTCCCCTTTCCGCCTCTCCCCCTATCCCCCACCCCTTTGCTTCAGCGCTTGATGCAGAGCTAGACCTCTGCAAAACTGTAAAGCGGAAGAAATTTGAGTCCGCCCATCGGCTCCTGCTGCACTGCGTCCACCCTCTTCTCTCCAATTTCATTTCTCTCTGTCTCTGTCTATCCTGCCTTTCCCTTCCCCTTTTCCTCGCCCTCTCCCTGACTCCCTCCTCCCCTGCTCACGCACTCATACGAGGACACTTGCTGTGTGAAAGATGCGCACTGTAGCATCTCATGACTTAAAGGTCATCCAGCCCCATCCTCCCACTGCTGCTTGAACAATATGCTTAACATGTAGTGCTGCAGTCATGCTGGGGAAAACTCAAACCTCCCTGAACTACTTGATACTTTTCCTGAAGAACAGAACAAGACCAGAAGGAGTGAATGGTGAAAGAGTAAGGTTTCCTGAAGGAATATTGTGCACCTCATCACTGTAAGACATTGGATGTCATGAGTAAATAGAGATTTATATGGACCGTGGAAGATGGCGGCGGGAAGTGAGTAAGCCGCTCTGTGCCCAGTGCCACGGCGTCTGAAAAGATGAGGTAAAGATCATTAAAGGAGATCTGTCGACAAAAACCCAGCACCATGTCAAGAAAGGGGCCTAGGTGGAGTGAATCCGCCACGAATCCAGCCAAGGTGAAGGGAGTCCAGCACGACTTCAGCGCGAGCAGTAAGGACGCAGCCCGAGCTGCCCGGCTCCCTCGGCCCCTTCTCCCTCTCATCTCCGCCTCTCCGCCTTGCTTCTTTCTCCCCAGCTGTCTCTCCTCCCAAGCTCAGTCTCTAAATTTAGATCTCAATTTCTTTCCCCCACCCTGCCCGCTCTCCTGCGTGTCCGGTACCCGGACTGCAGGGCCCTGAGGCGCCGCCTCCCCTCCCCCAACCCGCACCCCCTCCCCGGGGGTCCCGAAGGCCTCCGCTGCTGCCGCCGCCACCTCCGCGGAGCACCACAGAGCAGACTCTTCACCGCTCGAATGAGCTGCCGAATTATATGAAACAGCTGATAAGATGAGCGACAATTTAAAATCCAAGTGATCCGAGAACACGCACTGAGCTCTGACCTGCTGAATTCAAACTCCCGGTCACCTGCTTCCCGCAGACAAACAGCTATGACTCGGCATTAATTCGTCTGGCTGAAACAACTGGTCAGCCCTTCTCATCATACAAAGGTAAATGCCTACCGAGCCTTCATAAGTAGTGGCCACAGGTTTGAAACGGGGCTTGGGAGAGAAGGACCCACCCGTTGAATTGGTCGCCCGGCAAAGGGAAACGACGTCATCAGACTGCTGTGGAGGAGATAACTGCGTTGAAACAGGTGTGTGATCCCACAGCCTTCCCTCTCCACACATCGGGAAAACTTAAGGGCCCCTCCCAGCTCTCCTGTAAGGGCCCCTCCCAGCTCTCCCGTGAGGGCCCCTCCCAGCTCTCCCGTGAGGGCCCCTCCCAGCTCTCCCGTGAGGGCCCCTCCCAGCTCTCCCGTGAGTGCTACAGCCAGCCCGAGGGAATCAGAGGTGGTGCGGGTCCCGCGGAGCGGAAATACCGCTCCCACCAGGGCTGACTGCTGAGGTCTCTTGCACCACCTACGGGAAGTGGATACCAGAGGGCAAGTAAAATCCGCTGAGGATTCTCAGCCCCAAACGCTACAAGCTTAGGGTCTGAGGGAATGGCAAACTGGAAGAGTGTGCCCAGTCGTTCATGAAAACAGGGCTCCCGGGAGCAGCAGACTTGGCATGTAGCCAGTATTGTGGTGAGAGGGGCCTGGCTAGAGGAAAAGTGGGAAGTGAATAGACACATGAGGAGGCCCTAGACACTCAGGATTGGAGACTCGCCCAGTCTGGGAGGAGCTGCTGCACAGTGATTGGTTCCCATGTATTGACAGGAGAAACTTGACCTGGTGGGCACAGCGCCATCTACTGGAAGAGAAGTTAATCAAACTCTAAGACTGCATTTATTAGGTTTTTTTTTTTTTTTTGATTTGGGTTTTTCTTTCATTTTCATTTTTTTTCTTTCTTGTTGTTTTATTAATTTTTTTACACAATATTTTTTTTAATTTTTTTTTCTACTAATTTCAATTTAAATTTTTTTAATTATTATTATTATTTTATTTTTATTTTTTTTAAATTTTTCTCTTTTTCAGTTCCTATTCTTTTTCTTCTTTAGTATTTTCATTTTTCTTATCCCCCCTTTTTCCTTGAATTCTACCTGCCTACTCTCATTCTCTTTAGAGACTTCTTCCCTTCCCTTCAAATACCTTTCCTCCCAAGCATCAAATTAATTTATAGGAGTAAACTGTAACTCAGCAGTCAAACAGAACAAGAAGCAACATGAGCAGCTTCAAAAAACAAGGAAGAAAAGGAGTACAAACAATGCAGGACAGCCTAAATATTCAGGAGGACCTAGAGTCATCAGAAAAATGGTCATATAAAGAACTCAAGGAACACCTAAGACAGATGGAATGGAACCTTAAAGAGGATACAAGACAGCAAATTCAAGCAGCGAAAGAACACATTGAGAATGCATTCCATAAACAGATAAAAGAAGAAGTTAAGCATCTTTATCAGGAGATAGAGATTATAAAAAATAATCAAACAATAATTCTAGAAATGAAGGAAACGATAAACCAAATTAAAATCTCAATTGAGAGTATCACTAACAGAGTGGAGCAAGTAGAAACCAGAACGTCAGATAATGAAGACAAAATATACCATCTAGAAAAGAGTCTAGCCAACTCAGAAAGGCTGGTAAAAAATCACGAGAAAAACATCCAAGAGTTATGGGATAACATGAAGAAACCAAACTTACGAGTCATCGGGATAGAAGAAGGTACAGAGATTCAAACCAAGGGAATGAGAAACCTGCTGAATGAAATAATTACAGAAAACTTTCCAGAAATAAAAAAGGAAACAGATATACAAATTGAAGATGCATACAGGACACCGAGCACACAAAATCACAGTAGACCAACGCCAAGACACATTGTTATGAAGATATCCAATATACAGAACAAAGAGAAAATATTAAAAGCTACAAGAGAAAGGAGACAGATTACATTTAGGGGTAAACCAATACGGTTAACCTCGGATTTTTCATCACAGACACTGAAAGCAAGAAGGTCATGGAACAATGTATTTCAAACACTGAAAGACAATGGATGCCAACCAAGAATTCTGTATCCAGCAAAATTAAGCTTCAGGTATGACAACGAAATAAAAATCTTTCATGATAAACAAAAGTTAAAAGAATTTGCAGCCAGAAAACCAGCATTGCAAAGCATTTTGAGCAAAACACTACAAGAAGAAGAAATGAAAAACAATAACCAAAACCATCAGTGGGAAGTGCCTCAGTAAAGACAGAGGGCGAGGGGAAAGACAATCATGGAGAAACAAACTAAATTTTTTTTAAAAAAAGGATAAACAATCAAACATGGATGGAAGTTCAAACCACATATCAATAGTAACTCTGAATGTTAATGGCTTAAACTCTCCAATAAAGCGACATAGGCTGGTATCATGGATTAAAAAAACAAATCCAACAATATGCTGCCTCCAGGAGACACATCGGATTGGAAAAGACATACACAGGCTGAAGGTGAAAGGATGGGAAAAATATACCACGCACACGGTCCTTGCAAGCAAGCAGGGGTGGCCATCCTCATATCGAATAAAATCGACTTCAAGACTAAGTTAATCAAAAGGGATAAAGAAGGTCATTATATACTGTTAAAAGGAACCATTCACCAACAAGACATAACAATTATCAATATTTATGCACCAAATAATGGTGCTGCGACATTCATAAAACAAATTCTCCTCAAATTCAAGAATCAAATAGACCACAACACAATAATTATGGGAGACTTCAACACACCTCTCTCACCATTGGACAGATCCTCCAAACAAAAGTTAAATAAAGAAACTATAGAACTCAATACAACAATCAATAACCTAGACTTAACTGACTTATATAGAATATATCAACCATCATCAAATGGATATACTTTCTTCTCAGCAGCACATGGATCCTTCTCAAAAATAGACCATATATTATGCCATAGGGCAACCCTCAGTAAATATAAAGGGGTGGAGATAATACCATGCATTTTATCTGATCATAATGGAATGAAACTGGAAATCAATGATAAAAGAAGGAAGAAAAAACCCTACATCACATGGAAAATGAACAATATGTTACTGAATGATCAATGGGTTACAGAAGACATAAAGGAGGAAATCAAAAAATTCTTAGAGATAAATGAAAATACAGACACAACATATCGGAATCTATGGGACACAATGAAAGCAGTTTTAAGAGGAAAGTTCATCGCCTGGGGGTCATTCCTCAAAAAAAAGAAGAAACCAACAAATAAATGAGCTCACACTTCATCTCAAAGCCCTAGAAAAGGAAGAACAAAACAACAGCAAATGTAGCAGAAGGCAAGAAATAATTAAAATCAGACTGGAAATCAATGAAATTGAAACAAAAGAAACTATTGAAAAAATTAACAAAACTAAAAGTTGGTTCTTCGAAAAAATAAATAAGATTGACAGACCTTTAGCCATGCTAACGAAGAGAAGAAGAGAGAGAACTCAAATTACTAATATACGGGATGAAAAAGGCAATATCACAACAGATGCTACAGAAATACAGAAGACAATTAGAAAGTATTTTGAAAACCTATATTCCAATAAAATAGAAGATAGTGAAGACATCGATAAATTTCTTAAGTCATATGATTTTCCCAGACTGAGTCAGGAGGATACACACAATCTGAACAGACCAATATCAATGGATGAAATTGAAGAAGCCATCAAAAGACTACCAACCAAGAAAAGCCCAGGACCGGGTGGGTATACAGCGGAGTTTTACAAAACCTTTAAAGAAGAATTAATACCAATACTTTTCAAGTTATTTCAGGAAATAGAAAAAGAGGGAGCTCTTCCAAATTCATTCTATGAGGCCAACATCACCCTGATCCCGAAACCAGACAAAGACACCTCAAAGAAAGAAAACTACAGCCAATATCTCTAATGAACCTAGATGCAAAAATCCTCAATAAAATTCTGGCGAATCGAATACAAAAACACATCAAAAAAATAGTGCACCATGATCAAGTAGGATTCATCCCTGGGATGCAAGGATGGTTCAACATACAGAAATCAATAAATGTTATTCACCACATCAATAGACTTAAAGATAAGAACCATATGATCATCTCGATAGATGCAGAGAAAGCATTCGAAAAAGTACAGCATGCCTTTATGTTCAAAACATTAGAAAAACTAGGGATAACAGGAACTTACCTTGACATTGTAAAAGCTATCTATGCTAAGCCTCAGGCTAGCATCATTCTGAATGGACAAAAGTTGAAGGCATTCCCTCTAAAATCCGGAACAAGACAGGGATGCCCTCTATCTCCACTTCTATTCAATATAGTTCTCGAAACACTGGCCAGAGCAATTAGACAGACGAAAGAAATTAAAGGCATAAAAATTGGAAAAGAAGAACTTAAATTATCACTATTTGCAGATGACATGATTCTATACCTAGAAGACCCAAAAGGGTCTACAAAGAAACTACTAGAACTAATAAATGAATTCAGCAAAGTGGCAGGATATAAAATCAACACGCATAAATCAAAGGCATTTCTGTATATCAGCGACAAAACTTCTGAAATGGAAATGAGGAAAAACACTCCATTCATAATATCCTCAAAAAAAAATAAAATACTTGGGAATCAACCTAACAAAAGAGGTGAAAGATTTATACAATGAAAACTACAGAACCCTAAAGAGAGAAGTAGAAGAAGATCTTAGAAGATGGAAAAATATACCCTGTTCATGGATAGGCAGAACTAACATCATCAAAATGGCGATATTACCAAAAGTTCTCTATAGATTTAATGCAATGCCAATCAAAATCCCAACGGCATTTCTTGTAGAAATAGATAAAGCAATCATGAAATTCATATGGAAAAATAAAAGACCCAGAATAGCAAAAGCAATTCTAAGCAGAAAGTGTGAATCAGGCGGTATAGCGATACCAGATTTCAAACTATATTACAGAGCAATAGTGACAAAAACAGCATGGTACTGGTACCAAAACAGGCGGGTGGACCAATGGTATAAAATAGAGGATACAGAGACTAATCCACAAAGTTACAACTATCTTATATTTGATTAAGGGGCTAAAAGCATGCAATGGAGGAAGGATAGCATCTTGAACAAATGGTGTTGGGAAAACTGGAAATCCATATGCAACAAAATGAAACTGAATCCCTTTCTCTCGCCATGCACAAAAGTTAACTCAAAATGGATCAAGGAGCTTGATATCAAATCAGAAACTCTGCACCTGATAGAAGATAAAGTTGGCTCCGATCTACATATTGTGGGGTCGGGCTGCAAATTCCTTAATAGGACACCCATAGCACAAGAGTTAACAACTAGAATCAACAAATGGGACTTAATTAAACTAAAAAGTTTTTTCTCAGCAAAAGAAACAATAAGAGAGGTAAATAGGGAGCCTATATCCTGGGAACAAATTTTTACGCCTCACACTTCAGATAGAGCCCTAATATCCAGAGTATACAAAGAACTCAAAAAATTAGACAATAAGATAACAAATAACCCAATCAACAAATGGGCCAAGGACCTGAACAGACACTTCTCAGAGGAGGATATACAATCAATCAACAAGTACATGAAAAAATGCTCTCCATCTCTAGCAGTCAGAGAAATGCAAATCAAAACCACCCTAAGATACCATCTCACTCCAGTAAGATTGGCAGCCACTATGAAGTCAAACAACAACAAGTGCTGGCGAGGATGTGGAGAAAAGGGTACACTTGTACATTGCTGGTGGGACTGCAAATTGGTGCGGCCAATTTGGAAAGCAGTTTGGAGATTCCTGGGAAAGCTGGGAATGGAACCACCATTTGACCCTGCTATTGCCCTTCTTGGACTATTCCCTGAAGACCTTAAAAGAGCATGCTACAGGGACACTGCCACATCAATGTTCATAGTAGCACAATTCACAATAGCTAGACTGTGGAACCAACCCAGATGCCCTTCAATAGATGAATGGATAAAAAAATTGTGGCATCTATACACAATGGAGTACTATGCAGCAATAAAAAATGACAAAATCATAGAATTTTCAGGGAAATGGATGGCACTAGAGCAGATTATGCTTAGTGAAGCTAGCCAAACCCTAAAAAACAAATACCAAATGTCTTCTTTGATATAATGAGAGCAACTATGAACAGAGCAGGGAGGAAGAGTAGGAAGAAAAGATTAAAATTAAACAGAGACTTGAGATGGGAGGGAAAGGGAGAGAAAAGGGAAATTGAATGGAAATGAAGGGAGACCCTCATTGCTAAACAAAATTACATATAAGAGGTTGTGAGGGGAATGGGAAAATAAAGAGAGAAATGAATTACAGTAGATGGGGTAGAGAGAGAAGTTGGGAGGGGAGGGAGGGGAGGGGGGATAGTAGGGGATAGGAAAGGTAGCAGAATACAACAATTACTATTAGGGCATTATGTAAAATTGTGGATGTGTAACCGACGTGATTCTGCAATCTGCATTTGGGGTAAATTGGGGGTTCATAACCCACTTCAATCTAATGTATGAAATACAATATGTCAAGAGCTTTGTAAAGTTGTGAACAACCAATAAAAAAAAATAAAAAATAAATAAAAAATAAAATAAAAAAAAAACTTTTTTATTACTCTTTGTTTCCATTTAGAATTTTCTTCCCTAGAGTTTGCTTTAATTTTATTCATTTGAAGCTTTGAACTTACACACACACACACACACACACACACACACACATATATATATATATATATATTTTTTTTTTCTTGGTGGTACTGGAGAGTGAACCCAGCGTCTTGGGCACACTAGGAAACCACTAAGCTACAGTCCCACACTCTCCTATGTTTATTTATTTATTAGGCCATAAAGAATAAGCATTTGGTTTAAGAGTTATCTATGAGCTGTTTAATAACATAATGGTATTCTAAAATGAAATTTAATGAGTTTCTCATTTGCTCGTATTTTTTATCACTTCTTTGACTTCAGGGTAAAAAACATAAAATATGAAATGTTTTTATAAGACAATGAATTAAATACACTGCTCTTAATTTAATCATGGGGGGAAAGTTAGTTATAATAAGACAACCCTTTTCTCCTGCACATAAGACAAATATTTGAACATTCACTTAATCAAAGATGACATATGGATGGGAGATAAGTACATGAGAAGATGCTCACCATCATTCATCAACAGGGAAATAATACAAATTAAAACCATAATGAGACACTATTGGTTATCCATTAGAATTACTAAAATTAAAAATACCAACCTTGCCAAGTATTTCAAAGGATGTGGAGCAACTAGAACTCTCACACAATGCTGGGTAAAATGGTACAGTCACTTTGGAAAAGACTTTGGCAATTTCTTTATTTTTGCAATCCTGGGGATTGAACCTAGAACCTCAGCCATGCTAGCCAAGCACTCTCCCACTGGGCTATACTCCCAGCTCCAATTTGGTAGTTTCTTAAAAATTTAAACATATCCCTAACGTGATCTAATCATTCTTCTCCTTGATATTTATCCAAGAGGAATGAAAATGTATATTCACACAAAGAGTTTAGAAGCATTATTTGTAATAATGAAAAGCTGAAACAGCCCAAACCTACATCAACAGATGAATGGATAAACAAATTTGGGGAATCTTTACAATGAAAAAATGAAGTTTGATATGTAGTAATAAAAATAAAGCTCAAAATGATCAGGTAGCTGGGCATGGTGGCACACACCTGTAACCCCAGATACTCAGGAGCTGACGAAGGAGAACTGCAAATTCAAAACCAGCCTGGGTAACTTATCAGAACCCTGTATCAAAAAGAAGAAGAAGAAGGAGAAGGAGAAAGAGAAACAGAAGGAGAAGGAGAAGGAGAAGGAGAAGAAGAAGAAGAAGAAGAAGAAGAAGAAGAAGAAGAAGAAGAAGAAGAAGAAGGAAAAAACCTACTATGATGAATAAAGAAGTCAGACAAAAAATAGTTATAAGTTTCCATGTACATAAATTTCTTTATGTACCGATCAGTAGTTTCTTAAGTGTGTTAGAGGATAGGATGCAGAGGGACGGATTACAGAAGAGAATGAGAAGATTTCTGGGGATATGAGATGTGTTTATTATTTTGATTGTGGGGATGGTTTCTCAGGTGTCTCCCTGTGTGAAAACTTTTCTAATTGCACACTTTAAGCATGGGAATTTTATTATGTATCAATTATACCTCAATAAGGTTACTTCATAAACAAAGATTATGGACTGTAAGTCAGTCACATGATAATTAGCTTCCAATCTTTTTATTCTGTGGGGATCAGATAAAAATAATGGGAGGTATATTTTAAGTTCAACAGGATAAACATAATTCTGTTAAAAAGAATTTAAAGTGTGATGACTGCCATGGTGTTGCTCATACTACAAGCACAAAGAGAGACTGCTGACTGCTGTCTGGAATGTGGGATTCATGAGTAGTAGAAAGAGATGTAGGATTCTGGGGATCTCTGATTTTTTTTCTCATTCATATCACATCCTGTTTCTCTCCCCCTTCCTTTTTTCTTCCTCTCTTCATACTCCCTCTCTTTTCATGCTCTGGGTCCATCTCCTGGTTGTTCTTAGTCCCTTGGGTAACTTTTCTCTGGTGTGATCTGTGGATCTCTTGCTTCAGGAAGATCCCAGTTGGTCCTGAAGGTTCTGGACTCTACTGTAGGCCCAAGGAATGAGAATTAGAATCTCTGGGAGAAAGGACTTTGGAATCTGCATTTTAAGAGCTTTCTCAGTGGCTCCTCTGCTCCTGGGAGTTAAGAAGCTCTTGCTCTGTGGCCTTGTGAGTTGCTTGAATCCTGGCCTCCTGCAATGCCTTCTCCAGTTGTCCTTGCTTTTCCTCAAGTTCCTGGCTGGCACAGACTACCACATTGGCATAGAGCATCTGGCACTGGCTTGGTGTTCCACTGTCTTTCCTACAGGTGTCCAGCATGTGATTGATGGTTTCTGCAGTCTGCCTCGGAGCCTAATGTTTATTTTAGAGCCAAATACAGCAAGAAAATGGATTTGGAATTCTGTTCCAAACAACCCTTAAAAAGCTTTAAAAAATATTGGACATAAGAAGCCATTGAATATCTGGGGCTACCTGCATAGTTATGGCTGGAATTAATGGGGCTGTTGTGTATTTGGAAATCAAACTCCAGAAGCAAATTGTCCATGCTAGTCAGTGATAAAAGAATCTGGCTCTGGGAGGCTTAATGGAAAGGGACAAATGGAGACATGAGTAAAGGACAGGGGAGGCGTTAGGACTGCATGATGGAGTGGAAACATTTGGCCTTGGGAGCCAGGGACGCACAAAGATCAGCTGCTCCCTGTGACCTGGGCATTTTCGACTGACTGAGAGATGAGGCCTCAGCCGGCCTGGCCGACAGCCACTGAAACCACTCGTTGTAGGCCTGATTGCAGTCTGCCAGGAAGATGAGTGCCAGTCTGTCGGGTGGTCACATGGAGGGCTTTGCTGATCTCTGACACCGGATACTCCCCCTTGCCCTGGAGCCAGAGAGCACTGGAGCTGAGTCAGAGCCAGGAATGCCAGGCACAGCAGAGGAAGAAGCCAAAGAAAATGACTCTGGTACAAGCCCCAGCCACTGGGGTGGAAAATGAAGGAATCAAGATGGTGCGTGTAGGAAGCGTGCATACCCTTACCGCATAAGATGCCTCCATATCAGATGCCTCCCCTGAGTCGATCACCACTTTGCAGCTGTTCTGCCACTCCTGGGAGGCAGGACAGGACTTGAAGCTTTCTCTCTTAGGGTTAGAAGTGGGTTCAAGTCTAACTTCTTTTTACTTACTAGCTGTGTGATGCTGATAAGCCCAAACTCTCTTAGCCTGTTCTTTCTTTCTTTCTTTCTTTCTTTCTTTCTTTCTTTCTTTCTTTCTTTCTTTCTTTCTTTCTTTCTTTCTTTTCTTTTCTTTTCTTTCTTTCTTTCTTTTTTTCTTTCTTTCCTTCCTTCTTTCTTTCTTTCTTTCTTTCTTTTTTCTTTCTTTCTTTCTTTTTATATCTTTATTTTACTTATTTATATGTGATGCTGAAGATTGAACCCAGTGCCTCACATGTGCAAGGCACATGCCCCAGCCCCTCCCCCAATATTTTTGATCCATGGACGTGGAAGTTGTGGCTACTTGGGACCAACTATATATTAAGTCTGACTCAGCATATATGTATATATCATAGTGTCTACTCATGGGTGGCATCAGACAAATGCTGGTTGTTAGTATTTTTTTAATCAGGAAAGGAAGCTAGTTCTTCAGTGGGTTCTTTGGCCAAAATAATGAATTCTATTCCTAATCTCTTTCTCTATAATATATAGATTGGTTTAGATCTATTATTAAGTGTCTAAAGAAATGTCATCTTGTTTCTTGACTCCTTTCAATCAATAGCTTCTTCTCAGCATTTCTTTTCTTTTTTTTTTAATGAAAAGAAAATTGAAAGAACTTGGAGAGAACTGACACGTTAGACACTGTCTTGAGCTTCACAGAGCCCACAGTCTGTCAAGGAAGAAAGAGGAAGAAAAGCAGTAATTTCACTACAGTTGAGGAGCTTTCAAAAAGAAAGTGTGGAGTGCTGAGAATGGGTGAAGGGCAAGGTTTAACACCTGTGGCTCTTAAGAATCTGGCCCCTTCCCACTCCCCAGGTCCACTCTGTGGCCTTCTGCAGCCCACCCTCTGAAAGCAACACCTAATGAGCCATTAAAAAGTCACAAAGGAGGTTTGTTATGAAAAAGGACTCTAATTGTATTTTAGTTTCCTGAACATTTGCGATCTTCTTACAAAGTTGCCACAACTTGAAAAACTTGAGAACTGTGTGGACATCTGGCAAAAGATTATAAGATAAAATGTGTAGTCATCATATTGAGAGGCACTATCAAGGCAGCTGTGATACATAAATAGAGCCCTAGTCTTGGAGAGAGAAGCTGTATGTGTCCTAGTTCCACTTGCTGTTGACCCAGGCAAGTCAGCAAACCACTCTGAGCCTTACTTTCTTCATCTGTAAACTGGGCATGAGGACACTTACCTCCCACGGTGGCAGCAGGATCACATATGATTGTACTAGAGACACATGGAAAATGATGAACAAACAGATGACGATTATTTATCTGGAAGTCTAAAAATCAGAATCTTCTGAACAGCAGAATACTAAAAATAGCAAAGGCTAGTTAGGTTTATAAGACTAACATAAATTGAATCTTTATCATGTCTAAACATGGTAGACATATTACCTTATTTAATCTTCAAAAATACCTGGTGAGATAGAGTGACTCTTATCATCTGCATTTTATAGACCAAAAAGCCAGAGGCACAAAGAAGGGAAGTAATTGTATAACCTCAAATTATCACGTCTCAAACCTGAGTACACAATGGGATGTTTTGAGCTTCAAGTACCTTTTTCTTTCTCAGCATGCTGTACTACAAGTGCTCACATGTATTATCTCAAATGCACACTCAAAATGCACAGCAATCCCCAGGGACTCTATTACGATTTCCAGGCAGTAGGTGAGGAAACTAAGGCACAAAAAGGATGA
Source organism: Spermophilus citellus (assembly GCF_964194105.1). Classification (NCBI taxonomy): domain Eukaryota; kingdom Metazoa; phylum Chordata; class Mammalia; order Rodentia; family Sciuridae; genus Spermophilus; species Spermophilus citellus. The sequence continues at coordinate 51,784,607 of NC_138193.1, read as the reverse complement.
ATAACCTTCTCAAGGTCACAAAGGCATTGCGTTGGAGTCAGGATTAAAACTCTTAACCATCATTCTAATGGAATTATTCTAAAATTATTTTTTACAGTGTTCATTCATTTTCGGAATCATGGTATTGAAATGCTTGAAGAAAGACTTGCTCTGGTGAACAGTAGGGTAATGAGGTAACTGATGGGCTGTGAATAACCCAGATGATGACCGCTGGTGACGTTACATAGGTCACTCTGAGCAATGAAGGCAGGGCAGAGCCAACTGTGATGGAAATCACACTGACATCACGGCGGTGGCACTGGTAAAAAAAAAAAAAAAAAACAGCTCTGTCAGATGTGCACCAATTACATGCTTTGGTGGTGAACATCTGTTTTACTGAATTGTATTTGTGTAGATATTTTCATCAGTAATGAAAAAAAAAACAATAACCAAAGGGAAACCTCCAGAGAATGTGGAGGCTAGATCAAATCTTTTGCCAAGTGCTGTGTGCTCTTTGGAAGGAATATAAACGTGAGTAATTCCAACAGTTCTAGTAATCCCAAATACACACTACCCTGTTCTGAAATCTTCCTTTCAGTCATGGCTAACCCAACTGCAATTTCTCCTTTCCTCTGTAGGTGGCAGTGCGAGCACCGATCGCTGCCGTGTGAGGGCGCGCGTGGCTGTGAGCCGATTTGGGGATGGACGATGAGAATCGCATACAGAAATAGACCACGTCATTCATTTAAAGCCCTCCAGTCTAGCTCAACTTGAAACTCCGCTAGAGCAGGCCTCGTGAGCCCTGGAGACCTAATGCTCAGGGCGGGTCCGGGGCAGGGCGGGCGCAGCATCCTTTGTCCAGCCAGTACCGAAGTCTCTTAGAGCGCCCCTCTGAGTAGGGGACTGAGCCATATCCTGCGTGGGTATGAGTCTCCCTTCCCTTCGCAGCCCTACTACTGGTTCCAGGGCCGGTCCTGCGTATTTCATAAGACCTTACATAACTGCATCCATGGCCACCAAGGTTCTGAGCACCGCTAGTTGTCCTCCCACGTGCTATCCCCCCTGGGAACAGCTAGGACTGACACTCTGCACGTCCAAGGGTGGGCTGCCTGCGGGCTCCACCAAGCTGGCTTTCTAGTTACTGCAGGTTCCTGCAGAAGCAGAGGAACCGGTATTGTCTGAATCTTGAGACAGGGGCCTTTTTGTATAAGCCAGGCAGGGTGTTGGTTATTTTGTCCCCCTCTTTTCTGGTGCAGGGAACTTTTCTCCTCTCCTAAAATGCAGGTTAATCACATTCAAACAGAATGATTTGAGCTTTCAGTGTGTACAGGAATGCTTACATTTGTAAGAAGGGAACTGGACACCTGCAAGATACATAATGGGGTAATTTCAGACATGTGGACAGGCTCTTGGTGGAGATCTTTTGGGGCATAGGTTTCTTTCTAGGATTCCTTAAATTGCACTTTATAACTCAGACTGAGTCATGCCTTACTTAAGAACATTTGTGACTGAGAGGCAGATTGGACTTCCAGGCAGATCCTTTTTTCATAGTTGAAGAATGAAGTGACCTTGTTAATCTGAATGGCAACTTGGAGACTCAAAATAAAGACCAAAACAAAGAAGCTTCATTAATCAAAGCTGATTCTCCAGAAATTGCAGTTGCTTTTATTCAGCAACAGGTTTGGGAGACACCCATTCCTCACCCAGTCTTCAGACAGGTAAATATTATTCCCTGGTGTTTATAATTATGATAATTACCACATGGGAACAATGTAACTGGCATCCATTGTCACCTACTGGTACTCCAACACGAAGAAGCATTAACTAAGTAGGTGGAAGACTCCTCTTGGTTTATCCTCTTTCCCTTCCTGCCCCTCTGTGAAAACAGGCATAATTATTTTGTAAAATTATTTCAACCTCTACTTTACTACTGCATTCGACTGCCTTTAGGTCAGCCTAACCTTGCAGTGAGATTTCTGCCTCTACCCCTCCCTACCTCACCTTCTAACTCCTACCGGCTCCTCCCCAGTTTGACCACCCAGGAAACTATCTAGATTACACATTATGAAATTTGATTACAGTTGATTAAACACATTGTTAAATATTGTCCCAACTTGTTCTCCATTTTCTTTGTGAAAGTATAATCTTCTAAACTAGGCTGTAAGTTTTTGAGAGAGCAAAGATCATATTCACTAATATCAGGCTAATAAGATATATTAATAAAATATGTGATTAATATTTGTTTAATAGATGAGTATCAAGATCAAACTTTGTTGATGAGAAATGGGAAGTGGTGATTTCTTTTTTCTTTTTAAAGCATTTTGTGATGGAAAATTTTAAAACACATAGTAAGGTAGAGAAAATAGTTTAATGAGTCTGATTCATCTATCACTCAATATCACCAATTATGAGTATATGGCGAATCTGTCCTACATCCTCACCTACTCTCCTATTTGAAGCAGTTATTATATTTCTCAATAGTTCCATATATATCTCCAAAATAAATGTTTGTTTTTTTTTTAATTTTAGATGGACATAATACCTTTATTTTATTTATTTATTTTTACGTGGTGCTGAGAATTGAACTGAGTACCTGACATGTGCGAGGCAAGTGCTCTACCACAGAGGTACAGCTCCAGCCCAAATGTTCTTTAGATAAACATAAAAATTAACAATTTAAAAAATATTATGAAATAAATATTCACAGTTCACAGATTGTCTTCAATTTTTTTCTTGCAGTATATTTAAACTTGAATCCAAAGTTTACACATGGCAGTTGCTTACTCTATTTCATGAATCTTTTAACATATTGGTTTCCCTTATCTCTTAAATATTTTTTTTCCTGAAGAAAACCACAGAATTTTGCTGATGATAACACCGTGTTGGCGGTATTTAACATAGTCTCATATTTCTTCTGTATCCTGTAAGTTAGTTTTATCTCTGGTCAGATTGTGGGTTGTTTTTATTTTCTTCTTTCTGTAATTCTATAGCTCTTAATTTTCTACTTGTGATTCCTTATTTTTATATTCAGAACTTAAGTTTTTTTTAAGAAGTTCTTTAAGATGACTCGATTAAAAAGCTTGTTTTAAAAGGACAATTATAGAAGTTAGACAATGGTGGGATAATTGGTGAAATTCTAATAGTCTGTGGTTAATAGTATTATAGCAATATTAATTTCCTGATTTTGATAAATGAACTCTGTTTATTTAACCTGCTAAGATTTGTGGAAACTGATAAAGAACATATGGAAACTCTTTAAAAAAAATTATTTTTTAAATTGCAATTTATAGGGCTGCGGTTGTAGCTCAGTGGTAGAGTGCTTGCCTTGCATGCATGAGGCCCTGGGTTTGTTCTCCAGCATCACATCAAAATAAACAAATAAAAATAAAGATATTGTGTCCATCTACAACTTAAAAAATTTTTAAGAATTGCAATTTATTTCAAAACAATAATGTTAGAAAAACTAAAGATTAATTTCAGTGGAATGGTAGGGATTGAAACTAGACCATAGGGAGTTAAGAAACAGAAGTTTACTCAGAAGTGTGAGGTAGGATGATCTCAAGTTGGAGGCCAACCTGGGCAACTTAGTGAGACCCTGTCTCAATATAAAAAATGAAAAGGGCTGTGGATGTAGCTCAGTGGTAAAGCATCCTTGGGTTCAATCTCTAGTACCAAAATAAGCCAACAACAACAAAAAATTATTTTTGTTGTGTTTAAGGCTGGTGGAGACCTAAACTTACAAATAAAAAGGACATGTTTGAAGATATAAAAAGTAAATAAAACCACTCCTATGAGTTTAAAATGTTCTGTAATAAAAAGTATTGTTGGTTTTAAATAAACAACCTTGTTGGTGTTGTAATGAGGATTGAAAGAGCCAAGGTGAGTTTGCCTGGACACGGAATTGAAATCATCACTTCTTCCTCTGCAATAGGAGGAACTCAGGAAAGGATTGCTGTGGACAGGGAAAAGTTCTGATGTGGCATATGCCTGGAGACTTTTACTTAACTGGAAAATTAAAGTGACATCCTCAGTTGAAAGTGAGAGGCATGGAAATGGAACAGGAGACTGTGGAACCTAGAAAATTCTTTGAAGGATTGTGAGGAAAGCAACAGAAAGCCAACTCCAGAAGAAAAACCATGAACCAGGGAAAGCTAGATGTGTTAGGGAGTAGGAATACTTCGCAGACCCTGTGGTATCACAGTAATAACTTTTTCCAGCAGAACTTGGCCGCCAGCCCTAGAGTGAACAGGTGGTGGGAGAAGGTTGGCAGGTCAAATGATTAAAGGGGTCAAAGATGTTAGCAAGGACTGCACTTAGTAGCTGGCCATGGGTCCGGGCTGACCAAGAATGTGAGGGAGGACAAGAATTGAGCTCTGGGGCTGGGTCACCCCTCCCTGTCCCGCGAAACTATATCATTCATCATGCCGTTAATCCTGATGTATTGAGTTCTTGGAAATTATTTTTTTAACCAAGAAAGACAGTTATTTCAGCATAGTTTAAACCACTAAATGACAGAATCGTCCATGTTGCATTTTTTTTCCCTTTTTGTAGATTGTTCCATGTCTTTCAGCTCTGCCTTCTCTGGATGAGCCCCCAATGGGATGTTAATGGCTCCACACAAATGAGTCTCCCTTCTCCTTTGGCTTTACCCATAGTCTGAAATTTTTGGTAACAATGTCTTCCTCATGTGGGAGGACTGGACATTGTTTCCCACACAAATAGCGTCTTTTGTGTCCAATCTCTAGAGTTGGTTCTTTGCTTTTTCAGATGGCTTCTTGGAGCTAACTGGCCGATGATTTGGAAAAGCCACCCTATTCACTCTTAAGGTAGAAATTCATCCTACCATGTTGGAAACACATGCCTCACTCTGCAACTAGAAGTTCCAGCCTTCTCTAGAGGGTGGCTTGGAGGAAACATTGCTCACCGTATAGTGAAGAAGAGGTAACTTGGATCTAGAAAGGTGTTTCAAAAATTGTGGTGTATTTGTTTTCTATGGCCACTGTAAAAAGTACCACAAACTGGGTGACTTAAACCACAGAAATTTATTGTTACAGTTGTGCAGGCTAGAACTCTGAGATCAAGCTGTCAACTAGGGAGGAAGGGCTTGTTCCAGCTATGGAGAGACTGGAATACACTCTCCCTACTTTTCTTCACATATCTTCCCAATATGCATGTCTTCCCTGTGTCCAAATTTCTGATTTTTATAAGAACACTAGTCAGATTAGGGACTACCCGAATGTCCTCAAAATAACTAATTACATCTGCAATTACTATATTTCTAAATAAGGTCACATTCTGAGGATTCTGGGGATTAGGACTTCAGTGTATGAATTTTGGGGGAAGGACACAATTCAAACCACAACAGGCAGACTGTCATAATCTCTCCTTTCTGTTTCCATCACTTTCCTCCTACAGATCCTCATGACCATCTGTGTGGGATATTGCAATAAACTCTCTTGAGTCCCTGTCTCCTGTCCTTTCATTCAGTTCACCTTGAAGATGCCTATCCAATTCATCTTTCTAAAGTTCCCAATTTTATCATGATTCCTGGTTACAAACCATCCATGGTTCTCCATTGCCTAAGGAAGTGGTTCCTAAACATATCAGTTCATCACAAGTGTGTGGGAAGTTTAAAGACATGTAAATTCCTGGGAAAGCCTGGGTGGGGTTCATGGCACTTTTAAAAGGCTCTCCAGGTGATTTTAATCATCAGATCCACTGGTTTAGATAAGAGACTCAAATTATCCACAATCTGGCCCCAGTTTACTTTTCACCTTCATCATCCTCTAGAATCCTCTGTCTATTGACTGAGCCCCAAACATGCTGTGATGGCAATATGATCTTTGTGTTGGACCACCTGAGGAGGCACTCCCACCCACCACTTCTTCAATCCACTTTTATCCTTCTTGAGTCCTATTTTTACTTTGAAGTCTTCCTTCTGCTCCATCCCATTGTCACTTCCCACTTCTTCATCTCCTGTATCTTCCTATCTGTGTTACTCACTAGACAGAGAAATCCATCTTCTGAAGGTCAGGGCTTGTGGGAGGGGCTAAAGACCCTCTATGTCTCAAAGGCCTTCAGAGATGAGAGGAAGAAACTGAGGTCCTACACAATATTCTCAGAGTCACATAGTGGTAGATCCAAGAAATAACACAGGGTGTGACTCCAAACAAGAGGATTGAATAAGATCTTTAGACTTCTATATTTCCTCCCGAAACAGTCAGCAAATTGTTTACTCTGGCAGGGAATGGGAGCAAATGTATTCTCCACAAAAGCTGAACTGAAGTTGGGACAACAGAGGGCAGAACAAGAGTACCATAGAGACTGGGGTTGTGGCTCAGCAGTAGAGCGCTCACCTTGCACGCATGAGGCCCTGGGTTCGATCCTTGGTACCACATAAAAATAAATAAGTGAAATAAAGGTATTGTGTCCAACTACAACTAAAAAATAAATAATAAACGTATTTTGTCCAACTACAACTAAAAAATAAATATTAAAAAAAAGAGTACCATATTGAAAAGCATGGGATTGAGTAAAAAGTCCTTATGCCAAGCAGATCTCCTTCCCCCAGTATACCCAGTCCCTCTGAAATACCTAAAATAAGAAACAAAATCATTTCTCTCTGGAAAAACTGACCAGTTTAGGAGAAAATACTGAAAGGATATTTAAAAATGCCTGGATCCTTGCCCAATCATCCTATAATAAGGCAAGGCCTGCCAATCAGCAAGCCCCACTCATACACACCAAACAGTCAATAGCCTTTCAGGTTCTCCTTTTTGCACGTAAGTAAACAGTCATGGATCACCAGAGACCCAAAGAAACAAACAGACAAGCAAATCAACAAACATAAAAACACCACAGGAAACTAGAAAAGTCCAGAAGAGAACAAAAAAGAAAAATAGGATGTATAAAAAGGACTGGGAGGCAGAATAACCCAGAACTTCTCAATAGCAATTTAAGAAATTAAAATACCACAAAACCATATCTTCAATATACTGTAATAAACAGTTTTCAACTTAAATTTCCTTGCCCAACCTATTCATCAAAGCTGAGAACAGACCAATTCAATATGGAAAACATCTATCTTAGAAAGATACTGGAAGATGTGAGCCTCAAAAATAATCCAAGAAAGAGGAAAACTGGGATCCAGGAAATATAGAATTTGATACAGGAGAGAAGGACATTCATGATGGTGAGGAAGGAAAGTTCCAGAACAACAGTTATGCAGCAGGCCTCCAGAAGAAACAACCCAGCTGGGAGCAGGAAGTAGAGGGTTCCAGGATGAAGACAAATAAAAGAACTGATGGATGATCTGATGCACTTGACTATGGAAAATTATATTGAGAGGCTGTTAGGGAATATGAGAAGACTTGATATAGGAATAAGGAAGCTAAACCAATGAAAAAACAAGGCAAGACGACAGAGAACTGCATGGAATGATGTGGCTCAGAGAACCTATAGCTTTCTGATGTGTTTGTATTGAGTTTTATGTGAGACTGTTGAGTACAAAACTGAGATAAAATTGAGAAATAGAAAAGTAAAGAAATTAATAAATCTAGGAAAAACGTTGTATAAGAAAAGAAATGTAAGCGTGCTAGTGTACCCCTGTAATCCCAGTGACTCCAGAGGCTGGGCAGGAGGATCACAAATTCAAGGCCACCTCAGCAATTTAGTAAAAGCCTGTCTAAAAATAAAAAATTTGAAAAAAAGGTGGGGAGGGGCTGGGAATAAAGTGGTAAAGTGCCTCTGGGTCCAATCCTCAGTACCAAAAAAAAAAAAAAAAGAATAAGAAATGGAATAATGGTATATAACATGACTCAGTTGTGAATAACATTCTGTGTTTAAAATAATAAAATAATAAATAAAATAATAATATAACTTTAAAAGAGAACTCCAACTATATTTTGAAGATTAGTGCAGGGTGATAGTATATGTGTGTATATTCCAGTTATTACATTATTGTCTCTCAGCTGTAAAACCACCCTTCTCCACTCTACTGTGTAATGCTGGGGCTGGAATTTGCAATTCACATTTTTTCCTTGCACCTGGCTCCATGGTAGGTTCTGTCAGTACGGGAATTAGAGTTGTTGCAGACCTGAAGGAGGATGGAACTTAACAGCTTCCGGCTTTCCTTTTCTGTCAATGTGCATCCATTCAATATCCATCAAGTGACAATGGTGTGCCAGGCACTGTCTTCTAGGTTTCTGTCTTCAGGTAGGAAAAGAGAATAATATACAAAACCAACCAATAAGAATGGTGTCTTAGGAGGGAAAAGAACAAAGCAGAGTAGGAGAGAATGGGTGTGTGTAGATGAGGTTATGCAAACAGGGTGGTCAGGGTGTAGACTTTATTGGGTAGATGTCACATGGGCAAAGTCTGAGCAAACCACTGGTCCTAAAAATAGTATAGGCCTGGCATGTTAGAGGAAGAGTTCAGAGGCCCAGGTGGCTGGATAGAGAGGAGAGAGGGTGAAAGAAGTGAGAAAGCTGACCTTGTTTGAGAGAGAGAAACTGGAGGAGAGGAGGGCTTGGGCCAAAGACTGATTTTCTTTGTTATGTGTCATGTCCAATCATTTTACTTTTTCAACTGTGAATATGTGTGACTTTTATAAAAATTAAATTTAAAGATAACAAATCACAAAATGGAGTATGTATTTTGCATTGGATTCTGGAACAGAAAAAGGACATTACTGGAAAAACTGGCGAAATCTAAAGTCTAGTTAAATTGCCCAATATTGTTTTCTTCGTTTTATTAACATTAGGGGAAACTGGGTGATATGTACATAGTCATTTTCTGTATTATCTTTGCAACTTTATGTAAGTCTAAAACTATTCCAAAATAAAAAATAAATGTATTTTGAAAAAACCTTTAGAACAAACAAAATGGAATCAGTTGCAAAGATGCTCCTCTTTCCCATCCTACAACTCCCAGTCCTATACTCTTATTCTCTTGGGTTGAAGAAGTTGGTCATTACTTGGTAAAAGGACGTGATTTATCTGTGGACTGGGCTTATTCCCAGATGGAAGGGAGAAGGTCAGCAGAGAAAAACTCTGGAATATATCCTGGAGCATCCAGCTCATGGACCCTTAGTGGGTAATATCCAGAAGCAGAGAAGCAGAAAGCAGGACAGAGGCATTTATGCATAAAAAACATGAATGTGCAATTCCTGAAGGTTTTTCAGAAACTAGAGTACAAAAAAAAAAAATATCTTCACAGGACTTCACTTGGCTTGAGTTCTGACTCTGATGAACTGTAAATTTAAAGGAATAACTTCAAAATAGAAACAATTTCAGAGACTTGACCCAATGGCTTTTTCCTCTTTACAGAACTTTTTGGTGGTGCTTTTCTTGTGAAGGCTGAAGTGTTTCCGTACGTTAGTGCTTCCCATGTATACTTTCACATTGTTCAATGAACAAATAACTAGAGAGTTGTCTTAACTTTTTTACACAATCATATAATGAACAGTTAGAAAAAATAAAGAAAGAAAAAAGAAAAGCTAAGTTTCTGGCACCAGTGCTTAGAGACTTTGCCTCCTACCCCTCTCACTGGCAGATCTTTCTAGAACCTTGAATCATGCATCTAGAATCTAGTTCATGCATCTTCCTCATACATTGCTTCCATCCGCAATTTCTTTCCCCTATCTAGTGCTTAAGCTTTGGAAATAAAAGCCAGGAAAGAAAGCATCTTGCATACTATTTGCTTTCTGTTCTGTGATGCCCCGTCTGCCTCTTTAAGTTGGAGTGAAAAAGAGAAAATGAGAGAAAAAAAATTTGAAATCTTTGCATTTCATCCAGTCACATTTAGTCCATGTCCCTGGCCTTCAGTATTCTGCCTGGTATATTTTCTGGGATAGTTAACAGTGAAGTGGGGGCGAGCAGTTAGCACTTTGGAGTTTGTTTTAATTTTGTTTTCTTCAAACCTTCTTAAACATTACATAAGAAACAGATTGCAGAAAACTAAAAAAAAAATACAACAGATAAAATATTAAAATAAAATTAAAAATCACCTGTAGTCTCAGAAATAATCACTCTAAGCCAATAAACTATCAAACACTCAATGCAGGAAACAATCTCATGCAGAGCAACAGAAACCAGGGATGAAGCCCTCAAGGGTGTGAATCTCTGGCTCCAGAAGCTTCTCAGGCCCAGCTGCCTGCCTTTCTTGTGGCTTGGTGGCTTCATGTTTTGCCCATCATACAAATGTTTCTATACTGGATGGCACTCTTTTGGTTGTAAGTGACAGAAACCCAAGACGAATTTATTTATACAAAAATAGAAACAGGATCTCTGCTCTGATTCCACTAGTTTGCATACCAGCTCCATCTGGTATTTGCATGTTACTTAACCTCTTAAAGCCTGTTTTCTCAAATGGAAAATGGTATTCATGGTCTCGTGAGGTTGTTACAGGGATTGATTGAAGCTAGGCATGTGCCTGGCATGTGGTGACCACCCAACAAATAGTGTTAGTGTCAGCAGTAATTGAGTAGTAGATGGTATCCTGAGGAGTGGGGACAGCTGCATCGTTAGCATGTTATTACTGGAAGAAGTTGGAAGGCAGGGAACTAGGGGAGGGAGGCAGGCTCTTTCTTTCTCACATGTGCACACTCTTATGAGTCCACTGTGACCTGCTGCAAGAACTGCTGGTGTGGATGGCTGTGCCGAGAACTCCCTCCCCACCACAAGCCCCCCGCCCCACCAGGGTGAGTGCATAGTAGCCCTGAGTGACTTCTGCTTGACTAATGGCAGTTCCCTGTAGCCAGATCCAAGATCACTTCACACGTCATCAGAAATGAAGGGAGTTTTTGCCACAGATTATCTGGGGATCCCAGAACTCTGCAGTTTGAGAGATGGTGGTTTTGGACCTTTGATCAAATCAAATCCACTTTGATGGGTATTTAGTGTCTAGTTAAAATGCACAATGAGAAAAATCAACCACAGTATGGTATAACCTCTTCAGAAATGATTACCTGAAGCTCTGGTTTGTGGATTTTCAACAAACTTATTGAACATTCAATGTTCCTTTCTTTTTTCTTTTTTCCTCCTTCTTCTTCATCTCATGTTCTTTTTTCTATCAGTGAATAGACATTTATTAGGGGAAATTCTTGAGATCATTGCTTGTTGGGAAACAGGCAAGACTGGATGGAGGGAAAACTTGACTGTGATGTTGTCATACATTGCCTTCAGCTGGCCCCATAGAGAGGGAGGAAGCTGGGTATGATTTTCAGAGCTGTCAGAGTTTCAGAGCTGTCAGAGTTTGACTCTTAACCACACCACGTCTTTCGCCCCAGTAGATGAACATTGAATGTTCAAAGTTTCTTCATGAAGTAGTTATTGAAACACAAACACACTTGGGCCACAGTATAGTCTGCAGAGTCACTTCAATGTCACCTCAACCAGAATCTGTGATTAGCCAGTGTGGACAGATAATCAGACCTGGTTTGAGATGCCTTAGGTTGAAGATTCACCTAGGCTCAAGAAGCTCGTGGTGTTTCTCATCAAGTCCTGGATTCAGGTTAAGCTAATATAAGGTGATTGCTTTTTATGAACTCCAGATCTGTGGTCCAGGTAAAGCTGCTACCTATTCAGATGGTAGAGGATGGGGGTTCTGGGTTTGTGATCTGAGCAGACTGTTTTTTCCTAAATATGGTTACCTGTGTCACATACCACATTCTCTCACTCACCACACAATCCATTTGTATGAATTTTTTTCTACCAACATAAAAGTCTCAATTAGAATTGAAAAACAATTAAACAATTTCTAATCTTCACCCCGCAACAAGGCAACCTGCAATTTAGAGCAAGATCTAAAGAGATAGACACATCTTCTAGTCCTGCTGGCCCCCACCCTGCCCCCAATGTGCTTCGGTAGCTGGGAATCTTTGTTAAATTTGACTCCAGTTTTCTTTTATTAATAATAATAATAATTATTATTATTATTATTTGTGCATTTGAGAAAACAGCCTGCATCTTCTGTGGCTTCTCCATGTTCCAGTTATAGTTTTTCTGTTACAGTTATCAGTCCTCATTATTTTTTTTATTATTAGTTGTTCAAAACATTACAATGCTCTTGACATATCATATTTCATACATTTGATTCAAGCAGATTATGAACTCCCATTTTTACCCCGTATACATATTGCAGATTCACATTGCTTCCACATCCACTTTTTTACATACTGCCATACTAGTGTCTGTTGTATTCTGCTGCCCTTCCTATCCTCATTATTGAACCCGATCATCCCTTTGTTGCTCTGTATAAAAGAGAAAGCAGCTTCCTGCCTTTGGTGACTTGGCAAAACACAAAAGGGAGAGAGGGGCAGAGGAAAGCAGAGAGCATGTGGCTGTAACAGGTGTGCATAGCAGGTCCTTCCCCAACCCCCTCCTCCATGGTCCTTTTCTATCCAGAGTCCTTGGCTCCCTTTTCAAAGGAGCTGATCTACTTTGCTCCTTTTATTTATTTATTTTAATGTGCTGAGGATCAAACCCAGTATCTCACATGTGCTAGGTAAGCACTCTACCTCTGAGCCACAATCCCAGCACCCTTAGCAGTTAATTTCTTGAAATTAATTTTCAGTTTTATCTAAGAGGCACACACTTACCTTTAAAAGTTAAACAATTTCCAAAGACTCATAAAGGAAAACAGTTGACTCCTATAGCATTGACTTCTAAACTTTCGTTTCCCCCATCAATATTTACATTAATTGTGTTTTTAGTCAACATATAATAACATGTATATTTATGGAATGCAATGATGTTTTGATGTGTGGATATACTGTGTAATGATCAAATCAGAGCAATTAGCACATCAGCCAAACATCTATAATTTCTTTGTGGTAAAAGCATTCAAAAACCTCTCTTCTAGCTATCTTGAAATCTATAATATGTTATTATCATCTGTGGTCACCCTACCATGCAATAAGACACCTGGATTTATTCCTTCTATCTAATTGTAACTTTGTACCCATTGACCAATCTTTCTCCACCTCTTACCCACTCCAGTATCAATTTTGGTAACCACTATTCTATTTTCTAATTCTATGAGATCACCTTTTGAATTTCCACTTGAGTGAGATCATTTGGTATTTGTCCTTCTGAATTTGGCTTATTTTGCTTGACATAATATTTTTCAGATCCTTCCATGGTATCATAAATAACAGGATTGCATTCTTATTTATGGAAGAAAGGCATTTATCAAATAATTCAAGAAAAATTCTTGGAACAAAAAGATAAAAAAAATTTAAAGGGCCTATCAAGTACCAGCACAAAGAATATAACTTAAAAATGACAACATTTCAAAAACTTGGGATAAATAGAAGTTTTTTAAGAGGAAAAACATCACACCAAAATAGCTAATAGTGAAAATAGTAAATTTGGGGCCAGGGGGAGACTAGCTAGGGATTGAATAGGATTTTATAGTATGTACATAATTCATTTTCTTTATCCATTCATCCACTGTTAGACATTTAGGTTGATTCTGTTTCTTGGCTTTTGTGAATAGTGCTGATATAAACATGGGAGTACAGATGTCTCTCCAATATACTGATTTCATTTCCTTTGGATATGTCTCCTATAGTGGGCCTGCTGGATTCCTAAACTCTTTTTTAGTTTTTTTTTTCACTATATATATTTATGTGATACATACGTATATCGATGGTTAGAGTCATCAGTTTTAAGTTTTAGTAACTTTCTCATAGATTCAACAAGAGATAATTTTCTTGCTATCCCTCACTTCAGTTTTGTATCCCTCTTTATACCAATATAGTTATGTTGTAATTATTGGTTAAATTCCACTGTGGTGTTTCTATTATTACAACCCTATAAATATTGTGTAGTGTAGAGCCAAGAATGTTTGTAATTATGTTTCCTTTTTCTGTAAACTTTGGACATTGCCAGGGTTAATTGCCTCCCTATCCCATTTGCTTAAATTACTTGGCTCCTTTTAATATGTTTATCCATTTGGTTACATGTCAGATAATTTAACAGATAACTTTCAGGCAGCTTTCCTGCCTCAATCCTCTTTCTCCAAGCTGACTTGTTGCTCTCAGGGCCAACTGTGTGGCATGGCTCTGGAACTAGAAATACTCTTTGATTCTCATCTATATTTGATCCCCATTCCTGGATCCACAAACTTTGTCTTGTTTATTGACTCCCTCATTTTCGTGGAACACATTCTCAGGGAATTTATTAAGAAAGAGTGCATGGGAGAAAATTCTTTTGAGATCTTTCAAGTCTGTGTATTTCATTATCCTCATATTTGATTGATAACTTGGCAGGGTATAAAAATTTTAGACTGAAAACTAATTTTCCCTTAGAATTTGGAAAGCATTTCTCCATGTTTTCTTTTCTGTTTTAAAAAAATTGATTTTATTTTTTTAAATACATGACAGAGGAATGCAATACAATTCTTATTACACATATAGAGCACAATTTTTCATATCTCTGTTTGTATATAAAGTATATTCACACCAATTCATGTCTTCATATTTGTACTTTGGATAATGATGTCTATCACATTCCACCATCCTTGCTAACCCCCTGCCCCCTCTCTTCCCCTCCCATCCCTCTGCCCCATCTAGAGTTCATCTATTCCTCCCATGTTCCCCCTCCCTATCCCACTATGAGTCAGTCACCTTATATCAGAGAAAATATTCAGCATTTGTTTTTTTGGGGGGGATTGGCTAACTTCACTTAGCATCATCTTCTCCAATTCCATCCATTTACCTACAAATGCCAAGATTTTATTTTTTTTATTGCTGAGAAATATTCCATTGTGTATATATGCCACATTTTTTTAATCCATTCTTCTACTGAAGAGTCACTTCTCAGAAAAGGATATACAATTAATCAAAATCAACAAATATATGAAAAAAAATGTTCATCATCTCTAGCAATTAGAGAAATGCAAATCAAAACTACTCTAAGATATCATCTCACTCCAGTCAGAATGGCAGCTATTCTGAAGACAAACAGCAATAAGTGTTGGTGAGGATGTGGGAAAAAGGCATACTCATACATTGCTGGTGGGACTGCAAATTGGTGCAGCCAATATGGAAAGCAGTATGGAGATTCCTCGGAAAACTGGGAATGGAACCACCATTTGACCCAGCTATCCCTCTCCTTGGTCGATACCCAAAGGACTTAAAAACAGCATACTACAAGGACACAGCCACATCAGTGTTTATAGCAGCACAATTCACAACAGCTAAACTGTGGCACCAACCTAGATGCCCTTCAATAGAGGAATGGATTAAAAAAAAAAAAAACTGTAGCATTGCTCTATGTTTTCTAGCTTTCTATATTATAGCTAAGAAGTTGCTATTCTTGCCAGGCATAGTGACCTATGTCTGTAATTCCAGCAACTCAGAAGGCTGAGGCAGGAGGATGGCAAGTTTGAAGCCAGCCTAAGCAACTTAGTGAGAGCCTCAGAAATTTAATGAGACCTTGTCTATAAATTTAGAAAAATAAAAATAAAAAGGGTGGGGCATTTAACTCAGTGGTAAAGATTTCCTGGGTTCAATACCTAGTCTCTCTCTGACCTCAAATTTGCTTTTTTTGTGGGGTGGGGTGCCCAGGATTGAACTCAGGGGCATTTGACCACTGAGCCACATTCCCAGCCCTATTTTATATTTTATTTAGAGACAGGGTCTCATTAGTTGCTAGGGCCTTGCTTTTGCTGAGGCTGGCTTTAAACTCAGAGATCCTCCTGCCTCAGCCTCCTAAGCCAGTGCCCAACCCTAAATTTGCTATTTTTACTGTTATTTTGATGTACTTCTTCCTCTTAAGAAATTTCTATTTATCCCCAAGTTTCTGAAATGTTCTCATGTATAAGTTGTATTCTTTGTGCTGGTACCTGATAGGCCCTTTAAAAAAATCTGTATCTTCTTGTTCTCAGAATTTTTCTAGAATTGTTCTCAACTTTTCTGTTGTATCTATTTAGAATTCTTATTAATTGGATGTTTGATTCCCTGAATTGATACTCTTCTTTTCCAGCCCTTCTTTTCCTATTATCTACTTCTTTGTTATTTTATTCTACTTTCTGGAATACTCTCTTAAATTTATCTTCTGCCCTTCTTATTGATTTTTTTTCAACTCTAATTTCCAAGTGCTCTTAAGATGTGTCCTCCTCCTATAACATTCTCTTCTTGCTATTAACTTTCCAAAGATTACCTACATTTTTTCCCCTAGATATTTTTCTTCTTGATCTTTTTTTTAAGTCCCATTTTCCTTTATTTTTGCTGTAGCCTTTGTCTTTGACCTTGAAGTTCTTTTTGAATTGTCTGAGCTGTTCATTAATGTTTGAATTGATCACTAAGAAACTGATGAGAGTTTTGTTTGGGGTGGGGGCAGGGCTTGCTTTTGGCCATCTTCACTGTAGGACCATGGTTCTCAATAGAGACAGTTCTTGGGAATTTTGGAAAGTCGTGAGGATTTTTCGTTGTCACAGTTATTGGGGGACCTGCTAGATTGAAGTGTGTGTGAGCTAAGCATACTTGTTGACTTGTGGATCAGTTCCATTTAACAAAGACTGCACTGTATTTAGAGTTGTCAGCTAAAACACAGGAACACAGTTTGAATTTTAGATAAACAATAAATGTATTTTTTTTGTATTAGTGTGCCTTAAGTATTGTTTATTTATTGGATGGAAACTCTATTTGTGTCCTACTCTACTTTCAAAATCTTATTGGATAGTTTAATGGACACAAATCTATTTATAATTGTTGGATCCATATCAAATCTGCTTTATATAAATACAAATAATTTTTCACACAGTCTTAATATACCCTGTGATTTTTAAGAATGCAACCACTGTGTAAATTGAGAGGAGACTGGATTTTTATTTATAACTTAACCAAGGATTGTCACCATTCAGGAAAACATGTTACTGGCAACAGATTTGCTTGTGTTTAAATATACCAATATCTGTGTGCAATTGTTCACCTTACTCAAGGGTATTCAAATACACAGGTATTAGAAACATTGCAAAATATAATAAAAAAGTGTCAACAATATTCAGTTGAATATGGTCTAACTTGCCTTGAATTTGAACTTATTCACTGCAAGATGATCAAAGCATCTATTAAGTCATCCATATGCTGACCAACTCCTCACAAAGTGGAACACATGCTACAGTATCACAAATTAATTTTATTTCCCTTTCATCAGGGCAGCATGATTTTTAAACCAAAATGAGTAGACTGATTGTTTTAACTATGAATTTAATTTTAGAGACTAAAGGGGACATTTCAAAATATTTATTTTGAAAAAGGTTGAAGGTACCTACAACTTGGTCAAATCTCAAAATAGTCCTGTTGAGTGAGAGAAGCCAGATTAAAAGAGTATATACTCTGATTCCACTTTTATAAAATTCTTGAAAATGCAAGCTAATCTAGATTGGCAGAAAGAAGATCAATGATTGCCTGGGTATGGAAAGTGGGATAGGGAGTGGCAAGAGGGAGGATTACCAGGGAGCTTTGGGGGACTTTGAGGGATAGTTTGCTATTTTGATTGTAGTGGTGGTTTCATGAGTGTATGCATCTATGTACCAAGTGTACACTTTAAATATGAATATGTCAATTATTGCTCAATAAAACTGTTAGAAAATGAGAGAAAGAGAAAGGATGGGGGAGGGTTGGGTCTGGTAGAGTAGAGCCAACTGCTGTAGGGTATTTGAATAACAATGGGACTTTTGCACAGAGGTGTTTCCAAATGCCAGTATCTGTAAAATCTGTACGCCTTTCTCCTGCTGTGATTCAATTTTGCAGATTAAGATCTTCCAATCTTTCTCCTGGGATATTTGAGCCTGGCTGCCATTATTTTTGGAACTAGCAGGGAAAGGGTGAGGGAGTCTCAGTGTTCAGTGTGCATTTTTACCTAATCCCCTATTTTCAAGCCACCTCTTCACCCCACCTTCCCATCTGCCTGCTGTTCCCAGTTGACTGCCTCTCTTACTACTGTTGGTAGTTACAGGTCCCCTTCCCATAGATTTCAGGACAGGCTTTAAACATGTTCAAATAGGACAATTACAAAAAAAAATGATTTTTCTTATACTCACTTAGATAAACTCTCAGATGACAGAAATATTTGGTTAAGTAAAACCAGGACAGACACTTGGGGTAGATGGAGAATGCCAGTAAGACAACCTGTCCTCTTGGCAATCTTTTGCTGCCACTGCCAGAGATGCTGTGTCACCTCTCCCGGGGGCATCTGCATCCTTTGGCTGCTATCTCAGAGAAGCATTTTCTGCAGGTCAGGGTCCTTTCCCAATGCCCTGGACTTACCATCTTAAGTCTACCCAAAGGCAGCCCCTCCTGTGCTAGGCCAAGGCAGAAGAGGGGGTTAAAGAACATGCCTTGTCCTGCTCAGGCAGAGGGGTTATAAAGACTTAATCACATTGCAGCTCTGCTGGCTGCTGTGACTCACTGTTGCACTGTGATTATGTTAGTATGCAAGAACATGACATGTATGCTGGCAGTGCAGGCCTCTCCTGTTCCATACACTACTATCTTTTATATCCTTTGGAATACCAGCTTCTTTGAGTTCATCTTTGCAATGGAAATGGAAGCATCATTGGTGAACAGGTAGAACAGGAATTATCAATGAATTGGAGAGAGCCCAGTCTTTTAAGAAAAGCTGATATTAGAATGTAGAAGTCCCGGGCCGCCAGCCTGCATTACCAAGCCCTGGCTTGCCACCCTCTCTGCCAGTTTCCCTCTCCTTATGTGACCCTCCATTCCTCCAGGATTCCCTAAGGAGCCTCAGGCAGGAAAAGTGAGGCCCTGAGAAGGGACAGTCCCAGAAACATGAAGTAAGCGTGTGTGTCTGGGGGCAGTGGAGAATAAAGGCCAGATTTCTGAAGGTGGAACAATGACCTTCATGATATTTCTGTGAAGCAAAGGATAGAAACCCACTTCCCAGAATCCCCTATCAGATTGCACACTTCATCTCTCAGCTGTTGTTCTAAGGAAATCCCAGAACTTAGCTTGTAGCTTTCTCCATTTCTAAGACTGAAGTCTCCTTCTACCTCCAGGTCTTTCAGTCCCTTCCTGCTTTCTCTTAGTGCCCCTTCACATGACTGAAGCTCATCTTCTCATCTGTGTTTACATCCTGCCCCTAAAAAGTACAACACAATGGTGAGGATGTGGGGAAAAAGGTACACTCATACATTGCTGGTGGGACTGCAAATTGGTGCAGCCAATATGGAAAGCAGTATGGAAATTCCTTGGAAAACTGGGAATGGAATCTCCTTTTGACCCAGCTATCCCACTCCTTGGTCTGTACCCAAAGGACTTAAAAACAGCATATTACAGGGACACAGCCACATCAATGTTTACAGCAGCACAATTCACAATAGCTAAACTGTGGCACCAACCTAGACGCCCTTCAGTAGATGAGTGGATAAAGAAAAATGTGGTATATATACACAATATAATACTATTCAGCATTAAAAGAGAATAAAATCATGGCATTTGCAGGTAAATGGGTGGAGTTGGAGAATATAATCCTAAGTGAAGTTAGCGATCCCAGAAAACCAAATGCCCAATGTTTTCTCTGATAAAAGGATACTGATTCATAATGGGGTTGGGGGGAGGCATGGGAGGATTAGACAAACTCTAGATAGAGCAAAGAGGAGGGAGGGGAAGGGAGGGGGCAAGGGAGTAGGAAAGACAGTGAAATGAGATGGACACCATTACCCTAAGTACATGTATGAAGACACGAATGGTGTGAATATACTTTGTGTACAACTAGAGATATGAAAAATTGTGCTCTAAATGGCACAATTTTTCATATCTCTGGTTGTACACACACACAAAAAGATTTGTGTTGTACTTTTAAAAAATTCTAATGTGTTATATATGACAGCAGATTAGAATTAGAATTTTTAAAAAGTACAACACAAATCTCACTTCACTCATCATTCTTTTTCTCTTTCTCTTTGCAAATTTCTAGAAACTGAGTGTGCCTGTGCTGTCTGTGCTGCTCTATCTCTGATTCAACAGGGCAAAGAACTGTCCTTGTAGTCCCTGGTGACCTTCTCATCGCTCAATCCCAGGGCCTTTTTTTAGTCCTCATCCAATTTAACCTCTTGGCAACATGTGACTTGCTGACCAGCTGCTCCCTCTCCTAACCCTCCTCTTGGCTACAGTGCCTATCTGTTTATGCTGTGGACTTCTCCGTTTCCTCCCTCCCACTCTCTCTTGCCAGTTCCTCTTCCCAGGCCTGCATCTCACTCTATGTGTATATGTGTATGCAGGTGTAGGCAGATAGAGGCCTGTCTCCTTCTAAGGAGAATTTAAACAGTAGCAGACAAATCAACTTCACTGGGATAATAAAACTGGGAGTGGAATGCAAGTGGTGGAGAATTAAGAGTAAATTGTAGAACCCATAATAAATGAAGGATGCAAAACTTGATTCTAAAAGGCATTGTAGAATCATTAAGCCACCTAACAAATCTGGTCATGTGACCCTCCCACTCAAAAGTCCTCAATGACACATCATCGCCCAACTCCATATAAACGCTCACAGTCTAATTCTACTTTAATTTTTTCCAGCTCATTTCCTGTTTCTGAGTCTTGGTATAAGCTGATCTCTCTGCTTAAAATATACTTCTGTCCTCTCTCCTTTTCTTATTTTCCAATGTTACTTCTTTTGTGAAGACTTCCTCAGATCCTCCTATGAAAATTTATCACTCCTTTGTTTTTTTTTCGGGGGGGGCGGGTAGTGGATAACTAAATTTCTATAAGCCTCAGTTTCTGCATCTGGACAACGGAAATAATATTAGAATCTATTTCATTATGAGGATTGAAACACATAATGCAAAGTGCTCAATACAGTGCTCTGCATACTGTAAATATCTACTGGATGAAGACTAATTTATATTTTTATAATTGGGGAGGACAATAGGCAAGAAAACTAAGATATTTTCCCAAGTTAATTAGGACCACAATGATGAAGTTTAGAATGAACCCAACTGAGACCACAGGCTATCCTGTCCCTGTCCCTGTCAAATGTCACTCTTTATCTACTGTTCCCCTCAAGAAAATCCTTTCCACCCTGAACGTCAGTCCTCTCAAGTTTTAGCACTATCAGCATGTGTGACTTTCTCCGCAAGTCTGAGTACAGGAGCTGCTCTTGACTGTCTTCAGCACTAATCCTGTCTTGCTGAGGTCATTGTCTCTGTAATTCACTGCTATAACAGTCTGGTCTCAACGTACACCAGGTTTGCCAAATGAACTCAAAAGTAAGGGAGGAGGCGTTTCAGCTCCAGTAGCCAGCCAGGTACAGGGCCACAAGCTCCAGCCAAGGTATTTGTTGGTCCTTGATGCAGGAAAGCCTGGTGACCTGAAGTCTGGTTCACAGGGTGGATAAACTACCACAGCTACCAGGGATGGATTCCCAAGGGCCACCCCTTCAGCAGCCTTCTCTGCCTGCCAGCACTTGATGGTGCACGCACATGTGCGTCTCTGTGCTTGGACTCTTCTCTGTTGGATTCAGAGACTTTGTACCGTTTCTCAAGGTATCACTTGTCAACTAAGAAGCATCCTTGGACTGGACTCAGGTCCAACATCATAGTGACTCAGCAACATGTCTTTAATGGGGCTGGGAAAATCTCAGTAATTATACCATACTAAGGTACAGCTAGCATTATCTAGAGCAAGAAAAAAGGAGGCTCAAGAAAGCCAAATACTGGCGCTGGGGCTGTAGCTCAGTGGCAGAGTACTTGCCTTGAATATGGGAGGCACTGGGTTTGATCCTCAGCACCACATTAAAAAAAAAAATACACAAATAAAATAAAGGCATGCTGTCCATCCATCTACAACTACAAAAAAAGAGAAAAAAAGGCCAAATATCTCTCTTGATGTCTCATAACTTATAAGTGGTATTTATCTGAGGGCCCAGTTTCTTCTATGCCTTGTGCCCCTTTTTTAAAAGCAAAGAAACACATGAAAACCCTTGGGAAACTGTAGAAAGCAAATGTAAGCTACTTTCCTGAGGCTCTGGTGCCATCCTGCACAACCAGAAGCACCCCCCTTATAAACATGCATGAGATGACACACTGTGAATGCACCTCCAAAGCAGAAATTGTACATTAAAGTTGGAGGAGTAGCTTAATGAGCACATGGGCAGTATTGTGTTGGGTTCCAACTCTGGGACCCTGAGCAAATTTCTGTTTCTCCATCTGTAATGAGATGTTGGGAGGCTTGACCTAGAAATTCCTCCCCTTTTAACAACATTTTCATGTGTTACTCAAATCTCTTCCCTGAGTATTAAAAAAATTATAGTGAACACACAGCACCTTATCTTATTTATGTGCAATTCACTTAAGTCTTCCCACTGCATCCTCACAACAAGAAGTTCATTTCATTTTGTATTGTATAGCCCAGTATTTTTAACTACTCTATGGTACTTGAGTAATTTTTATGGTACCTCTTCCCTCTGAAATGCTGCATGCAGAACACCTGTGCCCTACATTGCTGAACTTTTACCACCTGCAGAATTCAAAGAGCAGAGGGAGCAGGGTGATGTCCAGTGTGGGGATAGACAAGGCCAGGCCCAGAGAGGCAGGAATGGTCAGCAGGCACCAGAGGCTTCAGGAGATGGCAGTCAGAGAGGGCAACTCAGAGCTGTGGCAGAAACTGACTACTTGCAGTTGGGTCTGATCTGGCCCAAAATTCTACAGAAATTCAAAAGAATTGCTAAGATTGAATATTTCAGGATATTTTATACTAAGAAATTACTATTGGGGGGCTTCTGTTGAAAAATGGTCAGATCCTGATGAAAAACAGGAAGATGGGGTTGCTTTGGATCTATATTCCTACTTGGTTACCTTTGGCCAATTGATCCTCCCTCAGGGGAGAGACACACCACCCAGTCTAGCTAGTATCACCTGCTTCCCTCATCCTAGTTACCTGCATTTGTAGACACCTTCTCTGAGTACCTAGCTGACTCTGTCCATTTATGTGGGGGTGAAATCATGCTCAATAAACTTATCAGCAATTAAATTTCCCAGTGAGTAAGGCATGGTGATGCACACCTGTAATCCAAGCAACTCAGGAGGCTGAGGCAGGAGGATCACAAGCTCGAGGTCAGACTCAGCCACTTTTGAGACCTTATCTCAAACTAAAAAATAAAAAAGGACTAGGGTTGCAGCTCAGTGGTAAAGTGCCTCTGGGTTTGATCCCCAGTACTGGAAAAAAAAAAACCCATGTAGGATGCTACAAACAAATTTGTATCACAGACAGACAGTGTGTGAGATTTTACAAATTGGTGGACCTAGTTTCAGGTGATGTTATGAAAGCAGACCCTCTATGCTAAGAGTCCTTATCCATGCTAGGCCATTTAAGTGTTTAAACTGTCACTGTCACAACCATCTTATGCATGAAGTAGCTACTAATAGCCCCATTTCATGTATAGAGAAACTTAGACGCAGAAAGGTGAGACAACTTGCTCTGTGTCACACAGGCAGAAATGGCAAGACTGTGATGGGAACCCCAGCAGCAGGTTCCATTCTCCCTGCCATGCCACCTGGCCATGTAAGACTTCTCAGCATCTGTCTTCTTGTTTGTGATGGGCGGCCTGAGATGAATCAATCAGGACTCCCAAAGAGTGTGTGTGTGGAGGGGAGGGGGATATGAAGAGCAGATGCAGGTGAAGAGGAGGGACTCCTGAAGGGCAGGGGTGTAATCCCTGCCTCACGGGGAGCAAGTGAGAATGCACGTGAAAGTGCATGGTAAATTGCAACGTGCTCTATAAATGTTAGTTGTTCCTGGTAATTATTGTAACCTGCAGGTCAGGATTCTAGCTGAAGGCTGTGGCGGAGCCTACCCAGCTTATCAGCCTCTCTCCAGCTATGGCTCTGGGGCTGCAAGGCTGGGAGGGGGTGTTATTAGCACTGATTCTTGAAATTCCAACATGGTGTGAACAAGAATCAATTACAGTCTACACTGCATGGTGGCAGCTGAGATGTGGGAGCTGGTTTTCAACTTACACAAAGACTAGTTTCTTCCAATACCACTTCCTCTGTCAGAAGCTAAGCCCACCCACAGTCACGGTTGCTCATTGGGAGGTTTAGGCTTGCCCACTTCCGGGGAGAATACAGGTTGGTATATGAGCCCTATCCCTGAGCAATTCCAGGACATCCATGGCTGACCTAATAGACACTGAAATCCAGCACATGCTTTGTCTGCATGTTTCCTCTGCTGTGGGCTGCATCTATGGGAGGAAGTGGACCCCTTCTCTTCCTATGAAGGTGCCATCTATGTGCCTTTGGTGTGTCTACAATATTGGTCTGCCCAGTGGGAGCCCCATGTTAGTTCATACAAATGTTCCATGTGGCCTAGTAGAGGTCTTGGTTGTGTACCCTAATAGGCAGAGGATAGATTCCTTGATGCCCAAGATCTCAGACCCTTCCCCTGGCTCCCAAGTCTTCTTAGCCCAGCTGGTGGATCTCCTCCCATGCAGCATCCAGTTCACATTACTCCATAACTTTGTGCCATTCATCCGCCTTCCCCTCAACTGATGCAAAACAATCTAACCCAGAATCACATCCTAAGATCCAAGTCCTGAACCCCATCATTCCCCGTTATCTTCTATTCTCAGGTTCCTTTTCTGGTAACCTGGTAGGTTACCCACCTCACTGCCTATACCTGCCAGTTGCCCAGCCACAGACTGGAGAATTCTCCTAAATCTGGAACAAAGTTGAAGATTCCCCTTAGTAGATAACCTGCTTGACTAGATTTCCAGGTTTCTGTTGATGCTACCTTCAGTGACCTCCAGCCACCCGTGAGTCCAGCCCAGTTTTGGCCCCTGCTCATCACTGTTTGCTCCACCAGAGCTGGAGATTGCCTATGCTGACATTCAGCCTTATCTGCTGAGTATCTGGGATCAGGTTGGGCCAGCAGGTCACTTCCCTTGGTCCCCCTCCCTCCCCAAGGGTGAAGTTGGGCTGCTTCTGCCCCTGTGTTGTGACTGGCCTGTCATATGAGTAAACAAACTGTCATGCTCAGACAAGCCCAGAGTGATGACACAAAGGATCGTGGTTCTTTATCTGTGCCTGTCCCAGTACCCTGAAGAATACACATGCAGGATGTTAACACACAGGAGGTGCTCAAATAGTGCATCTTTTTGGCTGTTTTAAACCAAAAGACAATTGAGAATTTCTACAGGTGGGCAAACATGGTGATGAATTGGTGGGAGCTTAAAAGTCCCCTCCGCCTACTGAGGCATATTCTCTTGATATCACCACAGGAGAGTTTTCTTCTTGACTTCAACTTAGGTGTGACAGGACTCCTT
The DNA here is from genome assembly GCF_964194105.1 of Spermophilus citellus. Classification (NCBI taxonomy): domain Eukaryota; kingdom Metazoa; phylum Chordata; class Mammalia; order Rodentia; family Sciuridae; genus Spermophilus; species Spermophilus citellus. Next base: position 51,759,339 of record NC_138193.1, on the reverse strand, counting down.
AACAGCAGGGATAGGCTCGTCTATGTCTAATTTTCTGCTTTCCATACCTTCTCTTCATTCCTGTCAGACTGGCTCCCTGTCTTTGCTCAGCTGCTGGTTTTGGGGGTATGGAGGTGCTTGTATTCTACACTTGCCAAAATCATGGGTTAGCTGAGTCCCCTCACCCCAAGACTGAGCTGGGTTGGAGACTCAGTATCCCTTATTCCTCTCCCCTCAGGCCCAAGCTGGAGTGACCCCAATACCAGTCTCCTCCAGAGGGAGTCTCATTCTTAACCTGCCAGCTCAGGAAAGCAAGCCCCTTGAGATTCACTGACGTCACTGTCCAGCCTAGGAGTGCCAGGTGACAGTCCAGGAACAAAAGGTCAAGCTTGGGGGGGGGGGGTTGGGGGTGTTGGCTCTAACACCTCTGAGGCCCTCCTCTTACCCACAGGGACAGACAGGATCTAGCCTCATTATTCCTGTTAATATACTGGTCCAGGAAATGACAGGGCACATCAGAGGGCCCAGAGATCCTGCTGCCTGGAGCTCCTCCCCTCCCAGTTTCCCGGAGGAATCCTACTGGGCTTCTCAAGGCAGCTGCACTCCTTCCAATGACCTCAGCAGTCCAGGCTTGTGCAAGTCTCCTGGGCTCCCACCCACTCCCACACCCATCCAGCCTGGCAGGGCCCTGACTCATTCCCACGTGACTAGGAAACCAGTTTTTGGAGACTGACCTCGTGAAGGGCTGCGAGACAGGCTCAAAGCTCACCGGAACAGCATCTATAGAATTTGTATTGGTCTTGGCAAGGCAGTGTCCATATGAAGTCAGAAGGGTTGCACATGCTGGCTTTTTCCATACACTGCTGCCTCTTATTCCCTATGGTCAGCTCCTTTACCCAGGTGTCTCCACTGGGGACAAAATATGATGCCGAAGACCATCTGTCTTTTTCCCTCTCCTTAGTTCCTGTATTAGACCACAGTCCTCTGCATGTCCCCTCTCCTTCCCAAGAACCCTTTTGGGGCACCACATCTCCTGCTTCCTCACCCCTCTCTGGGTAACCCTACCCTTGAGTATTCCCTACCTCTCTGCTGTGGCCACTCTTCATGCCCCACATCCCTCCACACACTCATCTCTTTTGGATTCTTGATTTACTTCTCAGGTAGCTGTGAGGTTGGGAAGGCACTGATAAACTAGGTCACTGTCCTTGGAGAATAAAATCATTGTTGTCTATTGTTCTCATTCCCAGGAGTATCTGTTGCCCTAACTGCAGAAGAATGGATAGAGGTCTTCAGTGGTAGGATTTCAGACATAGATAGTATTTCAAATAGGTCAGTGGCAGAAAATTTGCAGTTAGAGGAATCTTTCTGATTCCTATCAAATCATGCTTTTCAGGGAGAGAATTACCCAAATTGCCCAAAGGTGATTCTTTCCTTAGTCCCAAATGTCTCCAGGCTTCTAAAACCCCAAGTTTTTGTAATGCATGTTTTAAAACTGGGTCCTGTTGTAGTTTTAGCCTATGTGTTTTGGGGGTCTGGTAAGATTTTCAGTATTTTTTCATTTACCAAAATCAGTGTCTTGGACTCTGCTTTTCCATGCAGATGGAATCAGTATGATTTTAAAAAACAAATTGTAGGTGAGAAAGAAAAGAATGAGAATTTTTGGTAAGCATAGAATCTTAACTCAAAATTGATCAGGAAAGGGTTATAAAACACCTTACATGAATGTATACGTAAATAAATTCTTGTTACTGCATTTGATTATTACTCGGTGGTGAGCTACGATTGCAACATGGCTACAGACAGAAGAACTAGGAATGGGTTCATTGGTATATGCTAATGAACTGAATATATATTCCTAACCACATGGTAATGGAAAGTTAAAGTATTACTATAATTTTTACAACTTCTATTTTATTTGGGGAAAAAAATGGGTTTTTGCCAAAGGATGACCTATGCTGTAAGATTCCTGAATGTGTCGTGAATGTGGAACTACAGCGGGGCTGCCTGAAGGCAGTAGGAGGCCCGGCACCTGCATGCAACAGGCCCTTGAATCTCAGCCAGGATTTTAGCTCGGCCTTGCAGCACTCTGTCAGTTTGGATTTTTTGTCAACATTGTGATCTGATGTTCAGAAAGTCATTGAATACCATGAAAAGCACACAGGAGCCTGGAAATGGTTCATCTTAAACTGTTGGGATTGCAGTTGTCTAATTTCAGTGCCTGGTATGTTTTCTGAGCCATTTATGATATGTGGGTTAAGATGGTAGAGGTGGTTAACATGGTGGTTGTATAGGGAAAACATTTTCTTCTCTACATTCTCAGTACTTCACTTATGAAACCAGAGGTATGTTTTTGTGACACCAACCAATTCTCCAACTCTCAGAGATATCAACTGGTATCCTATTGTTTAACTGAATTCTGACATTACCTGAAGTTAATACAGATCACATAGGTTAAGGATCCAGTCCCATAAGACAGCCCTTAACTTCAGACACCAATAGAAAGACATATATCCCTCAGTTACCCACACTTTCAACTTGTTTACAAATCAAGGGTTCCTATTACCTCCTCCTCAGGTTTGATAATTTGCTATGTCAGCTCACAGAATTTGGGGAACATCTTTCATTTATTGATTAATTATAAAGGATATGATAAAAAGCATAGATGAACAACCAATAAAGAGGTACATAGGGTGAGATCTGGAAGGGTCCTGAGTACAGGAGCTTCTATCCCCATAGAGATGGGGTACAACACCCTCCTAGCACATGGATGTGTTCACTAACCCAGAAGCTTGCCAAACTTTGTGCTTTAAGGACTTTTATGGAGACTTCATTAGAGAGGCATGATTGATTGATTATTCACTTAATTCTCCAATCCTTCTCTTCTTCCCAGAAAGTTGCTGGCTTCTCATCATGGCTAGGTTTTCTTGATGACAAGCCCCTATCCTGAAGCTGCCTTATGAGCCCATGAAGAGCCACCTCATTCAAACTAAAGATGTACCTATCACCCAGGAAATTCCAAGAGATATAGTACAGGGCTTCCATTCTAGGTTGCTCGTGGTTTAAAATAGCTGCTGAAAATCCAGGCATAATATATGTGTTCCATGTAGGAAGCAGAAGGAAGGAAAAAAAAAGAGGAGCCATCTCCAATTGTTTAGGGATTTTTCTTTTCCTGGGCTCTGTCCCCTTACCCTATCCCCATTGGACTCTACTCACATTTCCTCAGCTAAAATAATGTCACATGGCCACACAGTTTTAAAGGAGGCTGAAAAATGTAGTCACTCTTTTTAAAATTGGAGTTGTGTTACTCAGGAAGTCGAGGAGAATATTACTGGTTGGGCAGGCAACTAGTAGTAGTTGCCTTTTTTTTTTTTTTTCTGGTACGTGATTGTTTCAGATAGTTTAGATTGGATTTTTTCCTGAGGATTTGGAAGACACTGAGTTGAAAAATATCTTTGTATATACAAAGGCCACTGATGAAAGCAATCAGGTTTAGAAATTAATGTTGTTCTTCAATACTTTTCAGAATGCCTTTGATCACTGATCTGTTCTAATCTGGTAGGCTTTAAAAACAATGGCTGAGGGACTTCTGGTTTAAAATGCATCTGCTTCACAGCCTCTAATACAGCATCTCTGGACTTCTGATAAAGTGTCTAGGAAGCCATGGTAGGGAGTGGTGAGGCGAAGCTTACAAACTCAAGGGAGAACATAAACCCAGAATTTCAGAGTCGTCTTTTTTTCTTTTGGTACTGGGGATTGATCCTGGGGCACTTAACCATTGAACCACATCCCCAGCCCTTTTTAATATTTTATTTGAGACATGGTCTTGCTAAGTTTCTTAGGGCCTCACTGAGTTGCTGAGGCTGGCTTTGAGCTCACGATCCTCCTGCCTCAGCCTCCTGAAAGGCTGGGATTACAGTCATGCACCACAGTGCCTGGCTCAGAGGCATCTTTAAGAGACAAATGAAGGTTAAGACAAACCTTTCCCTCCCTTTGGCTCATGAAACAGAACCTACCTGAAAAACATAAGACTCTTCAGACATGCCCACTGTGTGCCTTTTGACTCAAAGACCCAGCTGTGCTACTGTGGGGTTCTATGAGGTAATGAAAATGGATTCTCCTCTTCCTTCTTTGTTATCTCTTTCATCTGTATAAAGACAGCAACAATTTTCCAGAACTTAACCAGGCAATAAGTAGTTAAGTAGTGGGGTGGAGTGTGTGTGTGTGTGTGTGTGTGTGTGTGTGTGTGTGTGTGTTTGGAGATGACAGAGTGAGGGATTGGCAGTAGTACCTATATCCTGGGTCATGTAATCCCTACAAATAAAGAGCTGCCAGAGTAGGTATTGAGAGAAAGGACTCTATTGGAACCCATTTGAAACTGTAGCTTTTCAAGAACCACGTTGGTTTTAAGTAGCCAGTGCAGAGTTTAAATGGATGAGTACCTACCAGATGTCAGAAGTGGGTTGATTATCACACACTTCAACCTGCCCTTCAACTGCAGAGCTGAGAGTGGAGTTTGACCTTCACACAAATAGAAACAGAGCTAGGTGGAATCCATATACATTGTCTGTTGTCAAATTCTGAGATAGCATTTGCCTTTTAAAAAATGAATCTGACTGGTACTCTGGAGCCAGACTGTCTAGGTTCAAATCCTGACTCCACCACTTACAGCTCTATGACCTTGGGCAAATTACTAACCTTGATGTCTCAGCATTCGCACCTGTAAAATAAGATTAATAATACTTCTTACTTCATAGAGTTGTGAGGATTACGTGAGTCAATACACAAGAAATGCTTGAGACAGTCCATAGTAAGAACTCAATAAATGTAAGCTATATTATGATAAAGGTTATGATTAAAGAGAAAAGCAGTTTAATATGGAACCTGTAAATAAATTATAGAAACAAGGGAAAGGAAATTGACTGAAGGTTCAGAGGCTAAATATATCTTCAAAAATAATGTAATGTAGACTCCAAAAGAAAATTTCAGCTGTGGTATCCTCAGTAGAATAAAAGATATAGCCTTTATAAAACAAGACAGAAACCCACAAAGAGATAAAACAGTGAGAAAGCAAAATTTAAAAATATCCTTAAAGAACAGAATTGATAACATAGAAGATAAAAGCAGCAATACATGAAGAACAAGCTTGAATATTTCTCCCAGGAGGCAGAACAAAAGGGAAAATTTATGTGAGAGAATATTACAGAGACCAGGAAATTGAGAGATGACTTATACATAGTTGTAAATAATTCTACTAATTAAAAACAGAAAAAATGGGGAAGAAGCAATAATTATGGAATAAAATCACATTTTCAGACTGACAGAAAGAGCTTTCTGTGTGGATTATAAATGCTTTGTTCCTTCTATGCCAAATCATTAAAATGAGACTCACACTAAAGTACACAGTATATAAAGCATCAGGCTGGAAGGCAAGCTTCAAAATTAGTCTGGCCGCATACAACACGTCTCCTGTATAATACTAAATGCTAAGAAGAGACAAAAATATGATTATGTGTCAATGATATTATTATCTATCTGGAAAATGTAACAGAAGCAGCAGTTAAAAAAATCCAGAATTAATAAGTTCAGAATCACGACCAGTTTAAAACTCAGATACCAAAGCAATAATTTTCATATTTTTCTCAGCAATGAGGGTTTAGTGGGGTACCTGCCAATCTCAGAGATTGAGGCAAGGTAATGCCTTTGATAGTTTCGTGGAACGAGGGCATAAGGCCTGGAATTTAGGGTCCGCCAAGAAGAAAGATTGATAAGCCCTTCTTCTTCTTTTTTTTTTTTTTTGATGGAGACCCCAAAGGGATGCCTGTACCCTAGGGGTAAGGTTGACACAGATGTAAATAGGCTTTTAGAGGCATCACAACTCAAATTTAATTATTCTGTCTCTGAAACCCCATTAAAGTGATCCCAGATTACTAGGCACATGGCAGAAATCACATGCATCCATTCTAGAAAAAGGTTTAATTGAGTAATTCCAGCAACTCAGGAGGCTGAGGCAGGAGGATTACAAGTTCAAGTCAAGCCTCAGCAATCTTCGAAGGCCTAAGCAACCTAGTGAGACCCTGTCTCAAAATTTAAAAATTAAAAAGGGCTGGGGATATAACTCAATGACAAAGTGCCTCCAGGTTCAATCCCCAGTACCAAAGATAAAAAGAAACAAAACAGAATAAGATGGCTGGTTCAATCCTCAGTACTGCAAAAAAAAAAAAAAAAAAAAAAAAAAAAAGAAAGTTTAATTCTCCAGGATTATTAACTATGGATACACCTAATATTATAAATATTGAACTGAATAAAAATAAAAATACTATATAGTCAAAGTTGTGGGAGGCAGATAAAATTATTTAGAAGGAAATATATATATTATATATATATATTATATATATATATACACACACACACACAAATGTATAAACTATATATTCATAATATACTAAGATATATTATATTAAATAATATATAATATGAAAATAATAAATATATAAAATTTTTATATGTAAAGAAGATTTTAAAAATTTTTTGCATTTATTTATTTATTCTAATTTGTTATACATGACAGTAAAATGCATTTCAATTCATAGTATACATATTATTCTTCATAGCTGTATCAAGATAAAGTATAAAACTATAGTAATTAGGACTTGATAGTATTGGCTTAAGGATGAACACACTTCACAATGGTTTAGAATAGTACAACAGACATATGGACACTTTTTCATGTCAAAAGTGGCATTATAGAGCAGAATGGAAAATCTCGACGATGAATGTGGTGGAATAGTAAAATAACCATTTGGAAAAAGATGAAATCATTTTTTTTAACATAAGATGTATCTATAAAAGAATGTTTGTGCCATATTGGTACATTATAAATCATGGTGAGTGTATTAGCTTTCTGTCACTGTGACAAAACACCTGAGACAATAAACTTAAAGAAAAAAAGGAAAGTTTATTTTGGCTCATGGTTTCAGAGATTTCAGAGGTTTTAGTCCATGGCCTGATTGACCCCATTGCTTCAGGTCTATGGTGGCACAGTACATCATGGTGGGAGCATGTGGAAGAGGATGCTCATCTCATTCCTGCCAGGAAGCAAAAGAGAAATAGGAAGGGGCCAGAGTGTCAATATCCCCTTCAAGGGTATGCCCCCAATGACCTAATTGCCTCCCACTAGGCCCCATATCCTCACATCTCCACCACCTCCCAACAGTACCAAGCTATGACCAAGCCTTCAACACAGGAACCTCCGGGGGATTTTAGACCCAACTATAGTAATGAGGCATCTGTGATGCTGCCCAATTTACAAACTAGAACACTATCCCTTCTGTTGAAAACATCTGCATGTTCCTCCTGACTTTCTTACACCAAGAGGGAAACTCTATAACCCTTTCATGTTTATTATTTCTTTGCTTTCTCTCCCTCTTAAAGTCAGAGTGATGATTATTTAGTTGAAGATTAAATCTGATAACTGTCAGTTTTGTCTCATGAGTTACAAGAGTGAAAGAAAAAATATGGATATGGTGGCACACAACTGTAATTCCTGCCATTCAGGAGGCTGAGACAGGAAGATCGCAAGTTTGAGTCCAGCCTTAAACTGAATGAGACCCTGTCTCAAAAAAGTAAAAAAGGCTGGGAGTGTAGCTTAGTGGTAGAACATCACTGAGTTCCATCCCTAGCACCCTTTAAAAAAAGAAGAAAAGAAAAACATGACTTGACAAGTAACCATATTACAATCCAAGTGATTTTTAAAAATTTAATACTGTTTTTATACATTCAAAATTCATACACTGATAAAGTCAGTGGCTTGCTTTTATGTAACTGGTACCTGATTTTTATATTAATATATTAATATATACATGTACACATAATATACATAGGTGTATATATATATGCATATATCTGTATGTATATTGTTTTAGTCAGCTTTTTCACCACTGTAACTGAAAGATCTGACAAAAATAATTTTAGAGGAGGAAAAGTTTATTTGGCTCATAGTTTTAGAGGTCTTCGTCCATAGATGATGACTCTATTGCTCTAATCCTGAGATGAGGCAGAATATTATGGTGGAGAAATTTGGAGGAAGGAAGTGATTCAGGACATGGCAATCTGGAAGAAGAGTGCACTCCACTCACCAGGGACAAAATATACACCCCAAAAGCATGCCCCCACTGACCTAGCTGACCTATTTCCTCCAGCTATACTCTAGCTGCCTTCAGTTACCACCCAGTTAATCCCCATCGGGATTAATCCACGGATTAGGTTACAATGCTCATGCTCTAATCATTTCACCTCTGAACTTCTTGCATTGTCTCACACATAAGCTTTCAGGGGATACCTCATATCTAAACTGTAACACACACACACACACATACACATATTTGTATTTATTTGTTTATTTAGTGATTCTGACAATTGAACCCAGGGCCTCACACATTACACTCTGCCACTGAGCTACATACAAGTCCTTTCTAAATTTATTTCGAAACAGGGTCTCACAAATTTGCCCAGACTGGCCTCAGACACAGCCTTCTACCTTGGCCTCCCAAGTAGCTGGGAATCCCACTGTACCCAGCCCACCAAACATGTATCTTACATAAACTAGTTAACTTGTTTTAGGTTTAAGGTATGAAGCAAAAAAACAGAAGTGAGCTTTGGGATGTAAAAATTAAATTTCAAAGAAGATACTGACCCATAGACAATGGAAAGTTTCTGAAAGAGCTCTTTTTTTTTTTTTTTTTTTAACCTGGCTGCCTGAAGAATTCTTCTTAACTCTTCCTCTGTTGAAGAATCACAAAAGGAATTGCCACATTTTTAGAAATATTGGAGTGCCACAAGAAATCAGGCATGTGCTCAAAGGTTACTCTGTAAGGGAAACTTTACTTTTGCAGAATAGTGTGCTACCAAATAAAGTGTGGCAAGCAATCACACTTGGGTGGGCAGTCTGCCTGTTTTTATCCCTAATGCAGAAGGTGAGGCAGAATATTATGGTGGAGAAATGTGGAGGAATCCCGGGCTCTGATAGGAGGAGCTCAGGCTTGCAATCTATGTGACTGGCTAATTTTAAAATTAGGGTGGGCAAAGGGAAGGGCTATAGTTAAAATAGCTATGATTGGATACAGGTTGGGAAGCTCGAAATGGCTGCAAACAAATTAGATCTTTCACCTCAATTTTACATTTAAGGCTAAATACTATATACTGAAAATGGACCATCAGACTTTCTCACAATGTGATGAGGCACAAATCTCAGGAATCCAGATTGTAACAGTGGTCCACTTTATGTTTTGAATATTGATTGCCCTTGCTACTCTGCCACTGCAACTTATTTTTAAAATGGACATGTTTCTCTCTCCCTGTACCTCCCTAAACCCAGGGGAAACAAGGTGGCCTTTCTTCCCCATTTTAGGCAGATTTATCTGTACTTGAGAACACACCCACCATAGGAATGAAGTAATCTAGACTTTGGGGATGGTGCCAGAAGATCTCAGAAATGACTATTTCCCAAATTAACAAGTGAGTCACCTCTCTAAAAGCTCCCTATTCCTGCTGATGGGCAGAATCATAGCCTTTGGGACAGGAATCCCCTATGTTTCACCTTTGCTAGCAAAGCAATAAACCTTCTTTTTCCTTTTTCTCAAAAACCATGTCCTTGTTATTGGATTGGCATCAGAGACAAAGACTGAGCTTTTAGCAACAAGATCATAATGTCAGATCCAGAAAATAAGAGTAAGAAGATACGAAGATCCTTTTGGGAGGAGATCCTGAAGAGGTAACACTTGATAGTTACAACTGGATTGTTTTATTAATTGCAAGCTGGCAGCTTTATGTTTATGGCACACACAGATCTCTAGGAAGAGCCTATGAACCTCTACCACACCTTGTGACGTACACTCTGGAAGGGATGAAGGAAGAGGGGAATTTTGGTACTGGTCAAGGTCAAAGAAACAATCAGGCCACAATGGTAGAATCAGTAAAAGATAAAAGTTTTGCTGTGTTTCTTTTCCCTCTTGGCATTTCTTTAAATTCTTTATTTTGAGATCTTTTAACCCTTTGCCCTCTTATTTAGAGAAGTTGTCTTAATGGTAGGCTGTCTAACCTTGGGTGAGTGCTCTGTCCTGGAACAGAGGAAAATACTACCACTTTAGCTAAAATTAAGTTGGGCTCAGGCTGGGTGTGGTGGTACATGCCTGTAATCCTAAGGATTCAGGAGGCTGAGGCATGAGGATCACAAATTCAAAGCCAGCCTTAGCTATTTAGCAAGGACCTAAGCAACTTAGTGTGGTCTTCCCCCTGCTCTCCCCACCCCCTTGCCAAAAAAAAAAAAGGCTAGGGGATGTGGCTCAATGGCCGAGCCCTCCTGGGTTCAATCCCTGGTGCAAAAAAAAAAAAAAAAAAAAAAAAAAAAAAAAAGTCGGGCTCACGATTACATGTGGGACTGAATTTAGTCTATGCTTTGAGCTACGGAGTCCAAAAACTTGATTATAACCTCTACAGAGCCTGACTGAACTCACAAAGTTTAGGAAATCTATGTGAGGATTTGGGCCCAAAGTCCTCTGGTGATGAATACTATTATGCTTGCTACTATTTTTCAGAAATGTGTGGAAATGAACTGGGTGTGTTAGTGCATGCCTGTAATCCCAACAACTCAAGAGGTGGAGGCAGGAGAATCACAAGTTCAAAGCCAGCCTCAGTGACTTAGTGAGGCCCTAAGCAACTTAGCAAGACTCAGTCTCAAAATTAAAAAATTAAAAGGGCTGGGGATGTGACTCAGTGGTTAACTGCCCCTGAGTTCAATTCTTGGTATCCCCCTTCCCCCAAAAATTTGTGGAAATAAGCAGCTGGCCATAAATTTGGGAATTTGTGGTTATAGGAATTGCTCTGATCTTCTACTGAGAAAGATTAATACTCTCTGACCATAATGATTTACCAAAAATCTCTTTGCGATTGCTGCCTAAAACAGAGGATTCTTTGAGGGAACAGATGTAGAAAATGGGTCCTTTGGAAGAAGTATTGAAAAACCAGCCTCTACCTCAGAGCAAAGCCTGTCCAAGGAAGGGACATGACCTTTGTCCTTGGAAAGCTCCACAGAGCACTCCTAGGTACATTCCCACCCTGCTAAAGTGTTTATCTACAAATAACAGGAGAGATCTGCTGCAGCCAGGTGTCCCTGACTCAGTCAGGCTAGGTGGGGATCCATAGCAATTCCCTAGCAGCCACCAATCAGCATGAGACAGGGAAATACCTGGGATGCCAGATGACCCTCCCAGTAGTTTATGGTGGTTGATAACGTGTTGGGAAACCATGTAGTTCAGCACGAACACCCCTCTTGGCTTAAACCAATCAGTTCAAATTAATCCCCCTCTTGTAGTAACCAATCACCCCTACCCAACTTGTTCCTGCCAGTGAATGTGCTAATCATGTTTTAGAGTTGTTATTTGATTTTCCCGCGGTGTATGATGTATGTGGGGGTCCCTGCCTTCTCCAAAGAATGTATAAAACTGCTGCAAACCCTGGGCTCGGGGCCTCTCAGCGTCACCAGTTGCTGTGTGTGCGGAGGACTGAGCTTGCTCGAAATAAACACCTCTTTGCTGCTTACATTGATCATGGTCTCTGGTGGTCTTTTGGGGGTCCCGAATTTGAGCATAACAGTATAAGAGGGAAGCCATTTCTTATTGACAGCATGTGAGATAGTCCCAACCTTAAGAACACACAAGTGAGCCAGGCACGGTGGTGCACGCCTGTAATCCCAGCATCTTGGGAGGCTGAGGCAGGTGAATCAGAGTTCAAAGCTAGCCTCAGCAACTTAGTGAGGCCCTAAGCAACTCAACAAGACCCTGTCTCTAAATAAAATATAAAAATGGGCTGGGGTTGTGGCTCAGTGGTAAGCACCCCTGGGTTCAATTCCTGGCACCCCCACACAAAAAAACCAACCCATGCATGAGTTCAGATAGTATAAAAAGACCTACACCTATCTGAAGGTACCAGATGCGAGGGTATCTTGCGCTTTCATGGGAGACTGTCATTGAGAAATGACAACAGTGACATAAGTGAGACATAAGAGATGGAAAAGACCTTGGAGGCATAGAGAAGCTTATGGCCACAGATTGCTTTCAAGGCAGACATCACAAATTTATTACAGCTTCCTCCTGCAGAGAGTGATCACTGCCTTCTTGATTATCGATTTCATAGCACAAATGGAATGATGAGATTTTTGCCTGGAAGATAGTCTTTTTTAGACTATTCAATATGGAAGGCCAAGGTCCTTTCATAATGTTGCTGGACAATCAGCTCTAGAGTGTGAATTTGGAAAGCAAGGAATAGTTTCATGTCTTTAATTTTTTTTCTTTCTTAAACAAAACAAATGTCACTACAATTTAATCACCTGTCTGTACTGATCAAGGGGACCAATTGAAGAGCTCAGCATTTAGCAGATGGTAGATGCCAAAACCCATCCAAGAGAACCTTCCTGGTGACATCTGAAAGCACAGAACAGAGATGTGCCCCACTAGCCACGACTGCAAGTTTTAACTTACCTTCTCAGAGAGCTGCCTGTCCTTGGAACCTGTTAATACCATTACAGGGATGTGCCTAGAGAGGACACTGAACAGAAAAGGAAAGCAGGAGCAAAGGTCAGACTAAGAAAGGAGCGACTTCTACCCTGGAGCTGGGATGTTGCCTCTTTCATTAAATTGTGGGTGGAACCAATATTCGACCTATAAAACTGGGACTTCCTCTAATTAGCCCGACATTAACAATCCAGGAGAGTCAATAAGCATTTACAAAGCCCACAATGGCCTGCATGGGAGTAAATGCTAGAAAAGAGAGTCCTCCTCATGGCTCTGCGTCCTCCAGGATCACAGGCCAAAATCCTGCTCTATATTATGCAACTGGCACAAGAATTATCTCTATAACATTAGAACTCTGTTCATGGCTAGGGGGACACTCTAACCAAGAGACATTTGCCCATATAATAATCTGAAGTAACTTTGCAGAACTTCTGACAAGACAGTTAACACTGTCAACCAAGCAAACAAAGCCAGAGAGATAGAAGGAAACTCTGGACACTCTTAGACTTCTTGTTTTTGTCCCCTGCTCCTGACCTTGTAATATAGTGATAGTCTACCAAGAGAGGCTAGGTAAAGGGCTTGGTTAGATTTTGATTGGATACTGACCTGTTCCTTCAGATGACAGAGAAACGCCTGAGGAAGGAATATCTGAGAGAATGGGTTTGCCTGTCTCCTCTGGGGATGCACTGGATTCATCAAGAAGATGAGGGTTAGAGTAGGGTGAAATTCAGAGGCATGTGATTGCTCAAGTTTATCTGTGTAGGAAATGAATCACTTTTCATATTGCAATAGAATAGGAACAACACCTTCCAGGTGAGTCTTCATGACTTGATCATTTCTCCATTTTCCTTCCCTTCTCATTCCTCTCTTCCCTTCATTATCTCGGGTGTCTTTATTCTTCAAGAATTCATCCCCTGTCCCTATTTCCACCTATCACATCATCTTTTTCCACACCACAACCTTTTAGGCCACATTGTCTATAATGGCTACTTCTCGTTAATATCTGGATTTCCAGATACTATATAAAGCAATTTGTAGGCATTACTGCCTTTGGTCCTCCCAACAACATATATACCACCTCAGTGAAGTAGCTATTATTTGCTTTATGTTAGGAGGCTCAAAGATCCTTTCTCAAGGTCAAAAAAATTAAGTGATAGAAATTCAAAACTAGTAGTAACTTAAATTTGTTCTCAGCCTCTATTCTTGTGTTTTCCAAAGTGTGTCACTTAGAAGAATATCATGATATTTAAAAGGGATTTCATAAGAAAACTTGAAAATTTATACTTAAAAAAGATTATGTACTTTGTCTTGCTGTGATAAAAAAATTTGTTTCAAAGATGGCTGGCCACACTACCTTGTGCTACCACTATTTCCCAATGGGGGCACTGTTGGCCTGTTAGTTAAAGTTTGTACATTGCAGAATGTTTTAGTATCCCTGGTTGCCAGTGCCAACCTCAGTCACTGTGCAACTAAAAGTGCCCCTCATGTCTCAATGTCCCCTGATGACTGGATGTTACTGCCTCCAGCCGAAGATAACTGATCCTAAGCAATATTACTCTGAAGTCAGGGGTTATGTCTTTCATCCTCATTACAGTAGTTCTAACATCTGGCTCATCACAGGTCTTTGTAGATATCAGGAAGTCACCTAACTCATGAATGTGAGATGACTGATAGGTGGACAGCATTTCACCATCATGTTAGATGTTATCTAGCGTGATTTCATTAGGCATCTTGTCCATATAATCTTAACATGCTTGTGATATTATTCAATGTTCGTTATGTATCAGATACATGAACCAAACTTTGATCATTTCTTGAAGCGATTAAGTCAGACTACTTTAATCCAAACAATTAGTTTATCTCAGGTCCTATCTGCACACCCTAAATTAACATTGTTTCATTTTTAAATGTTTGGACCCAGGCACATTATGCAATACTGCCTATTGACAGGTACCAATAAAAAAAAAATCACCAATCCCTTTACCCTGTATTGTTTTTGACTCTCTATTATGAGCAGCCTGAATGTCCATTGTCCCCTTATTCTTTTCATTCCTAATGGTGGTGCTTCCCCCACTTGCTCTCTCAGACTGTTCCCTTGGTCCTGTTGGCCTCTTCCTTCAGGAAAGTTCTTTTCAAGTCTTAAGATACCATCTAAACAGGAAAATGGATATGGACCACTGGTGGCTAATCATGTACCCACATGTTTCCAGTAGTTCATTTTCAACTCTGAGTGAAGAAGACACTAGGGTCTCTGTCAGTCAGCTCCTAGTGGAGTTTCCTCCTCCCATTTCTGTGTCTGCCTTTCAAGAATTTGTTCTTTCATTTTCTCATCCTCTTACTGTTTTTGGCATCTGATAGACAAAAGAGTTGGCATTTATTGGAGATGAAGGCAGTGGTGGTAACAGTACAGGTCCCAAGGCTACCCAGTAGGGAGGAACAGGCCTTGATAGAGCTGATACAGGCCTTGATAGAGCTGATACAGTCAGAGAGGCTGTATCAGGACATAAGGTGCCAGGGAAATTAAGGTTGCAGCCATAATGGGGTTATGGCAAACTGAGGGCCAAGAAGGAGTGTGATGGGAGATGAGGCAAGGAAGTGAGGAAGGATCTGGAATTAGGGTCTGGGATATAGGAACAAAGCCAGTCATAGAAGCTGTCCTGAATAATAAGCCTTGTCTACACAATCAGTATAGCCTTGGAAGGATTTCAGAAGAAATTGAGACTGGATTTGGGATTTGAAGAAAGGATAGAATTTATAGGGTTGAAGAGGACTATGACAAGCCATTTCCTGTGAGGTGAGATTACACATTGCTTAGTGATTTACAGCTAAACTGGGTATTTCTGAAATCACCTGTGGGCTGATTGGCCCAGCTCTCAGGTCAACATATTGGTTCACAAGGGCAGTTGAGGTAACTTCCTGCAGAGAAGTCAGCTGGTGCCTAATTTACACTTTACAGGTGACAAAATTGTTTCCACCAAATCCAAGTCAGCAAGCAAGATGACCCCAAGCCCAAAGTTCCTCTTAAAATTAGGAGTTGAAAACATATATGCATATGGTGTTTACAAACTTTAAGCAAATTATGCTTTGAACGAAGAGAAAATATCTATGTACATTTGGAATTTCATGGCCAAGTGTTAAATGAGAGGAGGGTTTAATTACCTGGGTTCAGTGAAGCTCTTACCCATGGGAAGCCTGAGGTCAGGGCTCACAAGCTTAAGCATTTACTAGGAAATTAAAGTAATGAAACAAGAAAATGGTGACCAACAGGAAATGATGGAGACTGGCTGAGTAGAGAGCATGTGTTCCATTTAAAGAGCTGCTAATCTTTTCCCAATTTTGCATCTATGCAAGAATGAGAGTACACTGTAGCCCATTTCTAGTTTTTAAGGAGTGAAGAGGAGGAAATTCCTTAGGTCATCTATGTAGGTAGAGTTTGAGCAAAGAAAAAAACAAAGCAAAATATGACTCACAAATTGGGCACGTTCTAAGAACTCTAGCCAAGAAAATGATAGATAGCATTTATAGGAAAATGCAGGGAAGAAATAGACAACAACCTAATTGTGTACAGTCCAGTCCACCAACCAATTGGTCACAGCCTAACTAGTTGTCTGCAGCATAGTTAATTCTTTACAACTTGTAAACAATTCCAAAGCAGAGTTACCATGCTTGAACTCTATTGGTTTGGTCTGTTGGGCCCAGTGCTCATCGAAATCCGAGGCCTCCTAAAAACATCTCTTAATTTTCCACCTCATTCAGTGTTTAGTAGATGACTGCAGTAGACATTTACAACTTTGTGAGAATACAGGGGACCAGGGAGGCTGCTATTATGACTATAAGGAGGACAGTATTAAGGCTCCGGATCATGCTCCTTAGCTCAGGAACCCATGAATCAGATCAAACAAAAATGAATGATGAGAGAATGAGCCAAATAAAGAAATTTCAATCTTATGCACAAGCTACTTAGTTAAAATTTTCATTTTAACCAAACTGCCTGCTCATAACTTCCCTGTAGAAACTAAGTATCTAAAATACCCCATGTATTTATCCACATGCAACAAAAAGCGTTAGCAATGGCACAAACCATCTCCAATTAAGCTAGTAAGAAATCTCCATCCCATAAGCAGGTTCAATTAAAACATAGTGAGAAAAAGTATGGATAAGAGTCCCAAAGTCTAGTTATGGCATAATCAAACTAGGAAAAAAGTGGGATATGATGAGGAGTCTTGTTCTGATGTCTTGAGAAAAGCTATCCGTATCTAAGAGGGCATCTATTTCTGGGGAAGTCTTTTCCTGATCATCTTTACCTTAGAGTCTCCATCAGGTGCACAGTTCTAGGAATCTATGGGAGCCCCTTAAATTGTAAAATATTGACCCAAATTTGAGGCTTAGAAACGTTAATGCAGTGTGGGTTCTGAGAAGAATGATACTCATTTCCAATGGGGTTCAAGAGCAACCTTTGACTTCAATTCCATTAGACTCAGTTCTCAGACTCAAGATCATAAAAGGTCTGATTGTCAGTTAATGGGTCACAAAGAAGTTCCTTCATCTGGTGAAAATATTTCCTTGGCATGGTGCATTAAAGTCTTGCACTTTTTGGTCATATCAGAATTCAGAAGATACATAAGTTCTATTATTAAGGATATAGACTTTTCAATAACTCTCATCCATTAAAACTAATGATAGTACCTTTGGTCAAGGCAAAACATCTGACTTTGTCCATTTCAGTTTCAGTATGTTATCCTTTTTTTCAACCTTTCCAGAAGGCCCAAGATAATAGGAGTGAGAGCAGGGCCACTGGATTGTAACGCCTTGTTTATCTGTTGAATAAATTACCCACTAAAATAAATCCATCTGTTGCTGGAGATCTCTCCAGAGATGCCCCATAAGAAAGACTCAGTTTCCAATAGCCTTGTTTTTTTTACAGTGGCAAGTGATGTATTTGGCTTACCAATAACCTTTTAATTACTGTTATGATTTTGTCATTCCTGCATAGAAAGCTTCTATCCATTAAAGAACTATTCAAGAACATATTCATATCCCATTGAAGGTAACAATTGAATGAACTCCCTTTGTAAATATTCAAATCATCCCTAAGGTTAAATGTTAAGTATTCAAACGGTCTAACAGGTAGCAGAAATGGACCATCTGAAGTTTTGATTGTCTTTACAGAATTGTGGGCTTAACAAACTAAACATTGGCCATAAATATTTTAGCAGGGCTGGGGATGTGGCTCAAGCGGTAGCGTGCTCGCCTGGCATGCGTGCGGCCCGGGTTCGATCCTCAGCGCCACATACCAACAAAGATGTTGTGTCCGCCGAGAACTAAAAAATGAATATTGAAAATTCTCTCTCTCTCTCTCTCTCTCTCCCCTCTCTCACTCTCTCTTTAAAAAAAAAATTAAAAAAAAGTTAAAAAAAAATATTTTAGCAGCTTTAGAACAATCACCATACCAATATTGTCCCATAATTGGTATCATTTTGTCCATTCCATGAGGAGTTACAGAGTGTAGCATTTTCAAGAATGCAAGCTTTAGAGCTGAGTGCAGTGGCACACACCTCTAATCCCAGCACCTCAGGAGGCTGAGGCAAGAGGATCATGAGTTCAAAGCCAGTCTCAACAAAAGTGAGATGCTAAACAACTCAGTAAGACCCTGTCTCTAAATAAAATACAAAATAGGGAAGGGATGTGGCTCAGTGGTCAAGTGCCCCTGAGTTCAACCCCTCACACCCTGCCCTTGCAAAAAAAGAATGGAAGCTTTAGAGAACAAGGAAAATCCAGGTGGACATCTAGGCTCTCCATGAGTCCAACCTTAACACTGAATTTACCTCCTTCCAAATACTAACTTTGTTTCACCAGGTGCAGTGACTCATGCTTGTAATCCCAGTGACTTGGGATGCTGAGGCAAGAGAGGATTGCAAATAGGCCCTAAGCAACTTGAGACCTTGTCTCAAAATAAAAGATCAAAAGGGCTGGGGATGTAGCTCAGTAGTAAAGTACTCTTGGGTTCAATTCCCAGTACTAAGGCAAACATACAAACAAACAAACAAAAAACAAGCGAATAGCAGTTTCGTTTCAGTTTAGGTGTAGAGCACTGTGCATTATACAGGCCACCTTACACAGTAATATGAATCAAACTTAAGGAGCACATTTGAACAGCACATCTCAATCTCAGCACAATTCCTTGTCTGCTCTATGGTGGATTAGTGATTTTATGAATCACTAATCATTAAGTCTCTCCATTAGAGTTGCAGAATTCTTACCCAGTTCAGTCATAAGGTCTCAATGAGATTAAAGAAACAAAAAACAAACCTGTACTTGTCAGAGTCCTTTCCAAAATCTCTTTGGAGGTGAAACACTTCAAGACACAATCAACATTTAGCCATCTGTGATGTGACAAGGGTCACAATGGCAAGAGATCTTGTGAGAGTTCCTCTCAATGCTGATGCAATTGACAAGAAAATTCAGTTGTTTCTGCTGTATACAACATCTTAAGCAATAACTTGAATGATGACTGACAGTATTATATAAAACTCATCCTCTCCACCATCAACTTTTTCCTTTAAATTTTGGGATAGGGTCTTCGTATGTAACCCAGGGTGTCCTCAAACTTGTGATCCTCCTGCCTCAGACACTGGAGTAGCTGGACTTGCAAGTCTGTGCCACCATGACTGACTTCTATTTCCTATTAAGAGCAAATTAATTCTCCAAGAAAATCTTGTTTTAATATAAGGATCACAATCCTGATTTTTGCATAGTTATACCTTTGATATTGGTGTTCAACTCTTAGGGAACCTTGTGAATAAATCCCTTTTATTTTAGTTAGCTCGATCACATAAATTTCCTTTCACAAGATTCTTCTCACAAACTTTCTACAACCTTCTTAAATCCCTTCAAATAAAAAAAGGGACATTTTTCATACCCTACAGCTTTGCCCACCCAAAACATGTTTCTTGAATGAGTTATTCCTAGTTTAAAAATTACCATCTATTAAAATTATTTTATCTCATGGTAACCTTAATTTCTAGTGGCAACCTAGGAAATAAGCAATTTTGAACCATTTTATACCAGCATTTTGGAGATGAGCATGACTTCATGATCTTTAGAAACTAGTTTTTTCATAACACACTTCTCATGTTTATTAACCCAAATCCACCTCCCTTCTCAGTACACCACATAACAAGTTGTTCCATATAACTAGCAGAATTCATTCATGATCAAATGTTCAACTGTGAGGTAGTACTATATTTAGTATTAAATAAACAGCGACAAAAATAGCTGACGGGAGGTGTTCAATTTAACCATTCTTCTTTATGCAGATACTGACACAGGTAATGGTGAAAGACAGTCCTCTTTTTCTTCCTAGAACTTAATTACTAGTTTTGTGTATTTTCTTACTTATGCTGTGTGTTCGCATCTGTTTCTCCTCTGACATTCCCTGAAGAAGGATACACCCACCTTATTTGTCGTTAAATCTCTGGCCTCAGTGGAATATGTTACACGTAGGAGATGGTCAAATATTTGTTAAGTGCCACTCATTGATTATCAGTCTCAGTCAACCTGTCATTTTGTTACCCAGTGTTTTTTAGTTGGCCAAGACATTCCATGTTCCCAGAGAAAGCAGCAAACAGCCATTTCCTCTTTATAACAATCTCTAATAGCTTACACTAATCAATGAAGGTAGTTATGCAATCTCCCACTAATCAGAATCACATTCATCCTATGACAAGTTTTAGTATATATATATATATATATATATATATATATATATATATATATACACACACACACACACACACACACACACAAACACAACACACACACATGTATTGGTACTGGGAATCAAATATAATAGTGCTTAACCACTGAGCCATATCCCCAGACCTTTTTATAATTTGTTTAGAGACGGGGGCTCAGTAAATTGTGTAGAGTCTCAATAAACTTCTGAGGCTGGTTTTGAACTTTTGATCCTCCTGTTTCAGCATCCTGAGCCACAAGGATTATAGACATGAGCCACCGTACCTGGCAATTTTTAGTATTTTTAACTGACTTAAAAACAACTCAGACATTACATGACTATCTACCTCTTAATTCAATAGAGCACAACTCCAAGACTTCCAGTTACTGAAAAGATTTTCCAAACTGTGATAAGCTTATTTACACATCTCTATTCCATTTACATTACCTAATTCATTCATTCATAAGTATGCTTTGATTGCTTATGAAACAAAGTTAGCCATAGGAGTTTGTGAAATACCACCCCAAAATATGTTGCTTTGGTATACTAAATTAAAGGCACTTGAAAGACAGCAAAATGCAAAGCTTTCTAAGTTCCCCTCCACTTACAAAAGGTATTCTTCAAAGAGACTTAACTGTTATCAACTCACTGCAGATTAACTCTTATCACAGGAGAAGAGATTTCCACACCAAGGCAAATCTTGATTTCCACCGTCTTCTATTCTTCCAAGAGCCCCCCCCTTTTTTTTTCCTCAAAGACCATTCACTCTGAGTACAGTTCCCTCCCCACTGACCATTTACTCATGTCAGCAAGGGGGCTGAGTCCAGGGACCCTTGCAAGTGCTTTTCTGGATTGACCTGATTATGGCCCCAAACGATTCTTAGCTAGGTTGGTTAGAGTAATAAAATTGGGGGCCTAAATACCATCATCTGCTAAGGAAGACAGGTACAAATAGGTATCTCACTTAGGACAAAAAGGGCAAAGGTGAGACTTTTTACACAGACCTAAGTCTTTGCTTTCTGCATTGGAAAAGCTTTCAGGATTTAATTGCCCTTGTCCTGCAGCTGCAGAGAGCAGATACTTTCCTCCACAGAATGTTGTAATTTTAAGTTATTTCTCTTCAGGTTCATTCAGTAAACCTTCCTTCACTAAAGATAGGTCTTAAAATAACAAAAAGATTGGCAGCTTCCCAGCCCAAAACTGTGTTCTTTAAATTACTGAAATCAAGACAGAAACCATC
Organism: Spermophilus citellus; assembly: GCF_964194105.1. Lineage (NCBI taxonomy): Eukaryota > Metazoa > Chordata > Mammalia > Rodentia > Sciuridae > Spermophilus > Spermophilus citellus. The sequence continues at coordinate 51,737,819 of NC_138193.1, read as the reverse complement.
AACAAAGAGGGCAGACAAAGCATCTTCCACACCAGTCTAACATGTTGTTCTGAGTTTAGGATTTTTTAAAAAACATTTTTTTTAGTTGTTGATAGACCTTTATTTTATTTATTTATATGTGATGCTGAGAATTGAACCCAGTGCCTCACACATGCCAGGCAAGTGCACTACCTCTGAGCCCCAGCACCAGCCCCTGAGTTTAGAATTTTAACTGAGGTGTAAAGGTGCTTAAAGAAGCAGAGCCCTGCCCATCCAAGGGTTCAACTTTTGTAAATAACACTTATTCCGTCTGTTAAAAGCTGTGTGCTATTTTTAAAACATATCCTCTTGTATCCAGAAGGTTTTTGATCCCTTTCTAATGTACCCTACAAATAAACAAAGGTACCTGAATTAAAAGTTCTCATTGTGTATAATACCAATTTATTTCTGTTAAAATTCATCCATTTCTCTAAGAAAGTACAGGTCCTGGGAATTCTTATCCATGAAGTTGGTTCCAAATGGAGGAGCTCCAGGGCCAGACCCAGAACCCAGTCCAGCTTCTGTCTGACTCAGGCAGCCACCCTCTGTCCCCAGAAGTTCCGATGTCCTCTAGTAGCACAAACTGACCCTTGGCGCCCCATCCACCACAACCTCCCTTCAAGGATAAACTAGCCCTGGATGGCCAAGTAGTACAAAGTGGAGTTCTAGACTCCCTGGATCCAGATGAGCCCACTATTTCCTGTCTTCTAGTAACTGTCACAAGCTGTCCTTGAGCTGTGTGTGTTAACTATTGTGTATAGTAGCCACATGAGGGGATAGGCCTGGCACTGGTGCTCCTGGTCAGAGAGTGATCACATGATGCAGGTGCACCTCCCCTTCCAGCTCTGCCTAAGATCCCACAGAGCACCTGAGATGGGTATGACTCGAAAAGATGCCAATCAATCTGCTGACCAGAAGACATCATGAAGCAAGACTCCACCCTTGAAACCTTATCCATCTCTGATGTCCCCTCTGTAAAGTGAAGGAACCCCGGGCTCATGCTCTCTATCCAGCGCTCTCTTTCCAGCATGGAAACTGATCCTTAAGGTTGCAGAGCATCCTGCCTTTGTTTTAAAAACTATTATCTGTGTTCCATGATTTTTTGCTGCTTTGTTAGCTTAATGTTGCAGCCAGCTCTTTTAAACCCAGTTCCTCCCATCTACGTGGGTCGTGAGTGAGAAATAACCTTTCCCACCTGCTAAAGTATGAGGATAGCCTTAGGCCTGAGTCTAAGCAACTCCATTTTAAAAACTCCAGTGTGGAACCTGCATTCTCACCAGGCACACCCATAGAGCCCTCCAGTATGGCCTCAAACAGAGTGAAACCCCTGGCAGGCTATCCTTGCCTGATAAGAGGGACAGGTGAGAAGATCAGGGTGGAGACCACCAGCCCAGATGTTTCTGACCCCAGGGTAAATGATGTCATGGAGAAATCTGGAGGTAGCTGATAAGGATTGCAAGGGGGGTCAAAAGCCCCCAAATTTAGCAAATGAACAGGGATTCTGCCAGCTGAAACAAGGATGCACTGGAGCAGGAAAGCCTGATGAGGACCTGACATCCATCACTTGTCATCATTTTCTGATCCTCTGTGTGACCCTCACCATTCTCAAACTCTACCGCCTCATCTGGACCTTGGTGAGAACTGCAGCTCCTTCCTACCACCCCCTCCTCAACCAGTCATCCACTCCACGTCAGGAAAAGCCTGCCTTGGTTCTGGACCTGGTCACCGTGGTCTAAGTGAGTGTACCTCTGCTGGACATAAAGCCTAAGGCTTAAGACATTTGAACTTAGCATGTAGAGGCAATGTCTGTCATTAACCTATCATGATTAAGTGTGTTTTGCAGTGCTTAGAAGTAATCTAGAATTGTTTGCTGGAAATTGATTATGTCTATTGCAGTGCCTAGCATTGAGGATTGTCGTTTTCTTGATGAAGAACCTATAGAGTGAAATTGTATTGAGTAATTTGAGTGAATAAAGCATTGAAAGGGGCAGAAGCTCGTGGACATTCTTTATTTCTCCCCTTGACTGCATACGTTGCAATTTTTCCCCCTTGAGATAGGGAGGCTCAGGAATCAGAGCCAGGTGGGGCCTAAAGAGAGTGGTAAGGCTTGGGTTGTTATGAGGGAGTGCTGAGCCTTTCTCAGAAAGGCCCTTGGGTGGGAAAGAGAAACTTTTTCCTTAAAATGGTGGCTGTCACTTAATATGGCCATTCAGGTGCTAAGCAAGGACCTTATAATGGGTAAGTTCTCTCTGAGATTCCAAAGCTCCACAGGTTTGTGTTTTGAGCTATCTATGTTTGTGTGAGGAAAATTTTGACCTGGACTAAGTTTGGAAGTTGTGGGAAAAACAGGACCAGTTCTGTAGGGTATTTTAGGTTTCTGACTGGGTCAGTCAGAAACTGAACTGGGAGTAGGACTGGGTCCTGCCGAGAGACCTCAAGTGTCTGTGTTAGACCAAAAAAAAAAAAAGTTAAAAGTTAAAACTGAACTAGCTTTATGTTGCGAGGGGGCAAATTTGTGACGTATGCAGTCGAGGGGAGAAATAAAGAATGTCCACGAGCTTCTGCCCCTTTCAATTCACTCAAATTACTCAATACAATTTCACTCTATAGGTTCTTCATCAAGAAAACGACAATCCTCAATGCTAGGCACTGCAATAGACATAATCAATTTCCAGCAAACAATTCTAGATTACTTCTAAGCACTGCAAAACACACTTAATCATGACAGGCTAATGACAGACATTCCCTCTGCATGCTAAGTTCAAATGTCTTAAGCCTTAGGCTTTATGTCCAGCAGATGCACACTCACTCACTGCGTGACCAGGTCCAGAACCAAGGCAGGCTTTTCCTGATGTGGAGTGGACAACTGGAGTGGACGACCGGTTGAGGAGAGGGTCATAGGGAGAAGTTGCAGTTCTCACCAAGGTCCAGATGAGGCGGTAGAGTTTTGTTTTTTTTTGTTTTTTTGTTTTTTTTTAAAAGAGAGAGTGAGAGAGGAGAGAGAGAGAGGGAGAATTTATTTTTATTTTTTAGTTCTCGGCGGACACAACATCTTTGTTGGTATGTGGTGCTGAGGATCGAACCCGGGGCCGCACGCATGCCAGGCGAGCGCGCTACTGCTTGAGCCACATCCCCAGCCCGAGGCGGTAGAGTTTGAGAGTGGTGAGGGTCACACAGAGGATCAGGAAATGATGGCAAGTGATGGGATGTCAGGTCCTCAGCTACCACCGGATTTCTCCATGACATCATTTACCCTGGGGTCAGAAACTTCTGGTCTGGTGGTCTCTACCCTGATCTTCTCGCCTTTCCCTCTTATCAGGCGAGGACAGCCTGCCAGGGGCTTCCCTCTGTTTATCAGGGTGAGGGGAAGTAACTTGTTTGAGGCCATACTGGAGGGCTCTGTGGGTGTACCTGGTGAGAATGCAGGTTTCAAACTGGAGTTTTAAAAATGGAGTTGCTTAGACTCAGGCCTAAGGCCACCCTCACAGTCCCCCATAAAAATCCTGTTTTGAATTCAAGCCTGTTTTGCCTCTCTCTCCTGTAGAGAGATGGCCTTTATTTGTCAGTTTTGACCAATAAACTCTTGTGTGCATCTCTGCCTGGTCTTTCATTTCTTGTGTACCTATCTCTCACTTTCCCTTCACCCATCATCACAGATGCAGCAAGAAGACAGTAAGCAGATGGGCCCAGATGGTACTCACTTACCTACTGCTCCTGGGGGCCTCTGGATTCTGTTGACTGACTATGGGAAAACTGTAAAAAGGAAAATTTCTTAGACAAATTGTGTCAGACAGATATTATTTTTACAGAATACAAAACACAGCTTGTTCTGAGAACCCCAGCCAACAATATGATTGGAAAGCATTTATTAATTAGAGGTGAGAAATATAAAATATGAATTAAACTATAAATTAGTCAAACAGTCAATTGGTTACAGGTTGACTAGTTAATTGTTTACAGCCTCATTAGTTATTTGGCTACTGGGTTTTCTACAACCAGCAAAAACTCAGTTACTGAGATGAAATGCTGAATTGCTGAGGCTGGAGTTGAAGTTTTGATCCTCCTGCCTCAGCCTCCTAAATTGCTGGGATTATAGGTGAGCACCACTGAACTTGGCTAAAGTCTATATTGGTTTGATCTGTTGGGTCCAGTCGGGTGCTTAGCTTAAATCTATGACCTCCTACAAAATATTATTTAATAAAGAAGTACCAGAAATGTTAATTTTCTTTTTTGATACTGGAGATTGAACCCAGGGCTGAGCTCTTTTTAAATTTTTTTATTTTGAGAAAGAGTCTTGCCAAGTTGTTAGGTCCTCACTAAGTTGTTAAGACTGGCATTGAACTTGAGATCTTCCTTCCTGAGTTGCTGGGATTACAGGCATGTACTACCAATGCCTGGCTTAATTTTTTTTGTATGATAATTTTTTTTCTTTTGTTTTTGAGACAATGTCTTGCTAAGTTGCTTAGGGTCTCGATAAACTAGAGTGTTTAAAATGGAGTTGCTTAGGCATGGGATTACAGGCATGTGCCACTGTGCCTGGAGAAATTTCCTAATCTAAAGAATATTTGGGATAGGGTGACTTCTGCTATGAGCCACCAGTCTTCAGTCTCTGTCCTAGAAACCACCTAGTAGTGGAAGTCGCCTGTACCTGTCCTCATTTATGCAGGAAGGAAGAGTAAACACCTGTAGGAAAAAGTCCAGACTCCCTAGTCTGACAAGGACAATCCTTAGCCACTTCTCTAGATGCACCTTTTTCTGTGCTCCATCAGACTTTAGGTTCCAGCCCCTGAAGTCTGGCTTGTCTAATGTGCATGTTACAAAAAAGTGACCCCAACCTTAACCTAAACTCTGGGGAAAATGGCGTCTCATTGAAAGGCTGAGCTGTGTGCAACTCTAGAAATTTTAAAGTATGTCCATACTTTTTTTCATACCTTCCACTAGAAGATGGGCTTAAAAATGGATTCAACCAAGAAGGTGCATAGAAGTGATGCTTTCTGACTTTTGACTAGATCATAAAGGCATTGTAGCTTCCACCTTGCTTTCTGGAACTCTCCTCCAGAGATTTCAGCAGCCCTATAAGTAATCTGACTGCCCTGAGGCCACCATGCTGTGAAGAAGCCCAAAGTAGCCCTGGGGAGTGATGCCTGAGAAGTTCCAAGTGGACATCAAAAGAGGAAGAGCTGCTTCACCAGCCACCAACTGCTTCAGCTCCCTGCTTTTCTATGGCAGGGACACCTGACTGCAACTGCCCACTATCTAGTGGGAGACAAAAAAGTAGGTCCAAAGAACTGACTTCCTCAGGAAGACTCCTAAAGTACAAGAAGTAAAATCAAGAATCAATAGGGCTGGGGATGTGGCTCAAGCGGTAGCGCGCTCGCCTGGCATGCGTGCGGCCCGGGTTCGATCCTCAGCACCACATACAACAAAGATGTTGTGTCCGCCAAATACTAAAAGAAATAAACATTAAAATTCTCTCTCTCTCTCCCTCTCTCTCACTCTTTCTTTAAAAAAAGAAAAAAAAAGAATCAATAAATGGGATGGTATCAAACTAAAAAGCCTCTTCACAGCAAAGGAAACAATCAAGAATACAAAGAGAGAGCCTACAGAATGGGAGAAAATCTTTGCCACCTGCACCTCAGATACAGCATTAATCTCCAGGATATATAAAGAACTAAAAAAACTTAACACCAAACAAATAACTCAATCAATAAATGGGCCAAGGAACTGAACAGATACTTCACAGAAGAAATATGATCGGTAAACATATATATGAAAAAATGTTCAACATCTCTAGCAATGAGAGAAATGCAAATCAAAACTACTCTAAGATTTCATCTCGCTCCAGTCAGAATGGCAGTTATCAAGAATACAGACAACAAGAAGTGTTGGCGAGGATGTGGGGGAAAAGGTAGACTCATATTGCTGGTGGGACTGCAAATTGGTATAACCACTCTGGAAAGCAATATGGAGATTCCTCAGAAAACTTGGAATGGAACCACCATTTGACCCATCTATCCCATTCCTGGCATACACCCAAAGGTCTTAAAATCAGCATACTATAGTGATGCAGCCACATCAATGTTTGTAGCAGCTCAATTCACAATAGCTAAGCTATGGAACCAAACTTGGTGCCCTTCAACAGATGAATGGATAAAGAAAATGTGGTAGTATACCCAATGGAATATTACTTAGCATAAAGAAGAATACAATTATAGCATTTGCTTGTAAATGGATGCAACTGAAACTATCATGCTAAGTGAAATAAGCCAATCCCCTCAAAACAAAGGCTAAATGTTCTCTCTGATACGTAGATGCTAACACACAATAAGGGGATGGGGAGAATAGAAGGGGCTACATTATACAAAAGTGAATGAAGGGAAAGGAGTGAGGATGGGAAAAGGAAAGACAGTAGAATGAATCAGACATAACTTTCCTATTTTCATATATGAACACATAACCAGTGTGACTCCACATCATATACAAGCAAAGAATGGGAAGTTATACTCCATATATGTATCTTTTGTCAAAATAAATTCTACTGTCATGTATGACTAAAAATAACAAATAAAATTTAAAAATATTTGTATTAATTATTGATGGACCTTTATTTATTTATTTGTTTATATGTGGTGCTGAGAATCGACCCCAGTGCCTCATACATGCTAGGCAAGCACTCTACCACTGAGCCCCAGCCCCAGCCCAATAAATAAAAATTTTAACAAAAACAAAGTAAGGACTGTTTAGTGGGGCCCTCCCAAAATTCCTGACACAATGCAACTTTGAAAGAGGATGATTATTATTGTAAGAGCCACAGGTTTGGGGAAAAGATTCAAGGTAGGACTCAACGTTTGATCAGGGGCAGAGGCAACTATAGTGTCTATGCCTAGTCTGGCATCCTTACTTCTCTGGACTTGACTATTCACTAACTGATCAATTCCAGCTACACTTTCTGTGTAAATTCCAGAGGAACCCAAGGTGACTGACTGATTTAGTTAATACCAGTTGTACTGAACACCTCATAGGGCACTTAAGCTTTTGGGTTAGGCACCCACCCATTCATTTAATAGCTCTATCACAGTTCACCTGTTTAGGGGCTGCAGACATGGCCCATTCACTGTTAAGGGGAAGTTGGGGTGGTAGGTGTTTGGCAGGTAGAACTGTCTAGTACCTGTGCCTTGATATTTTATTTTATTCCTTTCTCTCTCCCTCCCTCCCTTCCTCCCTCCCTTCCTTCCTTCCCTTCTTCCTTCCTTCCTACTGGGAATTGAACCCAGGGGTGCTTTGTCACTGAGCCACATCCCCTAGCTCTTTTTATTTTTTATTTTGAGACAGGGTCTTGCTAAGTTGCTTGATGCTTGCCAAGTTACTGAGGCTGGCCTTGAACTTGTAACCCTCCTGTCTCATGCTCCTGAGTCTAGGGGATAAAAGGCATGCATGTCCTTTGCTCTCTTACCCTGTGCTCCATGATTTAGAATTATCCCCACTTCCAACACTTACTTATTTTTTAAAATTTGTATTTATGTTTATTTTTTTGGTACTGGGGTTTGAACCCAGGTGTGCTCTACTACTAAGTATATCCCTAACCCTTTTTATTTTGAGACTGGGTCTTGCTAAGTTGCTTGGGGCCTCACTCAATTGCTGAGGCTGGCCTCAAATTTGTGATCCTCCTGCCTCAGTCTCTAGAACCACTGGAATTACAGGTGTGCACCACCATGTTTGTTTGGCCCTACTCATCTTTTGAGCCTCAATCCTGCATTACCTCTGCTCAGCTTTGGCCTTTCCCTGGAGAGCCCCTCCTCTGTCTCTTTGTACATCAGCCCCACTGAAGAAGGCTCACTGGCTTCCCATCCATCTTTCCCACAAGGATGATGGCTCCTGGAAGGTGAGGCCCAGAAATTTATTCATCTCAGTATCCTCAATGCAGAACTGTGCTTCTCACTCTTAACAGATTTTGGATAAATCTTTGATAAACCATGAATAGATACGTTTAGTTGAAAGCAGAGAAAACCAGCCATGATATCAGCTGCTTTTGAGCTTGGAATGCTTTTGATGTCTGAGCTAAGTGACCAGTGACTACCTCTCACAGCAGTTGATAGGAACTCATTGATTGTGTCATTCCAGAAATTGCAGTAGGAACAGGTTCTGTCCCCAAAGTGTGTGGTCTGGACCTTAAGGCACATTTTCCCTCATGCAACAATGCAGCAGGGCCACGATTTCAATCTAAAATATAAAGACAATCATGAATTTCTTCAAAAGAAATCATTCCTCAAACTCGTTTCCTCCTTGGACACCTCTTTCATCCACTTCTCCCCAAGCAGATTCCAAGGGGACTCCCAGAGGCTCTGATTTAAAACCACACCCATATATGAGTTCTGGGCCCCAGTACAAACTGGGAAGCCTGGTGGGAAGAGGCTCAAAAGAAAGGCAGTTGGAGCAGGAACACCTCTAAATCCCATCCTGTGAGGGGTAGGAAGTAAGCCAGAGGTAGATAAAGGGGGAAGACGCTTTAATCCCAGAGATTACAGAAAACTGGGAGGCTGAGGCAGGAGAATCACAAATTTGAGGTCAGCTTCAACAATTTAGGGAGGCCCTAAACAACTTAGCAAGAACCTGTCTCAAAATAAAAAGGGTTGGGAATGTGGCTCAGTGGTAAAGCACCCCTGTATTCAATCCCCAGTACTAATTAAAAAAAAGGTGGGGGTGGGGGTGGAGGGAATAATAAAATAATAAAATAATTTTCATGCATTTAGTGCTCACTTTAGGTATATTGTTTCTCATAACAACTCTATGAAATTGGTGCTATTTTAACCGTCATTCTACAGATGAGGAAATTGAGCCTAGAAGGTAAAGGGTGTGCCCAGGGTCCCTTAGCTGTAAGTGACAAAGTCCGGATTTGAACTCTGGTTTATCGGATAGCAAAAATCAAATTCTTTTCCACTACACTGGGAGGCCAGGCAATGTTACTGTGACTGGGTGGGAACAGGTAGCCCAATTTTACCCACCACATCACAAGGCTGGGCATGTAGGGGAGGGGTAGTAAGGGAGCGGCAAGTGACCCTGATATCCAGTATGGTTAGTGTGTCTCCCCGAGTGGCCAGGGGTGCTGAGCATCTGGGAGAGGACCCTCAAAGCCTGAGCGTGTTTTAAATGCCAGTTCCTAACAGTCTGTATTCACCTACCCTCAGATAGCAAAACCTTTGAAAATCTCTAGGAAACAAACTTGCAAAGTCTGCTTTGAAGGAGGCTGAGGTTAGTTGGACTGATCTCTAAGCTTTGAAGAGCCAGGGAAAGACAAACAAGTTGTGGGGTGGGGGGGGGGGGCTGGTGTCATAGGGTCATAGAATTGCCACCCAGAGTACTCAGTCGGGGTTGCCCCAAAGAGACAAGGCCCAGGAAGGGGATGAGAATCCAGAAATATACTGAAAAAACAAAATGAAAAAAGAAATTATTTTATGGGCTGTGGTTGTAGCTCGGTAGTAGAGTGCTTGCCTAGCATGTGTGAGGCATTGAGTTTGATCCACAACACTACATAAAAATAAATAAAGATATAAAAAATACAATAACATTAAAAAGGACAATATCAACTTGAGTAGTATTTGTCATTGCCAGAATAAATTTTAAGAAAGAAACCATTTTATGTTTAAATGTGTATATTTACAATAAATGTGTATATTACACTAGTAATGCAGCTTTTGTAAAAATACTTCCATATTTTAGTACCAGGGCTTTTATTTCAAATTATTGTCTATGGGAAATGTTGAAAAAGAAACCCCACATCGTTTCCTCTACCCAGATTTTATAAATAGTTGGCTTTGCTTATCATCACACAGATTATTTTAAATTTATTTCCTCCCGTTTCCACCCACTTGACCTATTTTTAGGTCCAGAATTTAAAAAAAAAAAAAAAAAAGAAAGAAAGAAATCCTACAAAACACACACACACACACACACAAAAACAAAACAAAACAAAACAAAAACCCATAAACTACCTGTCTAATGAGGATCTGGTGCCTCAGCACAGATCCTAACCTCCTCTGCAGGGAGTTGGGGTGGGGTGTCCACATTCTGGTGATGCCCCAGAACAGCATAATCAGCTGGGCTGGCCTGAGAAAGCTAGGAGTGCAGAAGCTGTTGCATTTATTCTCTCTCCTTCCCTGTCCCGCATGCCTAGTTTGCTCCCATTTCCCACCCCATGCTGCCCTGTCTCCCTAGTCCAGCGCCCCGCCCTGGGCAAGTCCTCAGACTGAAGCCAGTCCTGGCATTTTGCCTTCTTTCCTCCTGACCTCTGACTACCATGATGAGAAAGCAACTCCACCTCCCTAGGAGGCAGAGAAATGGGCTGAGTTTTGAAATTAGAGACCATGGTTCAAATCCCAGCTCTGCAACCCAATTGCTGTTAGATGGGGCGAGTTGCTTATCCCTTTCTGAGCTACACTTTCTCTACAATAGGAAAAACGACAACAATCTTCCTTGGAGGATGTTGGGCATTAGAGACAACATACATATATATAAAGGGCCGGATGCAATGTCGCCTACAACCATCCAGGTGCTCATGGGGTCTGGGCCTTTTGTCTCATGGTGTGTAATGGGACAGCTCTGATTTTTCAGTGGCCCTGAGTAAATGACTGTCCATAAGGAATTTATGTAAGAGAATATGGGGGAAAGACATGTATAAGATCTTTTCTAGTGAAGAGAGGGCCAAAGATTCAGATATTCCTCAGGAAGGTCCACAATGTGGTTTGCATGCTAACATGGAAGTCAAAATTCTTGGGTCCAAATCCTGACTTTAAAAAAAATTTTTTTTGTAGTTGTAGATGGACAGAATGGCTTTATTTTATTTGTTTATTTTATGTGGTGCTAAGGATCAAACCCAGTGCCTCACGCATGCTAGGCAAGCGCTCTATCACTGAGCCCCAGCCCCAGCCCCCAATCCCGACTTTTTCAGTTACTAGCTGTGTACATCAGTTTACTCATCTATTAAATGCAGACAATGATGATGACTATGACAACCTGACAATGCCCATCTCGGGTTGGTGGAAGGTGAAATGAATTGATGCACATGAGAACAGAGAACAATGGAACCGCTTGCTACAAATGTTAGCTGGTATTTTCATACTTTCTTTCCCCCTTTGCTCTCTGTAACTAGTGATAGAAATGTGAAACTCTCCAATAAGTGTCCCTCACACTTTTCTTTTTCTTAACTTTAGATGTTTTTCTCCAGCCTGTTCCTGTGTCTCTCTTTGCTTCCTGGCTATGCGCAGCTTCCTCAGCTACATGTTCTCCACCATGGTGTTACTCCTTTGCCACAGGCTCAAAACCAATAAGCCAACTCTCCGCACACTGAAACCTCCACACCTATGAGTCAAAACAAGCCTTTCCCTATTTTTGGTACTTGGAATTGAATCCAGGCCCTTGCACTCTCTGGGCAATTACTCTACCACTGGAGTTACATGTCCAGTCCTTTTAATTTTGCTTTGAAACAGGAACTTGGCAGTTATCGAGACTGACCTTGAACTTGCATTCCTCCTGCCTCAGCCTCCCAAGTCACTGGGATTATAGGCCTGTGCCACCACATCAGCTCCTTTCCTATTTTTAATTTGACTATCTCAGGCACTTAGTATAGTGATGCAAGGTGGGCTGACACACACCTAGGAAACAAACAAAGAACCTGTATTTTAGCGAGGCATAGTGGTGCACACCTGTAATCTTAGCAGCTGGAGGGACTGAGGCAGGAGGATCGCAAGTTCATAAAGAATTTAATGAGACCCTGTCTCAAAATTAAAAAAATAAAAAGTAAAAAATAAAAAATGATTAAGGATGTGGCCCAGTGGTTAGGAGCTCTGGTGCCAAAAACAAAACAAAACAAAAAATAATCCCAAAAAACCAAGAACCTGTGTTTTTGTTTGTTGCCCATCAGCTTGTTCATTGCAACCTCCAAGGTCTTATGGCACACACTGGGTCTCAAAATGTGATCTCTGGACCAGCAGCATCATTTGGGACTTTGATAGAAGTTCAAATTCACTGGCTACATTCCAGATCTGCTGAATCAGAAAGTCTGAGGTGAAACCCAGCTCTCTGTATTTTAGTAAGACCTCCTGGGAATTTGAGGCTCACTCAACTTTGAGAACCACTGTTGAAATAAAGCTTCTATAATTACTCTCACGAGCTGAATAAGAGTTTAGGAAGCTCTTGCTCTATAAGCTCCCACAAGTCCTGTATCTAAAATAGATTCTGCCAAAAAAGAATGAACCCTGAAAAAATTTTTTACTTGCTGCACTAAGACACCATATTAAAGACAATATGATTTTTAAAAACATCTCTGGGCTGTGTTTTTTTTTTTTGTTGTTGTTGTTGTGGTGTTGGTGTTGGTACTGGGGATTAAAACAAGGGCACTCTACCACTGAGCTACTTCCTCAGCCTATTTTATTTTATTTTATTTTTTTTTAATTTTGAGACAGAGTCTTGCTAAGTTGCCTAAGCTGGCCTCAAACTTGCAGTCCTCCTGCTCAGCCTCTGGGACAGCTGGGAATCTAGGCTTGTGCCACTACACCTGGCTCTGGCTCACATTTAAAAAGAACAATAGGCTAGGTGCAGTGATGCAGGTCTATAATTCCAGTGACTTGGGGGGCTGAGGTGGAGGGATTGCAAGTTCAAGGCCAGCTTGGCAATTTAATGAGACCATTTTTCAAAATAAAAAATAAAAACAGTTGGGGATATGGTTCAGTGGTACATCTCCCCTGGTTCTATCCCCAGTACTACAGTAAATAAACTAATTAAATAAAGAAATAAATAAAAAGAACTTGGGGTCATACATCTAATTTCCTTCTAAATTCTAAAGTAAAAAGTAATTTGCTATAGTTGGAACCTCTCATTAATGGGCCTACTTTGTGATACTGTATTCGTTCCTTCATTTGCCATTCAGTTCTTTGAAGTATTTATTATCACCAATAAGTTCTTTGAAGTATTTATTATCCAGCAGTTCTTTGCTCATTGAGAAAGAACAGATGTGCTTTTGTTTTTTAATAGTTTTATTTTAAAACTATGTATCTTCAATTGTATTTGGAATTTAAAGGAAAAGTTTTCTCTAGGTCTTGATCAGTGCCTGGAGTCCTCTGGACTTTCTGTCACACTGGTGCCGGGACAAGGAAAGTGTTTCCAGCATGGTGTTGGGCACATTGAGTTTCAGCCTCCAGGTACAGAGGAACTATATGTCAGTTGTTGGAAGGTTTGTTAGATAGAGGAATAGCCCACTGGTGCTCTCTGAAACATATCGGGACAATGACAGAAATCCTGAAAGAAGAGAGTAAAATAAAAGTCCTTTGGATGCCCAAGGGGAGAAGAACACAGCTTTCTCAAAATACCACTGACAGAGTTTGGCTTCAATCCCAGACAAGATTCTAGACTAGATTGTTTAAAATAATAATAATAAAGTTCAGCAGACTTTTGGAATAGGTACAATCACTAGCATTCAGCCTGAGATTTTAAAAACAAAACATGTCAGCTTGACCTTTTTCTTTCCTTCATGTTGTTCTAGACTCATTTGTTAAGGAAATAAGATAGGCACAGACTCAGAGCATGATTGAGACTTAATTAACCCTTGTTGACTGAAGGAATGGGGGATTTTGCAAGGGTTTTGACAAGGACATTCATAGCCAGTTTGATAAGGCTATAGTATAATGCAGGCTGAATGCAAGGGCAATAAACTGGGTTGGACTTGCCCAGAGAGTGCCATTTGAACCCACAGGGAGGCAGAGATCTAGTTTTGGGCCATCTCCCCCCACCAAGCTCTCTATGACATGGATGAAACGTAAAGATCAGGCTTATCAAACTGTACATGAGCTCGTGTGGTAGTATACACCTGTGATCCCAGCCACCAGGGAGGCTGGGACAGGAGGAGCCTAAGTTTGAGGCCAGCCTCATTCATTTTAGTGAGACTCTCAGAAACTCAATGAGACCCTGTATCAAAATAAAAAGGGCTGGGAATGTAGCTTAGTGGGAAAGCACCCCTGGATTCAATGCCCAGTACTTGTCCCCCCCGAAAAAAAAAATCCACCTGCACATGAAATTGTGCCGGGCAGATACATGCTGAGGGGTGAAATCCAGATCAACACATGTTACTGAGCAATTTTTAAAACTCTCCCTCCTTCACCTTGAATATAAGCAATATATATCCATTGTAGGCAGTTTGAGAAATATAGGAAAGTATAACAGTCCATGGTATTTGTGTTGGCTTGCACACATTCATGTAGTGACTGAAACAAATAATAAAAGCAAATGTCAACAGAGAATTTTAGTGAGGCTCAGAATATGTGGTATATATACACAATGGAATATTACTCAGCAATAAAAGAGAATAAAATTATAGATTTGCAGGTAAATGGATGGAGTTGGAGAAGATAATGCTAAGTGAAGGTAGCCAATCCCAAAAAATCAAATGCCGAATGTTTTCTCTGATATAAGGAGGCTGATTCATAGTGAGGTATGGAGGGGGAGCATGGGAGGAATAGACGAACTCTAGATAGGGCAGAGGGGTGGGAGGGAAATGGAGGGGCAAGGGAGCAGGAAAGATGGTGAAATGAGATGGACATCATTACCCTAAGTACATGTATGAAGACACAAATGGTGTGGATATACTTTGTATACAACCAGAGATATGAAAAATTGTGCTCTATATGTGTAATGCATTCTGCTGTTATATATAACAAATTAGAATTAAAAAAAGAGTAGCTAACAAAAAAAAAGTTTTCTGCAACTCTAATAAAGAAAGGGGAGGGTGCTGGGAATGTGGCTCAGTGGTTAAGCACCCCTGGGTTCAATCCCTGCTACCAAAACAAACAAACAAACAAACAAAAAAAACCAGTATCCTTGATTGATGATTAGAATGAAACCAGTATGGAAAGTTGCTGATGAAAAGAAAAATGGACAAATTAAAACAAAATCTGGGGCTGGGGATGTGGCTCAAGCGGTAGCGCGCTCGCCTGGCATGCGTGCGGCCCGGGATCGATCCTCAGCACCACATACAAATAAAGATGTTGTGCCCGCCGAAAACTAAAAAATAAATATTAAAAAAAAATCTGTAAAAGGATAGTTTTCTTTGTACATTATGAAACTTAAAAGTTCTATGGAAACAGCTGATAAATTTAGTAGTAGGGAATTATTGCTTAATAGTTTCAACATAATTTCCGTTTAGAAAGATAAAAAATTCAGGAGATGGATGGTGCGGATGGTTGCACAACAGTGTGAATGTATTTCAAGCTACTGGATTGTACACTGAGAGTGGTAAAAATGGTATATCGTAGGCTGAGGATGTAGCTCAGCCTAGTGTGCATGAGGTCCTGGGTTGACTCTCCAGCAACTCTAAAAAACAGAACAGCAACAACAACAACAAAAGGTGGGAATAAATTTCATGTTATGTATATTTTACCACAATTTAAAAAATCATATTATAAAAACCATCATAGGCACTATCCAAACAGAAACAGCAGATTGGAAAAAGAAAAAAAGGCCACTCCTCATAAAAATTCATTCATATATAAAGAGCTCACACAAACCAGTAAGTAAAAAGACAACCCAAAGTAAAGATGGCTAAAAGATATGAACAGTTTACAGAAAAGAAAATAGAAATGTTTTTTAAACATAGGGAAAAGCCCAAAGCCCATTCTCACTAATTGTAAAAGAAAAATTGAAGCTACACTAAAATATCATTTTTTACTTAGGTTGACTGAGAAGAAATAGAAAAAGTTAGGTAACTTAGTTGTTGGTGAGGGCCTTAGAGAAGCGCCATTCATTCTTTGCTGGTGGGAGTATAAATTGGTATATTTTCTATCATGAGCTTACTTGGAAGTATCAGTCAAAATCTCAAATGCACTGGTCACAGTGGTGCATGCCTATAATCCTTGTGGCTCAGGAGGCTGAGGCAGGAGAATTGCATTTTCAAAGCCAGCCTCAGCAAGTTAGTGAGGCCCTAAGCAACTTAATGAGACCCTGTTTCAAAATTAAAAGTAAAAAGGGCTAGAGATGTGGCTTAGTGGTTAAGCACCTCTGGGTTCAATCCTTAGTACCAAAGGAGAAAATAAATTCAAATGCACACACAGTTTGATTCCACAAGTTCACATATAGTAATTTATCCTATAGTAATATTCATATACAAAATGACAGTGTACAGGGTTATTAACTGCAATTTTTGAAATAGCAAAAGGTAAATACAAACATCTACCAATCAAAGACTTGTGAAATATTGATATGTCCATTGTGTGAACTTTGGGGTTAGTTAGTCTGAGGACTAAAAAAAACAGCATCAGTATATACTTTTATGAATGACTGGCTCTCTTTCTCAAAATCACGTCTTGTTATTTGATTGGCATTCGGGACAACGACGGAGCTTTTGGCAATGATATGATTATTTTTTAGTTTCCATGAATGTTTAACCTCTCAAAAGATTTTTTTAAATTTAAATATGACTTTACTAGGGAAGGAAAGAGTGATATGAAACAGCACCTAGAGGGGACAGGGGGTCAAGATTTATTGTCGCTGTGGCCCTAGACTTGTATGTAAACATCAGGGGATCACATGAGTATGTTTATGTGATGTAGAGATAAAATCAGCAGGAAGGACAAAGTTGATGGAGCCAGTTCTCTGGGGAGGAGGGCAGGAGTGAAGCCTAGGAGGGAGGCCTTGGCTCTGAACAGGAGAAGACTGGCCTCCTTCCTTGAAATGGGACACAGAAAGGATTAATCCTCAGAGAGATGAAACTGGGAGCCTGGGTAGGTTTCCAGGCTTCCTGCCTCACGGCCTCTATTTTCTTTCTTTTTGGTACTGGGGTTTGAACCCAGGGGAGCTTAGCCACTGAGCCACATTTTCAGCCCATTTTGAATTTTATTTAGAGACAGGGTCTTGCTGAGTTGCTTAGGGCCTTGATAAACTGCTGAGACCGGCTTTGAACTTGCAATCCTTCTGTTTAAGTCTTGGGATTACAGATATGTGCTACCACGCCCAGCCCTGGCTTCTATATTCTCAAGAAAATATTAGATAAATTATCTGCTGCTATTGAGAGATGAGATGATGGCCCAGGGGGCATGAAGACAGTGTTAAAATGTAAAGCAACAGTTGTGGGAAAGCCAGCAAGCTCAGAAGATAAGAGCTGGCAAGGAACTGGGGTTTGTTGGGGGGTCTCCTGAGCTGTAGCCCTGGCATTGTACCTGGCTGAGAAGTCTTCTCCAGCAGTGTTCAGTGTTCTGAGCAGAGGCCAGAAGAAAGTGACAAAGGGAAGGGACTGGTGGGTTGGGTGGGGCAGGGTGGGGGTCAGAGTGTAGACAAGGTCTCAAGCTTTGTGATGAGATGGTAAGCAATTAGGTCTCATGGGTTGCCTGTTTGTCTCCCCAGTGGACTGAGACCCTCTCCCACCTCCAGGGCAGGGATCCCATACCTGAGTGGGTACCTGATTGTGGGATGCACTTCAAAAATAGTTCTCAAATTACTCAGTGGGACTGGGGATGTTGCTCAGTGGTAAAGTGCTTGCCTTGTATCATGCAGGTGGCTCTGGGTTCTACCCCTAGCACTGAAAAAAAGCAAAAAGAAAAAAAAAAAAAAAGAAAGAAAGAAAGAAAGAAAAAAAGAAGAAGAAATCATTCCATTGATTCTGCAACACAAAAACAGCAAACCACCAAAAACCCAAAACAAACAAGTAAAATCCCTGTCTTAACCACTTTATTGATGCTGGTTGTCAGAAGATTTTTATCCCACATGGCATTATCCAGCTTATTGACCTACCTCAATCTCAGCCTTGTTTGCCATTTCCAAATATAACAACTGCCCTCAAAGGAAGAAGAGGTTGAGGATGTATGCTTTCAATGATGCTTCAGGCTATGTGACAAACAACCTGCTGGACTCCACGTAGCCTCTTTGCATATGACTTTCTTCAGAGGTGCTTGACATCTCTCTCTCTCTCTCTCTCTCTCTCTCTCTCTCTCTCTCTCTCTCAGGAATCTGATGCTGCATATCTCTCTCCCAAAATGTGGTGGTGTGGCTTGGAGGGTGTGAAAAGAAACTTCTGCTGAGGGAGGCAGCACGGGACCCTGGGGGATAGATAACACTTTGTCAACAACACCTTAGGACCAATGTTTTGTAATGGTTTGCAGCTCAGGGAGGCCAGCAGGCCAGGGGATCGAGGGGTGTGGAAGGAATACAGAGGGGACTGCTTTGAAGCCCTCTGAAGATAAATGTGTGCCCTTGATAACTGGGAAGGGCCTGCCTTTTTTCTCCTCTGGAATCTGCTCTCCTCTCACCTCCAGCAGCAGAGGAGCTTACTGTAGTGTGGGGAGACCCTCCTTCATTCAGCCATTCTTGCAACAGTATCCGAGCTGCTAGAGCACTTGCAGCATGCCAGGCCCTGATGTGGGGGGAGGAATGCAGCGGTCCCTCCCTGGAGGGCTCACAGGCAGGAGCCTTCAGCTCCAGCTGGTTCAAGGTCCCATGATTGCCTTTAGATATTATTGTCTGAATCCTAGGATTAACATCTCACTCCTGAACCCTGAGCAAGTGAGAGCCAGCAGTGCCCTCCAGGGACCTGGCAGAGTGTACATGTCAGGCAGCACGTAGCTGCTAGGGCATGGATGGAGGTATTGCCATGGAAACGGCCTGGGCAGCCTTTCCACTCACAACCTCTAGGTTCGTTTGTTCGTGTCATCTGTTTTGAGGAGACACATGCACAGCTCTCTCTCCTTTTTATCTCATCCTTGGGAAGAGCTGGGGAGGATTTGTTGGCAAATGGGGTGGGAGAAGTGGAGTGAAGCCTGGGTGGGAAAACGACTGTTGGGTGCTGGGCTTCCAGCAGACCAGGGGGGTGGTGTCTCATGCCCTCACTTGCAATCCAGCCACTTTGCTGAGAGAAGGCCCTCCTCACAGATCACGCTCTACACCTGCTGCCCTCTGCTCTCCCGGCACCCACAGACTGCATGAAGAGTAGGGCAAGGTCAGGCAGAGCAGGAGGTGCTCTTGTTAAGAAACTGGCTCAGTTTCCTAAGAGCCAGGTGTGAGGGTCTGGGGATTCCAAGGGGCAGTGAGGTGCAGTTGAAGGAGCACTGGAATTGGAATTAGGGGGCCTGGATTTTGGCCTTAATCCTGGCACCATGTGACCGTAGGAAGTCATTGACATCGTGGCTCCCTTTACTCATCTGGAAAGTGAGAGAACTGGAACAGAACAATGATTTCAAAGCACTCTATGAGAATTATCTGAGAATATTTATTACACAGGGAAGATTTCTAGGCCTAACTTCAGGGATTCCTGTTAAATATATCTGGGTGGGGCCTAGAAGTCTGCATTAAGAAGAATGTAAATTCATTTCATTTGAGAGTCTGTTGACATACTTGCCATACTTGACATGATTAGAGGCACCTTGAGATCAGTCACACCAGAACTACAAATCGCTGAATTACAGGGGAATGTCAAGTGCACTTGGATAATTGAACAGACTGTACTAAGAGCACGTTATCTTATTACTCCCAGGCCTTTATGGCAGTGATGCCACTTATCTCATTATATAGTGTGTTTTGTTGCAAAAGAGAACCATCAACGAAACCCTCTTAGACAGGCACGACCGTAAAGTGTTCTTTAGTATCAGAAATGGATGGACCCTGATTTTCAGGTGACCACCACCTACCAACTACCACATGGGGCCAAGAACAGAACATTTAATACTTTCTTCAAGCTGCCCTTTGCTTTAGTAAACAAACCCCTTCCGTTTGCACATTTCTTGACTCTTCAGGTATTCATTTAAAAATTTTTGAGGGCTGAGGTCATAGCTGAGTGGTAGAGCTCTTGCCTTGAATATGTGAGGCACTGGGTTCAATTCTCAGCACCATGTATAAAATAAATAAATAAATATCCATTGACAATTTAAAAAATATTTTAAAAAAATATTGATTGAATTTATATATGCAGTCAGCCTCTAGGCGGGGTGCTGGGGATACAATGGAGGGGAGAGTTATAGCCAATTGCAACCAGATGTCGTGTGTGCTCTGAAGGTGCCATGGGAGTACCTAGGAGAGACTGTCAACCCAGGCTGGCCCCACATATGTTTGTCCTTCTTTTGTCTCTTCAGGATGGGAATTCCCCCAAACTCATTTTTTTTTTTTTTTGCAGATATAAAATGGTATTTACTGGCAGGATGAACAAGGGTAGTTCTGATGAACAGGCTGGATTGAAGGTGGCCCTGGCAGGAAAAATTCCACAGTTAGTAATGGGAAATTTAAAATGGAGATCAATCAATTTCAGGAAGGTCCAAGCATTTGGGGAGAGATGACTCTCCTGGTAGGCAGGTGAAAACTACATAGATAGGTCTATTACTCGGTTTTG
Organism: Spermophilus citellus; assembly: GCF_964194105.1. Lineage (NCBI taxonomy): Eukaryota > Metazoa > Chordata > Mammalia > Rodentia > Sciuridae > Spermophilus > Spermophilus citellus. The sequence continues at coordinate 51,717,448 of NC_138193.1, read as the reverse complement.
CATTACCAATATGAAATACCTGAGGCTGGTTAACTTTATGAGAAAAAGAGTTTTATTTTGGCTCATGGTTCTGGAAGTCCTATGCTAAGGATCTCATCTGATGAGCGTCCCAATGTGACACACAGTATCCCATGGTGAGAGAGAGAGAGAGAGAGAGAGAGAGAGAGAGAGAGAGAGAGAGAGAGAGACTTTTTATATTGTCACAAATATTTAATAATGGGAGCTCTACCCTGAAGGCTTTATCTAATTCTAAACAATTCAAAAGTGCCACCTCTAAATACCATATTCAGATTAAGTTTCCCTCCGAATACCTTACAATTGGGATTAAATGGACATACCTGAGCCCTTGGGAGGATACACCCAAACCATAGCAGTAGATATCCCATGGTCATCTGGTTAATGGTCACATGGACTCAGCCTCAGGGTTCTGAGGCAGGACCAGGGTGGTGTCTTGTCCAGGAAACTGGGAGATTTTGAGCAGGGCCTCCAGGCATGGACATAAACATGGAGCATGGTAGGAGGAGTGGTGAGAGATTCCCTGGGAAATGATGTTTGAGCTAAAACCTGAACCTGAAGGATGAGTAAGAATTCACTACACAAATAGAGGAGGAAATTATTCCAAGAACAGGATGCCAAACCTGGAGGACCTGGAGAGGAGACTATCAGTGCCTGCTATCTGAAAACAATCAGGGAGCTTCCTTTTTTTTTTTTTTTTTTTTTTTTTTTGAGAATGAACAAGAAGTGGGAAAACTAACATAACAGAAAGATTGGCCAGGCCCTGGAAGACATCAAGAAGCCTTCAAAGAGAATGGAATCTGGGAATGAAGCTCCTTCCTAAGAGAAAATTAATGATCTTTGCAGTTCATCTGAAGATAGCCAATTTTAAATGCCTTTTTTTAATCCTTTAGGGATCTAGGTAGTGGGAGAGAAAATAAGAAGTCTTGGGATGTAGTTATATACTTTACTTCCACAAATCCCTAAAATACAATATCCATATAATGAATATTATTATTTTTGCTTTAATCAGTCAGTTGTCTTTTGGAGGGAGTGGGTAACCAGGTATTGAACTCAGGGGCACTTGGCCACTGAGCCATATCCACAGCCTTATTTTTAATTTTATTTAGAGACAGGGTCTCACTGAGTTGCTTAATGCCTCACCATTGCTACAGCTGGCTTTAAACTCACGATCCTCCTGTCTCAGCCTCTCGAGCCTCTGGGATTACTGACGGGCACCACTGTGCCCAGTGTCAGTTGCCTTTTAAAGTCTAAGAAAGACAAAAAGCATTAAAAAACATTTCTTCACCTACTTTTTTTATTTTTTATTTTTATTTTTTGGTTATCTGGGGATTGAACCCCAGAAGCTCTCTACCACTAAGCTACATCTTTAGCCCTTTTAATGTTTTTACTTTGAAATAGGGCTAAATTGTGGAGGCTGGTCTCAAATTTGCAATTCTCCTGTCTCATTCTCTCAAGTTGCTGGAATTACCATACAGGTGTGTGTCACCATGCCAGGATCCCCAGCTACTTAGTATTTTTTTTTTCTTATAGACTAACGTAGGGTCTCCCTAAGTTTCCCAGGCTAGCCGCAAACTTATGGTCCTCCTGCCTCAGTTTTCTCAGTATTATTTCTCAGATTTCAATATTATTTCTCAGTATTTCTGGTATTACAGGTCTGTACCACCACGCCTAACTATTTACCACATTTGATGCTCTTTATTTTTCCCTGTAGATTTGGATTTTCATGTGGTATAATTTCCCTTCAGACTGAAGAACTTCCTTCAACATTTCTCATATGTAAACTAGGTGTGGTGGCCGCACACCTATAATCCCAGTGACTTGGAACACTGACACAGGAGGATCACAAGTTCAAGACCAATCTCAGCAACTTAGTGAGGCCCTAAACACCTTAATGAGACCCTGTCTCAAAATAAAAAATAAAAAGAGGGGGCTTGGGGTGGGGCTTGGTGGATAAACACCCTGGGTTTCAACCCCTGGTACCAAAAAACAAACAAACAGACAAACAAACAAACCAACCCCCAAACAACAACAAAACATTTCTGATATATGGATTTGCTGATGACAAAGTCAGTTTTTATTTATCTGAAATACTTTTTTTTCTTTCTCTTTCTTTTTCTTTCCTTTTTTTTTTTTTTTTTTTTTTTTGTAATACAAGGGATTGAGCCCAGGAGATTTCTACCTCAGAACTATATCCCTGACCATTTTTTATTTTGAGACAGGGTCTCTCCCTAAGTTACCCAGGCTGGTCTTGAACTTTTTTGATCCTCTTGCCTCAGCTTCTGCAGTAGATGGGATTATCACCTACTCAATGTGTTAGCTTTTTGTGGCAGTGACCAAAATACCTGAAAAGAACAACTTAGAGGAAGAAAAGTTCATTTTGGATGGTGGTTTCCAAGGTTTAGTCCATGGTGGACCAACCCCATTGCTCTGCACAGAACATCATGGTGGAAGAACATGGTGGGGGAGCGATACTTGGTGTTGGCAATCAGGAAGCAGAAAGAGCGGGGAAGGGGCCATAGGAAAGATGATCCCTTCATGGACATGCCTCAGTGACCACCCTCCTACAGCCATGCCTCACCTACCTACAGTTAACACAGGCCATTCAAACTAAGATGGACTGACTCCTTGCACCTCTGAAAATTCCTGTGTTAATGCAAGAGTTTGTGGGGAGATACCTTGTATCCAGACCATAACACCCAGCCATACTTTTCACCTTCAATGCTGAAAGAATTTCCATTGAATAATTAATTGAAGTTGACAGTGCTATACTTTCAAGACTTCACAGATTCAGTTGTGTTTTCTTCTGGTCTCTACGACTCTTAGTGAACAAGCAATTAGTTCTCATTTTTTTTTTCTTTAATTCTCTGTATATAATGTCCGCACTGCCCATTGTATTTCAAATTTTTATCTCATTCTCTTTGTTTTCCAAAAATGTAACTGATAATATGATTTTCTTTGTTTTTAAAATCTTAACTAAAGTTTTGATGAAGTTCTTGGATCTTTAAATTGTTGTTTTTCATACAATTTGGAAACGTTTTGGTTGATGTTTCTTCAAACATTCTTTCTCTTTAATTTTCTCTCTTTCTGGGATCTCAATTGCCTAGGTGTTAGACTTCTTACAATCTTGAGGTCCTATTTTTTTTGGGGGGGGTTGGAGTGGGTACCAGGGATTGAACTCAGGAGCACTACACCACTGAGCCACATCCCCAGCTCAATTTTTATTTCATTAGAGACAGGGAGTCACTGAATTCTTTAGTGCCTCACCATTGCTGAGGCTGGCTTTGAATTTGAGATCTTCCTGTCTCAGCCTCCTGAGCTGCTTGGATTCTAGGCATGTGCTGCGGCACCAGGGGAGGTCCTATTTTCCTCTTTTTTTTTTTTGTTTATTTTGGTATTAAAAGAAATGAATAGGACCACAATGATTCAGTTTGGATAATTTTTATTGACCTATTATTAAGGTCACTAATCCTTTCTTCTACATTGTTTAATCTACTCTTAATCTTTTTTTTTTTTTTAATAAAGAGAGAGTGAGAGAGAGAGGGACAGAGAGAGAGAGAATTTTAACATTTATTTATTCTTAGTTCTCGGCGGACACAACATCTTTGTTGGTATGTGGTGCTGAGGCTTGAACCCGGGCCGCACGCACGCCAGGCGAGCGCGCTACCGCTTGAGCCACATCCCCAGCCCCTACTCTTAATCTTATCCAAAGAATTTTTAAAAAAAATTCAGATATTAGAATTTTCAGTTTTATGAGCCCAATTTCGTTATTCTTCAGTTTTTCACATCTCTCCTAGAACTCATGCTTTCATCCATCATATTCATCCACACCTGCTTTAATATGTTTATCATAGTTATTTTACAGTCCTGTTTGCTAAATTAGGCATATGAGCTTCCAGTGTATTTTCTTCTACTGCATGCTTTCTCTTGATTATGGGTCACATTTTCCTGCTCCTTCACCAGTCTTATAATTTTTTTTGCATACTCAATATTGTGGATATTATATTGTAGAGACTGAGTTTAGTCATCATACCCCAAAGAGTGTTGAGTTTTGTTCTAGCTGGAAGTTCAATCACAGGAGGATCACCTTGTTCTTAGAAATGTTTCTTTTAGGTTCTGAGAAAAAAAAAAAAAAAAAGAGCAGGGCTCTTTTTCTCTGGCTCCTTCTGCTTAGCCCCTAGTCTTAGGACATGGCTCTTACTGCTAAGTTAGCCCTTCTGGAGTTTCACTGGAAAACTAAAGCCCTTTAAATTAGGGGTTGAACTTCAAACTCAGTGTCCCTGGTACCAGAAAGCTATTGAAATCTCTGTACCCTTTCGGCCTCCCAGGTATTGCCTTCTTTTGATTTTCTTGGATTCTTTCCCTAAATATACAGTTTTGAGTCAGCCAAGAACGTGAGGGGAGTTCGCACACAGATTTTGGACTTCCTCCTCTGTGACTCTCTTCTTACTCATTGTCCAATTGCTTACTCTGACCTCTGACTCCTTAGCCCAATAAATTGATGCTTTCTGCTCCAACTCGGTTCTCAAGTACCCCACCAGTCTTCCCAAGAGACTGGCAGTTGGCGCTCTTGCCAAGTAGCTTTTTTTTCTTTCTTTTTTTTTTTTTTTCTGCCAAGTAGCTTTTATAGGGCAGTTTCAGATTAGCCACTCAGAGGAAGACTGTGCTCTGAGGCAAGCCCACCAGGTGAGCATCCCAGCCTCTGCTGATTGGAAGATAAATGCTTCCCACCTCAGAATTTTAATGAGCTTCCCAACCTTTCCTGCTTTGCAAACATTTAGCTAAGATGATAGATAATACCTAATTGTACACTTGTCTTCTTGAAAGCATTTTGAACAAGCTCCTCCCAGGATCCAGACTGGCTGGAGACAAGGCAGAAGGAAGACTATTCCTTAAGTACTATTTTTCTTCTTAGGATCTCAGCTTCCACTGGTCTCCCATGGGCTTACCTGGAGTTGGCCAAGGCAGGCTCTGGGTGCCGATCAGGTTGACCCTCCCAAACTGACAGGCTAAGATCTGGCTTAACTGTATGTGGGGAGGAGAAGGTAGGCAAAGGTGTGGAGGAAGTGGGGATGTTTCCTGGGGTCCAGTCCAGATGAATGGAGATGTTACTAAGCAGATGAAGAATATAGTCATATTTTTAGGAAGGAAGATCATACCTCTGTTCTGAACTGTTTGGTTTGAGGGGCCTGTGAGACACCCAGGTGCTATCCAGTAGTCAGGGAACTCCACAAGTCTGGAGCTCAGAAGAGAGCCCAAGGGTGAGGAGAGAGTGAAGACTAACTCAGCATGGCCCTTGGGCAGCAGGCCACTAAATGCTGCTCCAGTCCTTCCTGTGGACTGAAGAATGCAGTTCTACCCTTCCAAGTGGAGAACCACTGTAAGCAAAATTTTCAGAACTGAAAAAGCTCCTACCAGGGAGTTGGGATGCCAGGGTTCTAATTCCCGCTTCTTGTCTCTGGAACTTGATTTTTGCATTTGTAACACACACCCCCCCACACACACACACACCCCCACACACCCGTTATCTTCCTCTGCTGGAACCTATGCTTCTCTATCAGTGTCTTAAGGTACTCCTCCAAATGAGGGAGGTTAAAGGAAATGAGACTTTTGACAAAATACAGTCAGGCCTTAGAGCTCTAGAAAGAAACTTGCAGTGGAAGGAACTGATACTTTTTACCTATTTATTTATTTGGTCTCAGGGATTGAACCCAGGGGCACTTTATTGATACTTTTTACTGTTTTTTTTTTTTGGGGGGGGGTTGTTTTGTTTTTGTTTTTGCACAGGGGGTTTGAACCCAGGGGTACTTTACCACTGAGCCACATCCCCAGCCCTTTTTGTTTTTATTTATTTATTTTTTTGTGGTGCTGGGGATTGAACCCAGGGCCTTGTGCAGGGCCTTGTGCACACAAGGAAAGTACTCTGCCAACTGAGCTATATTCTCAGCCCAGCCCTTTTTTAAAATTTTGAGACAGGGTCTTGCTAAATTGCTCAGGCCAGTCTCAAACTTTTGATCCTCCTGACTCAACCTCCTGAGTCACTGGGATTACAGGTGTGAACCACTGTGTCCAATTTACTCAACATTATCAATTTACTCAACATTTATAGTAGTTTCTCAGTATCCATAGTGGATCTGTTCCAGGATACCATTCATCCCTGCAGGTAACAAAACCCATAGATGCTCAAGTCTCTTCCATAGAATGGTGTTATGTTTACATATAACCTATTTACATCCTCTTGTATGCTTTAAATCATCTCTAGATTACTTACAATACCAAGTATAATGTGTATATGCCATGTAAATAGTTATCATATTATATTATTTAAGGAATAATGATAAGAAAAAGTGTTCATGTGGTCAGTAAAGACAAAACTATCATAAGTATCATGAAATACATTTTTTTTCTTTTTTGGACCTAGGGATACTCTACTACTGAGATACATCCCCAGCCTATTTTAGTTTTTTATTTTTGAGACAGGGTCTGGCTAAATTGCCCAGGCTGATCTCAAACTTTTAATCCACCTGCCTCAGCCTCCCAAATAGCTGAGATTATAGGTGTGCACCACAATGTCTGGGTTGAAATACATTTTTGATCTGTAGTTGGTTGAATTTGCTCATGTGGAACTGGTGGATACAGAGGGCCAGCTGTACCATGTACCAGGCACTGAGGAAAGCTTTTTGCTTTTATCATGTTCCTATTTTCAGATGATAAACTGAAGGTCTGAGAGGTGAGATGCCTCCTTGAGATCATTTGACTTAGAGAGTGAAGGAGTCAGGATTCAAATCCAGGGCTTCTCAATTGCACACCAGTTCTGGTCAACAGGAGCTTGAATTGATGGCAAAGTTGAGAGTGGTGGGAGTGAGAGGCTAGTTTGGTAAACTAGTTTGGATTTTGTAAATACTTTTTGATGTTGTGTAAGTAACTAGTAATAACAGTAAAAATATTCCTTTATTTATTTATTGCAGTATGGGAGATTGAATACAGTGCCTTGCACTGAGCTTGCACTAAGCAAGCTCTATCACTGAATCATACTCCTACCCTGATTCTTTTAAAAAATCTCTTCAAAAAAGGTACTCAGTAAATACTTTTTAAAATCCTTCTTTAAAAAATTCCAGCCGGTCACAGTGGCACATGCCTGTAATCCCAGCAGCTTCGGAGGCTGGGGCACGGGGATCGCAAGTTCAAAGCCAGCCTTAGCAAAAGTGAGGCGCTAAGCAACTCAGTAGACCCTGTCTCTAAATAAAATATAAAAAAGATCTGGGGATGTGGCTCACTGGTTAAGTGCCCTGAGTTCAATCCCCAGTAACCAAAAAGAAAAAGAAAGAAAGAAAGAAAGAAAGGAAATTTCCAGGCCTTTTTTTAGATAAAGGAAAGGAACACTCAACCTATTTCTAGGGTAATGACAGTTAGTTTCCCTCTTGCCGGGCCAACAGGGGTCCTACCTCAATGCCTCTCCTCTCTTCAAGTCAAGTAAACTGAGCTAATTGTGGGTAGGAAGGTGGTTAAAGGACTCCTCTGGTGGGCTGTGAGGGGCTGACTGTGGCATGATGGGATGGGGTTGGTCAGTGGTCCTGTGTAGGAACTAGACAGATCCTTACAGGAAAAAGCATAATGTGTGGCACATGGTAGGCATTGAATAAACTGTAGTTATGATTATTTTCACACTGTTATTTTTGAAAGCATTCCATACACTGGAAATCCCAGGCCAATGCAAATGCTAGTGCATATGAAAATAGAAATGAGCTCTCAGAGAACAGGGGCCAAATGGCAGGGACAATGGGATTATATTTACTATCATATCCCTGGTCCTAGCAAAATACCTGGTACATAGTAGGTATTCACTAAATTTTTGACTAAATAAATAAAAAAAATAAAATCAAGCCCAAACTATTTATGTCTCTGGCGATATAGTATAACGTGTTTTAAAAACACTCTTGAGCCAGGTACAGTGGTGCATGCCTGTTATCACAACTACTCTGGAAGCTGAGGCAGGAGGATTGCAAATTCAAGGCCAGTCTGGTACAATTTGTCTCAAGATAAAAAATTAAAGGGGTGGGAATATAGCTCAGAGGAAGAGTGCCCCTGGATTTCATTCCCAATACTGCAAAAAACACCAAACTTGGACTCTAATCAGACTTTTGGTTCATAGCCTGGTATTGACTAGCTGGAAGACTTTGGGAAAGCTACTTAACTATCTATACCTCAGTTTCTTCATCTAAAAAAAGGGGGAGGATGATAATAAAAGTAACTCCCTCCAAAGATTGTGGTGATGTTTAAATGAGTTGATACAGAAGATAAAGTTGCCCAGGCTGGCATCAAACTTGTGATTCTCATGCCTCTGCCTCCAGAGCAGCTGGGATTACTGGCCTGGGCCACCACTTAGGGCAAATATTTGCATTTTAAAAGAGACTACGACATCTGATTCAAATGTATGATATGTCAAGATCATTGTACTGTCATGTGAAACTAATTAAAACAAATTAAAAAAATAAAAAAGAGAGACTATGAATGAGATGACTGAGTTTAGCTCAAAGGATTAATTATTAATGAGTAAATTCCAGGATCCTTTAAAATTTACCAAAAAAGGCAATGTCAATGCTAATCTCAGTTTACCAAGAGAAGATTTAGGGAAATTTGATGAGCAGAGTAGTTCTGGGTCCCAAGTAGCAAAATTCTTAATTTCTCTATGGTATTTGCTGGCAAGAAGATGGAACTGGAGACTATCATGCTAAGTGAAATAAGTCATTCCCAAAAAACCAAAAGCCGAATATTCTCTCTGATACGTGGATGCTAACACAAAATAAGGGGGTGGGGGAATAGAAATTCATTGGATTAGACAAAGGAGAATGAAAGGAATGGTGTGGAGATGGGAATAGGAAAGATAATATAATGAATTGGGCATAACTTTCTTATATTAATATGTGAATACATGACCAGTTCACTTCACATCATGTACAATCACAAGAATGGGAAGTTACCCTCCATGTACGCATGATATGTCAAAATACACTCCACTGTCATGTATATCTAAAAAGAACAAATTTTAAAAATCATTTTAAAAATTCCTAATTTCTGTTTCTTAGCAAGGAGCTGCTAGGGGATCACCACCCCAAGTGTCTTGTTCGTAGTGGAAGGGAGGAGGTGGCTCAAAGTGATGCTGGTTCTACCTCCCTCTAACGCAGCCTGTACCTTCCTGTTGGCTCAAGACCTGAGAAATTTTCATAACCAAACTCTCGCATAGTCAGGAATACTTCCGCTGCTGATTGAAATCTAGAAGTGAGCACATTTTCATTAAGTGAATAGATCAGACATGACCAATATCAGAAGTTAGGAAGTAGAATAGAGAAGTGCTCTTCACCATTAATCCTGCTTATAATAAAAATAGGTTGCATGGTTGTAACAGTCTGGGTTCAATCACAGAAGTTGAAATCCTATGACTATTGTAAAATCAAGACTGTATTAGAGGAATTAGACCTTACACTACCGCAGGAGACCCTGGGAAAGCACAGATCTGAAGGGGGAAGTTGAAGGATCAGAGAAGACTCACGAGTGATCCTAAATGCTGGTAAATGAGCTGAAACTTGCAGAGAAATCTGGAAGCAGCTGGAGTGACACCACAAAGCAGGTTGGTGTTTGTGGTGGACCCTGTGGATTTGAAGCAAGTGTCAGTTGGTGGGCTTTGGCTCACTACTGGTCAGGAGGGTTGGCAATTATGAAAGAGAGCAAGAAGAAGAGCTGGTCACCAAGAGGGGAGCCCACCTGTAGTTCTCTACTGCTGTCTCTCATCTCCTCTAATGTATGATGACCTTCAGACTTGATGACTGCTGCTTCTTCGGTCCCCTCATCTCACTCAGCTTCGACTTTGAGACTTCAAGGCAAGAGGATTTTGTGAGGCAGAATTTCCGACATTGCCAAGTTGATGCTATCACATTATTATAATGATGTACTATCATTGATGGTTGCTTTAGTTTATTTACATGTTTATGAATTTGTACCTTGCCTCATATATAAAATAACTTCTTTTTTTCCCTTTTATTTCTTCCTTTCTTTTCTTTTCTTTTTTAGTATTATGGATTAAACCCAGAGATGCTCTACTATAGAGTTATATCCCCAGTCCTTTTTATTTTTATTTGAGATAAAGTCTTGCTAAGTATCTTGAAATCCTCCTTCCTCAGCCTCCTGAGTAGAAGTGGTCTGTGCGTCAACTGAATTTGGCCTTCAAAACATAATTTCAGAAGTGTTTTGGAGAAAAACCTACAAATTTATTAGTCAGTTTTCTGAAACTATAACAAAGAACTGAGATAATCAACTTATGAAGAAAAAAATTTTATTTTGGCTCAAAGTTTAGAGGTTCCAGTCCATGATTGGTTGGCCCTGTTGGTTTTAGGCCTGTGTTGAGGCAGCACATCATGGCAGGAGTGTATGGTGGAACAAAATTGCTTACCTCATGGCCAGGAAGTGAAAGAAGAGGAAAGGCCTGGGGTCCCACAATCCTTTTTGAGGGTAAGCCTCCAATTACCTAATGACCTCCCACTAGGCCCCATCATTTAAAGGGTCTACCAACTCCCAAATGGTATTGTCCTGGGGACCAAGACCTTGTTGCATGGACATTTGGGGTACATTTAAGAGTCAAACTATAATAGTAGTTGGGTTGAATTTTGTCTTATTTTAATTTTTTTTTTCTTTTAGGTGGGATCTCACTATGTTTTTCAGTCTAGTTTTGAACTTGTGGGTTCAAGCGGTTCTACCTCAGCCTACCAAGTAGCTGGGACTACAGGCAGGTCCCATCATGCTCAGCTTGAGTGGAATTTTAAAAGAAAGTGATAGAGGGTCTCATGAAACAATTCCAAAGGAACATTAATGTTCAAGAAATTCATCTGAGAGTCTGTTCCATTGCAGATGGGGCTGTGGATTTGACTCAGAGCATCCTCAGAGTCAAAGCAAATATTTTGTTGTCCCAAAGGGAATGCACAGATTTTTCTGGTCTTAAGAACTAAGAGAAATATTTCATAGGGACCCTTAAGAAAGTAGCCCCTTGATAAAGAGCCTTGGAAGCATCCAGTGAAACTGGTTTAAGGATTTGATACAAAGTAGGCCTGGCATGTGCTGTGGGCTTTCCTGGCTGAGGGGCAGGAGAAAATTTCCAAACTTTGTCTCTATGGGAATGGATGGTCTATACATCCTTCAAGCGAGGTGTCATAGTTTGAATTTGAGGTGTTCCCTCAAAAGCTCATGTGTGAGACAATGCAAGAAGGTTTAGAGGAGAAATGATTGGGTTATGAGAGCTTTAATCCAATAATGGGATTAACTGAGTGGAAATGGAAGGTAGGTAGTGTGTGGCTGGAGGAGGTGAGTTACTGGGGGCATGGATTTGGAGTATATATTTTATATCTGGTGATTGGAGTCTCTCTCTCTCTCTGTGCTTTCTGATCATCCTGTGAGCTGCTTCCCTACACCACACTCTTCAACCATGAGGTTCTGCCTCAACTCAAGCCCCAAGAAATGCAGAGTACTGTCTATGATCTGAAACTGTGAGCCCTTAAATAAACTTTTCTTCTTCTACAATTGTTCTGGTCAGATCTTTTAGTGACAGCAGCAAAAAATATGACTAAAACAATAAGGGTTGGCAAACCTGTCCTGTAAAGGGCAAGATATTAAAGTTTTAGGCTTTGCAGGCCATTGGGTCTCTGTTATAACTACTGAAAACTGTTGATGTACAGTAAAAGCAGCCACAGAGAATCCATAAACAAATGAATGTGGTTGGGTTCCAATCAAACTTCATTAAGGGACACTAAAATCTGAAATTCTTACAATGTCCATGTGTCACAAGGTGTGAATTCTTCTTTTGAATATTTTTTCAACAACTGAAAAATGTAAAAACCATTTTTAGCTGTGGACGATATCTTTTTTTTTTTTCATTTTCATTTTATTTTTGCTGTGCAAAAACACGTGGAAGGCTGGATTTGGTCCACATGCCATGATTTGCTGACCCCTGCTTCAGATGGTCCTCTGTGAAGAGAATAGCTTATAACTGACTAAGAAAGTTGACTGAAAATCCGTCCAATTGGGTTACTTTAACAAAAGACCACAAACTGGGCACTTTGAAAACAAATGCATCGTTCGCAGTTCTTCAGGCCGAGGAGTCCAAGATCAAGGCACAAGTGGCATCTAGAGAGGGTTTGCCCTTTGGTTCCCGTATGGCACCTTCTTCTTGCATTCTCGTGTAGCAGAAGGAGCAAACAAACCAGCTCCCTTAGGCCTCTTTTATGAGGTCACTGTTTCCATTCATGAGGGCAGAGCCATCATGACTAAAATTGTCTCCACATGATGCCAAATGTCCCCAGGGGACAAAATTGCTGGGGGAGAACTACTGAGAACTAAATGATTAGAGCCATCATGACCCAATCTCCTCCCAAAGGACCCACTTCCTGATACCACCTCCTTGGGGGTTAGGATTCCAAAATACAAATTTGGGGAAAGAAAGGGGCACAAAAATTCAGAACATAGCAGAGGGGTTTGAGGGTAGTTTGAGTAATACTAGCCACCATAGTGGACAAAACTCAAAATGTCTGTGAGCTACTACTACATGAGTGCATCTCTCCCTAAGTAAAGTCCAAATGGAGATACACACACACACACACACACACACACACACACAATCACACATTTTTATTTATTTTTATTTTGGGGTCTCACTAAGTTGCCTAGGCTGGCCTCAAACTCATGATCCTCTTGCTTCAGTCTTCCAAGTACATGTGGGGATTCCATGTCTGGTGTGGATGGCTCTCCTTTGAAGGCTGACCTGGATTTCATCTACCTTGTGACTCAACACATAGTCTTGGTGGGCCTGCTTCTCAGGTATATCAGCTCAGAATTGATACACACACAACATGGCAATTTTTAGATGTGAGGAGGAGAGTGAGAGACATTCTTAGAAAGATATTGCCTGGTTGGTCAGGTACTATTTACTGATGCTTCAGAAGTGTTCGGAGATAGGGCCTTCAGGAGGTAATTTGATTATGAGGGCTCTGACCTCATGAATGGATTAATTCCTTTTGAAGTCATAATTTTGTTTTGATGCATGAGGAATTGAATTCAGTGGCACTCTACCACTGAACCACATCTGCAATCCCTTTTTTTTTAATATTTATTTTTTAGTTGTAGTTGGATACAATACCTTTATTTATTTATTTTTATGTGGTGTTGAGGATTGAACCCAGGGCCTCACACGTGCTAGGCAAGTGCTCTACCGCTGAGCCACAACCCCAGCCCATCTGCAGTCCTTTTTATTCTGAGACAGGGTCTTGCTATTACCCAGGCTGACCGCGAACTTGTGAACCTCCTGCCTAAGCCTTCCAAGTAGCTGGGATTACAGGTGTGTGCCACCATGCCTGGCTTTTTAAAATTCAGAATTTGGGAGGCAGTGGAAACTTCAGGTGGGGCCCCAGTTGCAGGAAGTAGAGGACTTAGGTCATTGGGGGTGTGCTCTTGAAGGGGTATATTTTGTCCCAGGCTGCTCTCTTTTTGCTGCGAGGTCACCACTTTCTTTTTCTATGTGCTTTCACAATTTTGGACGGCTTCACCCTAGACCCAAAAGCCACTGGTCCAAGTAACCTTGGGCTGAAATCTCTGGAACCATGACCCCACATAAACCTTCCTCCTTTAGATTGATCGTCTCAGGTATTTTGTCACACATTGGGTTACTAGCTGTTCCTGCCATGATGATATTCTATATAGAGAACATGAATGTAGATAATGCTGTTGATTAGAGGGTGGTTCTATGAACCAAGCAGAGTGGAGGGAGGACATTCCTCTAAGAAAGTTAAAGATACTTCTGCACCAAGGAAATAGCTCATTAGTAGAACACTTGCCTAGTATGCATGAGGCCCTGGGTTCAATCCTCAGCACTGAACAAAAGAGTAGTGAAAAATAAAGATACTAACCAAGTCACATACCTGAGATACACGGAGGACCAAGACTTCCTTCTGGAAACCTCTCTTGTATTGGATGTGCCCTGATGATACAAGCTCCAACATGTAGGAGTTCCGTGGAAGCTTCATGGTTCTTTGCTCAAAGTGTGACTATAGCATATTTTGTCTGGAAAAGCTTCAAAGAGTTGTGACCAGTTGCCCAATGTGGCTATTAATAACCATTGACCAAGAACCTGGAGAACTTATAATATTAAGCAATATGACCTCTTGTTGAACCTTCCAAAGTATAGTCATCTTGAAAATGCAGTCCCAAGGCCGGAGACTCATGGGCTGTCCTGTACCTTAGAGGATGTCCGTAGCTTCCCCTGCCCCAACACACAGATATCAGTAACATCCCCTGTTCTCCTAGTTCAACACCCAAAAATGTCTCTGGATAATTGCCAAGTAAATGTCCCCTGGAGAACAAAACTGCCCCAGGTTGAGAACTTCTTAGTGAAATGATAGAAGCTTTTGAACAAAATTGTTGAATACTGCTGTGCAGTAGCAATGTGGGCTGAAGCCTGGACTTGCTGAGGGTGAGGGGCAGAAAAACAAGCCCCAGGAAGTCATAGTCCAGTAGGCAAAGTGAATAAAGAGGCTTCTACTTCAGGACTCCCCTTTAAACTTGAGGGATGAAGGAGGAACTCAGGGCCTGCCCTCAGAACTGGCTGCTTGGAGGAGGGGTGGAGTCCCGTAAGGGGTGGTGATGGTGGTGCCAGCACTTTACTATTGTCAAAAGTTCCTGTTGTCAAAATTTCCTTCAAAGACCCCAAATTTGCCAATGAGGTCTAATGTTTAGGATATGCATATCTTATCCTGTTTAGGAATTCTTTGGCACACTAACAACCTTTAAAATCCCTAATGATAGTGGCACAACATTGTAAATATCATATATGCTACTGAACGCTTAAAAATGGCTGAAAGGTACATTTTTATGTTTGTTTTGCTGTGCTTATGCATGTGCGTGTGTGTGTGTGTGTGTGTGTGTGTGTGTGTTTGTTGCTGGGGATGGAACCCAGGCCCTTAAGCATGCTAGGTAAGCACACTACCACTGGGCTATACCTCAGCTCCTATGTGTATTTTACTACAAGAAAAAACAAAGGGGCATATATCATCTTTATTTTACCACCCACCCAATCAAAATATAGGAAGGAAGGAAGGAAGGAAGGAGGGAAGGAAGGAAGGAAGGAAGGAAGGAAGGAAGGAAGGAAGGGAGGGAGGGAGGGAGGGAGGGAACCACTGAGGTGGGCTAGAGAATTTGATAAAAGGAAACTTTTATATATGAGTGGGGCACTTAAAGAACGTCCTTTTAACTTTCTAAAACAAGGATGGATGGAGAATCCAAGAGTTCTTGCTTATCTGCAAGACTTATTCTATTCTGAGTTTTTTATTTTGGAATGTTTTATTCTGGAAATCTAAAAACATACGTAAGTCGTGACAAGAATCAATAACGAACTGTCTTCGAATCCAGGACCCAGCTTCAACAACATCCCCTTTCACTGTTCATGTTTATATATCCCTACAACCTTTTCTGTTTAATCCTCTCAGTTCTTCCAGGGCATGTTAGGAAAGCTCAAGTTGGTATCCATGGCAGGGGCAGGTGAAATCAATTATGGACAGAGATAGACAAAAAGACCAATATGAGAACAGACTGAATGCAGGTTGTGACTGGGCAGTGAGAGTTAGAGCTCCTACTATGTAGGTCTTTCAGCTTCCAGATCTAGACACATGCTACTTAAAGTGTGGTCTTGGGATTGGCAGCATCCATAGCATCTGGAGGGGCTTCTAAGCCTCTAACTACAGAGACCCCTGGGTCTGATGGTCTCCATAAGTTTCCACTATCTTTCCCCATCCAGCAATCTGCTTCTGACTATTTCCTTTGTAAAGACCTTCGAGAGTTAAGAGGTGGGGGTGGGGGGAGCAGTGGCTGGTGCCAGAGCACATAAGCCACCAGGAGAGTGGCTTGGAGGTGAGGTGTTTGCACCATGGTATTTGGCAGTGGGGCCAGAGCAGGGAAAGGTGCATCTCTACAGGAGACGAAACTGCTAGAATGGTAGAGAGTGTTATTAATATTGTCAAAGACTCTCTCAGAAAGCCTTGACCTCACTGTAGTCACAAGCTATGAGCCATTGGTGAGAAATCTCACCATGTAACATGTAAGAAGAGCTGTCAGGAACCAAAAGACCCAAGTTCAACCCTAATTTCGGGTTATTAGACCTTAAACAAGTCAGAATACTCTCAGCAAACAATCCAGATAAGATAGTAAATGCAAAAATGTTATACAATGCTATAAATACAAGGTGTTATTGTAAAAGTTGATATAACGTCATTAAAAGGGCGATCCTTGTGACAGAACAGAATGTCTTGTACCACTTTTTCTGAGGCCATGATGCCTATCATACACTGAAGCATTTAAGAGGAGCCACTTGAAAGATTTATTTGCAAGCTTTGCTCTAGAGTGACTTGCTGGCAACTTACCAAATAGCTTCTTTCACTCAGATCTTTCTTACCAGGAACACTAAAGGTCAGTGGTTATTATTGCTTGGTACCAGAATTAGGGATAATTCTTATGTTATTTTGTTTATGGTTTGTATATTTATATTATATTAAATATAAATAATATATTTACTTGTTTGTAGTGCTGCAGACAGAACCCATGGTAGGCAAGTGCTCTACCACTGAACTGAATTCCCAGGCCTGGTTCTTCATTTTAAAAAACAAAGGCATGGAAATGCAATATAGTGGGAAGGGATTGGGGAACCACTAGAAATCAGGTGTGGCTGGAAGATGGGGTGTATGAGCAAGTGGTGGGAGATGGAGCAAGAGCTTGAAGATAGCCATGAAGGACATATTTTTTGGGGAATCCCTTTTGCAAAGGCCCTTAAAGCCACACTGTTTCAGGTTCAAAGCAGTGAATCTCAGAGTGTGTTATCTAGACCAGTAGCATCAGCTCACCTGGGACTCTTCTGGTCATGGTAGCACACACTTGTAATTCCAGCAACTGGGGAGTCTGAGGCAAGAGGATTGCATGTTTGAGGTCATCCTGGTCAATTTAGCAAGACCCTATTTTAGAATAAAATTAAAAGAGCTGGGAATGTAGCTCAGCAGTAAAATGCTCCTGATTTCAATTCCCAGTACCATTAAAAATGAATTAAAAATTTAAAAAAATCAAAACCAAAACAGAATAGGAAAAGTGGACACTCAGTCTCACTACAGACATTTTGCATCAAAACTCCAGATAGTGACTAGCTTTGTGTTTTAATAAGCCCATTGGATAATTGTGGTGCACATTGAAGCCTGAAAATCACTGAATATTTTAAGTTTTGTCAAGTTGGACAATGCCCCATGCCCCCGATGTGCTAGAAAAAAGCCAGCCACCTCCATCCTCTTGGGTGGGGTCCCCTGAGTTGTTTGTCCAAGCCCTAGAAAAGTCTCTTTCTCAGCCATAATGACTGTCCGATGAGGACTTGCCTCGAAAAGAATAGTTATTCACAGGTAATGAAGCTCAGGGTGGGACAGACTTCATGGCACTTTTCAAATCCAGCGGCTTCTTTCTGGGTTAAACCATCTGGAAGTAATCCAAAGAAGTGCTCAGAAGGCACTGGGTCATCAAGTGCTAGGGTGTTACAATGTGTTCTATGCTGTTTCTCCAGACTCTACTGCTCTTCCCTGCTTGTTCCCATTATTCAAGGACAGTTTCTCACCCTGCTGACCCCACAGAACAAAGATGCCTTCAGTACATTGAATTGCTGTGAACCCCTCAGGGCCAGATGCACCACCTTTGACCTTCACACCCCTCACCTGCGCACCATCTCTGCTTCACCTTAACTTTTTCTGCTCCTGTACTCCATCTGGAATTACAACCAGTACTGTACATCTTATCTTCCTTATAGTCGAAAGTGCTTAGCATATAGCCAAGAGCCCAATAAATGATAATTACTATTGTTG
This sequence comes from Spermophilus citellus, assembly GCF_964194105.1. Lineage (NCBI taxonomy): Eukaryota > Metazoa > Chordata > Mammalia > Rodentia > Sciuridae > Spermophilus > Spermophilus citellus. The sequence continues at coordinate 51,699,512 of NC_138193.1, read as the reverse complement.
TTGTTACTATTTTGTATTCAACAAAGGGAGAATAAAGGAAAAACATCCTAGGGAGAGGGAATATCAAGAGTGGTTACATAGGGCTGGGGATGTGGCTCAAGCGGTAGCGCGCTCGCCTGGCATGCGTGCGGCCCGGGTCCGATCCTCAGCACCACATACCAACAAAGATGTTGTGTCCGCTGAAAACTAAAAAATAAATATTAAAAAATCTCTCTCTCTCTCTCTCTCTCTCTCTCTCTCTCTCTCTCTCTTAAAACAAAAAAGATTGGTTACATAATTGGTGGAGCCCAATGTAAAGTGAAAAGGTGAGGCCTGGGTTGGGGTGGTGGGGGTGGTCGGGTGGTGATCCTGGGAAATCAATCTCTCCTTCCTACAGGTCCATTCCTCCAAACCATGGCTGACAGGCAACCCCCAAGAGATGGCAACCTCTGTGGGGGGACATGCTTGGAACCTGGAGTGGATGAGAGGCCCCCACTGAGTCATTTGTCAAATATACCATCACCAGGACACTTGCAGCCCAGATCAGGACTGGCTGCCATTCTTCAGGGAGCATGCTCAACTCTGGTGCCCCTTCCTACTCAGGCACCTGGACTCTGGCTGGGGTTGGAAGTCGATGAAGCAGTGACAGGATTGTCACCCAGGCAGAGGGTGACAGCTGATGTGAAGTGATTCCTGAAGAAGGTGGCCAAGAACTCATTTGAGGGATGTAAAGGGAGGTGGGACACACATGAGTCATCCATCCTATTACCTTATCTCATCAGAGACATCTATGGCTTTCCAGAAAGGGCCAGCTTCATGGCCCGATGACTACCACAGAGCCACACTCAGAAGGGGTCTGTGCTTGTTTTAATGCCCTGATTGCCATCTTGCAATCTTATTTTTAACTTAGAACTCAGGTTTGGTTAGTGTTGTCTAATGGGATAATGCAGCATGCCCACAAACAGAGGAGAAATGAAACATATTGTCTACCATTCCTGGCTGCCCCATTTGCTGATACCACTCATGATGCCCCATGAACCCAGAATTTGGTGGACTCCTGATGTGTGGGAGTACAAAGTAGGCATGTTATGTCTAAAACTGAATAAGAGGAGACTTGAACAGCCAGAGATCACTTTCCATTCCAACTAGAAATTTGTTTGAATGCAGATGGAAGGCATTTTGAAAAGCAAAGAACAACCAAGGAACCCTATCAGATCCTTCCATGCTGTGTCAGCCAAGCACTTAACGCTAAAGAAGATGACATGGAAGAAAGAGAGAGCTTGCACAACCCTCAGTTCCCTTCACTTTCGGTCCTCCCTTACTCAGCAGGGAGCCAAAAATAGAAAGCATGGGTATAGTTCAGGTTTTCATCAGCTTTTTGTGACCAAAATACCTGACAAGAACAACTTAGAGGAAGAATAGTTTATTTTGGCTCATGGTTCCAGAAGTTCAGTCTATGTTCCAGGGGTTCAGTCCAAGGTCAGCTGAGTCCATTGCTCAGGGTCCCAGAAGGGCAAGGCATAGGGACTCTCCATTCTTGCAGCCAGGAAGGAGAGAGAGAGAGAGAGAGAGAGAGAGAGAGAGAGAGAGAGAGAGAGAGGGCGCACAAAGAGCCCGCAGGGAAAAACAACCCTTCCAAACCATGTCCCCAGTGACCCACCTCCTTCAGTCACGCCCCATCTGCCTTTTTTGTGTGTGTGCTGAGGATTTAACCCAGTGGCCCTTGACCACTGAGTTACATCTGCTATCCTTTTTATTTTTTATTTTGTGAGAGGGACTCACTAAGTTGCTGAAATCTAGCTAAATTGCTGAGGCTGGCCTTAAACTTGGGATCCTCTTGCCTCTGCCTCCGCTGAGTTGTTGAGAATATAAGCGTGTGACACCGAACATGCACACGCCCCATCTGCCTATGGTTACCACCCAGTCAGTTCATTCAAACGAGGATAGACTGATTAGGTTACAGCTCTCACAATCTAATCATTTCAGCTCTGACCAGTCCTGCATTAACAGAGGAGCTCTTGGGGGACACCCAATAAAAACCTTAACAGTGAACATAATCAGAAGTGATAGAAAAGCATTTAAATTTGCTTTGCAAAGCATTTTTGCTTGTATGAATGAAATACACATGGTGAACAAAGCTATGAAGTACAAATTGTATAATTTTGGTGATTCCAAATATGAGTCAAATATGTTTTTGTTTGCATTGCATAATATGAAGATAAACAGTAAAATTCATTATAATAATTTAAACTTTTAACTGTTCTGTAGATAAGATGACACTACATAGCAAATAAATAACAACATAAATTGAGAGAAGAAATAAGCCAGGTGCAGTGGTACACACCTGTAATCACCGTGGCTCCTGAGGCTGAGGCAGGAGGATTGCAAATTCAAGGTCAGTGTCAGCAAATTAGCCAGGCCTTAATTAACTTAGTGAGGCCCTATTTCAAAATAAAAATAATAAAAATTTAAAAGGGCTGGGGTTTTGGCACAGTGGGAGAACACCCCTAAGTTTAATCCCTAGTACCAATTTAAAAAAAAAAGAGAGAGAAAAAATAAATAAATAAAAGCCTTATATTTTAGTATCTTTTTTAATTTTTAATTTTAGTTTTAATTTATTTTATTTAAAGAGAGAGAGAGAATTTTTTAATATTTATTTTTTAGTTTTTGGCAGACAACATCTTTGTTTGTATGTGGTGCTGAGGGTTGAACCCAGGCTGCATGCATGCCAGGCAAGCGCACTACCGCTTGAGCCACATCCCGAGCCCTTATTTTAGTATCTTTAATGGCACTTACTCTTTGAACAAGTAGTTTTACATTTTTATTTTGCACTGGGATCCACAAATTATGTAACCAGTTCAGTCCTGAATTCTAGGACTGAATTCATGGCTCACCCTAAGACATAGAATGGATCAACCTTATTTTTGAAGTTGTCCAGGAGTCTCAAGAACTCAGATTGAACAAAATCTGACAACTAAACCACATCTTTAAAAAAATTTGTTTTGCTCCTTCACATGTGTTTATTTCAGCTAGTTAAATCTGTGCAACCCTAACCTTAGGACTCTTCAACTCCTGAGCATCACTTACTTTTCCAAAGGCTGTGAAAATGGTTCCACAGCAGTTATCTGCATAGACCATGGTGATATGCCTAGGTATCTAGTGCTCAGGGGAGTAGTCCTTAGGAAACATCACCAGTCCCAGCATTTGCAAGTGCCCAAGTCAATCCTGATGTGCTTATTCCTGAAGAAAAGCATAACCATATATGGATTGTATAACTCATATATTTTCTTGAAGTCAGATACTTCTGTGATGTCCACAGGATACATAACAAAACTTCAAATTTTTTCAATGAGACTTTATGGAACATCATACATCTTTATGCAGATGGGGTCCCAGTCATGTCCAAACTAATTGACCACAATAAGGTCCTCCTCCAGAGGAAGGCCTGGTCCACCTGCCAGCTATTGTGCAGGTGCTGGAGCTTGTTTGACGTTCTGATGTGACCAGGCTCTGTGGCAAGGTGCTGCACATGAGCTGTCTCCCAAAGATGCCAGTGCCTTCCACCTAGCAGCTATACTGTATCTTAAAGAATAAATTGGAATTAGATAGGAAATCCAGGGAGAAGGGGTAAGGCATTCCAAGTTGAAGATTAGGGTGATGAGGCAGCACACAGCATAATTAGAGAACTGGAGATAGCAGGGTGCACCAGGAATTAGTTTTTCTCAAGTGATAAGACAGAGAAGACAGCAGGAAAGATTCTTGAGATCCATGAAGAAAACTATATTTGCCAGGAGCCTGTCATTGCCAGGTAGTAAGCATGCACATTAGGTATGAAAAGCAGGGGACGATGAGGGTGGAGGGGATGGACAAGAGAGAAAGGTGCAATCACCTTTCAACAGAGGTTCAAAGGTAACTCAGAGCAGCCCAGTTTCCACCACACTGGGAAGAGACCAAACTTGCTGGAGGAGAGAATTTGTGTCAGGAAGGAGGCCAGAATAAGACAAAACAGGGAAAGTAATGAATGCCAACCTGGGAAACTTGATCTTGTAGGTGGTGAGGTTTGATCAAAGCACAAGTGTGGTAAAGTTTTTTTGTGTGTAGGATGGTATATGGTTGTAGGAATAGTGCTAAAGATAAGCTAACGAGTTTGAAGTTGATCTTTCAGACTAGTGCTTTTCAAAAGAGTTTTAAAGCAGTGAAACTTTTCTTTTGTTTCTCAAAAATAATCTTAGCAGAAATCCAGTATACCAAACAGATACATACAGCTATCAGTTCACCTGTTTTGAAAGCCTTTGCTGAAAGTGATGGGATTCGGGGAGGCTAATATATGATGGCCATTGTATGATCTCATTGAAAGGAGAGAAGGAGGTGAGAGAGATGATGAGGATGTGAATGGCAGACATGAAAAGAGCATGGTAGGTTTGAAGGATTTAGGAAAGAGAAGTAGCAGGAAGAAAAAGGAAGAGTGCAAACCCACAAGAGAGATGAAGGAGGATCCTTGGTGGTGGTTTGGGGGTGAATCCTTGGTTCCTATCAGGGAGGAGAACTTGAGAACATCTGACCCAGCCACTGTGAGAGGTGGTCCTTACAAAGTTTGTTCTCTAAACTTTGTTCACTGCTGGACTTCTTTGAAAAGACTTCTGGAAGAAGATTTGAATATAGTCTTATGAAAAGTGCAATAGTATGCACTTGTTCAAGCACTCTAACAACCTAAAGAAGTAAAAGAACTCTTCCTTCTGCGCTACCAGCAAAGTTTTGTTTAAAAGTTCCAACATAGTTCTTGAAACTGCTAACACTGCTCTGGAACCCTGTGCTAAAACACAGATCTCTGTTAAGAATTGTGAAAGGTTTCAAATTTTATCCAACTTGCAAGCTAATAAGCAAGCCACATAGATGCTTGAGAGAAAGCATGTCTCCTGGGTTAGAGAGAAAGGACAACTTATTACTCATAAGTAATATCAGCAGCCAGAGAATCTTCATTTTTGTATTAATTCCTCAAATTCCAATTTCCACAGGGTGACATGAAAGAGCCAAGAATGCTTGCATATGCAGAGCCCCAAGTTTAGGAAGCCAAAAGGTTTATACTGGACAATAAACTTACCTAAACTTTGCCCTGAAGAGAGACATTATCTATTATTTTTTTTTAATATTTATTTATTTTTTTTAGTTCTCGGTGGACACAACATCTTTGTTGGTATGTGGTGCTGAGGATCGAACCCGGGCCGCACGCATGCCAGGCGAGCGTGCTACCGCTTAAGCCACATCCCCAGCCCCAAAATTATCTATTATACTGGAATGTAAACAAACCTGCCTTTGCTTTGGAAGAAGACACTACCTCTGTCTTCTGAGGCTGTTTGCTACAGAGACATCATTGGAAAGATAGTCTATAGGGCTGGGGATGTGGCTCAAGCGGTAGCCGCTCGCCTGGCATGCATGAGGCCCAGGTTTGATCCCCAGCACCATATACAAACAAAGATGTGTCCACCAAATACTAAAAAATAAATATTAAAATTCTCTCTCTCTCTCTCCCTCTCTCTTAAAAAAAGGAAAGATAGTCTAAAAAAGGAAAGATAGTCTATAATAAAAACAGCTAGTGCTCTGACCCCAAGATATGCAAAAATGCCAGAGATCTGTGAAGAATCATTTCCTAACATGACAAGATTTTGATGGGATGACAAAATTATTTCATTCCCTACCTTTTTTTTTTTTTAATGGAGGGACTCAAAATACTTATGACTTTTTCAGTTATCTAAAAGATTAATTCTTCTATCTCATTCATTTTTTTTTTTAATTTTTATTTTTCCCTTGTACTGGGATTGAACCTGGGGACACTTTACCACTGAGCTACATCCCTAGTCTTATTTATTTATTTATTTATTTATTTTGAGAGATGGTCTTGCTAAATTGCCCTTGAATTTTGAACCCTTCTATCTTAGCCCACATTCAACATTCCTTGAAGTGTCTCAAAGACTACTAGGATCTGAAATTCTATACAAAAGGGAAGTTCTACTTGTCTGTACATGGCTAGTTCTATAAACCTTCATTGATCAGGTCTTCACAATACTTTGATTCTTCTCACCTTGAAGCTCTCATATTTCTTACGAGGTTTTAGTTTTGTAAAACTGGATCAATTCCATGGGACACAAATTCTGACTGAGTTCATAATTAAGAGATATATGAGTAATGCTTGGAAACTTTCCTAAGGGATTTTCTCAAGTTCATTAGAAAGAAAATGCATCTATAGCTTTGCAGAAAGGAGTTATAAAATAGAATAACCAACACACCTTGATGAAAGATTTTTACAAGGCAATTGACGATAGTAAACTTCCACATCTTGAGGGTTCTTCTAAGATGCCAGTCTCATTGCTTTATAATCTTATAAGTATGACACTCTGGCACCTATAGATGAGTATAAGTTGTTACAACAGCCTTGCAGATAGAACCAGGAATATACTTCCTTCAAGCCAAAGCCCTAAAGAAAGGTCAACTCTTAGTCCCTAACAAGGCTAGAGAGCTCAAGGAGAGGTTGTATGTTGTTGCAGTAGCCCAGCTGTATACATTGAGTGAAACTGATTTTGTTTCCATTATAATAAGTGTTTGAACCAGGGATCAATACCCACACCAAAGGCAACTGGGTATAGATTTTATATCATGGAGCTCCACCATTGTGTTATTGGGTGGCTTGGAGAAAAACAGTTTAGCACAGGAGAATTATATTGTATGGAACAGATGAGAACAACCAAATCCTCTCCATGGAAGAGCATAAATGTAAATGTCAGATTCACAAAGAGATGTTGTCATACCCTTAGTAAACAAAGCTATTGGTGTCCCACTTCTCCTTGAAATCTATTGGTCATCCAAAACCAGGAAACACTAAAAGTTAAGAAGAATAAACAAGCCAGGTGCCGTGGTGCACACTTATAATCCCAGTGGCTGGGGAAGATGAGGCAAGAGAAACGAAAGTGCAAAGTCAGCCTCAACAATTTAGTGAGGCCCTAAGCAACTTAGAGATACACTGTCTCAAAACAGGAAAAGGGCTGAAGGTGTAGCTCAGTGATTAAGCGTCCCTGGGTTCAATCTTTGGCACATACCCTTGCCCTGCTCCCTGACCCGCAAGCGTACAGACACACACACACAAAAGAATAAACAAGCTTACCCTTCAATAGACATAAAATGTGGCATTTATACACAATGGAGTATTACTCAGCACTAAAAAATGACAAAATCATGGAATTTGCAGGGAAATGGATGGCATTAGAGCAGATTATGCTAAGTGAAGCTAGCCAATCCCTAAAAAACAAATGCCAAATGTCTTCTTTGATATAAGGAGAGCAACTAAAAACAGAGCAGGGAGGAAGAGCATGAGAAAAAGATTAACATTAAACAGGGATGAGAGGTGGGAGGGAAAGGGAGAGAGAAGGGAAATTGCATGGAAATGGAGGGAGACCCTCATTGTTATAAAAAATTACATATAAGAGGATGTGAGGGGAAAGGGAAAAAAAACAAGGGAGAGAAATGAATTACAGTAGATGGGGTAGAGAGAGAAGATGGGAGGGCAGGGGAGGGGGGATAGTAGAGGATAGGAAAGATAGCAGAATACAACAGTCACTAGTATGGCAATATGTAAAAACGTGGATGTGTAACCGATGTGATTCTGCAATCTGTATACGGGAGTTCATAACCCACTTGAATCAAATGTATGAAATATGATATGTCAAGAGCTTTGTAATGTTTTGAACAACCAATATATATATATATATATATATATATATATATATATATATATATATATATATTAAAAAAAAGAATAAACAAACTGATTGTGGTGATTCACACCTGTAATCCCATCTACTTGGGAAACTGAGACAGTTGAAGCCAGACTCAGCAATTTACTGAGACCCTGTCTCACAATAAAAAATAAAATAAAATCTAAAGGGCTGGGGATGCGTCTCAGTGGTAGAGCGCTTGCTTAGCATGTGTGAGGCCCTGGATTCAATCCCTATACCACAAAAATAAATAAATAAAAAAATAAACAAACAGATCCTGTATGCCCTCACACTTCCTTGTATCCTCATCTCTGTTTTTACTCACCCTTGAAATCTTATAGAGAGTAACATTATTATGTCCTAAACAATTTTTAAAAAGCCCCCCACCTGCACCAGACTAGAAATTGAACCCAGGAGTATTCTACCACTGCATTATATCCCTAGCCCTTCTTATTTTTCTTTGTTTTGAGACAGTGTCTCACTAAGTTGCTCAGGCTGGCCTTGAAATTGTGATTCTCCTGCCTTAGCTTCTACAGTAGCTGGGAGTATAGGTGTGTGCTCAGCGCAAAGCCTTTTTTTTTTTTTTTTTTTAAACCAGGGATTGAACCCAAGGGCACTTACCTACTAAGCCACATCGCCAGCCCTTTTATTTTTTATTTTGAGACAAGTTCTCGCTAAACTGCTCAGTGCTTCACCGAGTTGCTGAGGCTGGCTTTGAAGCTTCCATCCTCCTACCTCAACCTCCCAAGCTGCTGTGATTACAGGTATGTGCCCTGCTGAAAAGCCTTTTAATCAACATGTAAACACATCTAGAATTAGAAGTAAAGAGGTGGAGAATAAATCCACATATAGGAGAGCTGAGACCCTGGAGAAGAGGCTGCAGTTCAAGACTCTATATGTTGGTCAAACATTTGCCTTTAAGAAGAGAAAATTAGCTTCACCATCTCCTCTGCCAAAGACAGAGGTAAAGACTTTCTCCCAGCTGCTTCAGAAAATTGTATATGGTATGGACTACAATGTATCAGAGACTGCAAGATTTCAAGCCCATTAGAAACAATAGCTTCTTTGTCCATGGTCCCTGGTAGGGGAGCTCATTCTTTCCCATACCTCTAAATACAACTTCCGGCTGACAACTCCCTAATTCATATAACCAGCTGTCTTCTTGTCATCTGCACTCACATTATCACAGCATTTCAATTTAACAAGTGCTAAATGAAACTCTGGATCAACCCACTAAACCCATTGTTCTCCTGTATCCACCCTGCCCCCAGCCACTGCAATAAATGGTACTACCCATCTACTGGAGCCAGAAATCTGGAGTCATTCTTCACCTCTCACATCCAGACTACAAGCAAGTCGTGTCAGTTCTATCTCCAAAACATGTCTTGATTCCATCCACTTTTGTCCCTCTCTACAGCCATCATTCTTTGCCAAGTCTCTGCCATCTTTTGCCTGGTTGACTCAATGACCTCCTAACTGAATCGATTGACTTATCTGTCCTGCTCTCTTCCAATTCACAGCAGCCAAGAGTGATGTGCTGCAATTGTGTACAATGAATCAAAATGCATTCTGCTGTCATATATACCTAATTAAAATAAGTTTAAAAAGTGATTAGACACACCACACACACACACACACACACACACACACACTCTCTCTCTCTCTCTCTCTCTCTCTCTCTCTCTCTCTCTCACGTTGACTTGTGACTCACCTGCTTAGTGCTCTTTTAAGTGTTCCCATTGAAGTGAGAATAAAGATCTCACCTTCACCTCATGGCCTTCCGGGTTCTCCATGAATCTGAGCCTTACTTGAGGATCCCTTCCTCTAGGCAGTTTTCACTTTGTGCTTCTCTCAGTGGCTTTTCTTTGTCAAGATGTTTCCTGTTCTGGTGACTTGAGTGTGCTGTTCCCCTCCTGGAAGGCTTTTAGGCCCCCACTTTGCCTGGCTGGCATCTGGCAGTGCCATGCATGTAGTATTTTCCATGAGTGATGTCCCCTGGAGGTGTGCATTGAGGCAGTCCTCTTTCCTGACCATGCCATCTAAGACTGCCTGCCAACTTCTCACTCTCAGAGTACATATCATAATTTGTAGGATATGTTAATTTGGGCCTTTAATGTCTGTCTCAGATTTATAAGGTCCAGGAAGCTAAGGATCATGCTTGACGTGTTAACCTCTATAACTCTGGGCTTGATACTGTGATTGGCAGAATATGTTCTCAATACATTCTTGCTGAATGAATGAATGAATGCCCACAGGGCAAGCGGAATAGGGTCTTACAGTACTGAGCAGGGCTGAATTGAGCAGCAGCAGCTTGCAACCCATTTGTAGGAACTCTGAGCTTGAGGGTATGACATGCTGGTGCTTCTCTGAGAGTCCCATCTGTCAAAGCCCTTAGAACTGTATGCTGAATGCTCTTTAAGTGGGGGTAAACATTAACACACCATAATTGCCCTGAATGTGAACTCAATCTGCACAGTGCTTATCTCTTGTTATGATCACCAGATACACTCAAGGAAGACAGATCAGTACAGGATTTTCTGCCTTTCTTCTCCTGGATACACTCCTACTCCATGCCCTGATATTCTTTGCTCTTTTAAGCTTCTGGTTCCATCTTCACTATTTATTTATTTATTTTGAATCTACTTTCTCTACACCCAGCAGGCTGCCCCTGGTGGCCCCCACATCCCACCCCAGAGAGTGAACCCAGGGGTACTTAACTACTGAGCTACGTCCCCAAGTCTTAATTTTTTATTTTGAGACAGGGTCTTGCCAAATTGCTTAGAGCCTCCTGCAGTTGCTGAGGCTGGCTTTGAACTTGTGATCCGCCTACCTCAGCCTCCAGAGTCGCTGGAATTACAGGCATGCACCACTGTGCCCAGCTGAAGGCTACCTTTTCTTTTTTGGTTTTTGTGTTCCAGAAGGGTCTCAGGCATTCTTGCCCTTGTCTGGATTAACCAGCCTCCATGCTCAGGTCTCTCTGACCATGTGGGCTGATGGATCAGGATGTCACCTTTGTGACTTAACACCCACTCTCTCAGTCTATGTGCAGCTCTCTCTCAAGAGTGAGAAAGCCACTTCTCATGCCCCTGTGGTTTGAGAAGGAGGCATTATTTCATCACTAAGTCCTTAGAAAACCATTCCCCAGAATAAAGACATATCCCTTTCTCTGCAGTCCCTTTCTATTTCCTTTTTTAACTTCCTTTTTTGTTTGTTTGTTTGTATATGCAGTCAACAGAAATTAAGATCATAACTGAATGGACATCAAAGTTACTGCTGAAAAAACTAGAATTTTGTGTGTATTTATTAATTATTATTATTCAAATTTTTATTATATTTTATCGTGATGTACATACTGTAAAATTCAATGCATATGAAAAGTAGACATGAAATATTAGGTCTACCTCCTATGCCCACACTTCCCCTTTGTAAGTTTCTTGCATAACCTTCCGGAGAGACTTTCTATGCATTTCAAATACACAGATAGCGTCACTATTCTCTCTCTCTCTCTCTCTCTCTCTCTCTCTCTCTCTCTCTCTCTCTCTCTCTCGTGGTACTGAGGATGGAACCCAGGAGTGCTCTACTCCTGAGCTCCATCCATAGTGCCTCCACCCTTGTTAAATTTTGAGACAGTCTTGCTAAAATTGCCCAGGCTGGCCTTGAATTTGTTATCCTCCTGCCTCAGCCTTCCAAGTCGCTGGGTAAATTACAAGTGTGGGCCAGGGTGCTCAGCTTTGCTCTCGTTCTCTCCTCACTTTTACATTATTTTGCTCCTTGCTCTGTCCCTAAACAGTGTGATCTGTATCAATAATCTAAAAGCTTTCTATCTTTTCATAGCTATATAATGTCCTATTATTTGGACAATCATAATTTTGAAGAGATGTAAACTACAACTTCACGTTAATTCAATTATAATAATGAATAAATGTTTAGAAATCAAAGGGTTTTTGTTTTGTTTTGTACGAGGGATTGAACCCAAGAGTTCTTAACTGCTAAGCCACATCCACAGTCCTTTTAATTTTTTTTTTTTTAATTTTGAGACAGGGTCTCACAAAGTTGCTTAGGAAAATTGCTAAATTGCTAAAGCAGGCTTTGAACTTGCCAACCTCCCTCCTTAGTCTTCCATGAGGCTGGGATTGTAGGAGTATGCCACCATACCCTTCTGTTCATTTTTAATTTGATAAAGAGTTTCAAATTTCCCTCTAAGTTTTTTTAAATGCTGTCTTTATCAATACAGATTACACAATTTTTTTTCTCATCTGAGAACTGAAAAATGCATTGACATTGTAATTTTAATTTGCATTTCACTTGATCTCAAGTATGTATTTTATGTTTAGAGAATTTATGTTTCGGGCTGGGGATGTGGCTCAAGTGGTAGCGCGCTCGCCTGGCGTGCGTGCGGCCCGGGTTCGATCCTCAGCACCACATACCAACAAAGATGTTGTGTCCGCCGAGAACTAAAAAATAAATATTAAAAATTCTCTCTCTCTCTCTCTCTCTCTCTCTCTCTCTCTCTCTCTCTCTCCTCTCTCTCTATCTTAAAAAAAAAAAAAAAAAAAAAAAGAGAATTTATGTTTCCTTCTCTATGAACTCTTCATGTTTTTGCCCACTTTTTCAAATGGGACAATAGTTTTTTCCTGATTGATGTGTAAAAGTTATTTACATTTTAAGGAAGGTTGTTTATGGTAGGTTTGTCTTAAGGAATTAAAAAAAAATTTAATGTATCTAAATTCACCTTTTTTTCAAGAAATATGTTTGTTTTTGTACCATACTTAGGAAAGCCATAAATGGAGTTGTTATAAAAGTTCTTTCATGATCTTTTTCTAATAATTTAATTTTTTAGATAGATAAATCTGCTCTATCTGGAATTTAAGCAGTAAGATAAAGATTCATGTTAATTTTATTTCCAGATGGTCACCTTGATATTCCAACACCCCTCATTGGTTAATCTATCTTTTCCCTGCTGACTTGAAAAATCAAAACTTTATCATATCCTAAACCCCTAGGTGTCTCTGGATCTGCTTCAGAGTTTTTTGCTCTATCCACTGTTTTATCTGTGTAATGTCTGTCTTCATGTTTTAAACTCTTTTGACTTCTTCTATTATTTCAGAGGGGTCCCAACAGTGTTTTTAACTTGTATTAGGGGTCATGTTGGTATCTGGCAAAGCTAATAGACCTATGGAAACTGAATTCTCAACTCTGGTCTAAATAACTTTTTATTTATCTCAGTGCCAAGTACTCCAAAACAAGTTCTGACACTTTTAAGGAATACTGAGCTGAGGTTGTCTAGACACCACATCCTGCTTTCATGAAACCTCCAGGACTACCCTATAAGGCTATGTGTTCTGTGGGTTATTTTGGTTGCAAGAAATAGAGATTCACTGAGGCTGATTAAAAAGCAAGGGGTATTGTTTGTATATTTGTAAATGAGAGATGTGAATCTTAGTCACTTCATCAGAATAAGCCACACAGCAAGACCTCATAGGAAGGTCTCATTTTTTAAAATTGCACATCACTTATGTAATTTAAAAATATAAACATAGAAAACTGATTGTCTCAGCTTGAATGCTTGTGTATTTAAGGACCTATATCAAACATATTGGAAGTGCCCTATGACAAATGTTGGGAAGGAGAAAGGGTATGAAGATCAAAGTGTAAAAAGAAAAAAGTGAAAAGAAATAAACTGGAAATAGAGGGATTGTAGGTTGAGAGTGTGAACAGTGAACCACTTATATACAAGGTGCTTTAAAAATCAAAAGTCAAGCCAGGTGCGGTGGCACACGCCTGGGCTGGAGGATTGTAAGTTCAAAGCCAGCCTCAGCAACTTAGTGAGGCCCTCTCTCAAAATAAAATGTGAAAAGTGCTGGGGAATGGATGAAAAAAAGAAAAAAAAAAGGTCAAAATGCAAGACTCCAGATGTTGGGGGGTGATGTGAGAAGTAGGAAATCAGATGGAGGACTGCAAACCTGGTGTGATGCAGGGAGGTGTTAGGAGGAGCAGATGTTTGTAGGAGAGCCAACATTTCAAGTACCATATCTGTGAGGATGAAGTAGTTTATACCACAGTAACAAATCACTCCGCATTTCGCTTAAAACTAAGACTTACATTACTTGTCAATTCAGGTTGATGGGACTCCACTCTATATCCTCCTCCATCGGGGATCTAAACTGATACAGCCTCTGTCTCTGTGCTTCTATGATAGCCAAAGCTCAATTGTTGAGGGGCAGTTGCTGAATTGTTTCACTGGCAAAGAAATTCACATTACTGTATCTAACCTTAGAGGGACACAGTAAAGTAATTCTTCCATGAACTTAGAGGGAGAGGTACACATATTTGGTGAATAGAACTAATAATCACCACAGGTAGTTACTACAACCTATAGGGATGTGAGCCGTAGGGTGAACTAACCCAACTTTAGATTTCTGAACAGAACTCTGGGATAGAGTCATGTTGGCTCACAAGTCACCTGAGGTCCACTGGGAGGTGGCTGCATACTGATGACACCAGCCGTCCCTGCCTGTGCTGCAGGCATGAGTAAATCCTCAAAACTTTCCCAAAGGCTTAACAATCAGAAACACACACGACCATACACCATTCCAAGAATGGATTGTCAACTCTTATCTTTGCCCTAAAAATCTGGTCTCTGTCATTAATGTTTTTATTTTCAGTCCAAAGAGATATTGGACAAATAACTGTCAAAGCAAAAAACCAAGAACAGGGATATATTGTTCTTCAGGATGTTTTAGCTGATACTTTTACCTTGACTCCCTGAACTCCTGTCTCCTTGAAATACCAACTAATGTTGCAAATGGGAGAAGCCAACCCCACATTTCCCCTGATGGCTCAAATCCTACTAATAGTGGTGCCGTACTTTTCTCCCTGATAAGATTTAGGGAAGCAATTTTGTAATATTGACCAGCCAGATTGACCAATGAGTAAGTGTTCTGTGGCCGTTTTTGAGTGACAGCTTTCTACTTCTGCAGAAATATAAATACAAAACAAAACTGCTTGCTCCACTGAGTTCCAGAAGTATAGATCTATATAATCTATTGTAATGAGACCACCTGTTTCTAAATTGCCCATCTGGGTTACCTGGGTTACCTTGCAGGAAGCAGGCGCTGGATCAGTGAGTGACCCTGTGAAGCAGTGACAATAGCAGGCATTGCTGCTTGTTTCTTCCCAAAGCCCTTGATATTGTTTGGGATCCGTCCAATAACAAAAGGGGAGATGATGGGCTGGGGTTGTGGCTCAGTGGTAGAGCACTCACCTAGCATGTGGGAGGCACTGGGTTCCATCTTCAGCACCACATACAAATAAACAGATAAAATAAAGTCATTGTGTCCATCTACAACTAAAGAAAAATATTTTTAAAAAAGGTGTGGGGTGGAGAGATGACTCTCTCTTCAGCTCTAGAGGTGAGCCCTGATTAGTCGAAAGCCAGGATATTTCAGCCTTGGCATGATTGAGATTTGGGGCTGGATAATTTTGGAGTGGAGGGGGCCTGTTGTATGTATTCAACAATGTTTAGCAGTTTGCCAGTCTCATTTCCCGAACTCCAGTTGTAACAATCAAAAATATCTCCAGAGCTGGGTGTGGGTGGTACATGCCTGTAATTCCGGCAATTTGGGAGACTGAGGCAGGAGTATCTCAAATTCAAGGTTAGCCTTGTCAATTTAGTGAGATCCTGTCTCAAAATAAAAAATAAAAAGGGCTGGGGGTATAGTTCAGTGGTAAAGCACCCCTGGATTCAATCCCCAGTATCAAAAGAAAAAAAAAGTGTCTCTAGATATTGTCAAATGTCTTCTGGGCCCGTCAATCAGTTGTGAGCCCCTGATATAGGCTAACCATTATAAACCTATTCATCTTTCTAGGTAACTGGTTGAAAAATGGGTATGTGATCATTTGGCTAATGAAATTAAGGGGAAAGAAAGTTGCTGAAGTCTTTCAGGAAATGCTTTTTTTTTTTCCTTTCCTTTTCCTCTTCCATTTTTTTTTTTTTTTTTAAACAAAAGGACCCATGGTAACGAGATTTCCTTTCTCTTTCTCTTTATCTCATTGTGGACAAAACCTGGATGCAGACATCTTGCCACCCATTTGAAGATGAAACCAAGTCAGGGAGCAAAGCAGAGCCAAGAGATTCTCAGAGAAGTAGGGCCAGACCCTGACGCACGGGACTGGCACCTGGCCCACCCCTGGGCAGCTTTTTATTTGAAACAACAAATATCCTTATTGTAGGACGCAGGGTGTTCTGTTACTTGCATCTGAAACCAAACTAAATGAAGTTATTGGGAGAGAGTGGCACAGACAGAGGGCTGCTTCAGTCTGCTGAAGCTGCCACCAACAGGGTCTGGGCTCCTGTCTGCTGGGACCAGCATCTTCTTAATTAGAAGCACTACATTTCCTATCATTGAACTGATAGGAGATTAAGACGTTCACTTGAGTTTTTGGCAAGTTCATAAGAAGAAAACTGAGCTTCCGATATCTAGGGGCAGGGATGAGGCAGCTACAAAGATTAGAACAAGATGTTGCTGGGCCAGGAAGAGATTCAAAGATTGGAGATAGGCAAGGGGTTAAACTGGTGCTGAGGGGCTAGTAGAGTCAGATCTAGATGTCAAGGCTGACCCAGACTCAGCTAATCTCCCAAGCACTAAAACCAAAATACCCAGAGTTATTCGACAGCCCTGGTTTTTACCATTGGCTGCACATTGGAACTATGGGGGGCGGGGGTGGCTTTAAAAAATTCTGATGCCTGGGTTCCATTCCCAAAGATTTTGATGTAATTGGACAGAGGTATCTTTTTTTTTTTTTTAATTTAAAATTATGATGGATTCAGGTTTCTTTACTTCCAGCCCTTGTCCTTTTTATTTTTCTGTGCTACCTTCACAACAGAGGACTCTTTTCTTAATTCAATTTTTTTGGCAAATAAGATATACTTGTACCTGGTACATGCCGGGTGTGGTGGTATATTTCTGTAAACCCAGAGACTCTGGGGTTAGGGTTGGAGTATCACACATTGGAGGACAGTCTCAGCAATTTAGCCAGAACCTCAGTAACTTAGTGAGAGCCTGTCTTAAAATAAAACATAAAAAGAATTGGGGGGTGTAGCTCAGTGGAAAAATGCCTCTGTGTTTATCCCCAGTACCAAAAGAAAAAAGAAAGAAAAAAGAAAAAAAAAAAGGATAGACTGTCTCTGACACCTGGTTTCTCTCTCAGAGGATACTTTATGAGTATATGCAGGTATTATGGTTTGGATCTGAAATGTTCCCCAAAGGCTCATGTGTTGAAGGCTTGGTCCCCAATATAGCAGTATTCAGAGTTGGGGCTCTTTGGAAGAGATTGAATCATGAGGCTCTAATCTCATCAATGGGTAAATCCCTTGGTGAATTCATAGTTGCATGCACTACTGGGAGGCGATAGAAACTGAAGGGAGTAGGTCCTTGGAGTCAGGTCCTTGGGAATTATATCCTGTCCCTGGGAACCTTTCCTCTCACTCTTTCTGCTTCCTGACCATTGTGAAGTGAGCTGCTCTGTTCTGCCATATGCTTTTGTCATGATGTTCTGCCTTGCCACAAACCCACAACGATGGGGCCAAGTGGCTCTGGACTGAAATTCTGAAACTATGAACCAAAATAAATCTTTGCTCCTTGATGTTGATTTTCTCAGGTATTTTTATCACAGCAACAAAAAGTGACTAAAACAACAAGTATATATTTATTTTACTGTTAATTCCTTTTTATGTACCAACAGTAACTTTCTATGCAGACTGTTCTACATCCTGCTTCTGCTGACTTAACTGCAAGCTGTAGATCATTCTGTATTCATACTTAGCTTGGTTTTTAAATTCGGTGGTCAAATTGTTTGTTTGTTTTTTAACTAGGGATTGAACACAGGGCCTCATGCATTCTATGCAAGTGCTTTACTATTAGCATAATAAGTTACTGAGGCTAGCCTTAAGCTTGCAATCCTCCTGCCTCAGCCTCCCAAGTTGCTGGGATTACAGGTGTGTGCCACCACTCCCAGTACAGACCAATAATTCTATTGGGTGGATGTGCTGTAGTCTACCTAACCAATCCCCAAGTAGACAGAATTGAGATTGGTTCTAGTCTCTCTATGGCACAAGATGTGAAGACTCTTACACAGCATGTGTGGGTGTACCTGTAACAAAAAATGGAATCACTGGCCCATAGAGCAAGTGTACCTATATTGTTGGAGAGTGTCCAGTAGATCTCATGGAGGCTCTATGCTCCTACCAACAATGTGATTATCTATTCTGTAATACTGAAA
Organism: Spermophilus citellus; assembly: GCF_964194105.1. Lineage (NCBI taxonomy): Eukaryota > Metazoa > Chordata > Mammalia > Rodentia > Sciuridae > Spermophilus > Spermophilus citellus. The sequence goes on along the minus strand of NC_138193.1, from coordinate 51,681,486 downwards.
AAAAAAAATACCCAGGAACTTCAATATATATGTAACTCAGACGACTAGAAGGAGAAGAGAGGCTTAACAGTGTTTCATGAATTTCATTTCCTCCTTGGAAGATCTGTTCACTTTGTTGGTAAGGTGTGTTATCATTATTTGATTTTTGCCCAGCTGATGGGCAAAAAGTGTCAGTAGAGTGTAAACTTGTATTTTTATTATTTGTGGGTGATGTTAGTCATATTTTCATATGTCAAATAGTTATTTGTTATTTTCCTGTGAACTCTGCGTCCTTCACCCACAGGTTGGATGCATTTTTCTTAGTAAATTGAAGAAGGTCTCTATATCGTAGGAAAACAAACCTTTTGTATTTGACATATTTTTGATGACTTAATCGGTGCTCTTTTATGGTCTTTACTTTTATGGCATTTAGGTTTTTAGTTTTTCTCAGACAATGGCTGCGATTCAACAATATTGATTTAAAAAGCAATTGAACAAGATTTTCCCAAGGATTTGCAGAAATTTTGGGAGTAGTCCTGTTTACTTTTCCATATGAATGTTAGAATCAGTTTGTTGATTTTTTTTAATCCATTACTTTTAGATGTATTGAATTTTAAATTTACAGATTAACCTAAGGGGATGTGAAATTCATGAGGTACTGTTAGGCCTCCGGATGTATTCAAGTCTCCTGAGTTCCTTGCAGGGATTAAGTTCCTAGGAATTTTGTCTTTTTGTTCACTGTTATAATAGAAGAAAAGATGCCATTAACATCTGTTGTTAATTTGGCATCAGGATTATTAAAAGCTCTCCAGGTGATCCTCACATAATAGGTACATAAGGGGTAGGAAGGGAGGGTTGCTGTCATCTAGAAAGCAGTACTTTGTCATTGATGTTGTTTAGAATTGCCAGCAAGACAATAAAAGCCAAACTGACTAAGGGTTTTATTATGGCTCATAAATTCTCTAAAGTGAACTGCGCTGAATAGTGCATGTCTGTAATCCCAGTGACCCTGGGGCTAAGGCAAAAGAATTGCAAGTTCAAGGCTAGCCTTGGCAACTCCTTGAGACCCTGTTTCAACTTAAAAAATAAAAAGAACTAGGATGTAGTTCTATGGTAAAATGCCCCTGGGTTCAATATGCAGTACTGACTAAAACCCAAAACAAAACAACAACAACATCAACAAAACAATCCTGTCCCAAAGAGCAGTCAAGGCTTAGAACCATTGTCCCAGAGTCTTCCACCTCTCCCCGCCCTTCACATTTAATTACTTATCATGTCCTGTCCAGGCTGCCTCTCACATTTTTTCTCACTTCTTTCACCACTTCCTTCTGCCATGTGTCTAACAGAAACCTTCATCATCATTTGCATGACTCTGGTCTCATTCCACACTGATCTGGACCAGACCATTGTACTTCTCTTGGGAACAAATCATACATACCCGGGACTTTACATTTGATGTTCCTGCTACCTGAACTTTTTTTAAAGCCCTGAGTTCTTATTGCACAGAGGAGTTGTCATTATGAACAATGCATTTAGGAAACTGGTATTCAGGATTCACTACATGGAAGTCTTCACACTTTCCATCTTTTGATCTCATGAACTTTGCAGATGACAAAACTAGGGCTTGGAAAGACCCGAGACCAATTGGCATTCCCATGGCAGCCTCCCATGCCACAAGACCCTTCTCATGGCTCTATGCCCATCAGGATAAGAAATTTAGACATGTAGCCCTCATATCTGGGATGGTCTTGGAGCAGTCCCCCTGGCAATATTTCTAGTGGCTTTTTTATATGTGCTGTGACACTGCATGCATGCGTGGATAGGTTCTGGGTCACACCTTGTGTGTGGGGTCGGCATGCCAAATCATCTGGCTCATTGTCAATTCATTTGTGTCAGTTTTTCTGGTGTCAATTTGCCTACTGACTACTTCCCCCCAATTTAACTCATGGAGTACAGATATCCTATTTTTCAGTCCTTTGATGCATTTTGGATTTTAGAAGGTCAATTTGTCTAAGTGCATTTTAAACTTTTCAATGTAGCACAGTCAGTGACTCTTGGGTGTGGTGGATATTTGCCAAGCTTTGGGACTTCCCAGACTCCTTTGAAAAACTTTGTTTCTTTTTGTGATGCTAGAGATGGAATCCAGGGCTTCATGCATGCCAGGCAAGTGCTCTACCACTGAGCCACATCTCCAGCCCTGAACATCTTTTTTATATTTTGAGATTTTTCCACCTTATGACTCCTGACTCCCTGGCCTGCTTTTGTAGCTTCCCTTGCAGCTAGGCCATGGGTGTGGGACTAAATCTCTGCTATTCCAGCTGTAAAATGTCAATTTAAAAGTCAATACCCTTAAGAAGGAAATGCTATATAGAATTCCTTCCATCAAGGGTGCAGAGAGACAGACATCCAGCTGTTAAGGGCAAATGTGGCACATCCTGGCTATAGCATCCCATGTCTGGCATCAGGAGTATGAGCAGAGATGCTAGCCCAGTGACCATAGCAATAGAATTTCCCCTGGCAGAATTTTAGGGTGGAGCCTAGGCATCACTCTCAGGTGGTTAGCTTCCAAGCCTAATTCTCTGATCCTCCAGAAGGTCCAGTAAGGGGTTTAATATTCTTCAATAACCTCCTTTTGTCTTTAAGTTAGCTTGAATGGGTCCTATTTGCACCTCTTACAAATGAAATGAGATTGTTGTGAAACCTTGTAGCTTCCATTTTTAAATTTTAAATTTCCCAATCTCTGAAATTTATTCATTATAATTGAACCATGAAATACAAGAGGTTATACAGACTGTCAGTGCCCAATATTAAAAATAACATAAAATGTATATACAGGCCAGGTCCACCACCCTCATTCTTAAAATTCTCTACATGATCCCATGCTGCAACTTGATAAATCCGAACAACAACAACGACAACAGCAATGACAAAAATAATATTTGGCAGAGGGAGGTCTTTTGGCAAAGTAGTGTCTTTCTAGGATAGTTCATGAGGTCCAGTGGCCAGGCTCAGGCCAGTGTAATGTGGGGACAGTGCCAGCACCAGCCTGGCATGAAATTGGAAAGCTGGCATCTACATCTAGTCAGACCACCCTTGGTTGATATTGGCCTGTGTCTTCTACCTCCCTCTTCCAAAACTCTACAGCAGGTAAAGACATAGACATATTGGGCATGGTGACTCATGCTTGTAATCCTAGCAACTCCGGAGCCTGAGGAAGGAGGATGAAGAGTCTGAGTACAGCCTGGGAAACTAAGGAAGACTTTGTCTCAAAACATAAAGTGAGAAAGGTCTGGGGGTGGACCCAGAGGTAAAGCATCCCTGGGTTCAATCCCTAATACATAAAACCCCAAATCAAAAAACAGACAAGGACACAGACACATTGATTTGTTAATGATAGATTTCTTATATTCCATAATATTTGTCACATGTATTGCTTTTAAGTCTCTGACTAAACAGTTAATCCCTTAGCAGCAAGAATATTTTTTAACCCTTTTATTCTTATGTAGTGCTGAGGATCAAACCCAGTGCCTCACACATGCTAGGTAAGTGCTCTACCAAGAATTAAAACCCCAGCCCCAGGAATCATAGTTTGTTTCCTTGAATCATCATAAGGGTTTAATAAATATTTGTTGATTGATTTTTGTCATGGAGCTATGGAATGTAAATTGTATGATTGTCCATCACTTTTCAATGTCCACATGTGCCTGTGTGTGTGAGAATCAATGAATAACAAACTCTAGGTGTGGAGTTTGGAGTCCAAAGAAATCAAAGATACAAGTCTCAGTTTTGTGTGGGTAGTTTCCCTTTAGTTTGTCATGTCTGAATTGTGGCACATACAATAACTACTCCAAAGTTGGGTGCAGTGGTGCATGTCTGTAATTCCAGCCAGTAGGGAGACTGAAGCAGGAGGATTGCAAGTTTGAAGCCACCCTTAGAAACTTAGTGAGACACTTAGTTTTGAAACTCTGTCTCAAAAAAAAAGGGGGGGGGGCATTAGGGATGTGGCTCAGGGTAAACTGCCCCTGGATTCAATCTCTGGTATGGTTAAAAAAAAAAAAAAAAAAAAAAAGAAACCCAGAAAGAAAACAATACCTCTTCCAACCATCTCCCAGGATTATTGGGAGCTTTGTAAGAGATAACCTATACTTAAAGACTTAAAGCACTTTGTGATCATTATCTGGTCCACATGAAATGGGACCAGAGAGGGTAGTGGAGGGGCTATTACAATTAGTCTGTGGAAAAGGTATCACAGTTGCCCTGGTCTCACTGGCTTTGGTCCCATCTGCCTGGGGACAATGGATTTTATAGTACAGGGATTTTGGCTTTTCAAGTGTTTCTAGGTAGCAGGCATTTTCTTCTTTACCCCCTGCCTCTAGCCCAAACCATTGATTCAGCCTCAGACTTCATAACACCTAAACCCATAGCCAGCTCACTGGCTCAGGTCCTTATCTTATAGTTTCTCTCTTTTCTTGTCTCTGGTCTCTGACCCTCTTCCCTTAACCAATGGAGGGCTGTTATTGTCCTACAAAAGCAAGTGTGATCATATCACTTCCTGCTTTAAACATCTCTGTTGGATATCTAAGTCTGCTGGATATCTAAATACAGAAGCCCAGATATGAGGCTGATGTAATTAGGCGAGAGATACTGAGTGTGTGAACTGGGGTAGATAGAGAGGTGGGAAACATTTGAGAAACGATATATAAAGCATATAAAGCTAAACTCTCTGTACTGCTATACAAAATGTGAACCATGGACATCTTTAGGATTTCTTCTGTTACTTTATGCAATAAATACCTAATTACATGCCTACTATTTGAAGGGCACCATTCTAGGCACTGCAAATATGAGGGAACAACATAGACACAGACTATCCCCTTTTGTAGTTTGGTCTAGTGAGAAGAGAAAGAATAGGAAATCAACAAAGCCAAATAATAGTGACTTGGGAACTTGAGAAAAAATGGTCAGAGGAAAGCACTCTGAGGAGGCGATATCTGAGATGAACCTCATTGAGGGAGAAAAGGCAGCAAGAAACAGGTCTGGAGAATATTCCAGATCGAAGAAAAAGAAAGAGCAAAGGCTCTTGGGTGGGAAAGAGCTTGGCATTTTCGAGGAAAGCATGCCAGAGTGAGTGCTCAGCAGTGTACTGAGCAAAGTCTTACAGGATAGAGAAGGAAGCAGGGATCTTAAAGTCTGGTGTTCATTGTTAGTACAAATTTTATTCAAAGACTAGAAACTGGCAAATGGCTTTGAGCCAGGAAAAGACAGTCTGGTTTGTATTTTAAACACATGACTTTGGTTCCTGGTTGAAAAAGACATTATAAGCTGGAAGTGGTGGCACAGGCCTGTAATCCCAGCAACTTGGGAGGCTGAGGCAGAAGGATTGCAAGTTCAAAGCCAGTGTCAGCAACTTACCGAGGCCCTAAGTAACTCAATGAAACCCTGTCTCTAAATAAAATATTTAAAAAGGGATAGGGATATGGCTCAGTGGTTAAGTGCCCCTGGGTTCAATCCCCAGTACCCCCCCCCCAAAAAAAAAAGACATCATAGGGGTCAACATGCATGGGGGTAGAAAAGAATGGAAACAGTAGTACTGGCTCTGGCCAAGTTATTGGTGGCTTGGCTAGAATGTGTCCAAAGACATGGAGAGAGAAATGTCATCAATACTCAGGGTCAATTTGATAGGTCAGACTGACTGCTTGTTGATGGATTGATTAATGTGAGGGTGAGTAGCAAGAAGGAATCAAGGATGATTAAAGTGAATAGGATGCCATTTGCTGACACAACTGGACAAGGAAAAAATTTGGGGAAAAAAAGTTGAATCCAGTGTGGTATATATTAAGTGTGCAATGCTCTCACTTCATGGAGATGACAAATGGCAGTTGGAATAAGTCTGGAGCTCTGGGAGAGGTCCTTGCTGTAGAATTATCTTTGTGAGTCACCCTGTGCAGATGACATAACAGTCGTGGGGCTGGAGGGATTACCCAGGAAGAGAATGTAACAAGATCAGAGAATAGGGTGGAAGGTAGCCCTGGAATACTCCAGCAGTCACCAGTATAGAAAACAGGAATTGAGGAGCCTGGGGAGTGAAGTTAGTGGAAAGCCATTAGAGTGAAGCATCTGGTTCTGACTGGGTGTCCAAAGGTAAGTCCAGATGCAGGATGTGAACAACTGTCCCTAGAATCTTTGAGAGATGGAGGAAGAAAAAGGGCAGGAGACAGAAGAGAACACAAGATTTTCAACACATAGACCATTATGGTGACTATGATCAAAGCAGTTTGGTTTCAATCCTGACTGGAGTAAAGGAGAAGAAGGCTGAGGATGTGCATTTGGCAAGGGTACACAGCTTATAAGTTTTGCTGAAAGGTGGGGTAGTGTGTGTGTGTGTTTCCCTAACAATGAACATTCATTTCTTGTTTTCTTCTTCTTGATACTAGGACTTGAACCCAGGGCCTTGACATGCTAGACAAGCACTTAACCATTGAGCCAGGTTCCCAGCTCAATATATGTAAATCTGGGGACCTTGCTTCTCTCAGTATCTCTAAGCCACTCCACCCACCAAGGTCCAAGATCATCCAGTTTCACACTTACTATCACCTATTTTTGCCCACATATTAGACCCAAAGCTGCAGGCAATGCTCCTTTCCTGCCTTCTTCATTCCTGCTCCTAGAAAGGAAGGATACAATAATGGGGAAGAGAATAAGATCTTAAAGTCAAAACGGATATGGGCTCCTTTTACCATCCACCACTGGTTAGCCATGAGGCCTCGGATGCCTCAGTTTCCTCACATGTAGTACAGGATTAGTAAAACCCATAGCTTATCAGTGGGGTGAGGGATAGATGGGCCGACTGTTCTAATGGCTGTGAGAGTAAGCAAGCAGTCAAGGCGGCTCCCTTTGCATCAGCGTTAGGCGGACCGGTTGAGCCCTAAATTAGGGTGAGAACCAGGATGCTTCAGAAGTGTGACTGGGTGATGGGGACCCCTCACGTGATCTCCAAATACCAGACGGTGTCCCTCTCCGCGACTGGGCCAGGGCGTGTGCGGGTCCAGTGACTTGTCTTTCCAGTCATTCCACGCCTCCTGGGCCAGAGATCACGCGCCCCCCACCCGTAGCCGAGCCTGACGCGGCGGTGGCTCATGCGCCTTTGCGTTCCAGCCTCTTGCCACGGAACACACGTCCCATCCCCAGCGCCCGGCCCCGCCCCCTGCCCCAGGCGAGTCTCTGTAGCTTACCCGCTCGGGTGTCGGAGCGGCCGCGCCCGCGGGCTGTGCACGCTGATTGGTTGTCCCGTGCCGGCGGGCGGCCCACGGGCGCACACACCCTCCCTGCGCGACCAATGAGATTGCGCGCGTCACTGACCCGCCCGCCCCTGAGCCGGCAGCCCCTCAATAAGCCACATTGTTGCACGAACCCCAGCGCTGGAGTCCCAGGCCACCGCTGGCAACGCCGTGTCACTCAGCTAAGATACGCGGGAGGGAGCATAGCGCGAGTGAGCCCGATAGGTCCGATCGCCCTAGTGGAGTCGGGCTGTGATTCTTGCTAAGTTGAGCCTTAGTGACCCTGTGGGAGAAGTTAGCGCCTTGACGTTGGGCATCCAGACTCGTCGCCAGGAGCTATACTTAGGCGCCTTCTAGCAATTTTGACTCTCCAAACCTGTTTTTAGAAACTCGAGATCCCCCAGCCCGCGTTAACCTTCTCTGTGTACCGCCAGGAATCCCCGCTCCTGCCGGGCAACCGGGCCCGCATACAAAGCGGTTAGGACCTCGCTACCCGCTTCCCCTGCAAACACTCGCGCCTCAGTTTCCTAAGTCGGCGCCGCCTGGCCGCAACAGGATGATTGCCTCGCATATGATCGCCTGCCTCTTCACGGAGCTCAACCATAACCAAGTGCAGAAAGTAAGTAGTGGCGGGCTGGGGCGGGTTGGCTCGATTCCGATAAAGTTGCGTGTTCTCCGGGAAACTCTTGGATCTTGCCGGGACCCGCTTCCTCCTTATTCAGGGATTGGGACGCAGGAAAAGTCTTGGGTAGCTGGGAAACTCCTGGGCGCGAGGAGCCACGTCCGCTAGGCGCTGGCAGACTTGTGCGCGCGTGCGAGGCGCCAGCGCTCGAGCACCGCCTGGCTCTCTTCCTCCCTGCTGTCCCGTGCGCGCTCGCGCTCTCCCTCTACCCCTTTTCTCCAGCTTCTTTTGGAAGGGCGGGTAGCTCGGCACGTAGTCTAGGACTGTTGGGCCCACGTGGGAGGAACCCCCCTCCGGTAGCCCGAGTTCCGGCGAGAGCACGTGGGGAGAACTGTAGCTGGGGGAGGAGGCGCCGCGGCCGCGTGGGGCTGCTGGGGGCCTCCAGCGCTTAAGGACGCGTTTAGGAGGCGTGCTGTTCCCCCTAGTCGTCCCTCCTCGCCTTGCGGAGGAGGGCCAGAGGAAAAGACTACCCAGGAAGGAGCGGGAAAGCTCGCAGACTAGCTCTGCCGCCGCGCCCCCTCCCCGGAACTGAGGTGCCCGGAACTGAGGCTCCACGAGGGGCGTACATCCCCCTAGCAGATCTGCCTCTGGACGGCTCCGCCTCGCGTCCCCGGGTCCCGCCTCCGAGTGGGGGTCGCCCTTTTTGTTACTTTTTGGTTTTCCTTTAGAAGTTGCTCGGAGAGGACCCCTCCCCCTCCCCAGATTCTTTGAGATTTTGTGGTTCTGAAAATGAGCCTTTTCCTGCGCCAGGCCCCGACTTGTCGGTGCCCCTTGCGCTTTCCGCTGCCCCCAGACCCGAGCTCCCTCGGCGGCCTGCCGGTTCATTTACATAAGAAAGAGCCTCGGGCCCTGCTGCGAGCCCTCTCTCTCCCTGCCTCTGGGTATGAAGGTGGGGGTGGGTTAGTTAGGGCCAGGTTCCTGGCGCTTTCACTCTGGGGGAGAATTGAGTTTCTGAAATACCTTGGATTAAGGATATTGGCTCCTGGCCTGAGTCCTTGACTATGATTTGAGGGAGGGGATGGTCTGGGCAGGGGGTGGGTGGGAGTTTTCTTTTATAGCTGTGAGGTAATGACAGCATTGCTCAATTACATATTTGAGATTTCAGGGTCCAATGGGAACACTTATTTAGGGAAAATGTCTTGACATCGTTCTGTGGGGCGAGCTGTTCATATTCCCATTTTGGCTGTCCTAAGGGCATAGGAAAGAATGGTAGGTTATAATCTTGATGTTTCCAGAGCCATGACAGATGAACCTCAGACCTGAGGGGGATCCAGAGGCGATGGTTTACTCTGTTTGTAAATGTCTTTACTTTCTGACCCCTTCTTGGGATGTGGCCCTGCACTTTAATTCAGTTTATTTAAAAGCATGTCTTTAGGCTGGCAGGATCTTGGCAATTTCTGTAGGCTTCTCTGCCCAAGATAGGAGTTAACTGTTGGGGGAGGGGGAGACTATCATCTCTTGGCAAGCTCTAAAATACAAAGTGGAGGATCATTAATCCCAGGGAGGTCTCAGTTGAGTGAATACCGCTCCAGGACATTTGAATTCTTGAACAAGTTTGCTTTTCCCTCCTTCAGAGGAAATAAGACTGGAACTGTGAAGTTGTACTATTCTTGGGGTCTGGAATGGGGGTCATCTCCCCGGATTCCAGAGTGGAAAGAAAATTAGCCAGAGAATCTGGAAGTGAGTTTTAATGTCTTGTGGCTTATTCACCACAGGACCTTGAACCGCTTTGGACTTACTATTTATTTTTGTAAGATGCATAAGGGAGCAGCCTTGTCCATTTTAGAGAAGTATGATGAGACACAACAAAGTGAAAATATCTCTCCTGTAGGCTCCTCTTCTCTAGGAGCTACCTTTCAGTCTGTGAAGTGTCCCTGAGAACATTTGGATGTATTTCCTGTAAGTTACCAATGGGGGCAGAGTTGAATCAGACCTTTAACTCACCAGGTGTCAGATCTCGGATTTAAGTTTTTAGTTTGGGTGAGCAAAGCTGTTTGATTCTAGCTGTAGTTACATGGAAAGTAAGAAAAGAATCAGAATGAATTTCTGGATGGAAGAATTAGGAGAGAAGGATGAAGTTTGAATTTAATTTTATAGTCATTTGGAAAGCTCTTTATTTGAACTGTTCTGAAATTCCTCTGTGATGACATCATCTTACCTATTCTAGTTTGAGAGCATGGAAGGTTTATGTCACCTGTCCAGAACTAGGCACATTAGGAATCACTTGTCTCCTATGGACAATCCTAATGTTTTGGTCTTTAGGGTGACACTAAGGGTTATTTGCTCACTTTTGCTGATTGAAACTTTGGGAACTCAAGAGCAAACATGAAACATCTACTCTGTACCTGGGCACTGTCCTAAGCTCTAGACATAGGGTAACCCATGAGATAAGTACCATTATTAAGAGCATCCCTATTTTGCTGGTAAGGAACTGAAGCACAGAGTAACTTGCCCAAGGTCACTAGCTTTTTTGAAAGAGCCCTGTGGTGGTTTTTTTTTTTTTTTTTTTTTTTTTTTGCTTATTTTTCTTTTTGTAAGAGCACCATGCTCATGACCACTACTTGTCTACCTCTGAGGAACATAGTGGACTACTGATTTATGCCTACTGGTAGCAACTGTACTCAATAATGTCCAGAAATAGAACTAGCTCTCCTGTTGGGAGCTCTGAAATCATTTTCCTTTCTGACTGCTCCACCTTTGTCAACTGGTCTATGGGTTACTTCAGAGGCCTCCTAAAGTTTCCCCATTTCTGTTCTCTTTTTGGAGCTAGACTGAATTATTTCAAAAGCCTCTGACAACTTTGTATTGGTTACTGCATGTCCTGGACCCCATCCTTCATCTTCAGCCTCTTCTTCCTCTCCCTCTTTTCATTCCCCAAAGACTTGAATTGCCATACCTTTAAGTGTATGCCGTTCACATTGGGTCATTCCACCTTTGCCCTTGTGGCCTTGAACATGCAACCTAGCTTTTCTCAACATGACCCCTTCCAGCTCCAATGCTACTTCCTCTTCCTGCTTTTTATTACCTCTCCTGTGTGCCCACGTTGCTGCACTTGAATCTTGCATGGTGTTGGTTGCATTTCTACCATACATGAGAGTTGGTGGTTTTCAGTTTCAGTTCCTTCCTCAGGACAGGCCAAATCCTGACTATTTCAATTTTACCATCATGATTTCTGTCCACCGATGAGGTGGGCACTCGGTGAGAATGAAAGAGGAGGCCTTCTTGGAGAAAGAAGCGGAATAAAGAATGGGCAGATGGGCAGAAGGAAATGCAGTTCTCAGGGCTACTCTTTCCTTGGGATTATGGCCTAAGACTGATCCTGAGTGGCAGAAAGACAGAAGGGGGTACCTTTCCTGTTTTAGCAATCAAGGCTTTGTGTCCTATCTGGAGAAATAGAAGATTCATTTTATTGGGGTAAATTAATATACAAACTACAAGATTTTTGTTTCGTAGGAATAAGAATCAGAGCAGAGTTAACTGTAGATCTGAAATCAAGCATTTACCTCTTCCTTTATCCATTGATCAAATTGTTTTGATACACGTAGATTGAAAAACATTTTATGACAATTCTGGAATATACAGAGCTCACTTATGGCTTCTTGCTGTATAAGCAAGTGGTGACCTTCAACTGTGGACTTGAGGGGAGCATCTTGGAAGCAGAATGATTCATCAGCAACCAGAGTCAAGACAGATAAGAATTTTAATTTCTTTCTTTTCTTTTTTTTTTTTTTCCTTCTTTCTTTATTTCACCTAAGGGTGCAAGGCTTTCTGGGTACCAGGTAGGAAACAAACACTTTGCATTTATCTGGAGAGCTAAGTCTCCAGGAAAAGATAAACTTATGGCTATTAAACCTAAAGAGGATACATTGCCATGGTGGGGAGTGAGTGCCAATTAATCTCTAGATAAGGGGTTAAAATAGTAGGGGTAAACTACTTGCTAAAACCTTAATAAAATTATTTTTGACTATTAATTCCTGCTGGGTTAACTGTCAGGTACAATGTGTCATTTTTTCAGTTTGTAACATTTTACTGTCTTAATACAACCCCTTCTGTTGCTCAGAAGACAGCTGTTGGTGGTAGTAAGAATACTTTGTAGCTTTTGTGAATCATCCATTTGCCAAGATCCTATTCACTAAGAAGCTTTTTTTTTTTCTTTATTCTTGAAGGGATTAAAATTCCCTCAGGCTGCTCCGCCAAAGTCAGCATTTTACTTTTTTTTTTTCTTCTCATTTTTCAAAGTTGAACTTTTCTAGTACCCCGAGGAGTTTGGGGGCAGTTGAGGGCCCTTTTCTAGGGAGAATCAGAGCAACACAAACCACAGAGTTAAATGTGGCAGCTGGAGTAAGGAGATCTGATGTACCAAAAAATCTTGGGTGCCCCAGAAAGTGGGCCTCCTTTGTTTAGATACTTCCTGTTTCAAAGACCAACTCTTGATAAGAGGTTCCTCATTATCAATGCGGAGTTTTGAAGTCAGCAAGTTCGGTTTGTTTTCTAACACTGTGTGTTGTCTGTTGTTGCCATTTCAAAGCAGTAGGGGTGGGGTGTGGCAAATCAAAACCCCACATTCATTGGATGCCTCTTGACATTGTCCCTCTTTCTTGTACTGGAGGGGTTGTTCCTGATTATTTCTAAAACTGTTTTTTCAACCTTGGTGCTTTTGACAGTTTGGGCCAGAAAATTTTTTCGTGAGGGCCTATCCCAGCAACAGAGTTAAGATTTGTAGACCCTATCCAGCTTTATGGAGTTCTGTTTTTTTTTTTTTTTTAACTATTCCTTTAGAGCAGTATTTTTAAACTAGGAGTGAAATTTGTGCTTTGGGCAACTTTAGCAATGTCTGTCACCATTTTGGGTTGTCACATTGGTGGGTGAGTATGTTTTATTGGCATCTAATAAGTAAAAGCTGAGGGATGGATGATAAATACCCATCCTGTGTCCCATTCTGTCCCATCCCGTCCCCCCCCCCCCCCCACCGGCCTCATTCTCTGTAAGTAATTATCTGGTTCAAAATGCCTGTAGAGTGGAGGTTGAGAAACTGCTTTAGAAGAACATAGCCCATTCCCCTTTTTTCCTTTCAATTTTCAAGTACATCATTCATGGTTGTATAGCTAGTTGGCAGCCCTGGTTGAGACCAAAGCCCTCAGCTTTCAATAGTGTGTCACATCATGGGAAGTCATGGTGGGAGATAGGCTTTTACAAATAAGGAATTTAAGGTGAGGCTACCAGTCTCCAGCTGTCGACAGATGCCCATGATCTCTCCCTGAAGGGTGGGTTTCCTGAGGCAGGAGCCAATTGAGGTTTCTCTGTTCTCAACCAGAAAAATGGAGGTGGTGCCCATTTTCCAGGAAACCAGTGGGAAAGAAGTCTGCTCTTATCCTTGGGAAACTCTCGCTGTGGTTGTGTTGGAGTTTCTAGGGAGGCTGAGTATCTGCCAGGCTTAAGGACAAGGCAGGTGTGTGACCTGGTGAAACCTGAGCTCAGGAGCTGCTACAGCTGGGGAGCAGAGGAGAGGGGCCAGTGATACCCACTGGGGTACAGGGACAGTCCAGCAGTTCTTGGGGGAGGCTGTGTAGTGAGATATGGAGTCGGGCTCCCTGGGGTTGAATCCTGACAGGGTGAGCTTGGGCTAGTTTTGAAGCTTCTCTAGGCCTCAGTGTCTTTCTTTTATAAAAGGGAGAGATTGTTGAAAAGAGGATTGTTTTAAGGATTAAACAGAGAAAGTGTTAATATGTCAAGCTCTTAGAACTATTATGGACACATAGTTATTATGTAATGAAATAATAGTACACAGAAGGAAAAAAGAAAGACACTGTTACCTACCCTCCTGCCTTACCCAGGTGGACAGGAGCAGAAAGAGGCCCTGCTTGGACCTCAAAATAATTCCCATGAGCTTCTTTTAGAGTATGCGGGTACTAGCTTGCCTGTGCTTCCTTATGATAGATTTGATCAGAGGACCAAGGGCTGGGGTCGGGAGAGTCCTGGAGCTGGGAAAAAAGGAAACATCTCTGCCGTCCCTTTCAGCTTCTAAAATCTCTTACCTGAACTTAGGAGAGCCAGCCTTGACCCCCTCCTCTAACATGATTTCTTTCTGGTTCTCTGAGGCACATCCCCATTTGGTGATCTCTGGGATGCCTTGCCCATTGGTATACCCCAGGTTGAAGCATCTTCCTTGTGATGCCATGAGAAACACAATTGCATTGAATGATCATGGTGTTAGTTTACTCACTCCTGTTCACTGGTGAATGCCCTCCCTACTGTTCCCCAGTGAGTTCCCAGAAGTACAAGGGTAGAGACCCCAAGGGCAGTTAGTTGCTCAGGCTTCTCCCTATGGAAGTTTTCTTCTGTTGTAGAGATTACCTTTTGGATCCTTGCTCACCCTTGCTCATGTCTGCCATAGGCCTTGTCTTCCCACTGAGGAAAGCCTTTGAGGTATCCAGGGCTAAAGAATCATAAGACAGGCCTTGAGAGGCTTGGTTCCCCTTGACTCCTGGAGATTCCCTGAAGGGTCTCAGCAGGGAGCTCTTTGCTCCTCATATCTAGACCCCTGGCCATAGAGTGTCTTCCCACTCTCATGTCTTCCCTCCTGCTGAGAGTAGTAGGGTGCCCCTACTTCTTGACAAACCTCAAAGGATCCTTTGTGTGGAACCCACACTCTGGCCCTCTAATACTCACTCCTGTTTCCTGTTAGAAACCGGGTATGGTGTATGCCTGTAGGCAGACAAGCAGGAGGAGTCCAAGTTCAAGACCAGCCTCAGGAACTTAATGAGACCCTGTGTCAAAAAAAAAAAAAAAAAAAAAAAGGGGGTGGGGTGGGGGTGGGGGTGGGGAGTGGTGGTGCTAGGGGTGTAGCTCAGAGGTAGTGCTTGCCCAGCCTGTGCAAAGCCCTGGGCTCAATCCCCCAGCACCAGAACCAAAAAAATCTCAAAACAACCCAGTTTGGAGGTCTGGAGTCTTGACCTTGTTCCTGTGAATAGAGTCACACATTTCCCTGGAGTGCCACCCTCTTTTACAGGTGAGTCACAAACTTTTTGTGCTGTTGTCTCTGGATCTCTAAGCATTTCCTTGACATTCCTTCACTGGAGGGACCTTGATATTAAGCCTTATCTCACAGTTCACCAGCAGATTGAGTCAGGCTCTGAAAACCAGGCTCTGGTGCCCACCCCGGCATCTACCCAATCTTCTTACCTCCTTCACCATGCTTCCTTGGTTGGCCCCTAAAGGCTGGAGGTGGTCTGTATTCTCAAAAGACCTATTCTCAACCTTTTTCTTTTCTCTATATCATTGAAGGAAGGAAGGAATGAAGCCAGACAAACTACCTGACTACTTTAATTAGGGTTAATGAGAGCTTTTTAGGTTGCCTCCTCCATACCCATTTTCTAATTAATTAATTAATTATTGCTGTACTAGGGATTGAACCCAAGGCTTCTTGCGTGCTAGGCAAGTGCTCTGCCACTGAGCCACATCCCCAGCCCTTTTTATATTATTTTGAGATAGGGTCTCATTAAGTTGCCTAGGCTGGCTTTGAACTTGGTATCCTCATGCCTCAACCTCAAAAGTAGATGGGTTTACAGGCCTGTGCTACTGTTGCCAGTTTCTTCTTTCCCATTTGAGGGACTTCCTCCTGCTTATGCGCTCTCCCGAATATTCCTATTTCAGTACCCTCTGTGAGCTGGCTGCAGTGGTGTACACCTGTAATCCCATCTACTCAGGAGGCTGAGGCAGAAGGATTGCAAGTTTGAGACCAGCCTGGGCAATGTAGCAAGACCCTGTCTCAAAGTAAAAATAAAAAGGACTGGGGATGTAGCTCAGTGGTAAAGTGACCCTGTGTTCAATCCCCAGTATCAAAACCAAACCAAACCAAACCCAAACCAAACAAACAAACAAAACCTTCCCTGAAGCCTTCCAATGATGTCCCATTAGTTCCTTCCCCTCACAAAGGACTTAAAAGGTAACAAACAAGTATAGTGCTTACTAAGAGCTGGCTTCTGACCACATGCTCTTTGTGTGGTAGCTGAGCTACCCTTAAACTGCCTTCCGGTGTAGGAACTTTTCTTATTATTTACCATTCAAATGAAGATAACAGGCTCAGAACCAAGGACAAGCTAGAATTCAAAATCTGGCAGCCTGACTCCAGAGCCCATGCACTTTCCCTTCAGCATGGGGCTGCTCAGAACAACTGGTGGTGGTTGATAATGTTTCAGTTTCATGGGGTTATGAGTCAGGTGTCAGCCGGGAAGGGATCTTTGGGATCACGTAATCCAAACTCCTTTTTACAGTCAAAGAAGCCAGCTGCTACAAACTAAATGAATCAGCCCAAGCTTTTATAGGATAAGCACCAGATCTGGAACCCAATTCCCCAATCCCTGTCCTGTTTCCTTTAAATATATCGTTAAGGTTCCTCAAAAACAAAGTAAGAATTTGCTTTGTGGGCTGTCCCTGTGGGAACCCTATAATTTATTGCCCAGTTTTGAGAGTACTATTCACAGCCATGGTACCACCACAGGTGCCAACTGAGATTGTCTTGGGCAAGCTGGGACATATGGGTGCCTCTCCTATGGTGGGTGTGATCTTGGGGTGGGTATCAAAACAAACAGACTGGGAGGTCTGGTGCTAGACATGTGGAGCCGAGGGATAGAACCAGAGGGATTTGGTTCAGCAGGTGGTCAGATGGCAGCAGCAGAAGCAGGGAGTGCAGGTGTCACTGTGAGGTGAGAGGCTCAGAGGGCAGTCTCTGGTCACTGGCATGGCACTGTCCAGGGGTGAGCAGAGTGTTATCTCTAGGGAATCTAACATCCTAGGCAGGGCAGGTGGGGGGGGGTAGATTGGGAGGAAATGATGTCAGGTTCTTATACAGTGAGAGTGCAGGCCTGAAGAGCAAGATCAGATACACAGCACCTGTCAATGTGGTGTAGCCCACTCTTCCCCTTCACCAAGTTGCTCTTCCAACTCTTCTCTTGGCATTCCTACCCCTTGTAGGTAACCATAACAAAGATTTCTTGAGCACCTAGTTTATCTTGACTGTTGAGAGCCGCGGGCATCACAAGCATGACGTAGATTTAGCTGGTACCTTTAGTCCTCTGGTAAGAATGAAAGAAAGAGGTGTCAAAAGTACATTGACATGGGCTGGAGAAAGGCCATTTGTGCTGAAGGGCGAGTGGGAGTTTGTTAGGTCAGAGGAGAACATTCTAGACATGGGAGTCTACACATTCATGTGTTTCTAACCTTTTTCAAGACAATGGATCCATAAAATTGATTTGATGTGTGTGACTTAAGTGATTATAAGTCTGAATTTTATTACAATGAAAGAATCCACCTGTTGTCTGTCCTCACCTTCAGTCTATGAATGGAACTTATTCTTGGGAATTTTCTCCAAGCCTTAGTTTCCTTGTCAAACATTTGTTGTCTTATTTGCTTCCTGTCACCCATGGACTGAGTCTCTTTCTGGAAGAGGCTAGTGTCTGCTTTACCCTGGTATCCTTAGTGCCCAATCTTGGCACACTCAATTTGGTGCTCAGTCAATATCCATTGGGTAAATGAACTTAGCCAGGTCGTGTACATCTGGGATATATTATTCCTTTGCACTGCTGCTCCACAGCCAGAACACAATGTCTGAGGACAGAAGGGCCCTAGGCTATGCCTCCCAAATGTCCATCTCCTGGACCCTGGGACAGGTGCTGCTGCCTGCGGTGCATCAAGTCTGTCTGTAACTTGATGCAGCTGAGAGTGAGAACTGGAAGAACAGGAAACCCTGTGACTCACCACGGTACAACAGGATCCTGGAGGAGTGGCCCATATGCCTCCCTGGTCAACTCCACACTTACCCTGCCGCCTGAGGCTTGTGAGTACATGGTGTGTCAGAGCTGGAATCTCCCTAAGGTGGCATGGTGGCCCTGCTGAGGGGCCTCCTGATCCCATCTGTGAAGAAAGCATTGTAGCAGATCTGTTACTTTTTGTTCAACTGGTTTTCAGAGGACAGGGGCTTAACGAACCGGTGTTCTTCTGCTTCATGTCTTCCTCCCCAACTCATCTTTTTCCTTTTTATCAGAAACATCTGGTTTTGCCTTGGCAATTTTACAAGATAAACTTGCTGCTCTTTGCACAGCCTCGGCCCTCCCAGGAGGAGTCTTTGAGGGCATTATTATTAATGAGGTCATTGATAGCATTTGCCCGGCTTTCCTGGGATGGGCACACCTGTGCCCTAGGTTGGGGCACTCGACTGGCCACCGGATGTTGTGGGTCTTGCCAGGAACTAGCTTGCGGTTTGGGGAAGCTTCTCCAAGCTTTGGTTTCCTTGTCAAAGATTTGTGGTAAAACCTTGGCAAAGGAATAATGCAAAAAATATGAAATTCTTTCAAAACTAAGTTGCCAGATGTGTCAGCACAGAGTCACTGGAAGGCTGTGTGTGGCTGGATTTAAACTATGAATCTCCCCTCTGGATTGTCCTCTTGTGACCTCTTGGATCTCTTTTGGTGCTTTGACCATGTGTAGTAGGTAGACTAGGGTCAAGTCAGTGCTATCTGCCTTTTTTTCTTAACTACATTAAAAAAAAAAAAATATGAAACTGAACACATGGGGCAAATGCCACCCAGACACGATAACAGATCCTTCGTGTCAGTCCCACTTTCAGGCACTTACACTCCTCCCCACCCTCCCCCACCTTCCCCCACCCTCCCCACCGCTCAGTGTGATCATATCATGATTTCTGACAGCATAGATCTGTTTCATACTTAATGAGTGGACTCACTTTCACGTCTGCTTCTTTCACCCAGCATTACATTATGAGCTTCATCTACATTGTTGTGGGTGGCTGTAGGTATATGTTCTTAAATCAAATGGTATCTCCTGTCCCACCCTGGTCTGACTGTGTTTGATTTAAAGCAGACAAGACTAAGTCATACTTCCAGAGAACACAGTCCTTCTTAAATTTCTTTTGAGGAGGCCAGGTTGGAGCGTTGGCCTAATAATATAGATGATTTGGTTGTATCTTCCGGGCAAGAACAGTGTTTAGAAAGCTGGTGTCTGGAAGCTAAAAGGTTGTTCCACTGCCACCTGGAGAGAGTGTTCTAAATATTAACAGAAAGATCCAAAAACTGAAGAAAGGAACCGGACTGTGCCTCAGGTGTCCCTGAATCCATTGCCCTGATGCTTCTAAGCTTGTAGAGCCACTTATCCTATTTGATTACTTGAATTTACCCTTCTGCCAGGAGGTGTGTCCTATAGAAATGACTGATGAGCATTTGCTCGTTCATGTATTATTTATTTTCTGCCTGCTTACTAAAAGGATTTGGCGATTTGGGTCAGCTTTCAGTAAAAGGATTTCTAGAACAAGAGTCATCAAACAGGCAGGGATGATTTCCAAAAAACTTAATTGGAGCTAAGGACAGAGCTCTGAGCTTCCTGACAGTCAAGACAAAATGGATCATTGTCCTTAAATTGGTATTTTCATCTCATTGGGATAGCAGGAAGCACGATGTATCTGGGCAGACAAACTTTTTCCTGACACTCAACCCTACAGGGAAATGACCAGCCCAGGAAGAGTTAGTGTATAGCACGAAATCCTTAGAGTAGGATGGTCTTCATGGTCCTTCCTTCCGGTGATTAGAAATAATGAGATCACATTTGGCCAGCTTCTTGCTTCTCAGGGACTCTTGTTAACTAGGTGGAAAAAGTCTGTATAGTTATGTTTATGCTAGAAGCATCTAAAAAATTTAGTATTTTTTTTATCTGTTGTGTCCCCATTTGAAATATCTCAGATTCTACATTGTACTAGTTGATTATGAATAACCAGTTGCAAATTATAAAGAGCTCTTAAAAATGATAGAGTTAAATCATAAAGCAATTAGTGAGGAACTATGAAATGTAGTGATTCGAATAGCTTCCTGGTACCTTGAATTAATATATACATATAGATGAGAAAAAATATATTTATGTATATACACACATTTATTTATGTGTGTGTGTGTGTGTGTGTGTGTATTTTTTTTTTTTAGTACTGAGGGGTGCTTTACCACTGAGCCACATCCCTAGTCCTTTTTATTTTTTTATTTTGAGACAGGGTCTCACTGAGTTGCTGAGACTGGCCTAGAACCTGCGATCCTCCTTCCTCAGCCTCCTGAGTTACTGGGATTTTAGGCATGCACCACCATGCCTGACTAGAATTTGTAATCATTTTAGATCTTGGGCTTGCTCACCCCTTCTGAGACTTTTCACATTGTGGTCTCCAGGTCAACATTTATTCCCTGAGATGACTTAGCTCAAGAGCTCTCTCTTCTGAATGCTGTTGTCACACCTGTGACACTCCAGGGGCTGCCCTGCATCATGTTTGCCTTTCTAATCTACCAGGATGCATCCCTCTGTGCATTCTAGAGGCCTTTATTGGTCTATATTTTAAATCAGGTTCTTCATTATCATTTAAAATCCTATAGAACAGGACCTTGATTTCTTAAAATTTTTATTGTGATAATATATATAAAACAAAGTTTACCATTTTAACCATTTCTAGGTGTACAATTAATTCAAGGGCATTAAGGACATATACACTGTTGCACAGCCATCACCACTATCCATATCCAAAAGTAATTTCTCTTAAAATTATGGTTCTATACCCCAGAGTATTTTATACATAATTGGTGTTCAATAGATGCTATAACATAGGAGGCTGAGGTGGCATCAGTGGTTAGGAATTCAGGTCTGAATGATAATGAATTCCTCAGATTTGGACATTGAGATTCATGGTTTCTTCTTTCCTTTTAAACCTCTTAAGGTACCTAAGATTGAATTCCTAGCCTGTTAAAATAAACTGTCAAAGTTGGACTGTTGCTCTTTTCTAGGCATTATTTGATAGGGCCCGTTTCTCACTGAGACCAGATAGGGTGACTCCAGGATCCAGGCATTGGTCACCAGCCATTCAGTTGGATTTGGCCTATGAAATGAGATGGACCCTTCTGGACCAGCCAGGTTGTCATTCATCTGGGTGGTCCAGTTTCTAGTCTAAACTCCGGACTTGCTGAAGGCTGCTCCCTATGGGCCTCTTTCTAGTTCTCGCCTCCAGGCCTCTAATTCTCACCTCCAGTGCCCTTGGGTCGCTGCCATTTCTGGCCAGGGCTGTGCCTGACTCAGCCTGTCCACTGTTCATTTTGAGGTGGAATCTCTGTTAGATTGACCTTTTGTTTTCTCCATTCTTTATATTGTTTCCATGACACAATTTGCCTTCCTTTTAGTGCTGGTGTGCTGGTCCAGGGGGAAATTGGACATTTAAAGGGATGGGTGTTAATGGCATCCTAATTTGGGTTCTTGTTTTTATAAAGAGTATGGGGTTGATTTCTTATTAAGGCTACCCCTGCCCCTACCCCCAGCTCTGTAGAGGAAGAGCTGGTGTGTTATGGGAAAAACGAAACTGACCAAAATTGCCCAATGAGGAAGTTCTAATCTCCTCAACATTGCCGAATAGGTATCAACTAAAACTGCTAACTCTTTCTCTCTGATACACACCCTTGCCTCCTGGGCAAGCAGGCAACTTTCCCAGACCCTATCCCGGCTTTGCTCTGGCCTGCCTTTGGTTCCCTAGCCTGGAAGGCTTCTTCCTTTCTTCCAGATAGAGAGAAGCAGTCCTGATAGGCCACACGCCCACCACAGGCATAGAAGGAAACATTTTGGGAAATAGGCTCTGCCTTGTTCCCTGAGTGTGACTAAGTTGGGTTGAGAAACATCCTTGGCCTTCCAAGGATGCCACTTGGTGCAGAGAAATCTAGAAGAAAGAGAAGAGGTAGAAAGAAAGCAGGGCAACATAGAACTTCATGTTTGGCATTGCCATTATAGTCACCATTGCGTTAGGGCTCCTCATTCTATTTTATAGCAAGGAAACAGGGGCTCAGGGGAAGAGTGGCTTTTCTAATGTCTCACACCTGTACTGGTGTTACAGCTAGGATTTGCACACTGGTTTTTCTGTTGCCAAAGTCCTTGTTTTACCACCATTAGCTACAAAATGAGGCTTGGCCAGAATGATTCTGCTTTGATAGTTTCCAACAACTTAATCTTTTCCCAGCAAGTGCAGGGTTTGTCTTTCCAACTCCCAGCACCCTGGATCAACACAGGATTATTTCAGAGGCACACACTTGGCCCAGTCAGTGTCTTAACTACTGGCTATTAGAGACCCCAGGCAGAAAAGTGGTAAAAATGATTTTTATAAATAGTGTTGATCAAACAGTGTTGGTCAGTCATTATCACATCATTGGCATGGTAGAAACCTGCCCAGGACATGGGAGGATGTTTGAGCCACCAACCCTAGAAGTATCCATTTAGTTAGTCTGGAATGGATGTTTGGAACTTTTAATGCTTTTAAAAAGTTCCTTGTTTGGGCTGGGGATGTGGCTCAAGCGGTAGCGCGCTCACCTGGCATGCGTGCGGCCCGGGTTCAATTCTCAGCACCACATACCAACAAAGATGTTGTGTCCGCCAAAAACTGAAAAATAAATATCAAAAATTCTCTCTCTCTCTCTCTCTCTCTCTCTCTCTCTCTCTCTGTCTCTCTCTCTCTCTCTCTCTCTCTCTCTCACACACACACACACACACACACACACCTCTCTTAAAAAAAAAGTTCCTTGTTTGATTTCTGATGAGCAGTCAAGTTTGGGAACTCATCACAAGTGGCAGAATGGAGAATAAAAGTTATCAGAAAGCAGATTTATCTCTGATTGAGGAAAAGCTTTCTGATTCTGACCAACAATGGAACTTAAAGAAGTGTGAGCCTCTGATGCTTGTAAGTAAGCATTCAAACATGGGCCAGATGTCTATTGGGGTGAGACAGGAAGTCCACAAACTCAGATGCTGTGTTCACTGGGATTTTGAACTATTTACCCCAAGGGCCTTCCTTTCTAAGAGTGGATATTGTTTAGCTGTTGACCTGTTGCCATGTGTGCATATGGAAACTCCTACATGGCTTTCTCCTCTGGCTTTGGGCCTTCTTGGCAGAATTCTGAAAACTACATTAATTTCTCTCCCAACCCAGGAAAACCATTCCTTGCGTGGAGGCTGTGTCTTGTCTCTGACTTCTGCTTCTTCGGCTACTGTTCACCCCACATAGCAGTGCCCCCTGTGTGGGCTCCACTGCTGTGTTTTGGAAGCTATGACATTAGGTAACTAATCATCTCTTCCTTGTGGCGCTAATAAACTGGGTGGACACATCATCATGCTCAGGTGCCATCTACTCCTGAGTTCCAAGAGCTCCAAAGTGAAAGAGAGGACGTTTGAATCAAGATGTAGGACTTTCATCTTATATCTGTTCCACATCGTTTCTCTTAATCTTCTCATATGATAGAGAAGAAACCAAGGTCCTGGAGTCATCCAAGAAACCAAAGGGCAGTGGGTAGGACAGGCAAACATGGTGGTCCTGGGGCTTGGAGGTGGATATGCAGACCTGAACCCCAGCTCTGCCTCTCACCATCCAAATGCCCTTAAAAACAGGATTATAGAAGTTCTACAAAAAGACCATGGAGATCAATCAAGTCAGTAGAGTGTTAGGTTGGCTGCTGACAAGTAAGAAATGTTTGATAAATGTTTAGCTACTGCTAACAAACATCCTTGTCATCATGATTTTCATCTGTCATTGGACACAGAAAGATGATTCTAATCTATTGGGCAAAGGATATGTCTTGAGTAAGGGGTAACTGCTTAACTTGATCTTTGGGTGTTAAGGATGAGAAGTATCTGACTGGATTCCCCAAAAGTTTTGTAGCAGTTTCAACATCAAAGGTAAACTAAGAACGGCTGCTGTGAATTTGCCGTTTTGTGGACATGACCTTGCACTTTAGGAAGTGGTATAGGACCTCTTAAGGGCAGTACAGGATCAGCTCTTCTCCAAGGATTCTCCTGCCCCCTCTGTATATCCTTAGAGCCATCTGTGGAGGAGGTGGGTAAGGGGCCTCCCTGAACCTTTGGGCTTTCCTCTCCTTGGGAAAATAATAAGATGGAAACTCTAACTTTGTCATGTGTCATACTTATGAAAATGTCCCTAGACATATCTGCTGCCCCTGACCTGCCAGATTAGCCCTGTAGGCCATACACTGTGCTATTTGCTCTTGATCTCTGTTTTTTGGGAATCAGTAGACTAGAAAGTGGCCGGTTTTTTTTGTTTTGGTAATAGGATTTTAACCCAGGGGTGCTTAATCAATCACTGAGCCACATTTCTAGCCCTTTAATTTTTTTTTTTTTTTTTAATTTTGAGACAGGGTTTCACTAAGTTGGTTGCTTAGGGCCTTGCTAAGTCGCTGAGACTGACTTTGAACTTATGATCCTCCTGCCTCAGCCTCGAGAGCTGCTGGGATTACAGGCATGTGCCACTGCATCCAGCCAAAAGATTGCCTTTTAATGGGTGTGGCCAGCCTGAGTTCACTACATTGCTATTAGTTAGGCCTGTGTAGACCTACTGTAGTCTAGCAGGAGAGGGGCAGTCATCTAGCAGAGTAGATAAGAGCATAGGCCAGCTAGACTGCTCCATCTAGTCCCTGCTCCATCCTGGCCCTTTTTGTCTATGTGACTTAGGGCACATCGCTTTCACCTCTCTGTGGAATGGAGGTAATAACAGTACCCACCTCCAAGGACTCCTGTGAGGGTTAATGAGTTAATGGGTGCCAAGCTTTGACAACAAAAACTCACACATGCTGGCACTATGGGAGGGCTTGCTGTTATTACAGTTGTCCATGAGGGCAGGTCAACACTGGCCCTGGATGTGGCCTGGTATTGGCCTCTGGTCTGGGTTGCCCTAAACTTTGTGCATTTGTGCACCCTAGTGGTTAGGAAGCAGGAGGTCAGTGACCTGGCCTGGGCCTGGGAGGTGGGGTGCCAAGCTGGGAGGCTGAAGCAGTGGAAATGAGGCAAGCGAGGAGCTAGGACCCTGAAATGGAACAGGATGGACAGCTGGGTTCTCTCTGATTTAAACCAATGGACTTATTAAATAGTCTGAGACAGTTTTTTAATATATACGGCAACGGGGAGTTCTGGGAAATTCTTGTTGTGCAATTCTAAACCCAACTGATAAGACTGATCTTTTTGTAGGCTGGGGGAAGGAGTGGAGAAGCGGCTGAGGGCCGACTCAGTGGGAAGAAATTGCCTTGTCACCATTGTCTGCTCCTATTTTGTCCTTCTCCAGCCCATTTGAGGATTGTGTGTGTCCGTTCCTTGGGTTTGGAACACTGGCACTGTGGAAGGGGATGATGGTGGGTGATACATCACGGGCTCTCCTTTATCCTGCTCCTCACGGCTGCTTTCAACATTTTACCCCAGACTCTGGTCTTTCCACTTTTAGAATCTTGGAAGATTGATAAGAAGTCATTACTGGTCAAGATCTTTGAAGTGATCTGATGGCCCATCTACAGGGCCAGAAACAGTCCCAAAGAGAAGGGACAGTCCAACCCCTGTAGGAAGTTAGAATAGGGCTTGGAAGGGAGAAGATGTAAGGGGACTCTCTCTCTTTCTCTTTTGTCACAAAGAAGGACACTGGGTTTTCCATGAAAGGATTAAATACCTGTACTGTTCCTCTGGAAATCCTAGGTTGCAAGTTCAGTTGAAAAAGAAAAATCAAGCGGAGCCAACAAAAAATGGTGGAGAATATAAAAGGCTATAATAATATTAATAACCATATTTGGCTGAGAAAGTTAATTTTGCTCCTCCATTAAAGTTGGGCCAGGGTAAAGGACTTGTTTCTTATGGCGGGTAACATTGGTAGTGGACATCAGCCAACCTTTTCCCTTGGGAATCTGTGAGTTTCAGAGCTGGTGAAGGATGTGGTATCCCTTCTAGTCCCTCAGTTGGCTGATAAGAACAGGAGGACCATGTACTCATACCTTCAGGTCACAACTGGGTCCTGGCTATATGGAAACTCATGCATCTCCTTGGATGGGTCTCTGTCAGCCCTCTTCCTACAAAACTGGGAATATCCATGGCCAAGGCAGAGAGCTTCCAAGGAAGAAACTGTCTGAGAGGGACACTGGAGGCCTCTCCTTCTGGTGTTCAGTCTGGAAAAGTTTGTAGACATTTATTGTGGAAAACAAGATCAGTGAAATAATTAGGGAGAGTTGTTTCCATCTGCGAGCACAAGAGAGGTGTGATTTATACAGAGCCCCTATTATGTGTCAGGCACTCTGCTACTCTAGAGATATGAGCCTGAACAAAGAAACATCCGTCTTTTAGCCTTTGGTGCTTATGGTCTAGCCGCTAATATAGATGGCCCCCGGCTCACATGGTTCCACCAATAATTTTTTGACTTTATGATACTGGGAAAGTGATACATGTTCACTTTGAATTTTGAATCTTGATCTTGGCCCAGGATAATGGTAGTATAATGGACAGTGCCAGTTAGCCTTGGCTCCCAGTTAGCCATGTGCTTGCAAGGGTGAATGCCTGATATTCTACAGTGTAGAGTGGCTAAGCTATAATGTTCAGTAGATTAGAGCTTAAATACATTTTCAACTTGAGACATTTTTCAGTATAGGATGCGTTTCTCGGGATGTAACCTCACCCTAAGTCCAGGAGCAGTTGTAGACAATCATTTCCAAATTGTGGATGATGTTGGGGAAAGCTAGAGTCCTTAAAGTATCAGGGAGTCCCAACCATTATATTCAGGAAGGTCAGAGAAGAGGAGTCTGTGGAGAGAGGCCTGAAGAGTTGATGGGAGATGGCAGGGTCTGGTGCGTGGACCCCAGGGCAGGGAAGAGCAGGCTGGGAACTGAACCAGAGATAGAGTCTGCTCAAGGGTACGGAGACATACCATAAGATCAGGAGCTGGGCAGAGGCCAGGTCACCTAGAAACTTGGAAGGTTTTCTGGTTTGGTTCCAATGGGAAGCCGTGGATAGATTTTTAAGCAAGAGAACAGCAGAGTCTGGCTTGGGGGTTGAAAAACAGATGGAAGATATATGAGATTGTGTGAGCCCAGGTAAGAGGCACTTGGCCTAGGGTGAGGGACAATGGGATTGACATGACTGGTCGTGTGAGGTATGTGGGGAATAGAGGAGGGTCAGTAATGAATTTTAGTTGTCAGGTGTTTTAATTCAACCTGTCTGAAAAGAACTAACTTCTCTCTTCCCCAATTGTCCTTTCCCCAGGTCTTAAATATTCTCTAGAAGTAAAATTAAATCTATTTTCATTATTTTAATTTTTCAGTTTAAAAAAGATAATCTTGATAATTTGATTCCCATTAGTAGTCTTTAATAATCACGTTTTATGAATGACAGATTTTATTCTTTTGAAGGGATGTGTTATATTCTATTAGATGAACCTAATATTCTATATTATATTATATGTAACTATATATATTTAATATATTTATGTATGTATTTAATCCCTAGGTCTTTATTCTTGTTTTCTCTTTCAGGTTGAGCAGTATCTCTACCACATGCGTCTCTCCGATGAAACCCTTTTGGAGATTTCTAAGCGGTTCCGCAAGGAGATGGAAAAAGGGCTTGGAGCTACCACCCACCCCACTGCTTCAGTGAAAATGCTACCAACTTTTGTGAGGTCCACCCCAGATGGGACAGGTACTGCAGCTGGGGGGTGGTAGCCCTGAGCAGTTTGGCTGTCATTACTTAGGGACCCAAAGGTTCTTTGGTTTTAAGCTTCAGAAGCCAATCCAGGCTAATGTAAGCAGGCGGGCAATGAATGGAAGGCTGGGGAATGGGCTAGGCAGGAAAGCTGGGAAAGCTGGCAGTCTGGGCAGGCGAGGTTGAAACACCTCTTTGTCAGCGCTACCTGGACACTCTGACAGCCGTTTGTTTTCTATCATGTGCTGAGAAAGGCTTCTTGGCTGTTTGGGATTTTACAGTCCCACACAGATTGCTCACAGTGGTGGTGATGAGCCACAACAAGCATACTGTGATGGTCACAGCCAGGGGCTCTGGCAGTTGCTTTCTGGCCCACCTGTGTGCACATAGCCAGCACATTCTTTAGGCATGCTGGAGAGACAGTGTAGTTCAGATGGTCCTAGATTCTTTCATTTTCTTTTCTTTTTTTTCAGTTGGGGATATCACAGTGTTGCTGGTTCAAATTCCTGGGATCTAGTGATCCTCCTGCCTTTGTCTCCTAAGTAGCTGGAACTGTAGGCACGTGACACCTTGCCTGTTGTTTTTGTTTTTTTCTTCTTTGTCCTGAGGATTGAACCCATGGGCACTGAGCTACGTCCCCAGCCATTTTATTTTTTCAGTTTTTAAACAGGGTCTCTCTAAGTTGCTGATGGTGACCTTGAACTCTCGATCCTCCTGCCCCAGCCTCCCAAGTCACTGGAATTACAGGCTTGTGCCACCATGCCTGGCTCATCCTAGATTAGTTTTTGAGCTTTATGAAAAAAATACTAGAAGTCTGAATAAACTTGGGGAAAATGTGAAGAACCACAGTGCACATGAGGTATCAAAGGTTCTGAAGTTCTATTGCAATAAAAACCTATTATGCTTTCTTTAATTCCCTAATTGGATACAGAATCCCTGTTTCATGGTGTGCCACCCATGAAAGCCTCCAACGTCCAGTCTTTCTTCGTAGGCACTGGGGAGTCAATAGAAGGACTGTGAGCAGAACTGTCTTGGTAATGTTATATCATCAACAGTAATTGTGGAACAGAGCGGGAGTGGAGGGGTCCAGATTGGAGACACAGAAATGTCCCTGGCATGTTGTGTTGATTCAAAGGGAATGTCAGGAGGTTGAACACAGCTGCCTGGATGGCAGCATCCTTAGAGAAGAGGTTATAATGAGCTGTAAGAGCTTCACACTACTTGTTTCATTCATTCCTCATGATAGCATCCCATGTCAGAAACGAAGCATCTGTGAGGCCCATGAGTGTGGGAGGCCAGGGGAAGCTCCTCACATCTAGAGGAACAGGGGAAAGAGCCCAAGGAGCAATTGCCAGGGCAGTGGAAAAACCAGGAAGCCCAAGTCCAAGAACTAGAAGGGAGGAGAGGACTCCAAGATGTCAGCTGGTCTCTGGTGAGGTGCTGCAGAGGAGTCACAGAGCTGGGGGCTACGGGCTGCAGGGAGGCATGGGTTACAGCTTGTTCATGTACCACATGCCTGTGTGCCTCATATTTGTGTCCTTAAGGCTCACCATCCTGAGAGTCTTTAGGAACCTTGTTTGTCTAACCAAGACTTTGTATAATTCCTAAAATAAGTCTATGTTTGCTGAAGCCTTGGGACCCAGCCTGGACCCAGCACTGATGGTGTGACCTTGTTCAGGGTTGTCCTGAGTGTGTGTGTCTCAGCCCTTCAAAGAGTCCCTGTAGGTGGCAGGCCTCAGGAGTTCTCCCTCCAGTGCCCTCTAGATTGGCACATTTAATGAACCTATCTCTCTTGGACTGGAAACCACACCCATTTCTATTATTCCTATTTGACGTTCTGATAAATTTACTGGCTCTTGAAGGACAGTTTTTATTTACCCAGCAGTAGTATCAAGTAAGTACCCTAAATATTGTCCAGATATATATCATGGGATTAGGACTCTCCTGAGCGCCTACATGTGTGAACTCATTTGCATTTCACAAAACCTTAAAAGGTGCAAATTTTATCGGCCTATCTTAGATGAAGAATTGAGATTGGATGGTCAAATAACTTGCCAAAGATCACACAGCTAATGAGAGGCTCAGCCAGGAATCAAACCCAAATGTGCTAAAGTTGAGGTATCAAGACAACATTTGACGTATTGTGTCTTTGTGCACATGGGCCTGGCCTGTGCACTTGGAACTGCAGCGCGTAGCTAGTGCCAAACTAAAATTTTTTGAAATGAGGTTGGGGCTGGTGGTTTAGCCTGCCCTATAGGCAGGTGAATAAATTTGTTGGGAAGAACAGATTATGGGGCAAGCCATGTATATGACATCTCACATCTCAGCAATTCCATTTCCAACCATATACTCTGAATAAATTCACTCTCATATGATTCATTCCTGTATGAATCCAAGGAGACATGTCCAATAATGTTCATAGCAGTGTTGCTTATAAGGACAGCATATTGGAAACAGTTTGTGGTATATTCATGTGATAGGATACTGTTCAGCATAGGAATGAGCACGTGTGAATATGGAGACATTGAAAAATAATAAAAGAGCCCAGCATGTGGCAAACACCTGTAATTCCAGCAACACTGGAGACTGAAGCAGGAAGGTGGCAAGTCTGAGGCCAGGCAGGGCAACTTAGCAAGACCCTGGGACTGGAGATGTAGCTCCATGGTAGAAAGCCCCTGGGTTGTAGTACCTTACAAAAAAATTTTTAAAAGTAATGAATGAGTGAAAAATGTGGAAATATATGTATCTCCTATGTGCAAAGTTAATGTTGAATGTAAATTTAAAATGAATCCCTCAAAGCAATGCTATACATGGCTTATGGACCCATACCTATACACATCCTGAAGTTATTAGGATATAAACTGGAACATGTACACCATGTAACCAACTGGGTTTTTTCTGGAGAAGAAAATGGAACTAGGGAGGGGGAGGTGAAGGAATGAAATAATTTAGAGTGGTCAACATCAAGGCTTTCAAGTTTGTGTTTTGTCATTTGGGGAGTGAGTGATGGAGTGTGGCAGTGAAGGCTGAGGATTCCTAAATTGACAGAGACTACTAAAAATAAAGATTTCTCTCTCTCTCTCTCTCTTTGTTTTTGGTATCACAATAAAATGCTGAGAGGAAAGACCAAGGGCACACTTTTGGGCAGACAGTGTGGTCATGTGCAGCTGTGGGGGCTGCACTTCTGCACCTGCTTCTGGCCTCCTGTTGGCGACTGGTGATAAGGTGTTTCTCCCATAAAAGGCTCGAGACCTTTGCTCCAGTGGTGTCTGTTCAATACCACCTTTATCAGAGCCTTTGGTTCTCAGCCCATTGGTTTCCAGCATTACTTTTCTAATCCATGGAATTAAGCCTTGAATCTAAACCTCTCATCTAGAATGACCTAATCCTTAAATTACTAGCTTTCTGACTTTTCTGGACCATATCCTCACAGCAGGAAACCCAAATGCATAAATGTTTATCCAAAATAACACAAGATTCAGGGACCAATGTTTACTCTCAAGTGTGATGCTGTTAGATCTATTACTTTACATTTTTTTTTTTTTTAAGTTGCTAGTCAGAATCTACTAGGTGTTTTTCAAAAGCGTTTGCCTTAAATGATCCTTGGCCCAGTCTTGTTCTAGATTGGCAGTAAGTCCAGGTAGAAAATCTGAGAGAGACTTTGGAAGTTTCAGGGCATCCACTTTTGATGGGTACCTCCATTACACTGGAGAAAAATGAACCTCCAAGTCATGTTTTATGGGTTCTCCGTGAGAAGGCAGGGCATATCAGCAGACCCCAAGCCCTGCTGTGGTGGAGATGTTCAAAGACTATTATCAAGTACCTTTGCTTCATCAGCTGAGTGGATTATGTGTGTGAAGATATATAGTTAACACAGATAAAATTATGATGGATATAAACAAGTCCAAGAATATCTTACTCAGGTGATTGAATTCAGTGTCAGCCAGGTTATATGCAATTATTACAGGTTAATTAAACATTAAAAATGTTAAGGAGATAGAAATCTTAACTACCCTGATTTGATCATTATACATTGTATCAAATTATAACATGGTACCCCATGAGTTTCTACACTTAAATTAATAATTAAACAAAATAATTTTAAAAAGTTCTTGCTTTCCCCCCAGTTTTAAAAAGTTCAAAGTATTCCATAGTGAGCATAATATTTACTAGATTTGCCTTATTATACCTCTTTATCCTTCCATCTATCAGTCCATCTTATTTAAAGCATTGCAAAATAAATTGCCAAAATCTGTTCAGTTCAGCTCTAAAAATTGAGCATGTCTAGAGTTCAATATTCTTTTGAGGTAAGATCTACATGCAATGAAATGACAAATCTTGAATGTATCATTTGATGAATTGACAAAAATATGTACACCTGTTTAAAACAATCCTTATTAATACACCACAGAAAGTTCCCTCATGCCACTTTCCAGTCAGTTCCTGTCCTTGACAACCCAGAGGCCGGCATATTTTAATATTTTCCATGCATATTAGCTTTGCCTGTTTCAGAACTTCACATAAATAGATTCATACAGTATTTTTTTTTTTATTCAAGTCTTTTACGCTCATAATCTGAAATTTATTCATGTTGTGTCTATTAGTAGTTTGTTCCTTTTGATTGTTGATTCCATGATCTGATTGGAGTCATATATGACATGAATATTGGTGAATGCTTGGGAAGTTTCCAGTTTTGGGGTATTAAGAGTAAAGCTAACATGAACATTCTTGCACAAGCTCTTTCGTGGGCACAAGTTTCATTTTTCTTGGGTAAAACAACTGGGAATGGAATTACTGGGTCATAGTTTGGTGTGGTATATGCTTCAATTTTTAAAACTGCCAGACCTTTCCCCTAAATTGTTGAACAGTATTATACTTCCACTTACAAAGTAGAAAGAGTTCTGCATGCCTCTTATCCTCACCAATATTTTTTTGTCTGTGTCCCTTGACTTTTGCAGTGAAGAGTTAGGTAAAGGAAGCATTGTTTGTGTTTGTCAGGTATGACACCATCCTGAACTCTCTGCAGGCAGCCCTAATCTATGCCATCACTGAGCAGAGGATTGCAACACCAGTCCTACTCACAGTACTGTCAGGGTCCTGCCACACACACATTAAAAGGGTCGGTTTTTCAAAGAAGAATTCCATATTGAGGAAATGCAGGAATAATTGGCACTATTTAATGAGCGTACATAATGTCTATACTAAACTGTCTGCATAAATTTATTTTACCTTCCATAAAAACCTTACAAAAGAGAAATTCCCACTTTAAAAATAAAGCAAGTGAGTCTAAAAGAGGATTGATGATTGCCATGGTCACCTGTGACCAGTTAGTGACAGAGTTAGAATTTGGAGTGAGGTAGGTACCCCCTGGCCAGAAGATTTGTAGTTTCTGTTGGCTCATGTTGCTGAACAAAAGGTTCTGGGACAAATCAGATTATCTTTTAAAATAAATCATCAATGGATTGACTTTGTCATCTTAAAGTAGACACACACCTGTAAGTGCAGCAACTTGGGAGGCTGAGGCAGAAGAATTGTATATTTGAGGCCAGCCTCAGCAACTTGATGAGACTCTGTGTCTCAAAGACTGGGAATATAGCTTAGTAGTAAAATGCCCTTGGGTTCAATCCCCAAACAAAACAAATAAAAACAAAAATTAAGTACAATCCATTGAAAAGCTATAAACTTTCCAGTCACATTCTAATTTTGAAGTACAGTGTCTTTGTTCTGTGTTTCTCGCCTCTTTGTCTTGGCTAGTGTGTTAAGATATAACTGCCTTATCAGTAGGTCGAGGGCAAATCAGTTTCAAATTGATCCATCAACATTTCTGCCCTCCCCTGAACTGTGATTTATGTTCACAGGTGAGTGAATCTCCACCTTACACAGGCTTAATTCCCCTAGAGAGTAGGTAATGGTGGTATTGGTGGTGGTAATGATGATAAAAATTGTAGATGTATTAAAATGCCAGAAATTGTGCTAAGCATGCATGAATTCTATTTTCTTTTTTTGGTACCACGGATTGAACTCAGGGATACTCGACCACTGAGCCACATCCCCAGCCCCTTTTTGTATTTTACTAGATAAGGTCTCACTGAGTTTCTTATCACCTTCCTTTTACTTTGAACCCTGGATCCTCCTGCCTTAGCTTCCCTAGCCGCTGGGATTTACAGGCGTGTGCCACTGTGCCTGGCAGCACGCGTGAATTCTTGGTAGGTCCTCTGAACTTCATTCTGCTGAAAAAGAAACTAGATTTAGAAAGAGCAGCCAACTTGCCCAAAGTCATAAAACAAGCAGGTGGCAGGGTTGGGATTTTAGTTCAGCCAGCTGGATGCCAGTGCCTGGGTCCTTAAGCACAACTCTAGTGGCACATTTTATGTGTATGTATTGCCCATGTGGCTAGCACAATGCATTCATTCTTCTTTTGGAAAGTCAGGTCTAGCTGATAAGTTTGATTAAGAAAGACCTCTGTGAGACTTGGCCTTCTGTGAGGCAGCGGTATGCCAAGTTGCCTTGTGCCCTGCCTTTGAAGAGTGGAAACTGTCTTCGGGGAGATAAAGCTTACCCAGATGAGACAATTAGAGAGTGATACCAGGCCATATAATGCAAAGCACATGATATGATAAAGGGAGACTGGGCTGGTGATCGGTTGCATGGAAGCCAGTGAAACCCTGAAAGAAGGAAGCCCTTATCTTGGTTGCTGCACATTATATCAACAGCCATGCAGTAAAGGCCTAAATCAACAGCTAGCACACAAGCAAGTTAATAAATGGATTTATGTAGTACCGATAATATAAATCAAAGATTGCCCCGATAGCCTCCCTATAGTAGATGGCATTTACTTGCGTCACACATTGTGCCTTGACTGTGGTGAATTTTGATGGTGTTCGTATGAGTGTGCGTATATGATATCCGTGTCCCTGTGTCCTGGGGTGTTGGTTAAAGAGGAGGTTATATTATCCTGCCCACCTTTGTTTTAACAGCTGATGCAATCTGAGTATAAGATTTCTAATAAATTACCTGAAGTCATGTGGCTAATACTGTACATGTTAAAACAGGATTCAAACCTAGATCTTCCTACCTAAAAAAGTTAACATGCTCAAAGCATGCACAATATTGAAACATAATCATGTTTTAATCCTTTGGAGGATGATTTCATCTCTGTGGGGCTAATGGAACACCTCTCTGTGGCTGGCACATATTTTGAAAGTATGAAACATTCCAGTGTGAAAAAGCAACAGACTCTGCTTTCTGAACCTACTAACCATGTGCTTTTTGTATGCTTTAACTCCCTCCCTTCAGTTGGGCTTCATTTGGAGCAGCTCTATTTTTTTTTTTTTTTTAAGAATGCTGATTTTATTTGGGAAAAAAAGTATCTTGTTGCTTAAAATGGTTTCTAAACCAAAGGCGTAGAAGATCCTGTTTCCATCTTAATTGATTGTACCAGACACCAGCATTTACTGACTGTTAAGCACAACGATACAATAACTTTAATGATAATGGGGTCACTTTATTGCTGAGCTATTAAGCAGAGGTGGGCTTTGCATTGTAACAGAGTAACAGGATCCTGGAGCTTAAGAAAAGGCTGCCAGATTTGGTAGTGACTGTGGTGGTTCCAAGTACATGGAAAATTGCACCTCAAAACCTGTGTCTTGCTGGATTGCCTTCCCAGGACCTGGAGATTTACCTTATTAGTTCTCCATGCAGTTGGAACCCATGCCCTTACATTCTTAGAGCAATCCATACTGTGTGTGAGCAGGGGAAGAACAAGGTCTCCTCAAACCAAAGCCATCTCATGGAAGGTGATCCAGGATGTTCAGTGCATTCACCTAGGACCACTGAAAATGCTAATGCAGGGCAGGAAGGGGCAGGTCCCTTTGGAGGAATTGAATTAATATGGGGCTACTTCGGGAACTGGAGAACTGGATGTGTGTCTTTGATCTGCCTCAAAGTTGAAGGCTGCATGCTTAGGCATTGGGTGAAGAGGAAGAGCTGGAAGAGTATGGTTGGATCTGGTGCAGTACAACCATTCTGGTGTGCTTGGGACTCCCCCAGTTTCACCACTGAAAGTCCATGTCATAGGAAATCCTTCCATCCTGGCAAATGGGACAGATGACCATCTGCATGGCCTGGAACCCAGGCCTTTGTTGCTACTTAGCTGGACTGTCATGGCAGCCTTCTAGCCAGCCTCCCTTACCTTACCGCCCCCAACTCCAGTGAAAATGCAAATCTGACCTGCTGAAGAACCAAGTTATTGGCAATGTCATTCGCTGCATGCTTGCAGCCATGTTATATAAGCCTTGTGTCATAAGGACACACTTTGGAAATACCATTTTCTGGAAGCCACAAATCAGAGCCATCTTGTACAGTTAAACCAATCCACTGTCCTGCCTTCTGGATATGTGGGCATGCCATGGACTTCCACACATGGCCACTGCATCTACATGTCCCCTTTTCTCTGTCTAGCAACTTCATATTCACTAAGTCCTGGCTGTCTTGTGTTGCCTCCCAAGAAACCTTCCTTGTCACAGCAGAAATAATCCTTCCTTCGATACTTGTTCCCTCTCTCCCTGTTGAGTCTGGGCCTGGGGTTAATGTAGTACCAGACAGCTAAGAAGTTTTTAGTAACTGTCTCCCATGATCATTGGCGAAACAACTAGTGGCAAGAATGGAAAGTACTTTGTGAGATGGTTCAATCACAAATTCACTTTTTATCAATTAAAATAGTGATTTTTTTCAAACATTTTTTGAAATAAAATTTTTTTTCCAATTTTTCAATTGTGGACCCCAGTCTCAAATTTAACAAAATGAAATCTTACAGGATAGAGCCCTATGTAAAAGATAGAAGCACTGAGAAGAAATAAAAATTGGAAGTGAGGGTATAGGAGGTTAGCTGTATCTT
This sequence comes from Spermophilus citellus, assembly GCF_964194105.1. NCBI lineage: Eukaryota > Metazoa > Chordata > Mammalia > Rodentia > Sciuridae > Spermophilus > Spermophilus citellus. The sequence goes on along the minus strand of NC_138193.1, from coordinate 51,645,122 downwards.
TTTTATATTTGTTAGTTAAATTTTTTTGTTGTTGTGAGCTGTATCTTTTTTGGGAGGGCAGGTACTGGGAATTTAACCTAGAAACAATTTTCCACTGAGCCACAGCCCTAGCCTTTTTTTATTTTTTATTTTTGTTTCGAGACAGCATCTCACTGGGTTGCTTAGGGCCTCACTAAGTTGCTGAGGCTGGCCTCAAACTTGGGATCCTCCTATTTAGCCTCTCCAGTTGTTGGAATTATATGTGTGTGCCACTGTACCTGGCTGTGAGCTGTATCTTAATTAACCTCCCTTAACCTTCACTAAGGGCAGACCTTGCCATCTTTATGGATGCCTAGCACTCTGGGAACACTAAGTGAAAGGGACTCCTGGGAATCAAATCATGGCATTTGCAGCTAAATGATGGAATTGGAGAATATCATGCTAAGTGAAGTAAGCCAATCACAAAAAACAAAGGCTGAATGTTTTCTCTTGATAATGTTTTTTTCTTGATGTTGATCCATAATGGGCGTGGAGGGAGCATGGGAGAAATGGAGGAACTTTGGATAGGGCTAAGGGGAGGGAGGGGAAGGGAGAGGGGCGTAGGGGTAGGAAAGATGGTGGAATGAGTTGATCATCATTAGGTACATGTATGAAGACACAAATGGTGTGGTTCTACTTTGTGAAAAACCAGAGAAATGAAAAATTGTGCTCCATATGTTTACTATGAATTGAAATGTATTCTGCTGTCATGTATAATAAATTAGAATAAATATATAAAACGAGGAAAAAGAATAAAAGAAAGAGACTCCTGCCGTCTGAAGTATCTTTAATTACCTGAGGCTGGGGAGTGAGGGGCTGGACTCTGCTCCAGCCTCAATCAACCAGGGCACTACCATTTGTTAACACAGTTGCCTCAGATGAAAGGACACTGCTGCTTAAAAATACAAAACAAAACCAAAACTGTTTGCAAGAGCTTAGAGCACTGACTGGCACTCTGCTCTGAGTGCCTGAAAGGAACAGGTGGTGATCTATTTTAATGAGTGGCAAGTACCTAACGATTGAAAATAGACCCTGTTGGAAAAAATATAACTCAGTCGTTGCCGGGACCAGATACCTGTTAGTACACAATATTAACAATGCTGGAGTGGTGGCACCAGATGAATTAGTTATGTCACATCAACTAAGGTTACATTGACCATCATGGTCAGGTGGTTAATCAAATGTCATTTCAGTCCTCAAGGTTCCCCTGTGACAGGTGAGTTCCCAGGAGAAATTAAAACCCCTTTATCTTGCTGACCTTATGTATCTGATAAGAGTGGAACTGAAAGTGGGCTGCCCGTATTCCAGGATGAGAAATGAGTCAACAAACAAACCCTGCCAGAGGGCACCTCTTCAACTCTCACCGTTGGGCAATTTGGTGGAGGGTGGCACCATCAAACACTCCTATCCAGTTCCTCTTAGCTAGAGACCAGTTTCATTTCTTTGGGTGTCTTCCTTCCCACCCCTCTTTTGGTGCCCCTTCTCTTGCCAGAGTGGGGAGTCCTTCAGCAGAGAAAACTTGGAAAGTGACCTACAGGGTGGGAACAATGGTTTGATATAATTGTATGGGAGAGAGCATCAATTTGTGGCTACCAAAAAGAAAAAAAAAAAAAAAAAAGCCTGTATCAGTAGGTTCTGAGTTCCACTATAGAGAAGGGTGTGTCACCCTTTGCTAATGGCTATGTACCTGCCACCTCACTTGCCCCATCCTCCACTCAATATGGAAGGTCCAGTCTGAGAGGATATAGCCGTCTAATAAACCCAGGGATATGGGCTGTGGTTACTGATAAAAGCTTAGGGTGTCTGCTTTCTTCCTTGCTACTTTATGGCTTCCAGAAACCATGAAAGATGAGGGTGTGGTAGCAAGGGAAAAGCACAGACTTTAGAGTCAGATGGACTTGGTTTCCAATCCTAGCTCTCATTTACCCCAAAATGACCTTAACCAAGTGATTCAGCTTCTGAGACACAACATCATTTCCTTTGTCACCCAGGCCAGCTTGGGGCCTGCTGTCACCTCAAGGTCTTATAAATTGCTGTAGTTAGTGAAAAATTCCCTATTTGAAGATTTACAGCTTTCCTTTGAGCAGCCTCCTTGCTCATTGCAGCAGAAACCTTTGCTAGTCCTGGATTTGAATCTTGGTTGGAATGACTTGACCTGAGCCTGGTTTTCTCCTTTGCAATTTGGGATTAGGGTGCCTAACTGGGTTGTTGAAGATCAGTGAGATGTTTATAAAGAAAGAGCACATTGCTTACTTCAGTTTCTCTCCTGTTAAAGACATCCACCGTTGGGCCATCAGTCTACTAAATCTCCCTATCACCTGCCTCTATCTTTTTTTTTTTTCTTTTTAGCATAACCATCCAAATGGGAATAAGTCTGAACTCTGTGTTAGGGATAAGAGAAATGAAGATAAGGTCCTGGATTTTATTTTTCAAAAAGATCATAGAATTTTAGCTGGGCACTGTGGCCATAATCCCAGTCTCTTGGGAAACTGAGGCAGGAGGCTTGCAAGTTCATGGCCAGTTTCAGCTACTTAGCAAGGTCCTAATCAACTTAGGGAGACCCTGTTTTTTTTGTTTGTTTTTTTTTTTTTTTTTAAAAAGGCTGGCGGGTGTATGGTTCAGTTCCCTGATAAACAAACCTTTGATGATCCCTTGCCTCCTTACATTAGAACAGTTGTGACCATGTTTAAGAGGAATTGGAGAGATCTAGAAAGGGAAGTAACTGAATACAATCTTTATTCTTCAGAATTTTTAGAGATAGGACACTAAAAATCTTCAAACTATGAATATTTTGACAATATAAAAAATCAAATCTTTCTGCATGGGTGAAAGTAGCATGCATCAAATTAAAAGATAAACATCCAACTAGGAAAAATAATTGCAAATATATAACCATCAAAGCTGTTTTCTTTACTATACAAAGAGTTTTTTTTAAGAGTCTAAAGATAATCATGACTATCTTAAAAAAACAAAAACAAGTCATGAATAGATAATTCACAGAAAAAGAAACTCCATTCAACCTTTCAAAATGTTAACTTTATACCAATGAAAGAAACCAAGTTTAAAGAAATCAGATATCACTTTGACTTAGCAGATTGGCAAAGATTAATTGCTACATAACATGGGACACTGTGTGCCCATGCCACAAGGGCAACACGCCAGCTGAGCCAGAATTCACAAGGTCTGTCTGCTGTCTCTGTGGTCCAGCACTGAACCATGGGGGACTGTCATGCATGGTGGGGATATGGGCACTAGAAGAAGGGTCTGTCTCCTGTCCTGAAGAGACCACCTTAGAATTTATGGAGTCATTGTGCTGGCTCAGATTCCGGACTCAGAAGTAGTCCTTGGCTGTGATAGTTGGGGTCATGGTGTTTGTCGAGGGGTCACAGGGAATAGAAATGTGGAAGGATGAGGAGAGATGTCTGCTCTAGATGAGCCTGTTGTGAGGAAAGCAAGGGATGACATTCCTTCTTAGAACAGAATTTTCGACAGAACTTTATTATTTGTGGTTTCCCTTTAGCCCACCAGAAAATACGGCAAAACCACATTCCTGATGGAGCTGTGCCCCTGCAGTGAATCCAGCTGGGCTGGCCTTGGATGATAACCAACCAGGGCCAGCCCTGGCTGCCTCGTCCCCCGTGGTCACTGATTCAGCGGATCGTGTGTGCCCTGGGCCTCAGAGTGCTGATGAGGCAGTTCATCTTTGATTTTCCTTTTCATCCCTCATGACAACCACCACATAGCGTTTCCTAGAATCTGGCTGAGGTCCCACTACCAGGGGAGGCTCAGAACCGGAGTGTCTGGAAAAGTCGCCCATGGCCATGAAGGGGGCAGAGCCACCCCAGACGGGTGGTTGCTTTAGTGAGTTGGCAGCTGTAGTGTGTGATGAGGCTGCCTCCAGATGCCAGCAGGGAATGGACAATTAGTCCTCAGGAGGAATGCTGAAGTCACTGGAGCTGCTTCCAGTGACTTGGACAGATGTCTGTAGTCTCCCCTGCCATCGTGGGCCTGGGAGACTCTTCAGCATACATGTGGGGCAGTGTTTTCTGAGAGCCTGGATAGAACATACCTGTGATCTAGTGAGCATTCCTTAAGTTCTTGGCACGGCGCTGGGGGCATAACGTCTATTTTTTTCCCTTCACAATAATCCCATGAAGTATGCTGTTCCCATTTTAGAGATGAGGCAGCTGAGGCTCAGAGGCTCAGGAACCAGTCTTGGATGAAAAGCGATTGCACCAGGATTCTCATGTAGGTAACATGGGCAGAAGAGGCTGTCTACCAGTGTCATACCTCCTGACAGCTGGTTGTGTGCAGATGAATCCTGAGGAATCTCTAGTGCATCTTGTCTGCTCCCAGTGTCCCTTTTGCACTCGGGGACTGTGGTGGTGTTGTCAGGGAGTTGGCAAGATTTAGCTTTTCTCAGGGCCAAAGAGCTGAAGGTGCTCAGGGGACCTGGGCACAGAATGAGCCCTTCATTTCAACTAGCAAGAACAGTACCCTACCCTCCTCCATTGTACCTTATTTCAGTGGCTGGCTTCCACTGGGAAAGAGGCTAAGTGTTGACAAACATGTCAATTAGTGAATTTCTCAGGAAATTACCCTGTATCCTTCCAGAAGCCGTGCTGTGTGGTAGGGCAGCAGAAGACTCTGGGAGCCATTATGGGATGAGGAGGCTGGGTGCACGTGAGCTCTCCTCCTCTCCCAGCCCTGGCTCTGGGCTCTGCGCCTCTTCAGCATTTTCATTCTGTGCCATACAATGGGCCACTTCCCTGTGGCCGGCTGTATTATTATCCAGAATCTGGATGTTTCCTGTCTGCACTGCTTGTTTCCTGGCGGGAAGGAACTCTGCCTTTCTGGTGCACGTGAAGATTTGACCGAAGATTTGACCGATTTGTGTCTGTGGGAAGTTTTAGAGACCTACTGTCCCCTTTCTGACTCCTTCACAGCTCTGGGGGTTGAGTGGAGCAGCTGGGTGGCCTAACTCATGTCTTTCATACTCTGGGGTCAGCATCCTCTCACACTCTAATAAGCCCGAGATCCTCTGGGGGCACCTGGTTGGCTTACTTGCTAGGCCACTGAGTTCATACAGTTGTTCCATTCTCCTCCATCATGTGACTCTTTGATTCTGTAGTAAGAGATCACCATTGCAGCATGCAAACATTTTTAGGCAGTTTTGTACGGTGGTCACAATTTGGCACAGGTCCAGGGTTCAGACCTGCTGGATATTCTGAGGATATAGAAACAAAACTGAGGCCTGGATGCCTGGCACAGGGTTTACTGGGGTCCATCTGCTCCGTGAGGACTTGCAGAAAACCCTTAGGAGAGTCAGTCTTGAGGGGTTGAGCACCCTATTGTTGGATGTGAAAATGCCTCATTGTTGAAGTGAATTGTAAAAGGAAATTATAAAAGTGCTTAACATTAAGGAGATCAAATCTAACTGTGTGTAGAAAAGAAGTAAAATCCCTTGGCCATGCAGTCACCTATAGATGGCCAGTGTCCATGAAGGGACTCGGGGTTTGAAGTCTTGATTGGTCTCTGTGAGGCAGTTTCACTTTGTCTTCCCCAAACTGACAGTGTCCCCTTCTTTGTGTATAGAACATGGAGAGTTCCTGGCTCTGGATCTTGGAGGGACCAACTTCCGTGTGCTCCGTGTGAGAGTAACGGACAATGGGCTCCAGAAGGTTGAGATGGAGAACCAGATCTACGCCATCCCTGAGGACATCATGCGAGGCAGTGGCACTCAGGTATGGCCTCTCTCTTAGGGTCTAGGAATGCCTTCCTTGAGATGTCCTTTCTGCACCTTCTCCCACTGCTCTCAGATTGGAGACGCTATCATGAAAGCATTCCTGGATACTAGCACAGCTGTAGGGATCCCTGTCAGCCAGAGCCTGGCTCTTCCTGCCACATTTTATATGCAGCGGGTGCTCAATAATAAAAGGAATGCCTGCAGGAGAAATGGAGTAGAATGCTCTTCAGCATTGTCACATCTTTGGCCTAAGGCTTGGGAGAGGTGACAGCCCTCAGAATTTTATTCCCTATTCTTCTACCAAACCAGGCCACTCCTGGGAAAGGAATTCCTGATTATGAGCAGAGCAAGTGAGGAAGGTATTTTTTAGATCCTTTTTTTTGACTTTGGAAGTGGCCTTGAGGGTAAACCTATTTTCCTTGCTTGAATGCTGGGGTTGGAGAAGGAGCCTGGGTCTATCTCTGTGGAGGGCGTCACATGGCTCCAGCATAAAGTCAGGGAGACACAGAGGGGTGAGTCTCTTCCGCTGGCTCCCCCTGTGCCTGTGTCATGCTGTTGTGTTGAGGAGGTTGGGCCTCCATGTGCAGACAATCTGGCCGAGGGATTCTGGGCAAGTAATGATGGCACTTGGTAGAGCATCAGTTTATTCATCTGAAGAGAGGGATGAGAGTATGGAAACTGTGGTGGGGATTCGAGGAGAGGAGGATGCATATTAAGTATTTCACACAACCCGGCCCATAAACTGGCACTCTTAACTATTTTTCTGTCCTTCCAGTTGCTTCTTTGTACTCTGCTGTGGCCGTCATGGGGGATGTGATCATCTTTTCTTCCCATTGCCTCCCTCACCCATTCTGAGCCTCATCCCTCAGGTTACAGATATTTGAGAATCAAGTAAATAAGACAAAACCAAAAATAGCACCTGAAGTTTGGCTGTGCTTGCAGTTCGCTGAAGATGTGTTAGGCGGATTTTTATGTCATCTGACACATCTTGGTAGCCTATTGCTAACCCTTCAACACCATGAGGGGCACAAGGACCTCATAGTCCTTGTAGAGTCCCCCCCCCCCCCCCCCCCCCCAGGGCCTGGCAAGGGTGTGGGACTCCAGCAGACAAAGTGGAGTATCTCTGCCAATCCAGAAAGAGAATTCATTTCAAACATTTATGATCTGGGTGAAATTTTCCTTGACAAGCTTACCTAGAAATCTCTTAAACCTTCTAGTTTCTGTTTTTCATGTATATACATAGGCAAAATGTTTTAGTCCAAATTAATAAACAAAAACCAAAGAGTATGAGACCTACATGGAAATGAAGAACTGTTGGGTTGTTAGGAAGGTTTGGAATCAATGAAAAAAAAAAAAAAACTATATAAAAATGGAACAGAAATAAAACTAGGAGAAAATATGGGTGTTGATTTTTTTCCTAAGCAAGAGAATTGATATTATATATCTAAAATGATAGAAAGTATTTGGAAAAAAGACAGAAAGGGAATCTAAGGGGTTATTTTAGTGTTATAAATTAATGGTGCTGTTTTTTTCCTATACCTCCTACCCCTTTGGGGGTATTATGTATGAGTATTTTAAGTAAAGGAAAATAAATGGATTTTTAAAATGCAAATTTAGTTAAAACCAAGACCAATTTACCAAACTCCGAACTTGCAGAGGTTTCTTGAGGAACTCTGAACCTGGGCAGAGTGGGTCCCTGTGTAAGATTCTAGAGGCAATTCTGCTCTTCTATTGGGGAAGTTGATAAACAGAGAAAATATGAGATGTATTAAACAAATTCCCAGTACCTTCTTCCTGATACACTAGTCAAAATGATCTTTAGTGCAAACAGTTTTATCTCCCCAAAAAGGAAGTTGTCTTCTGCCACATCACTTCCATTTCAAAGCAGTAGGTCATAAACCTGAATAGCAGCCACTTACAATATTTAAGGTGTATCTTGTGGGAAGGGGAGTGAGTGGATCCTTAGACCAATAAAGAAAAGGAAAACTTTCAAACTCCACACAGTGATGCCCTTTGAGCCTTTTTATAGCAGGAAGGTGTTAGCTCTTTCTCTCAGCATCTTATCTGTAGGTTCCTCAACTGACAGAAAAAAGGTTAGGCTTCCAGTTCAAGGAAGCAGATGGTCTCCTCTTCCCCACTTTAAAAGACGGTGGGAGGCTGAGACAGGAGGATTGTGAGCTCAAAGTCAGCCTCAGCAACTCAGTAGGACCCTGTCTCTAAATAAAATACAAAATTGAGCTGGGGATGTGGCTCAGTGGTCCAGTGCCCCTGAGTTCAATCCCCAGTACCAAAAAAACAAAAACAAACAAACAAAAAAACTTCTTTGAACCCAGCACTGGCCAAGGGAACTTTTTGCAGGGGTAGAACTGCTCACTATCTGGCCTGTATGATTCTGTAGCTGTCAGCCTCTTGAGGCATTGAGCACTTGGGAAGTGGGGCTACTGTGATTGGAGACGCTGAATTTTATTTTTATTATTTTCTAATGAATTGAAATAGCCCCAGATGGCCAGTGGTTACTTTCTGGGCAGGGCAGTATTTAAAGCATCTTTACTGCCTTTCTCCTCTGCCTTCCCAGCTAGGGAGGGAGCCGTGGTCAGGGCTGGTGAGGGGAAGGTGACTTTCTACTTCTCCGTTTAAAGACTCTTCATCTCTAAAGATTGCTTTGTTTCTTTAAACAGCTGCTGCAACTTCCTTTTTGGGGGAATAAAACTGTTTGTACCAAAGATCATTGACTAGTGTGTCAGGAAGAAGGTGCTGGGAATTTGTTTAATACATCCCATATTTTCTTTCTTATCCACTTCCCCAATAGAAGAGCAGCACTGCCTGGGGATAGATATCTCTAGAAACCCTATTTGCATATTAAAACCCTTGACCTCTGTTAGAGGAAGTTGGCGCTTGTGCACTGGTGCTCTCCTTTGGTGAGAGACCCCAGTCCTAGCTTAGCACTTGTCCTTGAGAATGTTTTGGTTTAGAGGTAGACTGACGTTCAGTATCAGTTCAGTATCAGCTGTGGTTGACTTCTTGGGGATCAGACTGAGGGACAGAATCCACCTAGGGAGCCCAGTTAGAACTGGCCCCTCCCAGGTTGGGCTGGCTCTGCCTTCCAGCTGCCTCCTGTTGACCATACCCCAAGCATGGGGAGCCAATCAGGACTGTGAATCTTCCCTCAACCTTTCAGTTTCTAAGTAAATGCAAATAATTTTCTGTGGTTTAAACCACAGCATCAGGATGAGGGCTTATTAGTAGATTGCTGGGCCTCTCAGAGTTTCTGCTATGGTAGGTCTTGGGAGGAGGGCGACTGGATTTTGCATTTTTAACAGGTTTCCAGGTGATGGTGGTGGTGGTGCTGCTGGCCCAGGACTATTCTTTGAAAATCTTTAGTAGAATCTTTACTTGTTTCTGGAAAGGAAAAGATAGTTGTTCTTTTCCACTTCCCCCTCCCCCACTTAGCTTTTCATTTTTGCCACCTGGTTAACCTTGCACTTGGAATGTGTTCAGCCTCTTTGGCGGCTCCTTATATTTTGTTCCCCAAACCTCTGGCCTCATCCTCTCAGCATCTGGAGGGTCACCAACTTCTCTTTGAGGGTGCTGAGTGGCCAAGAAGGAAGTCAGGGGGCTTCCTTGGGGCTGATTGAAAACCTGGCTCATTGTGAATGCATCTTTCTCCAGGGCTGAGGAGCTGTGGGTTCTGCTCAGCATGATCACAGTTGTGAGAGTGCCCATCCACAAAACCCTATTCTTTGTTGCTCTTCAGAGAGAACTGAGTCTTCCGTTTTTGAAAGAAGAAAACAAAGATAACTTCTTTGGATTGCCCCCAGGCGATTAGTTTTCTAGAATAGCGGAAAAAATAGAAAAAAGTTACTCATTTTTGCTAAGTTGGTTCTTAGAATGCCAACACAGAATGTTCCACCACTCCCCCAGTCACAAGAAATAGGGATGCTGAAGTACTACGTGGTGGTGAGGTGAACTTTCCTTTCTGGTAAGATACTTGGCTAGGCATCTGTGTCCGGGGGTCTGCCAGGGCCACCAAAGGATGTCCTAGTTGTAGGGTGTGCGTGGACTTTCTGATAACTTTGGCCATGATTTCCCCCTTCCTCTCAGGGTTATTTTGACAGATGTTTAGATACATGGTCTAAGTGGAGGACAGCTTTTAATGAGTACTAACTAGTATTAAGCCCTTATATGAACTGATTCATTTAATCATTTGGGGAACTGTTTGTGGGCAGGTCCAGTTACCATTCCCATTTCTTCGATGAAAAGCAAATGGAGGGAGGCTCAGGGTAGGAAGAGAATCTGGTGCAAATTCAACTAATTCCTTTGTGAGCCCAAAGTCTTAATTTCTGTGCCATTCTGCTTGCTCATCTTCTTGTATCATGTGTCCTTAGCTGTTTGACCACATTGCTGAATGCCTGGCCAACTTCATGGATAAGCTCCAAATCAAAGACAAGAAGCTCCCATTGGGCTTTACCTTCTCATTCCCCTGCCACCAGACTAAGCTAGATGAGGTAAGATGGGTTCTTCAGAAGACTTGCTGCATTGCTTCGCTCCTGGGGCTGGGAGGACTGGGAAGAACTCCCTGGTGGCCATCTGCTGCTGTGGTATCGGCAGTAGCACTGCAGGATTTTATAGCTAAGGATTCAGTATTGAGAGTTCTGGCCTCCGGGTGACTGTGCGTGTGTGGAGGTGTTGGGGGGTGAAAAAGTATAAGGGAGGCGGGTGCTCTTTGTTACTCTCCCTTTCACACATATTGCATAGTGTCCCAATCCCACCCAGGGTGACAGGAATGAGAAGCTAGGAACTCTTTTGATCCTGAGTGTTTTGATGAAGGGTCTTGGAAGAAGGATGCCTGGGGAGTTAATGATTCAAGGATATAGGTGTCTTATTTTGGCAAGTCTATAGCTTGCTCCTTCTATTTCTTAGAGGCAGTAAATCATGAAGGAATCACTCATTTGATCTCCTTTCCTGAACCTGGGAGGAGCCTGAGTTTCTTTTCCTCCGCTAGTTAGGAGACAGTCTACAAATTCAATCATGACTGTAGCTGGGCATCAGAGAGCTCTATTAATGATGCTTGGCAAAGTGTGGCCTGTGTTTTAATTGTAGAAAAATCAATATTCATTCCTTTGTTGTTTTGTAGAGTTTCCTGGTCTCATGGACCAAAGGCTTCAAGTCCAGTGGTGTGGAAGGCAGGGACGTGGTGGCTCTGATCCGGAAGGCCATCCAGCGGAGAGGGGTGAGTGTGGAGTGGTGGGACCTTGGGTGTGCAGGCCCTTTGGGATTCACTCTGAAGTCTGTCCTCAAACTCAGCCTGAGAAGCTTTTGTAGAGCTTAAGGGGAGGTTTTCTTCTTCTCTGCTATTACCCAGTAATTTGATATATGATTAGATGCCTTTGGGGTTTTGAGATTAGCATGGTAGAAATTAATCTTAGCCTTGGTGCAAGAAAAACCCTTCAGTCCTGAAGAAGACTTCATTCATATCATTTTTAAGTAAGGAAGTTGGCATGATGGTGACATGACGGTAGAATGGGGCAGAGAGTGGACAAGATATAGTTCTGTCATAGGAGTGGGAGGGAGAGAGAGAGAGAGAAGGAAGAAGAGGCGAGGTGAGAGGGAGAAGAAAGAGAAGTAGAGGAAGCATACAAGATTGACTTTCCTTAGTGCAGTAATGGCTACAAAGTAGACCACAGGGCTGGTGTCAGGAAAATGGTTCTCCACAATGAGAACAAGCAGGGTGGGAGTGAGTTGCCCGATGTTCACTTGGGTGTGGATCTAGCTCTCCAGCTCGAACCTTCCTTGGCTCTGAGTTGGATCAGTAAGCCCGTTGCACTTGAGCTGTGTGTCTTGCTGCTCTTTTTCCATCTTCACATCCTGTATCCATCCCTTCTGTGATGGTGAAGGTCAGAACCCTCCATTTCATCCCTACAGGACTTTGATATTGACATTGTGGCTGTGGTGAATGACACGGTTGGGACCATGATGACTTGTGGTTATGATGACCAGAACTGTGAGATTGGTCTCATTGTGGGTGAGTGAGCTCTGGGTGTGAGAGCCGGATGTGCAGTTGGGGGTGTGGGCTGAAAAGAAGGGAGCAATCTGTAGACTGGGTTATATTTGAAGATAACGATGTAGTTGCTTTGGAGGGCCAAGCCAAGGCTTGTGGAGCTGGGGTAGTAAGAGTTCTGGACCATATATTGGGTGAGCCCAGAAGTCTACAGGGAGGGATCTTAATACGGAGCAGCCTTGGACAGTAGCGTGAGAGGAAGATGGGGACAGGAGAGGGACGTGTAGGGAGGTGCTTGAGCAGTCCCTTGCTTTGGTCAGGCACTGGCAGCAATGCCTGCTACATGGAGGAAATGCGCCACATCGACATGGTGGAGGGCGACGAGGGGCGGATGTGTATCAACATGGAGTGGGGGGCCTTTGGGGACGATGGCGCGCTCAATGACATCCGCACGGAATTTGACCGAGAGATCGACATGGGCTCGCTGAATCCTGGGAAGCAACTGTGAGTGGGCCTTTGGGTGGCGGGGTTGGGTTGGGGTGTGTGTTGGGAACTGAGGTTGGGGCTGCTCAGGGACAGGGGATTTGTTTTCAGGTCATCTCTATAGTCTTACATTGTCCCCCAAAGTTTGCCAAGGCACCCACTGATTATGGGAACATTTAAGAATATAAATTGCTGAGAGGGCTCTAAAACCAGCGCGGGTGATAAACCCGGTCATCCTTTAGCACATTCACTTTGGAAGGTCATATTCTAGTTCTTGAAAGCCCCTTAGTAGCTCCCACCCACTACTCCCCCCTAAAGGACCAAGTTATGTCAGATGGCTGCTTACTGCCAACCCACAGAGTCCCAGGGCCTCCTGCCTCAGCTGTAGACTGACTAAAGCCTATGGAAAAGCTGGCTTCTCAGAAGCCTTTTTGGGCTCCACCCTGGGTCTGTGGCCCAACCATGATCTCGAAGTAGATCTGATAAAAGGCCCCAGCATTTTGTGACCTGAATGCTCTACACTCCAGCCAGGTCAGACTTGGTTTTATGTTACTTTCGACTCTTACACAACCTTATTTCATTCTCACATTTGCCAAATGTCTCTGAAGATGTTGAGACAGGCTTGCTGCAAGCACTAAACATAGTTACAAAACAGTTTGAGCAATGCAGCATCTCTCTGGTCTTCTTGGTGCTGGGACTGTTTTGGGAAGTCTTTTCGCACAGATCTCTACTTAGAAAGGAAAACTAGCCCTATAAACCAGGTCAGTGGTGGGGAGTCCTTTCTTCCTCAAAGCATGGTTTCATTAAGTCATAAGCTTTTTTTACATGTTGGAATGTGAGTTCATTTACCTGAACTTAAGAACATACCGGTTGTGTCTGCCATGGGTGACCAGAGGTTTATGAGCTGAGAAGTCACTCACTCACTCAATGCCTGCCTCCATTAATGAGAAGCACCCATGTCATTCCAAAGAGCCCTGTACCCTTTGAAGTATCAAAAGACAAAATTGCCAGCCAGGTCTTGACAGCATATTCCTGGTTTATCCATAAAAAAATAGATTAGGAAGTCATCTTTCAAATTGTCAGCTGAGGAGCCCCAAAATCATGAGCGATGACATCACACTGTAGAGACCCGCTTGCCCTGGGGGTGTTTCCCTCAGCTCCCATACAGCTAGCTTCACGGGTGAAGATGTGGAATCCTCACTGTTGAAGCCAGGTTACTCCCAAGGCGGGTGCCCATGTGGGTGCTTTGACATTTTCAATGTGCCTTGTGCTTGGAACAAATGCTGCCACCTGTCCCTTAGCTCCAATGCTTCCTGACTTGGCCTGAGTTGTCTCTCTGTAGGTCATGTCCAAATCTCCTCCACACCCCTGCTCTGGGCCTCCTTGTCACTGAAGCCAGTCCTAGACAGTACCAGTAGCCCTGGGAGCCTCCTCTCTCTAAGACCCAGAGGCTTTCTGAGAGACCAGTGGGTCTTCTTTGCCCAAAAGAGATTGAATTTCCTCTGCCACATAGTCGTTCCCGGAAAGACTTCTAAAGAAAACAGTGTCACCTAGTGCTGCAAAATTAAATTACCAAACTGCCTCAGGTTGGGAGCTGATCTCTGCCTTTCTAAAACGTGTTTCTTCTCCTATCACCAGCCTGCTCAGAAACTTCCATTGTGTTTACCCCCAGACTCTTTGAGATCTGTTCCAACCTGGTCTTGTAATCTTGCTTCACTATCTTCCTGCCCCAACTTGTCCCCCTACCCCACCATTTTCTCAGGAATCCACAAATGGCCTGTAAGAGGCTTGTGCCCTATATTTAATCAGGTTGAAATTTTTTTTCCTCTTGAAAAAAAAATATTGGGACTCTACAAGAGATTTTATTTCAATGAAGATTTTTTTTTTTTTTTGGAGAGAAGAAATTTTAAAAAACATTCTCCTACACAAAATTAAATTACCTAAAATTCAGTCTGTTCCAGAATGTTCTATACTCCCTGGTTGTTTCATCTGGCTGTTTAAAGTCCTGTTCTTTCCCATTGTTCAAGACCCACCAGCCTGAGGGTCAGTCCCAACCCCACAGTTCCTGCAGCCCCCCAGCTGTCACGTCGACACACACCTGAATAAGTTAATCCTTAATCTTGCTGACCTCTAAAGCATGCTGAATCTCACATATTTGTGTCTTGCCTCCCTAGGAAAGTTGTGCATTCATGGACGGTGGGGGGATATTATTGTTTTGGTCTGTATTTCCCTGCAGGTTTGAGAAGATGATCAGTGGGATGTACATGGGGGAGCTGGTAAGGCTCATCCTGGTGAAGATGGCCAAGGAAGAGCTGCTGTTCCAGGGGAAGATCAGCCCAGAACTGCTTACCACAGGCAGCTTCGAAACCAAAGATGTCTCAGATATTGAAGAGTAAGTTTCTGGTCTCAATGCCACTCTGCTCACCGAGTATCTGGTTATGGGGAGAGGCATTTGGGGAACATGGATGGGGCATTGGCTTTTGACTCTTTGAGCAGGAGGTCCACATGATTGTCTTTTTTGTGGGGGAGGGGTACTGGGGATTGAACTCGGGTGCTTAACCACTGAGCCACATCCCTAGCCCTTTTTAAAATATTTTGTTTAGAGATAAAGTCTCGCTGAGTTGCTTAGAGCCTCACTAAGTTGCTCAGGCTGGCTTTGAACTCATGATCCTCCTGCCTCAGGCTCTCAAGCTGCTGGGATTATAGGCATGTGCCATGTCACCTGGCCACAAGAGGGTCTTGAAGGTGGCCCATGGTGGGCCTGTGAATTCACTCTACTTACTTGTCTGTGCTCCTGTGGATTTTGAGGGTGATGCTACCAAAGTGACTCAGGGTGCTGGGAACAGTTGGCCTGCGCATGCAGGGACTTGGGCTGTTGCACTGGATTAAATTCTGGAGGCATTAAAGGGAGCACCTTAACACTTGTTTGCTTCTATCTCCTTGTTCTTCTCCTGAATTTCTGACATCTCTTTTCTTATCAGCAGTTCTCAAAAGGGACTACCCTGAGCCCTACTTCAAAACAGAAAAATAGGTGCTTGGATGCCCACAGATATATTCACCCAGTCATAGTCCAGCCGGGGGGATGGGAGTGAGGATGGCCCATAGCATCCTGATAGCCGGGGCTAGTTTTCCATTCTTGCTATTTCCTCGTGTGAATAGAGGGGGTCCTATTAGTTGAGGAACCAGGTAGAGAGAGGAGGTGACTTTAGTGCCAAAAGGAGCAGTGAAAGCATTCCAAGGACTTTGTTCCGAGTGGAACCTTTAAACAGTGGCTAAAGTTGCTACACCCCAAGGGGAGGGTATACTCAATCCAGTGAGGCATTTGGTTCCCCTGAGAAGGGCACTTATGGTGTCAAATCACCTATCCTTTCCCACCATCTTCAGGAACAGACAAACTCTGGCTGCTTTAGAGAGAATGGATGGGCACCACAGCTGGATTCACATGTTTAGAGGTGACTGTTTATAGAGGCAGAGATTCTGTTTACCCTAAGACAAGCAAACGGCAAATGCAAAGAGTGCAGAAGGTCAATGAACCAGGTCTTATCTTCATATTGGCGCACAGAAAAGAAATACTGGTTTTTCTTACTGGGGGAAAAATGAGCCAGGGTAGCACTGTATGTGAGTATGTGTGAGTGAGTGTGTGAGAGTGTGTGTGTGTGTGTGTGTGTGTGTGTGTGTGTGTGTGTGTGATGTCTGGGAAAGATACCTCAGGGTGGCGATGTCCTTGTTGTCCCCCCCTCCCCCCCCACCAGCCCTGCTTACAAACAGGTAGCAGGGTCATAAGAGATTCTGCCCTCACTCATAGATGGGGTTTGCTGGAGCTGATGGGCTTCCTTGCCAGCCCATACCCTCCTCTTGTTGGCCACAGTGGGTCAGACAGGTGCCCACACACTATCTTTCTCTTTCTCAGCGATAAGGATGGCATCCGGAAGGCCTACCAGGTGCTGGTGCGGCTGGGTCTGAATCCATTGCAGGAGGACTGTGTGGCCACTCACCGGATCTGCCAGATTGTGTCCACACGCTCAGCCAACCTGTGTGCAGCCACCCTGGCTGCTGTGCTGCGGCGTATCAAGGAGAACAAGGGCGAGGATCGGCTGCGCTCCACCATTGGGGTTGATGGCTCCGTCTACAAGAAACACCCTCAGTGAGTCAGCAGGTTGGGCCCAGGAGTGAAGGAGGTCCCAGAGTACCTGGGACCGGGTGACTCCATAGGGCAGCTCTGTTTTGCATCCCAAGGTGATGGGGGTCTTTGTAGAATTATAGTTCGCAACGGGGCAAGTGGGTACTGGGGGATGTCGTTCCTGGTGTGGGTGGAGGTGATTTCTGAAGCCTGCTGATGACTCAGAGCTCCCCTGGCTGCTGGGTACTCTTCTTGGCCACCCTCTTCTTTATAAGACAGAGTTTCATTCTTTACTCTTTATGATTCTTGGTGGTTCTTATATGTGCTATGTATTCTGCCAGGGACCACCTCAGCACTGGGGGTTACCAGCCTCTGATTTGGGTATTGAATTGATGCCACGCTGCATGTTTTGATCCCTTGGGTTATATATATCCAGACATTCAAGTTTCAGTTGGGACCTGGAAGATGCCTCTTGTTGCATTCACTTAGTTTCTCCTAACATGAGTGCCAGGGCAATATGGCATCATTAACTGAGCTGGTCACTGTGGAAGGTCTCAGCCCTGAGGTTCCCTGATCTCCTAGCTCAGTGCCTCCCAAACTTTAGTTAATGTGCACATGAATCACATGGGGATCTTAAGAGGCAGATTCTGGTTCAGAAGGTCTGAGGTGAGTCTGAGATCCTGCATGTCACAGCCTCCAGTGAGGCAGTTGGCTCATGGACCACACTTGGAGTAGCAAAGCGATACCTCAAAGCAGTCATCACCTGGAGAGTTTCTTGCCGAACATAACATGTTATCTTTAGCTGTTCAGATACCTTGAGATAGTTGGCAGAAATTGGCAAAAGAGAGGCGAGAGTGCAGAAGAAGTGACATCTTCAAATAAAGTTATGGGACATGAAAAATGGGTAATGTTAGAGCCACCTGATTCTATTAGACTGCAGAGGCTGATTGCAATCTCCTGGGCAGAGGAGATTTCTTGTGACTGCATGTAGGGAACAGTGTTTTGCTAGAAGTGTCCTTTCCTTTCAGTGGGGGATAAACTCCGCCAGGGCGGTCATCTGAGTTTTTATACAGTGATTCCTAACATGGGAAAGAGTGGAGGGAGAAGGCTGAGGGCAGCCTCTGCTCCTGCAGGCCCAGCTTTTGGGCTGAGGCAGTGAGCCACTGTGCAACCATTTATACCACTGACCTTAACTGTGGACACCTGTCTCTTATCTCACCTGGGCGGCTACAGTTTTGCCAAGCGTCTTCACAAGGCTGTACGTCGGCTGGTGCCTGACTGCGACATTCGCTTCCTCCGCTCTGAGGATGGCAGCGGCAAAGGGGCAGCCATGGTGACCGCAGTGGCTTACCGACTGGCTGATCAACAAAGAGCCCGCCAGAATACCCTAGAGCCTCTAAAACTGAGCCATGAGCAGCTGCTGGAGGTCAAGAGGAGGATGAAGCTTGAAATGGAGCGAGGTCTGAGCAAGGAGACGCACTCCATCGCTCCTGTGAAGATGCTGCCCACCTACGTGTGTGCTACCCCCGATGGCACAGGTATGCAGCAGAGATGCTCACCTGGAAGGCCTTTGTCTTAGCATCGATGCTTGGGGAGCTCCGTTAGCATTAGCCTTAGACATTTGAACCGCCACCTGTTTTTGAAGCTATATTACTATAATACTAGAGTCAACCAGACATACCTCAGCTAAAATCAAACAGTACTTACTGGTGCCTACTATGTATCAACATACTTAATGCCTATTGATTCCTTTAATATTTGTTAGCTATTAAAGATTAGTAGTTACTTTTGTGTATTAACAAACAGCTGTGTGTGGCAAAAAACTGAGGCCTGAGAAGTTAAGAAACTTGCCCAAGTTCACACTACTAGCAAGTGTCAGAGCTGGGATTCAAATCCAGGAATTCAGGTACCAGAGCCACTGCTCACAACCATCACTTGGTCCGGGTCAAGGGTCAGCATACTGTACTACCTGGGCCAGGTTTGGCCTATGCCTGTTTTTGTGAATAAAGTTTTATCAGCACATAGCTATGCCCATTGGTCTGTACAGCATTCATGACTGATTTGCACTACCCTGGCAGAGTTGAGTGTTTGCAGCAAGACTATGTGGTCCACGAAGCTTAAAATGTTTCCTGTCTGTCACTTTACAGAAAAAGATCGCTATAAACCCTCTTGTAGGTCTTGCAACCTAATAAATGGAGGTCTTTTCCCAATTCAGAGAAAATGATTGCTGAGCAGGCCAATGTAGCAGTTAGTATAGGTTCCAGAGACTAGGGTTTGATCCCTGCTCCCTTTTTCTACTGATGTAATTCTACATAAGTAATGTTGTCCAGCTCAGCCAGATTTTGATCATCCATAAGAAAGAATGAACTATATCCCTTAGGATGGCCTAAGTGTTGGATGGGGACTGTGTGTGAGGCTTGTGGCACGCTGAAATTGCCTAATGGCAGGAGTTTTTCTCATTTTAAAAGATTTCCCTTTTAATTCTTTTAAAGAATTACATTCTCTTTTTCCTTCTCTAGTCTGGAATCTAACCTAAGGTGGTATTTGATTTGGCACAAATAGCATATTTAGATAGTTTTAAATGTACTCTATCAGCATCCCCAGAGCTCTGCAGTGCTCACTTTGACTTCTGGGCCCCCAGCATGTGGACTCACTCATTTGAGAGTCACTAAAGAGCCAGCAAAGATCTCGTCCTGGGGCATCTTTTTTCTTCATCATTAAATAGAGCTCACACTCCATCACCCCCTGAGGCTGCTGAAGCTATAGGGTGGCCCCTGTCAGGGGAAGGTACATAAACTGTCACTCTTTGTCACCCCAGCTCATCACCTCTTTGGATTTGTTTTCCAGAGAAAGGGGACTTCTTGGCCTTGGACCTTGGAGGAACCAATTTCCGGGTCCTGCTGGTGCGTGTGCGAAATGGGAAGCGGCGAGGAGTAGAGATGCACAACAAGATCTACTCCATCCCACAGGAGGTCATGCATGGCACAGGCGAGGAGGTGAGCAGCATGGAGCGTCTTGCTTTCAATGGCAGCTCTTTCCTTGTTCACCTGTGGACCTGGGGAAGGTTTGGTGGGCCCCAGGCCCAGGCTGCTCTCTGGGCTTGTGCCTGAGCTTTCATTTCTTCTGGATGGAAACCTTGAGCTCCTGCTGAGGCCTAGTTGGGGGCAGCCCTTCTAGGCCAGGGCCTCTTTCTTAGTACTCCAACTTCTCCCTACAGCTCTTTGACCACATCGTCCAGTGCATCGCTGACTTCCTGGAGTACATGGGCATGAAGGGTGTGTCTCTGCCTCTGGGTTTCACCTTCTCCTTCCCCTGCCAGCAGAACAGCTTGGATGAGGTAACAGTGCCTTCCCACAGGGCTCTCCTATGGGCTTTATTGACCCTAATGAGTGAAAGAAGGGCACTAGTGAGCCTTGGGGAGGAAGGGCCCATTGATATGAATAAGTTGGTAGTTAGGATCCAACTTTCTTTGGAAGAATGATGATGGTGATGCTAATCAAAACGTTAACTCACATATTTTAAGCACTTATTGTATGCCACATAATGCATTTAGCTTCCTATGTGCATTATCTCATTTAATCCTCACAGCAACCATCTAAGTTAAGTGTTCATATGCCCATTTTTCAGTAAAGAAGATAAGGTCTGCAAAGGTACTTGGTGCCTTGCTCCAGGTCATCTAGCTTGGGAGTAGGCCAAGCCACTCTTTGTATTCTGTTTTTCTGATGTCTTGAGCCTGTGAGCTCAAATTCTCTCTCTTGCTCCTGAGGCTCTTACAGGCTCAGGCATTTTTATTTTGTCTCCTATAAATGTGGATGCTCTGGTCTTTCTAGTCTCACCTTTGCCTCTCATTCCTGTTCAACTTGCCTTGGATGAATGAAAGAGGGGTTGAAGATCTGGTGTTCCCAGATGTACTGGACAGGAGTACATGAAGAGATGGAGGACAGCTGAGTAGGCAGTGCTGGGATCTGGGCTGATGGCTTCGATATTAGAGTATTTTTATTTGAACGGTGGTTCCTCTCTGACTTAGCCAGTCATGTAGAAACCTGCATGCATGCTGCAGGGTTATGGTGCTGTGGATGCAGTTGCCAGGTGCAAAAGGCATGGTTCCTGCCTTAGATGCTTCCAAACTGGGCTGTTGAAGCAAGCTCAGAAAAGTAAGAGCTGCTGTTTGGACCATGGCAATGGGATACTATAGCCCTGAAGACACGCAGTGAGGTGATGATCTGAGTGCAGCCCTGGAGGAAGTGAGGAGTACTTGGAGCAAAATAGAAGAATGACTTGATGGGGAGAGGTTTTATTTATTTATTTATAATTTTTTGAGAATTATAATATCTATATTATATAGAAAAGAAGAAAAAATGATTAATAGAAAAGTAAAAATAACATTCCAACAGAGTCCTTCCAGACTTTTCCTACACATTTTTATTTTATTTTATTTTAAACAGACACTATCTTTTCATACCAACATGTATTTATCTTTATATATTTTATTGGGTATGATAACTGTTTCTATCTGAATAGAAATAGTCTATCTGAATAGAACAGTCATCCTGCTGGATCTTAATCTGTATGTTCCAATTTTCTGTAAGGAGCACATGTTATGTCTAGGATCATAAAAATGAACAGCAAACAAAGGGAAAGACAATTCTATCTGTTAACTGATGAGGTCATCCTGATGATGAGGTATTAGCAGGTGCTCAGGAGGCCCGAGGGCCTCTGGCTGTGCTTACTCGCCACTGGCCTTGGGCAAGTCTCCCCAGCTGTTGGGGCCTGTTCCTGTCTTTTTATAAGGATTACCTGAAGTGATGTTACTTGAACATTCTATAAATTTTAAAGCGCCGAACTTTTGCCAGAGATATGAAGCTAATGTGCAGATGAGAGAGATGGGTGGAGGTGAGCACAGCCTTGTCTGAATGTGGGTGTATAAACCAAGGCTCCACAGGGATGCGCTTTGTTCTTCTGAGTCTCTTGGGATCTGATCATGGTGTGACACATCCAGGTGGATGAGATGCCAAGGTGATGGGCATGAACCACCAAGCAAGGCCTGGGGACACCATGCAAGTGGGCGGTAGTGAGCACACAGTCCACTGGTGGGTCCATCCAGCCTCTTGGGAAATGGATCTGGGAGTGCTGACACTGGTTCCTGATGTTCTGCAGCACA
Organism: Spermophilus citellus; assembly: GCF_964194105.1. NCBI lineage: Eukaryota > Metazoa > Chordata > Mammalia > Rodentia > Sciuridae > Spermophilus > Spermophilus citellus. The sequence goes on along the minus strand of NC_138193.1, from coordinate 51,623,596 downwards.
GAGGGCTCCAGTGAACAAAGATTTCTCCCACGTGCAAAGCCACCGGGCATCTACTTCCAGATGGCCCTGTGACATGGGCCACATTAAAGATGGGCCCACAGAGGACTCTGAGAAGCCTTAGAGAGCTTCCTCACTGAGAAATGTGGAGGAGTGTGAGGCCTAGACACTTCCCCAGCTGTGGCCAGGTACTCATTCACTGGATACAGAAGTATGAAAAATTAAGAGACGTGCTGGCCCTTCTGATTTAAGTGAAGGACAGGGACAGGGCAAAACTGCTTTGCCCAGTGAAGGAAACATGTGTTGGGACATTTGCACAGTGCTTGTGAGCCATTGATTGGAGTCAGCAGGTCTGGAGGTGAGTCCTGCTCCTAGCTTCAAACTAGGCCTAGGCAAGTCACCTGGGTGCCTGGGTTACCTGTAAAAGGTGGGTGTGATCATGATAAATGTTCTCCATAGATGGCTGTGGGGATTAAATGGTGTAGCACATGTCATGCACCAGCATTGGTACACAGGAAGTACTCAGTAAATCCAAGCAGCAACCTTAGGTTGAGGATCACTGGTAGGTGAGATGGCTGGTTACTCCAGGGAATCTGTCTAGTTTATGAGGTTGAGAACCCAGAAATGACCCAGGAGCCCTTCTCTGAGGTCTTCTCTGTGCTTTTTAGAGTATCCTCCTTAAGTGGACCAAAGGCTTCAAGGCATCTGGATGTGAGGGTGAGGATGTGGTCACCCTGCTGAAGGAAGCGATCCACCGGCGAGAGGTAAAGGAGACCCCATGCATTGACTCCTTGATGCCTGAAGTGATCTGTGAGGGGCAACATTGAGTGCAGTTGCTTTGGCTGGCAGAAATATTGATGTAGTCACTCAGCTCAGCAATGGTTGAGTGTCCACTGTGCATAAAGCTCTGTTCTGGGTGTGGGGATTCAGAAGTGACTGCAAAAAAACAAACAAACCAAAAAAACACTTGTTCTCAAACATAAACCCGTAACCCAATGGCAACTGTTATTAAGGGTTAAGAAAAATGAAGCTGGACAAGGAGAGCAGATAAAGTGAGCAGGGAAGTGGCAATCTTAATAGCAGCATAACTAGGGAAGTCTTCATGCAAGCCTTGAGCAAGCCTCATATGAAATGAGGGAGTGAGTCACAGCATTTGAGATGTATTTTATATACATGTAAGTGTCCTTGCAGATGTCTGAAGGGAGAATGTGGGGGTTCACCTGTGGACTAGGCATCTGCTTCTGCCCTCTTAGGAGTTTGACCTGGACGTGGTGGCTGTGGTTAATGACACAGTTGGAACTATGATGACGTGTGGCTATGAAGACCCTCACTGTGAGGTTGGCCTCATTGTTGGTAAGGATATCAACCATCCTCCCCACAGGGGTGGGGGGCACAGCCTTGGGTGGGTGGGTGGGAGGCTGGAGCTGAGTGAGACCTGGTGCCCCTGTGATTGGCAGGCACGGGTAGCAACGCCTGCTACATGGAGGAGATGCGCAACGTGGAGCTGGTGGATGGAGAAGAGGGGCGGATGTGCGTCAACATGGAATGGGGGGCCTTCGGGGACAATGGATGCCTGGACGACTTCCGCACGGAATTTGACAAGGCTGTGGATGATCTTTCGCTCAACCCGGGCAAACAGAAGTAAGCACCCAACTAGGTGTGGGCCTTGTATCCCAGAACTGGATAGCAATGAGTGATGGGAGTCTCCACCAGATTATATAATAATAATAATAATAATAATAATAATAATAATAATAATAATAATAAAGATAATAAGCAAAGATGCTTATTATCTTGAGATGACAATGGTTTCTTGGAAAGTTCTGAGTTAGTAAACGTGAGGAAGCTGCTTCCACCGCGAGGCCTGGGAGAACGGGTGTGGTGGTGGAATCAAAACCTAGGGTTGAGTCTGTGAGGGACAAATGATGAGTGGACCACTGCTGCTCCTGGGGTGAAACAGCATTGCTGGGATGGCCCACACAGGAGCAAATCCTTTCTTCCTCCCCCAGCCATCCAGTGTCTAGCATCCTCTCTTGTCAGAACTGGTCAAGGGCCAGCATCACAAAGCTCCATGGGTGGTGGTGGTGGTGGTGGTGGGGTGAGGGGAGGGTGTGAGCAGAGAGCACCATGCTCAGTTTTGCTGAAGGTGGAGGAGGATCAGTGTGAGAGGACATAGGAATCCCGCCCAATGAATTAAGTGGCATTCCTTTCCCGCCACGCTGCCCTCCGCTTTTCGTTCTGTCTCAACACATCCTACTACCTTCCTATTTAACCTCCGTAAATTGCAGGTTTGAGAAGATGATCAGTGGCATGTACTTGGGCGAGATTGTTCGTAACATCCTTATCGATTTCACCAAGCGTGGGCTGCTCTTCCGCGGCCGCATCTCAGAGCGGCTCAAGACAAGGGGAATCTTTGAAACAAAGTTCTTGTCTCAGATTGAGAGGTGAGAGTTTATTTAGGGAATGGGGGAGGATGGGGCCATGTCCTGTGTATTTCTCATGGACAGACAAGCTGAAGGATTTCACAGCTCAAGTGAGATCAGAGCAGGGCTCACACAAGTCAATCTAGTGGCTCACACATGAAAGATGGTGCTGAGCATGGCATGGGACCATGAACAGGGATATTGTTGTATTTTATTTTATTATTTTTTTTTTTAATTTTTTTTTTTTGAGAGAGAGAATTTTTTAATATTTATTTATTAGTTCTCGGCGGACACAACATCTTTGTTTGTATGTGGTGCTGAGGATCGAACCTGGGCCGCACGCATGCCAGGCGAGCGCGCTACCACTTGAGCCACATCCCCAGCCCCATATTGTTGTATTTTAGATCAAGTAGCAGAACAAGAAAGATAACCTGATCATAGGATATAAATTAAAATGTGCAGAGGAAAATAACGTGATGAAGCATCCATGCTTGGCTTGGGGATCCTTCTTCACTCCTGGCTGCAATAATCAGGCAATGAGGATTAATTAAAGAGGACAGGCTTCACTCTATCAAGGACTAAGTAAACCTCAGGCAGGGCAGAGGCATGCTATGTTGTGGCTTGTTAGAGTGAAGCCTCTGCCCTCTGGTCTAATGGCAGAAAACTCTGCTCCAAATTAGAATGGTGAATTTCAGAGCCCTTAAAAAATTAATGCTATGTTACTCTCAAGGCATAGACCAGGAACTGGGTTACTGACCTGAGTGGGCCTCAAGGGCACCTGCATCAGTGAATAGAGTCTGCTCAACTGATGGATAAGGAAATTCCAGGTCTCTAAAATAGTTTTCTTTATAAAATAGGGTTTATTTTCTCACTACAATTTTATGTGCATCTATTTCATAAAAAGGGCACAAGCAGAATGCAGACTGCCCAGTGTGGGGAATGGAAATCAAGCAGGAGTGTAATGCTAGTGAGTTAATGCTTGTCCTGAAGACCCAGGGACAGCAATGAGAGAAGGGACATGAACGTGCTCTGCAGCTGAAAATGCCGCATGCTGGCATGGCCACTGTCTTTATTATTTCCAAATGAGTAGACAGTGAAGTTCCTTTGTGTTTCGATATGCTTTGTAGTGACAGTGTTCTACCTTCCCTGCACAAAGTAGAATGAGGACCTTCTTTTAAAATTCCCTGTCACTCTCAGGAAGAGTGAGCATGGTCCAGCAGGATGAGCACTGCTCTGAGTTCGTGATCAGGACCCACCTTGTAGGGCCTGGTCCCCAAGGGCGGGACCCCTGGAGAGCCTCCTAGGATAAAAGAGCCATCCTGGGAGAGGGGGGTCTCCAGCCCTCTCTGCTCTTGACTGACCACTCATTGTCTCCCTTCCACCCCAGCGATTGCTTGGCCCTGCTGCAGGTCCGTGCCATCCTGCACCACTTGGGCCTCGAGAGTACCTGTGACGACAGCATCATCGTCAAGGAGGTGTGCACCGTGGTGGCACGGCGGGCAGCCCAGCTCTGTGGCGCAGGCATGGCTGCTGTTGTGGACAAGATACGGGAAAACCGTGGGCTGGACACCCTCAAAGTGACAGTGGGTGTGGATGGGACCCTCTACAAGCTACATCCTCAGTGAGTGCCTGATCCCAGACCTTTATCGCTTTGTCTTTGTCCCCATCCCCCTTTTAACTTTATAGAAAACTATTGGTCATTCTAAATAGTGTTTTTAATGTTTATAGTTTGAAGATCAGTAATCAGAACCAGAATCAGGCCCGTGTTTCAGTATCGAAAGTGTGCCCCCCCCACACCCGCAATTGCACCCTCTCCCTCCCCTGCCAGGAACAAGGGCTGCCCCAACTCAGTCTCTTGCTTTTCTTTTCCCCGGGTCTCTATGTTACACATCTATATTGTTTAGTAAACATATGCTAGAAATTGAGCATGATTTTTGAACTTGCCATGAATAGAATCACATGGCTTCTTCTGTGACTGGCTTTTCTCACACAGCATTTATGGTTTGTTTATTTATTTTGGAGATGGGGTCTTGCTATGTTGTCCAGGGTCTCAAACTGCTGGGTCTTGAGCAATCCTCCTGCCTCAGCCTCCCAAGTATATTTTATGTGGATTATTTCTAGATTTTGACTCTTAGAAACAGTGCTGCTGTGAATGTTCTAGCAAACATGCTGGAACTCAAGCAAGATTCTCCCCCTATGGTCCAGGGCAGGGGATCAGTAATTAATAGCCATGATTGCTCCTGTAAATCAAGTTTTATTGGAAGAGAGTGGCACTCATGTGTTTATGTGCTGTCGATGGCCGCTTTTGTGTTACCCAGGAGAAGTATGGCCTGTGACACTGAAAGGGTTTGCTGCCTGGCCCTTTGCCGTGCCCTCAATATGGAAATACCAAGTTCCCCTTTCTTTCGACTGTGTTCCTTGTTTCCCTCTTCTTCTCCTTTCTCTCTTCTTATTACCATTTTGCTTCTGTCTTCTCTCACTTGTCTATTTGTATAATTTATTTTGAAGTCAGAAGTAGCCCACATACTCTCTTCTGGAAGCCTTTCAGCTAAAAGCTAAAGGAGTAGAGCAGTGCCCGGCCTGCACAGCACCCGCGGGGTGGAGGGAGGGTGGAGAATCCTGGATTGAACTGTGACCACCTCTCCCCACATTTGTGTATTTTTTTTTTCCCTAAATCAAAATGTTTCTATCAATATTTTTATTTATAAACATAGTTTCAATATATTTGGACAGTATTATACACTAGCTACATAGCAGCTACTTGATAATTTTTTAATTTTTATTTGTTTTAATTTTTACACGACAGTAGAATGCAATTTGATATATCACACATAGTTGGAGTATAATTTCTTATCCTTCTGGATGTACATGATGTAGAATCCCATTGGTTTTATAGTTATATATGTACATAGGGTAGTAATGTCTGATTCATTCTACTATCCTTCTTACCCCCATAACCCACCCCCTTATTTTAAATTAGCATCCACATATCAGAGAAAACATCAGCCTTTGGTTTTTTGGGATTGACTTATTTTGCTTAGCATATTCTCCAGCACTATCCATTTACCAGCAAATACCATCATTCATCTTTAAGACTGAGTAATAGTCATATATATAATTTTGTATCAATCACATTTTTTATTCATTCATCAATTGAAGGGCACCTAGGTTGGTTCCATAGTTTAGCTATTATGAGTTGAGCTGTCACCACATTTATTTTAATGACCTTAGAGGCTCTTTGAGTCTGCACTATTAGTGAAAAGAGGGGAACCTCCAAAAATCCAAGTCCCTTTCCTCAGTGATAAGTCTCATTGTAAAGATAGGGTTCTTGGCTCCAGATGAGGGTTGGGAAAGGGACTTTTATTCAGCTTTCTCTTCCTGTCGAAAAATACGAGATAATCAACTTATAAAGAGGAAAGGGTTATTTTGGCTCACAGTTTTGGAAGTTTCAGTCCAAGACTGGTTGGCCCTGCTGCTTTGGGGCCCGTGGTGAGGTATCCCACAATGGCAGGAGTGTGTGTGGAGCCAAACTGCTCACCTTGTGACTGGAAAGTGGAAAAGAAAGAAAAAGGGAGACCAGAGTCCCACAATTCCCTCCAAGGGCATAGCCCCAGTGACCTAAAAACCTCCCACCTCTTACATGAGAGACTTCAGGGGACATTAGATCCAAACTATAGCAGGTATGGAAACCTAGCCCCCAACCCTGGGACTGGGCATCCTCAGCTTCACAGATGGGAGGGCATCCTGACCCTCTTGGGTGGGGTTGGGTTGGATGGTGACTGTCTCTTTTTTCAGTCCCATATGAAGATGATCTGTGATCTCTGTAATGTCCTAACAGAAACCCTATACATCTGCCCCTCTTGCCTTCAATGGCATTTTGGAGTCGGTGTAGGTCTGATGTGAAGTGATAACCCTTGGAAAATATAAAAATCACATGCACAGGATTTGGTCCTCCCCTGCAGAGGAGGTTACACACTTCTGCAAGATTCATAGGTGGCTCACAGGACTGTTGAACTTCTTTTACTGATTAGTTTGAAGAGCACAGTTCAACAGAATCCCAAGGCATTTGTCCTAGAGTGAAATCTTAGCTCTCTTGAGCTAAGAGCTAAGTGGGTACACTGTGATGTTGCACTTGGACAGATTATCAGCATCTCCCAGGCTTAATTTTCTGGTACAAATACATAGACCCACAGTGTAGCTGTCATGCTCCTCCTCTTAATTACCCGTGGATTGCCAGCATTACTTCTTAGCACCTACCTCACCTCTGAGCACACAAATCTGTCATGACTAAGGTGCTTTGTTCTTTTGTCTTTCTCCCCCTTTTTTCCAGTTTTGCCAAAGTCATGCATGAGACGGTGAAGGACCTGGCCCCCAAATGTGAGGTGTCCTTCCTGGAGTCAGAGGACGGCAGTGGGAAGGGGGCCGCGCTCATCACTGCCGTGGCCTGTCGCATCCGTGAGGCCGGACAGCGATAGAACCCTGGAATTTGGAAGGGACTTCTCTGCTTCCCCCTCTTCCCTGTTTTAAATTATAAGGAGTCATCCTCTTGTGTCAGAGACACAGTCCCCTCAGCTTTTCCTTGGCAGAGAGGACCCCGTCGGATTGAGATTTTTTTTTTACATTCACCGTAGAGTTTTGTGCCCAAGTCTTGGCCTTCCTGAGATACAGAAGCCAGGACTGTTCATACTGGTCACAACCATTCCCATTGGTTCTCATACAACTTAAGAAAAAAAATAATGACAATAATCCTTAGCACCTCGCCCCCTCTCCTGGAATTCCACGTCTCTGTACAATCCTAAAGGATGGGGATAGCCTCCCCTTGGGGCTGACGGGGTACTTCTAGTTGGAGAGCATCCCCCTGTAAGGATGTCAATACTGTTTCTCCCATCAGAGATCCAGGAGGTCTCTGCTAGTCACTCAGCCTGATCCTCCTGCAGGCAGATGTGGGGAGGGAGGAAGCACGGCAGTGGAGGGAGATCCCATGGAAATCCGTGTGGCAGCCCTTTCTCAACCTGCCATTGCCCCGTGGATTCCAGCATTTACTGAAACTGGAACTGAGGAATCCCGCATCTGGGCAATGACACCAAAGCCAGATGCATCCTGCAATATGGATTTGTCGCTGCATCTCCTTGTGGGTGCTTGGATCACTCATGAGCAGTGGACCTTTGGGGGAGGGGGGAGCCTTTTGGTTTGTTTTTAAAGATTTACCTGCAAAAGTGGAGACACTGTATTTTCATTTTAATTTATGTTTGAAATTTATTTAGTTTATGAAGTAGGTTTGCTCCTTCATCATGTAACGGTGGATTGTATGTAATGTATTTATATGTTAATTTGTTCTGTATATAGATATGCAGGGTCTCCTTAGACTTATTGGTAGATCAGTACAGTTAAGGACAGAAAGTGAAGATATTGACTAGCTACTAGAAATACCTCATTCGCCTGTGGGAAGAGAAGGAAAGCCTCTCCAGGGTGAGTGAATGGAAAAGCATCCGCTTTCTGGCTCCTCCTGACCCTACAGATTTGGAAATGCCTGGAAGGCAGGGATGGAGACCAAGGCTGAGCCCATGGATTGGAGAAACCACAGCAACTGGCTAATCTGTCAAGAGACTTTCCTGGGGCAATATTCCATGGGATGCTAACCAAAGGAAACCAAAGGAAGCATTTCTAATAGACTCATTGTTTATAGAAATTTTTATTCTTAGGAAAGTCAGTACTATTTTGAAGCTGTCTGGCAAGATAAAGGAAGCCACCAAAATTTTTTTTTTAAATTGTATCTAATCGTCAACATCAAACCAAAACCAAGCAATTAAACAACCAAACAAACAAAACCTCAGGGACAACATTTTTGGTGTATTTTGTGCCTTCTTGGCACATTTCACCTTGGGTTTGTTTTGTAAATGTTTTATAAGAAATGTTGTCTATGTGCTTCCTTGGGCTGAGCTGGCATTCGTCTGCTGACCCGTGTTTGTTCTTTATACACAGTATTTATTTCAAACTGTTGGCAGGGATGGACCGTGGTATCATAGCTGCTTTCCAAGAGTGCAGTTAATTCTGAACCTGAAAGCCCACTCTGCCCTAAAATATGAATCAGCACAGATGTTAAACCTGGATACAACATAACAGAGAGGGAATGGCCTTGTACCACTATTAAGTAGGACACAAGGACAAAAACGGAAAGATGGAGAAGAAATCCACGGCTCGATCACACCCAGTTTTTGCACCTTTTTCAAACTTGTGCTGAGAACAGTGCCCGGTTATCATTTTTTAATAAGATGGAGTAGAAATTAGTAAAAACTGCCCAGCTCCTTCTGGGAAGCACAGAGGAAAGGGGACAGGTCCTTGATTGTTCCATTCTTACTGTGCCTGTCTGATGTTACTCCTCTGCTGCCTCCATCTGCAGTTATTGATCCAAAATATGGGTGCCTCCAACTGCAATGAAAAACTGAAGGCCAGCTTTAGATTTGTGGGTCCCTAAAGGATGCCTGTGAAATACAAATGAATTTTATTTTTGAATTGTGACTTTGTAAATTTTAAAACTTAGGCACTGTCTATGAAATTATACTTTTTTCCCCCCTAAGGTAGAGATGTGTGTATGGCTATTAAAGATGTGTTATTGGTTTCCAAACGAGAGCAATGGACCATACACATGGACTGTCTGTGTTCCTGGCATTGGGCTGGCAGCCCCCTCAATGATGCTACTTTGCTTGGCGTAAATACAGTGGATCTCAATCTTCAACTGGGATGCACTGAATATGGATCATCTCAAATCCTTGAGCATGCAGTCTTGTGAAGATGTTGGTTGTTGTCACTATGTACAATAGAGAAGTAGTTGAATTAACTATGTGATGTTAACTATTAATAAATTTTAACATTTTTCAAAATATTCAAAGTGTGATCTGAGCAAAATCTTCCAAATGCATTTTTAAGAAGGCAGTCATCTCTGGGACACTGTACTACCTCCTGGCCAGTCTATGAATCATTGATGGTATCTTGATTTTGACAGTGTGCTCATTTTTCAGTACCCATGGGGGACAGGTTCCAGGATCCCCTCAAGATACCAAAATCTGGAGGCCCAAGTCCCTGTAGAAAAAATAAAATAGTGTAGTATTTGCATAGATTTTATGATATATCTTCCACATACTTTAAATCATCTCTAGATTACTTACACCTAATATGATGTAAATGCTATGTAAATAGTTGTTAAGCTGTATTGTTTAGGGAATAATGTACATGTTTAATATAGATGCAAATGCTCCCCCATCCTTCTTCTTTTTTTAAAGATGGGAATTGGACTGAGCTACATTTCTGGTCCTTTTTATTTTTCATTTTGAGACAAGGACCTGCTAAGTTGCTGAGGCTGACCTCAAACTTGCAATCTCCTACCTCAGCCTCCAAATCATTAGGATTACAGGTGTATGCTACCATGCCCAGCTTTCCTGAATATTTTTGATCCAAGGTTGGTTGGTTGAATCCTTGGATGTGGACTCTTCAACTGTGGAGAATGACTGAACTTGACAGGCATGGGGTCAAGAGCTATCCCATAGATTTCCCTTCTCCAAAACCCAGTCCTAATGGAACTGAAAGGCAACTTTTCCTGGGTTACTCCTGACCCCTGGATGTCAAACTTCACAAAGAACCATGGCTAGTCCAGCTTCTCCTGCTCAGACAATTGGGCTGGGATGTAGCCTCACTCCCAGAGTCCTAGCTGTCCTCAATAGGCAGATATGGTTTACTTTGAGCATGATAGTGCTGATGTGAACCAATAAGCACTTGCCTGTCTTTCCCTACCAGGCTCCCAAGAAGTAAAACACAAATCTGGGGAACAGATTCCCTAGTGATGCCCATTGACACTGACAACATTGCTTGACAATAACTGAGAAAGGAAAATGATCAATGCTAAGAGCATAATAGAGCCAATGATGAAGGAAAAATTAAAATTAGTTCCTATTGTTTTTAACAAAGTGGTGAGATCATGGGAGTATAAGTTGGTAAATTGGTCAAAGTATAAATTGCTAAAAGCTGTTCAGTAGGGGAAATAGGATATATATATATATAAACTAGGTTTTGCATAATTTTCCAGAAATTTGTGCTAAGGAAATACACATTGGGAACTAAGTTTTTGACTATTATATGGTTTATAATAGCTAAAAAGAAACTGTTTGGCTCACCCTGTTTCAGGGTCCAGATAGTAAAAACAATTGTCTCCAGTGTTTCCAAACATTCTAATTTAGTGATGTGATTATACAGGTGATGGAAAGTGGAGAAGCCAAATAGTACAGAGAAGCAACCCAGAAATTATGACATCAAGAAAAGCAGCTTCTGGGGCTGGAGTTGTAGCTCAGTGGTAAAGCGCTTGACTAGCTGGCATGTGTGAGGCACTGGGTTTGATTCTCAGCACTGCAAAGAAATAAATAAAAAATAAAGGTCCATTGACAACTAAAAAAAAAAGGCTGCCTCTGGAGGATTGCAAGTTCAAAGCTAGCCTCAACAATTTAGCAAGTCCCTGAATAACTCAGTGAGACCCTGTCTCTAAATAAAATACAAAAAGGACTGCAGATGTGGTTCAGTGGTTAAGCACCCCTGGATGTAATCCCTGATACCAAAAAAAAAAAAAAATCCTGCTGCCTAGATCAGAGTGCAAAAGCTGGGGGCAGTGAAGAGACAGTAACTGGAACCATAAAACTGGGTGGGGGATGTAGAGGTACCAGGGTTTCTCTCCCTCCCACCTTTTAGTGTTCTGCAGTGTTTCCTGATGGCTGAACCTAGTTGGTAAATGGAGCCTGGGAAATGGGATAAAGATCAGGGAGGGGGGATGACTTGGGCCTCAGCAATTAGCAAAGTAACTGGCATGTGCCCTACATTATGGTCTTTGATAAGACCATTATATGGGGTTATCAAAGAATATTATAGGCATTATAGAAGAATAATTAATAACAAGGACAATGTTCAAAGAATGCTGCTTCATGCCCCAAGTGTGTTAGAACCTGAACAGTTGCCCTCTGAGGGAGCTGCATCCTGGGATCCAATGGATTGAGAATTGAAAATGCAGTTAGGCCTTGATGTTTGCACATGTAAGCTCTTTTCTTATCATTCCTGGAACAATACAGTATAACAACTATTTACATTATATTAGGTATTACAACTTGTCTAGACATCTACGTTCTCCTGTATGGGAAGATATGTGGAGGTTATATGCAAATACTATACCATTTTATATAATGGATTTAAGCATTCATGAATTTTAGTATCCTTGGTGGGTCCTGAAATCAATCCTCCATGATACCGAGGGATATGACTGTATTATGATCCTGTTGTTGTTAAAAAAAAAATTGCTATATGACAGCAGGTGTAGTGTTGGTACCTGTCCTTGGGTCTCTGTGGGTTCCCTTGAAGACTCAGAAGAGCTTCTCTGTCATTTCCCTTGTGGGGTGGGGGTTTGGGGTGGCATAGACCCTTAATTCTCCCCAGGCCCTAATACTAGACAAGATGTTCAGTATATAATTTTCTAAGTTTCTTAAGATGAATTCCTGCATGGGAAGGTCTCAGAGCCCTGGATTCTCCATGCTCATGCTCCATCCCTCACCATGGGGAAATGGTTGCTTTCAAACAAGTAGAAGGTCCGTACACCACCTACTCACAGCTTAGAAATATCTTTTCTAGGTTCAGCCAAGACCATCCAACTTTTTCTTTCTTGGTTGCTTTGTTTTCTTTATAGCTTGGGCCCCAAGAGCAGAAGGCCACTGCTTTATCCTTTCAGGGCAATTTCTCATCATTGCACAAACTTTTCTTGGTTTTTTATTTTCTTATTTCCTTTTGTCCTCACTCTCTTTTTTCATTCATATTCTCCACTTCCAAATGCCAACAATTGTGCTCCATGTGAAACATTTTGATGAAGCATATATTACTTTGATGCTTTTTAATTTTGTGTGTGTTTGTTTATGATACTGGAGATGACACCCAGGGCCTTGCAAATGCTATGCAAATGCTCTATCACCGAACTACATCCCCAGCCTCTGTGTGCATTTTTTTTAAAAAAATTACTAATTCTATTGGCTAAAAGTCTCTTTCTGTCCCCTACCTCACAAAGCACCATGTTTTCAAAGGCCCATGGGTGTCGTGGGCTCAGCTAATGCATTATTTCCCATTGCCACAAATATCCCATTGTGTGTTCCCATCCATCTTCTTAGAAGTGGTCATGTGCATTGACTCATTTCTGGCTACACAAACATGGCAATGAGTGTCACTGCAATGAGTTTCTTTGCACATGTCCTTGTGATCATCTCTCTGGGCACCTACCCAAGAGCAGGACAGCTGGATCATAGGATGTGCATTTGCCACATTTGACCCCCACACTACCAGCTTACCCTCCTGAAAGGCTGTCCCTGCCGTCAGTCACCTGCACAAATCTCCACTAACATTTGGCATTGTCTAGACATCTATTCATTATTAATCTTATGAGTGTAAAGTTGAATCTTATCGTTGCTTGAATCTACATTTTCTCTGGTTACTGTGGGTTTCAGTATTTATTTATATGTGTTTGCTTTTGGATTTCCCTTAGTTGACTCCCTTTTAATATTCGTATTCAACCAGTGTTCTTTTTCCTTTCTGATATACTAGAACTCCTTATTTAATGCAGGTATCAATCCTTTGGGGGCTTTAGATATTGCAGGTATCTTCTAACCTGTTCATTGTGTGTATGGTGTGCTTTGTGGACTAGAAAGCCTTTCATTTAGAGTAATCAAATCCACCTATCATTTTTGTTTACAGTTTACAGTTTTGGGGGGTTTCTTTTGGTACTGGCAATTGAACCCAAGGCCTCTTAACCACTGATCCACGTTCCCAGCTCTTTTCATTTTTTAGTTTGAGACAGGGTCTCACTAAGTTGTTTAGGACCTTGCTAAGTTGCTGAGGCTTGTCTTGAACTTTTGACACTCCTAACTTGGCCTCCCCAGTTGCTGGGATTACAGGTGTGTGCCACCACTCCTGCTTACGGTTTGTACAGTTGGTTCTTCTGAATTTTCTCACCCTTAAGTCACTAAAATGGTCTCCTGTTAATTTTATTTATTGGTAATTTTTGCCTTAAAGGATAAATGAATCCCCTAAGAAGTTTGTTTTTCTATATAATATTAAATAGGGATCTAGTTTTTCTTTTCCCATGTTACCAGTGATTTATATCTTTTCTTACTGGCTTGGGACAACTTTTCTAAAATATATTAGGCTTGCAAGGTTCTATTTCTGAGTGTTCTATCTCTCTAATTAATCTCTTTTGTTTGTTCTTGGGACAGTAACATTCTGTTTCTATTACCAGGGTTTGGTAGTGTGCCTAATATCTAGCAGGGTTAGTATTCCCTTTTCTTTTTCAAAGCTGACTATGCTAGTCTTGGCCCTTTATTATTTCATGTACATTTTAGAATAAGTAATCTCTGAAAATAATCTGCCTAAATTTTGGAATTTTGTATTTATTGATCATGGAGTTAAAATTAATCTTTAGCATATTCACAAAGCATTAAAAGTCTCTTATTGTATTTATAAAATCTTTTCTGCCTTTTGTTAGAGTTTAAAAGTTTATAAAGATTTTATGAATTAAGTGAATGCCCAGATCATTCATAGTTGCTGGGTGTGGTTCTTGATTTTTATTATATTTTTGGTCGATTATTGTAAGTGTATAACATAGGATTCTAACCTTAGAATCATTACTTTGTTGTGTGTGTGTGAAAGGTACTATCTTTGGCATTGTAGGCTCTGTAGCAGATGTCATTAATACCCCGACCTCAGTTTAGATGAGAATGTCTTCAGATGCTTAATGTTCCTTGAAAGTAGGATTGACAGATAAAATACAGGATACCCAGTATTTTATCCTAAATATTGCATGGGATATACTTATACTAAATAATTTTTAATCTGAAATTCTAACTTAACTAGATCTTATATTATTATTTTTTTTAATGTGTCAATTATACCTGAGAGGCAAGGAAATATACTGAAATTTTCCTTATATATATATATATATTTTTTGTTAGCCAGGTGTGGTGGCACATGCTTGTAATCCCAGCAGCTTGGGAGGCTGAGACATGAGGATTGTGAGTTCAAAACCAGCGTTAGTAAAGGTGAGGTGCTAAGCAACTCGTTGAAACCCTGTCTCTAAATAAAAAATACAAAATAGGGCTGGGGATGTGGCTCAGTGGTCGAGTGCCCCTGAGTTCAATCCCTGGTACCCCCCACAAAAAAGTTTGTTATAGGTTTTTGGTAACAATTCCTGGAATTTCTTTTCCATTCTTAGTGTTTTAGACCAGTTAGATTGCTAATAAAAAAATTCCATTAACTGGTGACTTAGAAACAGCAGAAATTATAGAGTAAAAAATTATTAAGTTGAATGATTGTAAATTGGGTTAGGGACTATGTATTCCATATTTTGACATTTCATATTGCATCACAAACTTATCAACAATATCCAGATTTTCACATTGTTTAGCATACTGTTGTTCATCATACTTTGAAAACTTTTATTTTAGAAAAATTTTAAGCACATATACAAAAGTAGATTAATGATCTCCAGTACTTCAGTGGTTATCAACTCACAGCTAATCTTGTATTTACAGCCCTGCTCTCCTAATGCTTTAAAGCAAATCACAGGCATTTTTGGGGAGTGGGGGGTAACTAGGGATTGAATCCAGGGGCACTCTACCCCTTAGCTATATCCCCAGCCCTTTTTCATTTTTTTTATTTGTTAAGGTCTTGCTAAGTTGCCCAGGTTGGCTTAGAACTTGCAATCTTTCTGCTTCAGCCTCCTGGATAGCTGGGATTTCAGGTGTGCATACTGAACTTGGCTAACATGGGCATTTTTATAACTGCAAATGCTCTTGTAGGGAACTTCAAAAGTTAAGAACTATGTTTTTTAATCTATCCACCACTCCTCCCCAGGTAATTATTGCTAAATATCAAGAAACCCCAATTAGTGTTTGAGCTTCCAATTATCTCACAAATGTCTTTTTTTTTTTTAAGCTTGTCTGTTTGAATCTGAATCTGAGAAAGTCTATCCATTGCACTTAGCTGATGTGTCTTCTAATATCTCTGGTCCCTTCCAGCTATTTTCCTTCCTTTGAAGAAATTGGGTCACGGCCTAGACTTATCCATGATTGCATCTCCAGTTTGACATGTTCTCCTGTCCTCTGTATTTCTGCAAATTGATTCTTAAATGTTGACCCTCAATCAGATTTAGGTTTGATAGTCTAACAAAGCTACTTCAAAGGGACTATTGTTATTACATCATTCTTTCGTCTTTGTCATATCTATAATTGTTTCTCCCCTTTCAATTAATCTTATCTATTTGCAATTTCTTTCCTTTTTTTTTTATTGAACCCAGGAGTGCTTTACCACTGACCCACATCCCCAGCCCTTTAAAAAATTTTTGAATTTTGAGACAGGATCTGCTAAATGGCTTAAGGTCTTGCTAAAGTGCTGAGGCTGCCCTTGAACTTGCAATTCTCCTCCCTCAGCCTCCCGAGTTGCTGGGATTGCAGGTGTGCACCACTGTGCTTGGCTTTCATCTCGTCTTTTCTTGATTGGCCTTGGCAGAATTTTACTTTATTGAAGTTTTCAAAGAATTTGCTTTTGCTTTTGTCTTTTCTTCCTCCACTTCATTGATTTTTTTGTCCTTATTTTTCTTTCTTGTTTATTAAATTTGCCCTTTTACTTTTATTCCAGTTTCTTGAATTAACAGTTTCTGTTTGAAGTTATGAATTTTCCTCCATCTACTGTTTTAAGTCCCAGGAATTTTAATTGATTACCATTTCATTGACATTCTGAGTGCATACTAATTTGCTATATGTTTTCTTTTTTCACATTTGAAAATTTAATCTTATTTATTTCCCAGCAATATATTTTGCAAACTATCCTTTTGTTATGCATTTCTAATTTTTTGGCATTAGGGTCTGAGAAAATTATATGTTTGTTATTTTTGATTCTATGGTATTTATCAAGTAATCCTTTGTGGCCTGGCACATGGTCAATGTCATAACCCTATATCTGTGCTTAACAACAGTTTTTCTGTGGTGTTGAGTAAAGAATTAGAGGGAGAGGGAAAAGGAGAGGGAGAGAGAGGGAGGGAAGGAGGGAAGGAGAGAGAGAGAGAGAGAAAGTACAGAGGCAAAGGGACTGTGGATATATTCCAGATTTTTTTTTCTGAGTTCCTTGATGGTGAAATTACAGGAGATTTTTAGTTTCTTCTTCTTAGGTAGTGGTAGTCTTCACTTGTCTATAATTTCAGACAGTCTTGAAAACAATGTCAGAGATTTCACATGCCACTCACTCCCTTGGGCGAGCCAAATAGTGGAGGGAGTAATGTTTGCCATTGCAGACCATCTGGGTTAATCACCTAGATCATGTGGAGGTGAACTTTTTAAAGGCAAGAGGTTTATTTAGCTCACAGTTCTGGCAGCTAGGTTGGCTGAGTGCATCTGGTAAGGGCCTCTGCTGTGTCACAGTGTGGCAGATGGCATCACATAGTGGAATACGTGCAAGAGATGGAGTGAAGAGAGAGGAAGCAAGATATAACCACGGTTACTTCTTATAACAATCCATTCGCCTGGGAAGTAGTCCACTTCCTCCAGAAGGCATTAATCTCTTCCAAGGATGATTCCTCCAAACCTAATCACCTTTCACTAAAGAAGATCCACCACCTCTCCTTACCATTACATCAGGGACCAAACTTCCAGCACATGAACCTTTAGGGGGACAAACCATATCCAATCATAGCACCTACACTTCCAGACCTTCCGTCTCAACCCTATAAAATGAGGGGTTGTAAGCTTCCATCTAGCTTGAACATTTATGTTCTGCTTTTGTAAGCTCCACCTTGCAGCTGGTGTTACCTGAAAACTCTGGGACTAAGGATGTGATCCAGACTCTCAGATGCCAGCATAGGAAACCCCACAGACCTGGCCCTGAAGGTACACCATCCCACCCACTATTGTGGGCTGTGGGGAACGAGGCCTTTCTCACTGTAATGCTCAGAAAATGATGTGGCCTTTTCCCTGCTTTTATTTAGTAAGAAAAACAGTTCTTTCATGAATCATGCTGTCTGCTTTCCAGGCTGCAAGCCCATTTCCAGGGAAAGCAGACAAGAAACATGCCAAAAAGAGTGTAGAAATAAACAGGAATTAGTATCCTTGGCAGCTTTGGGTCCTCAGGTCCTCCGAGGGACAAACGTGTGCTCTGTTTTATTGAATGTTTTCCATCTTAATAAGCAGTGGGAAATGCCAGAACCATCTGCAGCTGCTGCTGATCCTGGGGACTGAAGAGGGTGCAGCACAGGGCTTCTGAGCATTGCCATTTTCCCATTGCTCAGGACGGCTAGGAAAGTCCTCGCCTTGGGGTACTGGAGTTGCCTCAGGAGACAGGCTCTGCCTTGCAGGACTGGACACCCCTTCCTTGGCCACATTCTTTGTATTTCTAAGCCTCAGATATCGCCCTAAGGCCATTTAACCCATGCTCCACAGAATGAAAATATGAAAAGATGTTTGTGCATGTGTATTATTCAATTCATATACATTATGCATAAAGTGACTATGAAGTTGCTGGGATGGAAGAAATGTCACTGTACTGAAATCAAATTAAATCTAGTTCTAAGCCCTCCCTCACTAGGGAGATGAGCTGTCCAATTTCAGGTATTTCCCAGGATGGAGTGGGAGTCCCTGAGAGATGACACACGACAGATCCACTTGAGAGAAGGCCTCCCATCTTCAGCCCATTGAGCTATGACTGCTTTCTGAATCCTGGTGACCTGTTGGAGATCTCGCGGGGCCAGGGGGTGGTGGTGGCGGCGCTCCAGAAGCGCTGGTAGTAATGTAATTCACACTTGCCCAGAGATGCAGAGAGATGGTGCCCCTGGAGGCGGCACTGGGCACTGCAATTGACTAATGCCTATTCCTTTTCGGCGCCTCCGCCCCAGAGGCGCCCTCGTGTGGCTGTATTTTGGAACTGCTTCCTCAGCCGGAGCCATCTCTGTTTTTAAACCTGATCCTAAACTTCAGTATGGCCTCTGATGCACCCGGAAGACAGGACATTGCTATGTATCTTTTTTCATTTAGATTTCCCCAACAAGCAGATTAATTTAAAATAATGAATTTCCATTGTTTTTTAAGCCGTAGACAATATTTCAAGGGAGGAGGGGAATAGAGATGGAGAGGTAGAGAGAAAGAATGAAAGGAGGAGGGGAATGGGGATAAAGGGAGGAGGGAGAGAGGGAAAAGAAAGAAGTTGCTAAAAAGGTTTGTCTCCTCTAAAGAAAGGGTGAGGAAACCAGGGGTGAGGGAAAGGAAGAACAGGCAGAGAGCTTTGGCCAGCATGTTCAAGGCACTGTCCACATCCATCAAACTCCCCTGTCCCCTCCAGTGGCTCTGCATTCCCATCCTGCATAGATTGTCTTCAAAAGATCCAGTCTACCACTAGAGAGAGCTGATGGTCTTAAATAAATAGCCAGATTTCCACAGACAAGTGGCCGGTCTAAAATAAAATGACACTTTTGTTTAGGTTTATTGTAAACCGGTGATTTAAACTCCTCACCTGAACACTCATGAAAGCAGAGGTAGGCTGACTGTGACGTGCTCCCTGAAATATGTACCTGGACACCCTGCCTTCTGCTGGGGTGCTTCCAAAGGCCTTGCTAAACTTTGTTTGACTAGCTAAATAGAGAGACTTCTGGGTTCTCTTGTTCTCTGATATTTACAGAAACTCAAGAGGGCTCATTTCTCTCCTCTACATTGTTTGTTCATCTTTATATCATGTTCCCGTAACTCTCTGTAATAAATGGTTTCATTTATGGTTCAGTGCTGAATCCGGATGAGGCCTCTTCTGTTGAAGACCAGGAAGGTAAGTCTGGAACAGGAGAGAGCGCTATCGTCTTTCCCACTTGCAACATCTCATCAAGGGTCAATACCACCACTGCCCCAAAGACTAAATGAGAGGTCTCCAAGTCTTCCACTGTCCCCCCACGTGTCAAAGGCTTGGCCACCAGCCTGTGATGCTGTTGGGAGGGGGTGAAAGCTTTATGAGGCAGAGCCTTGCAGAAGGTCATTGGGAGTCTGTCCTTGAAGGAGATATTGGGACCCAGGCCCCTTCCTCTGTCTTTTTGCCTCCTTACCTATGAGGCAAACAGCTTTGCTCTGCCCCAGATTTCAGCCATGATGGACTACCTTGCCCCGGTTCCAAAGCAACAGGGCTAAGCAACCATGGACCCAAACCTCTGAAACTCTGAGCCCAAATTCTTTGATTCTCTCAGGTATTTTGTCAGCATAGGGATGGAAACTTGGCTAACACGTCTGACTCTTCTCCACATGTTCCCTCTCTCCTTTGCCTTAATTCACTCATTCATTGAGTCAGTCAATATCCGTTGAACAATTTCTATGACTGCTGTTTTAGTTCTCGGGGTACAGCAGTGAACAAAATGGACAAATTCCTGCCTTGTATCCTAGTGGTGAGAGAATGAGCACCTACCACCTGTCCCCTGTGCTTAGTGCTCTCAAGACAAAAAGAGCAGGGTAAAAGGACAGAAGATGTTGGTGTGGGGCCTATTTTATACGGGAATGAAGAAAGGCCTTTCTGATAAGGTGAAGACAGCAGAAATGAGGAGATGAGGAAGAGCTGTGTGTGTGTGTGTGTGTTTGTTTGTGTGTGTTTGTGTGTGTGTATGTGTGTGTGAAAGAGCTCTCCAGGCAGAGGGAAAGGCAAGAACTGTTGAGGAAGAGAACAGAAGCAGCTAGGCAGTGAGCACAGGGAGGTCGAGGGAGGGGTTCGAGGCCAGATCACGCAGGCCTTACAGCCTGTCGTAACGTGTCTGGATTCTTCTCCAAGCACAAGGAGAAGCAAATGATATTGAGCAAAGGAGTGCCAAGGTCTCGGTCATGTTATTCAAAAGAGCCTATCAGCTGCCATGTAGAGAACAGACAGAAAACCAGTTATAAGGCTCCTACATTGCAGCAGGTGAGACCACAGTGCAGGGAGGTGGCCATGGCAGAGCTGGGTACATTATATGAAGCCAAAGTCAGCAGATTTGCTGATAGAGCAGACATGGGTGTGAAGGAAAGAGACTCAATGCTGACTCCAAGGTGTCTGGCCTGAGTAACTAGACGAAGGGAGTTGCCACCCATGGGCATGGGGAAGAGTGAGGGAGGAGCAGGCTTTGAGGAGAGAATCAAGAGATCTATTTCAAACGAATGCCACAACAGTCATACCAGCATTCAGACCGTGATCTTGCAGTACCCTTTCCCACGTTTGCTGACCAGAAGTATGGGGCAGGAAATGGACCGTAGGATCCTGGGGTATTTGGAAATACTAGCTAGCAAGGAAGCTCTCAAAGACGATTAGGGTCTGGTCCCAAGGACTAATGCCAATTAGAAGGGGCCCTCACTTGCTAAGGATGGGATAATGATCTGGGAGTGTAGCTCAGTGGTGGAGCACTTGCTTAGCATGTAGAAGGCCCTGGGTCCAGTAAAAAAGGAAAAGAAAGAAAGAAGAGTATGTGAGCATTAATAAGGATAAAACTGCAATAAACTGCAATGTCATCAAATGTGTTTAAATCCATGAGTTTATGATGATGCTAAAATTGATCTTTTAATTGATGCCTGTTGGAGAATGATGTTGAACCAACTCATTATTGAGAAAAATGATTGATAGTAAAGGGAAGGAATAAGCATTTATTCTGCATTTTCTGTGCAAACTATACCTAGGATAATCAAATAGTACTTGAGGGGGCATTTTTCTTTAATAATCTTCCAGCTAATGAATGAAGAAGAATGATAGAATTTGAATATCACACCATTTAGCCATCTTAATGAGGTAATGGGTCCAGGCAATGAGCATAAACTGCTCTGAATATGATAAAAAAGAGAGACAGGGGAACATTATTTGCTTCCCGATAGAAGGATCTGCCACCACCTCTAGAATCCAAATACCAATTTGCAGATAATTCAGAGGAGGATGTGACATGCCAAACAATACCGTGGGGTGCATTCAGCAGGATCCAAAGAGAGGATAACACCATAAGACAAGTGACCTGGTTTCAACAAATAAATTGCCAAGAAAAGGGAATGGGAGGGAGAATCTAGAGATTAAAAGACTTACAGATATATGAATCACACTGTGCAGACCTTTTTTGAATTCTGATTCAAGCTTCCAAAAAATTATGAGGCAGATGGATAATGGAACATTGACTGGCTATTAGATGATGTTAAGAAATCGTCCTTTTTTTTATGAGGACAATGAGGGCACGATGATGTTTAAAAATGAGGACTTGTCTTTTAGAGATGCAAACTGAAAAAAAAGATATATATAGAATGATGCAACATGTATGTCTGGGAAAGATAATGCGGGGTGGAGAATAGAAACAAGATTGGCCCTGAGTGAATAGTCACCGAGCCTGTGGGATGGGTGGGGGAGTTGGTACACCAGTCTGTCTATGGACTTTTGTGGATGTTTGAAATCCCTTATTATAAGGAGTAAGTCAAAGATAAAAGATAGGAAAGAAAAGGAGGAAGGAAGGAAAGAAGAAAAGGAAGCAAGGAGAAAGGCAGGGAGGGAGAAAGGGAAGGAAGGAACATTCTGTTTGGGGCACCTTACAGGAGGTAGTTTGCTATCCAGGTGGAGGTGTTGCATAGGTAGTTGAGTCTGTGGGAAGGAAGTTCAGGAGTTTTAAGGCTAGAGACAAAAATTAAGGAATCTTAAATTTTTATAAATTTATAAATGAAGAGCCAGGTGGAGTGGCCCATGTCTGTAAACTCAGTGATTCAGGAGGCTGAGGCAGGAAGATCACTAGTTCAGGGCCAGCCAACTTAGCAAGACCCTGGCAACCTAGCAAGACCCTGTCTGGTTCTCTCTAATCCTCAGCCACTTTAATTTTATTGATTTTATTTTGAGACAGGATCTCACTATCTTGCTTAGGTCCTTACTAGTTTGCTGAGACTGGCTTTGAACTTGTAAGTCTCTTGTCTCAGTCTTCCAAGTCTCTGGGATTACAGGCATGCACCACCAAAATTGAGAGGTCATAAAAGGAGCTACACAGATGTGACCAAGAAGGGAGAGAGAGAAGTGGGAGGGTCACCCCGGAGACCAACCAAGTGGGAGAGCATGCTATGAAGGATGGGCACGCTCAAGTGCCAAGTGCTGCACAAGGTCAAGTGCACGCTGGATGAAGAGGGGCTATTACCTTTAGCAGCCTTCATTGACCTGGGCCAAAAAAGTTTGTGGTGTGTGTGGGAAGAGAAACCCAAGTGGCATGGATTCTAGAAGACAGAGGAGACGAGAGGGAGTTGAGTATTTAGGGGAGATTTTTCAATACAGAGCAGAAATGAGACAGAAACAGCGTGTGAGAGCCATGTGAGGTCAACGGAGTCGTTTTATTTTAAGTGGGAGAAATTATTCTTATGGGAATGGTGGAGTGTGGGGCAGAGAGAAATGATGTGGGAGAGAGGGCAACTACTGAGTGGATTTCCCTGTTCATCCAGAACATCCTGAAACAGGTCACAATGCCGTCAACTCCATTGCATTTGGTGTCATGACCCACATATTTCACTGTCAGAAGCCTGAATATTGCTTCCATGATCTCCCCAGGGAGATGTAGGTTGGATGGCCATGTGGTCATTCTAGAAGCTACATCCACAGTGAGGCAATGGGGTTGAGGCCCCATGGGTGCAGGGCTCACGGATCAGCACAGGGCGCTGTGAAAGCCCATGCCAGCCCAGGCTGGGGTCATCTAAAGACACTTTCTTGGGCCCCTTGCACAAGTTCTTAGCAAATTCCTCACCTCCATTCACTGTGGCACCGAGAAGCAATTGATGACTTTGGTGCCAACAGGAGTGTGTGCCCACTGTCCTAGCAGTGTCCTCATGGCTCAGGCCATGCTTTTGCTATGCTCCTCCATAGCTGTCCACACTGAGGACAGAGTGAAGAGGTGAAGGTCATTCCACACAGACCACACACTGGTTTGAGCGTCTAGGCGAGATGTGGAGTGGACAGTTGGACAGATGGGCCTAAAGTTCAGAGGGAAGATCAGGCTGGAAACAGGCAATGGGGAATTGTTAGACCGCGGCCAGGTAGTGAGCACAGGGAGGAGGAGAGGGCAGGTAGAGAAGAGGGTAGGCAGCTGCA
The DNA here is from genome assembly GCF_964194105.1 of Spermophilus citellus. Taxonomy (NCBI): domain Eukaryota; kingdom Metazoa; phylum Chordata; class Mammalia; order Rodentia; family Sciuridae; genus Spermophilus; species Spermophilus citellus. The sequence continues at coordinate 51,600,035 of NC_138193.1, read as the reverse complement.
AGGCACTTGAGTGAGGAGACTCACCTGTGTGAAATACTGCTGGCAGGTCACCTCAGGGGAGGACTCTTAATGGCCCCTGGGATTTGCAATGTGGAGTCATTTAATGAACTCCATAGAAGCAGTTGTGGCAGAGTCGTGAGAATGAAGCTGATTGAAGTGGGTTTGAGAAAGAATGAGAGGAAAAGAAGTGGAGTCTGAGTATGAATAAGTGCTTTGAAGAGGATGGATATAATATGGTGGTGAGAGGAGGCTTGAGGTTTGGGGTCAAGAAGGTTTTTATTTTTTTATGGGGGAGATTTTAGTACACATATATGATGATTATGGGGGATGATTCAATGAAAAGACAAAAAATTGTTCCTGAAGGAGAGACAGAGACAAATTGATGAAGTGATGTGGTTGAGTAGGTACAGGACAGGATCCAGGGTGTGTGATGGGGGCTGCACCTAGGAGCACACCCCACTCATCCTTCTTACTAGGAGAAACAGGGGCTATGATACAGTTACACATGGTTATAGTGATCCTTGAAGTTGGGTTTTTTTTTTTTTTTTTTTTTTGGTATCACTAAGTTGCTGAGGCTGACTTTAAGCTCCTGATCTTCCTGCCTCAGCCACTGGGCTTACAGGCATGTGCCACTGAACCTGGCTGAAAGTGTGGTTTTAAAATTGGGGGTGTTGTTCTCTAAGGCCCAGAAGATTTTTCTCAGGTCTGAAAATGTATTATCTCAAAAACAAATGTCATTATAATTGTATCTTTGACTCTTCCCTGTTCTTCTCCTTCCAGATCCAGATAAGTCATTAGGTGATGTGATTCCACCTGCCCCAGGGGTCTTGTCTGTAGTGCTCCTGGCTTCCCTTAGCTCAGTAGCATGGAAGGGCTCCTGCTTAGCATCTGGCTGACTTGATCTAGCAGGTACTTGATGCCTGTTTGGGGAGCTTGTGATCAAGTGATGTAATCTGTTTCCCTCCTAAACTCAGGTAAACTCAGGATAATAATGGTACTTACCCACTCAGCCCATTAAAAAGACTAAAATAAATAACGGTGCCCAGTGCTCTGCACTTGGTGGGCATCAAGTTTGAGCGGTCTATATTTTTATCTGCCCCCACTCTGCATTTCAGGTTGAACTTGCATAGTGTGAATTTCTGCTCTAGAATCTCTGATGCATCCTGTGTGCCCTAACTCTCCTGCCTGGCGTCCTCACCCTTCCTTGTATTTCAGATTCAGAACAAACCCACCATTCACCAACCCATATATTTCCATTTGCTTTTACAAATTTACAGAAGATACTGCTTCTCACATCTTAATCTGGAGAAATCCTGCACATTCTCTAGGTTTCATTGCAAAACACTGCAATATTTCCCCTGACCTTTCTTCCCATGCCTGGCTAGTCCCTTCTTGCCTTGTCCCTTATTTCTAAGTTTGCCCCTTACTTCTAAGTTTGCCTGTCTGTACTCCCATGGAACTATATGCTTCTCGGGAGCCGGATGACTATTTAGTTCCTGTCTTTATTTTTTGGTGCCTTGAACTAGTACCAGGACAAATCAAAGCTCGGAGGAATGAAGGGGTTAGTTATTTCCTCCTTGATATCCACCTCTTTCCCAGCTCTTTGTGATGCACATCGAATTATCTGTTGATGATCTACCTTCTCCATCATGCCATGAATGCACCGGGAGATGAGAGGTTTGTTTTATTTTTCCTCCAGAAATAACGATCCTAACACACAGCAGTGTCTATAAATGTTTATGCATAAAATAGAATGAATGGACCCTCCTCCCGCGCCACAATCTCCCTCACCCCGCCACCACCCCAAATGCAGGTGGGCATCCCCGCAGATCTAGCGGTGGCCTCCAGGAGGCCCCCGCCTCTCGGAGGTGCTGGGAACAGCAGGCGCCCCTTCCTGGCAGGCGAACGGGTTAGTTACAGCTGCACCAGCCCTGAGCAAAGAGATGGGGACCTCACGATTCACGTGCCGCTTCCCCCACGGAGGCGCAACTTGCGTCAGGGATGCATCTCCTTTCTGTTCTTCTGGGCCTCGGTGCCAACGTTTAAGGAACGTTAATTGAGGGTGGGTTGTGGGAGGCTGCCATCTTCCGGTGCTCCTTGGGAGATGCTAAGCCTCTGCTGCCGGCTGTGACAGCTACAATATGCCCACATACAAAATGTTCTTTATCTGTCATCAGATGATAACAGCAAGTGCGAGGCATGTCTAGCACTATCCTATGTTCTTTATACATCAACTGAAAGGCACATAATAAGATAAAAAAGTATAAATTCCCATCTTGTTAGGAAAATTATATGCAGTGGGATTGAATTTCTCACAAGATGGCCCGCTTAGCAATAGCAGAGGCAAAGTTAGAAGCCCGGTAGTTTGTACCTGAGTGTGCAGCAGGCTCCCAGCTATCCACAGCCACCTGCTGTCTAGCCGAGGGACCACTGAGCTGTCTTGCCAGCTAGGACCCAGATAGCCAGAAAACAATTTTAAAGGCCTACTATGTTCTAAGTGGCTTGCTTTGCATTGAGTATCAGCAGGTAAACAAGTGTCCCCTCCTGGAACATTCAGACTGATAGGGGAGACCAAAATGTTGGGAGAGTGATGTGGCCAGTGGGAATGATGGGCAGAGTGGTAAGTGCCTGGGAAGGAGCCAGAAAAGGAGATGCCAGCCTTTTCACTGTCTTCCCAGGCAGCCAACCTGGCTTCCCCCTGCCACTATTAATGCATTATAGTTATACATAATATTGGGCATCATTTGTCATGAGTATACAAGCATGAAATATAGTTGGTGCTAATTTCATCTCTAGTACTTCTCCTTTTCCTCTGCCTGTCCCTTCTCTGTTTCCTTTCCTCTGTTCTATTGGTCTTCTACTTATTTATAGTTTTTTGATTAGAACTTTAGCGCTTTATGGATATACATAAAGGTGAAATTCACTGTGGTATATTTATATATGTACATAGGATAGTTTGGTCAATTTCATTCTGGTGTTCCTCCCTTTTCCCATCCACTCTCCCCCCACCCAATCCCTTTCCTCTACTTCACTGATCTCACTTCTATTTTTTATGAGGTCCCCCACTATTTCCTTTATTTTGCTCTTTGGGGGGAGCTTGTGAGCAAGTGATATAATCTGCTTCCCCCGTTTTGGTAAAATCAGGATGGTAGTAATAGCTTCCACATTTGAGAGATAACATTTGACCCTTGATTTTCTGAGTCTGGCTTATTTCACTGAGTACGATGACCTAGTTTTATCCATTAACCAGAAAATGCTATAATTTCATTTTTTTTTAATGGCTGAGTAAAACTCCATTGTGCACATATAATACATTTCCTCTATCCAGCCATCTGTTGACAGGCATCTGGGCTGGTTTCATAAGTTGGCTATTGTGATCTGTGCTACTATAAACATTGATGTGGCTATACCACTATCATATGCTGATTTTAATTCTTTTGGTTAAGGGAATGGGATAACTGGGCCATATGGTGGTTCCACTCCTAGTTTTCTGAGGAATCTCCATACTGATTTCCGAAGTGGTTGTACTAATTTGCAGTCCCACCAACAATGTATGAATGTAACTTTCCCCCCACATCCTCACCAGAATTTATTATTATTTGTATTCTTGCTAATGGCCATTGTGACTGGAGTAAGAAGAAATCTTAGTGTAATTTTGATTTGTATTTTCATGATTGCTAGAGTTGTTGAACATTTTCTTCCATGTGTTTTTTGGTAATTTGTCCTTTTTCTTTTGAGAAGTGTCTGTTTAGTTCTTTTCCCCATTTATGATTTTTTTTTGTGTGTGGTATTAAGTTTTTTGAGTCCTTTATGCATTCTGGATATTAATCTCCTGATTGACACATTAATGGCAAAGATCTTCTCCCATTCTGTAGTCTTTCTCATTGTGCTGGCTTTTTGTTGGGTAGTACCCTTTTAATTTGATGCCATCCCACTTATTGACGTGGTTTTATTTCTTGTGCATTAGGAGCCTTGTTATGAAAGTTGGTGCCTGTACTAAGATGTTGGGAGTGTTGAGCCTACATTTTCTTCTAGCAGTTGAATTAGACCATTTCTGGTCTAATCCTAGGTGTTTGATTTACTTCAAGTGGACTTTTGTGTAGGGTGAGAGATACCATTTTTACCCCAGTCTTGTTATTGACTTTTCTTTTTGGCAGCTGGTGCTCTGGTCTTTGTGCTGGAAACCTGTCTGTGCCCTAGTCCCTCTAGGGCTTGGGTAAACCCCCAGTCCCTACCAGTCCAGTCTTGTCCCCAAGTCCTTGCATGGTGGTTGGAATTCTTGTCGTTAGTGATCAACTTCTCTTGTGCTTCCTTCCTGCTTAGATTTCTGAATAACAAGGACTGTGCTTCGCTTGCTTATTGGACTGTTACCAGTTAGACCCCTCACCCCCATCTTTCCATACTTTCCCATCTCCATGTTGGCCCCATCATCAACAGTTTGAACTTGCCTGATCCTCCAGTAGGCTCTGCATTCCTAGGCCCTGGCCTAGCTTTTCCATCTATTCGACCTCTGAAACCTTCCTTACCTGCTGGCTTAATCACACCCCTGCCTCCCCTCTAACAACTGCTGGTGTCTACAAGACCAACAGACTCTAGACTCTCCTTTTCCTCTGATAGTTTCTCAGGCACAAGAAGTCAAGTGTTCCCAGGGTCACTCGGGGCTAAAAATAAGAGTCCACAGCTGCCCCGGGTCCCTGGGGACATGTGACCTCATCTCAGCCCTAGAGCAGGCTAGCAGCTTTTCTTTACCTCTCACCAGACTGGGCAGTTGAGGCTTGTTATTGGAGCTGGCTGTTCTAGAGGTGAGCTTTTCAGCCACAGAACTGCTGTTACGATGGACCGGGTGATGCTTGCGTCTGGGCTGTACCCTCTAGATGCCAGAGGCACCCTACCCTCAGTTGTGGTGGTAAAACCATCTCAACATTGCCAGTCACCCCAGTACCACTTACACAGAACATAGAGTTGGGGGGTCAAGTGGCACTAGAGAAAGGATCATGCCACAGTGACATCCCAGCAGAACTCCATGAAAAGGACATCCTCCCTGTAGCAGGGGTTGAAATGATCCGAGGAACAGGAAATGATGACTGAGAGGGTCTCCTTGCAAGTGGAGCTCCATTTTGGGGACCTGAAGCCCTCTATGTCACAGTCATTTCCCTATTTCTAATTCCGTTCCTCTTGTCTCACATGGGTTTCACCTCCTCACCTTCTGAGAAATCACAGCGTTCATGTCAAGGAGTCTCAAGGTTTTTCTAGTCACTGAGTCTCAAAAATTGTTGTGGGTAAAGGTTTCAAGAGAAGGTGGCTGAGAACCAAACAGGAAGTTCTGAACCCCCTTGAGTTCTCCTTTCCTTTCTACCCACAGTTAGGAGTAGCTGAGCATATACAGATGCTTCCAGACCTGTGCAGATCAAGCCATCTTAAATTTATTTATTTATTTTTAATAGTTTTATTAGTTGTTGATGGATCTTTGTTTTATTTACTTATCTATTTATATATGGTGCTGAGAATCGAACTCAGTGCCTCACACATGCTAGGTAAGAGTGCTACCACTGAGCCCCAGCCCCAGCGCCCCCATCTTAAATTTAAAATACCCTAAGTTGAAAATGCATGTCATGCACCTGACTTACTGACCAATACAGTCCACTACACGGTGGGGGCTGTTCCCCCATGATGGCTTGGTTACTTACTGGGAGCTGGGGCTCACTGCCGCGGCCCAAATTGCAAGTCTGTTGTAGTGCATATCGCTGGACCAAGAAAAGATCAAATTAAAAAACTGCAGTACCTTTTCTGCTGAATACACATTACTTTTATACCATTGTAAAGTTTTATATATATATATATATATATATATATATATATATATATATATATTTATATATTGGGTCCTATGTCTAAATTGTGAAGCATAATAATAAAACACATATTTAGAAACCTACAACTCAACTAAAGGCCTGGAACATGACGATGGTTAACTTGCTGCTCCCTCTCCAGCCAGGACAAGTGCTCCCCTAACTCTTTGCGGTCTCTTCCTGCTCCACTGGACCTTGCCTCTGGAGCTTCCTTATGCACATTGCTATATTACAGTGTTGTCAACTCCTGTTCTAGAACCTTCTCTCCACTCTGCACCTGTCCAGTGGTTCAGAGGAGGCTCAGAGGCAGGATCTGGACTGGGAGGTCACAGTCCTCTCTCTGCCTCTTCAAGGGGCCTTGGGCAAGTCACTCATCTCCATACTAAAATCACACAGTCCCCTTGAGCTCTTGTCCCCTTGGGCCCCCTTTGGTTGTTGGAAGAATGTACAGATGTTGAGTTGACACATCATGAGATGCTATCTTAGCACCAGGCTAGTGATTGACCAAACTGGGTTGCAAGACTAATGTGTCCCCCCAGGGGAGCTGGGAGGGAAAGTGTCACCAGGTGCCATGCCCTGTGAGTACACATGCCCTTTGCTGGCACTTTGACAGGAAGGAGCCTCAAGGTTTCTGTCGTGGCCTCTGCCTTTCCAGGTGTTGTATAACATCCTTTTCCTCTATGCCAAGAAGGAGGAATGCAAGAAGGCTGAAGAACAACTCACACTGGCCTCCAACATGCAGTCTGAGCCCAGGCACTCCAAAATCGACAAGGCGATGGAAAGCATTTGGGTAGGTGTGTCGGGGAGGGGAGGTTTCCACAGTTCTCACTGTGTCAGGGCTGTCTGAGTCTGGGCAGCCCTGCTCCACGCTCAGCATGAGGCCATTTAAGCTCTTGAATCTGGGCCGAGAAGCCAAGGACAACAGCACAGGGTGGCAGAGCCCTTGAATCCCTGGTAGTGGGGCTCCTTGGCAGCCTGGCACCCCTGGGCGGTAGGATGTTGGAGGCTGAGCAGTGCTGTGAGGGCAGAGGCTGCTGGCTTTTGAGTCTCAGCAGCCTGAAACAGAGCCAGGTACAAAATGGCCCTCCACAAACCGTCTTGATTACAGGAATAAATGGTAAAAGTGAGTGATAGTCTGAGCACATTGGGAATGAAGTTTTAAATAGGATTTTTTGGTGGGACAGGTACTGGGGATTTAATCCAGGAGCACTTTACCACTGAGCTACATGCCCCAGCCCTTTCTTTCTATTCTTTTCTTTTTTTCTTGTTATTTTTTTAATTTTTTTATTTTGAGACGGTCTCCCGAAGTTGCTTAGGGACTCTCCTTTCCTCAACTTTTCTGTCTCCTTGTAAACAGCTGTGCTGGACGACATCCCTGGCTGGATCAGCTTTCTGTCCTTCACCTGGGATGCTCATCGGTGCTGCAGTTCGCACAGTTGATGGGCTGATGCCAGGCTGGACTGGCTACCTGACTTGTGGGGACCAGTGTGAAATAAACTTGTCGGGCTCTTGTTTAAAAACTTCAAGAATTTCAAAATGGTGACAGCAGGTTATTAAACCAAGTGAGGAATGCTTTTAAGCATGGGTTCTTGTGCTTGATCATAAGTGTGGCCCCCACCTTCACACAGCATCCAGGACTATGCATGTGATCATCCTGGAGTCTCAGAACTGCGGACTCCTCTGCCCTCCCCAAGGGCCTGCCACCACTTCTGTCCTGGGATACCCCCTGCCCCCCCCCCCACTTGCATGCTGGCAGGCCCTCTCATGTGGAAGGGAAAGATGGGGGTTCCCACCATGTGAAAGCCACCAGGAGCAGTGTGGCATTGAAGCCAGATTTAAAGATAAGTAGTTAGTGTAGTTAGGTAAATCGGGTCTAATATGGAGTAAAATCGAAAATGAAGGCCAGAATGAAGGCCATATTGAGAATGGAGCCCAGGAAAGCAGAGCAGCACTTGGGGAAATTGAAATGTTAATGTTCCCAAGGCCCAGAGCCCAGTCTAAGGAAACAGTAATGAAGCAGCTCCCAGCAAACAGGGAGGTGCTAATAGAAAGCCGCCCCAGGCCCTTCCTGCCCAGATTACTCCTCTGGCCCATCTGTCCCTCACCTTTTGGGCTTTCCCACCTACATTCTAACACTGCAAAATAACAGAACAGAGGACAGGAATGCGGGAAAGCTGAATGAAGACCTTAGCTATAAAAGAGGGAAGACCTCCCCCTTCCATGGATTCCACCTCTTGGGTCCCCTTCTTCCTCCCGGAAGAAGTCTTTTCTGCTGTCCTTTGATAAAGCTTCTACTTTCTACTCTAAACTTGCCTCTGCGTGCTTCTCTGGTGTTATACTTCTGCATCTGGGAAGTAAGGACTCGTCACCGGTAAACAGCGGTAACAGCATGGTAGACAAGGACCCAGAATCTCTGTTATCAGTGGTCCCTTCTGAGGCTGGGTCTTCAGCTGCACATAGGATGATAAAACTACCCAGCTTTTCGAGAAGCAAAAGTCAGTCGGCTATTCTTTGACAATCCCTTCTTACTTGAACTTCATCTTCTATTTCTGAGGGCAGGAGTGGGAGAGGATTTTGTTCCCCTTGCTCAGTGCTAGCCCCGTACTCCCTGGGCATCCCCCACTATTTCTTTGCCCAGTGGAACCTTTAATACCCTCTGGGTCCTGGTCTCATAGGTAAGGTTACCTAGGCACTGAGTTGAGACACACAGTTAAAAAGCTAGTCAGATCCTTGCATTTGAATCCAAGGATCTGACTCTTCAACACCTGAAGTAGGACAATCCCCAAACTTCTCCTATTGACAGGATCCTCTACCTAGACTCCAAACTGGCCAAAGTGGTGATAGTGGTACATTAAGAGGTGAAAACATCACTCAGAACCCCTTAAAAAAGGCCTTCTTCAACAAAGAGTGACTTCCAAGCATCTCTCCCTGAAAAAAGAAGGCCAGAAGCCCCTAGATCCAAGGTGGGACTCCCTACCCGGCTTAAAGAGTTGTGCATTGATATCAATATCCACAGGTTCAGGAAGGGAGCTGGAAATAATAAGGACAACCACTTCTCCAAACTGCCTCCCACAAGGCCCTTTCCAGTGCCAGGTCTGTAGCATCCAACATTCAAAATATCCCCCATCCCTTACGCAGGTCCCCGTGGTGGTGGTGGTGTGGCATACTTTTTAAAAATAATAATTGTTAGAGTTATACTCTGAAATATTAATGGGGGAATCAAAATGGCACTTGGGGATTTTTCTTCAACTAATATGGTGAGTGGTGGTGGTGTTAGATAAAAGAAGACTGAATGTGAATGGTTGCTCTGTCTTGCTGATGGGTGTGTGTGAGCTTGCTGTACTATTTTACCTATGTTTGCATTTATCTGAGTTTCTCTGTAGTAAAAGATTTTTAGCAGACTGTGGTGGCATATGCCTCTAATCTCAGTGATTTGGGAGGCTGAGGCAGGAATGTGAGTTTAAAGCCAGGTTCAGCAAGACCCTGTCTCAAAGTAAAATATAAAAATGGCTTGGGATGTGGCTCAGTGGTTAAGCACACCTGGGTTCAATCCCCAGTACCAAAAAAAAAAAAAGAAAGATTTTTAGAAATAGGCATGAAAATGGAGGACAGTAAACTCAAGAGCTCTGTGTATATTAGAGTGGGGGTGGGCAACATCTCTGCTTTTTTAAACCTTGCAGTGACAGTTTATTCCAAGAACAATGGGTTCCTGTTTCTAGTTTTTCTGCTCTGAGCTCCAGCTACAGAAGTATTAGGCAGTCACTACTCATGAAGGTGTGGGTCCCAGCTTTGCTGGGCCCTTCTTTCAAGCTTCTAAGTAATTAAAACTCCAATCTCATCTTTTTGTTCTCCAGCTCCAGAAACAGGGCTGCTTCCTACAGTGTGTTGATTTTCTTGGTATTCCCCTTTTGCCTTTTCAATTTCAGTACCTGCTTAACCAATTGCCTAGATTAAATTCATTGTTGAAATAACTGGTGTGGTTCCTGTATTCCTAGCTTGATCTGCCTGATGCATGCCCTCAGAAGCACCACCTGAGAAACACATTAGGGTGTACCTTGTTGGCCTGCTCCAAAGATCCCAATCTCAGAAACCTGCCAGAAGCTCTACCAAGTCAACTTCTATGGTAGAGAACTTGCCGGTCACAGGAGAATCCCCTAATCTAAATCAATGTTTATAAGCAGAAGAGGAGGGTTTAATTTGCGAAAGCCAGTAGGGACTCTAAATCTTTCCATCCCAATCAAAGCTGTCAGAACCAGTTAGCATCAGAACCAGTCAGATGTCCCCCAAATTGCTGCCTCTCCAGCAGCTTTCCTGTCACCAAGGAAACCACACATTGGTGCACAGGGTCCCCAGGAACCCAACTGTAACTGAGTTGCCTGGTGTGTTTGTCATTATCAACTCTGCCAAAGCGCAGTATCTTTTGCAAGAATGATTCTCCTGCCCCAAACCCCTGCTGTCTTCTGTTTCCCAAACCGAGAATACTTCCACCTTCAAGAAAGACATGTGCTGGCAGGCATGACAGGCAATGGCAGGAGTCACTTGTTTACTCAACAACAAATAAAGCAGATTATCTTCTGCCTTGGCCTTGGGACTGGCCCACACAAATTGGATGTCTTGAACAATAGGAATGGGTTGTCTCATAGTTCTAAAGGTTAGACATCTGAAATTGCCATGTTAGTAGGGCTGATTTCTTTTGAGCGTTCTGAGGGAAGGATTCTCCTGGGTTTGTAGATGGCTGTTTTCTTGGTCCTGTGGGATTCTTCCTGTCTGCGTGTCTGTCTCCATATTTCTCCTTGTTGTAGGGACACCAGTCATATTGGATTAAGGTTTATACCAGTTTTGTTTGTTTGTTTACTTTTACTCTTCATTTTTACTTAATCATTTATCTAAAGACCTTCCCTGCAAATAAGGTCACATTCTGAGAAACTGGAGTTAGGACCTCAATGTGAAATTTTGGTGAACATAATTCAGTGAAGGATTAATATTCCTGAGAATTGAGGGTAGAGGATTCTCCAACCCCTCAGATAAGAAAAGTCTTCTGGATAGACAAGAAAATCCTTCTCAGTAGAAAAGTGTTGGACTTCTTTGAGTCAAGTCCTGAGTAAATTTATTAGGTCTCCAAGACAGGAAGATAAAAATCAAACAAAAAGGAGTTACCATTGAAGGAGATGTGCTTTGCTAGCTTCTAGTGGCAGCAAGAACAGTGTAGTTCCAGTGGCCAAGGTCACCCTGGTTGCCTTCTTCAGGGGGCATCAGGGGTAGCGGCAGAGGCAGAGTGGGTTCTGAAAACAGAAATACATAAGCATCTTCGAATGATGTTCATGCTGCAGATTTTTTTTTTTTCAATCCTGGCAACTATGAAATTTTTTTTAGGGAGTTTTGCTTACAAATTCCGCTGACAATGAAGTTCTGTAGGAAAGAAAGTTTAGTGGAACTTATTAGGTAAGTTAGTGGGAGTCTGTTTAGTACATCTCCTTGTCTTGGACAATGGACTACCCAAAGAAATGGAGTGAGCAAAGAACCAGTAGGTGATATCATTTAACTCTCCCCAAAGGGTTTTTCTTAGCTTCTTCTTTTTAATCCTGACCACCTTAATAATTTGCCAGCAGTGACATTTGTGTACCCTCTCCCTCAAACTCATTTGTTGAAGCCTTAATCTCTAATGTGGCTGTATTTGGTGAAAATTTCTTGACAGAAGTAACTAAGGTTAAATGGGTCATGAAGGTAAGGCCCTGATCCTAGGAGACTGGTACCCTTATAAAAAGAGTTAATGGAGAGTTCTCTTTGTCTTTCTCTCTCTTTTTGTCTGAGCGTGCACAAGGAAAAGGACATGAGAAGACACGACAAGAAGGCAGCCCTCTACAAACCAGGAAAAGTCCTCCCCTGAAACCAAATTGGTTGACACTTCAAGTTTGGACTTCCCAGCCCCCAAAATTGTGAGTAATAAATTTCTGTTGTTTAAGCCACCCAGTGTGTAGTATTTTGGTATAGCAAATCAAATGAACTAATGCAATTAATTTAAGTTATGTCTTCCCCATTAGAAGGCAGAAACCATGCATCTCTATTTCCCCAAACATCACCATGCCTGGCATAGTAGCTCTCATATGGCAGGCACTCAATATTTATTGAATGAACCAATGATTAGAAATCAATGGGGGCATGGTAAGTATTATTATGCTTATTTTAATGTGGAGAAAATTGACAGCTATGAAAAGATACTTAATACTCACAATCTTGGGACACAAATGCATTTCCTAAACTAAAATTAATTGAAAGTGGACCAGGGCCATATAACATCCTCATACACAAAACACATTAAGACTTGTTTTAGTTGCTGAGGGAGGAGGGTTGTATTATCCTCTGCTGTCTAGTGTTCTCTCTCTAATCAGGATCAGGGATTTGCCAACCCACATCTGGTTCCTCATAATCAATGCTCTCAGAGTCAGCAGATAGATATAAAGCTAGAGGAATTTTTTGTTGTTGTTGTTAAAGGCAAGGTGAGGTACATCAGAGGATGAGTATTTGGCATCTCTGAGAGACCTCACAGGGTGGCACCACTTCTGTCCAGGGCCCTGCAGGTTTAAGAACTGGATCTGTCAGCAGACTGAGTGCAGATCCATCTCTCAGCTTTAATTAATTAAGCATGAAGAGCTGATGCATGAAACCAGCATGTCAATTTATTGATTCACAAGAGGACTGGAACTGCCTCTGTGTCTGGAATGCTTGTCTCTTCTCACATCATCTTCCACTGAAGACAGACCTCTAAGGAAGGTAAATATCAGAAAGTTGCTCAGTGAGCACAAAATCCAGATGAAGGGAACTGGATGGCTCAAATGTTTAATGGCAGTGAACTGCCATTTTTACTTTAAGAATAGTCTTTCTAATGGCAAAAATAATTCAAAACCATTGTCTGAGGCTCTGTCTGCAGAGGGCACTTCTTCAATAGGTATTTTCCTCACAGTGACAGAAGCTGACTAACATACCATCTTTTACAAATAAGTACCTGAAAATCATCTCATATAACTCACATATGACACTGGTTCTGAACTCAAAGTATTTGTGGGTTTGTACCAGCCAGCTTTATGCAGCCCATAAGGGCTTCAACTATTTTAAGAATGGAATGGTCATCAAAACTTTCCAGGGCTGGGGCTGTGGCTCAGCAGTAGAGTGGTTGCCTTGCACTGTGTGAGGCATTGGGTTCCATCCTCAGCACTACATAAAAATAAATAAACAAAATAAAGGTAAAATAGGTAATTTTTTTTATATCAACATACATATTTTTAATAGAATAACTTCTCCAAAACAAAGATTAAATGAGTGGATTTTTTAAAACAATTTTGCAAGTCTCTTGAACATTTGGCTTAATAGAATATAGTAGATTCTCACGTCTGCATTGTATTCAGTCTGTTACCATATCACACACCATATAACCTCTGGAAAACTCTACCTCATACCTTTGAGAGAATGAGAGAACAAGGCAATAACATCTTATACTAGCTTCCTAGGGGTGCCACAATGAAATACCATGAACCAGGTGGCTTAGAACAGATCCTTATTCTCTCATCATGGAGGAGGCCAGAGGTTCAAATCAAGATGTCAGCATGATTGGGTTCTTCTGTAGGCTCTGATAGAGAATCTGTTCTATGCCTCTCTCCTAACTCTTGGTGTTTGTCAGCCATCCTTGGCTTGTAGCTTCATCACTCCATTCTTTCTGTCTTTTTTTCCCCCAAATTTAACTGGATATCCTGTGTTTTTATTTTTTTAAATTTGTTTTAATTAGTTACACATGACAGTACAATGATCTTGACATATACAATTGAATCAGATGGAATATAATTTCTCATTTTTCTGAGTGTACAGGCTGCAGAATTACATTGGTCATGCAGTCACATATATACCCACAGCAATAATAATGTCTATTTTACTCTGCTGTCCTTCCATTCCACCCTCCCCTTCCCCTCCCCTCCCCTCCCCTCCCATCACTTCTCTCTACCCAATCTAATGTGACACATTTCTTTTTTTCCCCTCACATCGTCATACCTGTATTCTGTAAATTTATATTAAAAACAAACAAAAACCTCTCCACATTCTCCAGAGTTGCTTGCATGAAACAGATGGGAATATTTATACACAAATTTTACAAAAGCAAAAGACAAAGTCATTGGCTTAGAGTAAGAATTTCTGAGTTTTTTGTTTTTATTATTATTTAGGTATTTATTTATTCTAATTAGTTACATGACAGCAGAATGCATTTTGATTCACAGTACACAAATGGAATACAACTTTTTATTTCTCTGTACACAAAGTAGAGTCACACCATTTATGTCTTCATACATGTACCTAGGGTAATGATGTTCATCCCATTCCACCATTTTTCCTACCCCTGTGCCCCCTCCCTTTTTCTTCCTCCTCTTTGCCCTATCCAAAGTTCCTCCATTCCTCCCATGCTTTCCCCCACCCCCATTATGGATCAACATTCACTTATCAGAGAAAACATTTGGTCTTTGTTTTTTTGGGATTGGCTTACTTCACTTAGCATAATATTCTTCAACACCATCCATTTACCTTCAAATGCCATGATTTTATTCTCTTTTAATGCTGAGTAATATTCCATTGTGTATATATACTACAATTTCTTTATCCATTCATCTATTGAAGGGCATTTAGGTTGGTTTCACAATTTAGCTATTGTGAATTGAGCTGCTATAAACATCGATGTGGCTGTGACCCTATAGTATGTTGTTTTTAAGTCCTTTGGGTATAAACTGAGGAGTGGGATAGCTGGGTCAAATGGTGATTCCGTTGAAAGTTTTCTGAGGAATCTCCATACTGCTTTCCAGATTGGTTGCACCAATTTGCAGTCCCACCAGTAATGTAAGAGCCCCCCACATCCTCACCAAAATTTATTGTTGCTTGAATTCTTGATAAATGACATTGACTGGAGTGAGATGAAATCTTAGAGCGGTTTTGATTTGCATTTCTCTAATTGCTAGGGATGTTGAACATTTTTTCATATATTTGTTGATCAATTGTATATCACCTTCTGAGAAGGATCTGTTTAGTTCCTTAGCCCATTTATTGTTTGGGTTATTTATTTTTTCAGTGTTAAGTTTTTTGAGTTCTTTATATTCCTGGGGATTAGTGCTCTATCTGATGTGCATGTGGTAAAAATTTGCTCCCATTCTGTATGCTCTCTCTTTACCTCACTGATTGTTTCTTTTTAGTTTGAATCCATCACATTTATCAGCTTTTTATTTTATTTCTTATGCTTTAGGAGTCTTGTTAAGAAAACCAGGGCCTAATCCAACATGATGAAGATTTGGTCCTACTTTTTCTTCTATTAGGCGCAGAGTATCTGCTCTAATTCCTAGGTCCTTGATCCACTTTGAGTTGAATTTTGTGCATGGTGAGAGATAGGGGCTTAATTTAATTTTGCTGCATATTGATTTCCAGTTTTCCCAGCACCATTTTTTGAAGAGGCTGTCTTTTCTCCAATATATGCTTTTGGAGCCTTTGTCTAGTATGAGATAACTGTATTTATGTGGGTTTGTCTCTATGTCTTCTATTCTGTACCATTGGTCTACCAGTCTATTTTGGTGCCAATACCATGCCATTTTTGTTACTGTTGCTCTTTAGTATAGTTCAAGGTCTGGTGTTGTGATGTCACCTGCTTCACTCTTCTTGCTAAGGATTGCTTTGGCTATTTTGAGTCTTTTATTTTTCCAGATGAATTTCATGATTGTCTTTTCTATTTCCATGAGGAACGTCATTGGAATTTTGATTGGGATTGCATTAAATCTGTATAGTGTTTTTGGTAGTATTGTCATTTTGACAATATCAATTCTGCCTATCCAAGAACAAGGGAGAGCTTTTCATCTTCTAAGTTCTTCTTTAATTTCTTTCTTTAGCCTTCTGTAGTTTTCATTATAGAGGTCTTTTACCTCTTTTGTAAAGTTGAGAATCTCTGAGTTTTAAAATTGGACCAGTCACTGAAAAGATGTGTGAGGTTTCATTTGTTCAGTTATTTAATGACAATACTGAGTAGCTGCCAGAGGCCAGGGGCTGGTCTAGGCACCTGGCAGATAAACAACCAAGTGAGACATGGATCCTCAGTGAGAAGCCAATGGGGAGGGAAATAGAAAAGAAAACAGGAACTGCAAATGATTATAACACAATGTAAACCCAACAGAACACACACTGTATCATTCTGTTTATATAAAGTAAATTCTTAGTGGTAGAGTCAAGGTAGGGGTTTATGTGGAAGAAGAGAGACTGTGAGATAGGTTTTCTGAGGCTTCCTAAGACTTCTTGATATGTGTGTGTTCCTTACACAGGTGTGATCCATTTGTGATAATTTATTGAGGTCTCAAAAAATAAGTGTACAAAAATATAATTTATGTTCTTTGTTATATGTGTTATGCTCGAATTCGGGACCCCCCAAAACCACCAGAGACCCAAGATCGATGTAAGCAGCAAAGAGGTGTTTATTGCAAGCTAGCTCGGTCCTCCGCACACACACACAACAACTGGTGACGCTGAGAGGCCCCGAGCCCAGGGTTTGCAGCATTTTTATACATTCTTTGGAGAGGGCAGGGACTTCACATACATCATAGCCTCTTTTAGCAAATCATCACACACCGCGGGGAAAATCAAATAACAACTCTAAAACATGATTAGCACATTCACTGGCGGGAACAAGTTGGGTAGGAGTGATTGGTCAGTACAAAAAGGGTATTCATTTGAACTGATTGGTTTGAGCCAAGAGAGGTGTATGTGCTGAACTACATGGTTTCCCAACTTGTTATCAACCACCATAAACCACTGGGAGGGTCATCTGGCATCCCAGGTATTTCCCTGTCTCATGCTGATTGGTGGCTGCTAGGGGGTTGCTATGGGTCCCCACCTAGCCTGACTGAGTCAGGGACACCTGGCGCAGCAGATCTCTCCTATTATTTGTAGATAAACAACTTAGCAGGGTGGGAATGTGCCTAGGAGTGCTCTGTGGGTTTTTCCAAGGACAAAGGTCATGTCCCTTCCTTGGACAGGCTTTGCTCTGAGGTAGAGGCTGGTTTTTCAATATGCATGCTATTCTTCAATTAAACCTTTTTAAAATAAGAACAGTCATGAAGAGTATTATTTGTACAGGCAGGAAATTAAACCGATTATGTATGATAAAGTACTATTTAATTAAAATATATATAATATAATCCATTATGCACGGCATTCTATAAGACAACTCAGTTATGTCCAGAAAACCTCATTAATTTGATAAATAATTCATTCATATCACAATTTTTCTGCATATCTTCTCACTGATATTAAAATGTTACACTTAAGTTTTTTATGTATGATGAATGACTAAAGAATAATTGAGTTCTGAATCAATCATGCCAACCAATCAGTAAGCATTTATTGAACAACTACTTTGAAATCATCTGTTGGGTGCTGTGGGAGCACACACAAAAAATAGAGCAGCATCTCTGCCTCAAGGAACTTCATTATTTTGAGGAAGACTTGAGTGGGAATACACACAGCAACCAAGGTACAGTCTAAGACTGCTAGGATTTCTGGAAAAAGAAACAGAATTGAAAGTAACTTGCCTAGAAAAAGGCTGTGGAGGAGCTGGAGGGAAGAGCAAAGAGTAACTTCTATTCCTGCCCACCAATATTGATTTATGTGTATACTTCTTTGATTGCCCTTATCAAAGTCTGAATGTCTTTAAAATGCAAGACAGTGGGGCAGATCAGCAGGGGACATTTCTTGTCATATAGGATAAGAATTTAAGCAGGTGCCACAGGTGAAGTGATGGGTGGGTAGGTGAAGGTCAGGTGGAATGTTGTGACCAGCAGTGATAAGCCATGCAGGAGCCAGGGCTGAAATGTTAGAAGTAGTTGTTAAGCAGTGAAAAACCAGCCTCTACCTCAGAGCAAAGCCTGTCCAAGGAAGGGACATGACCTCAGTCCTTGGAAAAACCCACAGAGCACTCCTAAGCACATTCCCACCCTGCTAAGTTGTTTATCTACAAATAATAGGAGAGATCTGCTGCGCCAGGTGTCCCTGACTCAGTCAGGCTAGGTGGGGACCCATAGCAACCCCCTAGCAGCCACCAATCAGCATGAGACAGGGAAATACCTGGGATGCCAGATGACCCTCCCAGTGGTTTATGGTGGTTGATAACAAGTTGGGAAACCATGTAGTTCAGCACGTACACCCCTCTTAGCTCAAACCAATCAGTTCAAATGAATACCCCTTTTGTACTGACCAATCACTCCTACCCAACTTGTTCCCGCCAGTGAATGTGCTAATCATGTTTTAGAGTTGTTATTTGATTTTCCCCGCGGTGTGTGATGATTTGCTAAAAGAGGCTATGATGTATGTGAAGTCCCTGTCCTCTCCAAAGAATGTATAAAAATGCTGCAAACCCTGGGCTCGGGGCCTCTCAGCGTCACCAGTTGTTGTGTGTGTGTGCAGAGGACTGAGCTAGCTTGCAATAAACACCTCTTTGCTGCTTACATCGATCTTGGGTCTCTGGTGGTCTTTGGGGGTCCCGAATTCGAGCATAACAGCAGTTCTACCAGAACCTAAAGCAAAGTCAAAACAAGAAGCGAATTTAGCTATTGAGGTTCACTCAAGACCAAGATCAGAGTCAACCATCAAGGTTAACTCTCAGGGACGCCAATGTCTCCTAAAAGGAAAATTTTCCTAATACAGTATAGTCTAAGACTGCTAGGAAAATTTTCCTAATGCTAACTATAGGGTTTGCTAGGTAAAGTCTAGTACTTCTGTGCCAGGAGCTCTTCCTTCTTCTCCAGCTCCATTCATGGGCCACGTCTCTGTTTGGTGCTGTGGCCTTCACACGTGTACAGCTTTATTGACTCCATTGACTCTCTTTCCCCCATAAGATACCAGGACCCACAGAATCTTTCCTCTCACCTGAAATTTGGGTTTTGGGCTGAGAGTTGGGACAGGACTTTGACACTCAAAGTGTTTTTATAGACTATTTTGATAGAGGTGGTGTTTATGATGTGGGAAAAATTGGGGCCAATTTTTCTTAAAACGTTAGTCATTTTGAATTTTCCCACTTCTATGGGGTCATCTTTAAAGGAATTTTAAAAAGAAATACCATCTCTTTATAGTTATATCTTAAGAAGTTAGAACTGGAGTAAGATTAATGCTGAGAGAATTCCTATTTCAATATATTCATTAATTATAGAATTTCTACTATACTTCCAAACACCTCTCTCTCTCTCTCTCACACCCTGGCAGTTTAGAGAGCTCATAGTGACTAATCCATTCAGTATTGCCGGCTCTGTCTTAGAAAAGTGTGAGACAGTGTCTTTAAGTCTTCAGGGGTAGTAGAACTAATTTGCTTCCAAGACACTCTGTTATCTCAGGGCCCCACATCAAAGAAGTTTGTACAGATCTCTGCCTGCTGAAGTAGCTATCTCCTCATTCCTGTCTGGCAGACTCAGACGATGTTTGCCCTTAGAATGATAACTTGACATATCAACACTCTGCAGAACCTGGTCTAGTCTGGAAAGAAAGGATTTGTGTTTATGCATATTGTCTCAATGAGTATGTCTTTTGGTATGTAAATGAAGATTCACACCCCTAGTTCCTCTTTGTAAACCATTTCTTTCTTCCTCAGCAGTCTTAGAATGACAAAAAATTCCTTTATTTTTCAGATAATTTTATTATTTTTTTTAAATTATAAGAGCAATATGTTTTTATTGTAATGGAAGAAATAAGACTAAGATCAGCAGAGAAAAAGTTAATTATTCCTGTCTCCCCACAACCCTGTTTCTTCCCTCCGCGACCCCTGAAATAATCACAATTGTAAATAGCCTTGTGTAACCCTTCCTCAAGGATCTCTCTCTCCCTCCCTCTCTCAGTCCACCTCCCACCCCCATCCTCAGCTGCAGGCCTGAGCACTGCGCTTGCACTGGAGTCCAGGGGTCAGAAGTGACGGCAGGGATGGAGTCTTTATTCGGGTGATGAAATGGGAAGAAAGACTTCGCAAGAGAACAAACCACCCTTAGGTTCAGCTTCCATGAATTTCAAAGTCTTCCATTTAACTCCTTTCTAGTTTTTTAGTTCTGAGGACATATGTAAAATGTGAAAATGCAAAAACAGTGTGGAAGTGAAATCTTGTCCTGCTGCCCCGGGGAGACTGCCTACTCACTAGACTGTTTTCACCAGACTGAAGCAGGCAGGCAGTGACTCACCAGGAGTTGAGTGTTTATTAAATGCCAAGTAAAAAGAAATCTCTGTTTCCATTGCTAGAGCAATAGGGAAATAGAGAACCTGAATTTGACCAGAAGCCTGGATCTTACTGTAAGGTCGGTGCTTAGCATCTGGACAGCCATCTTAAGGGACAGTCACCATTTTAAGAAAAAATTCACTTTTCTGCCCAAGGGCCTTTCTGAGAAAGGCTCACTTCTCCCTCATAACAACCCAACCCTTTACCGCCTGCTTAGGACCAGCCGGAATCCCTGAGCCTGCCCCATAAAAGTCCCAACCCCCTAGCCTGTTTTGCCTCTCTTCATCTATGAAGAGATGTGCCTTTATTTGTCAGCTCTGACCAATAAACTCTCTCATGTATCTCTGCCTGGTCTCCATCCTTTATTTCTCGCCTGTCTCCTGGTTCCTGGCTTTCCTTTCACTTACCACTTTGTGAATTAGCTGAGCAGCCCAGAGCAGCAGGAGGGGTAGAGGCAGTACACAAGGCCATTCCACAGCGAGGCGGCCCAGGCTAAAAAAGCACAGTATTATTAATAGGCCATAGCAGGTATGTATTCTGGTTATGGAGAAACCATCCAATTTGACAATGGGTTTGTATACTGTAGGGGCTAGGTTGCAAAGCCAACTGGAGCAACTTAGTGTTTAATAGCAAAGTTTCTTAATTATGGACTAAGAGCTGCTTAAAAATATGTGGCAGCTTAAGCTGAATGGTGAGATCCTTGTCTTGTTGCCCTGATATTTTTTGTACTGCAGTGTGCTAACTTGGGGAGACTTCGCAAGAGAACAGTCCTCAGGAGCTGTCTTTACTAGCACTGGATAAAGTGGGGAAACTTCAATATAAGTAGATCAAGGGACCCACCCAGTTTGCCCTATTAGAAGATGCTGGTCTTTGTGTTCTCCACTTTTTTTTTTTTAATTGTAGTGTTGGGGATTGAAGCCAGGGCTTCACATATGTTAGGCAACTGTTCTACCACTCAGCTATATCTCCAGTCCTGCCTTCTCTAATTTTAACTATAATTAACTTTTCTTTCTTTTAGCACATTATTCATTTTTTTTGTCTTTCTAGTGTATTTAATTTATTATTTATTATTTTATTTTCCTAGTCTGATTTTTAAACCTATGATTTTTAATCTTTCATCTTTCATATTATTTATTCTTAATATCTATTCTGCTTATTAATCTCCTTTCTGCTATTTTATCTTATTGTCATTGATAGTGGTAAAATTTTGTTGTTGGCACTTTCTCTTTACTAACTTTATTTCTGCATGGAATTTTATCTAGCTCTGACCATACCAATATAAGAGGACAGAGAAAGGGTGCCACAGATAGAAGACTGTGAAGAAGGCCTTTGGCCAAATCCATAAAGAAGAAACCTTGGTTGAAGAGGAACCCAGCTCATTCACCTGCTTTTTCAAAACTGGACTTCCTTTCACTAAAATCCCTTGAATTTGTTACTTGTAGAACTTTAGGCCTAGGAAAATAATGTGTATATCTCCCAATGACCTAGCTGAACTACTGGAACTTTCTGCAGCATCTTGCCTCATAGTTGGGTGGGGAGGAGTGGGAGGTAAAGAGGGAGTTTGGTGGGACTGGTACAGTCATATCCGGCAATTAGGGGAGGAAATCGTGTTTGTAGTCCTTGAGCTAATGGTATAGCAAAGCTGTGAATTTGTTCATGATTAAAGCTGGCAAGAGAGTTCTTGCTCAAGTCAATGAAACAGTGAAGGCCAGAGGGAAGAGCCAGCACAGAGAGTTGTGGAGTCTTGCACTGCTGCACATGGTATGATGAACATGATTCTGCTGAGGCTGCTGGGTAATCCTTGTTGTCTCTGCCCTGGGCAAGGGTTTCCTCTGAAGGGTAAGATCAACCCTTGCATCAGCCTTTGAGGAAGTCAGGTGCTGTTGTGGGAAAAAGGATGGGAAATTGTCCCCAGGACAGTAGCAGAGGAAGCTGGGTGAGAGGTTTGACTTGGGGTCAGGCAGGAAGACAGCCAGGAAGTGGCTTTAAGCTGCAGATGGATGAATAGGATTCTGTAAATCAGATTATCAGACTTTATCACAGGCCCTGTTGTTGGCTTCCCCCAGATGCTCCCAAGGCCTTGGTAATATACTACTTAAATGTCTTGGTTGTGACCCAGTTGTGTCATTGAAGTCTAGGTCTATAGATATATTTTTGAGGGAGTGAATGTTCCATGATAATTTTCAAGTTTTAGGGTTTTGCTTTGAAGACAATCTGAACGATATATATATATATATATATATATATATATATATATATATATATATATATAAAGTGTTCCACCACATTATTTCAGTGCTTACAGCTGAGTTTGGTGCCTACTGAAGAACAAATAACATCATGGCATGTGTGCCGTGGGAATACAGATTTTGCAGGAAGTTTGAACAGAGAAAGGTGGTGGAAAAATTGATCTGTTTCCTGGCCTAAAGGTGGTACAGGCATCCTCAATTCAAATTCTCTGTTATAGCTGTGGAATTTCATGTCAGGAGCATAGTTATTAGGAAGTGTACCAACTTGAACTATTGCTAATTAGCGAGAAAGGAACAAGAAAGTAATTTTAAAGTAATTTCTATTCAATAGTATTTATAATCTTAATCTTTAGTTTTGTTTTTCATCATTATGCACTTGCTACATGGATGTGGTTTGTGTGTGTTATCCCAAAAGGTCATGTGTCCGAGCCTTGATCTCCAGGGTGCTGGTCACAGGAAATGGTATGAACTTTTAAGAGGTGGAGCCTGGTGGAAAGTCAGTGGAGGTAAGCCCTTAGAAGGGATTGAGGTATTTCTTGTGGGGCTCTGGTGAGTTCCCTCTAGAGGGTTGTTATGAAAGCCCAAGCCTGGCCCCACTTAGCCTCTCTGGCTTCCTGTTTGACACTGTGATTTCTCCATCTTGTACATAGTTCCACCATTGCCATCTGCCATGAGGTGATAGGGCCAAGGGGGTTCCCTCACCAGAGCCTTCTCTATCCTATTTGGACTTTCAATATACTAAAACTGTGAGACTCAACAAACCTCTTTTTTATTTAAAAAAATAAAGTTTACTTATCTCAGGTATTTTGTTATAGTAATGAATAATATAGTACTTATTGGAAATGTTTATTTTATTTTATTAAGGAAGCTGATTGTTTCCTTAGGTCTTATAGAATATCTGGGTTCTAAGAAATTCAGGGGAGAGTTTTAAGTGTCAAAGAACTGAATAAAAAGAATAGTCATATAAGTGCAGAAAACTAGAAATTTGGGTTCATGGAGATGAAATGAAACTTATATGTGTCTGGAACAAATCTTTGTGTGGGGGTGATGGTGAGGGGATTAAGAAATTTGCCTACTCTTGTTTGTGAGCTGGTGATGGGGTGTCTGCTGAATAGCATCACCCATTCCCCAGACATCTTTCTCGAGAGAGCTTGGCTTGGGGTTTTTCCCGGTTGTCTCAGGTATAAATCTAGGTATATTTTGAGTTTTTATTTTGGAGGTTGGGGAAAAGTTCCCATGAATGCACTTTAGAACAGTTACTTTCCATTATAATCAAGTGTTGGAGTGACCACAGGGCTAGTGGGAGGCCACTCTCCTTCCATCACATTTCACCATTTATTTCAGTTCTATGTCTTGGTTGTTAAGGCATGTACACATGGCATGGAGAACTGGGCCTTGGTCAGAGCTAGGGAAGTAGTAAAGACAAGGTGAATACATATAGAGAGATGTCACAGAAGAGAGAATATCAGGATTAATGGTACTTGTGACCTTATGGGACCTTGGATAGCCACTTTCCAATTTTCTGAATGGGTAGAATGCTACATTTAAGTATAAAAGAATACCTGCTCTCTCCAGTGCTTGACACTGATAAATATTAGTCTTGGTGTGCCAGAGTGTGACTGGCTGATACTATGAATTGCCTAAAATTCCTCCTTGTACTGGTCAGCTGTTGGTGGGTAGCTCCCTCATGAAGGTAACAAACTACAAGTTCTATGGAGTGAACTCTTCTGAATGCAGTTTCAGAGTGGTAGGGCAGGTCTGTTATCTGCTCAATGGGCAGCATCAGTAGTCCTGGTCTAGGACCTATTCAAAGCATTCTCTCTGACCCTGATGGGTAGATGACAAGTGAATTGGAAAATGAGGAGTCTTTGAATAATACCTTCCAGAATAATAATATAAATTGGGATCTGGGGTTTGCCCATTCTATATTCTTATGACAACCTGGGGTTTTCTTTTGTCATATATAATAGTTTGTAATGACACACTTCTGTACTTATTTGATTAATATCTACCATATGTGTTATATTTTAAGATATAAAAAGGCAGGGATTGTATCTACTTTTACTTACTGATGGATCCTCAATGGTTAGCATATTGCCTGAAAGAGTGGGTTTCTTGGTTATGTGTTAATTATCTGTTGCTGCATGACAATTGTCCCCAGGCTTAGTAGCTTAAAACAATCAACATGTATGTATCATCTTACAGTTTCTATGAGTTCACAATTTGAGAGTAGCCTAACTGGGTAGTTCTGGCTCAGGGTCTCTCATGATATTGCAGTAAAGATCTTAGTCTTTCCTAATACAGTCATCTTAGTCAGCAAGGGTTGGAGGATACATTTCTAAGACAGCTCATTCTCATGGTTGTTATCTGAAAGGTTCAGTTCCCTTGCTGTTTACCTATAGGAGGCTTCAATTTTTTCACACATATGTCTCCATAGTGCTATTTGAGTGTCCTTAATATGGCAGCTAATTTCTCCTACAGTGAGTGATAGAAGAGGAAGGGAGGAAAGGAGGGAAGAAGGACAGGGGGGAGGCGAGGAGAGAAAGGAATCAGTAATCAGAGGCGAGGAGAGAAAGGAATCACTTTTTAAATAATAGTTTTTAAAATTTTGAAATAGAATTCACATATCAAAACATTCATTCTTTTTTTTCTTTTTTTTATTGGTTGTTCACAACATTACAAAGCTCTTGACATATCATATTTCATACATTAGATTGAAGTGGGTTATGAACCCCCAATTTTACCCCAAATGCAGATTGCAGAATCACGTCGGTTACACAACCACAATTTTACATAATGCCCTATTAGTAATTGTTGTATTCTGCTACCTTTCCTATCCCCTACTATCCCCCCTCCCCTCCCCTCCCATCTTCTCTCTCTACCCCATCTACTGTAATTCATTTCTCTCCTTGTTAAAACATTCATTCTTTTAAAGTGTAAACTCAGTGGCCTTTAGTATATTTACAAGGTTGTGCAATAATTACCACTAATTTGTGCATATTTTCATTATCCCCCAAAAGAAACTCCATGTCCACTGACAGTCATTTCTCATTTTTCCCTCCCCACAGCACCTGACAACCACCAATTTACTTTTTGTCTTAATGAGTTTGCCTATGTGATATGTGGTCTTCTGTGTTTGGCTTCTTTCACTTAGCATGTTCTCAAGGTTCATCATTTTGCAACTTGTATCAGTGCTTCATTCCTTTTTATGGCCTAACAATATTATGTTGTATGGATAGATCACACTTGGTTCATCTGTTCATAAGTTGATGGACAGTTGGGTTGTTTCTACTTTTGTACATTATAAAGAATGTTGCTAAGAATATTTGTGTACAAGTTTTTACTCAGACATATGTTTTCAGTTTTCTTGGGCATATACCTAGGGGTGGAATTGATGGGTCATATGGTAACTCTGTTAAACTTTTAAAGGAACTGCCCATCTATTTTCCAAAGTAGCTGCACTGTTTACATTTTAACCAGAAATATGCGAGAGTTCCAATTTCTCCATATACTCACCAATAGTTTTTGTCTCTCTCTCTCTCTCTCTCTCTCTCTCTCTCTCTCTCTCTCTCTCTCTCTCTCTCTCTTTATTGCTGTTATAGCCATCTTAGTGAGAAGTGGTATTTCATTGTGGTTTTTGACTTGAATTTTCCTTTTCTAATTAATAATGATATTCAGCATCTTTTAATATGCTTATTGGCCATTTGTATATCTTCTTTGGAGAAATGTCTATACAAATCCTGTGCCCATTCTTAAATTGGGTTGTCTTTCTATTATTATATTAGCTGTTTATTTTTAACCAGTATCCTATTCTAGGTACAAGTCCTTTATCAAATATATGATTTTTCAAATATTTTGTCTTTTCATCTTTTCAATAGAATCACTGAAGCACAAATTTAAAAATGTTGATGAAGTCCAATTTATCTGGTTTTTCTTGTTTCTCATGCTTTTGATGCTTTTGTCTAAGGGTTCTTTGCCAAATACAAAGTCATAAAATTTATACCCATGTTTTCTTCTGAGAATTTTATAGTTGTGGTCTTCTCTTCAGGTCTTTGATTCATTTTGAGTTAATTTTTGTATATGGTGTAGGGTAAGGACCCAACTTCATTCTTTTGCATTTGGTTATTCAGCTGCACTAACGCAATTTGTTGAAAAGATTATGCATTGCTCATCGAATTGTCTTGGTGCCCTTGTTGAAAGTCAATCATCATAAATGTGTAAGTTTATTTCTGGGCTTTCATTTTCATTCCATTCATCTATACACTTGTCCTTAATCCAATACTGCCCAGTCTTTATTACTCTAGCTTTGTAGTGAGTTTTGAAATTGACATGTGTGAATCCTCTGACTTTGTTCTTCCTCTTCAAAATTGTTTTGGCTTTTCTAGTTTTCTTGCATTTACATATGGATTTTAGGATCAGATTGGCAATTTCTGTGAAAACAGCAAGATGGGATTCTGATAGAGATCGTACTGAATCTTAGGTCAATTTATACAGTATTGTCTTCCAATTCATGAACATAGGGTATCTTCCAAGTTATTTGATGTTCTTTAAATTCCTCCAATGATCTTTTATAGTGTGCAGATTTTGCACTTGATTGGTTAAATTCATTTTTAATATTTTTTTTGTTTGATGTGATTATAAATAGAATTATTTTCTTAAAATTTGGACTGTTCATTTCTGTTGTTTAAAAATACAATTGATTTTTCATATTGATCCTGAATCTTGCAACCTTGCTGAACTCATATATTAGCTCTTGTAGTCTTCTTGTACACTATGCCTTTTATGATCTAATCTTGAAGGGCATACAGGTCACTTTTCCATATTATCTATTATTAAAAGTTAGTCATGGAGTCCAGAATACACTTGAGGGGAGGGATTTCAGACTCCACTTTTTGAAATAGGATTGTCAAAGAATTTATGGACATAATTTGAAACTATCACAATAGTGTACTAATGATTGATTGCCTGATACAAAATTGCTACCCAGCCCTTACTCCTAATGTCTGTCTGAGTTCCATTTGGTCCTAGTCCTCTACTCTAGAGGACAGGAACTAGTAAAGGGGTGAATTTCAAAGTTCTCTTTGAGAATGCTGCATTTGTGTATAGTAGAGGTGGATGGCTTCTTACTACAGATTGAATCAGAAGAAAGATTTTGAATAAGATTTTGAAAGATTTGAACCAGGTGTCGTGCCCTTATAGAAAAGTATTAAATTGTATCAGCATGACCAATAAATCCAACTTCTAAAAATAATGTTAGTGGGAAGTCAGGCCTGATTCACAGTAGGAATAAATTTACTGCTTATTTATAGTTTTTCTCCTTTCTCTCTCCTTCCCTGGAAAACTTTCTCCTTCTCTCCTTTCTCTCTTTCTGAAAAGAACTTATAATGTTTAATGAATCCTACCTCTATTTGATCACTAGCACAGAGGCTGTCCCATATCCTTGAACTTCTCCTTAGGTCTTCTGTTTAAGAACCTTCACAATTACTGGATGCTTCATGAGATTTCTTCTCACTTTGTGGTAGACTGGCTGCATCCATCAAAGATGGCGACTATTGTTTCAGCAGCATTGACTCTTGTCTGCTTCACCAAGGATCTACAGTATGTTGACAGAGAAATTCTGGTTCTTTTTCAGGAGGTAAAACTTCATGCTGCTCTTCCAAGTGACCAGAGTGTTCTTTGTGGTCTTGTAATGATGCATGCCACCAGCATTCTCTCAGCTTCTTAGGAGCTTCCAGTGCTGGGCAAAGTGATCATAGCTGTGGTTCACAAATCCCTGAATTTCATGGCCTTAGTCTACATGTCATGACCCATGATGGGGTGAAAGAGCTTGGATAGGTATTCTACAAGAACAATTTCAAAGTTAAATTTGTTCAAAAATAATCATAATAAGCCTCATGGAATTAAGCTTAACATAAAAGTGTTTCTAATTATAAACACTGGTGGGATAATAAATGATACTTAACACTGTTTATGTGGTAAGTATTTCTATATAACAGTTTAATTCATAACTGAAACATCACACAACTTGACATTTACTACTTCCTTAATTCTTATACTCTCTTTTGAACACTTCTTAAATACTACATATACTTCACAATAATTCTATTATTTCTCGAGAATAAGAAAATCCAATCTTCTTGACCACTGAACTAAAAAGGAATTTTTTTGGAAGTGATTTAAGATAGTGTTTGGCTCTTCATGATTGCTACTCCTGGTTGCTCATAAACTTTTCCAAAAACCACCAGATTCCACAGATGAGAGTGTGGGGCAAATTCAAGGAGACTAAACAAACAAAGAAAATGGCCCAAAGGTGTCATTACAAGCATCTATCTTATTTTCTGTTTTTTAAGTTATAAAAGATATTTTTCTTTCTTTCATGCTTTTACCTTTCCCCTCCATCAAAGTAAACAAAATAAGTAAGAAAATGCTAAATTAATTGTTCAAGGGGGTGATTCTAAGGATTGAGGGAAGGACAGAACCCATTATAGGAATTACTAGAGGCTCTTGGTAGGCATTTTCAAATAACAATTCTAACAGGCTTTTTTTTTTTAGGAGACATCAAGTCCAGGTGAGTCACTGTTAATGACTCATTCACCCAGTAAATATGTATTGAGCACCTACTAAGTGCCAGATACTGTACCAGACTGAAGACTCAATGAGCAAAATCAGACGGGAACACCTTCTTTCTTTATAATTTTTTAGTTGTAGTTGGACACAAAGGTATTGTACTTTTATTTTTTAATTTATTTTTATGTGGTGCTGAGGATCAAACCCAGGGCCTCAACATGTGCTAGGCTAGTTCTCTACCACTGAGCCACAACCCCAGCCCCCAGGAACACCTTCTTTATGGAGGTTTTGATTTGGAGGTGAAGGAAGAGGAGACAAACATTGATCTAATAATCACACAGGGAAATGTAGGATTATAACTGTGATCAGTTCTAAGAAGGACAGAGCCCAGTAGTATGAGGAATGTAACCTCACCTGTGGAAGGGTGGGTGGGTGGTGGAAAGCCTCCACAAAGAGACAGGATGAATTTGCAGGAAAGTGAGAAAAACTTTCCCGGAAAAATAGGATGTGGTTCAGGTGCAGAGAGGATAGGGAAGTTGTATGAAATAGAGCTGGAGAGATTGGAAGGAGCCCATTGTGGAAAGCCTTCTAGACAATATATTATTTCAGTCAAAGGTGGGGTGAAAAGGTCAGAAATCATTGCCTAAGTAATTTAAAACGCTGAATTAAAAGTAAACTTTTCCTTTGTATCTTTATTTTCTCCCTTTTCTTTTTCTTAAATGTGAACTGAAGAGAATTCAGAACTTTTTTTTTTTTTTAACCAGTGATTGAACTCAGGGGCACTTGACCACTGGGCCACATCCTCAGCCCTATTTTGTATTTTATTTAGAGACAGGGTCTCACTGAGTTGCTCAGCACCTCGCTTTTGCTGAGGCTGGCTTTGAACTTTCGATCCTCCTGTCTAAGCCTCCTTCAGATCTGAGGTTCTAAAAGAAGTTTTGGTTAAATGTTGGTGACTCATACCCTACTGAAGATTTTAATTTTGGGTGAAGACTAACATTCTGCTGTAGTGTAGCCTGTGTTAATCCAGCAAAGTTTACCACATAATCCTGGAACTGATTCCAAATGTTATCTTGGCTTCACATCTTTCTGTAGGTGAATTATTTTTTATTTTAATAATTCTTTTATTTGTTCTAATTACTTATACATGAAAGTAGAATGCATTTTGACACATCATACATAATTGGAGTATAACTTCTTGTTCATCTGGTTGTACATATAATCATATGTGCACATAGGGTAATGTGTGATATATTCTACTTTCATTCCTACCCCAGTGCCCACTCACCCCCTTTCACTTCCCTCTGTCTAGTCCAATACCTTTATTTTCACCACCCCGGCCCATTGTAAATTAGCATCTGCATATCAGAGAAAACATTCAACCTTTGGTTCTTTGGGATTGGCTTCTTTCTTTTAGCATGGTATTCTCCAGTTCCACCCATTATGGTAAATGCCATAATTTCATTTTTTCTTCAAGGCTGGGTAATATTCCATTGTGTGTATATACCACATTTTCTTTACCCACTCATCTACTGAAGGTTATCTAGGTTGGTTCCATAGTTTAGTTATTGTGAATTGAGCTGCTATAAACATTGATTTGGCTGTGTCACTGTAGTATGCTGATTCTTAGTCCTTTGGGTATAAACCAAGGAGTGGAATAGCTGGGTCAAATGGTGGTTCCATTCCAGGTTTTCTGAGGAATCTCCATAGTGCTTTCCAGATTGGTAGCACCAATTTGCAGTTTCTGTGGGTGAATTATTAAGCATTTTGTGCCTCAATTTCCTGAACTACAAAACAAAATTAAAATAATATCTCAATAGGGTACCATGAACATTATGTGATTTACATAAATGTTAAGCACTTTGAACTACACACATAGTGCTCCAAAAAGTGAGCTTTATTTATTATGACATAGAACTTTTATTGCAAATATTAAATATTCCTGTGTTACCAGATCTTGAAGTATGATATGGGAACCTGCAGGGGGTGGAGAGGGGATTTCTTGGACATCCTTTTCAGGGGTGAAGCCAAAAACTATTTCTTAATACTAAGAGGTTATTTGCCTTTTTCTTTCTCAAGAAGATGCAGTAGCTTCTCAGAGCTATTAAAAAAATGGATAATATTAATATATATAAGCAGCTAGATGACCCGGTTGTCTTCTATTAAGCTGGACATTAGAAACTTCCCACAAAATTTTTCAAAGTTACTTGTCATAAAAATGTTATTTATGCCATTGTGTAAAGTACTAAAATATTATGAAACTAATTCTCATACAATAAATATTGGCATAACCTACAGGAACAAAAGCTTTTTGGATCATTATTATTATTATTTTTTTTTGAGTACAAGGGGACCCAGTGATCTGATGCAATCTCTGAACAAACGTGGGTGCCTGTGACTGCCTCAACATCATGCTTTCCGGCCTCCAGACCTTCTTGTGGTTTCCTCTGCCTGGACTGCACTTCTTCCACTTCTGCCTGCCAAAGTCCTACCTCTCCTTCAAGAACGACTAAGGCTGGATCTCTCCTGCAAGTTGGTCGAGGTTTTGCACCCTCCTAAGCCACCAGGGCATGTCCAGGCCTCCAGAATGGGGCTGGGTTCCTCCACCCCAGGGTGCTCCTCCCAGCACCAGCCTGGCACAGCCAAGTTAACTCGACTAAAAGGTGGGTTCCTGGGCGCTTCTAAGCCGGAGGTAGTCGAAGGGTCACCAGGAACAGCTGGTGAAATACAGCCATCACGTGGGTGGAAAGGAACTGCACAAGGACCAGTTTTACAACCTTGCCCGCAGGGCTTCCGGGCACGCCTCGCCGCGTAGGGGCGGAGCCACGTGCCGAAGAGGGCGTGGCCCCCAGCCCGCGCGGGAAAGGGGCCGGCGCCGCATGCGCGCTCACAGTCGGCGGCCGCGCGCAGCACGCTCAGGGCCGGGATGGCGGCAGCGGCTGGAAGCGGGGCGCCCCGGGAGGAGGAGGGGCCTGGAGGGGAGGCAGCGGCCTCACAGGCTCAAGCTCCGACGAGTGTCCCCGGGGCTCGTCTCTCGAGGCTGCCTTTGGCGCGAGTGAAGGCTTTGGTGAAGGCGGACCCCGACGTGACGCTAGCGGGACAGGAAGCCATCTTCATTCTGGCGCGAGCCGCGGTGCGGCGGGAGTGCAAGGGCACTAGGGGTGGCGGCGCGTGGTTCTGGGGGGCGTGGCTTCCCGGGGGCGGGGCTTGGGGTGGCTTGGGCGGAATTTGGGGAGGAGGAAGAAGAGGGTCTGGGCGGGGTGTGCTGAGCCAGAAAGTGAAAGGGGTGTTTGGCTGCAGTCTGAGGCGTGTGTAATCAGGGAAGGCTGGAGCAGAGGGTCACGCACCTTCGTGGGTTGTATTGCTTTGTTAACCACTTTAATTTGCAGCTCTCCTGGCTCACATACAACTTGTAGCAGTCTAGTAAAGGAACACGGTGGATTTATGAGTAGGGGGGAAGAGGTACTGGAATGACCTTAGTGAAGTCCAGTACCGTCTTAAGTTTCAGAACCTCCCCACCTGCTTGAGCCCTTCACCTTCTTTTCTTTCAAATACAGGAGTCCGTTGATTTTTTACTTTGTTCATTTGTTTGACAGGAACTGTTTGTGGAGACCATTGCAAAAGATGCCTACTGTTGTGCTCAACAAGGAAAGAGGAAAACCCTTCAGAGGAGAGATTTGGGTAGTGTCTCTGTAGTATCTGGCAGTAGACAATGGAGGGCTGGGTTAAGCTTCCCCTTTGCAGGTTGAGAAGGCAAAGCAGGTGTTTGATTTCTGACCCTCTGTCTACCTGCTAACCCTTGCACATGTCCGAAGTTTTCAAATCTTGTACTCCCTGCTATATTGCCAAACTCTTCTCTGATAACTTTCAGAGCAAAGAGAATAAATTAAAGAGTAAAGCAACATGGTAGGAGGATTCCCATTTCCCCTTCACACTGAACAGTATTTGCCCGGTCTTGACTTTACTCTATTAGGCAGCCAGTATGTAAGATTTAGTGATGGAACAGAATAGATCTCAAGACAGCAAGGGACATATTGTATAAATGCCTAAATCTGTATAAAGCCTTATCCCCTTCATTGTGTGGATTGTGCTAATTTGGAGCTGATGTCCAAATGACTACAGTCAAGTGTCCCTTTTCCTTGTGTTTCAGATAATGCAATAGAAGCTGTCGATGAATTTGCTTTTCTGGAAGGTAAGCTTTTTATCAGTGGAAAATTATTTCCACCTATCTTTTCCATGCTCATGATGCGAGTTCAGCTCTTAAAAACAAATGTTTGGTTCTCTCTTATTTGTACAGAGATAGTTTCTTCTCCTTACTTCCTATTAGGACAGTGAAAACAAACTTGCTAACTCTATTTAGAGTCAGTTTCCCTTGGGGAGTTAGAACTTCTGGAGAACTGCTAACCATAAAGAAGGGAGAGGAAATATGAAGACACATGGTGGACTCAGATGAATTGGAAAGTTTTATAACCTGCTTGTGTTTTCCATCCCTAAATATAAATAAATAGAAATTTTGTTCCCTCATCATAACATTAGCCATCAGGAACAATTGCCAACATTCTGTCCATTTTCTTCTTTAGCAGTCTGTATGTACTGATTATTATGCATTGAGATTCTGTACTTTGTGTAACTATTTTTTCTTAGGAATTTTAGGTTAACTCATGTACTAACTAAATCTTGTCATCAAAATAGGAAATACTCGAAGTACCACATTTTAACTGCTTTCTCAGCTGTTTCTTCTACTGAATTCCTAAGTCTTACTCTTCAATCCATGTATTCTGATTGAATAGCTTTTCAGAATCCATGTGCCCTCAATTCTTTCTCACCTTCACCCTAACAAGGTGTTCTCATTACCTCCTTTAAGCTTCATTACTTTCTGAAATCTTTTCTTCATTTATTTCATTCTTTTTATTCCGTGTTCTGCATCTCCATATCACACTAGGCCTGTGTTGTAGTCTTTTAAATGTCTTTGAAGATACCTTTCCATGGCCAGCTTCAAGCCTAGATCTTTAATTTGTTCAGCCTCTTTTTCAACCTATTTTTCTTAAAAATAATTTCTCTTAGTTTCGTTTGTTGCTCTATACTCCAGTATGTAGGTGTATTCTGTGTGTGGGTTCGAATGAAGAAAAAGTGTATTCTCCAGTTGTTGGGTGCAATGTCAAGTCTCATTGCATAGTTTATATTTTCTATATTCTTACTGAATTTCTTTTGTCTGCTTACTGTATCAATTAATGAGAGTTGTGTATTAATGTCTCCTATGACTGAAGAATATTTTCACTTATGGTTCTGATCTATTTTTCATTATAGATTTAAGACTGGAATTAGGAATATACAAATTTAAAATAATTATATATTGCTCGTGATAGAACCTTTAATATTTAAAAATTTACCATTGTTACTTCTAGTAATGTTTTTTGCCTTAAAGTCTATTTTGTCTCATGTTATTAAAGTTTGTCAGCTTTCTTTAGTGTTTATGTGTTTTTTTCCCCCATCTTTTTGTTTTTACATTTCCATATCTTTGTAAGCTGTATAATTGGGGATATTAAATTCATACTGACAATCTTTGCCTTTAACTGGAGCACTTAGTTCATTTATGCCTAATTTAATTAGTGATAACAATAGACTTAAATCTCCCCATCTTATTTTTTCTGCTTTTCATTTGTCCTATTTTATGCTGCCTTTTGTATTATTATTCCTTTTTTTTCCCTCCCTTCCATCTGTTGGAAAATTGTATATATCTATCCTTTTAGGATTAGTTCATTAGTTACTATATGCATGCTTAATTTATCAAAGCCAAAAGTTAGAACCTTTTCCCTCATCCTCAGCAAAATGGAATCTTAGAATCCATTAATGCCATTTATAAACCCTCATCCCTCAACTTAACATGCTGTTATTGCCATGTGTCTTTATCAGCCCACATCAGACATTGTTATTCATGTATGATACAGATAATATATGAGTTTA
Source organism: Spermophilus citellus (assembly GCF_964194105.1). Taxonomy (NCBI): domain Eukaryota; kingdom Metazoa; phylum Chordata; class Mammalia; order Rodentia; family Sciuridae; genus Spermophilus; species Spermophilus citellus. The sequence goes on along the minus strand of NC_138193.1, from coordinate 51,565,146 downwards.
TTCATGTTTACTACAATTTTTGATCTTTTTGTATTTCTTATCCTCCATTTGTAATCCTTTTCCCCCAAATAAGTCCTTTAGAGCTTTCTTTGGTATAGGTAACTGAGAGCTGACTCTCAACTTTCTTTTTTCTTTTTTGAGGGGGAAATGGAAGTACAAAAAGATTTTACTGCTAAATTTAGAATTCTAGCTGTCCTACTACCATTTTTTGGCTTCCATTGTTTCTGTTGAGAAATCACAGTTTGTCTTTTGAAGGTAGTTTATCCCTTTTTAAGATTTTCTCGGGCTGAGGATGTGGCTCAAGCTGTATCGCGCTTGCCTTGTGTGTGTGCAGCCCGGGTTCGATCCTCAGCACCACATACAAACAAAGATGTTGTGTCTGCCGAAAACTAAAAAAATAAATATTAAAAATTCTCTCTCTAAAAAAAAAAAAAAGATTTTCTCTTTGCCTTTGATTTTCTGAGATTTCACTCTGATGGATAGAAGTTATGGATATGCTCTGGGAAATTCTCAGCCAGTTTCTCTAGACATTGACTCTGCTTTGTTCTTTCTCTGCACTTTTTCTGGGATTTTCACTAACCATACATAAAAGCCCAACCCTAATTTTGCCTTTGTATGATATGTTCTGTGTAATTTTTTGTTTTGGAATTTTCAGTTCTCTCTTCAGTTCTTTTCATTTCCTTTAAACCTCTTTGTTGATTTTCTGTGGATACTCTGAAACTTGTCTTTCATTTATTTAAGTGGTGAATGTAGTTGTTTATTATAGAGTATGTCATATGTAATATTCCATCTAATATCCAAAGCCTGTTGAAGTTCTTACTTTGTCCAATCCAATATCTAGACTTTTTGAGTTTGTCTTTTTTAATCTGTTCTTTCTTTTGGTACTGTCTTTACATAGTGGTCATTGCACTGGAAAAAATTATTTGTTGATAATTTGAAATTTTATGGTGATATCTTTCTCCAAAGAAAATTTTTCTTTGCTCCAGCAAGACACCTAGGAACATTATCAGTATAGTACCTCCTTAATGAGATCTAAGACTGAAAGATTCCTGCATCATAGTGGTGACAGACCTCTGGGCTACAGGTCTGTGAGGAGTCTGATTTAATTTCGGTTACTGTGAGGGTATAACATTATGGGACTCTAGCTTAAAAAAGGATGGGTTACCAGTCCTCCTCACTTAGGCAGACTTTGGGGTTTGGCTATTGATTGGTTCCCTGCCTTTTGAAGATTTTAGATTTGCCTTTTCTTGATTTTTTTTAATGTCTTAAAGATCTCTCATTTATACACACACACACACACACACACACACAATTGTTACATATATACATGCACATATTTATATTTATATATTTTAGCTTTATTAGTTGGTCTCAGCAAGATGTTGTCATTGTCAAAAGCAGGCTATTATCTTTTTAAATTAGAGGTGTTTCTGGCTTGTTTTTACTATGTTCTTTGCCTTGAGTTATCTGTTTTATGCTAGAACTTTTAAAATAAATTTTGGTCTCTTTTATTTGAGTAGGATTTCTTTAAATTCTCAGTGATGTTTATTCTTTTTAAGAATGAGAGAATGTGGAGACTGGAAGCTGTGTGTAGTGTAGTGGGGATGGTTGTTGCCTGGCAGCTTTGCTTTAGGATGAGCAGGGTTGTGGTCAGATGTTAACCTGGGGCTTCCAAAGACCAGTATACAGAATGCTCTGTTGTGGGAGCAGTGTTGTTAGAGGAGCTCTAGTGTCTCCTGATGGTCTGTCTGGCTCTTAATGAGAGCCCTGTGCTTCTCCCATCCAAGTTAGGTGTAAATGTCTTCACCACATAGAAAAAGTTACGAGAGACATGTGGGGGCAATAGTTTGTGATAGAGAAACATGGGTCATTGTCTCATTTGCCTCTCTGGCCTTTTATAATTCTTGGTGACTGAGTCTAGATCCTCCCTATGGTTCTAGGCAGATGGGCTTCCTCTTCAGCTGCAGCCCCCTCTGTGTTCCTTCTGGGTTCATTTTTCTCTACTCTATTTATAAACTTGCTTCAGGCAGATTTTGATAATTCACTTTTTTTTGTTGTTGTTGTTGTTGGAATCTGTTAACTGCCCATAGGCCCCTGTTCCTTATTGTAGATTTATACCTTTTTTAAACCTTTTTTTCCTTTTGAATGTAATTTTGGGTGGCAGCGCATATAAATTTATGGGCTTGGTCCTACATCTTAAGCTGGAACTATCTAAAAGATTATAAACTCTTTTAGTTTATGTCATTTATTTTATGTCACTTACTCCTTGTATGGTTTTCCTGTATGTTTAGTTACACAACAATTTCTTAAACCTTACCTACCTAATTCTAATTCTCTAGATTGGTATGCTTAATTTCCAACTGCCCACGCTCTTTAATATCATATCCTCCCTGAGGAGCTTTTGGATAGATATTCTTCAAAATTAGAATTGCTGCTTATATCAACATCCTTTCTATTTTAACTTTGCTCAGTTTGTTACACTAATCCCGCTTTCGAGGTACCTTGCTTTACATATTGCTCTTTGTATTTTTAGGTACTTTGGATTGATTGCTGAGCTGGACAGTTTTTGAACCTTCACTGCATTCTTCAGCTTGCCTCTCTGCAGGCCTCAGCTTTGAAGAACAGAATCTCTGCACATATGCACATCTTCCTGCTCTACCTTTACTTAAGCTGGGATAAGCAGAGCTCTTACCTGATAACTTTTCTTTATAAGGTCTTCCACTACTTATGTCTGTCTTCCACTTTAGCCCTGGATGCAGCTGTTGCTGCTTGGGGCAGAGATGAAGAAATTGTTTGCATAGGTGGCTTAATGAATGATGAGGACCAGAATAAAGGTCTTTGATCAGTTTCATTCTAGTGTGTTCCATGATCTTGCCTTTGTTCTTGCCCTGTGCTTGGAAAGCCACCATGCCCTGGTACAGACCTTCCTGATCTTCCCTGCCAGCCATTTTAAACCACAGTCCTTTCATTATTTTTGTTCTTTGTTCAGTGTGGCACCATAATGTGGTTCCAGAATTTATAGAATAGTATTTGTCTTTAGTAGTCATAGATTGAAAACGAGTTAAATTTTTTAATTGAGAAATAATTCATAAACAGTTCACCAAAGTGCATAATTCATTGGTTTTTAGTATAGTCACAGATGATGTGCAACTATCACCAATGAATTTTTGAACATTTTCAAATGAATGGAATCACATTTTGTGTCTGGCATTTTTCATGTAGATTTTTTTTTCTTTTTTTTCTTTCAAGCGGTCATGTTTATTTATACCAATAGGTTATATTAGATCATTAGTACGATAACTACATTATTGTTCATGTAGATTGTTTTTGTTTATTTTTTTTAAGATTTGTCCATGTATCAGTACCTTTTATAAAAATTGTGGTAAAGTATACATAATATAAAATTTACTGTTTTAACCATTTTTAAATGTATTTAGCTCAGTGGCATTAAATATATTGTTGTACTACCCTTACCACCATCCTCCAGAATTGCTGACACTTTGGGTGGGAAGAAACAGGGGAAACAGTATGGTGAAGGTTTTATTTATTTTTTGCAAATGTAGAACTTTCCCTTAGAAAGATGTTAACATAGTGGGTGTTTAAATTCCTTTAAATTGTGTAGCTTTTATTCTTAGATTCTGTTTCCAATTCTTAATAACGGCTGAGATCAAAAAGTAAAAAAAGTAAACTGAAACTTGATACCCATTAGATACCCATTAAACAGTAACTCCTCTTTCCTGTCTCCCTCAGACACTGGCTAAATTTTTTATTTTTGTGAGAAAGTGTGAGTGACATAGGAAGCAGGCAGAGGACTAGAAAGCAGTGATTTAAGGGAAGCAGCAAGAAACCTTGGAGAGCAGTTCTTGAGTATTTTTGGTTGTGGACCACTTTTAAGATACAAAGTCCAGGGCTGGGTGTGGTGGTGCGTGTCTGTAATCCCTTCGATGGAGAAACTGAGGCAGGAGGATCACAAGTTCAAAGCTAGCCTCAGCAATTTAGTGAGGTCCTGAGAACCTTGGCAAGCTCAAAATAAAATATGAAAAGGGCTGGGGATGTGGCTCAGTGGTTAAGTGTCCCTGGGTTCAATCCCCAGTACTAAAAAAAAAAAAGATACAAAGTCCACAGGATCTTCCCCCTAGAGTAACGATGAGATGCTCAGTCCTATAACATTAAAAAAAAATAAACTTCATTTCAGAATAAGATGATTCCCAGAAAGTTCTTGCACATCCCATACCTAGTTCCCCCATTGCTAGCATCTTAAGGTTACTAGGTACATTTGTTAAGAAATGGCATTTATGGGTCACTATTAACTGCACTCATAGTTTTTAGGATTTCACTAATTTTCCCATTCCAAGATCCAAACCAAGATACTATATTGCATTTACTTGTCATGTTTCCTACTCACTGGTTTCTGACAGTGTCTAGTCTTTTCTCTCTTTTTTTTTCACTGCTTTGACATTCTTGACTAATTCTGGCCAAGTATCCTAGATTGTGCCCCTGCCTGGGTTTGTCTATCTGTCTTGTAATTAGTTAGCTCTATAACTTTGCATATAATTTTGAATGTTTTACAGACCTTGGAGGCCTGTCTGTATGCCTCTTATTATGGTAAATGGGAGTTTACAAGGGCATGCTGACCTTTTCTCAAGGTAAATTAAAATATAGGTTGCAGCTCAATAGTGGGACATGAAATCAATATAGTGTGTTGCCACCAGCATTTTTTAATATAGCAAGGTGACTGACTGATTGTTATGTTGACATACCATATTGAAAAATATAGACAAGATGTTAGATGCTGTCACCAAAAAGTAAGTAATGCATTTTTAAAATTAGCTAGATTTAACCATGTCACGTACTTCAAAACATCATATATGTAATTAAAAACAATGTTATTTGTTCATTTAAAATTAGCATGAGGTGTTGAATTTAGTAAGTAACTAAGTATTTTAATTTTGGTTGCATGTATGTTTGTGTACTAGGTCCTTGTGTAAAATGTATGTGGTAGGTAAAGTCTTGGCCCCCTTTACCTTCATGCCCCCCTTCCCTGGTGTCATGCCTGTAATGTTATGTTACAGGGCAAAAAAGATGTTGCAGATATAACTAAGATTATTAATCAGTTGATTTTAAAATAGATTATCCTGAATTGTCTGGGCAGGCTTAATCATGTGATCCCTTAAGCAGTTTCTTCTGGCTGAGAATAGAAAAGAATGTGACCTGTTGTTGCTTTGCTGGCTTTGAAGATACAGGGGGCCATAAGCCAAGAAATGTGAGCACCTTTAGAAGTTGAGAATAATGGCCAGCACAGAAACAACCTCAGGCCCTCAACTGTATGGAACTGGATTCTGCCAGGTACTTTAATGGTCTTGGAAATGGATTTTCCCCTAAAGATTTCAGATAAAAAAGAGCCCAGGCCAGCCAACATCTTCACTTGTGCCTCACGAGACCCTGAACAGAGAATCTAGCAGCCTGTGTCAGTCTTCTGACCTTCAGAATTGTGAGACAATAATTGAATGTTTTGCAGCTATACTTGTGATTTATTATGGCAGCAATAGAAAATTAATGTGGCACATTTTGTACTGAGAGGGTAAAAAAAACTGGGAGTCAGGAGGTTTTGTTCTTATCCTGCTACTCTAATTCAGATAATCACTTGCCCACTGTGAGATTTTTCTTATCAGTTGAGTGAGTTAAAATTTGTTCTGTGTGACTTTTATTTTATGAGCTTTTTTCCAGCAAAATTCATCCCTTTTAGTGTACATTCACTGTGAGTTGTAATAAATGCATATAATCACCTTCACAAAGAACAACAAAAAATCCTCATGCCACTCCTTTGTGTTCAACTCCTCCCACCAATCCTAGCACTAGAACCACTGATCTACTTATTGTCTCTACTAGTTTGCTTCCTCCAGAATGTCATTTCACAATGTATATGTTGTGAATGTTATATAAATTGGATATCAAATAAATTTAGTCATACAGTTTATATCCTTTTGTATCTGGCTTCTTTAATTTAGCATAATGCATTTGAGATTCGTCCACTTGGGTGTACCAGTAGTTTGTTCCTGAGTTCATTTCATTATATCAAATGTATATAATAATCTCTTCATTCCCCAATTGAGCATTTGGGTTATTTCCAGCTTTTGAGAGTGAATAAAGCTATAAACATTTGCCTTTAGGTTTTTGTGTAAACATTAATTTTCTTGGGTAAATATATAGGAATGAGTGGGATCTTATTGTAAAAGTATGTTTATAAAAGAAATGTCCAACTGTTTTCCAAAGTGGGCATACCATTTTCCACCTGCAATGTTTGAGGATATCAGTTGTTTTGAATCCTTACCAACGCTTGGTATTAACTTTTAGAAATTAAAAAGTGGAGCCACTTTAAAGGCTATTGATATCTCACTGTGATTTTAATTTGCATTTGTCAGATACATTATATTTTCTTCCAGTCCAGCAACACTTTTTTTTTTTTTTAAATCCTATGACTAATTCTTAACTGTATTCAGCTCTGTTGGAGAGAAGACTTCATGAGGCATCTGCGTTTCTAGGGGACTACTTGCTTTTTTTATATTTCCTTGTAAACTCTGGAGCAGCAGAACTTCCTTTGTGGTTAGAAACTCCTGTGCCGTCCTGTCTCAGTGTGTTTCTCAGTCAAGGGTTAATGGATCAGAAAGGGACTGGGCATTCCCATTCTATCTGGCTGGGAGCACTAGAATAGAATTTACTGGTAACATAATGCATACTTGGGATGAGGAAAGGCATGTTACCAAAACCTGATATAAAAAGTACAAAGGCCTAATATTGTAAAAGAATAAGTCATACCAAAAGGTAGAAAATTTTAAAATTTGTTTGTGTTCCTTCTTTGTATCTGATCAGAGATGTGACATTTCTTACTTAAGGCTACATAGCTCTGAAATGTCAGCACTTAAAGCTCCTTTATTTTTGTGACTATGTTCTCCATCTTGGATTTTTAAAATACTCTTTAGGGTTTTATGTTCATGTTCTTTCCTTCTTTTCGTAGGAATCTGGTTTTCCCAACCAGGTCTATAAAATTTAGGTGACTTGGGGTCTTCATTGTGGGTATGAATACTATATTTGTTTCGGGATGGTATGTGATATACCACAGAATCTCCATTCCCTAATGCCTACTGTGTAAAATGAACAATTCCCTCCCACTGAGTTTGTGTCCATTAGCAAAATATTTCACTGCAGTAATGAAATAAGGAATAGGGCAGATTGAAATGCTATAAGCTTTAAAAAGTAGTGAATAGGAATGACAGAAGATTCTGGAATTGATAAGAAGTGTATCACAACTATTTGTTAAACCAGGGAAAGCTAACAACATTGTTATTGTAGCTTTTGTTATGGGTTGTCTTGGCCTTCAACAATGCTTACTGAGCATCCCAGACTTTCCTATTCTAGTGTGAGTCACCTATAGAACAAAAGCTTTAAGAAATGAGTGCCAGGATGACACGTTTGGGGATAACATAGTCTGATCCCCTTTGGGGATGACATAGCCTGATCCCCTTTACTATGCTGGCATTTTTGGTTCGTCACAATGACTGAAAGAGCTGTTGCAATTGGAAAGAGGGGTCAATATGCAGAACTACCCACCCATAGAAGAACTGGCCCCTGACTGGTGTTTCTTGAAAGGTGCCTCCAAATGGAGTAGAGCATGTTCATGACATAATACAAAAATATGTGTAGACACTGACTGTTTTCATTGCCTATGAAGTTTATATGGAAATGAAGAACTATTTGTCATAGGAATTTCTAGAAAGAAAGCTTTGTAAGTGACCTGGATTAAAGAAATTAGAGAAATTGAAGGGGAAGAAAAAAGAAAGTAATGGCTGTTTCAAACACTTATAGGGAAATACTGTAAATGGGGAGACATGTTTGTACATTGGACAATGAATGTCAGACATTGGCTAATGAGTGTTCATTTCTAAGAAGAAGGTTCATTTTAATGTGCTAACAATCCCATGTTTCTTAGTTTGAGACAGTTTCACTGGGATTATTAATGCTGCAATGAAAGACTGCTGGTGAGCTTTTACCAAAGACAACATGTCCCTTGTGCTTTGTTCCCAACTTCCTAATAGAGTCCAGTATCACAAACGGAAAAAAACCCCACGCTTTTAAAAAGACCCTGGTCAGCTCATGGTGTTTTCCTGATGAGCTGATAATGAGCACATTTTTACCTTATTAGAGAAGATAAATAGAGATAGACCAGGAAACTGCAGGGAGTGAGAGTTATAGAAATAATCTGTCCTCATTTCAGGGATGTCACACCGGAGACATCATCACCATTTGGCTTTTTAAATTGCACAGGTAAAGAATGAATTCTCTAAAGACTCTCAATGCATCTTAAAGAAATGCATACCATTTCAAGATAAACTGTGAAACTGCATTTCAGAACAATGGGCAGCAATATTTCTTACTTGCCTTCCATGCTTTGAAATAGTAAAATATTCATTGGGTGAATGCTGGATGAAAATTTTAGAATTTCTGGATTCTTGTTTTCACTGTTATTACATGGTTGCATGCTAAAAGCAAGAAGCTAAATTAGTTTTTCACCTGATGTCACTCTTAATTGCTGGTGACATGAACCACAGTGATTTCATGAAGCAGTTTGTGAAAGTGAAAATGCCTGCAGTTCAGAATGGGTGTCCTTATATAGAAAAATGTCAGGCATAACAGATTAGGGAGAGAAAATTCCTAAGAGAGGTTATGATCACAGGGAAACCTCTAGCTCAGAGCAGAGAGAGAGAGGGGGTGGGGGCAGGCAGATAGAGACTCACTGTGGCCTAAAAGCTGATTCTTGGCCACAAGACAGAGGCAGCCCTCGACTTTGTTGGCACTGCCACTGAGAATGAAGGTGCCAAGAGGTTCCAGAAAACCAGCATTTTTGTGCTAACAAGGATCAGTTGAGGTTTTGATGATATGAACTAATGTCTGTTAATACATCCTGGGGCCCAGAAAGGCCTAGAATGGCCTAAATAGACTTGGTCCTTGGAGGATTTGACAATAAGATTATACTGCACTAAATTTATCAAAAGTACTAGATTGGGGCTGGGGTTGTGGCTCAGCAGTAGAGTGCTTGCCTAGCACGTGCAAGGCCCTGGGTTCGATACTCAGCATCATGTAAAAATAAATAAAAAATAAATATTGAAAAAAAGGACTGGATTTCTCTAGGATTTATTTTTTCATAGTTTGATATAGCTAGAGGTGTACAATAATGGTACAGTCTGCCTTAAAGAGAAGCATCTATTAAAGTTGGTCCTGAGAACCAGGAGTTAAAAGCTTGAGTCTGATGGATGGATGGCCTTTCTTCAATTGAGGCCAGGAAAACACTGCCTAGTATTCTGAAATATAAAAGGGAAATTCACAGTTGTGAGAGACTGAATGCCATTCAGAGTAGGAGATGCTGATAACTGATCACTCTAAAGGGCAAGTCAGTTCAGCTCTTTCTGCTGGAAGTTCTGTGACTACGTATAGGCTTTGGGATAGAGGCAAAATGTTACAAAGGGTAAAAACTAAGTAAACCCTTTAGCTTCCTGATTGACTTAAAAATCACTAATTTTGGAGGTCACATAGCTGAGGAATACATTATTAGTACTCTGATAAGCTTTGCTGTAGATGACACCTCTGACACATGGGTTATGATGATAATGTTGCCTCAGTACTCTTCAGGGACCTGAGGGCTGCTTTTCTCTTCACTTGGACTTATGGATATCCAATGGATGACTGGTACAGGATGAAAAGACTTCATATGGTGTCTGTCTTCTTGTCTTAATTTTGGGGTCAGATTCTACTTAGCTCTGCACATAGACCTGTTGAGCATTTGAGACATGTTTTGTCCAAAACTATAATTCAGGGTTAACTTAACCCAGACTTGCCTAGTCTTTCTCTCTCCCTCTGTCAGGGCTAAAGACACCTACCATCTACCATGACCAGATACACCAAACTATTTTGATAATTGCTGTAAAATCAGTACTCAGTATTTGCATTATTATGACTATGCAAAGATTGCTTGCTGCAAAACCAAAGGGCATCATGAGGATTGAGCCTTCTTTCATTTTAAATTCTCATTTCCCCCTAGTATAATAAGCATGGTATTTTTTCATATCTTTTCATGATCCTCTTACTAAGTCTATCCAAATGCTCTAACATCAATGTATCATGCCTACCAGTAATATTTTCCATGTGCCTAACTATAACCATTCCTTTTATATTCCTCAGTTGACCCACTCCAGTCTGGTTTGGTTAGACCCTAGCCTTGCTATTATCTGGAAATTTCCCTTTGCTGTTGTGGAAGGCAGAATTCTAAATATTGCCTAAGATTCCCATCCACTGACCATGCAAACACTAAGTACTATTGTGGGGAACTTTGCAGATGTTATTAAAGTTACTAATCAGCTGATCTTAAAATAGGGCGACTATTCTGAAAGGTTCAATGCAATCACATGAACCCTTAAAATCAGAAGAGGATGAGAGAAAAGCTCGTCAGATATGGTGGGGTGGGGGTGGGGGGTAAGCATGGAAAATACTGACCTGCTGTTGGCTTTGAGCGGGAGGGAAGGGAGCCTTGAGCTCTAGAAATTGAGTCTGACTCCAAGGAAACAGGACCTCCATCCTACAACTCTGTGGAACGGAATTTAGCCAACAACCTGAGTAAGCTGGGAAGCAGATTCCTCCTCAGAGCTTCCAGAAAGGAACCATCCTGCCAACATCTTGATTTTAGCCTTGTGAGACTCTAAGCAGAAACTAACTAAGCCATGCTGTATCTAGACCTCAGATCTGGAAAAACTATGAGATAGCAAACTTGAGGTAAGTCACTAGATGTGTGGTAATTTGTTGCATTGGCAAGAAAAAACTAGCAGCGCTGTTATCACGGGCTTCACTCTCTCCTTTCCTGCATTGGAGTCTATTTTCTAGACTCTTCATCTTCCTTCTGGAGCATGTTGTTTGTATAGCAGTTCTCAAGCATTTTTGTTTCAGATCCTTAAATGCTCTTAAAAATTACTGAGGACTCCAAAGAACTTTTGTCAATGTAGTTATTTCTCTCCATAATTACCATGTCAGGAAATAAAGTTGAGAGATCATGAAAATATTCATAAATTTATTTCAAAATAACAACAATAAAACACATTGTCATATTGACATAAGGAACAGTCTTTATGAAAAACAGTAATATATATATATATATATATATATATATATATATATATATATATATATGAAAACAAAAAAGTACTTGTTTTTGCAAATCTCTAATTTCTGACTTACAAAAGACAGTTGGGTAAGTTGCAATGTATCATTTTAGTTGAAGTGTATGAATACAATCTGGTTTCACATAGATATGTAGTTAAAAAAGTCCTCATTGATCCCTGGAAGAATCTTAAGGGCCTTGAAAACTATAATATCCTGTTACTCTTAGTCCCACGGCCAGTAGCATCAGAATCATGCAGGATCTTTTAGAGAAGTAGACTCAGAATGACAGTTTCATAAGATTCCTCAGTGATTTATTTGTTCATGAACATTTGAGAGATACTTCTCCAGTAAGTTCTAGGGAAGGCTGCTGGATCGGTCCATCCTGGTGTGCTTACATGTCTGAAAATATCTTAAGTCTAGCTTCATGCTGACTTTATAATTTGATTGGTGAGATGCGAGATGTTAGGTTTAAAGTCATTTTAGTTTTTAATTTCTATTTCTTTGGAGAATAAATCAGTGGTGGGGGAGTAGAAATAGTTTCTTTCTTTCTCCCTCTCCCTCTCTCTTTTAGAGGGTTTCTAATTGCCCTGTAATAGAAGCTCATCTACTCTCACTTGCTTTATCCTCACCCTCCCTAGGACATTGTTGCTTGGTGTCCCAAGGCTTCCCTGGGTCTGTGGAGGCAAAAGCCTCTCCTTACCATTGTAGTGTTCTCTCTCTCCCCATCCAAGGCATCTGTTTATCTTTCCTCTGTCCCTCTCTCTGTCTTTGGTTTTTGATTCACACTTTTGTTTATTACTTCACTATCTTTTTAGTGGCGTTTCAATGGTTGTTTGCCTAGAAATCTCTGGAATGATTTTGATTATCCGCACAATACAAAATATTCTCTGTTGGTGGGGCTTAAAGAATATTCCATCTCCCATTTTTATTTTTTTCATGTGGACTTTATATCAACTTGCTTATTCTCACTACCCATCGGCATTTTTATTGAGATCATATTAAATTTATAGTTTAATTTGGGAAGAATTGACCATATAAATTATTGAATTTTTCAAGAACAAGGTATGCTTTTCTACCTACTCAATTATTCTTTTAAAATCCTCAGTAGAATTTTAAAGTTTACTTCTTATAGAATTTTTCCCGTGTCTTGACTTTGATCTCTTTGGTTGCTATTATAAATGAGATCATTTTTTCTAATATACTTTGAAACTGTTTGACATTTTACTTACCATTATATCAATGAGGCATTTTTGTTTTGTTGTGTATAAATCTCTCTCATGTCTTAATATGTATTGACTAGATTTGGTTTAGTTTTTAAAGTAATATATCACATTATAAAAATAATACATGATATTATAAAAAATAATTAAAGAAATAAAAGTTAGATAATGTAAGGTAAATTTCCCTCTCCTCCAGGTCCCTAAGTTACACCCCTAGCGTTTATCACTAAGAATTATTTTTTGTACAGTGCTTCCAGAACTTTTTCTGGCTTACACCAAGCCATGTGTATCTTCAACAAGATAACATTCCCTCTTCCTTTTCAGTGAGGCCCAAAGGTCGGGAACAATACAGTAGATGCCTTGTACTCCCAGGGCATAGCAGCTTGTATAGGTTGAGATAAGAAGTAAGAGCATCTGCAGTGTTGGCAGCCCCCTGGAATAAGAATAAGGAAGTGCAAGGGCTCAGAGATTTCTCTGGAGAGCATTGTGGGTGTGCTTAGCCACCTAAGAAGGGCTTCAAGGTTGTCCCCTTTAGAGCTGGACCTTGTCACCTTGTATTTTTAGAAATAAACACAGTATTTATTCCCACCTGAGGATGGAGAAAGGCTATTTTGGAACTGTCTGCCTTGGGGTTGAGTGAAGAGAGGCAGCTACTCTGGACTTGAGCTATATTTTCAAAGGTGCTTGTTTGAGGGGGACCAGATATAGAGTCTGTCAAATTGTTAGGAGCACCTAGGGTTATTTTGGGTCCCACAAGTAGGATTTCTTTGTGAGACCGTGTGATCTCAGCAGAATAAATATGTGGGTCTGAGGGAGAGTCTGTACGCACCTAGCCAAGTGGCAACTCCTGAGCCAAGAGACCCACAGTCATTGGTCCCCTCTGGAAAGCTCTAAAAACAAACAATCAAAAAACAAAAGCTAAAATATGAAAAAGAAAACCCAAAACCTATAGTGGCTCTCTGCAAGAGCAACATTCACAAACTCTGTCATCTTGAGAGTGGCCAGCTTAATTCCTCTGCCCCAGATGTTACCATTGGGATGTCCCATTGAAGTCCGGGTGTCCCAGACAAAGAATTGAATGAGATACACAGAAGTAACAGAGTACAGATTTATTGAAGGTGAAGAGAGCACCCTATTAGGTAGAATGAAGTGTGCTGAGTAAGAAAGAGAGAGAAAGATGCTCAAGGCCCCAGTGTCTGGAAATTAGGGTCTAATATCTTGAACTGTGGGGCATTCTCTTCCCTATATGGACCTGATTGAAGACCTTACCCCATTTTTCCCATTGATTATCTTATGATACCTGATTAGAATATTTTCCAATCCAATCCCCATTGGTTACTTTAGAAAAACCTAATTAGAATATTGCCCACTTTATTTCCATTGGTCATTTTAAAATTTGAACCTGTGGAGGGAGTTGTCATGGTGGTAAGTCCTCAGTGGCAGGAGTTGTCATGGTAATGGGATTTATTGTAAACAGGGACAGGACTTGTCCTCCAGTGGCTCCTTTCTTATACCCTGTCTCCATCATCTTGGTGTCCCTGAACTCTTACCTAACCTAGCTATAGAAGACCACCCTCCCGCCAGGTTGTCTCCCCTGCCTCTCTCCCCCTGCATCTAAAGTTCAGGTGGGTATCCCAGAAACCACAGCCAGCAGGGTTTGGGAGGTGACTGGGGAGGAGAGAAGCCAGTCTTGCCTCACCATGCCCCTCCTCCAACAGCACCAGCCTGCTTACGTCTCGCCCTAATCCTGAAAGATGGGTCCTTGTCCCTGATGCTGATCCAAATATGAGGACAGGTTTTGTAAAAAAGGAAAAAGAAGTTTTATTACTTTGATTGTAAATGAGAATATACAGCAGGACCCTGTCCCAGAGGAGTCATGATTCATTTGTAGCCTTGAGAAACAGCCATATTTTTAGATCCACAGGTGCAATCCCTGAAGTCTGGACTTCTTAATTCACAATGTCTGTGACAGACAACCTGGCCTAAGACAGGAAGAAGATTAATCTTGCTTTCCCCCTGGTTAGAGATGGGGAGAGGGAGAAGAATAAGGGGGAAAAAAAGACAGCTTTAAAATAAGCCATAGTGGCAGAGCAACAAGGGTCATATTCAAAGCATGAGTGGATCCCTGTTACGTTTTCCCCACTGTCAATATTCACCTTTTATTTTTATAGAAAAATGAGCAATGAAATTTTCAGGCTACTTCCTGTGACAATGCATGATGAAGATGGTCTTAGAATAAAAAGATTTTACCTGTTGTTGTCATTTTTTTCTCTTTTGGACTTTTACCAGAAGGTCTAGAGAGGTGATTCCAATTATTTTGGGAAGCTGGAAGAATCAGACTCATGCACAGCAATTAATATTTGACAGACTTATTGTACATATTATTTTAATCTAGTTTCTTTTGCTATAGCCTCATCTTTTCCTCTGTCCCCAGGTCACCAGAAAGGGTCTCTAATGTACTATTTCTTTCCAGGCTCAATTTCAGTCTTATTTTAGGGGACAGCCTTATTTGGAGGAAAGCCATTGACAACATCTTATCCCAGTACGGGCTAGTTTCTTGGCATAATTTAGCCTCTGTTTTCTTTAGGTGTGATTTTTCTGTTCTCCCTGTAGACTGGGGTCTCCAGGATGTGTATAACTTTTATTGTTATCCAATGCTTTGTTCTTTCTGTTGGGTGACTTTTGCAATGAAGGACAACTTTTGCAGTGTCAGATGGTCTGTGTAAGGTTGTAGTCCATTGTCACTCTGCATTGAGGAGGGGACCCCGTATTTTGGGATAAGCTCAAAAGGACATTAGTTATTTCTGAAGCTCCCCGCTCCTCTCCCGGGAAGTATAAGTATCAACCTATTCAGAGAAGGTATCTACCAGTATAATCAAATAGCTGAAGTTTCCCATGGCATGGGGTATTTGGGTAGATGATTTCTCAATCATTAAAAGGCTATGTTTTTATATATTATGTCCCTTTTATAGTAGGCTGCCTTTTAGTCTTCAGATTGTTTTGGGTACATAAGACTCAGTTTTGTGACACTTGCCGAATAGTCTGTTGAAGGTGTGGCTCTTGCAGGTGGGGCTGATGAAGTTTTCCAAGGAATCCTTCCCATATAGGAATTCTCTCATGTAAGTGTTTTGCCAAGGTCCAGAATGGCACTTCAGGCAAGAAGATGAGTCTATTTGAATTTCATCTCTACTTGTCAGTGCTATCCCAGGAGTGAAATTACATTCTCTGGTCCTGGCCCATTTCTCATCCCCCTCAGTATAAAAAGGTTTGTATTGGTCTGATGTAAGCTGAGGTATTAGGGCCCAAATAAACAGTTTGTTCTTTGAGGCCCTTTTGGCTGCCCTATCAACAGCCTGATTTCTCTTGACCACATAAGTAACAATCTTCTGATGACCCGAACTGTGCATGATTGCTACCTGCTTCAATTTGGCCGCATTGGTCTGTATTAAGGCCAATATTTTAAGGGCATGTTTTGTCCTTGTTTGTAGCTGTGAGGAGCCCTTTTTCTTTCCAGATAGCACCATGTGCATGTACAATCATAAAAGCATTTTTTTTGACTCAGTATAAATGTTTATTTTCTTTCCTTTGGAAAGTCTGAGAGCTCTTGTTAGAGCAATTAGCTTGGCTTTCTGGGCTGATATTTTTAGCAGCAAAGCCTCAGCTTTTAGTACCTGTTGTTCTGTGACTGTGGTGTATCCGGCTGTCTGTTGGCCATTGTCCATGAAACTGCTCCCATGGGTGAGGAGGTCCCAGACCCACTCTGCAATAGGCTGATCAAGAAAATCCAACCTCTGGAATGAACATTCTCCGGAAGTTCTGAGCAGTCATATTGTATTGGTCCATTATCATCTGCTGGCAACAGATTTAAGGTTAACACAGTTTCTTTTAAGGTTGACATTTGGATCATCTAATAGGATGGCCTGATATTTCCCCATCATGCCAGCAGTCAGCTAACGGGACCAGGACTTGATGAGGAACAAACACAGTAATGGATTGTCCTAGAGTAAACTTTTCAGCCTCTTGTAACAAATCACAAATGGCAGCCATTGCCCAGAGGCAGGATGGGGGCATCCTTTCACTGGGTGGTCAAATTGTTTCCATAAATAGGCTAATGGTTGGGGTATGTCTTCCAATAGAACTATAAGAGCTATACCTTGTTTCTCATGCACTTGTAGTCTAAACTCCTTTTTAAGTCAGGCAGGCCTAGTGCAGGGACTGTTATGAACTTTGTTTTTAACTTTCTAAAGGTAGGTTGACATCCTAGGGTCAAATCATATAGGGGTTTGGCTATTAGTCCATAATTAGGGATCAAATATGGCAGAATCCAGACATTCCCAGTTCTGGTTCTTGGGTTCTCTAAGGCTTAAGGTAGCCTGCTTCCCATCAGGGTCCTGCCACAAAAGCAAACAGTAATTGGGACTTCCCTTCCAGTGGGATGCAAAGTAATGCATCCTTTAAACCCATTAAATTTCAGGTTTCTCTGCTGATCTGGAACCCCAGATAGGTGACTTGTTTACAGATCTGAGCCTTTTTAGTGGAACCTTAAATCCATATGAGGCAAGCTGGTTGAATATAGTAATTGTGCCTGAGGGGTCATGTGCATGTTCAGTGCTGGCTGTAAGCAGGCCATCCACATATTGCAAAAGGATTCCTTGATCCAGTGTAACCCTTACAGGTCTTTTGTTTGGCTCTCATTAAACAAAGTAGGGAAGTTTTTAAATCCCTGTGGTAGGACAGTCCAGCAATACTGGGCAATTACTTTGGGACTTCCCCTCCAGTGGGATGCAAGGTAATGCATCCTTTAAACCCAGCATTGTGAACCAGTCATAGTTACCTGGCACCACAGTTGAGAGGGTGTGTAGACTTGGTACTTCGGGGTGAATATCTGAACAATATTACTTATAGCTCTCAAGTCTTGTACAAATCAGTATTGTCAGTGTGAGGATTTTTTAACAGGAAGGATGAGAATATTGTAGGGGATCTGGAAAAGCCTTCTTGATCCATGTTTTAAAATTTTGTCCAGAAGAGGCTGGATCTTTATCAATGCCTCTCTTAAGGAGATTATCATTTCTTCCTGGAGAAGATTATATTTTCCTTAAAGAAAATCTTGGTTGGGATAGCATCGATCATCCTTCCCCAGGTCCCTTTGATCTATGTAGACTTACTTTTTATTTTTTAAAAATTTTTAAAAAGCAGGCCTCTAGCAGAGCAGGATCAGTTTCCTTTTCTGGTTGGCAAGTGAAAGCTACAACCAGAGCATATTTTCTGGTGGCAGTTGTAAAAGACGTCATCATTTCTTGGGGTGAGAAGTTTATCTGACCATTTAATTTACACAATAAATCTTATTGCAGGAGAGAGAGTGACAATTTGGCATATATAAAAATTATGCCTTAATCTTTGTCCTCCTAGTGTGTTTTCAAAAGTTTTGAACAAAGGATAATGTTGGGCCTAAGTTGTCACTTTTATTGAATCCAAAGTTTTGAGATGAAACTTGATTCTCTGATTCTCCTGGCTGGTGAGACTGGAGTTTCTCCACTTCTTTTGTCAAATGGGGTCTGTGTAAGGTTGCAGGCCTCTGCAGCCAAGAAGCATTGCTACACCCTCCAGTGTTGCAGAAGACCCCAGCAGCTCACCATCAATTTCTTCTTCTTTCTGGGTTCTTGCCTTGTGAATTCAAAGAATGAAATCCCAGACCAGGATGAGTAAGTGTAAGAATAGGATTTATTGAAAAATAGAGACAAAAACAGATTTCTCACAGTGCAAGAGGGGACATGATAGCAGGTTTTCCATCCAAGTGTGCTAGTCTAGGGGTTTATACAGCATTTGGGTCACTGCTATTGGCCCAAACTTATGCTAATTAGGGTTTGGAAAAGCGCTAGCCATAGGTCCAAATTTATGCTAATTAAGGTTTGGAAAAGTAATAGCAATTCAAATATCGAGTTCCAACTTCTCTTCAGATCTGCCCCACTTCCATTTTTGCAGTTCAGGAAGCAGGAGACTGAGATCAGTAAGATGGTCTATGCTCACAGGTTCTGGGCTGCAGTGCTGCGTGGAGCAGGCTTCTGCAGCAGGCATCCTCACCATTACCAGGTCTGGCCACTGCAGGGTGATAGGTTGGCATCCGCTGGCTGTCCTCCTCAGGTCTGCTGTGCCTGCATGGTGGGCTCCATACAGCCATGGTCCCCGTGCTTGTCATCCATGCCCAACCTACCTGGCTGCCTCTCTATGCTCCACTGCTCCACCCTCTGCTGTAGCTTCTCAGCAGGGATCAGTAGGCTGGCTGTGTGGCTTGGCAGCTGAGGAGCTGTCACTATCATTATCCCATTGCCATCAACTTTGAGTTCCCAATGGTTGGTTGTGCCCAGGGGCTCCTGTTGGGTCTTTTCCTTACAGCAGGCTTATTGATTCAGGCTTCCTTGAGGATCCCTTTGCAGGGGCTGCCAACCAAAAACATGGGTTGGTTTTAGGTTTTATTTCTTTCTTTCTGGGCATTATATACCTTAAAGGCCATATCAACTAGCTGCCAGGGGTTTACGTCATTTGCCCCCTCCACCTGCTAAAACTTTCTCCTTATGTAGATTCTCCTTATACCTGGGACACTGATGGATGAAGGCCACAATGAACATAAAAAGATTTTCAGAGGACTCTGTGGAAACCAGCAGGACCAAGAGGCACATGCCTGCATACATGGGGACACTGAGAAGCTCTTGTACTTGCTCAGTGATGTGGGTGGCAGGCAGATCTCCATTCAAAAGTGTGGATGCAAAAGAGCTCAGAGGTGAGGTTGGGGAGCAGCAAGCTTAGAGCACAGGAAGAGGCTTTCCCAGGCTGTGTCAGCTTCTGGTTACAGCCAGGTCCAGGGAGAGTGGGGATTAGGGGTTGTCCTCTGTGCTAAGACCACACAGGAGACTACTTTTTATCACTTCATGGGCATTGCCCTGATGCTTGTGGTACAGCTGCAGACTTGCCTGCCAGCATAGGCCTTTAGCATCTTTGAGCCAGATCTTAGGACCCTGGGGCTATTGGGCTCATTCCCACAGCTGCTGCTTTTTTTTTTTTTTTTTCCTGACAGAAGAGGCTGCACATTTTTTTCTCTTCTCTAACCACAGCTTTGCAAGTCACAGCTGGATTTCCCCCACTGCCCCCATCCCATGCTGTTGTTTGTCCTGCCAGTCCCCCTGTGCATTTATATCAATGAAATACTGTCACAGCAAGAACTGTTCTGCTCCAGCAACAGATGTCCCCTAGCCACATGAGGCATCCTGTCAGATCTTAAAAGGGGAGACCATTCCTCTCCCCAGTTTTTAATCTAGCAATATTGATACCACATCATTTTTGGCCCTTGACACATCCCCACCCGCCATGAACAAAGGATGCTGGAAGGTTGCACAGGTCAAGTCCTGGGGGTTTCACTTGCCCCATTGACCCATTTCTTATAACTATATGTGGCCCATTCAGCCAAGATCTCCTGAGCCAAGCTCAGGCAGCTTCCTGGGATTTTTTCCTCCAGTCCAGGGCTATTGTTCTCACATACTGGGGTTGGGACCAGGCTCAGAGGCAGTGCCAGGCTAGCCAGTACTGGATTGAAAGGATTCAAATTTCTTCCAACTTTTTCTTCTGATGTTCTGCTCTCTTTACCTACCAACAACGGTGTCTTTCTTTGCACTACCAACTTAGTTCCTGGTCATTCAGACTTCTTATCATGTAACTGTATATCTGTCTGCACAGACAGAATTCCTTTTATTTATTTGACCTCTGACAGACCAACTATGACTGCAAGACTGTATAATAATGAAGAATACTGGAGAATATTACACTAAGCAAAATAAGCCAATCCCAAAAGAACAAAGGCCAGATATTTTCTCTGATATGCAGATGCTTAATTCACATGGTGTGTGTGTGTGTGTGTGGGGTGGCTAGGGAAGAATAGAGTTGTTTTACATTAGGTAGAGGGAAGTTAAGGGAGTGGAGAGGGTATTGGGGAAGGAAAGATAGTAGAATGAATCAGGCATTATTACCTTATGTGCATATATGACTACATGATTGGTGTGATTCTACATCATGTATAAACAGAGGAATGAGAAATTATATTCCATTTATATATGATGTGTCAAAGTGCATTCTACTGTCATGTATAACTAATCATCATCATCATCATCATCATCATCATCATCATCATCATAAAGAATACTATTTAATGGCCAGATGGTATTACATAAAATATCATCTTTTTCTTAGTCATAGACTTATAGTTGTATATGGCCCATTCAGCAAAGATCTTCACCAAGAGACAATCTGCAGGGATCAGAATAGAATTGCCTGTGTCTTAAAAAGCTAGTAACAAATACAAAAGCACAGAGACAGAAATGGATAGAGGTGATCCCCAAATCTAAACCATACAAATGGGTCTGCTTTTCAGATGAATTTAAGTCCACCAGCTTCTTTACTCCCAATTAACTGTGATTCCTACACAAATGGTGCCACAGATGTCCCCCAAAAGATGGACCAGATGTTCCTGTGAAGGGAAACCAACTGCATAGAATCAAGGGTCTTAGTGTGCACACTGGAGGAGCTTACCAGATGACTGAGGTGTTACAAATATATTGCATTCAATTTCCTTTTTCACAAAGTAGACCAATCGGTGGAGCAACTTTTATCACCCAGGGAAAGAAAGAGGGATTTCTCCAAAGCAAAAAGACCCCCAGCAGCTAGTAGCTGCCAGGATGGTCTCTCCCTTTACCTATAGGAACAGCTCCTCCAGTTTGTCCCAAGGCAGACTTACCCCATCTCCTAATCCTCCAGAAGTCAGCTCTCAACAAGATCCACAAGTTCCAGCCTTAAAGTCTGGATTCCTTCATTCTGTGATATGTGAGCTAAGGGACTCACCTAGAGTTGGGGATTTACCTGGGCAACTCATCACCATCTATAAAGCACACCCATTCTAGTCAGCCTAGGATGGGAAGAAGGTTAATCTTGCTTTCTCATGGTTAGAGAGGAGGAAAGGAAGAAGAGAAAGGTGGTGGAAGATGGGGAAGAAACCATATCAATTTTAAGCCACGGTGGCAGAGCAGCCAGTGTTATATTTAAAGCATAAAGTGGACCCCTGTTGTATTCTACAATAGTCAGGGATGGGAAGAGGCTTTACACTATTATTTTTCCTATTATTCTGGGTAGAATGTTATATTATTAAAATAAGTTTTTTTTCCCTTATAACTAACCAGATGTGACTGGAGAGCTTTTAAATTCTCTGAGAGTGGCTGGAAAAACTATAGGACTTGTCTACCATGTCATCCTGAAGCAGGGCAAGGAAAAAACCCTACAGCATTAAGCATAAGCAGTGGAAAAGAATGGAGTTGCTTTTTCCTTGTAACCTATTCAAACTGATTTGGGCTGCCAAGCCCCACCTGCCAAAAATTACATAACACATATAACCTAAGAAACAAAAAGTCTCCACAAATAGGAGCATACTGTAGCCATTGTTCTGTACCTTGCTTTTTACCTGAAAAATCTGAGATTTTTTTCTTACCAATATGCGCGCGCGTGCGCACACACACACACACACACACACACACATACCAATTTTTATATCTATTATATATGCATATAATATATTGAATTTTTTAAGTCTGTTGCATGATATTCCACTGTAGGCACAAAATGTTTATTTAACAAACCCTATACTGATAAACAATTGGGATTTTCCCAATGCTTTCTTTTACATATAATACTTTTTTTTAATTGGTTGTTCACAACATTACAAAGCTCTTGACATATCATATTTCATACATTAGATTGAAGTGGGTTATGAACCCCCAATTTTACCCCAAATGCAGATTGCAGAATCACATCGGTTACACATTCACAATTTTACATAATGCCCTATTAGTAATTGTTGTATTCTGCTACCTTTCCTATCCCCTACTATCCCCCCTCCCCTCCCCTCCCATCTTCTCTCTCTACCCCATCTACTGTAATTCATTTCTCTCCTTGTTTATTTTCCCATTCCCCTCACAACCTCTTATATGTAATTTTGTATAGCAATGAGGGTCTCCCTTCATTTCCATGCAATTTCCCTTTTCTCTCCCTTTCCCTCCCATCTCATGTCTCTGTTTAATGTTAATCTTTTCTTCCTGCTCTTCCTCCCTGCTCTGTTCATAGTTGCTATCATTATATCAAAGAAGACATTTGGTATTTGTTTTTTAGGGATTGGCTAGCTTCACTAAGCATAATCTGCTCTAGTGCCATCCATTTCCCTGTAAATTCTATGATTTTGTCATTTTTTATTGCTGCATAGTACTCTATTGTGTATAGATGCCACATTTTTTTTATCCATTCATCTATTGAAGGGCATCTGGGTTGGTTCCACAGTCTAGCTATTGTGAATTGTGCTGCTATGAACATCGATGTGGTAGTATCCCTGTAGCATGCTCTTTT
This sequence comes from Spermophilus citellus, assembly GCF_964194105.1. Taxonomy (NCBI): domain Eukaryota; kingdom Metazoa; phylum Chordata; class Mammalia; order Rodentia; family Sciuridae; genus Spermophilus; species Spermophilus citellus. The sequence continues at coordinate 51,542,287 of NC_138193.1, read as the reverse complement.
AAGGTCTTCAGGGAATAGTCCGAGAAGGGCAATAGCAGGGTCAAATGGTGGTTCCATTCCCAGCTTTCCCAGGAATCTCCAAACTGCTTTCCAAATTGGCCGCACCAATTTGCAGTCCCACCAGCAATGTACAAGTGTACCCTTTTCTCCACATCCTCGCCAGCACTTGTTGTTGTTTGACTTCATAATGGCTGCCAATCTTACTGGAGTGAGATGGTATCTTAGGGTGGTTTTGATTTGCATTTCTCTGACTGCTAGAGATGGTGAGCATTTTTTCATGTACTTGTTGATTGATTGTATGTCCTCCTCTGAGAAGTGTCTGTTCAGGTCCTTGGCCCATTTGTTGATTGGGTTATTTGTTATCTTATTGTCTACTTTTTTGAGTTCTTTGTATACTCTGGATATTAGGGCTCTATCTGAAGTGTGAGGAGTAAAAATTTGTTCCCAGGATGTAGGCTCCCTATTTACCTCTCTTATTGTTTCTCTTGCTGAGAAAAAACTTTTTAGTTTAAGTAAGTCCCATTTGTTGGTTCTTGTTATTAACTCTTGTGCTATGGGTGTCCTATTAAGGAATTTGGAGCCCGACCCCACAATATGTAGATCGGAGCCAACTTTTCCTTCTATCAGACGCAGAGTCTCTGATTTGATATCAAGCTCCTTGATCCATTTTGAGTTAACTTTTGTGCATGGTGAGAGGAGGGGATTCAGTTTCATTTTGTTGCATATGGATTTCCAGTTTTCCCAACACCATTTGTTGAAGATGCTATCCTTCCTCCATTGCATGCTTTTAGCCCCTTTATCAAATATAAGAGAGTTGTAACTTTGTGGATTAGTCTCTGTGTCCTCTATTCTATACCATTGATCCACCCGCCTGTTTTGGTACCAGTACCATGCTGTTTTTGTCACTATTGCTCTGTAATATAGTTTGAAATCTGGTATCGCTATACTGCCTGATTCACACTTCCTGCTTAGAATTGGTTTTGCTATTCTGGGTCTTTTATTTTTCCAGATGAATTTCATGATGGCTTTATCTATTTCTACAAGAAATGCCATTGGGATTTTGATTGGCATTGCATTAAACCTATAGAGAACTTTTGGTAATATCGCCATTTTGATGATGTTAGTTCTGCCTATCCATGAACAGGGTATATTTTTCCATCTTCTAAGATCTTCTTCTACTTCTCTCTTTAGGGTTCTGTAGTTTTCATTGTATAAATCTTTCACCTCTTTTGTTAGATTGATTCCCAAGTATTTTATTTTTTTTGAGGATATTGTGAATGGAGTGTTTTTCCTCATTTCCGTTTTAGAAGTTTTGTCCCTGATATACAGAAATGCCTTTGATTTATGCGTGTTGATTTTATATCCTGCCACTTTGCTGAATTCATTTATTAGTTCTAGTAGTTTCTTTGTAGACCCTTCTGGGTCTTCTAGGTATAGAATCATGTCATCTGCAAATAGTGATAATTTAAGTTCTTCTTTTCCAATTTTTATGCCTTTAATTTCTTTTGTCTGTCTAATTGCTCTGGCCAGTGTTTTGAGAACTATATTGAATAGAAGTGGAGATAGAGGGCATCCCTGTCTTGTTCTGGATTTTAGAGGGAATGCCTTCAACTTTTGTCCATTCAGAATGATGCTAGCCTGAGGCTTAGCATAGATAGCTTTTACAATGTCAAGGTAAGTTCCTGTTATCCCTAGTTTTTCTAATGTTTTGAACATAAATGGATGCTGTACTTTGTCGAATGCTTTCTCTGCATCTATCGAGATGATCATATGGTTCTTATCTTTAAGTCTATTGATGTGGTGAATAACATTTATTGATTTCCGTATGTTGAACCATCCTTGCATCCCAGGGATGAATCCTACTTGATCATGGTGCACAATTTTTTTGATGTGCCTTTGTATCCGATTCGCCAGAATTTTATTGAGGATTTTTGCATCTAGGTTCATCAGAGATATTGGTCTGTAGTTTTCTTTCTTTGAGGTGTCTTTGTCTGGTTTCGGAATCAGGGTGATGTTGGCCTCATAGAATGAATTTGGAAGAGCTCCCTCTTTTTCAATTTCCTGAAATAACTTGAAAAGTATTGGTATTAATTCTTCTTTAAAGGTTTTGTAAAACTCTGCTGTATACCCATCCGGTCCTGGGCTTTTCTTGGTTGGTAGTCTTTTGATGGCTTCTTCAATTTCATCCATTGATATTGGTCTGTTCAAATTGTGTGTATCCTCCTGACTCAGTCTGGGCAAATCATATGACTTAAGAAATTTATCGATGTCTTCACTATCTTCTATTTTATTGGAATATAGGTTTTCAAAATAATTTCTAATTGTCTTCTGTATTTCTGTAGCATCTGTTGTGATATTGCCTTTTTCATCCCGTATGTTAGTAATTTGAGTTCTCTCTCTTCTTCTCTTCGTTAGCATGGCTAAAGGTCTGTCGATCTTATTTATTTTTTCGAAGAACCAACTTTTAGTTTTGTTAATTTTTTCAATAGTTTCTTTTGTTTCAATTTCATTGATTTCTGCTCTGATTTTAATTATTTCTTGCCTTCTGCTACATTTGCTGTTGTTTTGCTCTTCCTTTTCTAGGGCTTTGAGATGAAGTGTGAGCTCACTTATTTGTTGTTTTTTTCTTTTTTTGAGGAAGGACCACCAGGCAATGAATTTCCCTCTTAAAACTGCTTTCATTGTGTCCCATAGATTCCGATATGTTTTGTCTGTATTTTCATTTATCTCTAAGAATTTTTTGATTTCCTCCTTTATGTCTTCTGTAACCCATTGATCATTCAGTAACATTGTTCATTTTCCATGTGATGTAGGATTTTTCCTTCCTTCTTTTATCATTGATTTCCAGTTTCATTCCATTATGATCAGATAAAATGCATGGTATTATCTCCACCCCTTTATATTTACTGAGGGTTGCCCTATGGCATAATATATGGTCTATTTTTGAGAAGGATCCATGTGCTGCTGAGAAAAAAGTATATCCATTTGATGATGGTTGATATATTCTATATATGTCAGTTAAGTCTAGGTTATTGATTGTGGTATTGAGTTCTATAGTTTCTTTATTCAACTTTTGTTTGGAGGATCTGTCCAATGGTGAGAGAGGTGTGTTGAAGTCACCCATAATTATTGTGTTGTGGTCTATTTGATTCTTGAACTTGAGGAGAATTTGTTTTATGAATGTCGCAGCACCATTATTTGGTGCATAAATATTGATAATTGTTATGTCTTGTTGGTTCCTTTTAACAGTATATAATGTCCTTCTTTATCCCTTTTGATTAACTTAGTCTTGAAGTCGATTTTATTCGATATGAGGATGGCCACTCCTGATTGCTTACGAGGACCGTGTGCGTGGTATATTTTTTCCCATCCTTTCACCTTCAGCCTGTGTATGTCTTTTCCAATCAGATGTGTCTCCTGGAGGCAGCATATTGTTGGATTTGTTTTTTTAATCCATGATACCAGCCTATGTTGCTTTATTGGAGAGTTTAAGCCATTAACATTCAGAGTTACTATTGATATATGGTTTGTACTTCCATCCGTGTTTGATTGTTTATCCTTTTTTTAAAAAATTTAGTTTGTTTCTCCATGATTATCTTTCCCCTCACCCTCTGTCTTTACCGAGGCACTTCCCACTGATGGTTTTGGTTATTGTTTTTCATTTCTTCCTCGTGTAGTGTTTTGCTCAAAATGCTTTGCAATGCTGGTTTTCTGGCTGCAAATTCTTTTAACTTTTGTTTATCATGAAAGATTTTTATTTCGTTGTCATACCTGAAGCTTACTTTTGCTGGATACAGAATTCTTGGTTGGCATCCATTGTCTTTCAGTGTTTGAAATACATTGTTCCATGACCTTCTTGCTTTCAGCATCTATGATGAAAAATCCTATGATAACCTTATTGGTTTACCCCTGAATGTAATCTGCCTCCTTTCTCTTGTAGCTTTTAATATTTTCTCTTTGTTCTGTATATTGGATATCTTCATAACAATGTGTCTTGGCGTTGGTCTACTGTGATTTTGTGTGCTCGGTGTCCTGTATGCATCTTCAATTTGTATATCTGTTTCCTTTTTATTTCTGGAAAGTTTTCTGTAATTATTTCATTCAGCTGGTTACTCATTCCCTTGGTTTGAATCTCTGTACCTTCTTCTATCCCGATGACTCGTAAGTTTGGTTTTTTTATGTTATCCCATAACTCTTGGATGTTTTTCTCGTGATTTTTTACCAGCCTTTCTGAGTTGGCTAGACTCTTTTCAAGATGATATATTTTGTCTTCATTATCTGACGTTCTGGCTTCTACTTGCTCCACTCTGTTAGTGATACTCTCAATTGAGTTTTTAATTTGGTTTATCGTTTCCTTCATTTCTACAATTATTGTTTGATTATTTTTTATAATCTCTATTTCCTGATAAAGATGCTTAACTTCTTCTTTTATCTGTTTATGTAATTCATTCTCAATGTGTTCTTTCGCTGCTTGAATTTGCTGTCTTGTATCCTCTTTAAGGTTCCATTCCATCTGTCTAAGGTGTTCCTTGAGTTCTTTATATGACCATTTTTCTGATGACTCTAGGTCCTCCTGAATATTTAGGCTGTCCTGCATTGTTTGTACTCCTTTTCTTCCTTGCTTTTTGAAGCTGCTCATGTTACTTCTTGTTCTGTTTGACTGCTGAGTTACTGTTTATTCCTATAAATTAATTTGATGCTTGGGAGGAAAGGTATTAGAAGGGAAGGGAAGAAGTCACTAAAGAGAATGAGAGTAGGCAGGTAGAATTCAAGGAAGGGGGGATAATAAAAATGAAAAGACAAAGATGAAAGAAATAGGAACTAAAAAAAGAAAAAAATTAAAATAATAATAATAATTAAAAAAATTAAAATTAAGATTAGAAGAAGGGGACAGTGGAGAATGGGATAGACAGCAGAATATATCAGTCACTTAAAAGGCAATTTGTAAATCAATGGAAATGTAACTGATGTGACACAGCAATCTGTATACGGGGTAAAAATGGGAGTTCATAACCCACTTGAATCAATCTGTGAAATATGGTATATTAAGAACTATGTAATGTTTTGAACAACCAACAATAAAATAAAAAAAAAAAGATTAGAAGAAAAAAAATTAAAAAAAAATTTTTTAAAAAAATAAAATTAAAAAAACAACAAGAAAGAAAAATGAAAATGAAAGAAAAACCCAAATCAAAAAAAAGAGAAAAGAAAAAAAGAAAAAAAAAACCCTAATAAATGCAGTCTTAGAGTTTGATTAACTTCTCTTCCAGTAGGTGGCGCTGTGCCCACCAGGTCAAGTTTCTCCTGTCAATACGCGGGAACCAATCACTGTGCAGCAGCTCCTCCCAGACTGGGTGAGTCTCCAATCCTGAGTGTCTAGGGCCTCCTCTTGTGTCTAGTCACTTCCCACTTTTCCTCTAGCCAGGCCCCTCTCACCACAATACTGGCTACACACCAGGTCTGCTGCTCCCAGGAGCCCTGTTTTCATGAACGACTGGGCACACTCTTCCAGTTTGCCATTCCCTCAGACCCTAAGTTTGTAGAGCTTTGGGTTGAGAATCCTCAGCGAATTTTACTTGCCCTCCGGTAGCCACTCCCCCGTAGCTGGTGCAAGAGACCTCAGCAGTCAGCCCTGGTGGGAGCGGTAGTCCTGCGCTGTGGGTCCCGCACCACCTCTGATTCCCTTGGGCTGGGAGGGGCCCTTACGGGAGAGCTGGGAGGGGCCCTTAAGGTTTCCCCGATGTGTGTAGAGGGAAGGCTAGGGGATTACACACCTGTAGCCGCAAGTTTCAATGAAGTTATCTCCTCTGCCGCAGTCTGATGACGTCAGTTCTTTGCCATGGTGGTGTCACTTGCAAATGGCGACAGTTCGTTTCCCTTTGCCAGGCGACCTGTTGAGAGCCACAGCCAAAGGGGCCCCAGCAAACTTCCAGCTGCCAGCAAACTTCCAGCTGTCGGCTGATGATTGGCTCACAGCGGCCCCAGCAACATCTAGCTGATTGGCTCCTCTGCGGTGATGTTCATTGGGCTGTTTCCCTGCCCTTCAGACTGCCAGCTGATGATTGGCTCACAGAGGCCCCAGCAACATCTAGCTGATTGGCTCCTCCACGGAGCTGCTGATTGGGGGACTTCTTTGGCTCCACCCACGCAACCCAGCCAATCGGCCTCAAGAACAGGAGGATTGTGGGAGGTGGTGAGGGTTGTGTGCGGGTGAGAGGCTTGGGGGAAGCCGGTGGTGGCAGTTGGGCTCTGAGGGGTTTTCCCTGAGGAGCTATTTTGTTTGGCGTTTGTAGTTCTAAAAATAAAGTTAGTTTCTTTTGACAAGTGGCTCCTGAATTGTGCCCAGCCAGACTGCGGCAGTGACCAATGCAACGGGTGGGTCCTTACTGTCTCTCCCAAGCCCCGTTTCAAACCTGTGGCCACTACTTATGAAGGCTCAGTAGGCATTTACCTCCGTAGGATGAGAAGGGCTGACCAGTTGTTTCAGCCGGATGGATTAATGCTGAGTCACAGCTGTTTGTCTGCGGGAAGCAGGTGAATGGGAGCTTGAATTCAGCCGATCAGGGCTCAGTGTGTGTTCTCGGATCACTTAGATTTTAAATTGTCACTCATCTTATCAGCTGTTTCATTTAACTCGGCAGCTCACTCGAGTGGTGAAGAGTCTGCTCTATGGTGCTCCATGGGAGGCAGCGGCGGCGGCGGCAGTGGCCTTCAGGACCCCCGGGGAGGGGGTGCGGGCTGGGGGAGGGGAGGCAGCGCCTCGGGCCACGCGGGCCAGGTACCAGACACGCGGGAGAGTGGGCGGGGTGGGGGAAAGAAATTGAGATCTAGATTTAGGGAGTGAGCTTGGGAGGAGAGACAGCTGGGGAGAAGCAAAGCGGAAAGGCGGAGAGGAGAAGGAGAAGGGGCCGAGGGAGCCGGGCAGCTGGGCCTGCAGCCTTACTGCTTGTGTTGAAGTCGTGATGGACTCACTCCACCTTGGCTGGAGTCATGGCGGATTCACTCCACCTAGGCCCCTTTCTTGACACGGTGCTGGGTTTTTGTCGACAGATCTCCTTTAATGATCTTTACCTCATCTTTTCAGACGCGGCAGCGCGGAGCACGGAGCGGCTTACTCACTTCCCGCCGCCATCTTCCGTAAAACTCTACATATAATACTTCAATCAATATCCTTGCTGAGATTTTTTTTTTTTTACCTGAATGTGGCAATATATCTGCAGAATGACTTTCTGGATGTATGAGGATAAGTTTACAATTATATAAATTTTAAATTTGTGAGCCTCTAGAGAAATTGCCCCAATCTATATCCCCACCAATGGTTCTCATAACCATGCAGACATTGTGTATTGTCGAATGTTTTAATCTTTGTCAGTATGTGATGTTTAAAAGAATAGTACTTTGGGAATTCATAAATTACAAATGAGATTGAGCATCTTTTCATACATTTGTAAATCCTTTGTATTTCTTTTTCTATAATTTATCCATTTATGCCAATAGAGATTGATTTTGAAATCGTGTTGTTATCTCTGTCTTTGAGTGGGAAGTCAGCCTATGAACCTGTGAAGTGGGGAGAGGGAGGGAGAAAAGGAGAAAGGGAAGGGCTGGACCCAGGGCCAGGATATTAGAACATGGTCAGGAAAATCTGCCTTGCTCAATTTTTAATCTGCTTTCTTTCTTCTTTTCTTTGGGTTTGTGTCTCTATGTCCATATTTGAAACCCTGCAGGGCATAGATGACCTTGGGATTTTCTGCTCTTACTGACAGGGTGTATCACCAGCACTCTGGGCATACAGGGGCCAGAGCCATGTGGTCCTGAGTGATTCCCAGGAAGGGCAGCTGCACTATGCCAGTTATGTCTGTAACCCACCCTTCTCCCCACTGCTCTGTGCCTTTGAAGTTGAACTCTGTCCTACACCTGGGAGCTTCCTATCCTCTAGCTGCTGGTTGGGAGCAGACAATGTGGAGCCCCCCCAAGGAAGGAGAGGGAGGGAGGAGAGTAAAGCCAAGTTGTTTCCTCTCTCCCTGTGGGATCTCCACTGTTTTTTTTGTCTCTTGACCTTGGGTCTTGGTGGGCCCCCTCTAAACTCAGATTTCCCCATCTTTCCCATCTATCATTCATACCCTTTCTTAGTTCTTAAAGCCTAAGGGTGATATGGAGGCCATTTCTGATGTTGGGATACTAAATATGCCTTGTGAATCCTCTACTCCTTGATATACCTCTGCCAATAGCCCCTCTCTTAAATTATCCCAAGTTGTGTGTGCTGTCTCAGTTTAGATTCTGACATCCTGACTAGTATAGACACCTGGTACCCGGCAGCATCCAGTGGGACCTAGACAGGGAGACGGGTGATCTATACAGTTGCACTTTGATGGTAATCATATCCAGAGCCAAGACAGAGGAAGGCGGTGGCATTTGGTGCTCCTTAGTGTGCTTTAGCCCCTGGTGACCAGCAGAGCTGAGGAGGTTTTGTAAGAGGAGCTCAGGGCCAGCAAGGATGTCTTTGGGATTGAAGGAGATAATGATAGCCATGGCAGAATGCTGTGATCCTTCTTGGGGCTTGGGCAAAGCCACCATCAGTGGGGATTCTAGAAGTGAGGGTGGTATGGACTCTAAGAGGAGTGTGTGTGTTGATAGTCAATGAGATGTGGACCAGGGAAGGGAAGAATGATTCAGCTGCTAGCAGACTTGTACCTTTGGACTCCAATCTAGAGTATCCTCACAAGGCTGCCTGTGTCACAGAGCAAGTGGAGTGTCCTGCTGAGCAGGACTCTGAGAAGACACTGGAGTCAGGGAAGAGGTTGGGGTGGGAGCCAGTGGTTCAGCTCCTTCAGGATCTTCTCACACCCTGTGGGTGCCGGAAAGTTCCACCTGGGAAAGAGGATTTCCTCTTTGTAGTTTCTGAGACACCCCAGGGATGCACACATGTCTTCTATATCCTTCATTCCCCTCTAACCTCAGTCAGTTTTGGGCCCTTGCCCAAAGCTGTCATGATGCTTCTCATTTTGTTTCTCTGGGTGACAGCTGTCCTCTCTGTTATGCTGAAGTCCAAGAACCCATTATTTCTCCCTAAAGAACAGCCTCAAGCAGGTTTTAGCTATAGTCTTGTTGGGAATAGGCAGAAATTACTATGTAAAAAAGAAATTTTAAGCTGGATAGTCGAGACAATGCTTCCCAGATCTACTTCTGGAGGATTCTCTCTTTCCCCACATTTGTCTTCAGCCCCTTCAGCACCCCCTTTTTAAAAAATTTCTTTTGTAGTTGTAGATGGACAGAAGGCCTTTATTTAAAAAAATATATTTTTTAGTTGTAGGTGGACATGATACCTTTATTTTATTTTTATGTGGTGCCAAGGATTGAACCCAGTGTCTCACGCATGCTAGGCAAGCACTTTGTCACTGAGCTACAGCCCCAGCCCACCTTCAGCACCTTTTATTAATTAATTAATTAAAAATTGTAGAAAAATAAACATAACATAGAACCTATATTTAACCATTTTGAAGCGCACAGGTGAGTAATACTCATTACATTTGCAATGTTGTGCAAGCTTATCAATACCCAATTCCAGAACTCTCATCATCCCAAGCAAAAATTCTGTTCCCATTAGGCATTAATCATCCATTCCTCCCTCTCTGCAGCCCATGTTAACCAGAGTCACCATTATGCAGTATCCAGTTTCCTTCTCTTTTATGAATAAGAGCTCTCCAAATGCAGTTCCCTCTAACCACTCCTGGTATTGAGGGAAACATCTTTCTTCAAGGCTAACATAAAAAAATAAATAAAATAATATAGAGAGGTTTTTTTTTTGCACAAACCAGTGTTTGTAATCTCTGAATTACCATATATTACAAATCTTTGACTTAAGCAGAGGAAACTGGGTTTAATCATTTTTGTGCATTAAATTCCAGAAGCTACTGTTATAAATCAAGGCAGTCTAACATACAAAATTGCCTTGAACTGTGCTTGTGGAGTTGATCTTATGTTTGCTTTTGTTATTTTGGGTCTCTTGTGCTATTTAGTTTCTCATTTGCTTTTAACTAGGTAGTTAAGCTTGTTCCTATGAGGGTAAAGTAAGATTAACAAGTCCTGGGTGAGGGATGAATCGCTGATCTCATATACAGAGTGCACTAACTTCAACACAATAATCTGGCTGCTGGGAGGCTTTTGTGCTTGCTTTTTCTGACTTGGTTTTTAGTTATACTCTAGGTAAGTGAGGCTATCCCATAATCTAGTTCTAGGCTGGGGATTTGTGCTATCCACTCTTGAAGGACATGAATTAGTTCTTTGGGTTAATTTGAGGTCTTCTTGTGGGAGTCCTGCAAGCAAATCTGTTGGCTCCATCAGGTGAGGACTTGAGTCAGAGTCACACAATTGCCTTCAAGGCCCAGGTGATGAGGGAGCCCATTATCATCTCCTTGTAGAAATTTTCAAACATAGGACGTTGTGCTCTCTAGTAGAACTTTCTACAATGATAGAAAATTTATCAGATACCAATAATATTCCTAATCCACCATGATCTGGATTGATTACCATAAATGGGTGCTTGCTAGTGTAGCCTGACACAGTTTTCATGAAATCCCACTTTTGTTAAAATTTGGTGGCTGGATTTCACAACCTATCATCCTCTGCCCAGCTGGCTCTGAGGTCAGTGAGCTGATTGGATTTAACACATTCCTGATACTCTGTTCACAGCCCACATCATGAATAATTTTGTCTTGTCCTACTTGCCCCCGACATCTTGCTCAGTCTCTGATCTCCCCCAATTCTCAACTAAGGTTTTTCTTTCCTTAAGTGCACTGAGATGGCTGCTGGAAAAATTAGACTGCAGAGTGTGTGTTGTGGTTTGAATGTGATTTTCCCTCAAGGGATTCACACGTGGGAGGCTTGGTTCTCAATGTGGTAGTGTTGAGGTGATGGGAGGTCATCGAGGTTGCTGCCTTCAGAAGGATCACATAGTCTTTGGGACGTCAGCTAGTTTTCATGAGAATGAGTTGCTATTAAAAAAGGCTGGCTTGTCCCCTCTCTCTGGCTTCCCATTGTGCCTTTCAGTCTCTTCTTCTTACAGGTGCTCTCACCAGTGGATGCCATCCATTATGAAGCCCTCTCCAGAGCTGAACAGATGCTGGTCCCATGCCCTAGGACCTCCAGGACCATGGGCTAAATAAACTTCTCTTCTTTACACAGGTAATTTGTTTTGGGACTAAGCAACATATAAAACAGAAGCACCAAACAGAAGAATCTCTAAGGACAAAGCCACTTGTCCTAAGGTGCATGAGGTGATTTTCCAGGCATTTCTGGTTTTTATCTTGACTGCCATTAAGCAGAAATAATAGTTGGAATAATAACAATAATATGCACAAAAACAACCAGGCTGGCTGGGCAGATACAAAGAGATAATATGGGTGAAATAATTTGCACAGTTAGAAATGTTATGCAGGATGTCATAGCCATCAAATTCTTATTTTTATATTAGGAAGACCATCCATAAATGTTATTCATTTTATTCATACCTTCTTGCTTTTAATTTTCTTTCTTCTGGGATAAGTAAATGTAGCTGATAAAAACACTCTTTGGACTAAATAAACTTCCTTCTCATAGCTTCCCTGTTGTATTTTTTTTTGTCTGAATCATATTCAGAAACAGCCTTCTTCTAGGAACTGAACAGACATTTCTCAGAAGATGATGTACAATTAATCAACAAGTATATGAAAAAATATTCACCATCTCTAGCAATTAGAGAAATGCAAATCAGAACTACTCTAAGATTTCATCTCACTCCAGTCAGAGTGGCAGCTATTAAGAACACAAACAACGATAAGTGTTAGTGAGGATGTGGGGAAAAAGGCACACTCATACAATTGCTGGTGGGACTGCAAATTGGTACAGCCAATATGGAAAACAGTATGGAGATTCCTTGGAAAGCTGGGAATGGAACCACCATTTGACCCAGCTATTCCACTCCTCAGTCTATACCCAAAGGACTAAAAATCAACACACTACAGGGACACAGCCACATCAATGTTTATAGCAGCCCAATTCATGATAGCCAAATTGTGGAGCCAGCCTAGATGCCCTTCAGTAGATGAATGGATAAAAAAATGTGGCGTATATACACAATGGAATATTACTCAGCAATAAAAAGAATAAAATCATGGTATTTGCAGGTAAATAGATGGAGTTGGGAAATATTATGCTAAATAAAGTAAGCCAATCCCCCAAAACCAAATGCTGAATCTTTTCTCTGATATGAGGATGCTGATCCATAGTGAGGATGGGTGGCCTAGCCAGGTAGTATGGGAGGAATGGAGGAACTTTAGATAGGACAAAGGGGATGGTGGGAAGGGAGGGGGCATGAAGGTAAGAAAGACAGTGGAATGAGATGGACATCATTATCTGAAGTATATGTATGAAGACACAAATGGTGTGACTCTACTTTGTGTACAGCCAGAGACATGAAAAATTGTGTTCTATATGTGTACTATGAATTGAAATGCATTTTGCTGTCATGTATAACAAATTAGAATAAATAAGTAAGTAAATAAATAAATAAATAGAAATAATTAGCCTTCTAACTGATTTGAAGAAACCACCTCAAAATGGTAGAATAAAAAATCAAGATTTTGAAAAGTCACAAAGCTTTGTGTACCCTGTTGGCTGTTAAGTAACTTCTGAGGGACAGTTATGAATCTGATGATAAAAATGGCTGCAGCAAACTGTCCATCCACCACAGTGATTAAGGACTTGGGGCCCTCAGGCTGATTTTAAACATAATTCAGGGCTCCAGCCAAGAAATTCTGGAAGGAGAATCTTATAGAGAATTTATACTGAACATCAGCAGGAATGCCCTTTAAAGTCCAGACAATTTTCTTTCTTCATATTTTGTAGCACAGAGCAAGAATTATTTTAGGCAAGTCAACACTGAGGGGGCAGAACATAAATACAGAGAATTTTCCAAAACCCATTCATTTTGGTGGACTTAGAAGTGCAGAGTGATAGTTAAAAATGAAAGCCCTTCTAGGCCTTTTATTTCCTGTGGTATGTTAAGTGAATATCTTTCTGGGAATATTTACACAACTACTACTACGGTTTAGATAATAGGTGTCTGCCAAAAGCTCATGTATGAGACAATGCAAGAGAGTTTAGAAGTGGAAGATTGGGTTAAGAGAGTCTTAACCTAATCAGTACATTAATCTCCTGATAGGGATTAGCTGGGTGGAATCTGGAGGCAGAGAGGTTGTGGCTAGAGGCTGTGGGGTCCCCCAGAGCATTCCTTTCAGGTATATATTTTGTCCTTGTTGAGAGAGAGCTCTCTCTTTCCTTCCTGGAACCATGTCCAGGGCTGTCTTCCTCTGCCATACCCTTCCACCATGATTTCCTGCCTCATCTTGGGCCCAGAGCATTGGCATTGATCATCTATGTACTGAGCCCTCTGGAACTCAAGCCCCAAATAAACTTTTCTTCTAAAATTGTTCTTGTCAGCTCTTTTGGTCACAGGAATTAAAAAACTACATTAAACCACAATAAAGTGGTTTTCCTCTTCAGATGTCAAAACCCTCAAACGATTAAAATATTCTCAAAGTGTAAATTGTATTGGAAAGTTTTATTTGAATAATTTTTCTCTATATTGTCATTCTCTATAAATTGGATCTTAAATGTCTCCCCGCAAAGGCCCATGTATTAAAGGTTTAGTCCTCAGCTTGGTGTTTTTGGGGGTGGTGGTGGCACCTTTAAGAGCTGGGCCTGTTGGGAGGTCTTCTGGTCATTGAGGGCATGCCCTTGAAGGAGTTATTGGGATCCCCACCCCTATTCTTCAACTCTCTTTCTTTGTTTCCTACCCACCATGAGGTAAGCAGTGTCCACCATGCAGTCCTGACAAGATGAACAGCCTTGCTGCAGGCCCCAAGGCCAAAGGTCAAGCAACCATGGACTGAGACCTTTAAAACTTGTGACCCAAATAAACCTTTTCTTTTTTTAAAGCTGCTTAGCTCAAGAATTTGTTATAGTAATGGAAAGCTGATTGCTGCAACATTCAAGAGGACAGAAGTTGGGGTGAGAGGAAGGAAGAAATCTAGGTGCTCAAGTTAGGGTCCCAGAAGTCCATCATGACTGTGGTTGGGTCTTTGCTTTGTGTGCCATAAATTCAGAGGAGATAAAAAAACAAAAAATGGGACTGAACATGGCTGCGGGCGCAGAGAGATCAAGTCTCTGACCTCTTCAGCTGTGCAGGCATAGAGAGTCGTAAACAACCTAAATCTGTTTGCTCAGGATCACTAGGCAATGCTGAGCTGACGTGGATCTGGGGCGAACAGTCTGGGCCTCTCAGAACACACACTGAGCCCGGATTGGCTGAATTCAAGCTCCCGTTCACCTACTTCCCGCAGACAAACAGCTGTGACTCAGCACTAATCCATCCGGGTGAAACAACTGGTCAGCCCTTCTCATCCTACGGAGGTAAATGCCTACAGAGCCTTCATAGGTAGTGGCCACAGGTTTGAAACGGGGCTTGGGAGAGACAGTAAGGACCCACCCGTTGCATTGGTCGCCCGGCAAAGGGAAATGAACAGTCGCCATTTGCAAGAGATACCACCCTGGCAGAGAACTGACGTCACCAGACTGCGGTGGAGGAGATAACTTCATTGAAACCTGCGGCTACAGGTGTGTAATTCCCTAGCCTTCCCTCTCCCACATCGGGGAAACCTTAAGGGCCCCTCCCAGCTCTCCCGTAAGGGCCCCTCCCAGCTCTCCCGTGAGCGTGATAGCCAGACCGAGGGAATCAGAGGTGGCGCGGGACCCGCGGCGCGGAACTACCGCTCCCACCAGTGCTGACAGCTGAGGTCTCTTGCACCAGCTACCGGGGGCGTGGCTACTGGAGGGCAAGTAAAATTCGCTGAGGATTCTCAGCCCCAAGCTCTACAAACTTACGGTCTGAGGGAATGGCAAACTGGGAGAGTGTGCCCAGGAGTTCATGAAAACAGGGCTCCCGGGAGCAGCAGACCTGGCGTGTAGCCAGTATTGTGGTGAGCGGCACCCGTGAGAGGGCCCTGGCTAGAGGAAAAGTGGGAAGTGACTAGACACAAGAGGAGGCCCTAGGCACTCAGGATTGGAGACTCGCCCAGTCTGGGAGGAGCTGCTGCACAGTGTTTGGTTCCCATGTATTGACAGGAGAAACTTGCCCTGCTGGGCACAGCGCCACCTACTGAAAGAGAAGTTAATCAAACTTTAAGACTGCATTTATTAGTTTTTTTTTTTCTCTTTTTTTCTTTTCTCTTTTTTTTTTTTGATTTGGGGTTTTCCTTCATTTTCATTTTTCTTTCTTGTTGTTTTTTTAATTTTTTTTTTACAATTTTTAAAATTTTTTTTCTTCTAATTTTAACTTTAATTTTTTTTATTATTTAAAATTTTTTTTCTTTTTTTCTTTACTATTTTTTTCTTCTTTTGTCTTTTCATTTCTTTTCAATTATCTTATCCCCCCTTCCTTGAATTCTACCTGCTTACTCTCATTCTCTTTAGTGACTTCTTCCCTTCCCTTCTAATACCTTTCCTCCCAAGCATCTAATAAATTTATAGGAGTAAACAGTAACTCAGCAGTCAAACAGAACAAGAAGTAACATGAGCAGCTTCAAAAAGCAAGGAAGAAAAGGAGTACAAACAATGCAGGACAGCCTAAATATTCAGGAGGACCTAGAGTCATCAGAAAAATGGTCATATAAAGAACTCAAGGAACACCTTAGACAGATGGGATGGAACCTTAAAGAGGATACAAGACAGCAAATTCAAGCAGCAAAAGAACACATTGAGAATGAATTACATAAACAGATAAAAGAATAAGTTAAGCATCTTTATCAGGAGATAGAGATTATAAAAAAATCAAACAATAATTCTAGAAATGAAGAAAACGATAAACCAAATTAAAAACTCAATTGAGAGTATCACTAACAGAGTGGAGCAAGTAGAAGCCAGAACGTCAGATAATGAAGACAAAATATATCATCTTGAAAAGAGTCTAGCCAACTCAGAAAGGCTGGTAAAAAATCACGAGAAAAACATCCAAGAGTTATGGGATAACATAAAAAAACCAAACTTACGAGTCATCGGGATAGAAGAAGGTACAGAGATTCAAACCAAGGGAATGAGTAACCAGCTGAATGAAATAATTACAGAAAATGTTCCAGAAATAAAAAAGGAAACAGATATACAAATCGAAGATGCATACAGGACACCAAGCACACAAAATCACAGTAGACCAACGCCAAGACACATTGTTATGAAGATATCCAATATACAGAACAAAGAGAAAATATTAAAAGCTACAAGAGAAAGGAGACAGATTACATTCAGGGGTAAACCAATAAGGTTAACAACGGATTTTTCATCACAGACACTGAAAGCAAGAAGGTCATGGAACAATGTATTTCAAACACTGAAAGACAATGGATGCCAACCAAGAATTCTGTATCCAGCAAAAGTAAGCTTCAGGTATGACAACGAAATAAAAATCTTTCATGATAAACAAAAGTTAAAAGAATTTGCAGCCAGAAAACCAGCATTGCAAAGCATTTTGAGCAAAACACTACACGAGGAAGAAATGAAAAACAATAACCAAAACCATCAGTGGGAAGTGCCTCGGTAAAGACAGAGGGTGAGGGGAAAGATAATCATGGAGAAACAAACTAAATTTTTTAAAAAAAGGATAAACAATCAAACACGGATGGAAGTACAAACCATATATCAATAGTAACTCTGAATGTTAATGGCTTAAACTCTCCAATAAAGCAACATAGGCTGGTATCATGGATTAAAAAAACAAATCCAACAATATGCTGCCTCCAGGAGACACATCTGATTGGAAAAGACATACACAGGCTGAAGGTGAAAGGATGGGAAAAAATATACCACACACACGGTCCTCGTAAGCAATCAGGAGTGGCCATCCTCATATCGAATAAAATCGACTTCAAGACTAAGTTAATCAAAAGGGATAAAGAAGGACATTATATACTGTTAAAAGGAACCAACAAGACATAACAATTATCAATATTTATGCACCAAATAATGGTGCTGCGACATTCATAAAACAAATTCTCCTCAAGTTCAAGAATCAAATAGACCACAACACAATAATTATGGGTGACTTCAACACACCTCTCTCACCATTGGACAGATCCTCCAAACAAAAGTTGAATAAAGAAACTATAGAACTCAATACCACAATCAATAACCTAGACTTAACTGACATATATAGAATATATCAACCATCATCAAATGGATATACTTTTTTCTCAGCAGCACATGGATCCTTCTCAAAAATAGACCATATATTATGCCATAGGGCAACCCTCAGTAAATATAAAGGGGTGGAGATAATACCATGCATTTTATCTGATCATAATGGAATGAAACTGGAAATCAATGATAAAAGAAGGAAGGAAAAATCCTACATCACATGGAAAATGAACAATGTTACTGAATGATCAATGGGTTACAGAAGACATAAAGGAGGAAATCAAAAAATTCTTAGAGATAAATGAAAATACAGACAAAACATATCGGAATCTATGGGACACAATGAAAGCAGTTTTAAGAGGGAAATTCATTGCCTGGTGGTCCTTCCTCAAAAAAAGAAAAAAACAACAAATAAGTGAGCTCACACTTCATCTCAAAGCCCTAGAAAAGGAAGAGCAAAACAACAGCAAATGTAGCAGAAGGCAAGAAATAATTAAAATCAGAGCAGAAATCAATGAAATTGAAACAAAAGAAACTATTGAAAAAATTAACAAAACTAAAAGTTGGTTCTTCGAAAAAATAAATAAGATCGACAGACCTTTAGCCATGCTAACGAAGAGAAGAAGAGAGAGAACTCAAATTACTAACATACGGGATGAAAAAGGCAATATCACAACAGATGCTACAGAAATACAGAAGACAATTAGAAATTATTTTGAAAACCTATATTCCAATAAAATAGAAGATAGTGAAGATATCGATAAATTTCTTAAGACATATGATTTGCCCAGACTGAGTCAGGAGGATACACACAATTTGAACAGTCCAATATCAATGGATGAAATTGAAGAAGCAATCAAAAGACTACCAACCAAGAAAAGCCCAGGACTGGATGGGTATACAGCGGAGTTTTACAAAACCTTTAAAGAAGAATTAATACCAATACTTTTCAAGTTATTTCAGGAAATAGAAAAAGAGGGAGCTCTTCCAAATTCATTCTATGAGGCCAACATCACCCTGATCCCGAAACCAGACAAAGACACCTCAAAGAAAGAAAACTACAGACCAATATCTCTGATGAACCTAGATGCAAAAATCCTCAATAAAATTCTGGCGAATCGGATACAAAGGCACATCAAAAAAATTGTGCACCATGATCAAGTAGGATTCATCCCTGGGATGCAAGGATGGTTCAACATACGGAAATCAATAAATGTTATTCACCACATCAATAGACTTAAAGATAAGAACCATATGATCATCTCGATAGATGCAGAGAAAGCATTCGACAAAGTACAGCATCCCTTTATGTTCAAAACATTAGAAAAACTAGGGATAATAGGAACTTACCTTGACATTGTAAAAGCTATCTATGCTAAGCCTCAGGCTAGCATCATTCTGAATGGACAAAAGTTGAAGGCATTCCCTCTAAAATCTGGAACAAGACAGGGATGCCCTCTCTCACCACTTCTATTTAATTTAGTCCTTGAAATACTAGCCAGAGCAATTAGACAGACAAAAGAAATTAAAGGCATAAAAATTGGAAAAGAAGAACTTAAATTATCACTATTTGCAGATGACATGATTCTATACCTAGAAGACCCAAAAGGGTCTACAAAGAAGCTACTAGAACTAATAAATGAATTCAGCAAAGTGGCAGGATATAAAATCAACACGCATAAATCAAAGGCATTTCTGTATATCAGCGACAAAACTTCTGAAACAGAAATGAGGAAAAACACTCCATTCACAATATCCTCAAAAAAAATAAAATACTTGGGAATCAATCTAACAAAAGAGGTGAAAGATTTATACAATGAAAACTACAGAACCCTAAAGAGAGAAATAGAAGAAGATCTTAGAAGATGGAAAAATATACCCTGTTCATGGATAGGCAGAACTAACATCATCAAAATGGCGATATTACCAAAAGTTCTCTATGGATTCAATGCAATGCCAATCAAAATCCCAACGGCATTTCTTGTAGAAATAGAGAAAGCAATCATGAAATTCATCTGGAAAAATAAAAGACCCAGAATAGCAAAAGCAATTCTAAACAGGAAGTGTGAATCAGGCGGTATATCGATACCAGATTTCAAACTATATTACAGAGCAATAGTGACAAAAACAGCATGGTACTGGTACCAAAACAGGCGGGTGGACCAATGGTCCAGAATAGAGGATACAGAGACTAATCCACAAAGTTACAACTATCTTATATTTGATAAAGGGGCTAAAAGCATGCAATGGAGGAAGGATAGCATCTTCAACAAATGGTGTTGGGAAAACTGGAAATCCATATGCAACAAAATGAAACTGAATCCCTTTCTCTCGCCATGCACAAAAGTGAACTCAAAATGGATCAAGGAGCTTGATATCAAATCAGAGACATGGCATTTGATAGAAGAAAAAGTTGGCTCCGATCTACATACTGTGGGGTCGGGCTCCAAATTCCTTAATAGGACACCCATAGCACAAGTGTTAATAACAAGAATCAACAAATGGGACTTACTCAAACTAAAAAGTTTTTTCTCAGCAAGAGAAACAATAAGAGAGGTAAATAGGGAGCCTACATCCTGGGAACAAATTTTTACTCCTCACACTTCAGATAGAGCCCTAATATCCAGAGTATACAAAGAACTCAAAAAAGTAGACAATAAGATAACAAATAACCCAATCAACAAATGGGCCAAGGACCTGAACAGACACTTCTCAGAGGAGGACATACAATCAATCAACAAGTACATGAAAAAATGCTCACCATCTCTAGCAGTCAGAGAAATGCAAATCAAAACCACCCTAAGATACCATCTCACTCCAGTAAGATTGGCAGCCACTAAGAAGTCAAACAACAACAAGTGCTGGTGAGTATGTGGAGAAAAGGGTACACTTGTACATTGCTGGTGGGACTGCAAATTGGTGCGGCCACTTTGGAAAGCAGTTTGGAGATTCCTGGGAAAGCTGGGAATGGAACCACCATTTGACCCTGCTATTGCCCTTCTCGGACTATTCCCTGAAGACCTTAAAAGAGCATGCTACAGGGATACTGCCACATCAATGTTCATAGCAGCACAATTCACAATATCTAGACTGTGGAACCAACCCAGATGCCCTTCAATAGATGAATGGATAAAAAAATGTGGCATCTATAAACAATAGAGTAATATGCAGCAATAAAAAATGACAAAATCATAGAATTTGCAGGGAAATGGATGGCACTAGAGCAGATTATGCTTAGTGAAGCTAGCCAATCCCTAAAAAACAAATACCAAATGTCTTCTTTGATATAATGAGAGCAACTATGAACAGAGCAGGGAGGAAGAGCAGGAAGAAAAGATTAACATTAAACAGAGACATGAGATGGGAGGGAAAGGGAGAGAAAAGGGATATTGCATGGAAATGAAGGGAGACCCTCATTGCTATACAAAATTACATATAAGGGGTTGTGAGGGGAATGGGAAAATAAACAAGGAGAGAAATGAATTACAGTAGATGGGGTAGAGAGAGAAGATGGGAGGGGAGGGGAGGGGGGATAGTAGGGGATAGGAAAGGTAGCAGAATACAACAATTACTAATAGGGCATTATGTAAAATTGTGGATGTGTAACCGATGTGATTCTGCAATCTGCATTTGGGGTAAAATTGGGGGTTCATAACCCACTTCAATCTAATGTATGAAATATGATATGTTAAGAGCTTTGTAATGTTGTGAACAACCAATGAAAAAAAAGCAAACAACAACACAAAATACAAAGCAAACAAAGAAAAAACCCAAATTCACAGGAGATTGTGGATATAGATATTCCATATCCCTGCAGGAGGGGTACCTGGGATATAGCCTATTCATGGTGAGTTGGGCCACAGAGATGAACAGTAGGTGCAGTCTGTTTCCTACTGCTGGGGTCCTTGTTTTAGCCCCTCCTCTGCCTCAATTTATCCATGGCTTCCTCTGGCTAGTGGTTTGTGACTGGGTCATCTTCTATTTCATTTCAAGTTTTTGTAACCAGTGTCACCTAAGTTTCCCATCAGAATCCACCCTCAGCACCCCATGCCCATGACTCCAGATAAACATGCTGCCTAGAGGGAAATAGGGTTTCAGATTATATATGGCATACATACACAATGGAATATTACTCAGCAATAAAAGATAATAAAATCATGGCATTTGCAGGTAAATGGATAGCATTGGAGAAGATAATGCTAAGTGAAGCTAGCCAATCCCCAAATTCCAAATGCCAATGTCAAACCCAAATGGCAGATTCATAGTGGGGTAGGGAGGGAGAGCATGGGAGGAATAGATGAACTCTAGATAGGGCAGAGGGGTAGGAGGGGAAGGGAGGGGGCATGAGGTAATTAATGATGGTGGATGTGATGGACATTATTATCCAAAGTGCATGTATAAAGATACACATTGATGTGAATATACTATGTATACAACCATAGATATGAAAAAATGTGTTCTATACATGTAATAAGAATTGTAATGCATTCTGCTGTCATATATAAATTAAAAATTAATTAAAAAATCATGTCTGGTAGGGAACTACAAAGAGATACTGCATGTGAAATTACTTGGAAAATTTAGAAATGCTAAGTAAAATTTCATAGCTATAAAATTCTTGTTTTTCTCTTGGAAAGACCAATAATGAATCATATTCAAATTATCCATCTCACTTTTTATTTTCTCTTCTTTCTTATCTATAATCTACCTACCTACCTACTTACCTACCTATCAAAGTGATCCCCATTATGTCTAGTCTGCACAATTGATCCTGTGCTAGGCTTGAGTTCTAGCCAAGTGGATGATCCCTTCTGAGCTTGAGGATAAGACCCTTGCTAAATCATCTACATTCACTCTGGGAGGGGCCCATCAGGCTTTCCCTCTCTGCCAACAAGATGTGGGAGCTTTATGATTAGTCAAAACCATCCAGTGATCCCCAGATGGGATTTGTGAAAACACTGATGTTTGCTCCTCAATCTCCTGTCTTCTAGTCAACGTTCTAGTCAACATTCAAAAAGAAAGGGGGTAGAATGGGTTCTGAAGCTTCAGAATTATGGTAGTGAAGGTGGCTGAAAATATTATGTGGATCCTGATATCCTTACAGCTTTGGGAGCTATATTATCAGAAGGGATCTCAGTTCTGGCAATCTGTGTTCTGCACGGAGAGCTGGTTCTGGTAGACGCCAACCATCTAGTTTGGGGATAGGAATTATTCACTATCAAGGCTATCTCAAGAGCACTGGCAGGCAAGGGGAGAGTCTTGCTGGATCTAGAAAACCATCTCAGGCCAGCCATTTGGGCCAGAATTTTTAGTTTCTTGAGTTAGTTTTTCATTGTGTGTGTGTGTGTGTGTGTGTGTGTGTGTGTGTGTGTGTGTGTGTATACACACACATATATATGATATACACACACATATATATGTATGTGTATGTATTCAAAACTGTGATACATTAATTTCAATGTTATATGGATAGATGATGAGTCACATGGGAGAATGCCGATAGTAACATGTTTATGATATCATTTAGAAGACAGGGATATATAATCTTAATTTTCTAATTTATTTATTCATTAATTTAGACCTAAGTACATAACACTGTGCTAAGAAGATGGAGCATGGGGCATAGGAAGGTTAAAAAAAGTGAAGACATATATCCTGTTTTCAAGAAGGTCAGAATCTTTGGGGAGAGATAGGCATATACCTTATCACATCTTATATCTGACAAAAATTAAATGTCAAGATAGAATATAAACTAGGGAATGTGGAACTTCTGATGAGAAAAGGACCAATTTTGTCTATAGAATTAGGGACCAAATCCCCTAGAGAGGAAGTAACCTCTGAGGTGCCCTTGAGGGAAGAATACTTTCTTTCTTTCTTTTTTTTAATTTAATTTTCTGGTAGTTACAACAGTGGGGGAGGATGCAATAGTGGCTTCTAGTGGGTAGTGGCCACAGATGCTGGCAATGGGGCCCAAGAACTATGATGCACAGAAGAGCTCTTGAGGGAGGAATACTTTCAACAGTTGTAAAAATAATTAGTCTTGACTATAACATTCATAATCACTTATGTTTGTTGCTGTTTTCTGGATGAATGAGTGGCCTCACTCTTTGTTTCTCTCCCTCTGTCTCTCTCTCTTTTTGGTTCTGGGGAGGAAACCCAGGGCCTTGAGCATGCTAGGCCTATGTTCTACCACTGAGCCACGTCCCCAATCCACACACTGTATTCTACTTATTTGGAACAATAACAGCACAGTTATTATTATTATTATTATTATTATTATTATTATTAACATTATTATTATATTATTATTACTTTTTCAGGTAAAATTGATGCCTAGAGAATTTGATGATTAGAAGGTGACCCAGTAATTTGGTTAGTTGGGGGATGGGGAGAGGGATATAGATGTAGATGTGAGACCAGTATTTTCTATCTCCAGATACTGTGAGAGCCCTTTCCTGTCTCTTTCTTTGAACAAGCTAACCAAAAGTACATTTCATCAGAGATGCAAAAATAATTAGCGCAGTAAGCATCAGTGGTTTTCAAAATGTGCTGCCTAGACCAGCAGCATCAACATCACCTGGGAACTTGTTAGATACATAAATGCTCAAACCTGGTTCCAGATCTGCTAAGTCAGAAATGCTGCTGGAGGTATGGGTGGGGGAGCAGCCCCCCACCCCTTTTTTAATCATACTACAGGAATTCTGATGTAATTTTAAGTGTGAGAACCACTGGCATTCATAATATAAATGACACAATTTTGGGATTTTTAAAAAACTAAATAAATAATAAAAAAATATGAATTGACTCTTTAAAAAACCCTCACCTAATCTTTACAGTGTCTGATGAGTGATAATTGTGCTTTCCTTTTCATTGAGGACTTTTATTGAACAGGCCAGCCTAGGGCTAGAGCAAATTTGATATGAAAGCTTCACATACTTTCTCGTGGAGAAAACACAAAAATCATCCAAAGTCACAGGGAACAGGGGACCCCGTGTGCCAAAGTCAAGTTCTTTTAGAACTGAAATGTGAATACCTTGCTTCAAAACACAAAACGATAACTTTCTGTGAAGGGTTATCCAAGAATGGGTCCAACCTCAAGAACTTCTGATCAACTCCTGAGAACATGCAGTTTCCAAAAAAAATTGAGTTTAAAATGGGAGAGATCCTAGTGCCATGGCACTTTATTCTTTTGACTAGTATGTGAGAAGAAACAAGAAGGATGAGGGTATTCTGTTACCATGACAACTTGGCCCTGGAAGGTTGAAGATACCTTGGAGCTGACAAAGCTTGGCATCCTAATTTCTAGATGAGAAAAAAATGGGGCTGTTGATTGGGTAGAAATAAGTGTTCTCTTATTCCCTTACAGTTCTTCCATGTTGCCTCATTTAAAAATAAATAACCTATTAAATTAAATGCATGCACAGTGACTACTACCTACAGCACATCTATTCGAGGGCTTCCTCCTCCTGGAAGGCACTCCCCCTTTCCAAGTCTAGTTTCTATTCATTCTTCTCTGGGTAGCTCCAAACCTACTTCCTCAGGGAGCGAGCGCTCATTGACTGGCCCTGGGCAAACTGCAGCATTGAAAGGTTCAGGCCAAGCATTCTCTTCTACTTTGCAATCTTATGCACATACACTGTCTCCTTTGAGTGGAAAAAGTCAATAATTTTTATTTCCTTGTGCTTTCAGGGTCTAAATAGAAAATCTGCCCATAATCTTCTTTTATCCTCTTTTAAAATAAAAACAGCTGATTTTTTTTTATTGAGTACTTATTGTGTACTACACCAGTGCTTTTTAAAGGTGGAAGACCAGCAACATCAGCATCACCTGGGACCTCACCCTTGATCTGCTCAATCAGAAACTCTATGTGGTGGGGCCTATGAATATCTTTGTAACAAGTGTTAGGTGCAGGACAGGCTGAATTAAGTTTTCTGCAGGGCAGGTTGAATAAAGATTAGCTGCAGGATAACCCACGCAATCAAACCCTTCTCTGGTCCTTTACCACCTTTTTCGTCAAATTTGAACACTCAACCCCACTCAAGGCTGAACACTCGATCCCCACCCGTCTTGTGAAATGGAAACCCCCATCTGATCCCTGCCCCATCTGCCTGAAGGCAGAATATGATGCTACTGTATGATCCAATCACTGTATGCCAACAAGGCAGTTTGCAGACCCAGAGACCCCATTAGATTTGGGCTATAAAAACTCCCTCCTGCCGGGCCCCTCTCTCTTGCTCTTGCTCTCTCTCTCTTGCTCTTGCTTTCACTCTCTCTTGCTTCTCTCTCCCCCCGCTCCTCTTTTTTCTCCTCTTTTGCACTGCTGCAATAAAGATCTCTTGGTCGCTCTGAGTGTTGTGGTCACTTCCCTTTCAACAAAACTTTCAGATGATCTTCACACAGCAGATTTGAGAATCTCTGTACTATACATATGTAAATGCTTCATGTTATTTTCTTATTTAATTTTCATAACTACTTTTAATCTAAGAAGTATTGATCCCCTGAGTAGAGGGGAAACTGAGGCACAGAGAGTGTGAGTAAAGTGCTCAAGGTTTCTGTGGTGTATTGTTTCCAAAGTGCTGGCAATAATTCTTTCTGATTTTCAATGTGACTGTCACGTCTATTAAATAAGATAGAACTTATTTCTCTCCTTGAACTGAACTAGTCTGTCATCTGCTTTGACTAATAGAATACAAGGAAAGGGGATAGTTCAATTTCTGATGCCAGCTTTAAAGGGCCTTCCAGATTGGGTTTCCACTCTTTGAGTACCTTCACTCTTCATAGAGAAGTCCAGGCTCACCTTCTAGAGATAGGCTGTGTTAATAGGGATCTCGGACCATGAGCAAGTGAGCCCCATGGAGAAAGAGGACACGTGGAAGGGGGAACCAAGATGTGCCAGTGACAACACCAAGACCTAGTTGTGTGACTGTTACTGCAAGCTCAGTCCTTGTCCCTGATGCCAATCCAATAAGGAGGACACAGTTTTGAGAAAAAAGGAAAAAGAAGTTTTATTGTTTTCCTTGAAGAGGAGAAATACAGGGTACTCTTGTCCCAGAGGCTATGATTCTGCCTATCACTAGGAACAAGGACTTTTTAAAAAGAGGTGATTTAAAGGCTGCATTCCAGGTGTTCTCTGTCAGGAGTTGCAATTCACTTTTTAATTTGGGAGACAGTCACTTCTCAGATCTTCTGGTGCCTTCTCCAAGTCTGAATTACTTTGTTCCTGTGGTGGTTGTGTGAGCAAGGATAGATAACTTAGAGATAAGACTTAGAGATAAGATAGAGATAAAACTGCCTAGGATGGGGAAGGAAGGTAATCCTTTTTCTGAGATTAGGGAGGGGGAGAGACTAGGGAGGAGGAAGGAGAGAAAGAAAAAGAAACATGTCCAATTAAAATATAAGTCACAGCGGCAGAACAGGAGGGCTATATTCAAAGCATGAAGTGGACCACTGTTACATTTTCTCCCTTTTGATGTCTACTT
This sequence comes from Spermophilus citellus, assembly GCF_964194105.1. Lineage (NCBI taxonomy): Eukaryota > Metazoa > Chordata > Mammalia > Rodentia > Sciuridae > Spermophilus > Spermophilus citellus. Next base: position 51,515,588 of record NC_138193.1, on the reverse strand, counting down.
TCCATTTGTATGAAAAATGGATAATGACATCTCCAAGCTGCTTCCTGCTGAGAGAGAGCAATGTTGGAAGAAGTAGCTCGAAGTCCTCCTTCTCTATCAGTTGGGACATGAACAGTTAAGCATATTTAGCATCAGGACAGTCCAGAGGTCCATGGTGGCAGTTGGCAGATGACTAAACAAGGCACACATAAGGCAGGGATCATGCTAGGACAACAATAAACAAGACAGAAAAGCATCACTTTTTTTTCGTAAACAATTATCACAAAAGCAATTAGTATTTCAGCCAGTCTCTGAGAACCATAAAGACAATAATTCATTAAAACTTAAGGTGGGATCCAATATGCCATTGATTTGCGGATGGAGGCCATTTAAGACTTTAGCAGAGTTGTTAGGAACACACACAGCATTTAGTTTTTATAATGGCACTTGTGTCACCTTGATAAGTAGGTAAGATATCTAATGTCATCTGATTTTTGTGTGCCACATTGCATCTTTCAGACCAATATTAGGGATAAATATCAGGCTAGATAATCATACTAGTGACAAACAGAGTTTATCTATATAGGAGATTAGGATGATTTGTAGTCTATGATATCAGGCTCAAATTGACTCTGGACAAACTTATGACTCTAGAGTCCTTTGGGATAGTTATTATTAGGCACTCCCATACAATAACTCTTCTTTTATAGCCTCCAGCATTACATACTTTTTGGTAGGGCTAACACAAGCATACATCTTAAGTTATAGTAAAAAAAAAACATTGTCTTTCCTTTTAAATATCCAGGTATGACTGCACTTTGTTTGGTTATACTTTCTTGCCAGGTGTTTAAGACCAAGTTGATCAAAATTGACCTTGTTCTTATCTACTATTAGGGTCAGCTGAGATTCTTCTCTTGGGAATGTGTGAGAAGCCTCTTGGCTTCTTTAGCTTTCCTCTATCAGTTGTGTCATCTGCCAGGATGGGTCAGAGTCTTGTTGACCATACGTGGCTTCCTTTTGAAGTATTAGGAATATTTCCCTTTTCAATGACTCTACTCTTTGCAGAATGTGCATTGGTTGGCTTCCTGTTCTCTAGGGTCCTCTCTATCCCTGTAATTAGGAGGTTGGGTAACTCACTGGAGCTGCAGGGCTCTAAGTGGGGGTCCTGCCATTCTCTGGCTGACCTTAGAGGGTAAGGGCCAAAATGTTGACTTTTTTTTTCTTTGGCTCTTTTCCTTCCTTGACTTTGCTCTCCAAGTTTTTGATTTTAAACATCCAGTAGGCAGTTTCATCAGTGGGAGTAACAGGTTATAATTTCAATATCCATAATTTCATAGTTACCCATTTGATTTAATTGGGGTCAGTATTTGCATTGGGAGTCAGCATTAGATCCTATCTGTCTTGTAGGTGATGACATTGTCTTAAATTAACTCATGTTGTTCTGTTAGAAGTAGTACTTCTGCAAAATAGGCAACAGTTACAAAGTTTTATAAGGAAAATACAAAATGCACATTAATGTATCTTTAGTATCTATTTAGCTCCTACAGAGACCTATATATTTATCAACTCAACTACATATAAGATTTACAATCTTTAAAAACATTTTTACAAACCCTAAGTACATTTTACAATTTGTCCAAACCTTTACTTAAGTTTGTTATTATATTCCCTGTTTATTTTGAAATCATAGTAATCTTTTTAAAAATTTTTTATTGTTGGTTGTTCAAAACATTACATAGTTCTTGATATATCATTTTTCACATTTTGATTCAAGTGGGTTATGAACTACCATTTTTACCCCGTATACAGATTGCAGAATCACATCAGTTACACTTCCATTGATTTACATATTGCCATACTAGTGTCTGTTGTATTCTGCTGCCTTTCCTATCCTCTACTATCCCCCCTCCCCTCCCCTCCCCTCTTCTCTCTCTACCCACTCTACTGTAATTCATTTCTCCCCCTTGTATTATTTTCCCCTTACCCCTCACTTCCTCTTGTATGTAATTTTGTATAACACTGAGGGTCTTCTTCCATTTCCATGCAATTTCCCTACTCTCTCCCTTTCCCTCCCACCTCTCATCCCTGTTTAATGTTAATCTTCTTCTCATGCTCTTCGTCCCAACTCTGTTCTTAGGTACTCTCCTTATATCAAAGAAGACATTTGGCATTTGTTTTTTAGGGATTGGCTAGCTTCACTTAGCATAATCTGCTCTAATGCCATCCATTTCCCTCCAAATTCTATGATTTTATCATTTTTTAATGCAGAGTAATACTCCATTGTGTATAAATGCCACATTTTTTTATCCATTCATCTATTGAAGGGCATCTGGGTTGGTTCCACAGTTACTATTGCTCTGTAGTATAGTTTGAAGTCTGGTATCGCTATACCGCCTGATTCACACTTCCTGCTTAGCATTGTTTTTGCTATTCTGGGTCTTTTATTTTTCCATATGAATTTCATGATTGCTTTCTCTATTTCTACAAGCAATGCCCTTGGGATTTTGATTGGCATTGCATTAAACCTATAGAGAACATTTGGTAATATCGCCATTTTGATGATGTTAGTTCTGCCTATCCATGAACAGGGTATATTTTTCCATCTTCTAAGATCTTCTTCTACTTCTCTCTTTCGGGTTCTGTAGTTTTCATTGTATAAGTCTTTCACCTCTTTTGTTAGGTTGATTCCCAAGTATTTTATTTTTTTTGAGGATATTGTGAATGGAGTGGTTGTCCTTATTTCCATTTCAGAGGATTTGTCGCTGATATACAGGAATGCCTTTGATTTATGCATGTTGATTTTATATCCTGCCACTTTGCTGAATTCGTTGATTAGCTCTAATAATTTCTTTGTAGACCCTTTTGGGTCTGCTAGGTATAGAATCGTGTCATCTGCAAATAATGATAATTTAAGTTCTTCTTTTCCTATTTTTATGCCTTTAATTTCTTTCATCTGTTTAATTGCTCTGGCCAGTGTTTCGAGAACTATGTTGAACAGAAGTGGTGAGAGAGGGCATCCCTGTCTTGTTCCAGATTTTAGAGGGAATGCCTTCAATTTTCCTCCATTCAGAATGATGCTAGCCTGAGGCTTAGCATAGATAGCTTTTACAATGTTGAGGTATGTTCCTGTTATCCCAAGTTTTTCTAGAGTTTTGAACATAAAGGGATGCTGTACTTTGTCAAATGCTTTTTCTGCATCTATTGAGATGATCATATGGTTCTTAATTTTAAGTCTATTGATGTGGTGCATAACATTTATTGATTTCCGTATATTGAACCAGCCTTGCATCTCAGGGATGAATCCTACTTGATCATGGTGCACAATTTTTTTTTTTTTGGATATGTTTTTGAATCCGATTCGCCAGAATTTTATTGAGGATTTTTGCATCTAGGTTCATTAGAGATATTGGTCTGTAGTTTTCTTTCTTTGAAGTGTCTTTGTCTGGTTTAGGAATCAGGGTGATGTTGGCCTCATAGAATGAATTTGGAAGTTCTCCCTCTTTTTCTATTTCCTGAAATAGCTTGAAAAGTATTGGTATTAGTTCCTCTTTAAAGGTTTTGTAAAACTCTGCTGTATACCCATCCGGTCCTGGGCTTTTCTTAGTTGGTAGTCTTCTGATGGTTTCTTCTATTTCCTCAATTGATATTGGTCTGTTTAGGTTGTCTATATCCTCCTGACTCAATCTGGGCAGATCATATGACTTAAGAAATTTATCGATGCCTTCACTATCTTCTATTTTATTGGAGTATAAGGATTCAAAATAATTTCTGATTATCTTCTGTATTTCTGAAGTATCTGTTGTGATGTTGCCTTTTTCATCCTGTATGCTAGTAATTTGAGTTCTCTCTCTTCTTCTCTTTGTTAGCATGGCTAAGGGTCTGTCAATTTTATTTATTTTTTCAAAGAACCAACTTTTAGTTTTGTCAATTTTTTCAATTGTTTCTTTTGTTTTGATTTCATTAATTTCAGCTCTGATTTTAATTATTTCTTGCCTTCTACTTCTTTTGCTGTTGTTTTGCTCTTCTTTTTCTAGGATTTTGAGATGAAGTATGAGATCATTTATTTGTTGGTTTTTTCTTTTTTTAAGGAATGAACTCCAAGCAATGAATTTTCCTCTTAGAACTGCTTTCAATGTGTCCCGTAGATTCCGATATGTTGTGTCTGTGTTTTCATTTATCTCTAAGAATTTTTTAATTTCCTCCTTGATGTCTTCTATAACCCATTGATCATTCAGTAACCTATTGTTCATTCTCCAAGTGATGCATGATTTTTCCTTCCTTCTTTTATCGTTGATTTTCAGTTTCATTCCATTATGATCAGATAAGATGCATGGTATTATCTCTACTCCTTTATATTGTCTAAGAGTTGCCCTTTGACATAATATATGATCTATTTTTGAGAAGGATCCATGTGCTGCTGAGAAAAAAAGTGTAACTGCTTGATGTTGGGTGGTATATTCTATATATGTCCATTAAGTCTAGGTTATTAATTGTGTTATTGAGTTCTATAGTTTCCTTATTCAACTTTTGTTTGGAAGATCTGTCCAGTGGTGAGAGAGGTGTGTTGAAGTCTCCCATGATTATTGTATGGTGGTCTGTTAGACTCTTGAACTTGAGAAGAGTTTGCTTGATGAACATAGCTGCACCATTGTTTGGGGCATATATATTTATGATTGTTATGTCTTGTTGGTGTATGGTTCCCTTGAGCAGTATGTAGTGTCCCTCTTTATCCCTTTTGATTAACTTTGGCTTGAAATCTATTTTATTTGATATGAGTATGGATAGTCCTGCTTTTTTCCGAAGTCCATATGAGTGATATGATTTTTCCCAACCTTTCACCTTCATTCTATATATGTCTTTTCCTATCAAATGTGTCTCCTGTAGGCAGCATATTGTTGGGTCTTGTTTTGTGATCCATTCTACTAGCCTGTGTCTCTTAATTGGTGAGTTTAAGCCATTAACATTTAGGGTTATTATTGAGATATGGGTTGTTCTTCCAGCCATATTTGTTTATTTATGTTACTAAACATGGTTTGTTTTCCTCTTTGATTATTTTCCCCCCATTTACTGTCCTACCTCCCACTGTTGGTTTTCATTGTTATTTTCCATTTCCTCTTCCTGTAATGTTTTGCCGAGGATGTTTTGAAGAGATGGTTTTCTAGCTGCAAATTCTTTTAACTTTTGTTTATTGTGGAAGGTTTTAATTTCATCTTCCATCATGAAGCTTAATATCACTGGATACACGATTCTTGGTTGGAACCCATTTTCTTTCAGTGTTTGAAATATGTTATTCCAGGATCTTCTAGCTTTCAGAGTCTGTGTTGAAAGATCAGCTGTTGTCCTGATTGGTTTACCCCTAAAAGTAATCTGCTTCCTTTCTCTTGTAGCTTTTAAAATTCTCTCCTTATTCTGTATGTTGGGCCTCTTCATTATAATGTGTCTAGGGGTGGATCTCTTATGATTTTGCACATTCGGCATCCTGTAGGCTTCTAGGATTTGGGATTCTGTCTCATTCTTCAAGTCTGGGAAGTTTTCTCGTATTATTTCATTGAATAGATTGCTCATTCCTTTGGTTTGGACCTCTATACCTTCCTGTATCCCAATGACTCTTAGGTTTGGTCTCTTTATATTATCCCATATTTCTTGGATGTTCTGCTCATGGTTTCTTAACAGTCTTGCTGAGCTGTCTATGTTGTTTTCAAGATGAAATACTTTGTCTTCATTGTCTGATGTTCTATCTTCTAAGTGTTCTACTCTGCTGGTAGTATTCTCAATTGAGTTTTAAGTTGGTTTATTGCTTCCTGCATTTCTAGAATTTGTTTGTTTGTTTTTTATAACCTCTATCTCCCTGTATAGTTGATCTTTTGCTTCTTGGATTTGTTTATGTAATTCATTGTGGAAGTGATCTTTCATTGTCTGATTTTGCTGTCTAATGTCTTCCTTGAGACTCCAGATCATCTGAAGCATGTATATCCTGAATTCTTTATCTGACATTCCATCTGCTGCAGCTATTACTTCTTCTAAAGTTGAGTTGAACTGCATTGCTTGTGGTCCTTTCTTTTCTTGTCTTTTCATACTGCTAGCATTTCTTTCTGCTTGGTGAAACTGTTGTGTTTTTGAAATTTTCTCCCTATATATTTATATTGCTCTTGTATAGTTGAAACGTCTCCCTTGCAGGGGCCGACGGCGGCTGTGCTCCTCCTCCAATTGGGGTGATCTGTCTACCATGCTGGCGGGCCGCTGGGTCTGTTCTGCCGGTCGGTCACAGGTCTGCCTACCTTGCAGGTGCAGGCAGCGGCTCTGCTCTGCCCCTCCTCCAGTTGGTGTGACGTGTCTACCACGCCCGAGGACCCCTGGGCCTGTTCTGCCAGTCGGTCGCAGGTCTGCCTACCTTGCATGCGCGGGCAGCGGCTCTGCTCTGCCCCTACTCCAATTGGGGTGACGTGACTTCCATGCCGGCGGGTGGCTGGGCCTGTTCAGGGTGCGGGCAGCGGCTCTGCTCTGCCCCTACTCCAATTGGGGTGACGTGACTACCACGCTGGCAGGCCGCTGGGCCTGTTCCGCCGGTCGGTCTTAGGTCTGCCTACCTTGTGGGCATGGGCGGCGGCTCTGCTCTGCCCCTACTCCAAATGGGGTGATGTGTCTGCCTTGCTGGCAGGCTGCTGGGCCTGTTCTGCCGGTCGGTCACAGGCCTGCCTACCTTGCGGGCGCTGGTGGCGCCTCTGCTCTGCCCCTACTCCAATTGGGGTGTCGTGGCTACCACGCCGTCAGGCTGCTGGGCCTGTTCCAGGCGCGAGCGAAGGCTCTGCTCTGCCCCTACTCCAATTGGGGTGACATGACTACCACACCCACGGACCACTGGGCCTGTTCTGCCGGTCGGTCACAGGTCTGCCTACCTTGCGGGCACGGGTGGTGGCTCTGCTCTGCCCCTACTCCAATTGGGGTGACGTGACTGCCACGCTGGTGGGTCGCTGGGCCTGTTCCGGGCACGGGCGGCGGCTCTGCTCTGCTCCTACTCCAATTGGGGTGATGTGTCTACCACGCCGGCAGGCCGCTGGGCCTGTTCTGCCGGTCGGTCGCAGGTCTGCCTACCTTGCAGGCTCGGGTGGCGGCTCTGCTCTGCTCCTACTCCAATTGGGGTGACGTGGCTACCATGCCAGTGGGTAGTTGGGCCTGTTCCAGATGCAGGCGGTGGCTCTGCTCGGCCCCTACTCCAAATAGGGTGAGGTGACTGCCATGCCAGCGGGTCTCTGGGCCTGTTCTGGGCGCATGCGGAGGCTCTGCTCGGCCCCTACTCCAGTTGGGGTGATGTGATACCACACCGGCGGGTTGCTGGGCCTGTTCTGGGTGCGGGCGGTGGCTCTGTTCGGCCCCTACTCCAGTTGGGGTGACGTGATCGAAATCAGTAATCTTTATGACAAAAAATATATCTTTTGAACACAACTTTAAATAAGCTTAATTCTAGACTACTTTGGAGTCATCCTAACATGGAAAAGGATCATAGGTGGAGGCGAAACTCAAGTGAGGCTGGCCTCTTGACAAATCTGTTTTATTTCTGAAGCTGATCTTTGCCTTTCTTTTTTTTCCATATATATATTTAAATCTTTTATTTTTATTCTAATTTGTTATATCTGACAGCAGAATGCATTACAATTCATATTACACATATAGAGCACAATTTTTCATATCTCTAGTTGTATACAAAGTAGAGACACACCATTTGTGTCTTCATACATGTTGTCTTTCCTACCCCCATGCACCCTCCCTACCGCTCCCTCCCCTTTGCTCTCTTTAGGGTTCATGTAATCCGCTCATGCTCCACTCAACAACCCCATTATGAATCAGCATCCTTATATCCTAGAAAACATTTGGCATTTGGTTTTTTGGGATTGGTTAACTTCACTTAGCATTATAGTCTCTAACTCCATCCAATTACCTGCAAATGTCCTGATTTTATTCTCTTTTAATGCTGAATCTGCTTTCTAAGTCAGGACATTTGCTTTTGCACCTGGGCACACTTTTCTCCTTGCTTCCATCAGGACTTCAGAGAAGTTTTTTGGTGAGTGTTCAATGAGACATTATAAGGAAATTAATCAACAGCAGGGCTGGCCAGTGGTGAGCACGCAGCACCTGTAATTTCCCAAATCCCCTTTCCACTCTCAGTCTTTTTTTTTTATGCCCTATTAGTAATTGTTGTATTCTGCTACCTTTCCTATCCTCTACTATCCCCCCTCCCCTCCCCTCCCATCTTCTCTCTCTACCCCATCTACTGTAATTCATTTCTCTGTTTTTTTCCTTTCCCCTCACTTCCTCTTATATGTAATTTTGTATAGCAATGAGGGTCTCCTTCCATTTCCATGCAATTTCCCTTCTCTCTCCCTTTCCTTCCCACCTCTCATCCCTGTTTAATGGTAATATTCTTCTCATGCTCTTCCTCCCTGCTCTGTTCTTAGTTGCCTTCCTTATATCAAAGAAGACATTTGACATTTGTTTTTTAGGGATTGGCTAGCTTCACTAAGCATGATCTGCTCTAGTGCCATCCATTTCCCTGCAAATTCCATGATTTTGTCATTTTTTATTGCTGCGTAATACTCCATGGTGTATAAATGCCACATTTTTTTTATCCATTCATATATTGAAGGGCATCTGGGTTGGTTCCACAGTCTAGCTATTGTGAATTGTGCTGCTATGAACATTGATGTGGCAGTATCCCTGTAGTACACTCTTTTAAGGTCTTCAGGGAATAGTCCGAGAAGGGCAATAGCTGGGTCAAATGGTGGTTCCATTCCCAGCTTTCCCAGGAATCTCCATACTGCTTTCCAAATTGGCCGCACCAATTTGCAGTCCCACCAGAAATGTACAAGTGTACACTTTCCCCCACATTCTCGCCAGCACTTGTTGTTGTTTGACTTCATAATGGCTGCCAATCTTACTGGAGTGAGATGGTATCTTAAGGTGGTTTTGATTTGCATTTCTCTGACTGCTAGAGATGGTGAGCATTTTTTCATGTACTTGTTGATTGATTGTATGTCCTCCTCTGAGAAGTGTCTGTTCAGGTCCTTGGCCCATTTGTTGATTGGGTTATTTGTTATCTTATTGTCTAATTATTTGAGTTCTTTGTATACTCTGGATATTAGGGCTCTATCTGAAGTGTGAGGAGTAAATATTTGTTCCCAGGATGTAGGCTCCCTATTTACCTCTCTTATTGTTTCTTTTGCTGAGAAAAAACTTTTTAGTTTGAGTAAGTCCCATTTGTTGATTCTAGTTATTAACTCTTGTGCTATGGGTGTCCTATTAAGGAATTTGGAGCCCGACCCCACAATATGTAGATCGGAGCCAACTTTTTCTTCTATCAGACGCATATTTATTTACATTTTTTAATTAGTTACACATTACAGTACAGTGATCTTGACATATCATACATTTGAATCAAATAGGGTATAATTACTCCTTTTTCTGAGTGTACAGGTTGCTGAATCACATTGGTTGTATAGTCACGTATATACATACAGCAATAATAGTGTCTAATTTATTCTGCTGTCCCTTTCTTAAGAATAATATTACATGTATTGTTCTCATGTGTTGTTTTGAGCCTATACGAGTATCAGTTAACATAATACAAGATTACATCTGAAATATGAGTCAAAGAGAAAAACTAAGAGAGTTCTTCCTATTTGTGAAAAAAGTGGCAAAATGTCTTCATGTTCTACATTTTCAGCCTTTTGAATACTTCAGACTTTCATTATTATCTTTCAAGAATACATTTAATTTGGGGTGGGGATATGGTTTAAGCTGTAACGTGTTCGCCTGGCAAGCATGGGGCACTGGGTTTGATCCTCAACACCACATAAAAATAAAAAAAATAAAGATGTTGTATCTGCCGACAACTAAAAAAAAAAAAAAAAAAGAAAATTAAAAAATTCTTTCTCTTCTTTTAAAAAAAGAATAAATTTAATTTACCATCCCAGGGTAAAGAGTAACATAAAAAGTTACATATAACTTATTGACAACAGGTTACCTTTATCCCGTTATAAAAAATTGAATGACATAAATACCAACCAAATTTGTTATTTTCATGTAAATCTGAAGAAGACTTTTGCTATAGACAATTTTAGTTTGGAGAACACCAATTTGGTAAAGTGCTTTCTGAAGCCTTACATTTTAAAAGGCTTATATATGTAAGGAGCATGAATACATCTCATACACAAAGAAGAAAGTAATGATTAGCATCACAGTTACACAGTTTTCCTTATATTAACTAAGTTTAACTTTTAAAGTAAAATTTAGAATCCAGAGTGTATTGAAACAATAATCACAGGTCTGCATGGGTTAGCAGTACTAGAATAATCAAAGGATAGCCTTAAATTTTTTATACATTTAGGAAACAGTGTTAGTGATCAGAAATAAACTTAGTCAAGCAAACAAATATAAGCCAGGTCTTCAAATGGCAGTGTGGCTCTTCTATGTCAGATACATTGTATAAAAGAGAGCCCTTATAGGTTACCTTGCCAGTAAACCTACATACATTTCTATTTATACACTTTTACTTTACACTCAGAGAAAGCTCAGACCAAAATAGTTCTCAGGTACATACATATTTCTAGTCACATTTATTCAGGATGTCATCTATATTGTAATAATCTAAAATAACAGTTGTTTAACCAGGTATGAAGTAATGATTTAAAAGACTTAAAAACAGTTACAAATACTAATTTCTTTAAGACTTAGTTTCCCTAAGTAATAAAACCGAACAGACACAAGAAAATTATCTTGATAGATAAGAGCAGATCCATGTTTCAGACTTTGCTTTATATTAATACATTAAAATTTGAATGACTTTGACTGTACTAATTACAGTCAATTTAACCATACACACAAACTTTTTGAGATTTACCTTCCATGAACCTTCTACAACTTACTTGGCCATTCTACAACTTGATTACGTCCTTAGTTTGTCGTCTCTTTCTTCTTGGACTTTAGTAATAGAATATGACTTGACCATATAAAGTGCTTTTTCACCCAGAAATATTTCTTTTACCTTCTAATTTTCCATACTAAAATATTTTTCCACACCTATAGCTTACTTACATTTCTTTTCTGGTTTCAAACCTTTCTTAAATCCATATTCTGAAACAATCCTTATGAACATTATCTGTGCATTTAATTTACACAACAAATTTCATCTCAGGAAAAATATTGAACAGTCTGGCATATACAAAAACTGTGCCTTAATCTTTTTTCTCCCAGGTTGCATTCAAAGGGTTGAAGCACAGGATATTTTTGATCCTGATCTGTCTCCCTTATCATTGTCACTATGCCATCAAATGTGAGTTCCCCACTGTCAATTGTAAAACCAGACATATTTTTATTAAACAGAAGAGGCCGTTTACATCCTTTTCTTTAGGCTTCCTTGAAGATCCCTTTGCAGAGGCTTCCAACAAAACACGAATTGGTTTTAGTTTCTGGTTTTTTTTTTTTCCTTTTTCTGTATACAGTTGTTTATCCTGCCAGTCTCCTAATGTATTTAGTTTCATGGGATACTGTTATAGCAAGAATTTCTCTGCCCAGGTGATGGATATCCTCTGGCCAAATAGGGTGTCTTATCAGCTCTTAGGAGGGGAGAAGAGCTGGGTGCAGTGATGCGTGTCTGTAATCCCAGTGGCTTGGAGGCTGAGGCAGGAGAACCACAAGTTCAAAGCCAGCCTCTGCAACTTAGTGAGGCTCTAAGCCACTTAGTGAGCCTGTCTCAAAATAAAAAATAAAGTGAGTTGGGATGTGGTTAAGCAATTCTGGGTCCTATCTCTGGTACCAATATAAAAGGGGTGGGAGTGGAGACCATTCTTGCTCCCAGGTCATGAACTAAATACTGGAGACTGCTGCCACATCCCTTGTTACCAGCAGTCTCCATTGGACTAAGGGAGCTGGTAGGCAGGACAGAGGCCAGGTCCTTTTGCCCATTTCCTTGGATTTTTTTTCTTTTAGCCCAGGGCTGGTGTTTCTGACCCATACTGAGAAGATCTGCATCTGACTGGGGCCAAGCTAACTACTGGGTGGGAGGGCTGGTTTTAAAGGCTTTAAATATTTAAAAAATCTTTCTTCTGGTGTCCTGCTATCCTTGCACACCAGGGGCAGTGCTGTTTTGCACCCTCAACTTAATTTCTGACTGTTTGGACTCCTTATCATGCAATTGCACAAATGCCTCTGCATATAGAATGTCTTCTGTTTACTTTGTCTCTGACAGACCAACTTCAACTGCAAGATTGTATAATAATCCAGAAAACCATTCAAAGGCTGGATTGTGTTACAGTAAAACATCTTATCTTAGATAGGCTTACACCTATAGGTATATTGGTCTATTGGCTCATGTCTTAAAGGACCAGTAACAGATACAAATAAAGAAACACAGAGACAGAAAACCAGATAGAACCCACAAAACCATGGTTGACATACGAGAACCTTTAAAATAAACAGACCTATGCATGCAGAATTTCTTCCACTGACTTTATCTCTGACAGACCAACTCCAACTATGAGATTGTACAATAATTCAGAAAGCCATTCGAAGGCCAGATCATTTCAGTAAAATATCATGTTTTTCTTAGAGAAGAGTTCTCTAAAGCAAAGAACTCTTCTGTAGCTGCTGGGACAGTCCCTCAGTCCCTCCCTTTACTCACAGGGATAGCTCCTGTGATAGCACCTGTCTCCTAACTCTCCAGTAGTTGGCTCTTAGCAAGTTCATCTTGCATCCTTAGGATAAAAGTAGGGTTGCTTGGGGGAGCCAGAACTTCCCAAGAAAGCTGGAGTCAGGGCTCCTCTCAAGTCCCAACTGGGCTACCAACTTGTTACTGAACTCTTGGTCCTTGTCCCCAATACCAATCTAATAATAAAGACATGGTTTTGAGAAAAACATAAAAAGAAGTTTTATTGCTTTGTTAGCAAAGGAGAAACACAGGGGACTCTTTCCCATTATGTGTAAAAGGTTTTTTTTTTTTTTTTTTTTTTGAGGCAATTCTCTGTCCAGAGTTGTAATTCACTTGTTAATTTGGGAGACAGTTATTTCTTAGATCTTCTGGTGCCATCACCAAGTCTGAATTACTTTGTTCCTATGGTGGTTATATGTACAAGGACAGATAACTCTGATGGGGAAGAAATAAAATCCTGTTTCTGAGATGAGGGAGAGGGAGGGATTAGAGAGGAGGAAGGAGGAAGGAAGAGGAAGAAACATGTCCATTTAAAAAGTAAGTCACAGTGGCAGAACAGGGAGGGCTACATTCAAAGTGTTAAGTGGACCAATGTTACATGATGAAGCCATCTTGGACCTTCAGCCCAGCTAGATCAAGAGCTGACTGCATCTCCATGAGTCTTGTTCACACCATATGAAGTGGAGATGCACTTATTTAACATCAATTCTGAATTGAGCAAAATTCCCAAATCACAAAATTCAGTGCAATAAAACTGTTGTTTTAAGCCACTGAGTGTTGGGATAGTTTGTTATGCAGCACTAGAAGCTGAAACAGTCATGTATTTGTCTGTAGTGGATTCTAGAGTCCAACCCAAGTAGTTCAGTTTGGAGCTTTCCATCTTAACCATTGCTCTTTGCTTATTTTTATATCAAAACAAAACAACAACAATGAAACAAAAGAAAACAAACCAACCCTACTTTTCTCGAAAAGAAAGCTACAGATTAATATCATTCTGACCATATCCACAAAAAGTCTTGGCAATTAGCTAATAAAAATCAAACTACATAGAGAAGGGTGTAACACATGCAAGAGAATTTAATCCTAGGAAGGCAAGTTCATTTAACATTACAAAAATCTATGTAATAGTCACATTAACAGAATAAGAGAAAAAAATCAAATGAGAGTCTCAGAGGATGTAGAAAAGGATGTAGAAAAATGATTCAACAAAATTCAACACTGATTTGTGATAAAGTTTTTCATCAAACTAGAAATAGAATAAAACTTCTTCAACTTGATGAAAGTCATCTTCAACAAACCAATTGTATGAAATCTCCTTACTCTTTGCTCACAGATCTAGGGTACTAATACCAGTATCTAATATCTATTGAATGTTTACTATGTGCCAGACTATAATCTAAATTCTATACAAGTGTCATTTAATTTGGTCCTTTTATTTTTTTTTTTTTAGTTCTAGGGATTCAACCCAGGATCACTCAATCACTGAGTCACATCTCCAGCCTGTCTGTCTGTCTATCTTTTTTAAAAATTTGAGACAGGGTCTCACTGAGTTTCTTAGGACCTTGCTAAGTTATTGTGGCTGACTTTGAACTTGGATCCTCCTGCCTCAGTCTCCCAAACTGCTGGGATTACAGTCATGGGCCACTGCTCCAGGCTTCATTCTTCTTAATAACCCTATAAGATATGTACTATGATTATTCCATTTGGAGGTAAGAAAAGATACACAAAGACATCAAATAATTAAAAATTAGCCTGCCAGTAAGGGGAGGAGCTAAGACAGTCTGACTCCAAGTCCCATACCTTAACCACTACTTCAGATGCTCATCTTTTCAATCTGAGGTTTGACTTTATGGCATAGCGCAAAAAGCAAAAGTCTAGCAGAGGTTGAACCCTGGCTTGTATTAGAAAAGCTTTAGAGTTTTCAAAAGTCACACATGTCTGCAGGGTCAAGCCACATGGTTGTATCAGTTACAACTGTGGGTAGTGGACCTATATTTTAGGTTCCCAACCTCTGGGATTTCATGTCATGCCCCTCCCTGCATGACTATTAATTCAGAATACTGGCAAGGGGCGATGGAGGATTAGAAAAGACAAATAGACACATAGAGAGAAAGCTGAAAGGAGGTGAGATATTATTTTCTGGTGGAGAGTAATGATCCAGAGCTACTTGGCAAGTTTATTATACAGGTTTTAACTTCAAATGGATTTTTTGTGGGAAAGTTTCTTCAAAGCATGCAGGATGACAGATGAAGTTCTGGGCAGCCCAATTATAATTATCAACTTGCACTTGTAATTCTTTACCCCCGGCAGCTGGTGTCTGAATTCAGGGTCAAGACTGATAGTGCAAAGCCATGCACAGAACCTCCTTTGAACAGGGTGTCACCATAGCAACTGTGCAGTCCCAACTTGCGCCTTTGCACAAGGAGTTCCCAGCGCAAGCGTGCTCCTGTCATTGGACAGAGACCATGTTCCAATAACCACTCTCAACAATGTCATGAAGGTGGGCCTGGGCATATGCATTGTTAAAAAGCTCCACAATTGAGAGGAGAACAACTAGAGCAAAGTTATTTGTGCTTGATCCTGGACTGGGCACCTTGATCTTCAAAAGCATTATTTCTGAACATACCTTTGTCAAAGGTATTGCTAAGTTAAATGCCTTGTTAGGCCTCAATTTCTCATACACATGTTCCATGTTCAATGCATACCTAATGTTCCTGAGCAAGCTCAGACTGGGGAAGCAGAAAGATAGACGGTACCTGAGGTATCGATGCCACCATGGCATTAATGCATCAGCTTTCAACTTCCAACCTCTGGACTTCTAAGTATGTGAGAAAAATTAATTCCCATGGATTTATGTTGGGTTCTCTGGTATAGGCAGCCACAACACAACACAACTTTCAATAGATTTGTTTTCAATAGACATTTATTGAGTACCTGACTCTACCATGCGGCCTGCGCAATGGTTTCATTAATGAGGTTCTAGGCATAAAGTTAGTTAGAAGAGATCGGAATAAAACACACAGACTCAGTTACCTTATTTCTATTGCTAGGTCCGAGACGGCTCCCCTCTCTGGTTCCCTCCTCTAACCGCCCAGCAGGGCAGCAAGGATTACTCAGGGCTAGCAGGAGAGAGAGAGAGTGAACACGCCGGGGAGTAGCCTTTTATTGGGGAACAAGAGATTCAGGGGAGAATTCCATCCAATGAAGGTTGAGGGGGGGCTGCACTCCAAGGTCAGGGTCAGTGATTGGGTCCCCGGGGTCAGTGGTCAGGCACACCCCCACACGGATGGGCTCTCTCATCAGGAAAGGGTCGGGAAAGCTTCAACAGAGCCATAGCGCCTCAGACCCTTAACGGGAGCCACCCAATCACGTGTTAGAATGGCTTCCCACACCTGACTGTTATGGCTTCCAGGGATTTAATAGTGCATAACTACAATATTTTCTCTAGAAATCTCACAGTGTGGTTGGGGAGGCAGGTGTATGAAAAATGAAAGTAAAACAGTATGACAACAGCTAAAGTAGAGTTAAGCACTGGTGGTCAGGGAAGATCAAATGAGTGGGCTGAGAAGACCACCAAGAAAGAGATGTTTGCAGCTGGAGTTTGCTAGGTGGATTTAGGGTGGAGTGGGTGAGAGGGAATTCCAGAGAGATGGAAGATTATGTGTGAATGCAGAAGACAGCAATGTATGCTTGGTCAGCTCAATATGGTCGACCTGTAGGCTGAAGGTAAGGGGCAGTGTGCAAATCAGACTTAGATCAGCTCTACTAGTGATATGTATGTATGTATATATAAATATATGTTTTTTAATTAATTAATTTTTTATTCCTACCAGGTGCTTTGTGTTAGGAGTTAGAATTTTTTTTTTAAGCATGGAAATGATTTGATAAGGTTTATGTTTTTTAAATTCACTCTGGCATCAGCATGGAAAATAATCTAGAAAATGATGCAGAAGAGAGTTAGCTGGTAAAATTTGTTTTAGTATCCAGCAAGAGATGCTGAGAACCCATTAAGGCAGTGGCAGCAGCGCTGGGCAGGAAGGGATGGAGAGGAGGTGAAAGGTTTTGCTAGGTCTTTAAATCTCATAAAATGACCATTGTGTTCATTGGAATTATGTACTTCTTTGCATTAGCACTTTTTAAAGTTTTATTTAAATGTCCCCTTTTAGTTTATCTTACCTTCTTTTAAGTTTGTGCTATAGTAATGATTTTTTCCCTCCATGAGATGGTGGTTGGATGCCTTTTTATCACTGAGTTTTCTTCCTGAGTCCTATAAAAGGCATTCTCAGCACCTCTTGATCTTCCTGTCTGATCACAAGGCTAAGACTGATTTGATTTAGTGCATAGTGGGCAAGGCACATGTCAGAATCTTCCTCCAGAGATAGATTATGTCCAGCACCAGCAGCAGCTCTTGAGAATTGCTGGGAAATAGTTGTTTCTATATTTCTCTAAGAAGACTTCTATAAAGTCATGCTCTCTACTCAGTACAGTTGATGATGAACAGTTCAGAGAGAACCTAAGTATAACTCCTCTGATTGTGTTTCAGAGAATACTTAGGAAACACTACAACTCTCTTTTATGTCTCTTTGGAGGGAAGAAGAAGAGTGTTCATAAAAAATATTTCAGCAATTTATTTTATGTCACCTACCCTTAAAGTTTTAAGTGGTTGACATTAACCCTTGCCCTAAGTTCCCAGGTGAGATGCATCCTCTGGTTTTCTTCTGCAGGTACTTATAGGTGAGCACAGGTGTGATGAATTCAAACTGGGATGCACCTGGTGTGACCTCACTTCCTATTGCTGCTGCAACAAATTACCACAAACATAATGGCTTAAAACAGCACTAACTTATTAACTTATGGTTCTGGAAGCCAGAAATCTGAAATGGGTTTTATAGGGTTAAAATAAAACCTGCTTCTGCAGAACCATATTCCTTCTAGAGGCTCTAGGGGAAAATTTGTTCCTAGTCTTTTCCAGCTTCTAGATGCTGCCCACTTTCTGTGGGTGGAGCTGTGTCACCCTGACCTCTGCTTCTATTACAACATCTCTGCCTCATTGACCCTCCTGCCTTCCTCTTACAGAGACTCTTCTGATTACATTGGGCTCACCTGGATAATCAGCTTACTCAAAATACTTAATCACATCTGCAAAATCCATTTTGGAATGTGAAGTAACAGGTTCTAGAAACTAGGGAGTGGACATTTTTTTTTTTTTTTTGCAGAGGGAGGGGTAAGGGAAACAACATTATGCTGCCACACAATGAAACCTGGGTTCATGGATGGAGGTTACCTAGCTGCTGCTATGGCTTGGATAATGTTTGAGTGTCCCCCAAAGGTTCTTATATTGGAAGCTGGGTCCCCATAGTAGTGGTATTAGGAGGTTCTGTGGAATCTCTAAGAGTTGGGGCCTAGTGGGAGGTCCTCAGGGCAATTGGGGACATACCCTTACAAGGGATTAACGTATTTATCATGGGACTCCAGTTAGTTCTTATAGAGGTTTGTTACAAATGCCTGAGCCTGGCCTCACTCAACCTCTACTTGACTTCCTGTTAGGAGAAGTGACTACTGACTCCCATACAAGCTCCTCCCATTGACATATGACACAACACAGAGGCTCTTGCAAAAACTGGGCAAGTGCCATGCCTGTGAACTTCCAAAACTGTGAGCTATATAAATTTTTTAAATAAGTAGCCTGCCTTAAGTACTTCATTACAGAAAAAAAAAAAGCTGACTAATGCACTTACCTTCCAAATCTCAGCGAGTTTTTGTCTCATAAACCCTAGCTTTTCATTCATAGTGATCAATGCAATTTGAGATCATATACTTAGTGTCTAATTTGCTTGCTGTCTCATTTACAGAACTGTAAGATCCACAAGGGCAGAGCTCATGTCTATCTTGCTCATCACTGTATCTCTTGTGCCTGGCTGAGGCAAACAATGGGGGTAGCCTCCCATCGATTATATCTACCTTTTCCTTAATGAATGAATCACATTTTTGTTGTTGTTGTTGTTGTTCCTAGGGTATAGAACTCATCTCCAAAGGATGAACCATAACTGTCGAAGGAGGTGATCCTATTCTCCTTTGCCAGTGATTGATATACAAATAGCCATGTGATCTAGTTCTGGGTTTTCTGGGTACCTTCAGTGAAAAGAGAAATCTATATGAGGCAGAAACTCTTTTGTCTAAGATCTTTTCCTTCCTCCTTCCTTCCTTTCCTTGTAAGGTTCTGTGTCTTGGGGCTGTGGAAGTCAACCTGGAATCCATGAGGGCAGCAGAGGTAGGAGATGGCAAGATCCTGTGTTCCTGCTTGCACAGTTGAGCTGCTGCACCAATCCTGGTACTGCCTATATCCATATTCTAGTTCTACAGAATAATTAAAATGTCTTCATTATCTAAGACATTTAGGCAGGGATTTTGTTACTTGCAGCCAAACACACTTTAACTGATGATATATTATCACAGTGTCTGGGACACAATGGGCATGTCAAAAGAATCATCCTTCAGTTGACAGAGAGACCATCAGCAGAACCTCAAAATTTACTTAAAAAAAAAAGGAGCTCTTCCAAACAACAACCATGCTAAGCCCTTACATTTCAGAAAGAAGCCCAAAGGACTGGGAATAGCTGAGAAAATTCTCTGTTGTTTTGACTTTCACCACAAGGAGGTGAATGACTGCATTACGGGTGACTTGAGTGTTTCAAAGAAAATTATCCTATTTAAACGCTAAGTGCTTCTTCCCAGTTGATTAGCTTTCTCTGTCCAATTCCCACTGGAGTGATCACCAGCTGGGAACCAGGCACCATCTGCTGAATTTCAGGCAGGATGAACCAACAGGCAGATGCTTTACCTAGGAAAGAGACAGTGGGTTAACTTGTCTCTGGGAAATTGCTCAACCCTCAACTGAGGACCCTGGAGGATATCTAAGTACCAAAGAACCAACCAAGGAGGTTCCAGAATTCCCAGGAGCTTCAGGAAATACAGAATGCCCGCCTGAAGCATGAGTACAGACTCCATGTTATGGCCATCAAGGTTCACATCTATATGCTCAACTTGGGTCTCCACAAAAGGTCACTGAGTGGGATGACTCTTCTCTGACACTCTCAGGAGCTGCCTTCTTTGATTTCTGCCTCCAAGTTGAGATCAGGCCCAGACAATGCAGGGGAGGGCTGCATTCATGAATATTCCAGAACTCCCCTGGAACAATGAGTTTCCAAAACACGATTGTCATCCTTTTGTCTTCACACAGGTATATAGGCATGTGGCTCTACTCCTATCTTTTTGGGATGATGCCTCTGAAGAGATCTTACTAACTTTAACATGCTCACCCTGAAAGGAAAGTGACCATAACACTCAGAGTGGCCAAGAGATCTTTATTGCAGCGGTGCAAAAGAGAGAAAGAGAGAGAGGCAAGGGAAGAGAGAGGAAGGGGAGGGTAAGCGTCTCTCTAGTGGTTGAATCTTAAAGGTGAGAGGACTAGGACTTTACGAGAGCCACCAAGACCGTGAAGGTCTGGGTGGGGTGTGATGTTTAGTTCTCTGTTATGTATTCCTGGAGGTTACACAGTCCTTTGAGGGAGACCTACAAAACCTATGCTGGTAAACTACCAGCTGGGAAGGGGAAGGGAAATAATTTTGAACCCAAGAGTTGAATCTGCCCGAGGAAGGAGTCCCTGAGGGCTACCGTGGCCTTGAAGGCTGTGGTGGGGTGTTTTCCTCTCCGCAGGTGGGCAAAGAGGTTTGCTAGAAGATCAAGGATCAAATCCTCCTGACACCACCATTGGGTTTAGGACTCCAGAAAGGGGAAACTCACCAATTGAAGGCCGGTGGTGGTGGATGTAGTTCTGGGATTAAGAAAATGGGTTCTGGTCGTCTGGTGAGTGGCACTTCTGAAGGAAGAGGGACCCAAAAGTGGGTTTTAACCCTCTTCCCGGGTTTTGGCACCAATGAAAGGAAAGTGACCACAACACTCGGTGTGACCAAGAAATCTTTATTGCAGCAGTGCAAAAGGGGGGGGGGGGAGAGAGAGAGAGAGAGAGAGAGAGAGAGAGAGAGAGAGAGAGAGAGAGAGAAGAAAGAGAGAGCAAGGGAGAGCGAAAGCAAGAGAGGGAGACAGAGCAAGAGCAAGAGAGAGGGGCCCGGAAGGAGGGAGTTTTTATAGCCCAAATCTAATGGGGTCTCTGGGTCTGCAAGCTGCCTTTTTGGCATACAGTGATGGGATCATATAGTAGTGTCATCTTCTGCCTTCAGGCAGACGGGGCAGGGGCTAGATGTGGGTTTCCATTGCACCAGACGGGTGGGGGTCGAGTGTTCAGCCTTGAGTGGGGTTGAGTGTTCAGACTTGACGCAAACAGATGGTAAAGGACCAGACGGAGAGGGGCTTGAGTGCACGGTTTATCCTGCAGCTAATATTTGTTTAGCATGCCCTGCAGACAGCATAGTTCAGCCTGCCCTGCACCTAACACACCCCATTCTACCCATCCACACCAGCTGCAGCTGGAGCTCTCTGGCCTCCATGTGTTCCCGTGGTTTGAATTTTAATTGGGCTTTGATCCATACTCTGTACATCTGCACCCGCCTTTCACCTGCCTGTGAACTGAAGCCAGAGGAAGCACACAACTCAGGCACTACAGGGAAGCTGCTACTGTTTCCAATTCCGCCTGCATCTTCAGCCTGAGTGTCCTTTTCACTGATTTTCCAATTCTACTACATTCCCCTGCACCCGGGTCAACACTCACCCAGCATGCCTGCCACCCATTGTGCAAACTCCTCACCTCTTCCCTCCCTTTCCCACATACTCATGTTCCTATTCCTCAGTATTTAGCTCTCTTGTTTTCTCCATCTTATTAACATATCCAATGAACAACTGCTACTTTCTCTCCTTATCTGCAGATGGAATGACCTAGTGATGAAATGTACCCCCTCCCTTGCTGAGATCCTCTGTGGAACATAATTTCTCAAGTTTGTGTATTATCTCCATGCTCTGATAATGAACCAGAGCCATCAGTTTGTCTAAATTTCATTTAGGCAAATTTATCCTTTTTTTTTTTTTTTTTTTTTGGTATTCCTCTAGGATAGGAAATTAGGCAAAATGGACTTTTGGGATCTACAAAGTTAAGGACCTTTTCCTGGATTCTGAGGACCCCACAAAATTGACACTGTATAAGGAGTCCTGTCCACTTGCTCCCTTTGATGTCTTTCTTCTCCTGGAATTTAGTACAGCAGAAATCAGCCTGTTTTATGAGTAACCTGAACATCCATAAAATTGAAGTAATGTCTGAAAGTTGTCATGTTCACATGATTAACAAAAGTCTGTGCCCCCATAGGATTAGAGTGCATGACTGACATGCAAAAGAAAGCTCTAGCATTAAAGAGAAGCAAAAGGGTGGTATATCTCTGGAGAATAAGGATTTTAAAGAAATGAAAGCACAGTTACATACTCACTCCCTTCAAATCAAGTGTCTGAAGGAGTTGGCCATTCTTGGTATAAATTCTTTAGATAACTAAAGACTCACAACTGGAGAATAACAAATATTCTCCACAAATTGTGTAAAATGTACTACACCCACTCCGGCACTACTGGTGGCAGTGGAGACTACTAGAAGTGCTTCAGGAGGTAACATGGTAGAACATATCAGAAGCTCTAAAAATATTTAGTTTTTTTGACACAGAGATTCCACCTCTGGGAATGAGTCAGAAGGAAATAATCCTAAATAAGGAAAAAAAGTAATAAACACAAAAGTGTTCATTTCAACTCCTTTCTATAATAGGGAAACATTAGAACCAAATTAATTATTCAATAATAAGATGATGATTAATTAAATCCTACTACATTCCCTTGTTGAAATATTATATAGTCATGAGAATTTTAATTATGGAGATCGTGGCAACATAGGAACAGAATGATATGAAATTTTATGCGCACTCTCGATTGCAGTGTCCTAAAACATATATACTTGTGTAATCAAAGAATGTAAGGAAATGCATAAAATGGGAAATAGCTGTGTTAAGGTGGTGGAATTACTGGTGATAGTTTTGGAAACTATCCAAAATAATGTTACTATACATTCTTTATAATACATAATATATAAAAATAAATACACAAAATGCAAATACTCTAAAAAATGGTCAAGAAATGGGGCAAGAACTACCGTTCATTAAGGGACTATTATGTTTCCGCTACAGGGCTAGATATGTTATCTAATATAATTTTCATTTGTCTCCTAAGTGCTTTTAATTTTTATCATGTGGAAATGGAGGATGAGAGAGGCTCATTGAGAATGAACAGGAGGTGAACAGAGGACAGATAAACATTTAGTGTGATTCCAAATTTGTCAGGCAGTAAGACAACTAATAAATCTCTGGAGTTAGACAGTCCATTCTGTTCCTTGGCTTTGAGATGACGAGGGTGACTTTCCTCCTCCGCTTACTTTCTCGTGCTGCTGTCCTGGTTGAGAATGGAAGGATGAGCTCCTGGTGGTATCCATGGACTCTGGATTAATGCATGCCTCTGAGTATCCTATAGGCCTCCCTCAAGAATGGGTGACATCTTTCTGGGTATCATCTCAACACCTGGGGGAGACAGGATGTGGCCATGATGTCCACCTGAGGGTTCTCAAACACCTGTTTCTTGAGGGTGGTCTCATGATAGTGATGCAATAGGGCTTTAAAAGTCTCCAGCTGTGGAGTTAGAGTTATGTGGTCTAGGATAAGAGGGGACAAAGAGTAAGACAGCTGAGGAGGTGATGATAGAAATGGAGGAACTCAGGGAAGTCAGAGGGCAGATGCAGTGAGTGAGGGCATTGGCGAGCTTGAAGGACAGGAAGTCGTGGCTAGGGTTAAACTTTCCAGACAATGGTAAGTTCCAGGTTGCAGCTCTGGGGGTGTGTGCCTGTGATGAACTGAATTGTGTCTCCCCCAGCCCCACGGTCAAATTCTTACGTTGAAGCCTTACAGCCAATGTGACTGCATTTGGAGACAGGGGCTTTAAGGAGTTAACTAAAGTTAAATGAGACCATGAGGGAGGGTGTGGCCCTGACCAATAGGCCTCTCATAAGAGTTCTTAAAAGAAAAAATGTAGGTCAGGGCCAAGATGGCTATAGTTAGGGTCCCCCCGCCAAAGCTTCTGGAGGGCTATGTTTTTAGCATGCAGCCAAGGTCATGAACACCCTGATTCAGGTATATCTTCAAGGTCATACACATTTGCTGGTGAGCATGCTCCCTCTTATGTAACCTGTTGGCAGAATGTCTCCTTCGTCTGGTCTGCATATAAAAAAGTCCTGTGGAAATGGCTCAGGGGGCAAAATGAGGCTGATGCTGAAAACGGGGTGCTGGCTATGGGCCACGGCTGCCTCAGAATAAAAATCATCTACTAGCCTAGTGTGTCTTGCCTCTTCCTTCAACTGCCAGAATTCTGAATCTGTTTCTTGGGTCTGAGCCTCCACCTGACCAGGAAGAAACACCAGAGAGTAGGCCCATGAGGGCCTGCTGAGATGGCAGCTGACCACAAGCAGGGAAGAGAGAGTTCACCAGAAGCCAAATTTTCTGGCACCTTTGTCATGGACTTCTAGCCTCCCAAACTTGAGAATATGAGTGTCTATTGTTTAAGCTCCCCAGTCCAAGGTGTTATATGATGACAGCCTGATTACAGTGGGATGAAATATCTACGTAACTAACATGGTCAACTGTGTAAGGCCAATATGTGATATGGTTCATCTCTAGGACAGTAAAAATTACCAGGAAGATAATCATAAACTCAATCATAGTGTTAACTAAATTTACTGGGCACGTATGGGCCAATGCATTAATCCACTTAATCCTTTATCAGTCCCAAGATATAAGTGCTACAGTCTCATTAAACATGTGAAAGTACTGAGGCACAGAGTGAAGTGCCATTTTTAATGTCACAGAGTTAGTTGAAGAGGTGGGGCTTTAACTATCTACTTGGGATGTAGGTCCCACACTCTTAGCCTCTGTTCTGTACTGGGGTATGGATAATGTTATGAGCCATGGTCCCAGAGAGGTGAAAGAAGAAAGTTTGTCAGATTGATCAGCCAGACAAGCTGGGCAAACCAGGGCAGTCAGTGGGTGACAGATGTGAGAAGATGGTCTCATTGCTTTTCATCTAGAGGGGAAGGGAGACCAACAGTGTGAATTTCAGGGGATTCAGAGTTTTTGATGAAGCTGGAAGAGAACTTGTTTGAAATCAAGAATGGCGTATTGGCTAGTGTTTGTATCACCTTGTATCCATCTGAGAGAGCAGCAATGTGGCAGAAGCTTCTTGTTGATGGCAGTTACAAATTTGGAAGGTTGTCTTGAGGACCCACTATGGTAAACAGAACTGGATTTTCCTCCTGACCTACCTCTCAGGGGATGGCTTGAGTCTCCTCCAGCCCCCTCCAGATTCAAGGAAGAGATTTAGTAAAGTTCTTCTTTTTTGTAGCAATCTGGGCCAAATTAGGTGATGTGAACCACATGGTAAGTTAAACAGGAGAAATTTAATAGAAGAATCACTTACTGTGATAAAAGAGCCACTAGGAGATATGAGGAAACTATGTGGTGCCCTAGGATACCCTCTCTTCAGAGAATGTGGAATGCATGGGGGTTCCCAGAAGGAGAGGCAGCTCTGTGTGGATATAGACATAGAAATCATTATTCTCATCTCATTATCTTCTGAGGGTAGACCTAGGGGAATTCACATGTATATCTTATGATATTTTGTGATACAAATATGAGAATCACACAGGCATAAAAACAGGCACATAGGCCAATGGGACAAAATAGAAATCCCAGAAATAAACCACATATTTAGGGTCAATTGATATTCAATAAAAGTGCCAAGAACCTGCGATGGAGAAAGGATAGTTTCTTTAATACATGGCATTGGGAAAACTAGATGTTCACATGGAGGAGAATGAAATTGGACCCTTCTCTCATATCACACATAAAATTCAACTCAAAATGGATTAAAGACTTAAAAACAAGATAGTAAACCATCAAACTATTGAAAGAAAACATAAGGAAAAAAAGCTTCTTGACAATAGTCTTGGAAAAAAAAATTTTGAATATGACTCTGTGTTAGTTTTCTGTTGCTGAGACAAAATACTTGAGAAAACCAATTTTAAAAGAGGAAAGGTTTATTTTGGCTCATAAGTTTGGAAGTTTCAGTCCATGATCATTTGGCCCTGTTGCCTTTGGGCCTATTGCAGGGCCATACATGATTGCTAGGAGTTCATGGTGGAGGAAATGATCCATCTCATGGTGATTGGGAAGCAAAGAGAGAGAGAGAGAGAGAGAGAGAGAGAGAGAGAGAGAGAGAGAGAGAGAGAGAGAAAGGAAGGGCCTGACTGTCCCAATATTCCCTCCAAGGGCACACTGTCAATGGCCTAACTTCCTTCTGCTAGGCCCTACCTTCTAAAGGTTCCACCCCTAAGCACCACAAATTTGTGGCCAAGCTTTCAACACATGGTCTTTGAGGGACATTCAAGAGCCAAACTCTTTGTAGACTTCAAAAGTAAAAATAGGCAAATGGGATGGTCAAACTAAAAAGTGTCTGCATGGAAAGAAAACAATCCAAAGAACGAAGAGACAACGTACAGAATGGGGAAATATGCATCTGATAAGGGGTACATCCAAAATATATAAGGATCATATATAACTCAATAGCAAAGAAAAAGCCCAATTTAAAAATGGGCAGAAGACTCAAATAGGCCATTGTGAGTTATCACCAAAAGTGTTCAAGGGTTCCCTTTCCTTCACAACCTTACCAATGCTTGTTTCATTTTTTCTTTTTTTTAGACATAATAAGTTTATCAAAGGTGCAAGAAAAGATTAACCTACAAAACCAATTGCATTTCTATATGCTTTGCAATGAGTGATCAAAAAGATCAACTAGCATCAAAAAGAATAATGTTTAGAATTAGTTTAACTCTTGTTCACTTCTATTGAAGTGATTATCTTTTCTTAAAAAAAATTGGGGTCTGGGGATATGGCTCAAGTAGTAGCGAGTTCGCCTGGCATGCGTGAGGCACTAGGTTTGATCCTCAGCACCACATAAAAATAAAATAAAGATATTGTGTCTGCCTAAAGCTAAAAAATAAATATTTTTTAAAAATTTTTCCAATGAGTTATACATAACAGTAGAATGTCTTTTGACACATTGCACACAAATGGAGCACAACTGCTCCTTCCTCTGACTGAACGTGGTGCAGAGTCACATGGATTGTGTACAAATTAGACATGTATCTAGGGTAATAATGTCTGTCTCATTCCACTGTCCTTCCCATCCTCATACTCCTTGCCCTCCCCTCACTCCCATCTTGTTTCCTCTTTTTTGATAACAGTCTTTCTAACGGGTTTGTGAAGCTTTGAGTTTCATTTCTCTGATGATTAGTGACATGGTCAATATTACATATTTTAGAGAATATACAAGAGTCTCCCAATAGTTCATGTGGCAGAAAAAAGGAAAAGAAGTTATCTTCAAGCTCCAATCCCCACTCTCTCCCATTGGTCAAATCATCCCTTGGGGTGTAACTCTGCTCTACTTCTGGCTGTGTCACCTGGCCTTTCCAAACAGCAGGAAGGTTTGGAGGTGCAGCAATCTGTCTTAGGCTGTCCTGTGCATAGGGCTTCTCAATAGATGGCCGTGGTGATAGCAGCAGTGACCAGTGATAATGACCTACGTTAATTTTTTTTAAACAGATGAAAAGCATTTGATAGCATCTAGTTGGAGTTCCATACAGCAAAATAAAGGCCAGTACTAATGGTGACTATTGTACTGTGGATGTACTAAGTAGTTTATAAATTCCAGCAAATGAATGGAAGACAATTACATTTATTAAAAGGGCATGCTACCGATGAGACCATATTTTAATTTTCAAATATCACCTTGGAGAGCAAATTCATCAGTGTAAAAAAGCGGACTGGAACCTAGATTTTATTATTCCCCACTCAATGGAAGTTGGCAATGAAAAAATAGGGTCAAATCCCTTTTATTTATATTGCATTTCCACTGTGCTGTGGAGAACAGATTGCTGCACTAATTAAGCTGAGCAAGTTCTGGTGAGAACTGCTTACTTTTATTAGCAAGCCCTTATTAATCAAAAGGTTTTCTGTGTATTTAATCAGTTGTTACAAACAGTCTCTGAAGCACTTTTTATTTCCCTCCCTATTCAGAGGTTAAGGAATTTACTCAAGGTCTTCTAGACAGAACTAGGCATAGGAGAGATGTCATTTTTCTTCACTATGGTTTAGGATTTTATAACATGAGGAGTCGGTAAAAAGAGAAAAAAAATATTAAGTCAATAAAATTGTCATAAAGACACAATTAGCCCCCTCTGTCTTTTTATTCCCTTGTCCATCTCAATCCCCTGAAGTTTGAGTCCCTTTAGCAACAACCCCAGTGACCTCTGATGCCTTCTCTCTTTGAAGGGGGACCATCCCCACCCCTGGCTCCCACGCAGCTTTTACATCCCTGGAAGACATCCACAGACTCAATCTTGGCTTCTCTGCTGCATTTCCTGAGGATGCAACTCTGATCATAAAAATGGAGTAGGTCATGGGCTGACCCTATAAACACATCCCTTTTAAAGTTTTATGTCTCCCAGAAAGCAATTTCGCCCAGAAGTAACTCCAAGTAACTCTGGCTTGTGTGATGTGCATAGGGCTGGTTGAAGGGCAGGAAATTTAATGTCCTTCTGGCCGCCGTCAGGGCACTTCCCAGCTCTCACCTTCCACTGCCATCATATTCCCTCATCTTTATTACTTCCTGTGGGTTGGTCTGACTCGTGATTGCTAGCGCCAGCCTTTCCTAAAATGATCTTTTTCTGGCAAGCATCAGGCAAGAAGTGCCTTGGAGGTCAGCAGCCCCAAACCAACTGGTAGGCGTGGCTGCACACATAGATGCTCCATCTCTCGGCCCTTCGGTGGGGCAGGCCTAACATGTGGGCCAGCACTGGCCCCCAAGTACCACAGCAAAATCAAGCTGGGGTTGCTTGGAGCGGCATCTTTTTTTTGAAATTGATTTTATTTTTTAAATACATGACAGTGGAATGCATTACAATTCTTATTACATATATAGAGCACTATTTTTCATATCTCTGTATATAAATTATGTTCACACCCATTCTTGTCTTCATACATGTACTTTGGATAATGATGTCCATCAAGTTCCACCATCCTTGCTAACCCTCTGTCCCCTGCCTTCTCCTCCCACCCCTCTGCCCTACCTAGAGTTTCCCTATTCCTCCCATGCTCCCCCTCCCTACCCCACTGTAGTCAGTCACCTTTTATCAGAGAAAACATTGGGCATTTGTTTTTTGGGATTGGCTAACTTCACTTAGCATTAACTTCTCCAACCCCATCCATGTATCTGCAAATGCATTGGAGTCCTTCCTTCCTCACCTCACTCCCCTCCCTCCTCATGGTTCTTCCTGGGATTGCCTCCCCAATAAACTCCATGCTTGTCATTTTTCACCTTAGGGTTGGCTTCTGGAGGAACTTAAGTTAAGACAGCCTCTAAAATTATAAAATGAAACTGAGGTGAACGTAAGGCCAACTTTCATTTTCAGAAGAGCCCAGGACAAACGTTAGTTTTAGTTGAGCTTTTTCTATGCTGTCACATGACTTGATTTGCCCAGAGCTGAAGGGAAGCTGCTGCTTACGTCCTTCTCACCTCATTAGTCTTCAAAGTCATTTCAAAAAGTTGGTGGTTCTCTATTCTTATATTAATTCCTTTAGAGATACAGTTTAATTAATGTATTGGATTCTATAAGAGAAGCAATGAGCCTGAAATTTAATGAGTTAATCTTTCCCCGATTTCTTTTCTCTAATAGTAGGAGCATTTTAGCATTTGGCCAAACCCCATACATTTTGATATATAGTTGAAAACATGAAAATAGATGAACTAAGCATCTTGCTCTCCAAATGAGGAATTATGATGGCAAAGTATACTCAAGAAAAGTGTGTGTGTGTGTGTGGGGGGGTTATTAAAGCAGATTCATTGAAAGAAGACCCACAAAAATTATAGAATTGATAAATGAAAGAGAAACTCTTAATAATATAATAAATTATATAAATCTCTGGTAACTCTATTCAAGGGAAAAAAAGAACACAAACACAGTTAACTATTACTATACATCATATGAATGTGCCGCAGTCTGGCTGGGCACATTTCACGAGCCACTTGTCAAGCAGAAACAAACTTTATTTTTAGAGCACACACCCCAAACCACTTCAGGAATTGCCTCAGAGCCCAACTGCCACCACTGGCTTCCCAAGAGCATTTCAACCCCCCATTCCTCCTGCTCTTGAGGCCAATTGGCTGGGTCGCATGGGCAGAGCCAAAAGAGTTCCCCAATGAGCAGCTCTGTGGTCTGAAAGGGCGGGGAAACAGCCCAATGAGCATCACCGCAGAGGAGCCAATCAGCTATCAGCTGGAAGTTTGTTGGGGTCCCTTCGGCTGTGGCTCTCAACAGGAGTGGCTCACAGGGTGCCATTTATCACAAACATTTTTCAACATTATCTTGGAAGTTGTCCAGAATTACCCAAACTTTGGTCCATGAACACAGGTTTTCTAAGCAGTGGTTGCTATTAAGATAAAAATTTAAGAGGACATAAACTTGTTGGATAAGGTGTTTCAGATAGGTTTGCCATGGTTCTGAGATATAATAGTGGATGTTTTGCTGAGATTCTAAGATGCTAGGGATACAATGGTAAATAA
Source organism: Spermophilus citellus (assembly GCF_964194105.1). Taxonomy (NCBI): domain Eukaryota; kingdom Metazoa; phylum Chordata; class Mammalia; order Rodentia; family Sciuridae; genus Spermophilus; species Spermophilus citellus. The sequence continues at coordinate 51,485,200 of NC_138193.1, read as the reverse complement.
GTTTAATAGGTTTATTTACTACCTGACTTTTTTTTATTGGTTGTTCAAAACCTTACAAAGCTCTTGACATATCATATTTCATGCATTAGCTTCAAGTGAGTTATGAACTCCCATTTTTACCCCAAAATACAGATTGCAGAATCACATCGGTTACACATCCACATTTTTACATAATGCCATACTAGTAACTGTTGTATTCTGCTACCTTTCCTATCCTCTACTATCCCCCCTCCTCTGCCCTCCCCTCTTCTCTTTCTATCCCATCTACTGTAATTCATTTCTCTCCTTGTTTATTTTCCACTTCCCCTCACAACCTCTTATATGTAATTTTGTATAACAATGAGGGTCTCCCTCCATTTCCATGCAATTCCCCTTTTCTCTCCCTTTCCCTCCCACCTCATGTCTCTGTTTAATGTTAATCTTTTCTTCCTGCTCTTCCTCCCTTCTCTATTCTTAGTTGCTCTCACTATATCAAAGAAGACATTTGGTATTTGTTTTTTAGGGATTGGCTAGCTTCACTAAGCATAATCTGCTCTAGTGCCATCCATTTCCCTGCGAATTCCATGATTTTGTCATTTTTTAATGCTGCGTAATACTCCATTGTGTATAGATGCCACATTTTTTAAATCCATTCATCCATTGAAGGGCATCTGGGTTGGTTCCACAGTCTAGCTATTGTGAATTGTGCTGCTATGAACATCAATGTGGCAGTATCCCTGTAGTACGCTCTTTTAAGGTCTTCAGGGAATAGTCCGAGAAGGGCAATAGCTGGGTCAAATGGTGGTTCCATTCCCAGCTTTCCCAGGAATCTCTATACTGCTTTCCAAATTGGCCGCACCAATTTGCAGTCCCACCAGCAATGTACAAGAGTACCCTTTTCCCCATATCCTCGCCAGCACTTGTTGTTGTTTGACTTCATAGTGGCTGCCAATCTTACTGGAGTGAGATGGTATCTTAGGGTGGTTTTGATTTGCATTTCTCTGACTGCTAGAGATGGTGAGCATTTTTTCATGTACTTGTTGACTGATTGTATGTCCTCCTCTGAGAAGTGTCTGTTCAGGTCCTTGGCCCATTTGTTGATTGGGTTATTTGTTATCTTATTGTCTACTTTTTTGAGTTCTTTGTATACTCTGGATATTAGGGCTCTATCTGAAGTGTGAGGAGTAAAAATTGGTTCCTATGATGTAGGCTCCCTATTTACCTCTCTTATTGTTTCTCTTGCTCTTAAAAAACTTTTTAGTTTAAGTAAGTCCCATTTGTTGATTCTTGCTATTAACTCTTGTGCTATGGGTGTCCTATTAAGGAATTTGGAGCCCGACCCCACAATATGTAGATCGGAGCCAACTTTTTCTTCTATCAGATGCAGAGTCTCTGATTTGATATCAAGGTCCTTGATCCATTTTGAGTTCACTTTTGTGCATGGTGAGAGGAGGGGATTCAGTTTCATTTTGTTGCATATGGATTTCCAGTTTTCCCAGCACCATTTGTTGAAGATGCTATCCTTCCTCCATTGCATGCTTTTAGCCCCTTTATCAAATATAAGATAGTTGTAACTTTGTGGATTAGTCTCTGTATCCTCTATTCTGTACCATTGGTCCACCCGCCTGTTTTGGTACAAGTACCATGCTGTTTTTGTTACTATTGCTCTGTAGTATAGTTTGAAATCTGGTATCGCTAAACCTCCTGATTCACACTTCCTGCCGCAGTCTTGGCTGGGCACAAGATCACGAGCCACTCACAGCTTTGTAGATTCAAACAGCAATTCTTTATTCCTGAAGTCACACTGGCCTCTACACACGTTCTGGGGAAATCCCAGTTCTGCCCCACGATTCCCGTCCCAAAATACTTTTTAATTCCACGAGAACTCAACGGGAACTCAAGGATCGGGTGTGCCTGAGGCAGCAGGATACGCCCTATTCCCCCCGCAGGGTACACCTTAAACCTGGAACTTCCCTAAACCCAAGGACAGGATACTCCCTAAAACCTGATCAGGTCTAAACCTGGATCCTCCCTGGTCCTTGAGCAAGGTCACCTTGCTAAAGCATACATGCAATGTCACAGCGAATGTCCTCTAAGCAACATGGGGTACGCTGGCAAGGAAATTTTGATGCGTCATTCCTACTTGGCAATGGCCCTCAGCAACTTCCTGCTTAGAATTGCTTTTGCTATTCTGGGTCTTTTATTTTTCCATATGAATTTCATGTTTGCTTTCTCTATTTCTACAAGAAATGCCGTTGGGATTTTGATTGGCATTGCATTAAACCTATAGAGAACTTTTGGTAATATCGCCATTTTGATGATGTTAGTTCTGACTATCCATGAACAGGGTATATTTTTCCATCTTCTAAGATCTTCTTCTACTTCTCTCTTTAGGGTTCTGTAGTTTTCATTGTATAAATCTTTCACCTCTTTTGTTAGGTTGATCCCCAAGTATTTTATTTTTTTGAGGATATTGTGAATGGAGTGTTTTTCCTCATTTCCATTTCAGAAGTTTTGTCCCTGATATACAGAAATGCCTTTGATTTATGCGTGTTGATTTTATATCCTGCCACTTTGCTGAATTCATTTATTAGCTCTAATAGTTTCTTTGTAGACCCTTTTGGGTCTTCTAGGTATAGAATCATGTCACCCGCAAATAGTGATAATTTAAGTTCTTCTTTTCCAATTTTTATGCCTTTAATTTCTTTCATTTGTCTAATTGCTCTGGCCAGTGTTTCGAGAACTATATTGAATAGAAGTGGTGATAGAGGGCATCCCTGTCTTGTTCCAGATCTTAGAGGGAATGCCTTCAATTTTTCTCTATACAGAATGATGCTAGCCTGAGGTTCAGCATAGATAGCTTTTACAATGTCAAGGTATGTTCCTGTTATCCCTAGTTTTTCTAATGTTTTGAACATAAAGGGATGCTGTACTTTTTTGAATGCTTTTTCTGCGTCTATCGAGATGATCATATGGTTCTTATCTTTAAATCTATTGATTTCCGTATATTGAACCAGCCTTGCATCCCAGGGATGAATCCTACTTGATCATGGTGCACAATTTTTTTGATGTGCCTTTGTATCCGATTCACCAGAATTTTATTGAGGATTTTTGCATCTAGGTTCATCAGAGATATTGGTCTGTAGTTTTCTTTCTTTGAGGTGTCTTTGTCTGGTTTCGGAATCAATGTGATGTTGGCCTTATAGAATGAATTTGGAAGAGCTCCCTCTTTTTCTATTTCCTGAAATAACTTGAAAAGTATTGGTATTAATTCTTCTTTAAAGGTTTTGTAAAACTCTGCTGTATACCCATCTGGTCCTGGGCTTTTCTTGGTTGGTAGTCTTTTGATTGCTTCTTCAATTTCATCCATTGATATTGGACTGTTCAAATTGTGTGTATCCTCCTGACTCAGTCTGGGCAAATCATATGCCTTAAGAAATTTATCAATGTCTTCACTATCTTCTATTTTATTGGAATATAGGTTTTCAAAATAATTTCTAATTGTCTTCTGTATTTCTGTAGCATCTGTTGTGATATTGCCTTTTTCATCCCATATGTTAGTAATTTGAGTTCTCTCTCTTCTTCTCTTCGTTAGCATGGCTAAAGGTCTGTCGATCTTATTTATTTTTTTGAAGAACCAACTTTTAGTTTTGTTAATTTTTTCAGTAGTTTCTTTTGTTTCAATTTCATTGATTTCCACTCTGATTTTAATTATTTCTTGCCTTCTGCTACATTTGCTGTTATTTTGCTCTTCCTTTTCTAGGGCTTTGAGATGAAGTGTGAGCTCATTTATTTGTTGGTTTTTTTTCTTTTTTTTAGGAATGACCACCAGGCGATGAATTTCCCTCTTAAAACTGCTTTCATTGTGTCCGAGAGATTCCGATATGTTGTGTCTGTATTTTCATTTATCTCTAAGAATTTTTTGATTTCCTTCTTTATGTCTTCTGTAACCCATTGATCATTCAGTAACATATTGTTCATTTTCCATGTGATGTAGGATTTTTCCTTCCTTCTTTTATCATTGATTTCCAGTTTCATTCCATTATGATCAGATAAAATGCATGGTATTATCTCCACCCCTTTATATTTACTGAGGGTTGCCCTATGGCATAATATATGGTCTATTTTTGAGAAGGATCCATGTGCTGCTGAGAAAAAAGTATATCCATTTGATGATGGTTGATATATTTTATATGTCAGTTAAGTCTAGGTTATTGATTGTGGTATTGAGTTCTATAGTTTCTTTATTCAAGTTTTGTCTGGAGGATCTGTCCAGTGGAGAGAGAGGTGTGTTGAAGTCACCCATAATTATTGTGTTGTGGTCTATTTGATTCTTGAACTTGAGGAGAATTTGTTTTATGAATGTCGCAGCACCATTATTTGGTGCATAAATATTGATCATTGTTATGTCTTGTTGGTGAATGGTTCCTTTTAACAGTATATAATGTCCTTCCTTATCCCTTTGGATTAACTTAGTCTTGAAGTCGATTTTATTCGATATGAGGATGGCCACCCCTGCTTGCTTACGAGGACCGTGTTCATGGTATATTTTTTCCCATCCTTTCACCTTCAGCCTGTGTATGTCTTTTCCAGTCAGATGTGTCTCCTGGAGGCAGCATATTGTTGGATTTGTTTTTTTAATCCATGTTCCCAGCCTGTTCACTTTATTGGAGTGTTTAAACCATTAACGTTTAGAGTTACTATTGATATATGGTTTGTACTTCCAGCCATGTTTGATTATTTATCTCTCTTTTTTTTTAAATTTAGTTTGTTTCTCCATGATTAGCTTTCCCCCCTCCATCTGTCTTTACTGAGGTACTTCCCACTCTTGGCTTTGGTTATTGTTTTTCATTTCTTCCTCGTGTAGTGTTTTGCTCAAGATGCTTTGCAATGCTGGTTTTCTGGCTGCAAATTCTTTTAGCTTTTGTTTATCATGAAATATTTTTATTTCGTTGTCGTACCTGAAGGTTAATTTTGCTGGATACAGAATTCTTGGTTGGCATCCATTGTCTTTCAGTGTTTGAAATACATTGTGCCAGGATCTTCTCGCTTTCAGCGTCTGTGATGAAAAATCCGTTGTTAACCTTATTGGTTTACCCCTGAATGTAATATGCCTCCTTTCTCTTGTAGCTTTTAATATTTTCTCTTTGTTCTGTATATTGGATATCTTCATAACAATGTGTCTTGGCGTTGGTCTACTGTGATTTTGTATGCTTGGTGTCCTGTATGCATCTACAATTTGATTTGTATATCTGTTTCCTTTTTTATTTCTGGAAAGTTTTCTGTAATTATTTCACTTAGTAGGTTACTCATTCCCTTGGTTTGAATCTCTATCCCTTCCTCTATACCGATGACTCTTAAATTTGTTTTTTTTTATCTTATCACATATCTCTTGGATGTTTCTCTCTTGATTTTTAACCAGCCTATCTGAGTTGGCTAGACTCTTTTCAACATGATATATTTTGTCTTCATTATCTGACGTTCTGGCTTCTACTTGCTCCACTCTATTAGTGATACTCTCATTTGAGATTTTAATTTGGTTTATAATTTCCTTCATTTCTAAGATTATTGTTTGATTATTTTTTATAATCTCTATCTCCTGATAAAGATGCTTAACTTCTTCTTTTATCTGTTTATGTAATTCATTCTTAATGTGTTCTTTCGCTGCTTAAATTTGCTGTCTTGTATCCTCTTTAAGGTTCCATTACATCTGTCTAAGGTATTCCTTGAGTTCTTTATATGACCATTTTTCTGATGACTCTATATCCTCCTGAATATTTAGGCTGTCCTGCATTGTCTGTACTCCTTTTCTTTCTTGCTTTTTGAAGCTGCTCATGTTGCTTCTTGTTCTGTTTGACTGCTGAGTTACTGTTTACTCCTATAAATTTATTTGATGTAATTCCTGGCAGGTCTCCTTTCCGCGGAATTTTGCTCGAAGTTTCACATGTAGGTGTATTAATGGGTCTCTCTGATCCCGTTACTGCGGAGGCATTGAAAGTGCTGCCTCCTCGCCAGCCGCCATGTTGGTCCCACTACCTGACTTTTAAAACCCCTCAACACTCACATGTTAAGTTATGAACCTAAGAGAGAAAGACAAAGTACCTAGAGTTTTCCAAATTCATGGGATAGGAGGCTTCTATGGGTCATGGACTCGCCAACACTGTTGCAGGGAATGCAGTAAGCAAGAATCAAAAAGCAACCCAAATGTGAGGTGCTGTATACATTGATTTATGTTGATGAAGCATTATTTTTGCTTGGTAAGGTATATGGTTGTTTCTCAAGAAAATTTAAGAAAATAAATTGAAAACATATGAGGAGACACTAAATAATTTTATGCCAATTAAGAGTGGCATAACATGTCATTGAAAACATACTAACAATAAAATAGGGAAAATCTCATATTTTAATTCCACTGAAATAGAAAATACTTAAGAATATAATTGATAAGAAATGTATTGGATTTACATAATCATAACCAATTAGTGTTTCTGAAGAACATAAAAGAGCAAATCAGGAGCATTTTCTAGGTTTTGAAGATGTCAATTTTCCAAATTGATATGTGGATATAAAATAGACTTAATTAGAATATTAATATGAATTTAAAAGAAATTTAATACAATAATTGCAACAGTTCACTAAAATTTTCTATGGTTTTATGTGTTCCACAAAGTTCATGTGCTGGAAATGTATTCTCTAATGCAACAGTGTTGGAGTGTGGAGCCTATGAAGGTTTTAGAACATGAGGCCTCTCACCTCTCGTTGCTTTCTCACCATGTGATGCCTTCCTCCATGTTATGATGCAGCAGGGAGGCCCTCACTAGATACAGCCTCTCCACTGTGGACTTTCCAGCCTCCTGAACTGTAAAAAAATACATCTAAGATCTTTATAAATTATCCAGGCTGTGGCATTCTGTTATAGCCCCACAAAATGAACCAAGAAAAATATATATTTTCACACATATTTGTTATTTGTTATTTTGAAAATATATATGAGCAGATATTAAATAAAATTATGCCAATTATGAGTGGCATAACATGTCGTTGAAAACATATTAAAAATAAAATAGGGAAAATCTCATATCGTAGTTAGCCTTCAATACCTAATGCAGTATCCCAGGAGGTTTTGGATCTTTCCCATTCCAAGAGACTGTATGCTACAAACACAAGGGCCTTGGTGGGCCATATTGTCTCTGTTGCAACTACTCAACTCTGCTATTGTGGAGTGAAAGCAGCCATAGATAAAGCATAAATGAATGCTCATAGATGTGTTTCAATAAAACTTTATTTATAGAAATAGGTAGCTGGCACTATTTGGCTCAAGGAGCTGCTGTACCCCTGTTCTAACCCTTTGCTCTACTTTATTTTCCCTCACAGTACTTATTACTATAAGACATATCCAATATTGAAGCTCCTTAAGAAAATACATTTTCTGTCTTATTTCCTACTGTATCTCTTGCATAATAGAATAATGACTACCTTATAATAGACCTGTGATAAGTATTTGTTGAATTAATGATCATAAGATCTTGGTAAAATTGGATCATTAACCTACTGCTGCTGTAATTGTTATTTTTAGGATCGTATTTCTGCAAAACAATGTGGCAGCACTTATCAAGAACCCTAATATATTCATTAATTTTGACTTTTACATTTCTAGCAAACATAAATGCAAAGACTTTATCACCTCATTATTTATAATAATGAAAATTAGAAAATAAATTATGTTAACAATTAAGCAAATGAGAGTACAACTCTCTAGATATAAATATTTTAAAAATATAAAATTTGTTACAGAGAATTTTTAATGACAATAGAAAAAATTGCTTTATTTATTGAAAAAGGGATAGGGCATGGTTTTTAAGTATATCTTTTAAAAAATGTAGCAACCTCTGAAAGTAAAAAATGGTGGCCCCTTATTTGGCCTCATTTGATTGAGTCTTCTCAGTGAGCCTGTTACCACCAAGGTAGTGGATAGCAACTTAGCATTTAGTTTTATCTGGCTTGTGAGAGTGCTGAATGGGGGTATTCCTTCCTCCTCTGGTTGAATCTTTGGAAAGATAAAATCAGAACATATCTCTCAATTTTTTACTTTTTCTTTCCCTTCCCACAATGTGTACGGCCTGGAGAAAGGCAGGTGCCTTCCTCCATCCTCATTTGCAAAGTTACCTTATGGTCCAGTGAGGCAAGTCTAGACCTGATCTACAAAAGAAGGAGATTAAGAATTGCAGACTACCCTCTCACAATAGCTTCCCAATGGACTCCTTTGGTTGCATAATCACATTTTATGTGTTGTAAATATTAACTCCTTTCTCTCCCTTTTAGCTCACATATATACCAAAATTGGAAAGACTAGGCTTGCACTCAGAAAGACAAAAGAGAAAAAAACCTATTAATAATTTTGTAAACATTGCTTCTTTAATAAAAACTTATGTTGGAAAAGGAACCTGAAAGAAAATACTCAGATGTGTCAGTAGGGTTATTGCTCAAGTTGAGATCACGGTGCTTTAAATTTTCTTCTTTATGTCTTTCATGTTTTTATTTTTATATAATGAACATGTATACTTTCATATTAAACAAATAAAATTATTTAAAGTATAGGTTAGAAAGTAATAAACTATTTGATATTTTCACTGCAGTAGTTTACAATTATTGTGGGTTACTTTTGATTCTATAATCTCTTTATAGGTGTCCTAAACCTTTATAAAAGAAAATTCTCCTGCTTGAGTAAGTGATTTTTATTCTTTTGAAATTCATCGACACTCCCTCCCTCCCTTATCATCAAAAAAAAAAAAAATCTAAGAACTAACTCTTTGTGATCAACATTTGTTTTCTTCAAGGACACAGTTGAAAAAAACAAAAACAGCAATAAAACTCACAATTCCAAACTCACAGTTTATTTAAAAATAATAGAAAAGACACCATAACCTTATAACAAGCAACAGTTTAAAAAATTCAATGTTTAGGAAAAAAACAGCTATACTTAAAAATATCTTGCTCATTTCATCTGTTTGGAGAGCTTGGTTAGGGGTCATGTTAGTCAGCCTTCTATTGCTGTGACAAGATACTTGAGATAATCAACTGAAAAGCAAGAAAGGTTTATTTTGGGCTTTTTCTTTTTTCTTTTTTGGTACTAGGTATTGAACTCAGGGGTACTTAACCACTGAGTCACATCCCTTGCCCCTTTTTTAAAAATTGTTATTTTGAAATAGGATCTTGATAAGTTGCTGAGGCTGGCCTCAAAGTTGCAATCTTCCTGCCTCAGCCTCCTGAGTCCCTGGGATTACGGATATGTGCTACCATGCCCGGCTGGTTTATGGTTGTTGAAGATTTGGTATGGTTGACCCAGTTTCTTTTGAGCCTGTGGCAAGGCAACACAGCGTGGTGGAGGGGGGCTGCTTACCTTGTGGTGGCCAGGAAACAAAGATGGAGTGGGGAGGGCCAGGGTCTGAATGTCTCCTTCATGGGCATTCCCCCATTGACCTACCTTCTTCCCACCAGGCCCCTCATCTCCTGAAGTTTCTACCACCCGCTAAAGGCTTGGGGAATAAGCCTTCTACACATGAGCCTTGGGGGGGACATTTAAGCCTTTGGGAATCCAAATCTCAACAAGAGTAATGGTGGCTCTGGGAACCATGACTTTATAAGATAGCTGCAGGCAGAAGGGGTCAGGAGTAAAGGGAGCCAATGTTTTGGTGTCCAGGGATGTGGACCTCTAAGTGACCACATGTTTGGGGAGAGCAGACACCACTGGGAAGACACATTTGCTGTTTGCTCTCTTTGCTCCACAATTTATCTCTCTCTCTTTAACAATATGTTTGCAAATTTTCTTCTTTCTTTTTGTTCTTCTTATCTTATTGATATTATGTTATAGTTTGAATGTGTTTTCCAAACTTCATGTATTGGAAATGTGGTCCCTAAGACAGCAGCATTGAGAGCTGGGATGCCTGGGAGGGCTCTACCCTCATGAAGGGATTAGTTCATTCATGGATTGGTTGATTACTGGGTTGTCACAGGATTGGCTTTGTTATAAAGGCAGCTCTCTGGCACACTTGCTCTATTTCACCATGTGCCATCTTCCACTGGATGTCAGGTAAATTTCAGTGTCATGCTCTTGGACTTCCTAGTCTTCAGAACTGTGAGCTATATAACCCCCCCCCTTTTTTTTTTATAAATTACCACATCTCACTCAGGTAGTTTGTTATAGCAACAGGACACAGACTAAGACAATTTAACATACATGTATGTCTGCACCTATACAAGAGCTGCACATCTTAGCATTCTCTCTGTAAAAGAATACATTCACCAAAATTATGACCAATCCAAGGCATCTTTTTTTTTAAAATATTTATTTTTTAGGTGTAGATGGACACAACACAATGCTTTATTTTTATGTGGTGCTGAGGATTGAACCCAGGTCCCACGCATGCTAGGCGAGTGCTCTGCTGCTGAGCCACAATCCCAGCCCCCCAATCCAAGGCATCTTTACTGAATTTTGGTAAAGGGATTTGTCCTGACCGGGGTATCACAATTATTTTGCAAAACTTCAGTTTTTGTAGGGTGATAGTCTCAGGTAATAAGGACAAAATGACAACATTTGAAATAAGCAAAACAACATTGACAACAAAATTCTTTTTGCAACGATTTTATTATCTGTATTGCAGGCAGGATCATCCCAATGCTCATGTAGTTTGTGTCTGTTTATTTTGGAGACAGTGGATTTGACTTTCCTTGTCCTCTTTACACTGTAAACACATCTCTCAGGCTCTCAGAATTTTTATATTTTAGGTTCTGAAAGATCAGAGAATCTAGAGTTATAGAATCCCAGCTTTACTAATAAAATAAGACATTTATTTTAGCTGAGGACCATCTCCTTCAACTCAAGTCAACTAATTGTAGATATAGGTCACATCTACAAAATACTCTCATGGTGACACCTAGATTAGTGTTTGGCTGAATAGCTGTGGCCTGTAGCGTAGCCAAGCTGACACATAAAACTGACCATCATTGTCCAGTTTTTCCTCTAGGAAGTCAGGTATAAGCTGTCTGAGCAGGTGAGGAGCAGTGGAGCATGGGTCTGAGTAGATGGGAGTCAACTTATTCAAAACACCTGACAATAGCTTCTAAGGAGTGTCAAGAGGTAAGTTAGAAGAAAGGTCTGCTCATTTTTTCCTAGTTGGAACCCCTTGGCTTCCTCCAGGAGAACAGCCTATCTATGCCAATCCAGCTTTCAGGTCACACAGGTAGATCTGGAGATTTAAGGTCATAGTTTATAGCGATGTTGTGGGCACAAAGTAAAATAATCTTTGTATGAAAACACTAGCTATTTTATTAATACAGTGACTTTACCTTTTACCTTTTCTGTCTGTAAGGGGAAGAAATCTCCTATCACCATGACTACTGAATTCCTAGAAATTTACTTTGAATAAGAGGGGAGGATGTTTTCTTGATCCTTTTTTTATTTACAAAGATACTGACATAATGGAGGCCCTACCTGAGAGTTTACACTGGCATGAGGTGAAAAATTGTTAGAGTCTGTTCAATCTACACAAGTTGCTTGTCATCCCCCAGCTAGTTTGCTGCAGCTGGACTGCGGCAAAAAATATCCTCTATGTCCTGTAATTTTTAAGCTTCTTTCTACTGGTTTTTTGGGTAGGTAAGGGTGATGACCATGATGGAAGGCTTTTTTGTTAGGGGGATAAAAAAATCAATCCCATTTATTGATTCTTGGTTTTAATTATTGCACTATAGGAGACTTATTAAGGAAGTTGGGGACTAATCCCACATGATGAAAATTAGGGCCTATTTTTTTCCTTCTATTAGACGCAGTGTCTCTGGTTTAATTCTTAGGTCCTTGATCCACTTTGAGTTGAGTTTTGTGCATGGTGAGAGATAGGGATTTAATTTCTTCTTCTTCTTTTTTTTTCTTTTGCATATGGATTTCCAGTTTTTACAGCACCATTTGTTGAAGATGCTTTCTCCAATGCATGTTTTTGACACCTTTGTCTCATATCAGATAATTGTAATCTTGTGGATTAGTCAAACTAAAAAGTTTCTTCTCAGCAAAAGAAACAATCTCTGAGGTGATTGTCAGGTTGGTGGCGGTGATTTAGGAACAAAGCATCAAGCAGCGTGCAATGCATCAATCAGGCACCTACAGAACCGCCTGTCAATCAGGGGGATGTCTTGGCCAATCCTGGATTTCAGCCAGTTCCCCAGCCAGGGGACAAGGGAGTCTAAAACATCTTTTCCTGTCGTAAGCCCTTCCCTCCATAAAATTTCAGTCTGGTGGAGCCCCCATGTGGTTTCTCCTCAGACTCTCTTTCTGCCCACTCTGTCGGTCTGATAGAATTCTTCCCAGGAGTGATATCTCAATAAAGCTTCATTCAAAAAGATAAATCTGCCTCCTTTTGGCTGTCTTGCCTGACCTTACAGTGAACAGAAAGCCTACATCCTAGGAGCAAATTTTTATCCCTCACACATCAGATAGAGCACTTAATCTCTAGGGTATATAAAGAACTCAAAAAGCTAAGCACCAAAAAAAAAAAAAATAACCCAATCAATAAATGGGCCAAGGACCTGAACAGACACTTCTCAGAAGAGGATATACAGTCAATCAACAAATATATGAAGAAATGTTCATCATCGCTAGCAATTAGAGAAATGCAAATCAAAACTACTCTAGGATTTCATCTCACTCCAGTCAGAATGGCAGCTATTATGAAGACAAACAACAAGAGTTGGTGAGGATGGGGGGGTATATTCATACATTTCTGGTAGGTAGGACTGCAAATTGGTGCAGCCAATATGGAAAGCAGTATGGAGATTCCTTGGAAATCTGGGAATGGAACCACCATTTGACCCAGCTATCCCTCTCCTTGGTCTATACCCCAAAGAACTTAAAAACAGCGTACTACAGGGACACAGCCACATCAATGTTTATAGCAGCACAATTCAAAATAGCTAAACTGTGAAGCCTAACTAGATGCCCTTCAGTTGATAAAGGGATAAAAATGTGGCATATTACTTAGCAATAAAAGAGAATAAAATCATGGCATTTTCAGGTAAATTGATGGCATTGGAGAAGATAATGCTAAGTGAAGTTAGCCAATCCCCCAAAAAACAAATGCTGAATGTATTTTTTTCTGATATAAGGAGGCTGACTCCTAGTAGGGAAGGGAGGGGGAGCATGGGAGGAATAGATGAATTCTAGATAGGACAGAGGGGTGGGAGGGGAAGGAAGGGGGCAGGGGGTTAGCAAGGATGGTGGAATGTGATGGACATCATTATCCAAAGTACTTGTATGAATACACAAATTGGTGTCAACATACTTTATATACAAACAGAGATATGAAAGTTGTGCTGTATATGTGTAATAAGAATTGTAATGCATTCTGCTGTCATTTATTTATATATTTATTTTTAAAAAATCAACATTTAAAGGGACCCCCTATAGACTAGGTGGGAAATATTTGGTCTCATAAACTTTGTATTTTACATCGCTCTAAATAATAATAATAATAATAATAATAATAATAATAATAATAATAAAACACCTTTTATATCTAAGATCTTCTTTTAGTCCTCCCACATTCCTGTCCTTTGTTTCCCTCTGTCCTGTAGGTGGACTGGTGGGGCAGGGAGGAATAATCTGTGCAGGAAGGGCCTGGGGTGGTTTGATTAGCACTTCCTTGTTTGTTGGCAGCTGCTTCATTAACAGTTCTTTAGGATGGGTTCTGGGCCTTGGGGACATTAACATTTCAATTTCCCCAGGTGTTGTTCTGGTTTCCTGGAATCTATTCTAGACACTGGTCTCCATTTTCTTTATCTTACTGGATATTAGACCTGATTTACCTAACTACACTAACTATCTATCTTTAAATCTGGTTTCAATTATATAGGCTAGTGCTCTGGTCATATTATTCTGATATTTCATGAGGACATTGGGCTTCACATTTGTTCATCTTGTTAGTGCTAGCTGCACTGTCCAGGGACAGGTGGTATAGAATAGTACTTAGGATCCAGGGCTTAGAACCAGAGCAACTGGATGCAGGGCCTAGCACCACTTACAGAACTTGAACAAATCTGACTCTCCTAAGTCTTAGGGGTCCCATCTGTAATATAGGGATGGAAAATAGTGCTTTCCCCAGACAGTTGCTGTGGGGGCTAATGCAATGACAGGGCATGCGTGGTGTGGGACCAGAAGCAGCATAGGTGTTCAATAAGTGCCAACGACTGCTAGGTTCTCTCCTCCTTTTCTACTTATGAGACCCTCCCCATTCTCTAGGATCCACTCATGTGCTTGAGTTTTTCTTTTTTTTGATTCTCACTTCCTTTGTGATCTCACATAGTCCTTAGCTTAAAATGCCTCTTATAATCTGATGCTTTTCAAATTGGTACCTTCTTTATGCCCTCTCACTTGAACCTTCAGTTCCTATAACCAGCTGCCTACATGATGTTTCCACTTGGATGACTACTGGACATCTCAAATTTGAGGTGCCTTTGATTTCTTGAACCATATATGCTCCTTCTGTACCTTCCTCCTCTCAGAGGATTATCTCTCTCTTTTTAACAATATGTTTGCTACTTTTCTTTCTTGCTTTATTCTTCAGTTACTCAGGCCAAAAACCTTGCACTTATTATTGTCTTCCTTCTCTCTTTCACTTGGACATCCAATCTACTGGCAAATCTGCCTGGCTCTATATATAAAATATTTATGGAAACATACACTTCTCCCACACTGGTCAAAGCCCCCATCACTCTGGGCAGGTTACTGCAGGGGCCTCCTTTATGCTCTTCCTGCTTCTACCATGGCGCCCCCTACCAGCTAGTTTCAATATTGCAGCCAGAAAGATAATCTAGAAGCACAAATCTAGATTTGTGTCACACTCTGCTCAAAAAACATACTGGCATACAGAATCTTAAAAAGAATATTTCATACTGTAAGGGTCCGGCGGAGCGTCGGAGAAAGAGACCACACAAGAGACTGGCTCCATGCAATTGGCAAAAGGGGATTTATTGGGGATCCATTCCAGCGCTCTGGGGCTCCGTGCTCACTCAAGAAGGGAGAGCAGCCCAGAGCCCAGAGCAGAGGTCAAGCAGAGCTTAAGTACACTTTTTGGAGAGGGCAGGGGGCTTTGCATGCATCAGAACAAATCATCATGAGGCGCGGGAAAAATGAACAACAACTCTGATACATGATTAGTCCATTCATTGGTGGGAACAGTCTGGGCAGGGGTGATTTGTCATTCCTAAGCTGGGTACACATTTAAACTGATTGGTTTTGGAGCCTAGATGCTTACGTGCCATGCTACTTGGAGCCCTTAGCTATTGAACAACCAGGGGACCAGAAGAAATATTTACTGGGCAGTTCAGGTATTGTCCTAACAGCTACAGAGAATACAGGTTCTGGGGGTAGCAGAGGAGTTGTAACAATGCTGAGGGCCATTGCCAAGTAGGAATGACGCATCGAAATTTCCTTGCCAGCGTACCCCATGTTAAATGGACTTGCCTTGGAATTTCGCTGTTGACATTGCATTTAAGGTGACCTTGCTCTAGGACCAGGGCGGATCCGGGTTTAGAGCTGATCAGGTTTGAGGAAGTATCCCGGTCCTTGGGTTTAGGGCGTTCCCGATTTAAGACAAGTTTAAGGCGTTCCCGGTTTAAGACAATATGGGGAACACACACTGAACCCGGATCGGCTGAATTCAAGCTCCCGTTTGCCTGCTTCCCGCAGACAAACAGCTGTGACTCAGCACTAATCCATCCGGCTGAAACAACTGGTCAGCCCTTCTGATCCTACGGAGGTAAATGCCTACCGAGCCTTCATAGGTAGTGGCCACAGGTTTGAAACGGGGCTTGGGAGAGACAGTAAGGACCCACCCGTTGCATTGGTCACCCGGCAAAGGGAAACGAACTGTCGCCATTTGCAAGAGATACCACCATGGCAGAGAACTGACATCACCAGACTGCGGCAGAGGAGATAACTTCATTGAAACCTGCCGCTACAGGTGTGTAATTCCCTAGCCTTCCCTCTCCACACATCGGGGAAACCTTAAGGGCCTCTACCAGCTCTCCCATAAGGGCCCCTTCCAACTCTCCCGTGAGCGTGATAGCCAGACCGAGGGAATCAGATGTGGCGCGGGACCTGTGGTGCGGAACTCCCGGCTACTGCTCTCACCAGTGCTGACAACTGAGGTCTCTTGTACAAGTTACTGGGGGCGTGGCTACCGGAGGGCAAGTAAAATTCGCTGAGGATTCTCAGCCCCAAGCTCTACAAACTTAGGGTTTGAGGGAATGGCAAACAGGGAGAGTGTCCCCAGTCGTCCATGAAAACAGGTCTACCGGGAGCAGCAGACCTGGCGTGTAGCCAGTATTGTGGTGAGCGGCACCCGTGAGAGGGGCCTGTCTAAAGGAAAAGTGGGGAAGTGACTAGACACAAGAGGAGGCCCTAGGCACTCAGGATTGGAGACTCGCCCAGTCTGGGAGGAGGAGCTGCTGCACAGTGATTGGTTCCCGCGTATTGACAGGAGAAGCTTGGCCTGGTGAGCACAGCGCCACCTACTGGAAGAGAAGTTAATCAAACTCTAAGACTGCATTTATTAGTTTTTTTTCCTCTTCTTTTTGATTTGGGTTTTTTCATTCATTTTCATTTTTCTTTCTTGTTGTTTTTTAAATTTTTTTACAATTTTTTTAAATTTTTTTCTTCTAATTTTAATGTTAATTTTTATTATTATTATTATTATTTTTAATTTTTTAAATTTTTTTCTTTTTTTATTTCCTATTATTTTTTCTTCTTTTGTCTTTTCATTTCTTTTCAATATTCTTATTCCCCCTTCCTTGAATTCTACCTGCTTACTCTCATTCTCTTTAGTGACTTCTTCCCTTCCCTTCTAATACCTTTCCTCCCAAACATCTAATAAATTTATAGGAGTAAACAGTAACTCAGCAGTAAAACAGAACAAGAAGTAACATGAGCAACTTGAAAAAGCAAGGAAGAAAAGGAGTACAAACAATGCAGGACAGCCTAAATATTCAGGAGGACCTAGAGTCATCAGAAATATGGTCATATAAAGAACTCAAGGAACACCTTAGACAGATGGAATGGAACCTTAAAGAGGATACAAGACAGCAAATTTAAGCAGCGAAAGAACACATTGAGAATGAATTACATAAACAGATAAAAGAAGAAGTTAAGCATCTTTATCAGAAGATAGAGATTATAAAAAATAATCAAACAATAATTCTAGAAATGAAGGAAATGATAAACCAAATTAAAAACTCAACTGAGAGTATCACTAACAGAGTGGAGCAAGTAGAAGCCAGAACGTCAGATAATGAAGACAAAATATATCATCTTGAAAAGAGTCTAGCCAACTCAGAAAGGCTGGTAAAAAATCATGAGAAAAACATACAAGAGTTATGGGATAACATAAAAAAACCAAACTTACGAGTCATCGGGATAGAAGAAGGTACAGAGATTCAAACCAAGGGAATGAGTAACCTGCTGAATGAAATAATTATAGAAAGTTTCCAGAAATAAAAAAGAAAACAGATATACAAATTGAAGATGCATACAGGACACCGAGCACACAAAATCACAGTAGACCAATGCCAAGACACATTGTTATGAAGATATCCAATATACAGAACACAGAGAAAATATTAAAAGCTACAAGAGAAAGGAGACAGATTACATTCAGGGGTAAACCAATAAGGTTAACAACGGATTTTTCATCACAGACACTGAAAGCAAGAAGATCCTGGAACAACGTATTTCAAACACTGAAAGACAATGGATGCCAACCAAGAATTCTGTATCCAGCAAAATTAAGCTTCAGGTATGACAACAAAATAAAAATCTTTCATGATAAACAAAATTAAAAGAATTTGCAGCCAGAAAACCAGCATTGCAAAGCATTTTGAGCAAAACACTACACGAGGAAGAAATGAAAAACAATAACCAAAACCATCAGTGGGAAGGGCCTCGGTAAAGACAGAGGGCGAGGGGAAAGATAATCATGGAAAAACAAACTAAATTTTTTTAAAAAAGGATAAATAATCAAACATGGCTGGAAATACAAACCATATATGAATAGTAACTCTGAATGTTAATGGCTTAAACTCTCCAATAAAGCAACATAGGCTGGTATCATGGATTAAAAAAACAAATCCAACAATATGCTGCCTCCAGGAGACACATCTGATTGGAAAAGACATACACAGGCTGAAGGTGAAAGGATGGGAAAAAATATACCATGAACACGGTCCTCGTAAGCAAGCAGGGGTGGCCATCCTCATATCGAATAAAATCGACTTCAAGACTAAGTTAATCCAAAGGGATAAGGAAGGACATTATATACTGTTAAAAGGAACCATTCACCAACAAGACATAACAATGATCAATATTTATGCACCAAATAATGGTGCTGCGACATTCATAAAACAAATTCTCCTCAAGTTCAAGAATCAAATAGACCACAACACAATAATTATGGGTGACTTCAACACACCTCTCTCACCATTGGACAGATCCTCCAAACAAAACTTGAATAAAGAAACTATAGAACTCAATACCACAATCAATAACCTAGACTTAACTGACACATATAGAATATATCAACCATCATCAAGTGGATATACTTTTTTCTCAGCAGCACATGGATCCTTCTCAAAAATAGACCATATATTATGCCATAGGGCAACCCTCAGTAAATATAAAGGGGTGGAGATAATACCATGCATTTTATCTGATCATAATGGAATGAAACTGGAAATCAATGATAAAAGAAGGAAGGAAAAATCCTACATCACATGGAAAATGAACAATACGTTACTGAATGATCAATGGGTTACAGAAGACATAAAGGAGGAAATCAAAAAATTCTTAGAGATAAATGAAAATACAGACACAACATATCGGAATCTATGGGACACAATGAAAGCAGTTTTAAGAGAGAAATTCATCGCCTGGTGGTCATTCCTCAAAAAAAGAAAAAACCAACAAATAAATGAGCTCACACTTCATCTCAAAGCCCTAGAAAAGGAAGAGCAAAATAACAGCAAATGTAGAAGAAGGCAAGAAATAATTAAAATCAGAGTGGAAATCAATGGAATTGAAACAAAAGAAACTATTGAAAAAATTAACAAAACTAAAAGTTGGTTCTTCGAAAAAATAAATAAGATTGACAGACCTATAGCCATGCTAACGAAGAGAAGAAGAGAGAGAACTCAAATTACTAACATACGGGATGAAAAAGGCAATATCACAACAGATGCTACAGAAATACAGAAGACAATTAGAAATTATTTTGAAAACCTATATTCCAATAAAATAGAAGATAGTGAAGACATTGATAAATTTCTTAAGTCATATGATTTGCCTAGACTGAGTCAGGAGGATACACACAATTTGAACAGACCAATATCAATGGATGAAATTGAAGAAGCAATCAAAAGACTACCAACCAAGAAAAGCCCAGGACCTGATGGGTATACAGCAGAGTTTTACAAAACCTCTAAAGAAGAATTAATACCAATAATTTTCAAGTTATTTCAGGAAATAGAAAAAGAGGGAGCTCTTCCAAATTCATTCTATGAGGCCAACATCACATTGATTCTGAAACCAGACAAAGACACCTCAAAGAAAGAAAACTACAGACCAATATCTCTGATGAACCTAGATGCAAAAATCCTCAATAAAATTCTGGCGAATCGGTACAAAGGCACATCAAAAAAATTGTGCCCCATGATCAAGTAGGATTCATCCCTGGGATGCAAGGATGGTTCAATATACGGAAATCAATAAATGTTATTCACCACATCAATAAAAGATAAGAACCATATGATCATCTCGATAGACGCAGAAAAAGCATTCGAAAAAGCACAGCACCCCTTTATGTTCAAAACATTAGAAAAACTAGGGATAACAGGAACTTACCTTGACATTGTAAAAGCTATCTATGCTAAGCCTCAGGCTAGCATCATTCTGAATGTACAAAAGTTGAAGGCATTCCCTCTAAAATCTGGAACAAGACAGGGATGCCCTCTCTCACAACTTCTATTTAATTTAGTCCTTGAAATACTAGCCAGAGCAATTAGACAGACAAAAGAAATTAAAGGCATAAAAATTGGAAAAGAAGAACTTAAATTATCACTATTTGCGGACGACATGATCCTATACCTAGAAGACCCAAAAGGGTCTACAAAGAAACTACTAGAACTAATAAATGAATTCTGCAAAGTGGCAGGATATAATATCAACACGCATAAATCAAAGGCATTTGTGTATATCAGCGACAAAAGTTCTGAAACGGAAATGAGGAAAAACACTCCATTCACAATATCCTCAAAAAAAATAAAATACTTGGGAATCAACCTAACAAAAGAGGTGAAAGATTTATACAATGAAAACTACAGAACCCTAAAGAGAGAAGTAGAAGAAGATCTTAGAAGATGGAAAAATATACCCTGTTCATGGATAGGCAGAACTAACATCATCAAAATGGCGATATTACCAAAAGTTCTCTATGGATTCAATGCAATGCCAATCAAAATCCCAACGGCATTTCTTGTAGAAATAGGTAAAGCAATCATGAAATTCATATGGAAAAATAAAAGACCCAGAATAGCAAAAGCAATTCTAAGCAGGAAGTGTGAATCAGGAGGTATAGCGATACCAGATTTCAAACTATATTACAGAGCAATAGTGACAAAAACAGTATGGTACTGGTACCAAAACAGGCAGGTGGACCAATGGTACAGAATAGAGGACACAGAAACCAATCCACAAAATTACAACTATCTTATATTTGATAAAGAGGCTAAAAGCATGCAAATGAGGAATAGCATCTTCAACAAATGGTGCTGGGAAAACTGGAAATCCATATGCAACAAAATGAAACTGAATCCCCTCCTCTCACCATGCACAAAAGTTAACTCAAAATGGATCAAGGAGCTTGATATCAAATCAGAGACTCTGCGTCTGATAGAAGAAAAAGTTGGCTCTGATCTACATATTGTGGGGTCGGGCTCCAAATTCCTTAATAGAAAACCGATAGCACAAGAGTTAAAAACAAGAATCAACAAATGGGTCGTACTCAAACTAAAAAGTTTTTTCTCGGCAAGAGAAACAATAAGAGAGGTAAATAGGGAGCCTACATCCTGGGAACAAATTTTTACTCCTCACACTTCAGATAGAGCCCTAATATCCAGAGTATACAAAGAACTCAAAAAATTAGACAATAAGATAACAAATAACCCAATCAACAAATGGGCCAAGGACCTGAACAGACACTTCTCAGAGGAGGATATACAATCAATCAACAAGTACATGAAAAAATGCTCTCCATCTCTAGCAGTCAGAGAAATGCAAATCAAAACCACCCTAAGATACCATCTCACTCCAGTAAGATTGGCAGCCACTATGAAGTCAAACAACAACAAGTGCTGGTCAGGATGTGGAGAAAAGGGTACACTTGTACATTGCTGGTGGGACTGCAAATTGGTGCGGCCAATTTGTAAAGCAGTATAGAGGTTCCTGGGAAAGCTG
The DNA here is from genome assembly GCF_964194105.1 of Spermophilus citellus. Classification (NCBI taxonomy): domain Eukaryota; kingdom Metazoa; phylum Chordata; class Mammalia; order Rodentia; family Sciuridae; genus Spermophilus; species Spermophilus citellus. The sequence goes on along the minus strand of NC_138193.1, from coordinate 51,463,674 downwards.
GGAATGGAACCACCATTTGACCCTGCTATTGCCCTTCTTGGACTATTCCCTGAAGACCTAATAAGAGCATGCTACAGGGATGCTTGTACATTGATGTTCATAGCAGCACAATTCACAATAGCTAGACTGTGGAACCAACCCAGATGCCCTTCAATAGATGAATGGAAAAAAAATATGTGGCATCTATACACAATGGAGCACTATGCAGCAATAAAAAATGACAAAATCATAGAATTTGCAGGGAAATGGATAGCACTAGAGCAGATTATGCTTAGTGAAGCTAGCCAAGCCCTAAAAAACAAATACCAAATGTCTTCTTTGATATAATAAGAGCAACTATGAACAGAATAGGGAGGAAGAGCAGGAAGAAAAGATTAACTTTAAACAGAGACATGTGATGGGAGGGAAAGAGAGAGAAAAGGGAAATTGCATGGAAATGAAGGGAGACCCTCATTGCTATACAAAATTACATATAAGAGGTTTTGAGGGGAATGGGAAAATTAACAAGGAGAGAAATGAATTACAGTAGATGGGGTAGAGAGAGAAGATGTGAGGGAAGGGGAGGGGGGATAGAATGGGATAGGAAAGGTAGCAGAATACAACAGTCACTAATATGGCAGTATGTAAAAATGTGGATGTGTAACCGACGTGATTCTGCAATCTGCATTTGGGGTAAAATTGGGAGTTCATAACCCACTTCAATCTAATGTATGAAATATGATATGTCAAGAGCTTTGTAATGTTGTGAACAACCAATAAAAAAAATAAAATAAAATAAAAAAAAGAAAAGTTAGTACTTTTTCAGCAAATCAGATATATTAACACAAATAAAAAAAAAGACAATATGGGTTTTAGGGAAGTTGGAGGTTGACGATTATTGCTGCTGGAAATAGGGCGTTCCTGCTGCCTGAGGTCCCGTGGAGATCTCAGGAGATTCAGAAAGTATTTTGGGAAAAAAGCCTCGTGGAGTAGGTGAATTGGGCGTCGGCAGAACTGGGATTTCCCCAGAACATGTTTGTTGAAGGCCGGTATGAGTTCGGGAATAAAGAATTGCTGTTTGAATCTACAAAGCTGTGTGGTGGCTCGTGATCTTGTGCCCAGCCAAGACATTGGCATAACAATGCCTTGTCTTTTACTTTTTAGCCCAGGCCTCGCCATTTAGAGACTTTACAATGCCCGGTCTTTTACACTTTAACTCAGACTTTTGCAGCTTAGAATCAGCTTAGAAATTTTACCTTTACAATACAAGTTGACAGTAGAATTCACAGCAGAGAGTGAGATGAATAGGGGAGATGAGGGATAGGAAGGGTTTGGTCAATGGGTAGCCTTCTAGTCCATGTACTATTTTGGGGGGTGGGGAGGTACCAGGGATTGAACTCAGTGGTGCTGGAACACTGAGCCACTTCCCTGGCCCTATTTTAAATTTTATTTTGAGACAGGGTCTTACTGAGCTGCTTAGCACCCTACTTTTGCTAAGGCTGCTTCAAACTCGCCATCTTCCTGCTTCAGCCTCCTGAGCCAGTGGGATTACAGGCATGCACCACCACACCCTAGTTCATGTACTTTTCTGTATGTTTGTTATGATTCAAGAAAAAAATAAAGCTGGGTATGGTGGTGTACCTGTAATTTCAGTGGCTGGGGAGCTGAGGCAGGAGGATGACAAGTTCAAAGCCAGCCTTAGCAACTTAGTGGGGCCCTGTCTCAAAATAAAAAACAAAAAGGACTGGGGAAGTGGCTCAGTGGTTAAGTGTTCCTGAGTTCAATCCTTGGTACCCCCCCCCCCCCCCCCAAAAAAAAAAAAAGCTTAAAATCATGCATTGGGTTTTGTAAATCACAGGTAGAGAGTGCACTTTTCCTAAATTGTTAACCAGGGACACAAACCTGCCCAGGTGAGTTTTTCGCATCAGTCTGGAGGCCAGGATTGGTAACACATGTCAACTCCAATCAGTTAGTGGCTGCCTGTGGTACTGTGTTAAGGGAATTTGGGAATTTGCAGCTGCAGTGTACTATGACTGAGAAGAGTTGTCTGTCATGATGGAGGGAGAGAGAACTGGCTACACTGGGCCTAGTGCTAGTGTTGCTGTTGATGGTATGGTCATGTGCTGGCCGATTTCTTGTGCCAACACAAGAGTGATCAAGATTTCAGAAGTTACACTGGGAGCCACAGATGCTCCCTTGAACCTCTGTATGATTTCCTTAATGATCTAAACCTGATCCACAGCCCCCTCAAGCTGCAGCCCCATCCTGTGGCCACCTGGCCAGATCATCATCCCTGCATGCAGCCGCCTCCACCTGCCACCCCAGTCAGGGCACCAAGGAGGCTCTGACAGTGCCACCAGGGACAGTGGTGGTGGTCATGTAGTGGGCTCAGATAGCAGTGGGCTATCTACTCAGTGGCCTGGTCTACCATAGTTGACCTCAAGGCCCTCTTCACCCACAGTCAGTGTGAAATGAGTGCCCACATTGTCCTTTCTTCTGTCTTTCAAACACAAGAAACTTGTTTCCCTCTGTGTTTTTACACTTGCTGCTCCCATTACCTGGAACATTCTCCACTTGGCCATCTCCTTCTCCTCATTTAGGTTTCAGCCTTAAAATTTTTTTCCTCAGAGAGGCCTCTGATCACTCCTAGTCATTCATTGTCAAACATTTATTGAGCATCCACTTAATGTCACAGGCTGTCCTCAGTGCAATGGGATGGTCATGAACAGACAGAACCCCTGTTCTCCTTGGAGCACACGTCTGACTGGGGAAAGTGAGATAATTCCTAAATAAAGAAAGAAATATAGGATGCAAGATGTGGTAATGAATGCTATGAAGGAAATAAAGGTAGAATAAGGGGAGAGGAAATGAAAGCAGGAATGCTACCAGTGCCACTTTAGGTAGGGCATTTGGGGAGGTTGCTAAAAGGTGACAGTTGAATAGGAAGGTGAGCACAGGGAACATGGAGGAAATGGTGTCGTGGGCAGAAGGAACATGAGTGCAACAGCCCCGAGTAGGGAACGCTCCTCTCCCCAGTACGTTATATTCCATTGATCTTCATTGTAGTATCTTGCATTTTTAGAAATTACTGATTTATTCACTGAATTACGGTTTATGTTGTGTTTATCAGGCTCCAAGAAAGCAGAGACCTCACTGCTTCATCCTTATGCTTAGAATTGAGCCTGGTGTAAAAGTGTGCCCTGTCGCTAGCCATCCTTGGACAGTGTGTGTGAGCTTTGTGCATTTGAGTGAATGAGAGGACTAGCCTGATGTTACTGCCTGATTGGGCTGTGCCATTTATGTGTGCCTTCTCTCACTCAGCCTGTGATCCCACACAGCACCTGAGATGGGTGTGGCTTTACAAGATGTCAATCAACCTGCTGACCCCTTTGAAACCCAATCCCTTTCCTTATTTAGGTGGAATATTATATGAATGGCTTTTCCCCAATAAATAGAGGGGTTTCAGGTAGGCTCTCTCTCTTGCCTGCTTTTTTTGCTCCCCATATCCTCTTTGCAGTGTGGGAGCTAATCTTTGAGGTTGCAGAGCCATCCGACCCCCACAACTGAGAAAAAAGTATTTTCATGTTTGTGTGTGTGTGTGTTTTTTTTTATCATTGCCAGCCCAATTTACTGGGAGTGGCCTTATTTCCGGTGCCCAGTAAATGGGAATCACTTGCTAACTTCAGGGCCAATTAGGATCTCCTGGAGCAAGCCAAAGAAACTTACAAGGGAAACCAAACCAAACTAAACCAAAAAGGAATTTTTGGAAGGAGGTGATAACCCATAGAATCCTAGGCAAAGCTGGAGGGTGGAATCACCACGTCTTGGAAAGAAACAGAAACCAGGGTGGTCCGGTGATGCACAGATGACCCTGCAGAGATCTGCTGGGGACAGGGTTCAGCTTTCCTATTTCTCTCCCTGTGAGTCTTCTCAAAAAGTCAATTTCTAACTAGGGCTGGCTTCACAGGCATGCAAACACGCTTCAAAGGGCTCCTGTGTGGTTGAAGGTGCCAATGTTGCCATCTTGAAATTCTTATTGTTAAAATAAGGTCCTTGAATTTTCATTTCTTATTGCAAATTGTGTCCTGGGGCCTACTTGGGTCATATTCCCATCTTCCTCCTGGGTCAAAGGAAGGCAGGACACTGTTCTCGTTGGTTACCCCAAGATTTCTCCAAAGGAAAACGGAGAAGAGCTAGCTGGATTGGGTTTGGGACAGGCAAATATAGCAGTCATGCTAGAGTTCTAAGTACCTGGGTTTGTTAGGAAATGAAGGAAGTGGAATTGGCCCTGTGCTTCTATCTTGGGAGGCAAATCCTATGTGTGTTTCTGCTCTCACCCATAAATTCTATGTTCCCTATGCCAGGGGAGTTAGGAAACTTGCTGCCTGTCCCTCAGGATCTATGAATGGTTTTCCCAGTTGTTCTATGTAAGATGTCGTAAAGAAAGGGAGTTGGGCTGGGGATGTGGCTCAAGCGGTAGCACCACAGCACCACATACAAACAAAGATGTTGTGTCTGCCGAAAACTAAAAAATAAATATTAATATATATAAAAAAAGAAAGGGAGTATCTCTGGCTTCCTGAATGTCTACTTCTTATTTGTAAATTACACATAACACAAAACATAATATTTTTTCAATTAAATGCAGCACTTTCAGTTGCATGAAAATCAAACAGAACTCTATATACAAAAGAAAAAAGTAGTTTTCATTGTGTGCATAATTGTATGCTATTTTAACTCCTCCAGTGATTATAGTACCACTTCTCTATGGTGAACTTTCAGATTTCCAAAAGCACATTCCTGCAGTCCTCTTTGCACAGTGTCCCACTTACCAGGCATTTATTAGCCTTTTAAAAAGAGCAGACTACTTTGTTCTGATTGTCCTTTACAGGCAACTTAGGGATAATTATGTGGTTTTGGTTCTATTGCTGTATCTGAATGGATTTTAAAAAAAATATAACCAGCTGGGTCCTGGAGACTTTGAAAACCTTTGCCCTGTTTTGACAGGGTATCAGAAGCAGCATACATTTACAAAGGCATTCTAAATTACAAATATTGAGGGTTTTGAAAAGATAGAAGATAGATTTGGTGGAATGATGGAGAAACCAGCACAGAGAAAACTGTGGTGGGTGGAGAGGTAAGGGCTCTCCTTCCAAAAGGCCTCTGGATGGCATCCCAGCTTAGAGGCTGAGATGTTCACTACCTTAACCACAGAGGACAGATCATATGGGATATGCACAGCTTACAAAACAAAGAATCAAAACACAAATATAGAAAGAACCCCTCCAGACAAAGTCAAAATGCCCTGTAGAAAATGGGCAATGGTTATTGATGGAAAATCTGAGAAAGACATAGGGTAAAGCAATAGCAGCAACAACAACAACAGCAACACACACACAGTTTTGAACTTCACCCATAATCAGAAAATTGCAAACTGAAACTAAGCCAAGAGACAATTTTTTACTGAATAAGTGAATTAAGATTCCCCAGAAGGGTTGCTTGTGTGTATGTATGCATGTGTGTGTGTGTGTGTGTGTGTGTGTGTGTGTGTGTATGTGTGTAGTCTGGAGACCCAGGAAGAGTTAATGCTACAGCTCAAATGCGAAGGCAGCTTGGAGGTGAAATTCCCTCTTTGGGAAGTCTTTTAAAAAGTCTTCAACTGATTACTGTGTGCTTTATTCAAAGTCTACTGATTTAAATATTTGTCTCATTTTAAAAGCATCTTCTCAACAACATCTACATATACACTGTCATTTGACCAAATCTCTGAATATAGTGACCTACCCAAGTTAACAAACAAAACAAGTAACAGGTAAGTGTTTTTAAAAGATTGGTAATACATGTAGTTCACAAGACATGAGAGAAATAGCAACTTCTATATTCTTGGCAAGAAAATAAATAGAATAAACTTTTGAGAAGAAGAGCAAAGGCATTTTCTATAGAAGTTTAAATATATATAATTTTCAGACCAGCAATTCCACTGTTACATTTCTTAGAGAATTAAACAAGGAAATAGTTACATAGTTATCAATGGGGGAATTATTAAATAATTTATGGATCCTCACTGTTATGCAGCAATTAAAAAGTGATAGATAAATGTATACTGATGAGCTTTCAGACATTATTAAGTAAAAGAAGCAAAGAACAAAATTTTGATATAGCTTTTTTTGAAAGATTGTTATTTATTTGTCAAATAACTTTTGAATAAATATAAAGAAATGACAAATAACTTGTATATACACTCATTAAAAACATTTTCACTAAGCACCAAGTAAAACAGTTTTCAATTTTTTCACCAAAATCACCTTTATCATTGAAAGACTGCCCCAAACTTAATTGGTTTATTTAGGTTTTTAATCAAGAAACCCAAAGCTGCCAATCAGAGCTTCTAATTAGTGTGAAATCACCAGGTTAAACCCTTATGATATAAGAAAAAATAACTGAAAAGATTTGACCTATCCATTCTAATAGATCTGCTGACTTCAGGCTGGTCATCAGAGGTCACAGGTTCACAGCCAAATATCATCCACACAGCACACAAAGAAAATGAGTAAAAAAGTATCATATACCAGGTGAGTACCAAGCATCACCTCCAGCACTAATCAACACCTGTGTGTGTGTGTGTGTGTGTGTGTGTGTGTGTATAATACATATTCCTGTATATTCAAGGGGAGTCATGCCTCCTTCCTATGGATGTGCAATTGCAGCAAGGACACAGAAACAGATACCATTCACTAACCCACCAGGGAGAAGCTAGCAAGGACAGCAGAAGGAATAAAAAATCCTGTGCCCTGGAATGGAGTGGAGGCTTCATGGAGCAGTTGGCATCCAGGCCAGACCAGGAACATGAGAGGATATCCAGGAGTGTGTTGGGAGGGATCTGCATGGCTGGAGAGGACAAAACGAACCAAGACACTGAGCCACAGACTTACTGACTCTTCAGAAGACAATGGAATGTTTGTACTGGGAGAAGGGATGTAATCTAACAAGAGATGCATAAAACACAGGAAGGAAAACCTCCTCCAACAAGATGGCAAAATACCTTTACCAATGGAGGCTCCCCCTGCTCTCTGTGGAGGTGAAGTAGCAGAGAATCACTCTGCAGGTCACCTGCACTACACTATCTATTTACGTACAAAATAAAAAAAATTAAAAACAAGCCAAAAAAAAAAAAAAAAAAAAAACAAGAAAGAATCTGCATCATCAAATGAATAGTCTAAACTTTGCTTCAGATAAATAAAACAAGTCAAACCCAAAACCCCTCACTTCATTTACCAGCCTGGGCATTTTATAAAGTACTCAAGTAATTAACAGCTCATAAAGATTGGGGAAAAATTTTAGGTGGGAACAAAATGAACACCAACTCATTCTCTGGCAAATGATTCTTCTAAAATGCCATGTCCACACTGAAAGACGATTGGCGAAACTGTCTGCAGAGGGCTACCTTGTGGGCCAGACCCCTCTCAGATCTGCTTCAGAGGCACAGGGACATTGGCAGATGCCTGCTCCAGGTAGGTCAGGGAGCCCTGAGGGACTTCGTGGGCTTTTATGCTGCACCTCAATGTCCTTCAGCACCTACTGCCCATGCTTCAGCTCTGTTTGCTGCTTCTGCACCAGTGGATCTTTCCAGTGCAGTTCATTCCTTAGTTCTGAGACGTCCTTTTTGATCATTTGCTCTGGTCTCTGGACAGACAATTGAAATATATATATATATTTTTTTTTGTAGGGAAAAAAATTCTGTCTTGCAGTATCCAGGAACTTTTGAAAACACTGATCAACACTGTCCTGTCCGGCAGGACACATCAACGTGGGCAGCGAACCTAGATGGGGAGGAATGAAGGGACAAGAGACACGAAAGGTGACAGCAAGACAGGAGTTCTGATCAAGCTGCAAACTTTTATTGTTCACACAGGGGTATTTATATGCTGGGGATGGGGAAGCTCTCTAATCAGCAATTGCTGGATGTGGGTGGTAAAACTGCCAGCTGCAAGATGTCTGATGATCCTGATAACCGCAGGATGTTCCAGGGGGATAGGTAGCTGCAGGATGCCTCCTAGGCAGGATGTCTCCCAGGGGGCTGTCAGGCTAATCTTTGAAGGAGAATTTCCTTCTAGTTCCTGACACAACACTAGTTTGAATTTCTTCCTGATCAATGCTATTGACATAATTCTGACTCATGAGAGAAGCAAAGCAAGCCTCAAATGATGACTCCAACTCATCCACCAAGGTGCTGTTAGAAGTTCTCAGAGTGCCAGGCACTGTCCGAAGAAGCAAGGCCTGGCCTGGGAATGATGGCTGGGGTGGTGGGGGCTCTGGAGGTTACCAGGAGAACATAATGCCCAGCATAGCCAACACGTCTGGAATCAGTCCATTTCCTTTTATGTAAAAAAACTAAACTACTTATGTGTAGAAGTAGGGGGAAATATGTATTTAAGTAATTTATGTATATATATCTATAGAGATACATGTGTGTATGTATAAAGTATGTTTATATTTAAATGTAGAAATAGGTAAGAAATAGTAAATACTTTTTGCGTGCATAGCTAATATGTGCATACATGTTCATTACATGTAACATATGTACGACTTCAGAGTAGGGAGGACAACACGGGACTATTAATGTATTACCTCTTACATGAGGGTATTGGTGATGTATGTGAAAGGTAGCATCTTATATATTCTCCTGTATTTAAATTTTCACAGGTACATGTTCATGTATATGAGGACCTCAAGTGCAGATCATGTTCAGCCTTTGGGGACAGTTGGCACAGATGGTCCTGCATCTTTGTGGTATCCTAGGCATCTCAGCATCCTGCGCCCAAGCTCAAGTCTTAATTGCAAAAGTTTCAGCTGGAACTAGGACCCACTTGCCTCCTCTGAAATGATTGGCATTTTGTATTCAATTTGTGGGTAATTGATCATATATTATTGAGTTTTAGAGAGGTATTTTTTCTAGCTGGGAGGATAACAGCAATAAAAATTCAGGTAAGAGACCTCTATATATACTGGAACTTTTTTTCTAGTGAAAGAGAACAGTCAAATTTCATGTCATCATAAGAGCTGGAGAAGCCAGGGCAGGTGAGTCTTCTATGTTGTGGGGTCTGAAAAGCTGACAGGGCAGCTGAGAAGCTGCCCACTGGTGGAGATCTAGACAAGACCATCTGTGGGGTGGAAAGGTGGAGTTGGAGAATAGGGAGTGGGTGCCAGGTTTGACAGAGACAAGGATGGGCCAGCTTCTACAACACCTTGTGGATTGTAGGTTTTCAATTTTATCCTGAGCACAGTGGGGAACCCCTGAAGGCTTTCAAGCAGGACAATTATAGCTTCATCTGATTTATATTTGCTGGACCGTGATGAGAATAGATTGCAGAGGTGGAAAGAAAGCAGTGAGACCCCGAGGAGCTACCAAAAGTTCATAGTGATGGCCCTCCTTCCTCCCTCCCTCCCTCCTTTCATTTTTCTTTTCTTCTTCTTCTTCTTTTTTTAATCTTAACGGGAGACTTCAGGATGGGGGTGCTGTTAGCTCACATGAGGTTGACAGAGATTCTAGGGGCTGATGTGGGTCTGAGCACACATCATGACCTTCTTTCCTCCACACCAGGTCTTTTAGTGTTCCCAACAAATGGCTCTGTGCAGCCACCTAACCCAGAAATGTGGTTTTCCAGATACCTTCCTTTATCAGTTCTTTCTCCATCCTCTCATGGGTGCAGGGACCTGTATGGAAACAGATACCAAAGTGCTCCCCTGCTTTCCATCTTCTGAGAGAGGTCAGTCAATGGGGAGCACTGGAAAGACAGGAGAGGAGGGAAGAGAGTGCAGACTCAGTGTCCTATACCTCACCTGCTGGTTCACAGTCTGGCTGTGTCTTAACCAGAGGTCCCTGCTCCTCTGATGGAAGCCCTTGTCATATAACCCTCTCCTTTGGGTAACTGCTCTTTTCTCTGGGGCCATCAGGGATGGAGGTTGTTATCAGCAGCCCCTCTGGGAATTTGCATAGTCCCTGGGGCTTCCCTATACCCAGTCACACTTTTGTCAACAGTGCCTTTGTAAGTCCTCCTCTGGTTCTCCTAATATGAGTTTCCTCTTGGGACCCTGCCCACTATGCCTGACCAGCATTCCTGAGTCTTCCTTCACCATCTTTCTCTAACTACAGTCTATACTGAAGTATACTAAAGTATAAATAAAATTCTCTACTCTTTTTATTTCAGCCTCAGAGATAGTATCCTAATTCAGTCTATTATCAGCTTTCACCCAGGGTTCTGCAACAGTTTTCTAACTAATCTCCTTGCCTTCAGTCTTATCTTTCTCCAGAAATTGTTTCCATTGTTGTTAAATAATTTTCTTAAAATGAAAGCCCAATTCTACCATGTTTCCCTGTTTAAAATCCATGAGTGGGTCCCCATGGCTTTTGGGAGAGAATGCAAACTCCCAAGTGAAGACTTCTAGGTCATGCACCACCTGGTCTCTGCTTACTTCATGGCTTATTTCACACATTGTGACCCAGCCTCCTGAACTTCTTTCGGGTCTCAAATTTTCTGTGCCATTTCTCATTTGTGGGCTTCATCTAACTTGTAGCCAGGAAGTGTGCAAAGCAAGGAGACAGCACAGAGGAAGAGGCTCTTGGCACCCGAGGAGGCTGTCTCGGTTTGAGTAACGCACCTTCCAAAATGAAACTGTCAGTTTGAGTGCAAAGGAGGCCCTTACCCTAAACATAGTCATCTGAGTTGATCTCATGGTCTGACACATGCTTTTATAATATACAAGAGCTACCTGACAGAATTTATTTGAGAAAACAGTGAGACATTCTAACCCTGCACAATTCAATACAGCAGATACAAGTGATATGTAGCTACAGAGGACTTGTAATTCCAGTTGAATTATTAGCATAATTCAAGATGTGTTGTAAATTATGTACACCATATTTCAAAGACTTAGAATGAAAAAAGAATTTAAAATATATCCTTAATAATTTCATATTGATTATATGTTGAAATGATACTAAATGTGTTAAATAAAATATATCTTTAAAATATTTCCACCTGTTTCTTTTTAGTTTTCGTACCAGGGACTGAACTCAGGGGCACTGGGCCATTGAGCCACATCCCCAGCCCTATTTTGTATTTTATTTAGAGGCAGGGTCTTACTGAGTTGCTTAACACCTCACTTTTGCTGAGGCTGGCTTCGAACTTGCAATCTTCCTGCCTCAGCCTCTTGAGCCCCTGGGATTACAGGGGCTTTAGTTTTTAATGTGGTTTTTTTTTTTAGTTTTTAATGTGGCTTCTAGACAATTTACAATTACATATGTGGTGAAGTGCTCTACATCTCTGAACTCTTCCCTCCTCCAGGTGGGGTCTGTGGACTGGCATCATTAGCCTCACTGTGTGCTTTAGAAATGCAGCTCTCATGCCACACCCCAGATCTACTGAATCGGATGATACAGTTTAATAAGATGCCCAGGTGATTCACATATGCATTAATGTTGAGAAGTATTGCTGGGTTCTGCACACACATGTATTCCAGTGCCTCAAGAGACTGAGGCAGGTGGATCTCAAGTTCAAAGCCCACTTCAACTATTTATTAAGGCTCTAAGCAACTTAGCAAGACCCTGTCTCAAAAAAAAAAAAAAAAAAAGACAGGCTGGGGGGTTTGGCTCAAAGGTTAAACACTCCAGGGTTCAATCCTTGGAACAAAATGAAAAAAAAAAGTAAAAAGAGAAGTATTGATCCAGGGAGCAAAGGTGTGATGAATAGAGACTTGGTAACTTTTTCTGGATGCAGACATTTACGGCATCTCTTCACTCAAAGATTGTAGGTGTGGTTTTTGCTGTAAGGGAGAGGAAAAAAAGAAAGGATAAAGAGAAAAGGTAGAGTATTTTGTTGTATAAGTAATTCTTTAAACCAGGTATACAGAAGCCAGACCGGAGGAGGAAGACGCCCGGCGCCAAGCCAGACCAGAAGAGGAAGCCCAGCCCCACCCAGTGTGCTAGTCCGGAGGAAGCCCATCAACCCTTAAAACCCATCAAAGGGGGTGTGGCTATAAGCAGGGTTTTGCGGCTGATCCAGGTACCCGGTTTCCAACTCCCCCACCCTTAGCTGTGATAACTCAAAATATTTCCCACAAGCTTTTGGGGGTTGTAGCTATCAACGCAAAACAACAACTGTACAGGCACCTGGTTTCTACCTCAGAGACTAGAGTAGGGAAGATACAGGTGGAAGCTCATTTCCTTTCACACTGGCTATACCCACCACCCTGAATACAGAGGCTCAAGCTAGGAATAGACAACGCCACCTACTGCAAGCAGGGAAAACAGTGTTCTGAGAGACTTTTTTTTCTCTTTCTTTCTCTTTTCTTCTCTCTGTTCCACAACTTCAGCATATGTGAAACCAAGAACTGTGCATGAACAACCGAATTACCAAAGTAATATAATATAGAGGAATTGCATATACCCCACCTCCCCCCCATTTTTTTTTTAATTTCTATTTTACTTTCCTTTCCTTCTCTTATTTCTCTTTTCTTCCTTGTTATTTTTTTATTCGTATTCTCTCTATCCCACTTTCAATCTCCTAACTATTGCTATCTATACATAGGGTAACTATCTAAATACAGATAGGAGGTTGAGTCTATACATTCTTCCATAAATTACCAGTCTATTGGTTAGAGTTCTCCAAAGGTGCTGTTAGTTTAACCTCATACCCTCACTCCTTTCCCTCTAAGTATAACATCCTTCGTCTGAAATTAAGTTTTCTATATGCCACCAGATATGGTATGCCTTTTATGAAACTAATGAATATATTCTTAAGTAATAATTAAAACCGATATCTATAGACTTAGAATCTAACTATAAATGTATTAATAATGAAAACTTGTGCTTAGATAATGTACTGTTGATATTGGGAACTGTTAACATTGTCTTTCTCCGCAAAAGAGGGATTTTGGAGCTATACAAGAACAATACAAATATATAAGGGGAAAAACATTAACACAACAGTTTCAAAAAGCTAGAAAGAATCATGAGCAGTATGAAAAGACAAGGAAAGAAAGGACCACAAACAATACAGGTCAATTCAACATTAGATTAGGTAATATCTGCAGCTGATGGAATGTCAGACAAAGAGTTCAGGATATACATGCTTCAGATGATCTGGAGTCTCAAGGAAGACATTATACAGCAAATTCAGACAATGAAAGATCACTTTGACAATGAATTACATAAACAAATCCAAGAAGCAAAAGATCAACTCTATAGGGAGATAGAGGATATAAAAAACAAACAAACAGAAATCCTGGAAATGCAGGAAACAATAAACCAAATTAAAAACTCAAATGAGAGTATTACCAGCAGATTAGAACACTTAGAAGATAGAACTTCAGACAACGAAGACAAAGTTTTTCAACTTGAAAAGAACATAGACAGCTCAGCGAGAATGTTAAGAAATCATGAGCAGAACATCCAAGAATTATGGGATAACATAAAGAAACCAAACCTAAGAGTTATTGGGATACAAGAGGGTATAGAGGTCCAAACCAAAGGAATGAGCAATCTATTCAATGAAATAATACTAGAAAACTTCCCAGACTTAAAGAATGAAAAAGAAATCCAAATACTAGAAGCCTACAGGACACTGAATTTACAAAATCATAAGAGATCCACACCAAGACACATGATAATGAAGATGTCCAACATACAGAATAAGGAGAGAATCTCAAAAGCCACAAGAGAGAGGAAGCAGATTACATTTAGGGGTAAACCAATCAGGATAACTGCTGATGTTTCAACACAGACTCTGAAAACTAGAAGATCCTGGAACAACATATTTCAAACACTGAAAGAAAAAGGGTTCCAACCAAGAATCATGTACCCAGCGAAATTAAGCTTCAGGATTGAAGATGAAATAAAAATCTTCCACAATAAACAAAAGTTAAAAGAATTTGCAGCTAGAAAACCAGCTCTTCAAAACATCCTTGGCAAAACATTACAGGAAAAGGAAATGAAAAATAACAATGAAAACCACCAGCAGGAGGTAGTACAGTAAAGGAAAAACTAATCATAGAGGAAAAACAAATCATGTTAAGTAACATACATAATCAAATATGGCTGGAAATACAAACCATATCTCAATAGTAACCCTAAATGTTAATGGCTTAAATGCACCAATCAAAAGACATAGGCTAGTAGAATGGATTAAAAAAAGATCCAACAATATGCTGCCTACAGGAGACTCATCTGATAGGAAAAGACATACACAGACTGAAAGTAAAAGGTTGGGAAAAATCATATCACTCATACGGACCCCGGAAACAAGCAGGGGTGTCCATACTTGTAACAAATAAAATAGACTTCAAGCCAAAGTTAATCAAAAGGGATAAACAAGGACACTACATACTGCTCAAGGGAACCATACACCATCAAGACTTGACAATAATTAATATATATGCCCCAAACAATGGTGCAGCTATGTTCATCAAACAAACTCGTCTCAAGTTCAAGAGTCAAATAGACCCCAACACAATAATCATGGGAGATTTTAACACACCTCTCTCACCACTGGACAGATCCTACAAACAAAAGTTGAACAAAGGAACCATAGAGCTCAATAATACAATTAATAATTTAGACTTAATTGATATGTACAGAATATACCACCCAACATCAAGCGGATACACTTTCTTCTCAGCAGCACATGGATCCTTCCTAAAAATAGACCATATATTATGTCACAGGGCAAATCTTAGCGATTACAAAGGAGTAGAGATACTACCATGCATTTTATCTGATCATAATGGAATGAAATTGGAAATCAATAACAAAATGAGAAAGGAAAAATCCTACATCACATGGAGATTAAACAATATGCTACTGAATGAACAAAGGGTTACAGAAGACATCAAAGAGGAAATTTAAAAATTCTTAGAGGTAAATGAAAACTCAGACACAACATATCGAAATCTCTGGGACACTATGAAAGCATTACTATAGGAAAATTCATTTCATGGAGTTCATTCCTTAAAAGAAGGAAAAGCCAACAAATAAATGACCTCACACTACACCTCAAAGCCTTAGAAAAAGAAGAAAAAATCAGCAGCAAATACAGTAGAAGGCAAGAAATAATTAAAATTAGAGCTGAAATCAATGAAATCTAAACAAAAGAAACAATCGAAAAAATTGACAAAACTAAAAGTTGGTTCTTTGAAAAAATAAATAAGATTGATAGACCACTAGCCATGCTAACAAAGAGAAGAAGAGAGAGAACCCAAATTACTAGCTTATGGGATGAAAAAGGCAACATCACATCAGACAATTCAGAAATACAGAAGATAATTAGAAATTATTTTGAAACCCTATACTCTAATAAAATAGAAGATAGTGAAGGCATCGATAAATTCCTTAAGACATATGAACTACCCACATTGAGTCAGGATGATATAAACAACCTAAACAGACCCATATCAAGTGAGGAAATAGAAGAAGCCATCAAAAGACTACCAACCAAGAAAAGCCCAGGACCGGATGGATATACAGCAGAGTTTTACAAGAACTTTAAAGAAGAACTAATACCAATATTCTACAATCTATTTCAGGAGATAGAAAAAGAGGGAGAACTTCCAAATTCATTCTATGAGGCCAATATCACCCTGATTCCCAAACCAGATAAAGACCCCTCAAAGAAAGAAAACTACAGACCAATATCCCTAATGAATTTAGATGCAAAAATCCTCAATAAAATTTTGACAAATCGGATACAAAAACATATCAAAAAGATTGTGCACAATGATCAAGTAGGATTCATCCCTGGGATGCAAGGATGGTTCAATATACGGAAATCAATAAACGTTATCCACCACATCAGTAGTAGACTTAAAGATAAGAACCATATGATCATCTTGATAGATGCAGAAAAAGCATTCAACAAAGTACAGCATCCCTTTATGTTCAAAACACTAGAAAAACTAGGGACAACAGGGACTTACCTCAACATTATAAAAGCTATATATGCTAAGCCCCAGGCTAGCATCATTCTAAATGGAGAAAAACTGAAGGCATTCCCTCTAAAATCTGGAACAATACAGGGATGCCCTCTCTCACCACTTCTATTCAATATAGTTCTCCAAATACTGGCCAGAGCATTTAGACAGACAAAAGAAATTAAAGGCATAAAAATAGGAAAAGAAGAACTTAAATTATCACTATTTGCGGATGACATGATTCTATACCTAGAAGATACAAAAGGGTCTGAAGCCAGATTTAAAGTTAGGTAGTCAGTGTAGTTAGGTAAATCGGGTCTAATATCGAGTGAAATCTAAAATGGAGACCATGCTGAGAATGACTCAGGGAAATGCAGGACAACTCATGGAATGTTAATGAAGTCCTTAAAAAGGCCCTAGGCCAAAGTCCATCCCAAAGAAGTGATAATGAAGTCCTTCCTGACCAGATTACTTCTTTGGCCCACTTGTGTCCCACCCCTCGGGTCTTTCAACCCACATTCCATCACCAACACTATAAAAAGGGGAAACAACCGCACTTCCATGGATTCCACCTCTTGGGTCCCCTTCTTCCTCTGGGAGAAGTCTTTTCTGCTGTCCTTTAATAAACTTCTAATTTCTACTCTGACCTTGCCTCGGCGTGCTTCTTTGGTGTTATTCTTCAACATCGGGGAAGCAAGGACTTGTCACCGGTCAACAGTGGTATCAGGTCTACAAAGAAACTACTGGAGCTAATAAATGAATTCAGCAAAGTAGCCGGATATAAAATCAACACACATAAATCAAAGGCATTCCTGTATATCAGCAACAAAACTTCTGAACTGGAAATGAGGAAAACCACCCCATTCACAATATCCTCAAAAAAAAAAATGCTTGGGAATCAACCTAACAAAAGAGGTGAAAGATTTATACAATGAAAACTACAGAACCCTAAAGAGAGAAATAGAAGAAGATCTTAGAAGATGGAAAAATATACCCTGTTCATGGATAGGCAGAACTAACATCATCAAAATGGCGATATTACCAAAAGTTCTCTATAGGTTCAATGCAATGCCAATCAAAATCCCAACGGCATTTCTTGTAGAAATAGATAAAGCAATCATGAAATTCATATGGAAAAATAAAAGACCCAGAATAGCAAAAGCAATTCTAAGCAGGAAGTGTGAATCAGGAGGTATAGCGATACCAGATTTCAAACTATATTACAAAGCAATAGTGACAAAAACAGCATGGTACTGGTACCAAAACAGGCAGCTGGACCAATGGTACAGAATAGAGGACACAGAAACCAATCCACAAAATTACAACTATCTTATATTCGATAAAGAGGCTAAAAGCATGCAATGGAGGAAGGATAGCATCTTCAACAAATGGTGTTGGGAAAACTGGAAATCCATATGCAACAAAATGAAACTGAATCCCTTTCTCTCACCATGCACAAAAGTTAACTCAAAATGGATCAAGGAGCTTGATATCAAATCAGAGACTCTGCGTCTGATAGAAGAAAAATTTGGCTCTGATCTACATATTGTGGGGTCGGGCTCCAAATTCCTTAATAGAAAACCGATAGCACAAGAGTTAAAAACAAGAATCAAGAAATGGGTCCTACTCAAACTAAAAAGTTTTTTCTCGGCAAGAGAAACAATAAGAGAGGTAAATAGGGAGCCTACATCCTGGGAACAAATCTTTACTCCTCACACTTCAGATAGAGCCCTAATATCCAGAGTACACAAAGAACTCAAAAAATTAAGCAATAAGAAAACAAATAACCCAATCAACAAATGGGCCAAGGACCTGAACAGACACTTCTCAGAGGAGGATATATAATCAATCGACAAGTACATGAAAAAATGCTCACCATCTCTAGCAGTCAGAGAAATGCAAATCAAAACCACCCTAAGATACCATCTCACTCCAGTAAGATTGGCAGCCATTATGAAGTCAAACAACAACAAGTGCTGGTGAGGATGTGGAGAAAAGGGTACACTTGTACATTGCTGGTGGGACTGCAAATTGGTACGGCCAATTTGGAAAGCAGTATGGAGATTCCTGGGAACGCTGGGAATGGATCCACCATTTGACCCAGCTATCGCCCTTCTCGGACTATTCCCTGAAGACCTTAAAAGAGCGTACTATAGGGATAGTGCTACATCGATGTTCATAGCAGCACAATTCACAATAGCTAGACTGTGGAACCAACTTAGATGCCTTTCAATAGATGAATGGATTAAAAAATGTGGCCTTTATACACAATGGAGTATTACTCAGCACTAAAAAATGACAAAATCATGGAATTTGCAGGGAAATGGATGGCATTAGAGCAGATTATGCTAAGTGAAGCTAGCCAATCCCTAAAAAACAAATGCCAAATGTCTTCTTTGATATAAGGAGAGAAACTAAAAACAGAGCAGGGAGGAAGAGCATGAGAAAAAGATTAACATTAAACAGGGATGAGAGGTGGGAGGGAAAGGGAAAGAGAAGGGAAATTGCATGGAAATGGAAGGAGACCCTTATTGTTATACAAAATTACATATAAAAGGATGTGAGGGGAAAGGGAAAAAATCAAGGGAGAGAAATGAATTACAGTAGATGGGGTAGAGAGAGAAGATGGGAGGGGAGGGGAGGGGAGGGGGGATAGTAGAGGATAGGAAAGATAGCAGAATACAATAGTCACTAGTATGGCAATATGTAAAAACGTGGATGTGTAACCGATGTGATTCTGCAATCTGTATATGGGGTAAAAATGGGAGTTCATAACCCACTTGAATCAAATGTATGAAATATGATATATCAAGAGCTTTGTAATGTTTTGAACAACCAATAAAATAAAATAAAAAACCAGGTATACATTCTCAGACCCCAATTAAGCATTTTAAGCACAGAGGATTAAGAGGAAGTAAATTTAATTAACTGAGTGT
Organism: Spermophilus citellus; assembly: GCF_964194105.1. Taxonomy (NCBI): domain Eukaryota; kingdom Metazoa; phylum Chordata; class Mammalia; order Rodentia; family Sciuridae; genus Spermophilus; species Spermophilus citellus. Next base: position 51,444,796 of record NC_138193.1, on the reverse strand, counting down.
TTAAAAAATATCGATTGCTGTATGTATACACATGGATGTATAACCAATGTGATCCTGCAATCTGTACACATGGAAAAATGACAATTCATACCCTATTTGAATCAAATGTATGATATGTCAAGATCATTGTATTGTCTTGAACACCTAATAAAAAAAGTATTCTCACACACACAAAAAAAATATCACAAATGTATCAATCAGCCAGATCATTTGAACTTTCAAGGAAAGAATCACAAATCTTTTGGAACTCTAGTAAAGCATGAGATCCTGAGCCATCAAATCCAGATTGCAAGCACTATTACTGAAAATAGTTGTAGCCATTAAAGTGCTAACAGAATTGCCGTCTCCCACAATTTTAGTAGGTCTGCACAGAAATATAGAATGAATGGCTGAGAAAACTCTCATGGGAGACCTAGAAAGAAGTGCAGCAGGTTTCTCTCTCTTCCTCTCTCATTACTTTGTGTTTTTAGCATTAAATAACAAATAGTAAGTGCTATTTGCTGTTAAACTTTAAGCCAAGGAATTCCCAAGGAATTTCAGGAGTTTCTATAGTCACCATAGCAGCTCTAGGGAAATAACCTGGCGTTTATAGACCCATCACTTGAAGTAAACTGACAATACCAAATTCCTTCTAAGTAAAAGGGTTGTGGTATATCTTGTTCATTCTGAATGTATTTAAATTTTTGTTTATTATATATTGACTTTTATAGGTAGCTGTACACAGTTGCCAAATGAAACAGTGGAATAGTTTTATAGGTCTTTGTCACCTTGACCCTTAGTAACATGTGCATGCCTAGGCTAAAATTATTTAGTAAGTAAAATATTTCCTTTAAATATTATATTCAAATTACAGAAAGAGGCACATAATAGAGATGCATTTTATAATTCCACTCCCTTCAAAGACCTCTGGTGCTCTTGCCCAAACCTTTTTCATGGATTTCAAGGATCTCCAACTCTATTCTCTTTAAAATAGATGAACAGCCACCATATCCTGGAAGCTGCAGGAACAGATAGTTTGTTTCCTGAATGGTTTCAAACTTGCTACAAGTCTTGGGGCTGTATTTTTACTCTCCTTCACCAATTGCTCAGGTATAGAGTTCCTAGCATTAAACTAAGTTAGGTTTTTTTTTTGTTGTTGTTTAATTAAATGTACTTCTACTTTTCCCCTTTCCAAAACATTCTGAAACAATCAGTAACAAGGATAAATGCAATAGAACAAATAAAATAGACTTGGAAAGAACAAGAACAAATAAGTGGAAACTAGTGTACTGATGATGACACCAATCATGTGTCAGATCCAAATTCCACTGTGCAATTCCTGGAAACCACGGATGAAAGGCAAGCAGGCAGCATTATATAACTTAAAATCAGGAAGAAGGAAGTTTACCAGCCTCCCCAAAGAATAAAACTTTTCCTGGCAGTAAACTGCAGAAGAAATTCTCATGCAGAGATTAATTAAGGAGTATAGTGAGAATTGCAGATAAACAGATGAATAATAACAGCACCTTCCTCCTTAGGGATAAGTAAAGATCAAATGAGACAAACATGCTAAGAATTGTGATTGGCACACAATAAACTCAAACAAGTATTAACTACCACCACCATCATCATGATTATATAAAAACCACATACAAATTACATAGTAATAGACAATGTAATATTTATAGTGATTGATTTATATAGCAAACGTAGAAGTGGATTTCATTTGTTTCTTGAAAAATGCTCACCCGGAATGAATATGCTTTCCTATATGAATATGTATAGGCTCCCTGAATAAAATCCTCAGGCTTCCTTTCTTCAGGGAGAGCATTGTTTTGGATGCAGTGTTTTCCTCACTTGTGCTAAGTAATAGGTAAAGACCATTCTTATCTCCTGGTTATGCTTTTTGGCTTTGCACTCACCAAGGTGCAAAACCATTGTATTCAGTTACAAAATGATAGGACAGAGTAGATCTAAAGGAATGTGTGGATTGCACACCTGCTAGGCCACCAATCTCAGATATGGATTTTGGTCATCCGGTAAATCATGAGGGTCCATCATATGAACAGTGAACTAATTAAAAAAAAATCTAAGTTATTTTCTTCTCTCTCTCTCTCTCTCTCTCTCTCTCTCTCTCTCTCTCTCTCTCTCTTGTACACAGGATTAAATCTAGAGTGCTTAACCTCTGAGCCAAATCTATAGCCCTTTTTATTTTTTGAGACAGGGTCTCACTAAGTTGCTTAGAACCTTGCTAAATTGCTGAGGCTGGCCTTAAACCTGCAGTTCTCCTTCCTTAGCCTCCTGGGTTGCTGGGATTACAGGCGTGTGCCACTGAGCCCAGCTAAATCTAAGTTCTTATAGGCACAGAGTAAGTACATTTATTACTAGTAACCACTAAGTCAATTATTAAAGGTAACCAAAACTTGATATTCAAAAACTTCACATTAAGACTAATAGAATTTCCTAGGATCCTAATTCAGTCTTATATCATGAAGTCTGGCTACTCCACAGTGTTTGATAATGCTACAAAGATCAGAGTGTGGGATGCTGTGTTACTGGTCCATCATTACAACATTCTAAGAAAGTTTTTAGTGGCAACTGTTTTTTTTAAGTTTATTTATTAGGGATTGGAGTCAGGTGTGCTTTACCACTGAGCTACATCCACAGTCCTTTTTAAAATTTATTTTTAAAAATTTGAGATGGTCTTGCTAAATTGTTGAGGCTAGTCTCAAAGCTGTGATCCTCTTTGCCTCAGCCTCCTGAGAAACTGGGATTACAGGTGTGTGCCACTACATCTGGCTATTCTTGATTTTTAAAGTATTAATTTTATTTTTCTTAAGGTTTGATTAGTCCCTTAATAGGCTATGATGTATATTTATACTAACAAACAGCATTGCTAAAGTTAATATGTGTATAATTCATTCTGTTTTAGTCAGCTTTTTCACTGCTGTGACTAAAAGACCTGACAGGAGCAACTGTAGAGGAGAAAAGGTTTATTTGGGGGCTCACAGTTTCAGGGGTCTCAGTCCATAGACAGCAGGCTCCATTCCTTGGGGCTCAAGGTGAGGCAGGACATCATGGTGAAAGAGTATGGCAGAGGGAAGCAGCTCACATGATGATCAGGCAGCAGAGAGAGCTCACTCCACTTGCAAAATACAAATATATACCCCAAAGGCATACCCCCCAATTACCTACCTCCTCCGGCCACACCTCACCTGCCTCTAGTCATCACTCAGTTAATCCCATCAGGGGATTAATTCACTGATTGGGTTAAGGCTCTCACAACCCAATCATTTCCCCCCTGAACCCTCTCACACTGTCTCACAAGTGAGCTTTTGGGGGACACCTCACATCCAAACCATAACACCTTTAAAACATGCTTGTTTCAGTGTGTTATCCTCATGAAGTCCTTAGTTTTCTGACACTGATAGTCCTAGTGTGTGACTTTATCTGTATCTCCAAGATTCAGAAGCTTCTGGAAGACTTCTCCAATGGACAAAAACAGAGTAAGAGCATCAACCCTGATGAGGCTGTTGCTTATGGTGCAGCTGTCCAGCCATTCCATCTGGAAAGAAATCTGAAAATGTGCAAGATTGCTGCTCTGGGATGTCACTTTTCTTTTCCTTGGTATTGAAACTTCTGATGGAGTCATGATTGTCCTCCTCAAATGGAATACTTACCATTCTTACCTAGTAGACACTGACGGTCATGCGGGGGCTCTGACCCAGGAAACAGATTCGGGGTTTGGCAGGTAGAAGAAGATGGGAGATGCAGTGAGGATTGAAGACATACTTTATTCAACTGTGGCCACAGCCATTAGCTAGTCCCCAGCTTCAGCTGTAGTCCTCAGCCAATTCTATTTTAGCCTCTTCTCCTTGCCCATTTCCTTGGGCCCTTTTTATATGCAGGCCAAATGAAGAAGGCACACTGCCAATAGGTTACATAAGGGGAGGTGCATGTTCACAAGTTAACGTGTATGGCCTTGAGCCTATAGGTTGAGTCAGCGTTTGTTTCTGGCCTTGACTAACCATAACAGTCAATTCCCAGCCCTGGATACACTAAAAACAGAATATAGACCTCAGGAAGTCTCATCAAGGGAGTCTAACTACCATCATTTTTGGCTCTGCCCCAACACTGACCTTCTCTACCTACCCTACCTGATGGAGGGGTCTGGTGTGCTCATTCTTGAAGGTGAATGTACCAAGACAAAGAGTAACAACCTGCTTGGCAAGTTTGAACCCATGAGCAAACCTCCATGGTGTTTTTCAGATTGAAGTCCCTTTTGATATCCAAGTCAATGGCCTCCTCAATGTTTACTGCTGCAGGTAACAGTGCAGGAGAAGAGGACGAGATTACTAATGACAATGACTACTTCAGCAGCAAAGGGACAAGGTGTCATCCCAGAATATGTGGGAGTCTATGCCTCCAACATGAAAGCAACTGTTGAAGACAAGGAACTTCAAGGCAAGATCAATGATGAGGTGAAAGAGAAGATTCTTGGCAAGTGTAATGAAGTCATCAATGGGCTAGATACGAATCAGACTTCAGGGAAGGAAGGATTTTCACATCAGCAGAAAGCAGAAGAAAGTCGGCCGCTCCATCATGAGAAGCTGCAGCAGTGCAGGAGGTTTCCCAGGAGGACTAACTAGGGACTTCTGGTGTGGAAGCTCCTTCTTCTAGCAGTGCTTCCTCAGCCCACCACTGGAGAGGGGATTAAACCAACATCATCCATATAGTAACACATTTAAGGATCCAAATTTATAGCTAACTCTGTAGCAATATTTAAGTTGAGCTGCTCTAGTAAGTTCCTGGGCATTCTCAGTTCTTGAAAATGGAACATGTACAGAGGAAAGGAACTAACTACCCTTTATTAACGCAGCGTTGTGAAAGGAAAATGCAAGGTCTTCAATAAAACTGTAATTAAAACTAAAAAAATAAATAAAAGATGTATTAAGTTTCCCAAAAGGTCAAGATTAGCTACTTCGGGGAGTGGGGGCCATACAATCACATAATCCTCATGTGTACCAGTACAGTATTCTTGGAGACATTTATTTCTTCCATTTTTTTTTTTTTTACAATTCCTCGTTTATTTTATTTATTTTTTTTAAGAGAGAGTGAGAGAGGAGAGAGAGAGAGAGAGAGAGAATTTTTAATATTTATTTTTTAGTTCTCGGCGGACACAACATCTTCGTTGGTATGTGGTGCTGAGGATCGAACCCGGGCCGCACGCATGCCAGGCGAGCGCGCTACCGCTTGAGCCACAACCCCAGCCCAATTTCTTCCATTTTTTAAAAAAATTTTTTGTAGTTGTAGATGGAAATCATGCCTTTAATTTTTTATGCGGTGCTAAGGATTGAACCCAGTGCCTCACACAGGCTAAGCAAGCACTCTGCCTCTGAGCTACAGCCCCAGCCCCTATTCTGCCATTTTTTTTTTAAATTGTAAATGGACATGATACCTTTATTTATGTATTTATTTTTATGTGGTGCTGAGGATCGAACCCAGGCTTCACACATGCGAGGGGAGCGCTCTACCGCTGAGCCACGACCCCGGTCCCCATTTCTTCCATTCTTGATGGTGGGTTTCTTGGGGAAACAAAAGGGGACATGCCTTGCAACTGGCTAGTGCTTCCCACAGCCTGTTCTCTTTGTCAGAATCAGCTACAGTGTTTGTTAAAATGTAGATTTGGAGGCATTGCTCCAGAATCACTAAGTCATGGTTTCTAGGGAATTGACGGTGATTATTTGGATTCTTCTCTGTGTTTATAGCTCTGTTCTATAACCTCCTGTCACATTCACAGTAGATGACCTTATTTTCTGCTTCTCAGAGGAAATTGAAACCATCAGCTAGGGGAATTTTTCTGCTACCCTGCTTTCAAATCCCCTCACCTACCTTCACCCTTTGTGCTCCATCTTCCAGCTGTGCTCAGCATACCAACATCCTGCTTTCTCGGAAATTGTTTGCTATCCATTCAGTCTTTTCCCTCCCGGATATTCAATTGCCCCTTCTCAAAAGGATCATTTCTGTAGGCAGGGAAATATGTTCAAGAATCTTCTACTAAGCAATAAATACAAGTCAAAAACACCTCCCTTTGTCCTGGGCTTCTATAGTTACCACCTTCTTTATTCTCTCCTAAATTAGGAGTCCTGATGCATTTTTATTTCTTCATTAGACATTCATTTCCCACTGTGATGTGCTTTCTATCTCACGGCTCCATTCAAACAGCTCTTGCTAAGCCTGCAATTGATCTTTTCATCACTAAGCCTACTGGGCATTTTCCATTTCCCTGCTTTCTCTACTACTTCTGAGAACTTGACATTACAGGATTCTTCCCTTGAAACATTCTCTTTCATTGGCTTTCAAGATACCACATTCTCCTAATTTTCTTCTTATCTCTTTGGACACATCCTGACTCCCCTTCTACCCATCTATTAAAAGTTGTAGTTGATTCCCCAACACTATCCCACTCGGCAGACCATTCATGGCCAGAGCATCAATTGCCAGCTATCATTGACTGGCAAATTGATATCCTCAGACTTGCCCCTGAGCTGTGGATCTGCCTATTCAACTGCTTTCTCGGTATCTCCTTTGACATCTCAAAGTTATCTTACATTCAACATGTTTCAGATCAAACTCATGTTTCATCCTCTGTAGAGCTTGCTATCCAATGTTCCTTGTTTCAATAGATGGCATTATCATTCAACTAGCAACACAAGAAATGGCAGACCTCTCCACTACCCACAACCAGTATAGTCCACCACCAAATAAATATTTCTCATGTAGTTTCCAAACACTTCTAATATCCTTTTTAATTAGACAATAGTAATTGCTTCCTAATTGGTCTCTATGCGGTTGGAGTGACTTTCATAATCTTTTGGTGATTTCCTTTATTTTAAGTCTAAAGACAAGAATTCTTTTTTTTTTAAGATCAAATTTCTTATTGTGGCCCACATGGGTCTCCACATTCTCTCCTTCTCTCTTTTCTATCCTTACTTTCTCCCACTCCCTCCTGCCTCATCCATCCAGGCACATTGGTCATGTTTCTTCAGTATCTTGAAAACACTATTGATTTGTTTTAGTAAGTTTTTTAAAATTTTTATTTTCTGTGACCAAAAGACCTGAAAAGAACAATTTTAGAGGAGGAAAAGTTTATTTGGGAGCTCATGGTTTCAGAAGTCTCAGTCCATAGATAGCTGGCTCCATTCCTCCGGGCTCCAGGTGAGGCAGAACATCATAGGCAGGTCCCCCATGATCCACCTCCTCCAGCCACACCCTATCCACCTTCAGTGACCACTCAGTTAATCCCATTCTGGGATTAATTCAGTGACTGGGTTAGAACTCTCATAGCCCAATCATTTGACCTCTAAGTCTTCTTGTATTGCCTCACACATGAGCTTATGGGGGACACCTCACATCCAAACCATAACATGTTTCTCTTGTCACAGACCTTTTCCCATGCCCTTCTCTATGCTTGGGCTCTCTTTCCCTCCTTTGGCAAACTCTCACTCTTCCTCACTCATCCTCAGGGTCTCAATTTTTCAGAGCAGACTCCCCTGACCAAAACCTAGGTCCAGAACTTTTGTGGCAGACTCCGAACAAAGAGGCTTGCTTCCTCTAATAGTCCCCATCTCAGTTTTTAGTTCTACTCTCATTCATAGGATTATTTGATTAGCATTTGTTTCCATTATTCTGAAATCAGCTTGTCAGTGGGAACTGTGAGTGTTCTCGACCCTGTTCCATTCCCAATGTTCAGCACAGGGCCTGGGGCATTGGAGACCAAAGACTGAATGAAGAAAAGGAGCCCTTTGACCTAAAGGAAACCCCACATTCCTTGTTACGGGACCATCAGAGATTATTTCTGTGGCATCAAAGCACTGACATTGTCCTGTTCCCATGGAAATGAGTCATCACCTGTAAAAGAATATTTCTGGAGATTTGGTAAATGTTTATCTAAAGGGTGAGTTTCGGGAAATGTCACAATTAGCCCTGCTCTCATTGTCTAGCCTAGAAAGAGCATCCAAAGATCCTGAACCCCATTTCTCAATCATACCCCAGATGCTGTGTCTGTCTTCATGATATCTCCTGGAACTCAGGACTATTATCTAAAGAGGGATAAAATTGGGGATAGTTGTGGTTTATAGTTGTTCTTCTTTCTTTGTTGTAAAATTTTATATACCTTACTTCAACTGCTTTTGTTGTATTGTTCAGCCTTCTTCCTCCCGTCTCTCTCACTGAACAGCATCCCTCTGGTATACAGACTTCTTTCCTTCCTTGGATACAAATCTAAGTTGAACATAAGGGGAAAGCTGTAAATAATTGAAATAGTCATAAAACTGGGTTGAGTATTAGGACTGTATAAAAGTAAAGCACCTTCCCATAAATTGCTCTGGGAATGGTTTTTCCATTCAGGAAAAGCAATTTCATCCCAAGTTGGATGCAGCATAAGAAGGGGCCTCCCAGGAGTCAGCAGCTATGACATGAGTCTCAGAAGCTGGAAAGTGGAAATTTAACACTCCTATTCTGATTTTTGAAAACTTTTATGAAGAAAGAAAAAAACTACAGCAGTGAGCAGGCTGGGGATAGCAAGCTTCCTTCTGTCAGAGGGTTAATGTTGAAATGTTGGGAGAAAACACTGGGACTAGGGCCAGACAGAGCAAGGTGAAGGAGTGAACTGGGTCGTAACCCTACTTCCCTCCATCTCTTCCCATTGCTCCTCTTCCTCTTGTGGAGTTGAAGATGGGGCCTTGCTCCCAACCAAATTCTCATGCCCAGTCCTTTGGGGTTCTACTTTACCTAGTGAACCTGTGTGTTAGGTACCCCCTCTGTTCACCTGCTTATAATTCTTCCTGTCCTGGTGAAGCCCCTTGTCATAAACATCTCAATTTGTTTTCTGTTTTGGTTTTGCCTAGTTCAGCAGTCCTGTGGGCCATCTGTACTACAATCATTGGCATGCTTGTTAACATGCAGACTCCTTGGCCTAGGGTGTGATCTACCAAGTCAAGCTCTCTGGGGATGAGGCCAGGAATCCAGACCCTGGCAAACCCCTTAAATGAACTAAGCCCATTTGGATTTGAAAACCATTGACTTGGTTCCTTCAGTTTTCAACTTGTTAGTTCCTTTGCTTGGGTTCGGAGCTAACTTTCTTTTCTGTCTACCAAGCCTGTGGGCAACCTTTTGGGTAATGTTCTAGTCCATCTGGGCCCCAGGACACCGTCAGCTTGTGTATTTTCAGGGACAGCTTACAGGTCCTCCCTTCCCTGCTCCCTATGTCATTAGAACCTAGGTGAACCTGGCTTTGGGGGCAGGTCCTGGATCCCTAAGTTTCTAGTTGTAAAACTAAGCTCTTATCCTTCCAAGTGATGTTTTTCTTTCTAAAAGAAGGCTTTATTTTTCCAAAGAAATGCATATCTGGAGAATTTTATGTACCCAAGATTAAATATGCCAAGATTAATTTCAGGGGGAAATCCTTGATGAGGCTTTTCAAATCAAAGTTAGGCTGTACATCCTGCCTAATTAGAATAATTCCTACAAAGACTACGAGGACAATGCACCCTTTGAAATATTTTTGATGATATAATTGAGCTCTGAAAATGTGCTGCCTGGAAACAACACCTCCTGAACTCCCTTCCTGGTGGGGTGTTTGGGGAGATCACACTGGCCTGGGCTACCGTACCTTTAAGAGAAGGATGGAGGTCCAGGGTGGAAGAGTAAAGGAGACTGCAGAGGGTCTTGCTGAAGACCTTGGGCTTTGGAATTGCCCAAGGAATCTCATCACTGAGGCTCCGTGCTGGCAATGGGATCTCAGACAAAATACTTCAGCCATGTGCCGTTGTTCTCGTATTGAATAAAGGACAGCAATAATGACTTCATGACAGGCGAGGACTGGACTTGATAATGCACATGAAGTGCTTTGCACAGAGGCTCTGGATCATGATACCTGTGATCATTATACGGTTCTAACATTCGAGGTGGGGAGAGGGAAGGAAGCCTTCTGTTTTTCTACTTTGGGGACTTCATGCTTTCCTGGAGTGCACGAATCCGGCTCAGCTTTCTCTAACATGTGCTTTTCCTCCATTAAAGACCTTGGTGATGTCTTGCTCTCCGTCCTCTCTCCTACCCTATTTTGTATACAGATATAATGTAGGCAATAAGAACATGGAGGCCAAAGCCTGAAGGGAACATAGAGGGCTGTCTACCCAGAGTATAGCTGGGGTGGCTCTGAGTTCACTGCATGCTGTCAATCACCTCAGTGTCACCTTCTGCTCAGCTGCTTAAGTGCTGGGACTAAGGTAGGAGGAGCCCTGCTCTGAAAATCATCTCAATTTGGGAAAGTAAGTGAAAGTAGTACAGGGGATAAAGGGAAGGTGTGGGTGGGTACATGGGATGGGAGAGGAGGGATTTGGAGAGATGGGTAGAAGGAATTTGTGAATAGGGAGGAGTGAGTTCTCATTACCATACTCTCCTGGTCAGTTTGGCTGCTATAATAGACTGCCACAGATTGGGTGGCTTAAACAACAGAAATGTATTTCTCATAGTTCTGGAGGCTAGAAGTCCAAGATTAGGGAGTCAGCATGGCTAGTTTATGATCAGGGCCCTACTCCTGGTTTATAGATAGTGGTCTGCTTACCTTGCAGAATGAGAAGCCAGCTCTCTTGGGTATCTTCTTGCAAGAACACTTATCCCATCATAAAGGTTCCTTTCTGATGGCCTAATTACCTCCCCAAAGCCCTATATCCTAACATCATCCTTTTGAGAGTTAGGATTCCGTCATGTGAAGTTGGCAGGTGGGAGACACATTCAGTCCTTAACACAGTGGGGATAAAACCCAGAGGTTTCAGTGGGTAGAGTGTTAAGAGGACTCTACCCGCTGAAGTTAGTGGCTTGTTGGGACAGGAGTAGTGTCCAATTAAAGAGTGGGGAACGAACAGAAACTGGAGCAAAAAGAAGGAAGGAAGGAAGGTAGGAAAGAAAGGAGACATGCACACAATGCAGAGAACAGGGGGTTAAATCTGAATGAAAAACCTACGAAGCCAGCACAGCTAACATGCACGAGACAGTGATGGTCTGTTGACCCACGTCTTCATGTCATTGCTCAGGTCCTTTGGTTACTTTTTTTTTTTTTTAGTTTTGATAGACCTTTATTTTTTAAAATTTATTTATATGTGGTGCTGAGAATCGAATCAAGTGCACTACCGCTGAGCCCCAGCCCCAGCCCCAGTCACTTTTTCTTAATTAGCAACCTTTTCCTTTTGCAAGCTTTTCTTCTTGAGGAAAGCCAGGACCAAAGGCTTTATATTTTCACCCTTTATGTTGAAATCAGAGCTTCTGAGAAATGTTGGCCTGTGGCCTCTTTCCCCTTCTCTGTTTACCCTCAACTGGGTAGAAATAAATGATGGTGTCTCAGAGCAAAGTCAGAGAAGCAAGTTCTATAATCACATGCTTCCTTTGCCGGTGAAGATAAAGGTGAAGAACATTTCCTCTGTGCCCCCTCCTCACTCACCTCTGCTGGGGCCATGACTAAAATACTGCTTTCAAGCTCCAGAGCTGAGGACATCCATCTACTCACCTATGCTCTCTTTACAAAAGTGATCTGAGGCAAACAGGTGTGACTCCCAAAGGCTGAGCACCTTCAGTTGTATGCAAGTCACGTGTGCCCAGGAATAAACAAAAACGGCTTTGCATTTGGATGGGAATGTCTGTGCCCCATATCTTATATTATTTGTTAATCTATAACTAGGGTGTAGTCTTTCCTCAGCTAATAAGTACTTGTCTTTTCATGGAGTAGAGTGAGCATACTCCCTCATCATGAATTTGGTGTTTTTACTGCCACAGATGTCTTTGATGGTGTTCTACAGCTTTAACTCATTTGGGTGCATGCAATGAATTATGATTTTATTCCAAACTTGTTTCTCATTCCCCGGCTGTCTGTTGATCCTCCCAGGATTCATCTGCTTCTTATTGTGCTTGGAAGGTCTCTAGTACTTTTGCCCCTCTCTCTATAAACAATTTAATGTCTCTCCTTTTCGTTCTGAAGAATAGAGGGTTAATGATTTCTTCTGAGGAGATTCAGATTTAATTTCAATCCCCATTAAACACATGTGTGCCTGTGCACACCCATACACACACAATGTTTTACATACGCTTTGAGGGGATCTTGACTGGGGCTTGTGCATTCCTCCAAACTTATCCAGGGACTCCCACTTAAGATGCCTTAATATAAATACAAGCACCTTTATTTATTTCCAGTACTATGTTGGATAGCTGTACCTATGTTTTGCTCCAAGCCAGTCTCCCAAAGCCTTTATAATCTTTGTCACAGTGAGTCTGTTGTCACTTGTTCTCTGGATGGTGCCATCTGCAGGGTGAGGTGCTATAGGAGGAACAGGTGGCCGGGAATAGGAGGCAATTTGCCAGGGCCCCCAGTGATCACCTCTGATGTTTCGAATTTGCCAGGGTTTCCTGATGTGTTTTCAAACACAGAGGACTGGACTGAAGCTGGGGTAGCATTGTGCAGCTACGTGGCACTGATCTGCCTTCAGGAGAGAGTGGGTGGCGGGGAGTGCTTTCAGCTGACTGCTTCCAGCCACGGGGCTTCAGATCCACCAGAGTGTTCAAGAGCAAACCACCCTCCCCAGAGAGCTTCAGCCCCTGGCCGAGCCTGGCAGGGTGCTAGGCCTGGTTATTTCTGCCAATGTGGGAGTTCTCTCTGGGTAGTCTCTGCACACTGTTGCCCAGCTGAGGAGCTGCCCCACAATCTGGAGGCTCCTCCTGCTGCTTTTTCTTAGGAGTTAGATCTGTGTATCGATCTGAAAGTATTTCCCTTGCCTGCTCCTGCTTCCTTTTGTTTTTATCCCTTATCTTCCCAGGTGATCTCCCCTGAGCCCACCCCACTCCAGCTAATCTCTTGCTCTTCCACTTCTGCCTTTGTGTCTGCTTCTTGGATTACCTGAACTGACTCAGCTCTATTCCCAGGTGACATTGTTGATCACAAGTCATAATCCCACTTCACTTCCCAGACGTCAGCCTGGAGCAAAGTTCCCAGACCTTGCCAACCCATTTCGTCACAGAATCTGGAGTTTACTGGATGTTGGTTCACCTTTGTAGCTATGCAGATTATTAGGATTCCCAGCATCATCCTGTCCAGCCTCTTGGAGGGTGTTTCTGTTGCTTAGAGAAGAGACGAAGGCACGAGATGATCAAAAACATACTTTATTTTTTTATAGAGACTCTTTCCAGGATCCCAGGTAGGAAAACATGGAAACCTCAGGAATGACCCCTCTCCATTTACATACTTCTCCCCTAAAATCAGGCCTATGAGGTCAGCTCCTGAATCCCTTTTCCTGGGATCCCACTCAGTCCTATCTCTTAGCCTTCTGGTGGGGGTTCAGGAACATAAAGATTCTTGTTATCTAGTTATTCCCCAAAGGTCCCCCTCCCCACCACCAATTACTGTGAGTACATAATATACATCAGAGCTCCTCCCTGAGAAAGAACGGTGACAGGGAGGAGATTGGCACAACACAGATAACACATCCACAGCAACTGGTTTCCACATTTTGGAAGTCACAAAGACGGCCCTGTGATGTCTCCTATTCTATTACTACTGGACAGGTACATCAAGCAAACATACTTAGGAGGTAAACATTTGGAGATAAACACAGGGTGACATGTGTCTATAATAAGAATGAGACCCATGCACAGTGCAAATCATGGTGTTCCTCACACATGGGAACTGACCACATTTTTATAAGCTAAATGGATGTTGGAGAATGAGTTGATGGAAGGCTTGCTGGCACTTTGAGGGAATGTTTAACCTTACTGAAAGCTGCCCAAGTCTATCTCACACTTCCTTTTATGCACAGTGATGACTCCATTCAATCACATCCCTTTAGATCCCCTGGATGGACTAGTGGTTCTCTTTGCAGTGATCTCAGGGAACTATCATTGCAAAGGCTCTCTGAAGGCCACAGCCTTTGGCTCAGTTACCCATGGTAAGTATGGTTTTTAAAAATCCTGTGAAGAGTCTGCTTCCCAGATACCTCCATCCATACTAGGCAGCCTGGACTCACTAGGACAGCTGAGCCAGGAATGGCAAGTCTGGGATAAGTCCCCTTAAGTGTGGAAGGAGCTGCATGTCCCCAGCTCAAGGCAAAATCCAGAGAAAGTGCTTAACAAATCGTTGTTGAATTCAACTCCAACCTTCTCTCCTGTAGATGGGATGACCCCAACTCCTTGATACTTTTTTCTTAGGTACTTCTCAGAATCATGTTCATCCTTTACATCCACACAGGGCATGATTTTCCATTGGAAGCATGACTAGCTGCCTTTTGTTGCTCCTAAATCTTACTTTCCGTTCATGGAAATGCATTGAGTTGGCTTTACTTGGTTTATTTAATACTTCCCATGCTGCTTTTCAGAATATGGTTCTCAGGTTTTTCTGGCTTCTGCTACTGATATACAACTAACTCCCCAACCATGTCCGTATCCTTGTAGAGTTAGAACCAGCAGGGGTGGTGGAGGCTGTAAAACCTGTGGGTGGTATTATTCTCCTCTTCACATCATGAATGCAGCCAATGCACATCCATTATTCAAACCACAAGGACATTCATGAATGTTACATGAAGTTTCTGCTTCCAGACACATCTGGGCAGGATACAGAAATGCTCACCTGCTGGAGACCCCAAAGCTGCATTAGAACATGAAGCATTCAGCTCATGGCTCTTGGCAGACTGGCTGTCCTTTAGGGTTGGTGGGTCATTCTATCTCTTATAGAGAGGAGACTAGCAAAGCTATGGGGGAGGAAGGGAAGATTCAGACAATGAAGAGAATGCAAGGTGACCTCTTCCAGAAGCGCAGTTACAGGTGCAACTTCCCTGCTCAATAGGCATCTGAGCCTGCACTTTATGCTAGCATGAAGTCACAAATTTGGGTTTGTGCCTCTGCCTCAGATACCAAAAGGCTAGACACAAAGCCCACTTGTTGTGTTGTTCTGAGCTGTGGAATTCAACCCCCTAAAGCATGCTGGAAAGATATAGGCTTTGGCATGGATTCTTTTGCTCTGTCAAAGGCCAAAAACTTCCAGAAGGAACATACTCAGGGTTTCAGGATACCTGGAGAATGTCTGAGATGGATATTTACATGTTTTAGCAGTTGCTGCCTCTCTAGGAGCTGGGTATTAGTGCTTCTACTCTTTTTGAGACTACTATTTTTTTTTGGTAAAATATACAAAACACTTATACAATCATTGAACCATGGCACATAAAGATTCAAAGTGACACTTAGATTATTTAGTTCAGCCCCATTGCTTTGCCAATAAAGAAAGAGGCTCAGATAGATTAAGTCTGGCTGGGGTCTCTTGACCCTTGGTTGGTATAGACCTTAGATGGCATCAGTTGACATATTCTGCCCACCATGGAAGCTCAGGATGGTCACTGGGGACACAGCGCAGAAGAAACTGAGGCTTTCAATCCTGTGATGTTCAAATGAACCTAAACATTGAGATGCCAATAGGGGCAGGCATAGGTCTTCTTTTCATGGGTGCTGAGAAGATGAGGTTAGATCTTTCATTATGTGGTGCCTTCTTTTGTTCGTGCTGTGAAGTGAAGGCTAGAGTGATGTGAGCCACGAGCTGAGGGAGGCTACTCAGAGCTTGGCTGAGGACAACTTTGCTGGAGCAAGACAGAGGCGCCAGGCAAACAGTCCTGTTGGATCTGTTATTGCACTGCAGAATTCATCCTGAAATGAGCACCCACATGCAGTTGAAGTTATCTCTAGAATCATGGAATAAACTGGAAGGTAAAATCTAGTGCAATATTTTCATTTTACAGGCTCAGAGAAATTCAGATTTGCTTTGGGTTACACTGATGGGGGATGGCAAAGATGGAAGAATCCAGATTGACTTTAGGATGAAATGTCTTCCCTAAACCATCTGATTCTTCCCCCAAAGCTCTGATGTTCAGGTGTTTCTGATTGTTTCCAGATCAAGGAAATACCCATGCATGAGAGAGGCAGAACAAGGATGGTGGTGGCTGCCTTGCTAAGGGCCTGCCCTCTAGGACAGCATGTTGGAGTAGAAGCTGAAGCTCTCTGTCATGGTCTTGGAGTTGCTGCGAGAGGAGCCATTGGAGGTCAGATCCAGGGATGAGGGTGTGGCCTTGGGGCCTTCCTCGGGCTCCTCCTCATGGACTCCCACCACTGTGGAGACAGTGGTCTCCAAGCGGCTGACCTTATACACGCTGCCCTGGGTCTGGAGGTACCGGGTAGATTTCATTTCCAGCCCCTCATAGTCACCAGCCCTGATGAAGGGGCAGCACCGGAAGGCGTGCTTGAAGCCCAGACGGAACCTGGAAGGATAGCACATAAGGAGGTGACCCCATGGGGACAGACTGCTTTTCAAGGGGCTTCCCACCATTTCATCAGCTTCTCAACACAGGACACTCCCAAGTGTGACTGTATCTGATTATTTTGCAAGTTAATGAACAGCTGGAGAGGCTGAGGCCAAAAAGATTTCAGGGTCAGCTAATAATGTTAAATCTAGGACCAGCACCCATGTTCATGTGCAATGTACGTCCTTATCCAGGGTGGTCCTTGAGCTATGTATGCTCCCTCTTCTGGTGTGGGGTCAGAAGACTTTGGGCCGATCCAATATCAACCTAAAACTCACCAAGTATTTACTGTGTGCACCATAGTAAGCTTACAGCAAAGCACAATGCAAGACTCAGTCCTTTCCCTCTAGTAGGCCACTGACCGCCAGAGTCATGATCCTTGGTCATGTCCTTTTGGTATGCCTCAGTTCCTCTGTTTGCTAAACAGAGAGAATCCACCTTTATTTAATAATATGCAGGGAGATTTACTCTAAAAAATTTAGGCAGGTCATCAAGCTCGTAGGGGAAGGATGTTTCTGTGAGTTAGACTAACAGAACCATTTGGGCAACTTTAAGAGAATGTCTTTCCTGCTCTCTGTGACCTGAGTGTCTCACTCAGAGAAGGCTTTTCCCAGGCTGGTGACTGATGGATAGAAGGCATTTTGTTCCTTCCCTTCCTGTCTGCTCCCTTCCCTACACAGAGGCTGGGGTGGTGCCCTGGATGATGTCCAGCATTCTGACCCCTCTGGGAAGCCCTCTACAGGCCACAGTGTATTTCCTATTGCTGAGTGCCATTCCTGATGGGCTCTCCCTTCTCTTGCTTGTCTGAGGTTGGTTTCTGCTGTGAGGATGGCTCCCCCAGGCCTCGTCTGATCAAGTGAGGGCAGGAATCAGGTCTCTGAGGCCCTGACTTCTTTTTGCTTACCCTACCCTGCTGGAAATGCTGGATGAAACCGGGGAAAGCTGCTCAGGCTATAAACTGGGAGAGGATCCAGCTTACAGGCTTTGTTCACTTACACCAGTCACAAAGGTTTCTAATGCTATGTTGTCCCTCTTCCCCAGCTCAGTTACCAGTACTTAAAAATCAGAAAAT
This sequence comes from Spermophilus citellus, assembly GCF_964194105.1. Taxonomy (NCBI): domain Eukaryota; kingdom Metazoa; phylum Chordata; class Mammalia; order Rodentia; family Sciuridae; genus Spermophilus; species Spermophilus citellus. The sequence continues at coordinate 51,427,360 of NC_138193.1, read as the reverse complement.
CTCACAGAAAAATCACAAATATAGATTTCTGGTTTCTCTTGAAAAAGAAAAGATAATCAGGCCATGTTGAGCTCACAGTCCTCTGCATGGAGGACTGTGTGATGGTTAGTTTGCTGCAGTCCATACCTCTCCCTCTTGTCTCTTTCTGTGCTCATTCAGCTGCTTGGTGGCTGGTGGCCCCTGGAGAGTGTGGGGAATGGGGTACTCACCTGTCATTGAGGCAGCAGTAGATGATGGGGTTGTACATGGTGGAGCTCATGGCCAGCCACATGATGGCCAGGTAGACCTGCTGGATGAACTTCTTCAGGTAGAGATCTGGGTTGATGTAGGGCAGGAGGAAGAAGATGTGGAAGGGCAGCCAGCAGATGGCGAAGGTGCACACCACCACGATCATCATTTTGACCACCTGGTAAGAGGACCAGCAGGTGAGATGACATCCTCCTTCTCTCATGGCTGCTTTCCTTCTCCTCCCTCTACTCACCTCACATGGTGTGATATGGGGTGGGGGGTATTTATAACATTGCCTTATAAGGAGGAGAAAGGATCTTTAATGTCCAGCACTAAGGCACGTTGGTTATGTGGGCAGTTCTCAGAGTATGGCCCCAGGACTGTCATTATCACCTTCTCTGGGAACTTGTTAGACATACAAATTCCTGGTCCCACCTCAGACTTAGTGAACTGGAAACTCCCAGGCTGGGACCTGGAATTCTATGCTTGACAAACCCTTCAGAGGATCCTGATGTAATCTTGCATTTGGGGACAACTGTGTTATGTGACTCTTCTGGGCAATGGCTGAAGCCACAGGAGGTCAATTAACAAGCAAAGGTGAAGGCATGTGCTGGAGAGAGGGCCGGGGAGGGAGTAGCAAAAAGGTGGGCAGATAGAGGAGCCATAGGCTTGGGCAGGCTGCTGGGTCTGGAGACTGCAGGAGAGGGAGGGGAAGGGCAGCCAGGATACATCTGATGTTTAAAGGGATTTAAAAGAAGGTCTTCTGAATTTTGTGTGCTGTGGTATAAATGTTGTGTCACCCCTAAATTCATGCGTTCATTCAGCCTCTAGGTGATGTAGTAGTAGGGGTGCCTTTGGAAGGTGATCAGGCCTGAAGGGCAGAGCCTTATGAATGGGATTAAAACCCTTCCCAGAGAATCCAGAGAAACCCCCACCCCTCCACCATGTGAGGTCACCAGGTAAGGCACCTTCCACCAACCAACCAGGAGCTGCCCTCAGCAGATACCCCATCTGCCAGTGCCTTGATAGTGGACTTCACAGCCTGTAGAGCTGTGATAATCCATTTCTGTTGTTTGTAAGTTTGCAGTCAAAGGTATTTTGTTATAGTGTCTCAAATGCACTAAGAATCTGGATGACATAAACTTCTTTTTATCCCCAAGAAATCTTCAGTGAAGAACACTACAGCATCCATAATGAAATACCATGCAAAGAATAATTGAAGGGAGAGAAAAGAAAGAGGAAGCTCCTCATATACTGATTTTCAGATTCTTGTGAATTTTAAGTGAAAAATGTGACCACAGTATATATTTACTATTTGCATAAAAAAGAGAAAATAGTATATCTTAATTTTATTTATAAATGCCAATATCTAGGAGGGTTAACAAGAAACAAACAATAGTGGTTACTATTGTGTGTATGTATGTTTATATGTGTATGAATGAGTATATGTGTGTGTATGTGTGTGAGTGTGTATGAGTTCATGTGAGTGTATGGATGAGTGTGTGTATGAGTCTATGAGTATGTATGTGTGTGTATGAGGGTGAGTATGAGTCTATGAGTGTGTATGAGTGTGTATGAGTGTATATGTACATATGGAGAAAGGTGGCTCTCTTCCTTCCTCTCCTCTGTTACCCAGACCCAGGGCTGTCTTATGCCTGCTGCCTCTGGGTGGCTCTGCTCACCAGCCTGTAGCCTGTGCCAGGATCGGTTAGGAGCTGTCTGCTCCTCACTCACCTTGCGCTTGGCAGAGACTTGCTCATGGTACCGGTCAGAGGAGTCCCCAGGGATCTCACTGGCCCACAGTGTGATCCCCACTACGGTGTATGCATAACCGATTACCAGCAGGGGGAGGAAGTAGATGAGCACAGTTACGCAGATGTGGTACCTGCAGTAAGATGGAGGAGAGAGGTCAGCCAGAGAAATAATTGGTGGTTAAGGCTCTGCAGCCACCTTTTCTAACCTTTGCTATCAGTATGGCTGAGCTATCAGGCACACTGCGGAGAGGCAGCTACCTCAGAGTGAATGGGTATAAATCAGAGAAATCAAATCTCTTTGATTTATGCTTTTCTTGTGAAGATCTATAATGGAGATTCTTGTTCAGGTTCAAAAGGGAAAAAATATTGATAAGAGGGAACTGAATTCATAGTATACTTATGACAGTTTTGGTTCATGCTAAGTTCATTATTACTAGCCCCACCCCATCCCCCAAGAAATATAAGAATGCAAACTCTTGCTTCATGAATAGAAGTTTATTATCTAGAATAAAGGAGGTAACCGTACCACTCAATTCATATCTGTTAGACTACACTTATGCTCAATTTTACTTGGGATTTAGACCAACTAGTATATTTAAATAAGATCTACCATAATGGTTTATGAGCTTCAATTCATTCTATGAGATATATGGATTCACAAATATCAGTATAATTAATTAGCTTGGGGAAGAGGATAAGATTAGTTCTAGTTCTAGAACTTGGATCCAGGAGGGAAAGCCACAAAGTGTAAGCCATTTCTAAGCCTGGCCTTCATGAATATATGTGCACAGGGAAGCTGGCTGGGTCTTTGAGTCACCACTTGGACGGCAAATATCAACTGACTCACATTTGATTGGGACCCAAGCAAGAAAAACAACAACAACAACAACAAAAAACCTCCAAACAAGTAAAAAAAAAAAAAGCCCCCAAACCTTTCCAATGTTAAGTTGCTGAGGTTGTGAGGTTTGTTATGGCAGGATAACTTAGCGTATTTTGTTTAAGGCAAGATTTCTTCTAAGTAGGAAACTCAGACAAGTTTTCTGAATGTTGAGGAAGAACATTTTTCTGAGGGGGTTCATTGGCTTGTGTATCTAGCTACAGCCTGTTCCCAGACGTGAGTGTAATCGTGAGGCAGTAGTAGTGGTATTACTAATGAGAACAGCTAATGTCTTGGGAGACTCGCTCTAGGTCTGTGCTTTGGTTTGGATGTGGTTTGTTCTTCAAAGCTTGTCATTCTTCAAGCTTGGCCCTTGGTGTGGTGGTTTTATATTGAGATGCTAGAAACTTTAAGCAGCGGAGCTTAGAGATTCTTTGGCCATGAGTGCTCTCCCTTAAAAAATTAATTGATGCTATCTGAGACTAGGGCAGGTCTCCTGGGACTGGATTAGTTCCCTTGAGAAGGGTTGATAGAGGTCAGCCCAGTACCTGTCCCTAGTCCCTCTTCTATGCATGCTGCTTGCCACTCTCACATGCACCTCTGTCATTGTGATGGCATCTGCCATGAGGGCCTTGCCAAAGTTGACCAGATGCTGTTGCTGTGCCCCTGATCTTCCAGAGATATGAGCTAAATAGTGCTCTTTTTCTATAATGTATGCAGCGCTGGCATTTTGTTATAGCAACATAAAACAGACTAATACAGTCACTATGCTAATAATAAACTTAATGACAGCATTAGTAGCAGATGTGGTCGCTAGAGTTTGAGTGTTCATAAATGGCACAATGCTAAGCATTTTATTTTCATTCTATTATTTAATCCTTAAAGCAAACAATTGGGTAGGTACTATCATAATTCCATTTTGTAGATGAAGAACAACATTTATAATTTAATTAGTTTGTCCAAATCCACTACTGGTAATGGGACTGGCTGGGATCAGGATGCAGGTCTAAGACCCAAGAACCAGTTTCTTGTTACTGAGGAAAAGTTATCCACAAATTCTTTTCTTCCATTCTGGTTACAGTCTATGTTAATTCTCTGCAATGATTTTCTTCCTTAGGGAAAAATCCACTTATTCACTCAATTTCTCCCTCTTCCATACTACATTTGCTTTCATTGGTTTTTTTGTAAGGCGCACAGTTTTCCCACTTATTTAGTCTCCTGTGAATATTAAAATCTGCAGTTTGAAGATACTTGAGGAGTTCTTAAGTAATAAGTCACTGATTCAGAAAAGCAGAGTGTGAGCTCATCTGCTCTGTGCAGACACCTGCTTCCACCTCAGCAGGCTCTTGAGGTCTCCTGGGTTTTTACCTCCACCAGAACCACTGGGTTCTCCAGTTACCACTTCAGTGATTGCATATAGTATTTCCCACCTGATCTCAGTAACTCCTTCAGGATACAGTGCTGACTGTGCTTGCGAGCACAGCCTTCAGAGACTGTAAGGTCAGGGAGAACCTGAGAACCTCCTAGATGTCCTCAAGATACCTCCCTGTAAGAATGGCCCCGTGTCATGCAGACTTGATACTTGGTGGCAAAACACGCTAGCTGAGCTTCACCAGGCCACTGCCTTTAAGGTTTGAGTGTGATGAACAATTATCAGCTCAGGAGTGTGAAGGGAGGACATTGTAGTCAAGTTGGTGCTCCTCTCCCTACACCACAGGTCCTTACAATCAGGCAGGTCCCAGAACCTCCTGGAAGTTACTGTGGGGTGACTCAGCTACCGTGGGGTGGGCCTGAGAATCTTCATTTATAATATGTTCCCAGGACACATTGCTGCTGCTGTTTCTGGTTCAGACTCTGAAAAAGATTGTCCTGGATCAGTGTTTCTCAACCAAAAATGCACATGAAAACCACCCGAGGAGATTTTAAAATGATCAATGCCCAAAGGTACCGGTTAGAAAATTCCTAAGTTATTTTAACAGATGGTTAGCATGGAGAACCACTGTTTCAGACCCTGGATCTGCAACACCAATGAGTCTTTCTTTGGAACCTCCTTGTTGTTTGTGATTGAATGAGTTCATTAAGGTGTTCATTAGAAACATTCATTTTGTGATGTATCTGATGCTTTGCACTGGGGGCCTTGCTGATCAGGCAGGGACTGCCCGCTCCCAGGACTAGCTAATTCCTAGAGATAACAAATGACTCTCTTGGGAGTGTGCATTCCATATGCAAAATAACAATCTAAACCTTAAGCTTTATTGGGCTCTTACCTTGCAGAAAACTATTTGCCTGCCCTGATTATCCTGAAGCCAGATATCAGACAAGTAGGGTAGCTCCTCCACCCCAGAGCTGCTAAAATTATTCAAGCTGGTCAGTCTTAAACCTGCTCACTCTGCCTCACTAGTTCTTTCCTGAGAAGGCCCATGAAGTCTTTCTTTTTGTATGGGACTGTGCCCATTCATCTTGGGTACTGCGAGTTATAAATCTTCTTTTTTTTTGTGTGTGTGGTGCTGGGGATTGAACCCAGGGCCTTATGCATGCAAGGCAAGCACTCTACCAACTGAGCTATATCCCCAGCCCATAAAGTATCTTATTTTTTTTTCCTTAAAGATTTTTTTAAGTTGTCAATGGACTTTTATTTATTTATATATGGTGCTGAGAATCGAACCCAGTGCCTCACGCATGCCAGGTAAGTGCACTACCACTGAGCTACAACCACAGCCCCGTAGAGTATCTTCTTAATGGCAGTTGCATCCTGATATGTTGACCTCACCATACTTAAATATAAAATAAAATCTGCATTTTAAAACTATGAACACTGTGAGAACTCATAAATCAGACCACAGGAAAATGCTAAGATGAATCAGTAAATATAACTTATCAACCTTTTAATAATTCTTCCTTTTTCAAAGAAAGAAAAGTCATTTTGTTATTTGGAATCAACAAAATATATGGATTTAATTTCAGCTAAAAATGTTCTATTCAGGTAGAGCAAGGCTTTCCCATGCTCTAGTAGAGATAATTCAGAAGAGCATAAGAATAGTATACAGCAATTTTAGTTCTAGGTATAGACACAAAAGAAAAGAAAGTCTTGACTCGAACAAATGCATGCAAACCATTACTTACAATAGCTAAAAGGTGGAAACAGTCCAAATGTCCACCAGTAGATGAATAATAAACTAAATGTGGTATATTCATACAATAGACTATTATTCAGCTTTATAAAAGAATGGAATTATTGCCTGTAATCCCAGCAACTTGGGAGGCTGAGGTAGGAAGATCGAAAGTTCAAAGCCAGTCTCAGCAACTTAGGGAGGCTCTAAGCAATTTAGGGAGATTCTGTCTTTAAATAAAATCTAAAAGGGTTGGGGATGTGGCTCAGTAGCTAAGCACCCCTGGGTTCAATCTCTGTACAATGCTCCCCTTGCCCTTGGCCCTGGCCAATACATAAAAGAATAAAATTCTGACATATAGATAAATCTTGCAAACATCATGCTAAGTGAGTAGGCCAGACACAATCCGACAAATACTGTGGGAGTCCACTTATATGAAATATGTCATGGAGATGCAAAGTAGATCAGAGGCTACCAGGTGCTGGGGAGAGTAGATAGGAGCTACTATGTAATGGGTATAGATTTTCTGTTTGGGATGATGAAAAGTACGGGAAATGGTTAGTGGTGTTCATTGTACAACATTCTGAGTGTCCTTAATGCTTCTGAATTGTATGCTTTAATGTGGTTAAAGGTGTAGAGTTTATAATCTGTATTTTTATCACAATTAAAAAATTTCATAAAAATATTTCAGCCTACCCAGGATCCCAGGTCTCCAAATTTGCAGGCTTTTCTACCCTTGGCTACTCCTCAACACAGCCCCTCGCTCTGAAAAGGTAGACTTAATTCTTGGATGAGATTAAAATTTGAACACATGCTTCTAAATCTTTTAAAAAAACACATTAGTTTTTATTTTTTAACTCTAAAATTAAAAAAAGTTTATTGGTGCACTATAATCATACATAATAGCAGGATTTGTTATATATATTTGTGCAGGTACATCCTTCTAAATCTTGCTCAGAAAAACCCCTATTACTTAGAAATTGCAAACACTCAATCCAGTGTTCAAATGATCAAAAATTCTAAATGAATGTAAGTCAAATGCATGAAGTTCTATCATTATAAAAAAGGAAATAAATACATTTCTTTTACCTTCATACCCTTCTGGAGGAATTTTACCATATTCTGTATTTAATTGGAGTCAACTAAATACATTTCTCTCTCTCTCTCTCTCTCTCTCTCTCTCTCTCTCTCTCTCTCTCTCTCTCTCTCTCTCTCTCCCTTTCTAAAATCATTTTAGAGAGCAGGTCAGTGAAACAATGTAATCCTATTTTGTGCCGCTCCACTTGGGTTTTGAGTCTGATTTTTCCTAGGTTCCTGCCAGGCAGGATTTTATGAGCTCTTAGAATTAATATCTGCCTTGGGAGAAGGGATCTGGGGTCAGCAATGCAGTAGAAGCAAGCCAGAGGAAGAACCAGGCATGAAAGCAAGAGGCAGTGACAGAAGGGAGTTCTTTGTGTGCTAAATGAAATGTGTGCTGGGGACCTAGCACATTGATTTTGATCATTAAGTCTTGCTGATGTGCTCATCAGAACTTTCAGAAGGAAGGTGCCTACAACAACTTCATGCTGTGGCTCCATCGAGTTCACTTCTTTAAGCAGCAAATGGGGCTTGACACCTTTTATGGGATAAGCTTGTCGAATATGAACCATGTATCCCCAGTCCCACAGATTCCCTTGTCCTTACTGCCCTGATACCTTACTGCTCACCGCTGGGCTTATTGGTCTCACTAAAACAGGAGTTACCTCATTGTTCAAAGTATCAACACTTTTGATTTCTGAAACAATCCTCTACATTTGAAATCGAGCTGGATAGCCTTATTAAATAGTATCCAGAGATCTTCATAACGTGCTTGGGGGAGACAGTAGGTGTCTTGGAGTTGGGGAAGAAGGAAGCCAAGAGAGCATGGCCTTGCATTCCCCATCTTCACTCTAACAAGGTGGCTCTGCCTTTTGTTTTTGCATTGACTTTAGGCAGATGATTTTGTTTGAAAGGTGGTGGGTAGAAGATTTCAATAGTTTCAGAAAAGTTGAAGAGCCCTGGTATAATCCCAGCTCCCACCCAAGGCATCAACCCTTTGCAATATACATACCACATAAGCATTAAACATCTTATAGAATATTCCCTGTGACATTCTGCTCACTACCTCTAAAGCTGAGCTACATCAGTAACTAGGGATTTTGATAGAGTTGCAGATTCTTAGGCCCCACCTTGGATGGGTCTGCATCAGTGACTGTAGGAAAGCTTGTTAGAGGTACAGACTCTCAGGCCCCACCACAGATGGGCCAAATCAGAATGTGCATTTTAAAGGCTTCCAGGTGATTTATGTGCAAGTTCAAGTTTGTAGCACACAGCATTTTTTTTCTCTTGTTTTCATGGGGGGAATCACCTGAGGAGGAGTATTCAGAAATTCCAGTGCATGGATTGCATGCTAATTCTTCTGATTTAATTGGTTTACAGTGTGTCCTGGGTGCAGCAGAGTTTTAGAAGCTCTTCAGGCAAATCTCTTGTGCAACCAGGGCTGAGCATAACTTCCAGACCCCTGCTGATGATGGCTGGGACTGATGCTGTTACTTCTTAAATTGAGTGAAAGCCTATGGCCCTGTATCTCTCACTATCCATTCTATGTCACAAGCAACAAGTTGAACCCATCTAATGGGATGGCCCTGCAAACATGAGATGACCATGAACTTGCCTTTCCCCAGAGCTTTTGCATAGAGAGCTTTTAGGGATCATCTCTTCTTTTATATGTGCTGAGCAGCCTCATCTGCCTGCAATTCCTCAAATGACCCTCAGGCTCTCTCTCCTTATTAGAGGATGACATTAGATGCTTGACTGTTTACTTGCCTCACCTTTGTACTTCCTAGAAAAAAGATCTGCGGATCAGTGCGGTTTCTTTGTAGAGAAAGGAAGCAGCACCCAAGCATTTTTGTAGCTCAATTTTTTTATTCAACGGTCACAGCCAAGCTCTCTTGGAGGCTGGCAAAAATTGCAACCTATCAGTTGATAAATTCATCAAATATTTATTCAGTCCTTATTACATATCTGGTTCTGAGCTGGTTCTGGGTTGGGGACATTGAAAAGAGTCCTCCCATTCTTTGGTACTTTCTCCAAGGTCTCACGGACAACCACCAGAGAGGGTAACGTGGCAAGTGGAGAGTGGTTACCTTTTCAAGGAGAGTGGAGACACTGGAGGGATGTAAGTAACTTTTTGTAAATAGAGATATGATATAAAATACATTAATATTCAAAATTTAATAATAACCCTATGTGCAAGATATAGCTAAGTTATTAGCTAGTTACAGTAATGCTTCTAAGTGCATGGAGAGTGATGGGAATGCAGAACACTCTCTCCAGTTAATCAGGGAAGCTTCCCGGAGGAGGAGCTGTTTGGCTAGGCCCTGAAATAGAAGCAGTAGGTAGGCAGGCCAAGAATGGTGAGGTGGTTATAGGTGGGGAAAAACCGCAAGTACTAAGGCATGAGGGTGGGGCAATCATGGCATGATGTGGGTCCTAGGATATGAGTGGAACTGAATGGAAGCTGGCTGTGTACAGCAGTGTCAGGAGACATGGCTGGAAAGGAAGACAAAGGCCAAATCACGAAGGGCATTTTATGATGGGCTGGAGAGATCCTGATTTATTTTGAAGTTGATGTGAAACCATAAAATGGTTTTAAACAGGGGATTAACGTGGTCAGATACTTGTGCTCTGGTGGTGGATGGAGGTGGGCAAGGCTACAGGTGGCATCTTAGGATGCTGAGTCTTGACCTGGAGGAAGTGAGGATGATCCATGTTAGGGTCATGATGGGTGAGTGTGAAGGGAGGGATTTGGGAGGCACTATAGCTTCGAGAAAGAGCTACTGGACTTGGCTGCTGGAGGCATAATTATCCTGGCTTTCTGGGTTAGACTTGTGGAGAAGAGTGAGGCCAACCAGTGCCGGGGCCCCAGGGAGGAGGAGCAGAGCTGCAGGGGAGTTATCATTTGGACATACTGTCCTTGAGGGCAGGTGGGTATATTCATGGATCTGGAGCTGGGATAAAAGTCTGGGCTGGCATAACCTTGGAAGCTCTCATGTTTAGAACCATGAGAAGGTGACAGGATGCAGATGGCCATGAAATGAAGAGAGAGGAGACCATATGTGGGGAGAAAAGCCCAGGGTGAGAGTCTAAAGACAGACAGGAGGAAGGCTCCAGGGGCAGATGGAACCTGTCTGAGGGGAAGGACAACGAGGCTGGGAACTTGCTGTCTGGTTTCGTCAAGCTGGACCAGGCTGGTCAGTGATGGCTAGAATAGGTGGGCTGAGTCAAGGGAAGTGAGGAAGTGGAGGCAGTTGGTGGTGACTCCATTCTTAACAGGCATGACCATGGAAGGGAGGGTTGAGGACCATAGCTAAATGAAGGGCAAAAGATGAAGGAAGACATCTTTGTGTTTGGTTGAAAAGGCAGGGGATATGCAGACCTCTGTATCTCTCTGACAAACCACCCAGTCTGCCTTCAGAGTTTAGAAATGCTCTCACAAATGATATTCAAATACTAGGCTCCAGCAGAGAGAAACCCAGCTCCCTGCCCAGCTCCCCGCCCCCCATTCCTTCTCCCTCCTATCTGCTTAGGAGTAGGGTAGGGTGTGTGGGGGGGGTGCAGAGTGGAGAAGCTGTGTCTACCTGTGGAGGCAGATGGCTAATAGTTCTGCCTGAAATCTTGATTGGGTTGATATGTAAAGATAAAACAAACCCTCCATTAAAAGCTTCTGCAGATCATGTTGCAGAAAGAGAGGAAATTAGATGGCCCTTGGTTTGGCTGAAGACCTTATGGAGATTTGGGATAGGAAAAAAAGGTCACCAGAAGCCTAATTCAGGATGAGGCAAAAAATATAGAATTGGTCTTTGTGGGGGAAAGTAAAAGCAATGGAAGCAGCTGTGGTGGTGGCAGGGAAAGAGCTTGAGACCTATGATTGGAAGAAGAACTTGCAAAAGGATAAGGCTAGCAAGAAACTTTCTGTAGGCACTGCAAGCAACAGTGGTATCTGAGAGTAAATATCAAGAAAGTATAATCCTGTCCAATGCTGTGATTCCTGATTTTACTTCCCAAGTCTTTGTTAAATTAGGCCTTATCCAAGAACTCTAGATTAGTGGGGCTTTGAGAAAATGAAGGAGGAGAAATTATTTCCAGAGTGGAGCTAAGTGAGCTAGTGATAGATGATGGGGTCAGCAGAGTTCCCAGGGGTACATTGTTTCTCATATTAGGTGGGGGAGGGGATCTGATGAAGGGGGAAACCTGCCTCAGAAAGAGCAAGACAGAGATCCCCGGAATATGTATTATGCTCCTTGGTCCCTCTTTCCAATCTGCCAAATGATGCCCAATCCTTTGAGGATTCCTGAAATCCTTGAGGGATGTTCCACAAATCCCAACCAACCAGAGCCCAGTTACGGAAAGCTGAAGTAGATAATTGCCACCAGGTGGCGCCAAACTGCAACCGGCACCTGGACCACTGAATACCTGTTTAGCTAACTGGCATTTCATTAACTAAACAATAAAGCAATACACACACTGTATGTGCTTGAATTCATTGTATGCTACCCACTACCCACCCTCATCTCCTATGTCCCTGACTAGGTCATTGTTCAGTTTTCCAATTTGTGACTTGTGTAGCAAGTGTTATACAAACCTTCTTGGAATATTCTAACCCCACTGCATTTTGTAAGTGACATGTTTGTTCTGAGTACCAGTAAACACTGCTCAGGGTTTTGCTGATATAACTCATCTACTCTCTTTTTCTCTCTCTTCTTTCTATTTGTGGTACTAGAGATTGAACCCCAGGGTATTCTAGCCCTTCTTATTATTTTTTTAGGTGGTGCTGGGGATTGAACCCAGGGTCTTGTGCATGCGAGGCAAGCACTCTACCATCTGAGCTATATTCCCAGCCCCTATAACTCATCTACTCTGACCACTCTGGGTGGATCTGAACTGTATTGTTCGATGCCCTGCTTCTGGCTAGTCTATCACTGCAGTGTGTCCATGCTGGGTGAGTAACCAGTGACAGATCTGGGGTGGGCTTCTGCCTTGGCTGCTGCAGCCTGTGATGAATGCTGAGCTGGGGAGGGCTGGGATGTGTGCAGAAGAACCGAAGCTTATACTTCTTCATTCTGCTGAACACATTATTTTTGGTGGGGCTTTGTCTAAAATTGCTTCAAACAACGGCAACTGATAAGACTAAGCATTTCTCATATAGGTAAGCTACACCACAAATATGGGTGTTGGTTGGTATTTTACATTTCTTCCAGTTTCTGGGTTGGAAAAACACTTAAAACAATTGAAAACAATCTTAGTCACAATAGTTTGTGACTAATCACTGGCCATGTCTCCAAGTCTGGATTAAGTGCCCAGTCTCATGGCCCATGAGTCAAGTGCCCACCCTTCTTGTTGTGACTGGAAAATGTTTTGTCTCCACAGGACAAATCTTAACAAAACCACCACCAACAAATAGGCAGAAAAACTTTTCTTCTGAAGAGATTTAGTACAAGTGTGATCCAATGTAAATAGCCACGGTGTGGACAACATAGAAATTTCACATTTTCCACGTGCAGTAGTTTCAGCATAAAGATATTTCTGCAAAGTGGATTTGATTTCATGTCATTACCTTCGGGACTTCAGGTAAGAGACAGATATTGCTAACCCTGTTTCAAATTGAAAAATTAAGGTACAGGGAAGGTAATTGCCTTGTTCAAGTCACTCAGGGTTGAAATGGAAATAGAAAAAAGATCTGTCCTTTTCTCATCCCAACCCTTTGCACTGTTTTCTCTTTCTGCTCAGATGCACTAAGAAGAATGGATAAATGGGCTGGGGATGTGGCTCAAGCGGTAGCGCGCTCGCCTGCCATGCGTGCGGCCCGGGTTCGATCCTCAGCACCACATACCAACAAAGATGTTGTGTCCGTCGAGAACTAAAAAATAGATATTAAAAATTCTCTCTCTCTCTCTCTCTCTCTCTCTCTCTCTCTCAATCTCTCTTAAAAAAATAAAGAACGGATAAATGCCACTCAGATCAGAGAAACCACAGTTTTTCAAGAATGAGCAAATATGTCAAGCACACAATTTATCTGCAGCATGTAATCATGGCAGATGATTTATTGAAAAATAGCACAGCTTACAAAAGCAGACCCAGAATTGGATTCCATCTAGATGGGTGACTTGGAAGGTGTCCAGCTGGATTCCTGTTTATGTCTGGACTCCTTCTCGTATTTCTTCAGCCTCTGCTTGTCTTGAACCCTGAACCCAGCGAGACTCTCAATTGACTGAAATATGTGAGAAAAACAAACACCCTACTTTCTGTTCCTCAGCCAGAAGTTTCTCAGCATAGACAATAGACCATTATGCCATGAGCCACAAAAGGCTGCCGGGCTACAGTTTCCATTAACAAATTGAGCAGTACAATTTACATGTCTCCCAGAAATGATCAAGAAGGCTACATGAATCAATTTGAAGTCTGCTTGAGTTGCATGTGAGAGGATGAACATTTTTAATGTGGGAGAGTGGACAGATTTTCCTACTTCCCCAAGTTGGCCAAAGAGAATCTAATAATTTCTGGATCATCCTTTTATGCAACCTCCTCATCTTACAAAAAGGGGGCTTTTATTGAGAAGCTAATCTGTGCAATAGAGGTGAAAAGTCCATACGGCTTGGATGTGGAAGAGGTTTGGGTGGGGGAGGGTATGAATGGAGGAGTGGCAGGATATGAAAGCAGGAGGTAAGCAGAGACAGGGAATTTTTGGTAGGTATACCATCAAAAATTATTTAGGGTATTTACTAATGAAATTCTTATTCTCAGGCCTATTGAACTAGGCTTCATGAACTTGATTGCACTGAGATACTGAACCGTGCCTATTTAGAGTTTACGAAGGTGGCATGCATATTGTTAGAAAAGTCACCAATTCAAGTTTTGGGTCCTCCTTGTGTTGAGGTGGTGTCTTTAGTTATGGATGAGGAATGTGGGAGAAAAAGGCCATGTCATTTTTTTCTGGGTCCCGCTCATTCTATCATCTAACTGCTGATGAAATCCCTACTTTGGGTTTTGTGTGAGGATATAGTAATAATTAAAAAGGACCTGGTCTCACCTTTGAGAAGCTTAAGCAGTAGAGGGAAGACAGATAGTAAAGAAATATAATAGTAAATAAATGTAAAATCATAAATGTGTTAAGTGAATAAAGGAACAAAACAGTGGGTAGTGGTGGTAAATGCCAGGGGTTCACACTCAAATAACTCTGATGAGTGATTCTTTCATAGAGCCCTGAAGGGCTGGGCAGCTATGGGAAAGGCATGGGAAGGCATAGCAGGCAGAGGCAAGAGCAGGCCCTGAGGTTTGAATGAGCTGGTACACTAGAGCCAAGAGAAGCCCTCTGTGGCTAGATTCTAGGAGTAGAGGGATGAGGTCCAGGAGATATAAGCAGCACCCACACCCTTGAGGGTCCTGTAGGCCATTCTCTTGTTAGCCAGGTCTTTTTTGGAAGTGCCTAAAAAAGTCACTGAAGGGGTCAAGCAGGGTGGGGCATGAACCAGCTTTGATTTGGGGGTAGTTAAACATGCAAGCCAGGGTCCAGATGAGACGTTGCACTTTTATTTGGGTAAGACAATGAGATGAGAAGACTGTGTTGGTCAGGGTTCTCCAGAGAAACAGACTCAGTAGGAGATCTCTCTCTCTTTCTGTCTCTCTGTGTCTCTGTCTCTGTCTCTCTCTCATCTATCCCTCCATGTATCTCTTAGATTAATTTATTTTAAAGAACTGGCCTACATAATTGTGGGAGTTGACAAGTCTGAAATCTGTAGGATAGGCTAAAAATTTAGCTAAGAGTTTGAGGCAGAATTCCTTCCTGTCCAGAAAAATCTCAGTCCTTAAGAAAAATTTTCTGCAGAAAATCTTTTGCTCTTAAGGCCGTCAACCTATTGCAAAAGTATTGCCCACATTATGGAGGGTGGCCTGCTTTATTTAAAGCAAACTCAAGATAAATGTTCAACACACCTACAAAATACTTTCATATCCACATCTAGGCTAGGGTTGGCCTATTAGCTTGACCAGCATGGCACAAAATTAACTATCATATGGTTGCAACTAGGATAGAGAGCTGCTAAAATTCAGGATATGATCTGGAGACATTCAATAACAACAATGACAACAATCATCACCACCACGGGCACTGTATTAATCACTATCACTGATGGAGTGTGTACCACAAACCAGACTCTGCTCTTAATGCCTTTCATATATCTTCATTCACTTTCACCAACAACAATTTTTGTTTTACAGATGATAAAATTTAGTCACAAAGATTGCATCACCACACACAGCATAATTCCAGAGCACACTCACAACTACTGTGTAAATAAAATTCCCTAGAGTTGTGCAAGGCAGTTGACCCTGGCAGAAAGTTTAAGTGACTAACCCAAGAATTATGTTTTAGAAATTAGCATTGGATTGGAAAATTATATGGGAAAGTCCATTGGGTATGTGATATATATGCTTTTATTATATGTGTATATATTTAATAGTATGTTGAGTTTAAATGGCAAAATTATTAAAATTTCAATAATTGCATAATTTGTTAAGGGATACATAATATAAAAAATGTAAATTGTGACATCGAAAATCCAAAAATATGTGAGGGAAATGGAGTCACAATACATAAAGAACTTAAACAAGTAACAGCAAAAGACAGACAATATAATTTAAAATAGGCAAAAGACCTGAATAGACATTTCTCTAAAGAAGATGTACAAATGGCCAATAGGTACAGGAGAAGGTGATTGACACCACTAGTCCTGTGGGACACAAAAATTAAAACTGTAATGAGATTTCACCTCAAACCTTTTTGGCTATTATCAAAAAGACAAAAGAGGTATCTGCTCATGTATTTATTGTAGCACTAATCATAACATATAAGATATGGAATCAACTTAAGTACCCATCAGTGGATAAATGAAGAAAATGTCATACACACACACACACACACACACACACACACACACACAATGGAATACTATTCATCCATCAGAGAGGAATTCCTGTCATTAGTGACAGGCATAAATCTGGAGGACATTATGTTAAATTAAATGAGCCAAATGCAAAAAGACCGCTACTGCACCATCTCATGCATATGTGGAATCTAAAAGAGTCCATCTCATATAAATTGAGAGTAGAATGGTAGTTACCAGAGGGTGGAGAACCTAGTGGGGAGGAGGAGATGGTCAGATTAGTCAACAGGTTCAAAATTAGAAGAAATAAATTCTGGTGTTTGCACAGAAGGGGGACTATAGTCAATAATGATATATTATCTATTTCAAAAAGCTAAAAGAGAAGATTTTGAATGTTTCAACTGCAAAGAATGATGTTTGAGGTGATTGGATATGATAATTACCCTGATATGATCATTACATAATATAGGCACGTATTGAGACACACCATGTGCCCCATGAATTTCTATAATTATTATGTCATTAAAAACAAGGGTAAGAAAATTAAAAACTGACCATTTAGAATAGTTTTAGATATACAGAAAAGTTAGGAAGACAATGCAGAGAAGCCATACACTACTAATATATATATATATATATATATATATATATATATATATATATATAGATAGATAGATAGCTTCCCTTACTATGAACACGTTATTAGTGTGGTACATTTATCGCAATAAATGAACCACTATCATTTCCTTAGTAGTTAAAGTTTATATTTTATTCAGATGTCATTAGTTTTCTTCTCATGTCCTTTCTCTGTTCCAACACCCCACAATACACCTACTAGCTGTGCCTCCTTAGGCTCCTCTAGGTTTGATAGTTTCTCAGATTCCCTTGTTTTTGATGAACTTGACAGTTTTGAGTTGGACCAATCAGGTATTTTGAAAAGTGTCCCTTAACTGGGATTTGCCTATTCTTTTTCACAGTTAGCATGGGGTTATGTGTTTGAAGGAGGATAACTACAGAGGAAGAGTGCCCTTCTCATCTTTTCATATCATTACCATCATGATTGAGCTCTGTTGCCAATGACCTCGGTCTCTAGACTGAGGTGGTGTTGTCAGGTACTTCCATACTAAGGTATTCTTTCCTCTCTCTTTCCAAGCTGTACTCTTTGGAAGGAAGTTACTACATGCAGCTCTGACTTAAGAAGTGGGGGGTTATGCTTTCCCACTTGAAGACAGACTACCTACATAAATTATTTGTAATTCTTTTTCATGGAAGATTTGTCTATTCTATTTATTTATTTTTTATTCAGTCTTTTATATTAGTATGGACTCATGGGTATTTATTATGTATTTTGGCTCATAATCTAATACTATTACTTTTATTTGTCGTTTTGCTCTCATTCCTATAACTTTGGACTTTTGGAGTGTTTCACTTGCTTCTTGTGTTCCTCTAGCCCCCTGACATTGGGTGTGTTCCCACGTGTGCATGCATGTATGTGTGTTGAGCATGCATGTTGAGCATGTTCTTCCTTCTGGGAAATACAAGGTGCTCCAGGCTCATGCTGCAAATCCATGGTCTTCGTCCTAGAATCGTTTCTCCAGGGAAACCTGTTCCTGAATTCTATGAGATATGGAACCTCATTAACCTTTCTAAGAGCAATCATGTTTATTATGCCCACCCCCAATGCCTACCCTTCAAAATGAGGGAAATCATTCCTAATTTACATAGGAGGGACATTAATGAACTGACCTCTAAAAGTCATGCAGCAAACCTTGAACTGGACCCTAGGTTTTCATGGCAACAAGCCTTGAGTTTCTTCCAAATGCACTTTAATTTTCTATATTCTGCTGCTTCTTTAGGTCTTTGGTAAATTTCATGGGCTCGGGAATTCCTACTCATCTAATCCTCATAACAACCAGAAAAGGCAAATGTGGCTACACCTTTACATTCACTTGCAGTGAGGATGCTGAGGCAGAGCAGTATGTAGGCTACACATATTGGTGAGTGGCCAATGTCAGATGTTTATCCAGGCCTTCCGACTCTGTGGGCTTTATGCCTCAACCCTCTACTGCAGGGCCCAGCAGTCTCCAGCCCACAGGCCAAAGCAGTTCACCATCTGTTGTAATATGGTTCATGAATTCAGAGTGATTTTTACATTTTTCAAATTGTCAGGAAACAAAAGATGAATATTATTTCATGATGTGTGAAAACTGTATGAAATTCAAATATCAATGTCCATAAATAAAATTTCCTTGGAACACAGTCATTTCCATTCACTTCAGTATTGTCTTTGGTTACTTTTGTGTTCCAGTAGCTGAATGGGGCAGTTGTGACAAAGAAGGTGAGGCTTGCAAAACCTAAAATATTTACTGCCTGGCCTCTTAGAGAAGAACTTGTCAACCCTTGCTTTAAGAGAGAAACTAATTTTCCAAGAAATCTCCATACTGCTTTCCATATTGGCTGAACCAATTTGCAGTCCCACCAGCAGTATATGAATGTATCTTTTTCCCCACATCCTCACCGACACTTATTGTTGTTTGTATGCATAATAGCTGCCATTCTGACTGGAGTGAGATGAAATATTAGAGTGGTTTTGATTTGCAGTTCTCTAATTGCTAGCAATGATGAACTTTTTTTTCATATATTTGTTGATTGATTGTATATAATGTTCTGAGAACTGTCTGTTCATGTCCTTGGCCCATTTATTGATTGGGTTATTTGTTTTTTGGGTTTTTTTTTGGTGTTTAACTTTTTGAGTTCTTTATATATCCTAGAGAGTAGGGCTCTATCTGATGTGTGAGGGGTAAAGATTTGCTCCCAAGATGTAGGCTCTCTATTCACCTCACAGATTGTTTATTTTGCTGAGAAGAAACTTTTTAGTTTGAGTCCATCCCATTTATTGATTCTTGATTTTAATTTTTGCACCAAAAGAGTCTTATTAAGGAAGTTGGGGCCTAATCCCACATGATGGAGATTATGGCCTACTTTTCTTCTATAAGACACAAGGTCTCTGGTTTTATTCCTAAATCCTTTTTTTATTGATTGTTCAAAACATTACAGAGCTCATGATATATCATCTTTCATACATTAGACTCAATTGGGTTTTGAACTCCATTTTTACCCCAAATACAGATTACAGAATCACAACTGTTACATACTCACATTATTACATAATAGCGTATTAGTGACTGTTGTATTCTGCTACCTTTCCTATCCCCTACTATCCCCCCTCCCCTCCCCTCCCCTCCCATCTTCCCTCTCTACCTCCTCTGCTGTTGTTCAATTCTCTCCCCCTCTTCCCCCCTCCCCCTTGCCCCTCATAACCTCTTATAATTTTGTGTATCATTGAAGGTCTCCTACCATTTCCATATGCTTTCCCTTCTCTCTCCCTTTCTCTCCCCCCATTCGTCTTTGTTTACTGTTAGTCTTTTCCTCATGCTCTTCCTTCCTGTTCTGTTCTTAGTTGCTCTCCTTATATCAAAGAAGACATTTGGCATTTGTTTTTTAGGGCTTGGCTAGCTTCACTTAGCATAATCTGCTCTAATGCCATCCATTTCCCTGCAAATTCTATGATTTTGTCATTTCTTAGTGCTGCATAATACTCCATTGTGTATAGATGCCACATTTTTTTTTATCCATTCATCTACTGAAGGGCATCTAGGTTAGTTCCACAGTCTAGCAATTGTGAATTGTGTCGCTATAATCATTGATGTGGCCGTATCCCTATAGTGCGCTCTTTTAAGGTCCTCAGGGAATAGTCCGAGAAGGGCGATAGCTGGGTCAAATGGTGGATCCATTCCCAGCTTTCCCAGGAATCTCCATACTGCTTTCCAAATTGGCCTCACCATTTTGCAGTCCCACCAGCAGTGTACAAGTGTACCCTTTTCCCCATATCCCTGCCAACACTTATTGTTGTTTGACTTCATAATGGCTGCCAATCTTACTGGAGTGAGATGGTATCTTAGGGTAGTTTTGATTTGCATTTCTCTGATTGCTAGAGATGGTGAGCATTTTTTCATGTACTTGTTGATTGATTGTATGTCCTCCTCTGAGAAGTGTCTGTTCAGGTCCTTGGCCCATTTGTTGATTGGGTTATTTGTTGTCTTATTGTCTACTTTTTTGAGTTCTTTGTATACTCTGTATATTAGGGCTCTATCTGAAGTGTGAGGAGTAAAAATTTGTTCCCAGGATGTAGGCTCCCTATTTACCTCTCTTATTGTTTCTCTTGCTGAGAAAAAACTTTTTAGTTTGAGTAAGTCCCATTTGTTGATTCTTGTTATTAACGCTTGTGCTATAGGTGTCCTATTAAGGAATTTGGAGCCCGACCCCACAGTATGTAGATCGGAGCCAACTTTTTCTTCTATCAGACGCAGAGTCTCTGATTTGATATCAAGCTCCTTGATCCATTTTGAGTTAACTTTTGTGCATGGTGAGAGAAAGGGATTCAGTTTCATTTTGTTGCATATGGATTTCCAGTTTTCCCAACACCATTTGTTGAAGATGCTATCCTTCCTCCATTGCATGCTTTTAGCCCCTTTATCAAATATAAGATAGTTGTAACTTTGTGGATTAGTCTCTGTGTCCTCTATTCTATACCATTGGTCCACCCGCCTGTTTTGGTACCAGTACCATGCTGTTTTTGTCACTATTGCTCTGTAATATAGTTTGAAATCTGGTATCGATATACCGCCTGATTCACACTTCCTGTTTAGAATTGCTTTTGCTATTCTGTGTCTTTTATTTTTCCAGATGAATTTCATGATTGCTTTCTCTATTTCTACAAGAAATGCCGTTGGGATTTTGATTGGCATTGCATTGAATCCATAGAGAACTTTTGGTAATATCGCCATTTTGATGATGTTAGTTCTGCCTATCCATGAACAGGGTATATTTTTCCATCTTCTAAGATCTTCTTCTATTTCTCTCTTTAGGGTTCTGTAGTTTTCATTGTATAAATCTTTCACCTCTTTTGTTAGATTGATTCCCAAGTATTTTTTTTTTTGAGGATATTGTGAATGGAGTGTTTTTCCTCATTTCCGTTTCAGAAGTTTTGTCGCTGATATACAGAAATGCCTTTGATTTATGCGTGTTGATTTTATATCCTGCCACTTTGCTGAATTCATTTATTAGTTCTAGTAGCTTCTTTGTAGACCCTTTTGGGTCTTCTAGGTATAGAATCATGTCATCTGCAAATAGTGATAATTTAAGTTCTTCTTTTCCTATTTTTATGCCTTTAATTTCTTTTGTCTGTCTAATTGCTCTGGCTAGTACTTCAAGAAGTGGTGATAGAGGGCATCCCTGTCTTGTTCCAGATTTTAGAGGGAATGCCTTCAGTTTTTCTCCGTTTAGGATGATGCTAGCCTGAGGTTTAGCATAGATAGCTTTTACAATGTTGAGGTAAGTTCCTGTTATCCCTAGTTTTTCTAGTGTTTTGAACATAAAGGGATGCTGTACTTTGTCAAATGCTTTTTCTGCATCTATCGAGATGATCATATGGTTCTTGTCTTTAAGTCTATTGATGTGGTGAATGGCATTTATTGATTTCCGTATATTGAACCAGCCTTGCATCCCAGGGATGAATCCTACTTGATCATGGTGCACAAGTTTTTTGATATGTTTTTGTATTCGATTCGCCAGAATTTTATTGAGAATTTTTGCATCCAAGTTCATTAGAGATATTGGTCTGTAGTTTTCTTTCTTTGAAGTGTCTTTGTCTGGTTTTGGGATCAGAGTGATGTTGGCCTCATAGAATGAATTTGGGAGAGCTCCTTCTTTTCTATTTCTTGAAATAGCTTGAAAAGTATTGGTATTAATTCTTCTTTGAAGGTTTTGTAGAACTCCGCTGTATACCCATCCGGTCCATGGCTTTTCTTGGTTGGTAGTCTTTGATAGCTTCTTCTATTTCTTCCTTTGTTATTGGTCTGTTTAAATTGTGTGTGTCTTCCTTTCTCAATCTGGGCAGATCATATGCCTTAAGAAATTTATCGATATCTTCATTATCTTCTATTTTATTGGAATATAGGGTTTCGAAATACTTTCTAATTATCTTCTGTATTTCTGTAGTATCTGTTGTGATATTGCCTTTTTCATCCCGTATGTTGGTAATTTGAGTTCTCTCTCTTCTTCTCTTCGTTAGCATGGCTAAGGGCCTGTCTATCTTATTTATTTTTTCAAAGAACCAACTTTTAGTTTTATCAATTTTTTCAATGGTTTTTTTTCGTTTCAATTTCGTTGATTTCTGCTCTAATTTTAATTATTTCTTGTCTTCTACTACATTTGCTGTTGTTTTGCTCTTCATTTTCTAGGTTTTTGAGGTGTAGTGTGAGTTCATTTATTTGTTGTTTTTTCTTTTTTTGAGGAAAGAACTCCAAGAAATGAATTTCCCTCTAAACTGCTTTCATTGTGTCCCATAGATTCCGGTAGGTTGTGTCTGTATTATCATTTGTCTCTAAGAATTTTTTCATCTCCTCCTTTATGTCTTCTGTAACCCATTGATCATTCAGTAACATATTGTTCATTTTCCATGTGATGTAGGATTTTTCCTTCCTTCTTTTATCATTGATTTCCAATTTCATTCCATTGTGATCAGATATGGTGCATGGTATTATCTCCACACCTTTATACTTACTAAGAGTTGCCTTGTGGCATAATATATGGTCTATCTTTGAGTAGGATCCATGTGCTGCTGAGAAGAACGTGTATCCACTTGATGATGGTTGATGTATTCTATATATGTCGGTTAAGTCTAGGTTATTGATTGTGCTGTTGAGTTCTATAGTTTCTTTATTCAGTTTTTGTCTAGAGGATCTGTCTAATGGCGAGAGCGGTGTGTTGAAGTCACCCATAATTATTGTGTTGTGGTCTATTTGACTCTTGAACTTGAGGAGAGTTTGTTTTATGAATGTTGCAGCTCCAGTGTTTGGTGCATACAAATTGATAATTGTTATGTCTTGTTGGTGGATGTTTCCTTTTAACAGTATACAGTGTCCTTCTTTATCCTTCTTGATTAACTTAGGTTTAAAGTTGATTTTATTCGATATGAGAATGGCCACTCCTGCTTGCTTCCAAGGGCCATGTGAGTGGTATGATTTTTCCCAACCTTTTACCTTCAGCCTGTGTATGTCTTTTCCTATCATATGAGTCTCTTGAAGGCAGCATATTGTTGGATTTATTTTTTTGATCCAGGTTACTAGCCTATGTCTCTTGATTGGTGAGTTTAGGCCATTAACATTTAAGGTTACAATTGAGATATGATTTGTACTTCCAGTCATGCTTCTTTATTTATTTATTTTAGTTTGGCTGGTTTTACTTTTTGGTTATTTTCCTCCTCCTTTACTGAGATACCTCCTGCTGTTAGTTTTGGGCACTATTTTTCAATTCCTCTTCTTGTAGTATTTTGCTCAAAATGCTTTGCAGTGCTGGTTTTCTTGCTGCAAATTCTTTTAGCTTTTGTTTATCGTGAAAGATTTTAATTTCATTGTCAAATCTGAAGCTTAATTTTGCTGGATACAGTATTCTTGGTTGGAATCCATTATTTTTCACCATTTGAAATACATTGTTCCAGGATCTTCTCGCTTTCAAAGTCTGTGATGAGAAATCAGTCGTTAACCTAATTGGTTTACCCCTGAATGTAATCTGCCTCCTTTCTCTCGTAGCTTTTAATATTCTCTCCTTGTTCTGTACGTTGGCTATCTTCATAATTATATGTCTTGGAGTTGGTCTATTATGGTTTTGAATGTTTGGGGTCCTGTAGGCTTCCAGGATTTGGCAATCCATTTCATCTTTCATCTCTGGGAAGTTTTCTAGAATTATTTCATTTAATATGCTGTCCATTCCTATGGTTTGAGTGTCTGTGCCTTCTTCTATCCCCATGACCCTCAAATTTGTTTTTTTTATGACATCCCATATCTCTTGAATAGATTGCTCGTGGGATTTAAGCATCTTTTCTGTGTTGACTAGCCTTCTGTAGCCGCGGGGAAGGCCGGGCGAATCAGTCAGCCCGGATCCCCGGGGTCGCACAATTGGCTATTGGGATCCCTGGCACTCTATTGTTTTGATTTTTTCTGCTTGCCCCTCCCCCAGTGCTGGCTAGACAGGTTTCGTTTTGGCTGTTGATGGGACGGGGAGTTGAAGGTCAGGTGTCTCTAGTTTTCCCCTAGTCTTTATTCGGGCTCACTCTGATACTCCCTCCCCCGGAAAGCCTAGGAGAGGTTTTATGCGGATTCCCCGATGTATGGGGGATGGGCTGAGTGACACAGACCTGTTTTATTGTTGCAGTCTGTCAGAGAGTGGCGGTGGATACTTCAGCTGTCCAAGATGGTGGCGGCTGATTGCCTTGGTGGAGTTTCCGTTGTGGGGGGCAGGACTGTATCACTTCCTTCCCCGTCTGAAATCCCGTACTCAGTCCGGGGGTCAGTGCGGGCTTGGCCGGCGGGGTTCCAACGAATGGCAGCCACTTTCCTCCCTGCTTGCTAATTGATTTCCTAAATCCTTGATCCATTTTGAGTTGAGTTTTGTGCATGGTGAGAGATATGGGTTTAATTTCATTTGTTGCATATGAATCCAGTTTTCCCAAAACCATTTGTTGAAGAGGCTATCTTTTCTCCAATGCATGTTTTTGGCACCTTTGTCTAATATAAGATAATTGTAATTTTATGGGTTAGTCTCTGTGTCCTCTATTCTGTACCATTGGTCTACCAGTCTATGGGTCTACCAGTTTTGGTGCCAATACCATGCTGTTTTTGTTACTATTGTTCTGTAGTATAGTTTAAGGTCTGATATAGAGATGCCACCTGCTTCACTCTTCCTGCTAAGGATTTCTTTAGCTATTCTGGGTCTCATATTTTTCCAGATGAATTTCATGACTTCTTTTTCTATTTCTATGGGGAATGTCATTGGGGTTTTGATTGGAATTGCATTAAATCTGTATAGTGCTTTTGGGAGTATGGTCATTTTTTTCAAGATTTTTTCCTTTATTTTTATTTTTAATGTGGTGCTGAGGATTGAACCTTGGAGGATTGAACCTAGTGCCTCACACATGCTAGGCAAGTGCTCTACCTTTGAGCCATGGCCCCAGCCCAA
Organism: Spermophilus citellus; assembly: GCF_964194105.1. Lineage (NCBI taxonomy): Eukaryota > Metazoa > Chordata > Mammalia > Rodentia > Sciuridae > Spermophilus > Spermophilus citellus. The sequence continues at coordinate 51,402,354 of NC_138193.1, read as the reverse complement.
GTATGGTCATTTTGATAATATTAAATCTGCCTATCCAAGAGCAAGGTAGATATTTCCATCTTCTAAGGTCTTCTTTGACTTCTTTATTTAGGATTCTGTAATTTTCATTATATAGATCTTTCACCTATTTCGTTAAGCTGATTCCCAAGTATTTTATTTTATTTTTTTGAGGCTATTGTAAATGGGGTAGTTTTCCTCATTTCCCTTTTTGAGGATTTGCCACACATATACAAAAATGCCTTTGATTTATGGGTGCCAATATGGAAAGCAGTATGGAGATTTCTTGGAAAATTGGGAATGGAACCACCATTTGACCCAGCTAACCCTTTCCTTGATCTATACCCAAAGGACTTAAAAACAGCATACTACAGGGACTCAGCCACATCAATGTTCATAGCAGCACAATTCACAATAGCTAAACTGTGGAACCAAACTAGATGCCCTTCAATAGATGAATGGATAAAAAAATGTGGCATATACACACAATGGAATATTACTCAGCAATAAAAGAAAATAAAATCATGGCATTTGCAGTTAAATGGATGGAGTTAGAGAAGATAATGCTAAGTGAAATTATCCAATCCCCAAAAACCAAATGCCAAATGTTTTCTCTGATATAAGGAGGCTGATTCATAGGGGGTAGGGAGAGGGAGCATGGGAGGAATAGGTGAACTCTAGCTAGGGCAGAGGAGTGGGAGGGAAAGGGAAGGGCATGGGGTAGAAATGATGGTGGAATGTGATGGACATTATTATCCAAAGTTCATGTATGAAGACACGAATCGGTGTGAATATACTTTGTATACAATCAGAAATATGAAAAATTATGCTCTATATATGTAATAAGAATTGTGATGCATTCCGCTGTCATATAAATTAAAAAATTAATTTAAAAAAAGTGAATCTAAATTCACCATCTTAAAATTTCAAAGGGGCTGAGTTAAGGCCATTACTGAGGAAAGCATTAGAGGCTGGGCCCACCTTTTCCCAACTCTGAGCCTTCACTGGTTTCACCTTGGTCACTGAGATACTGTCCCTTCTTTGGCACCAACCCAAATCCTGTCCTTGTTCGGGTCCTGTGCTCTGCTTCTGGAATCTGCTCTGGGCTAGTCTGGTATTCACCATCCCTCCCACTCCTCTGAATCCCCAGAGTATTTAGTATCTATTGAGCCTTTGATTAACTGGATGTCATGTGCAGCTCTTCATCTCATGCACATTTGCTTTATCTTCCAAGAGGTCTGCAAACTCCTTGAAGAGAGACCATGCGTTTCTTTCCTCTCCATTCCCTGCATTATCCCCCAGAGACTCAGCTTTCCAAAGCCCAGCTCTGACAACTAGTACAAATCACCTCCCTGCTCAGGCTTCCAATTACCTACCAAATGAAGCACAAACTCTTTAGCATGGCATTTTAAGCTCTCCATAATATAATTTTCCACCTTAATTCTTACTATTTAACTAATGTCCAGATTAATGCTTGGAACAGGGTGGCTGCCAAATCCATGTTCCTGCCTTTGCTTTCTCCATGCTCTGACCATCCTGGAAGAGAGAGCAGAGAACCAACTGGCTTAATAATTATGAGGTTATTCATGAACAATTTCAGTGTTGGATGGAGACAAATGCCAGATGGTAGGAACTAGAAGGAAAAAAAATACCAGCAAGTGTAGTGTCAATGTTTGTGTTGAGAAGGAGGGGGTGAAGTGGGAGCCAGGAGACTAGTGTAGTCTTGGGGAAACATGGAGTGGATTTGTGGATACAAAACAAGGTATTAATGGCAATATGGCGAAGGGTTTAGCTGGAGACTGCTCAGGAGGAGTAGAAAGAGTGGTCAAGGGCAGAGGGGACAAGAGAAGGGAAAAGAGGAAAGAAATGGTCCAGTGTCTGTCTTCCAATGAGGTTGATATGAATCATCTTATGGGTCAAGAGATGGCAGGCCCAGATTAGAGATCAGAGACCACAGACCAGGGAGGCCACTGATGACATCGGAAAGAAGTGCTGAAAGATTGCCAAGTATCATAAAATAATATGGCTGCACTTTGCATGGTTTCCTGACTTCACTAGCATTCTTTGGAGATCCAGGAACAACAAGGAAGAAAATATAAAGGAAATACAAGATAAGAAAGTTGAGGCTGGGGTTGGGCCTTGGAGCTGCCTTTGAGTTTAGCAACTGAAGTACACAAATACCATGTGTTACCTTTTTTGAAAGCTCTTATGAATTATACTATGTTGAGGTCTCATCACTTACAGTTTGCAATTAAATTTGAGGTACACAGAGGTTTCCTGACGAATATCACCGGGACAGTATATGGTTTGAGCTGGGGTTTTAGTCAGGATCTTCATTTCTTTTTCCATTCTAACACTATGCCTTTATACCATGGAAATGGTGTTTCAAGAGGTGCCAGGGTCCCCAGGGTCAGGGGAGTAAGTGAAACCTTAAAGGGCAAAAAGACTTACCAGTGCTCTCAATTTTATCAAATCACACATCCTTCCTCATTGTGACTATCATTCATTTAAACCCTCATGACTAAACACATGGGTGATAACATGTTCTGCTGAATTTGACTGTGTTGGGTCCCCAGTGTTCCAGTTTCCATCTGGGGGAACACTGGGCAGAGAGATGGAGAGGGTGACTTCTTGCTTTGTCCTCTTTGACAAATCCTGGAAAATTAGGAGTGGAACATGGACTAATGAGAGTCCACCTTTAAGACCCCTCTGTTCTTTCCAGAAGATCTTCACATGTTTGTTTCTCCTTAAACTGATGTACTAAAACCCTAACCCCAATGCAATGGTATTGGGAGATGGGATCTCAGGAGGAAATATGTCATGAGGGTAGGATCCTGAGGATGGGATTAGTGCCCGCCTTAAGAATGGACCTCAGAGAGCTTGCTTCCTCTGCTTCCTGCCAAGTAAGGACACAGCAAGAAGACATCAAGCCACAAAGAGGATCCTCACCAGGAACCCAATTGGGTGGTACTTTAGTCTTGGACTTCTCAGGCTTCTGAATGGTAACAAATAAATGTCTATTTTTCAAGCTGCCTCATCAATGGAATTTTGTTACAGAAGTTTCATCGCTGTACCAAATCTGACAATCCCACTTCATTCCAGACTCTCTCAGTATAGTCCTGGTGACAAACTCTATTGGTGCCATCTTGATAATAACAACAAAAAAAGGTTTTTAAAGATAAGAAAGAAGGCAATCTCTTGGGTCTGGAATAAGAAAGACATGGATTTCCCTACCAGATGTAAACCCGTTTGCTGTCTTCTGTCTTCATCGTGGTTGTTCTCAAACAGGTTATGTGAAAAAAGTCACCATAGCATGTTTTTAAATGACCATTCCGGAGTCCTATTCCATTCTAAGGTAGAGCCTGGGAGCATAAAGTTTAACAAGTTCACAAGTGATTCTAAGGCAGGTGGCCCTCACCCACACGTAAACAAAACAGTGCTTTAAGAGGGAAGTTCAAAACCCTTTGAGTCCTGGTGGTGTCTGGTTTAGGGCAGTCATCCAAATTCCTCCATAGAGACAGATAAACTAGGGGCCTTTGTCACAGTTTGAAAGAAAACAGGTGTCTGTGGCACTCACGGGTGCCTCCAGGGAAGGCTGGCTGGTTGGCTGATGAGGTTTCCCCAAAGGGGAAACTGTGAGAGTTCACTGTGAGAGTTTCTCTCCAGTTGAGGGCCTGCCACCAGATTTTGATCCCAGAAGCCTCATTTGTCATTATGTACAGTCTCTGAGCTATGGGGCCCTTAGCCATGCTCTCAAGAATATGACATGTAAAGCATTTCCAGGGAGAAATAGGGATGCTAAGCCAACAGGGCATGGGGGTTGGTCAGATCACCTGGCTGCAGGTGATCTGATCAAGTTGACAACTGACCAGTGTGATGCTTAGTCTTGGTTGTCAACTTGACTCCTATAACAAAATACTTGATGCAATTGTTTTCAGCCCCTGGAGGTTGGTTGGTTGTTCCAGAGCTTCCTGGCTCCAGACTCTGGGAGCCCAAAAGGCATATGTCCCCAACTCCACTGTGAAGAAATCAGGCACCAGACATTGACCAGTGTGATGCTTAGTCTTGGTTGTCAACTTGACTGGTTTAAGAGACACCCAGAAAACTGGCAAAGCACACGTTTAGATGTGTCTGTGAAGGTGTTTCCAGAGATGATTTTCATGAGAACTCAACTCCTGAAACAGATAACAAGACTCTGAAGACTGTAGTGCTCCCTGCCTCTCCCATTCTGTGCTCTGCCCAAACTAAAATATATGTGTTGGAACTATATGCTATCTACAGTAACTAAAATTAAACATACATACTAGAATTTATATTCCTAACCATTTTTAATTTAATTTTTTGGCTACTTATTATATAATACTTTTGCCAAACAGAAAGGAATTAATAAAACATTTTTACAACCAGTGCATCTATACCCATGCAATCCTTCTGAATGCTCAAGAAGCACCAAGATTATTTGCAGGATGAGAAACCACCCACATATACATTGTCTGGTGCTGTTCTAACTTGTTGCGAAGGAGAGAGATGAGGGTTCCTGTCATCTTCTTTCCCTGAGACTCCAGCCTTTAGCAAGAGCCCAATTAAATCAGCTTTTAGACACAGGCATCATCCATCAGGAGTTCCTGGCTGTACCCAGGCCTTGTGGGGAGGCCAAGTTCAGACTTCATGTCTGCACAGCACAGAATGTGGCTGACTCTCACAGGCAGGCTAGCCTTGGAGTCTGTGCTATTTTTGAGATGTCATGTTGGGATGTCACACTTTTCCAACTTGGGGAAATAAGAATTTTTTTTTGAAAACAGCTTTTTCTTTAGGAGTAAGAAATAAATATATTTAATTCATCTTGATCATTAAGAGATGGATTTTTGTTTTCTTTCTTTCTTTCTTTCTTTCTTTTTTTTGGTGAAAAGGTAGTTTATAGGCTGCCATCTGCCATACATAGACATGTTTGGAAGTGTGTATGTGCAGGAAGATTAGGCTCCTTGTATGGAAGAAAACATTTAAGGACTTTTAGCATTATAGAAAGCATCTATGTATACAGAATAGGTAATGGCTTATTAGTCTGATTTCTTAGGATTTTCCTTGTTCTAAAACTATAAATCTCTTTCCAGGAAACCTCTCAGTTACAGAATGGTTGGTCACCATAGATGTGGAAATGCTGAGATTCTGCTTTTCTTTCTAGCATTCCTCTCATACAGGCAAGTAGCAGGCTGATGATTCACTACTTAAGAATAATTCCTTTTCAAGGAATAGTCTTATTTTCAAGTTTAGATCCCTTTAGAAGCTGGGTCTGTTAAACCATTACAGCTGAGAAGCAGCAGTCTACACAGCTGAACATTTCCTTCTGCTTGAAACAATTGTCTCCTTTCTCAGGGAAACACACAAGTCAGGGCTACAACAAGATGAAGTTCAACATTTTTTTTTTTCATTAGAGTAAAGATAGAGAAGTCTGACAGTGCCAAGTATTCGCAAGGACAGAATAATAGGAACTCTTAGGGGAGGTGAGTATGTAAATTGGTACATCTACTTTGGAAAACAGTTATAGGCATTATCTTTTAAAGTTCAACACGAGCCAACCCATGTTAACTTACCTTTAAGATATAAGATATATTCCATGCTTATAATTATATCAAAATGCATTTTACCACCAAGTATAACTAAAAAAAAACCCAATAAATAAATAACAACAAAAAAGATATATGCACTAGAGAAACTTGTATTTGGGTCTCGGGAACCATATAAAAAATGTTCATGGCAGCAAAAAATTGGAAACCACCCAAGTGACAATAAGCAAAATAGTGAAGTATTTACATATAGAATAATACACAGCAGTTGAAATTAATGAACTACAGCTGCATAAAATAACACAAATTAATCTTAGAATCAAAATGTTGAGCAAAACATTCAAATAAATCATGGAAAATTATATACAGTATGATACCATTTCTATAAAGTTCAAAATCAAGAAAGTTGAAACTATTATTTAGGAGTACATATGAGACACCTATGGCAGAGAGGCAGAGCATTCCTGCGGCTTACTAATGCTCTAGTTAACAGTAGGTGTTGGGCTCACAGTTTTCAATTATCATTATGCCCATTACTTACGTATATGTTACTTATTTTCATTTGTAAAAATTAAAAATATAATAACTATTTTGGGACAACGAGAAGGTGAAAATTAATCAAAATATGTCACTGGTTACAGTAAATGTAAAGAGACTAAATTAACTGGTTAAAAGGCAAAGCATGGATTATATTTAGACAACAATAACAACAACATTAAATGCTGTTTAGAGAGACACACAAAATGTTGTCATGACACAGAAAAAATTGAAAGCAAAAGAACAGAAGAAGATAATACAAGCTGGAGGTAACTATGTTATCATTGGACAAATAGACATTAAGGCAAAAATTAAAACTATCTAATATCCCAGTGTCCAACATGACAAGTCAAGTCTCTACAAAAGCCCTATAAAGCTATAACTTACTTGAATCTATATAACATAGCCCTGCTGTATGAAGTAAAATTCAACAGAATCACTTGGAGAAATTGACAAATACATAATCACAATGGGAGATTTTAACACAGCAAGTGAGTGGTAGAGGCAATTTGTGCATAGATCTGCCTTTATTATTCTGTCTCTCCTAATTTCCTGTGTGACCTTGAGCAGGTCTCTCCCTTTTGTTAGATATTGATTTCTCATGCCTGAAGAAAAAAGAATGCACCACACAGTTGAGGAATCTGCACACACCTCACACCCCCATGCCAGGCACTGTCTGGAAAGTAACTTGATGGATGAACCCAGTGGCAGCTGGTGCTCTTTCCTCCGTCTGTCCCAGGAGAATTCATCACCTGTCGTTTTTCCTAACAATACTACGTCCCAAATGCCTCTTCTTAATCCACGCAGCTTTATACATGCAGAAGCTTATATACCTCTTTGTCAGCACTGACACAGTGAAAGAACAGTCCAGAGAACCAGTATTTTGGAATTGGTTGTCTCCTTTGCCTATTGAAGTCACTTAGGAGGCGACAGAGTAAGGAAGTCTGTTCAGGCTGATTTCACGGGGAGACTGGTATCCATATGGATGGTATCCATACCTCTGGAAACATGGGAGGGGCCACTTGTAGAAACTGGAAGTATGGCTTCCCTCAGTGGCAATTTCGCAGCAGGCAGAAAGGACTAAGTGCGTGGTGCTGGTTTGGTAGTGCTAACATAGGACAGGAGTCAGGAGCCTGAGGATGCTTTTCTGGCCTTGACAAATCACTGGGGCAAACATGAGCAAGCTTCAGCTTGTCTCTGTATCTGTTCCTCGTCTCTGAAGTGATGGGACTGAGTTCTTACATGGGTGGTCTTCCCAGCTCTGGTAGAGACTGAGGACACTAGCTCCTTTGTCAATTGACTTTTTTATTCAGTAGAAAGAGGGAAGTGAACTAACACTTACCAGGTGCCCCCTGGGTTTCACATGCTTTATAGGAGTAATTTCAGGGAATTCTCACAAGGCATCTATTACCATTTTAATTTTACTGCTTATAGAACAGAGAGTCAAAGTGGGAATACTTTGAATAGCAGTGTTGACAGTATTCAGACTCGAATCTTGGATGCCAGAGGCTGTACTTTTTCCATGACAGCCAACCTACCCAGGTGGCTAGAAGATATCTCCAATAAGAGATTAGGTGGATTTACTGTGAATTTTTGTTCTAGTAAGGTACAATGCTTCCAGAAGGAGCTAGAGGGAAGAAGTTCTTGATGAATGGTTGACACAGTCAGTAGAAAAACCCACAAATATTTGATGGCTGACATGGGAACAACACATACACAGACATCCTGGCAAGGGGTGCTTAGTAGGCCATCCTGAGGCAGAACACTGAAGTCCACAGGTCAGGGTCTACATTCATTCATTTCTATATCCATTGATCAAATATTTTCTTAGGATTTACTGATGGCTTGAGATTCTGGGGCTATGGTGATCAGCAGTACAGATAGTACCTCCTTGCTTGGAGCTCAGGTCTACCAAGATTTCAGAGGAGCCATTGGGAGCAAGGGGGCTAGGCCCCTCCTCAGATAAGAGTATCATGGAAGACTCCCAGGAACACAACTCATTAATGATCTTTTCACCTTGTCTTTATCTTCCAGGATCCTCTTTTTACTGAGACCAACCTCTATGCTCACCTCTCTTTCTTCCTATAGTCAAACTAACTCAAGTTGGAAAGTTCACTCCCATATATTGTATGACACATTCTGTAGAATCTGCATTTTAATCTGACATTAAATAAACCACTTCTCTACTGAGGTAACTACTATAGTTGGAGTCATGCAATATTCCAGAACAGGGGTGAAGGGGATCTCCTAAAGCATCCAGGTTGGCCTCCAAACCACTGAGGAGGGAAGGACAGTGGCACAGAGATGATCTGAGAGAGATGTCAAATTATGATAATCTTAAATACAATATTCAACAACTGAATTATGAGCCTGATGCTACCAGTATCACTGTCCAGATTCTACTTGGGGTTTTCATTGTTGTGTCATTTGAGCCTAGAATAATAAATTTTGCATGATTTTTCAAGTTGCATGACCTCGAATGTTTTTCACAACTCTCTGAAATTCAGTTTATGTATCTGTAAAGTAGAGATTTTATTGTAACCCTCCTCATAGAAGGCTGTGGGAATCAAATGGGTCTATTCATTTGAAGTGTCTAGCACAGCACTCAGGCTCGTGGTAAGAGCTTGATATAAACGTAAGCTATTCAAAATAATAAGAGTTAACTTCTGTTATTTTCCCCCTTTTCTGCTTTCTATCAAGACATTCTTTTTCTAGGCAAAAGGTTCAGTGGCGTCTTGGTTTGCTTTCCCAAATTCCAGCCCCAATGCTCTCCAGTCACATCATCCACGCTATTTCCAACATCATGGAGGTCCCACATGGTGCCATGAAACTGTGGTGCTAGCTGGGGTTAGTCACAGCAACTAACTATTTTCTTTGGGCATCAGAAAATCAAACAGTAATTCCAAGTGGTTTTTCAAACGATAAATATTCTTGGTTTTATTTGTTCCTTTTCTGATGATCATGCTGTGTTCAAAGTGCTTATCACCATGACTTGCCTTTGCATGTTCTGGGTAAGGAGAGCTCTTTGTCCCTTTAGTTTTCCTTCCTCTGCCCACCATCTATTTAGTCACTAATCTTGAAGATTCTCAGAAGCATAAGGGGAAAACATGACAAAATAATTTTAAAGTCTGTATAAAGTGAATATCGAGATTGAATCATGCACCCCCTAGCTCTCTGGAAAATACATCAAAATATTAAAATCCTATCTGTGGCTGAGTCCCTACCAATATCAGGGAGTTTACCACTTCATAAACAACCTGAACCATTACTTCCCAGGAGGAATTAGTTCCTGAAGTTGTTTTTACATGGAAGCCACATGACACACCTTCATGTCACTTTTATCCATTTGTCCTGATTTTGTCCTCTGGAGCAACTCTCAGTCCCACACCTCTTTTGTGTGATAGCTTTTACTCCCTCCTTCATACACTTTCCTTTATGTCTTGATGCAGGGCCATTGCCATTGTACTATGATCATATTTGAATTGGTTACAGTAGGAAGACTCCTTAGCATATCTCTGTGTCTAGTCTCTTTCTTCCAACCCAGCTCCTCCATTCTTGCTAGACTTCTCTTTCCCAATTTGGGTTAACGTGTGCTGGTTAAAGTTCAAATGTTAAGTCTGCCATTTGAATCAGTTTTATTACCTGTGATGTCCTTCCTGCTCTTCCTCTACTGGTCCTAAACTATCTTCCTGTCTTCCCTCTTAATGCACCCCAAACCAGTGGACCCCAGCAGTATACCCAGTTACTGTGAACAACAACTTATTGCCAAGAATAGCTTGTGATTTTTCTGCCTTCTTGGTTTTACTTGCTCCATATTTATTCTTTCTCTGGACTGTGTGCCCACCTTACCTGCTGTGTTCAAGTGTGATTCATTTACATTTCAGGAAAAGTCCAAAATGAGCTTCTAGACCTAATGCCTTTTTGTCTTCCTCTGGAGTAATTTCCATCCATCCTTTGCAAGATTATTCTTTGTGGGAGGGGGGTAACTCAGTAGTAGCATCCTTCTGGAAGACTGATAACCATGGAGGTATTTGATGTTATTGGGAGGAAAGAGAGACTGTGGGTGGAGAAGCCACACTTTCTAAGCAGTGTGTCACCATAAGTAGACTGCTGCATCACAAAGCACAGAGAGGGTGGTCGGTAGATGACTTTGAAGTAATTAAGCTGCTCTGTCCACAGATCATAGCACTGGAGGAAGCAGTTACTCTCCAATCTTGTAAAACACTGTTATCTGCCTATTATACTTCAGGATATTAAGATTGGGGTGAAGCTAATTTTTACTGAAATTAGAAATCGAAATGCAATTAGAACTTTCTAATTAAGTTGGCATAAATATTTATAAGAGCATGATTTACATTTCACATGGCTGGAACACTGAATTTTTCTTTGAAATGTGCAGAGGAAGAAAATGTAGTTCTCAGTCATTCTGTCTGGTGAAAAACAACCCCCAAAAGGCTGTACACACACAGAGCCCATGAATGAAAACACTCTCTTTCTCTCTCTCTCTCTCTCTTATACCCCCCACCACCCACACATAGCTGACATCTTTTCCCTTGAACACCTAACCCCATTTGTATGCTCAGAAATAATTATTTTGTGTGCATGTATAAATATGTAGCAATGAATTCCACTATTAAGTAAAATTATAATGCACTAATAAAAATATTGGAAAAACTAATTACTCATTAAATATTCACATAACCACTAGTCCTTTGGGCAGTTATAGTTAGATTTTACAGTCTCTCTAACTCAGAATTTTGGAAACATTGAACTGCCCATCATACAAAAGCCTTATTACCTACCACAGAAAGCTGATGTGGTATCTAGACCCAGCACTTAATTTAGAAGGTGAGACAGTAACTCTAGAGGATAGAAGACCAGAGCTTTAATTCTAGCTCTTCCGTACACCAATCCTGCGGGCCTGAGTAAGTGTTCCGTCTTTTCATATTTCTGGACAGGGATAACAGATGCATTCCCTACTTTCTAAGGCTGTTATGAAGGTATATAGAAGGAAACAAAGTGAAAGGACTTAGGAAAGATAAAAAGAATCATGCACCATGTGTTCTTGTTGCTAATGTAAGTATGACTTGATCATTACTCTATTAGCAGGTGGATTAGTGTACAAAGAAATACTTCCTCAATGGTAATGTTTGGGGTAAGGAAAGCTGGAAAGAAGAAAGTGATTGGCCAGGAAATAGGGGACATGGTGTAAGAATGGATAAATCTGTTAGGGAAAGATCATCTTCACAAAGTCAACCAGGAAATTGCAATAATTCCAGGCCATATGGCAGATTGCTTGAGAGGATAATGGGCATGTCAGTCAATGCATCAGTCCCTCCATTCATCATATGACAAGTGCTAGGAGAAATACAAAAGAAAAGCTAGGCCTGACCTGGGGGTGGGATACAAATGTGTCAGAAATGTGAGGTAAATCAGGAAATAGAATGCGACTATATAATAATAGATACCACATTGTATAAAAAGAGCATATTAGTGCTGCCAGCTTCATACTTATTATGTCAACAATAACACTTGTTCAGGCAAGAGGTGTTCCTTTCCTGGGTCCTGTGATATAGGAGATCCATATAGGCCCTTCTAAGACCAGGGCCATCCCCCAGATGGTTGGAAGTCTGTGGGGTCTAGAAGACATGCCCATAGGTGGTCCCTTCCTCTTCTCACACTGTTGTAACTGGGACCCTGGGATCCCCTAGAACTTGTCTAGGGCCTGCTTGAGCCTTTTCCATTGGGGTCAGCCTCTCCAAGGTTAGACAGTGCTGCCCATGTTGCCTGAGGGGGCACCATCAGGCATTTCCTTCTGGGGATCTGATATGGGAAGAACTTGTATGCAGAGATTGGGAGGTCACGCGTGTGAGCCCTCTCTGGGTAGGAGATAGAGGTGAAGAGGGGAAGGAAGAACATGGCCAAGTTGAGAGCTAGGTCCTGGGAGGCCATCTTCCCACAAAGAACTCCAGGAGTCCAAGTGTTCAAACCTGGCCTTCTGGTCACTATTTTTTTTTTTTTTAAGAGAGAGAGATTTTAACATTGGTTTTTTTTTTTTTTTTTTTTTTTTTTTTTTTTTTTTTTTTTTTTTAAAGAGAGAGGAGAGAGGGAGAGAGAATTTTTTAATATTTATTTTTTAGTTCTTGGCGGACACAGCACCTTTGTTGGTATGTGGTGCTGAGGATCGAACCCGGGCCCCACGCATACCAGGCGAGCGCGCTACCGCTTGAGCCACATCCCCAGCCCTCTGGTCACTATTAAGGGGAATTATTCCAGGGCAGGAGAAAGATATTTTAATTAATGGTTGATTAGCTTTGATCTATGACTTTTTGTGTATTTGGAAATGCTTTTCATGCTGTACTCTTATTTCTGATCTGCAAATGTTAGTGACAGGCCTGAATGCTACAATAATTTGGAGAAGGGAGAGATCAACCTTTCCGAAGCAGCCCCATCAGTAAAGGCAGGTGGAGGCATCTCAAGGTGCAGAGTAGGTTGTCTGAAGCTGGTTTTGAAGTCATTAAGTTGATATGCTCACAGATCATAGTACTAGAGGAAGTAGTTACTCCTCAATTATGCAAAAGGTTGTGAAATGACTATTACTTACACTCCAGGATATTAAGATGGGGCGGAAGTTAATTTTTGCTGAAATTAACTGCAAGCATCCAGGGAGACTTCCCCACAGGAGATGGAATTTGATTTTCTCCTTGAATTTCTGTTAAGGTTGTGTGAGAGTAAAAGAAATTGAAGTTAAAGTGTAAAAGACTGGGCATTGTAAAGTTTCTAAGCTGCAAAGCCCTAGTTAAAAAGTAAAGGACTAGGTATTGTAAAGTTTCTGAACTGCACACAGAATCTGAAATTCCTGAGGCAGTTAAGACAATGCCCAGAACTGACCATTTAGTTGTTTAATAACCTAGGGCCCTGTGTAGCTTGGCACGTAGGTATTCAGGGCCCAAACCAATCAGTTTGAATGTGTACCCCGCTTAGGAGTGACCAATCACCCCCGCCCGACCTGTTCCCGCAAATGAATGTGCTAATCATGTATGAGAGTTGTTGTTCAATTTTCCCGCGCCTCATGATGATTTGTTCTGATGTATGCAAAGCCCCCACCCTCCGCAAAAAGTGTACTTAAGCACTGCTTAACCTCTGCTCGGGGCTCTGGGCTGCTCTCCCTTCTTGAGTGAGCACGGAGCCCCAGCATGCTGGATTCTCAATAAATCCCCTTTTGCTGATTTCATGAGCCAGTCTCTTGGTGGTCTCTTCCTCTGACGTTCGCGGGACCCTTACAGTTGGGAAAAATTTCCTAGGAATGTGAATGACTGGAAAAAATCTGGCAAGTAATGATAGTAATAATGGTGACCTGCCTGGAGCCAGGCAATGTTGATTCCTTCCAGCCCCAATCATTCTCTCTGCTCTCCACCATGGCTAAATTCCCACCGTTCTTCATATTTTATTGAAACTCCACTTCTTCCATAGAGTGTTAGATTTTTTTTCCATTCCATAAACTCACCTCCCTTTTCTGATCACCTCTGGAATTCTTTCTCTGTACCTTCAGCATGCACAAGCAGTTTTGGGGAACCTAACTAGCCATTTAGAATTTAATTGTAAAACCAATAGTTTAAGGAGTGTCCCTTTGATCTCCTTAAATCTCCTTAAAAATTCAGATGAAGAACAGTTTAGATAAAAAAATGATTACAAAGCTGGGCTGCAACAGGACCCTTAGGACAATTTTGTACTGTTTGGGTTGAGGAGAAAGAAAACAGAGGAGGGAGAGAAATTACTGGATTTCTTAGATTTTTTTTCCATCAAAGTTGCTTCTTACAGCAGAGGAATTGAGAATGCGGGTCTTCCAGGAATTTGAGAGCATAACCCCAAGCTATGCATGTCAAGTCTAGACAGTTGAGTGAAGTCTTTGTTTTATCTTAAAGCTTCATGCAGATTTTATATTCTACCTCCCAATACATTTTTGTGTCTGTTAAAATAAAGTTGTAAATTTTGTATTACTGAATAATCCAATATTCTTGGAAGATTTATCATGCTAGTTTTATAAATTGTGAATTATTCTCAAGTTCAAGCACAGCACTTGGCATATTGAGGATGCTCAATATATATTAACCAAATGAATGAATTGCACTGGGGAATTTCATTCACCCAGTTCATTGCACCCTGTTCTCAGGAGGAAATGTGCCTGAGAAATGCAAGATTAGGATGCTAATTCAAAGGGAAAGGGCTGGTCAGGCTGTTAGCAGTGTAGTGAATGTTGGGTGTAAGAGATACTTCAAAGAAAGAATAAAGATGACTAATGTGCTTTCTGCAGATGGAGCCAAAAATGGAGGATCATCAGAAATAGGGGTACTTCAAAAAGGGAGATGCTTTTTTTTTTCTTTTTTAAATTGTAGTTTGCATTGTATTTCTACGGGCAGCCCTGGTCTGGACTAAGGAATTAAGATGCCTTAATTTAGGAAAAGAGACTGCAGCAGTGCTCTCTAAGGACTACCAGGGACAAGACTTTGCAAACCCTCTGCAAAACAGTATTTATCTCTATAGGGTATTTGGAAGGCACCATTAATAGATGGTTGCAAAGAACAATTATCATTCACCACATATATTTGACAGGACTTACTGTTGAGAAAAGCTGTAGAAGTGTAAACTCAAACGGAAACTAATTAAAGCCCTTGCCTAAGAAGCTCCATCAATCCCAAACAACTTCAAGGAGGAATCTGTGATAAAATTCCCATTTGTGCTAGTAATGCTTCCCCAGTTGTATCTTCAGGTTGTCACTGACTCCCTCCACTCCTTGCCATTTTAAACAGTAAATGATTGGACTTCTGTTCACTTCCTTAGGGTTCCTAATCACTTCTTGGCCTGGTTTAAACATAACCAGTTGAAGAAACATTTTTGATGCTCTTACTTAAACATGAAAAGTTTCCAACAGCTATTTATTCTAATTGCATAGTTGCTCTTTGTGGCTGTTCAGCAAAAGGCTACATAAAGTTACACAGAGAACTACACACCAGAGGGGAATTCAGGTCCAGGGGCAGGCTTTCAGGGATTATTTTTGAAATCCTGCTAAGGGAAGCTCTTCTCAGTTCTGGGATGAACTCCCCTCATTTGTAGTCTGGCCATGTCTGGGTTCTTGTTTCTGCAGCTGACCTTGCACCTTGCAGTTTGGTTCTGTAGCTGGAAGCTCTAACCTACATCTTTTCTGACCAGGATGGATAAACTCCCAAGCTCTCAATGTGGCCAGCCATGCTTTCCTGATCTGCCCTGCCCCTGGTCCTTTCTGCAGCCACATCTCAGAGCACATGCTTCTCTGCACCTTGCTTTTCTGGCTTTGGTGATTTTCCTCCATCGAGTCCTGCTGCCTCCAGCCTGATGGTCTTTCCTTACAGTGCTCTCTGCCTAGATGATGTGTAGGCCTTTCCTCCTTCATGTGGCTAACTCCTCCTCAAAGCTTAGCTCCTCAGGACATCTTCCTTAAGACCTCCAGTAAATACAAATTTGCTCTTACGGAGGCTTGGGCTTTTCTCAAGATACAGCTGATAATATATGGTTTATGTGGTCATAAGATTATTAGAGACCTTCCTTTGCCACTTGATTTGGTGGGGATGAAGCTTGCTTTGTTCACTTTTATATCCCCAGGGCTAGGACTCGATAAATATTTAGTGAATGAGTGAATAAATGTGCTCATTCTGCTCTTTCTGCAGACTTCCAAACTGCACCAGAGGGAGTGCTGTTTGCTCGGCAGAGGGGACACTCTCCTATCCCCTCCTTTTTCCACAGGAGGAGACCCTTGTGCTTGAGAGCATAGTTATCATGTGTGAGGTGAAGGTGGTTTAGATGGGTCAGCTGGAACCTGGAATCACTCCTTTTCCCCCTCCCTCCCTCATTCCCTTGGCCTGAGCTCTTCCTCCATACTTTCTGAGATTTTCTTCTCCCTGGATTTGCTATTTCCACAGTTCATCTGCACCACCTGAACTAAAATAAGTGAACCAAATGTGGCATCTCATTGCCTATGGCTTCTGCCTATGGCTCCCTCTCCTTCCTTTCTGCATGCTGTCCCCACCCTCCTGCTAGTGTGGCAGTTTCCAGGGGGAGCATCAAGCTCTCCTGGGGCACACCGAGGCAACTTCCTGGTTTTAAAACATCCACATGGGACAGCACAGATTCAATCAGGGACCTCACAGCCTATGCCTCATCTGGCCTAGAACTCAGGGCTGTGTGCTGGGTACAGATGAGGCTGCTGGTTGGAATTCTCTTTGTCTCCTATAGATCAGAGATGTCGTGCTCTTACATGGTAGGTGCAGCATGGCTTGTCTTTTGCATAAATGCCAGTTTTTTTTTTTTTTTTAAATCAGGAGAATCTGCTAGCTTTCTCCTTAAACATGCATCAAGAATTGGGCTACTTCTCATACTTCCACAGGTAGCATCTAGCCTAATCCACTGCCATCTTTCTTTAGAATTATTGCTATAGTATATTTGCTTATGTTTTTACTTCCCAAGTTTGACACCTCATTCAGAGTGATCTTGTTGGAATGTAATGTGTTTCTTCTGCTTAGGAGCCTCCAAAGAATACTCAGAGTGAAGCGACGTCCATGCAACCATCAGCTCCAAACTGTCTCTTACTACACTCACTCTGCTCATTCCACTCCAGCAACACCGACTTCCTTCTGGTTCCTTCATTGTGCCAAGAATGCTCTGCTTCTGTATTGTGCACCTGCTGTCTCCTCTGCCAGGAATACCCTTCCTTCAGGTGAGCACGTGGCTCACCTTCATCTCCCCCAGGACTCTGCCCAAATGGGATCTCACAATGTGTGCACTCTGCATCTTTCTCATAATGTTTTATTTGGATTGTTTGGCTTTATTCTGAAAACTGGAAAGTCATACCATTGAGATTATTATTAAATGTGGGCAGGTTAAGAGCCCTCTTTACAAAACTGTCATTCTTGAATAAGGGCTTCTGATGATGTAGAGACTAGTTTTTTTTTTAAACTAAACTAAAAGAAAAAAATAGAGAGCTTTCATTAAATAAATTGTGTGTAGATTTTTTGCAAATTTTAGATAAATGAAATGCATGACCTTGTGGACACACTGCTGGGGCATATGGTGAGCTGGTGGCTGGTCACTGCTGTCAGTGACAGAGGAGGAAATGAGGCCAAGAGAGGTGAAGAACAGCCTCCTCCTTCTCCTCTTTCTCCTCCTCCTCCTCCTCCTCCTCCTCCTCTTCTTCTTTTCTCCTCCTTCCTTGTACCAAGGATTGAACCTAGGGGTGTTAACCACTGAGCTATATCCTCAGCCCTTTTATTTTTTATTTTGACACAGAAACTCACTAGATTGCTTAGGGCTTCACTAAGTTGCTTGGACTGGCCTTAGACTTGTGGTCCTCCTGTCTCAATCCCCCAGGTCGCTGAGATTACAGGTATACACTACCACACCTGGCTAGAGAGGTGAACTTCATGTAGAGTTTTGTCAAAACCACCATTACTCATCCATATTCAGTACCTGCCTTGAACTGTGGCACATTATAAAGGTTTCATAAATATTATAAGAAATAAATTTCTCAAAAGCACCACCTGAACTAAAATAAGTGAACCAAATGTGGCAGCTCACTACCATTTTCATTAAAATCACTGTGGTGCCATTCATTATCTCTTCATTGTTTTGTCCATTAGGCGGGTACAGGACTTATCATAAACATTTGCATAAACAAGTATCTCTCCACCTCCTTCAGGTCTGCCCAAAGGTCGTTTCTCAGAGACATGACCACCTTGCTGGAAAGTTCTAACCCACTCCTTCCCCTCCCCTGACTGTTCATCCTCTTTCTATTCTGCTTTTTCTTTTTCAACCCCACACCATTTCTGACCTTCCAACACACAACCTAATTGACTTATTTATTGCTTATCTATTGTCTATTTTTTGTCTCCTTTGGCTAAGATATAAACTCAGTGTGGACAGGATCTTTGGTTTGTTAATTGAAGTTGATCTGGAACAGTGCCAGGAAGAAAATAAGCCAGTGAACATCATTACATTTTCCTTATCTGCATTTAGTCAGCCAACTCTTTATTTCAGATCCAAACTCCAGCTGTTATTGAAGAATGGTCTAATTCCTCAATCCTCCCCTCACTTGTTGTTTAGATATTATAAATTCGGTAATGTCTTCTTTCTGTCCCCTCCAACTCTGTCTTAGATGCCTTCCTTTCCTGGTCCCTCAGCCTCTTTCTCTTGTTTCTTCAATTTGGCTTCTTTTCTCATCTGCCTTCTTTTCATTCACCTGCCACTCTGCAACCAGAATGAAATCTGGTTGAAATACACAAACCAGATTATGCCATTCCAGTGCTTAATTGCTTCATGTTGGGGTGTATGAATAGGGAAGGGCTAGGGTTTTCTGAGACAATAGTTAGATAATTTGGAGGCAATAAGTATTGCTAGGCAATAAATGAGGCAATAAGTATAGATACATCTTTGAAAATGGCTCATCTATAATAGGGTTAGACTGAGGCTCTAGGGCCAGATGTCAATATAAACTAAGCATGTGACTATGGGAAAATTGCTTAATCTCTCTTTTTTTTTTTTTTTTTTTTTTTTTTAATTATTTTATTGTTGGTTGTTCAAAACATTACATAGTTCTTATTATACCATATTTCACAGATTGATTCAAGTGGGTTATGAACTCCCATGCTTAATCTCTCTTGTCTCAGATTCCTTATGTGTAAATTACAGAAGACATTAATGCCTAGCTCATAGCATTAATGTAAGGATTAAAAGATTTGATATAGGTGACACATTTAGTTTCTCACAATGCTAATCAAGCAATAAATATTTACCTAGTAGTTGTTATCTCCAATCTCCTTTCTCTTAATCGTTATTCTGACAGTTTTTGAGAATTAGGATAAAAATTTCCCACAGAAGAGTGGTGACCATTCCCCTCAAGAATGTGTCCTGCATGCTCCCAAGATCATCTTCCTCTGCAAATGGAGTTTATGGTCCAGGTTCAAAAGTGTGGCCAAGTGACTTGTATTTACTCTAACTGGAATCTCTCCGACTGGTCTCTCCTTAGACACACTGTGGAAATGAGGTTACCTAGTTAAGCCTCCAGCACTGCTCACCTTGTCTGGAAAAGTCTATCACCATCCCTCTTGCCCATTAGGAGTCTACTCTTCTCAATTTCCAATAAAGTCCTAATGTCTGTTTAGGGTCTGGTTTATGTCTATTCTGCCTGCTCCTGATTACTCATAGTGTAAACTGTTTGTTCTCACACGTTTTGGTGCTGGATAGCCATTTCTTACGTACTTGGGTGTAAAAAAAAAAATTCTAACTAAACTTCCACTCCTTAACTCTTCCATAACTCATGGTAATTTTGGGAAATTGCTCAGTCTGGCTCTTATTCTCTTTATGTTACAGAAAAGGAGTTGAATTAGATGCTATTCAAGCCCTCCCCCAATTTCATATTCTAAGAGATCATACCTAATTTTATAGCATGGCCCATATGCAATAATAAAAATGATAGTTCCCATTCACAAGAGCCTGTCACACCCTTCAATTATGTCATTTCCAGTCTTCTTAATAATCCTGTAAAGGAGATACACTTATGCTCTTTTTTCAGATAAGGAAACTAATGCTAAGAATTATTAAAAACAACCCACCCACACAAAATTTGCTTAACTGACCCTTAGTGAGACAGCTGAGATTCTACCTTGAGTCTAACTTCAAAGTCTGTGTCCTTTTTTCCACTTTGCTCTTCGATTTTTCTTTTATATCACTGTTGGCTGTGAATGACAGACCTAGGCAGAACAAATGATCTGAAGTGAACTTTGAATTGCATTCTAAAACTCAAGAAAATGATTTTTAGAAGTGTTTTTCTTAGTTCTGTGAAGAATGTCATTGGTATATTGATGGAAGAACTGTCAAATGAAATGAACCAAATTATGCTATGTACATATATGACTCTGCCAAGGTGAATTTCACATTTATGTATCTATAAAGCATAATTTTTTAAAAAAAATAAACCTATAAATAGATAGAAAGAAGACTAGTAGAGGAAGGAAACAAAGGGGAGGGAGGAGGAGAGGAAAAGAGTAAGTACTAGGGTGTGGAGCAAATCATATTCCACAACTGTCTGAGTATGTTAAAATGAACCCCCAGGTTATGTATAACTATAATGCACTAATAAAAATATTTTAGAAATAGTCAAGGAAAGGAATCTGTTCACAATTGCTTGTTTGGCTCTGAGACTTGTCTGCGGTGTGGGCTGGGCCATACCCTCTGGGGACTCCTTAATGTTGACAGCTGGACAGAAGGCAGTCCACATGGGGAAGAAGAAGTAGTTCTTTTACTGACTGATGTGTGACTAGGGACAGGTTATGCAAATGTTATAAGCTTCACCTCACAAGTTATTTTAGCTCATTAAATAAGAATGATAACACCTACCTCCTAGGATTTTCAAGAGAAATTTAAATGAGGAAATGAATGTAACATTAGTGCATGGTGTTTGTTTTCTTTTTTTTCCCCAAATCAATCTGGATATATAATCTCAGAATACATTATTGTTCTCTCAAAAGAATACACACACACACACACACACACATATACACACACACACACGGGGGCAGCAAAGGCCTCGCTGAAGACCTACTGGGAGACAGCAACACAAACTGTAGCATACAACCCAATATCCACAGTCCAACTTGCCTTTTATTACATGGTGCTCAGCCTCTCTGTTACCCACCTCTTTCTTCTCCGAGTCCTGCGACTTCAAATTCCTCCTCGGCTGATTGTGCAGAATATAATAACACTAGCTTTAATTTCTAAACTCATGTTTACAACTCACTGTGGGGCTCAGAAAATGGAGTTCCCACTAGTTAACAGTACTCACTGTCTTTGGGAAATTATTGGGTTATAAATATTAAGGGTTATTTTCCTTATATATTATCATAATCTTCTTTATTATTGAAACCTTCTTTGGTCAATTTAGAAAAACAATGTAGAGCTGGGCGTGGTGGTGCATACCTGTAATCCCCAGCTTGGGAGGCTAAGGCAGGAGAATTGCAAGTTCAAAGCCAGTCTCAGCAACAGCAAGGTGCTAAACAAATCATCGAGACCCTGTCTCTAAATAAAATACAAAATAGGGCTAGGAATGTGGCTCAGTGGAATCTCTGGTATACCCCTCCAAAAAACAAACAAACAAACAAACAAACAAAAAAAAACAAAGAATAATGCAGAAAGAGAAAGACACTAGAAAATGGGAGATGGGTCTTTTAAATCTAATTTCTGAAAGAGTTATATAGATGGATCAGGAGAATCCAAAGTTGGGTAAAGTAGCTCTAGAACTGAATAATGGATCTAATTATACTTCAGCTACCAAAGCTCACCTACTACTATACTTTGGTTGAGTGTAGTCTGGAGACCCAGAGCCCCATTGAATACTCACAGCTACTCCATCTGAGATAGCTTCTGAGATGGGGGTAAAAGGTCTTTAAAGATCAGTTAGAACTACTTGACCCAGAGGATCAGAATTCCACTCCCTGGACTGACATATGAGGTCTATAAACCTGGTTCATGAGATCAGCTTCACTGGTCAACATTCCCTATTGCAGACCATCTACATGAACATATCATGCAGTGTGATTATCTTTTTCTGGAAGACTCCATCCAGGGGTATGGAAGGAATCTGGAGTTGCAAATGGGTAGAGAAATGGAATTAAAGTTCTCAAAATAAGAAAATCCATAATTATGAGTCTTCAACTGCTTCTTATTATCTATAGGCAAAGTTATTTTATGTGAGATAAACCAAATTCATTTCCAATTTCTTAGTGAGTTATAAATCATTTACGGATGATGGTAGGCACACAGCAGGAAACCGACTGTGTATCGCTGAGAGTGGGGCCCTTTAAGAGCACAAAGGAAGAGACAGAAGGGAAGTAAAGATGTGTTGCAGTCTTATTTTTTACTATTCCCAACAGGGACCTCTAATTCTGATTTTCTTCTTCGCATGAATTGATCCTCCAGTTAGACTTTCCAGAAAGCAGAGAAAGGATTTACCTAAACTCTAAAGATTTTAGTTTTCCATATTTGGAAGAGCTCCAAATCTCAGGAATTAGGAGATTAGGCAGTGACACGAACTGGGGGGCTTGTCAATGACAGCTGTAAGCTTTGTTCTCTTAGCTCGATTTTCTCCATCAGTAAACTTGGATAAGAATGCATCTGATCTGCTGTTAATCCCCCTGCGGAATTCTCAACCAACTTAAGACCGCACTAGTTAGGGACAGTGATGTAGAGTTCAGGGTGGACCCTGGGGGCCCAAGGCACCTGTGAAATCAAGTCAGGAGTCTTCAGCCCCTGCCATTCATCCACCTGTGGTATCCTGCAGAATCCAGCTCTGCCTTGCATTTGGTTGTGAGGTAATTCTGTCTTTGGGAGTAAGATTGATACTTACTGTTTTATTTGTAACCCCTCAGTAATCAACAATATAGGCTATTTGGCAAATAGCAATTTATTTTAAAAAAGAATATGTTTGCATTATTATTATGAAGTATAATTTTTTGGGGTCATTGCTATTGGATGCCCCTTTTGGTACCTGGATTTACCTGTGGGATAGCAAGACAAGAGCTTAGAATTTTTGCTTTAGAATCCTGGGGTATTAAAACGGATCTCTTTCAAGAAGCTCTTTCTTTCCATATCCGAGAAAATAGACCCACAGGTAGAACTATGATTATACAGCTTGTTAGAGGCAAACTGAGGACTAGAACCCAGGTATTCTGTCACTAAGCCATAGTGCTTTCTCCTAATATGTTTTTGCTGCTATTTAAAAATATATTTATTATAAAATATTTAACATAACATATAATATAAAATATTTAAAAAATATTCCATATGCAGATAGTACCACATGCAAATAGCTCTTACAAACAAATTTATGATTGATGATGACAATACTATTTGTGCTGATTTAATTAATGGATGCCTTGGGGGTTGGGGTGGAAGCCCCTACAGTTTTCTAAATGGGAGAGATACAGTTGAATGAATAAAAGCGTTGAAGCATTGTTCTAGGTCCAAATTAAGTTTTCTGTATATCTCTTTGAAGTTAAAATAAATAAATGTAGGAATTTAGATGAATACAATATTCAAAAAATTGAACAGAGCTTCATTTCCTCAAATTTTTCTTTTAGGTAAAATATTTCCCATAACCAGGAGTAGAATTTGCTTCAGTCCAGGGATTGCAGTGGTTCTGAAGTCTCTCAGGGTGGGCAAGTAATCAACATTTATAGTAGGTCAAGACTAGGTAGGTTTTGACTTTCAAGCTGTTCTGCAGTGATGCTTCTCTGAGTTAGTGAGCTGTGGTGCTGGTACTTAGGGGTGAAGATAGGAGTTGGTAGTGATGCTGGTCGTGGTAGAGGTGGAAATAATAATGGTGGTGGCGATGATGATGATGGCTGTGTAGTGGTCATTGTGATCATGGTCATAGAGGCAGTGGTGGGAAAGAAGTAGTAATGGTGGTAGTCATGGCGATAGTGATGGTTGTGGTAGTCAAAAAGGTGGTGATGGGCAGTAGTTGTGACAGATGTACCTTTGTCTTCAGATTTCAAGTGCAAGCAAGAATTTCAATAGTCAGAGTTTGTGGGAGTGGAAATTCCAAGCTGAGGAAGCAGCTTCCAGGAGGGTATGTTTCCCTGACTCCTTGGAACATGGGGAGATTGGTGTTTTTTACAAGTGTAAAAGACAACCCCAGAAAGTATACCCAGTGAAAACTTAGATTCTAGAACAGAAATTTTGATTAGGTTTTCACCCAGGATTGAAAACAACAACAAAACAAACAAACAAACAAAAACAGCTAGACCATGACTAGAATCATTCAAACAGAATCTGATGAGGATCTCACCCATAGCACAAACCCTTAGGAGACAGGAGAGTAGGTATGAGAGGCATTTGTGGATCAACAGAATTTGACAACTGACTGGGAGTGGGCACTGAGGGGGAGCATGCTCTGTGGAGTTCATGGTCGGCCCCAGGAGGGGAAAGGTGATATAAAATGTTCTTTGGTTTTTCTAAGGGATCTGGTGCTGTGCTTAGTACACCATGTACACTCTGAAAATGTCTGGGTCCTGTTTAACTGCTCTGAGTAACCCTGGTCGAGGGGCTGAACATGTGTCTGACTTTTCCCCTTAACCTGTCCCTTCAGTTTCCCTGTGTGCTCAGGTTCAGACAGCAGCACACCTGTATAGACCCCCATCCCATGGCTGTGCCCAGTCCAAGTGCAGCTTCAAAGAATCCCCCAGGCATGATAGTCCTGGGTAGTCTTCCCTCCTTTCAGCTCAATGGAGGAGGTAATTCACTGAAAGACAGGAAGTCCGGGATAGTCTCATGCAAGAGGTGATTTCTAAGCTGAATCTTGAAGGAGGATAGGAGTTGGATCAGCAGGAATGGAGTGTGTTTTGGTGGGGGGAAGAAAGCTGGGGCTGAGGTTCAGGCATTGACATGAGTGGATCAGTTTTGCAGAAGTGGAGCCATGTGGGGGCTGTTGGATGACTCATTCTGGGCACACTGGAGAAGGCCTTGAATTCTCACTAAGATAAAGGAGTTGGGCTAACCATTAGGACAGGGACTTCTGAAACAGGACAGTTATGCTCACCTAATATCCACAAACTCCTCTTCATGATTTTCCTTTATTGTGGTGAGCTGGGGCCCCATGAGTGAGCAGGAATATGAGCAAAAGTGAAGCCTCCCTTCCTGCCAGGTGCTCTCAGGACATCTTGTCCACCCTTTGCTGCCCCTTCCGTGGTGCCCCTGAAAATGCTTTGGGTGATATAGTTACAAAACAATGGAGCCTCCATTATCTGACTTCCTGATTGTGAGGAGAAGATCTTTGCTGATCTGGGTGGAATTTGTTCTGTGAATGAAAAATGAAATTTTCTAGTGATAAGGACCTGGGGTTTTCAGTTATTTTGTTAGAACAATATCCTGACAGCTTCTATAGTTTGGTGTCAACAAGAGGGAAAAGATATTAATGAGGTCAAGTCTGCTTCATCTGAGAATCTTCCTCTCAGGTGCAACCAGATAGCACAGTGATCTTCTGGGCATTGAGGAAAACAGGTGGCTGTAAAATCCATGAATCTCCTCTCCTTTTCCCTGAGTGCCATTCCTTTGCCTGTGCTGCCTTTTGCAATGCTGCAGCACCTGGGTTGACATGCTTAAAAGGAAGGGAAATACTGTAGTAAAAGCAGGGAGTGAGGAGGCAGGTCCCTGAACATCAGCCAGCCCACAGTGGAGGCTCCTCAGAACTCCCAAAGCAACTCAAAATCCAGTTTGAAAATGCCCTGCTAGCGTGACAGGGCACAGGATTTGGATTGGGAAGACCAGGGTTTGAATTCTGCCTCCCCCACTTACCAGTAGTGTGAATTTGAATATATTTCTTAATCTCTCTGGGCTACAGTCTTCAGTTATGATTGGATATGGTAATTTCACTGCCTATTGCACAGGGATATTGTGAAAATAGAGACAAAATGTGTGCTGTGGCTTTGTGCACTATCGAGGAATCTGCAAATATGTGGAGTTACTATATTATCGTGTGTATATAGCTGCAAAATGGTTTCAGTGGGAGCTTCACGGCTCCCTCTCACATTGCCTGTGGTATTCATTCCAGAACATTCTTACATCTTTCTTTGAATGACTTTGCCTTTTTTTTCCCACTGAGAATAGCAAGTGTTTCCAACATGGGCATCCCACCTTCTGTTCCTTTGTAATAACTCTCATTCTTCTCTCCTTCAGAGGAAGGTGAGACACCCAGTCCAACCCCCATCCTGGGCTCACAACACTTCCAGGTCTTTGCTCCATCAATCAAACCCTGTCTCTTTTGCATCTTCCAGTACACCCAGGCTCTCAGTCAGATAATGTGTTCAAGTCTCTTGTATTCCAAAAAATGACACTTTAGCAAATTGCCTCATGAGGTTAAGTGTTATTTTTCGCCTTCTCTTTACCACATATATCTTTGAAAGAATAACTTAAATTTTCCATTTCCACTTCCTTGCTCATTTGGATGAGAAGAATAGAAGTAGGTGTCTTCTAACTGCAACTAAAAATCGTTATGGGTGGGATGAATATGGGAAAATAAAGAGAAAGTGTCTTTTTTTTCCCCCTGAGATTTTTGTTCTGAGTAGGTGCACAGTGCTATTTATTTATTTTACAACTAAGAAACTAGATAAAATGACTCAGTAACATTTTCTTTGATTCTTTTCTACTCTCGGTTTTCATCAATGCTGTTGCTTCATTGATCTTCTATTTCCTACCGTAGGTGATGAAGCTATTTCTGTTCTGTGAAGTATGTGAATATTTGGGACTTGACCTAAACGTTCTCTCATCTAACAAATAGCACATTCAGGATTAGAGCCACCCAGGGTCTTTTAAAATAAATGATGAAAACAATGGAGCTCAACATGTCAAAAGTAATGATGGAGACAAATCATCACACATAAGTCAGGACTGTTGGGGGCTAAGTCAGTCTCAGCTAACCTTCTTACTCTCATTCTTGGGGTGGACATCTGTGCACTGTCCAGATGTCCCCAAATTGAGGCAACTATTATTTATTTTCTAAATCTAAAAGGTGGGTTTTATTTTCTTTCCACTGCTCAGCTGGGACATGAACAAGTTGTTTCTCTCCTCTCTAGGTGTATTGGTCTTTTCCTGATGGTGTTACACAGCCAGTGATGTGCTCCTAACATCTGGCTCCCAGAAAAGGAGAATCCCTATGTAGCATGCTATATTGAAAATTCTGCCATGGCCAATTTCAGTTTCAATCTACAGCAGGATGCCACTGGACTTGGAGTTGGGAAGAGATGTGCACATGGGCTCTGGTGACTGGTGCTGGCATGATGCAGAATGTGCTGTACATTCTGTTAAAAAATAATGCACATGCTTCGGAAAGTCATAGAAGTGTGGGGCAGAGAGTAGAGAGGAAAAAAGTGACTGGAACTTCACCACCCAACAACAACAACAACAACAAACAACAAAATAAAACGAAATAATTTGATATATTTCATTTTCAGAAAAGAAAGAAAATCCTAAGCCTAGATTGTGTTTCCTGTTTAGTTCTTACATAGTTGTCATTATTACACTAGGGTTATTATGGTTTGGATGTCAGGTGTCCCCCAAAAGCTCACATGGGAGACAATGCAAGAAGGTTCAGAGAAGATTGGGGTTGTAAGAGATTTAACCCTATCAGTGAATTAATCCCATTAATGAGGATTAACTGGGTGGTAACTGAAGTGGTTGGGTGTGGCTAGAGGAGATGGGAATTGAGGCATGGCTTTGGGGTATATATTTCTATCTGGCTAGTGGAGTCTCTCTTTCTCTGCTTTCTGACCATCATATGAGCTGCTTCCCCCATCATACTCTTCTGCCATGATGTTCTGCCTCATGTTGAGCTCTGAGGAATGGAGCCAGCATCCTTCTGTGGACTGAGACCTCTGAAACTGCAAGACCTCAAATAAAACTTTCTTCCTCCACAATTGTTCCGGTCTTTTAGTAACAGCAGCAAAACAGCTGACTAAAACAATAGTTCATCTTTCTTTTTTTTTCCTGCTCTAACACATCATAACCATTTTCCCATGTTAGTACAAATTTGTTGCAAACACTTTAGCAGTTGTATAACTTTCTAGCACATAATCAATCTAGACCATATCGTAGCACATTCAGCTTGTTTCCAATTTTTGGTAAAAAAATGATCTTGTTTACCTTAATAAATAAATCTCCCAGAAATATTTTTTGAGACAGACTATGAGAGCAGTTGTGCCATGAGGAAGATGAAGGGAACCCTCTGGGAAGAGCTGCCTCAATATTTGGCCCATCCTTGGTGACTACAGCTCCCTGAACTGAGTGACTCCCAGCTGGTAAGATACTTACAGGCCTCGGAGTCTGGAACCCATATCCCCAACAACTTTGCTCACCAACAAGCTGGTAGGGGGTGGGGGCTCAGAGTTGGTTCTTATGCTCCTACTTCTAGGTTTGCTCCATTAGTTAACCCACTTTCCTTTCAAACTCCCACCTTTGTCTTTTAGTTTCTGCTCTGGAGCAAGTAAATTCCTGCCTATACTCAAAGTTTTGGAAAGGTTTTAGTTCTAGTCTTTATAGAGCTTCTGAGAATGTATATGCTTTTTTTTCCTGGTAAATTAAGGCTTTTTGCCCTCCCCTCTTACTCTCACATTTTTTCCTCCCAGAACTAGCAGGTGAAGCCAGGGTTCTCCTGTTCCTCCTCCCTGCAGCTTCCAGACCACTTCCACCTTCTGTCCTAATACCATCCCTTTAAAGAGCACATATTAGGCCACTTCTTTCTCTTACTGCTGTCACACTCCAACCTCTTGGGCACTCTTCCCACTGAGGACCTTGGCTCTTGCTCAAAGCCTTCTCCTCTGTCCTGGACTCTGCCTCGTCCCAATGACCTCATCGTCTCCAAGGAAGACTGCCCAGAAGCTTAGCATCTCAGGACTTAGACTCCTCGTCTCCATCTCTTCCTTCCCTCAGTTTTGTGCTCCCTGGAGTATGCACCACTATTGAGATGCAGATTTCAAACATCCCCTCTGCTATGGTTTGGATATGATTACTGTGTCCCCTGAAGGGCTGATGTGTTGGAAACTTGGCCTTCGGTGTGGTAATGTTGGAAGGAAGTAAAACTTTAAGAGATGAATCCTTGTGTGAGGTCCTTAGGTCATTAGGGGTGCTGTACTCAGAAGTCATTAAGACAGTTTTTATGAGAATAGGTTGCTATAAGAGTGAGCCTAACCCCTGAATTTCTCTCTGGCTTTCTATCTGGCACTATGATGTCTTTCTTCCATATGTACTTCTGCTATTGCAGTGCTATCTACCATCTGGTGATATGGCCAAGGGGCCATCATCAAAGCTGGTGCTCTATTGTTTAGTCGTTGATCTTCTAAAAGTATGAGCTAAATAAACCTCTTCTCTTTATAAGCATCCAGCCTCAGGTATTTTATTATAATAACAAAAATCAGACTAATACGCCTTCTGTAAATACCATGTCCATCATCCCAACTCACTTGCCCAATTCCACTGTCACAATTCTGTCATTGTGAGAACTCACATCAATTGAACCCGCCATTTTCTTTCTATTTTTCAGCCCCTTCAAGTTGTTCAGGTTGAGCCCCTAATGGAAAAAAATCTGAAATCTATTTTTTGAGCATCAACATGACTTCAAAGAGAAAATCCCATAGCATGAAATTTTGTTTTATGCACAAAATTATTAAAATATATTGCTTAAAATTACCTTTGGGCTACATATGTAAGGTGTATATGAAACATGATCTCTACTCTAGCATTTCTATCTCCAAGATATCTCATTATCTATATGAAAATATTCCCAAATAAAAGCTGAAACACTGCCTAGTCTCAAGCATTTTCAAAAAATGATACTCAGCCTGTACTGACTACTATGCAGACAACTCTGGTGAATTCCCTTACACTTTTCCTCCTCGATATGCTCACCTGATAAAAATCTCAGCCCAGGACAAATTCAACCACCCACATTCCTTTTATTTTGAATTTTCAAATTTTTTTTTTTTTTTTTTAGTTTTACATGACAGTAGAGTGTATTTTGACATATCATACGTACATGGAGTATAACTTCCCATTCTTGTGGTTGTACATGATGTGGAGTTACACTGGTTGAGTATTCATATATCAACATAGGAAAGTTATGTCTGATTATTCTACTGTCTTTCCCATTCCCATCCTCCCTCTCTTTACCCCCATTCCTCCTATCCAATCCAGTGAACTTCCACTCCTATCCCCCACCTATTGTGAGTCAGGATCTACATATCAGAGAGTGTGGGAGACCAACCTCACATGTGACTGAGTTAACTCCCCTGCTGGGCGATGTGGTATCTATGCTGCTAGACTGCCCCACTCTTCTAGGTTCCAGTAACTATGTTTTACTACAGCCCCATGGGTGAAGCTACGCTCACCTCTTCCTTTGTAATATCACCCCTTGACCTGTTTAGGATAGAATGTTCCGTGGAAGTGCCTTGTGTGTGTCCCCTTCTCTTACTGTGCCCTTGGGTGTGGCCTACCCAGATGTCAGTCAATCTGCTGAGAGTGAACATCAGGAAGATAGACTCAGCCCCCTGAAACCTGACCCCTTGCCTCATTTGCTTCTCCTCAATAAAAGGGGTCAGGGCGTGCTCTCTCTCTCTCTCTTACTGTGGACCCTTAAGGCAGAGGAGCCGTCACAGTGACACCAAATAAAAAGGTATTTTTGTCTCTTGTGTGGTTATTTTGCACAACCCAGCCAGCCCAGTTTACCTGGAGTGACCCCTAAGCCTTTTATTTGCAAACAGAAAACCCGGCAAGAGAGAACATTCAGCTTTTGGGGTTTTAGGATTGGCTTATTTCACCTAGCATAATAGTCTCCAGTTCCATCCATTTACTGGCAAATTTCATTATGGCTGATTAATATTCCATTGTGTATATGTACCATATTTTCTTTATCCATTCCTCTATTAAAGGGCACCTGGGTTGGTTCCATAGCTTAGCTATTGGGAATTGAACTGCTACTACTGCTATTGTTGTGGCTATGTCACTAGATGCTGATTTTAAGTCCTTTGGGTATATACCGAAGAGTGAGATAACTGGGTCAAAGGTGCCAACCATCTACTTACATTCTTGTCTGCTGCTGCTTTAGATGCTTCAGGTGCACACTGGGAGAGATTTGCACAGCCAACCTGACTGATGTGACTTTAGATACCTGGGCCCCTTTCTTTCTGTGCTGCTGTGACACCTCAGCTTCCCTCCTAACCTGCTGACCACTGATTCACAGACCCTTTCCAGAATCCTATTATTCTACTGACTTTCTTAGGACTTTGTTCAGACTTTCTTTACCTAGCCCTCTCCAGGTGAGTCTTCTGTCTCCAAAGTTGTAAAATCCATCTATGTGCGAATGACTCACAATGCTTTATCTCTCCCTTAGTCCTGACTCAGGAGCTGGACTCATATGGCCATTGGGATGTTTCATGATGATGCTCTTTTTGGTGCTCTCCTGTTCTAGCAACTCTGGACTGTTGTACTCTGCACTGTTGTCAAGGTAAAGCTGAAACTTGATGGGCCTCCAGTACTCTTCATGGTCTCCAGCTTGGTGTATCTCTCCTCATTCCCATCCTGCCTCACCTTTCACATCTCCCCACCCCCCACCCAGCCCTACACAAGCATACTTAGTTTCTCCAGAGATGCAGGTGATGTAGTAGCTAATGAATTGAGCTCCAAAACTAGACTTCTTTGGTCCAAATTCTGGTTTCGGCACTGGGGAATCTTGGACAATGTACCTACCTCATTGAGCACCTGAGAAGGTTAAAAAGAAATGTTGCCTGGAACTTCATAGGTGCTTAATGAACATTAGCTATTATAATTTTTAAATTTAATTTTTAAAGCACAATCTCCTACTCTCTTTCAGGCCTTTGTGCCTGTAGTTGCCTCTACCTGCAATTCTTTCCTCCGTGGAGTCTAGCCTATTTTTCGGCTTCTCTCCACCCAGGTGCTGTCTGATTCCCTCATGCCTTGCCTCCAGGTCTCAGCTGGCTACTTCCTTGGTCTGTGGCAAGGAACACCCCTTCTTTATGCTTTTGGTCTCTATGGGCTTATTCTAATTTTGTGCTTACATGTGTGTTTTACATCTCTGGTTGTTTTCAGCGTGAAGATTGCATCTTGCCCATTGTTTCATCTCCAGCATAGAAGTTGCTAGGAAATAAGCGTTCATCATATTTGCTAACTAAATATATGAACTGACAAATCACACTGAATAACCGTGGTACTCCCTTTTTAAGAATAATTTGGAAAAAAAAAAAAGATCATGGGAACTATGGAGAAATTTTGTGGTTCAGAAGACTGTCATTCCCAATTCACTAAACATTCTTGGTGATAAGCATCCCTGAAATAGATTATTATAAGACAAAAAAGAATATTATTCAAGTATCTAAATTATGTACTTAGAAATGCTCAATAATATTATGTCTTTTTAAGAAAAAAGAAGAAAACTTCCATTATAGGAGTTCCAGCATCTATGCCTAGTCAACCACGGTGATGAGTGTAGTTTCTAAATTTGAAAAAGGAGCAGTGATAACATGTTGGACAAGGTGAAAATTGGATTAGTTAGGCAGAGGATAACTTGATTATTCTCTGAGAGTATTTTAGAAAAGCAAGATAAAAATGAAGGTAAGAAATATCATATAGAAGTGAAATTTTCAAGAGATCCTAGCTACTAACCAAAAGATTTTCTGAAAGAAATCAGAATGATAGTGATGAAGTCATAAACAGATTTGCCATATCATTCTTATAAGCCCTCCTAGTAATGATACTGCAAGACCATCTTCATTAGCAATAATAATAATCATCATCAGTAAACCAAATTAAAATTAGATGGATGATCACTATGTACCAGATACTGAGTTAAAGGCTATGCATATAATATTTCATTTAATCCTCATAATAACACATGGTCTAGGTATGATAAGTGTTGCCAGTTTTCAGACGAGGAAACTGAGGCTCAGAGGAGTAGTAACATGACTTGCCCATAGTCACACAGCTGGTGAGTGGTGACCTTACTACAGAATACTTTGGGAGTGACTTCTTGACCTAACTTGGGCAATTCATCAGCATAATTCTGGAATCTTCCCTGAGGAATGAATGCCAGGCTCTCTTTGGCAAATGAAAATTAAAAATGTACATATTTTCTGCCACATGCCTGTTTAGCAAATGCCATATTAGCATTTGCAAACTAAGCAGAGGCTTAGAAAGTGTCAGTGCAATGGGGTGTGTTCTCTTTTACTACTTTGGAATCCAGCCAAGTGAAGGAGACTGAACTCCCCTACTAGACATTGACATGGTCTGTCACCCCTCTCACGCTGGTTGACAATCTTCCAAGTGCTATATATGTAACCTAGCAGCCAGATGACTCACAGCTAACTTCAGACACAAAATTCAGCTGAGCTGGCACAAACCAGACCAGCCAGCCAACCCACACAACCATGACCTAAATGAACAGTTGTTATTTTAAATCATTGTTTTTTTTTAATTTTGGGCGGGGGGGGGGGGAGAGGGGGTGTATACCAAGAATTGAACTCAGGGGCACTAGACCACTGAGCCACATCGCCAGCCCTATTTTTTGTATTTTATTTAGAGACAGGGTCTCACTGAGTTTCTTGGTTTTGCTGAGGTTGGTTTTGAACTAGTGATCTTCTTGCCTCCACCTTCCAAGTGGTTTATTACTCAGCAGAACTAACTGCTATACCATCCAGTTTCACCTTCTATTACTTGCAGCAAAAGTCCTAACTATAACTGAGTAAAAAAAAAATTTAAGGTTTATATATCTTGTCCTGAAAATTGACAGTGAGTATTTGATTGTGGGCAGACTTCATTCAATGTTTGTATTTCTAAGCTTACCATATGATTCTACTCATATTTGGGGGATATATTTCAGGTTTATATATAAAACAAGAAATCATTTTGGCTTCAAACAGTAAATGAGTCATCTCTGCAGAGCTTAAAGGGAAACATTTGCAAGTATATGGAAGAGAAAGATATTCTCGAAGATGCAAGAAATACTTTTTTTTGTAAAGAAACTACAAAAGGTATGCTGTAGAATAGTGAAAGATGAATGGAAACTGAGAATTCAAAATAAAGAGGCCATAGGGCTAGCAAACAAGCAATGACTGGGGAAATAGAAGTATATAGAGATGACAGCAAATAATTGTTTTGAGCCATAATTATAAAATGGAATAGAAAAATACTTTTAAGAGAGCACATCTATATCATTTGCTCTTAACCTACTTGGTCTCAGGATCTCTTTTCACTAATAAACTTTATTGAGGATCCTAGGAGCTTTTGTTCATGTGGGTGATACCTACCAATACTTACCACTTTAAAAAAGAAACCTGAGAACATTTAAAGTGTTAAATCATATAAAAATAACAATACTACGCCAAGAGCTTGGATCTTGGTTTCTAATACTATTCTAAAAGAAAGAAGAAAAAGAAAAAGAAATGGAAATTAGGGTACCTTAGAGAAATGACCGATGGTTGGAACAGGACAAAGAAATCTACAGAATTAACCTAGAACATCTTGTAGTACCACAACATGAGAAAGTGCTCAAAACACATTATGACAGAACATAATAAAAACAAACCACAATAAACTAAACCCCCATATCACCACAATGCACTGCCTATGTCATAATAGGATGTGTCAAGGGGATATAGGAGCCATTTAAAAGAGATTTCAATGGTCAATGCTGGAACAATTAGAGCAACACAATAAATAACCCAAAGGGATTATAGCCTTAGTACAAAATAAGTGTCTATGAATCCATATTAACATAAATAAATGACTAAATAAATAAAAAAAATGATGAAGAAGAGACAAATTATTGGTAGGAATTCCAAATAATTAATGTAGAAGAGTGAACCTAATGCTTCAGTTCTAAAGCCTGGGCTACAAACTGTAACTCTTCCAAAGAAAACAACATAGGAAAGGGGGATGAAAAGAATAACTTTATAGTAGAGAAACACTACCAACACTGCTGTTTTAGTCAGCTTTTTCGTTGCTGTGACTAAATAACCTGAACAGAGCAATTGTAGAGGAAGAAAAGTTTATTTGTGGGCTCTCAGTTTCAGAGGTCTTAGTCCACAGGAGGCAGGCTCCATTCCTCAAGGCTCAAGGTGAGGCAGAATATCATGGTGGAAGAGTGTGGCAGAGGAAAGCAGTTCATATGATGATCAGAAAGGAGAGAGGGAGGGAGGGAAGCAAGGAGGGAGGGAGGAAGGAGGAAGAGAGAGAGAGAGAGAGAGAGAGAGAGAAAGATATCCCATGCTCCAGATACAAAATATATACCCCATAGCTATGTCCCCAATTAACCACTTCCTCCAGCCACACCCCACCTGCCTCCAGTTAACACTCAGTTAATCCCATGAGGGATTAGTTCACTGACGAGGTTAACGCTATGACCTGATCATTTTTCCTCCAAACTTTCTTGCATTGTCTCACACATGAGCTTGTTGGGGGACACCACATCTAAACTACAACAACGACTTCAAGTTGGGTAATCCAGATTAACACCGAGGGAGTGAGAGCAGCAAGAGAGTAAAGAGGAAGATAAAAGCTGAAGTTGTTATCAGCTTAAAATAGACTATTATGACAATAACATATTTTAGGTAAGCTTTGTGGTAAGCACCAAGTGAAAACATATAGTAGATACACAAAGAGAAAGAAAATGAGAATCAAAGCACACCATTACAGAAAGCAAAAAAATCACAAAGAAGACAATAAGAGAGGAAGAAAGGAACAAAATCTCTACAAAACAACCAGAAAACAATGGACCAAATGGCAGTAAGTCCTTACTCATTCATAACTACCTTGAATATATATGGATTCTCCAATCAAGGACATACAGTAACTAATGGTTAAAAAAAATAAGAGTGTACTATATGCCATTTGCAAAGGACTCATATCAACTTTAGAAATACAAAAATTAATAATGAAGGGGTTGAAAAAAGATGTTCCATGTAACCAAACCAAATGAGCAAGGGAGCTTATACTTGTATCAGACGAAATAGACCGTGAGTTAAAAACTATAAAAAGAGACAGAGAAGGCCATTGTTATATTGATAAAGCCATCAATTCAACAAGAGGACGCAACAATTAGAAATATATAAGCACCCAATATTAGAGCACCCAACTATATATGACAAATATTAATAAATCTGAAGGGAGAAAATCATAAGAATACAATGACAGCTGGGGACTTCCTCTTTCAACAATGGATAGATCATTGAGACAGAAAATCGATGAGAAAACATTGTACTTGTACCATACTTTAGACCAAATGAACCTAATAGACATTTGTAAAACATTTCTTTTACTAGAAGAATACAAACATTCTTTTCAATTACACGCCAAACACTCTCCAGGATAGATCAAATGTTAGGCCACAGAATAAGACTTAACAAATTAAAGAGGACGGAAATCATCTCTTTTCTGACCACAATAGTATGAAATTAAAAATCAATTATAGGAGGAAAAATTCTCAAAAGAAGACACATAAATAGCCAATAAACATTTTTTTAAGCCTGACAGCACTAATCATCAGGAAAATATAAACTGAAACCACAATGAGCTATCACCTCACACCTGTTTGGATGACCCTCATCAAAAAGACAGGAGAGAAGAAGTATGGGTGAGGATGTGGAGAAATGGGAACCTTCTTATGATGTTGATGGGAATGTAAGGTAATACACCCATTACAGAAAATAGTATGGAGGTCCCACAAAAACTAAAAATAGAATTACCATATGATCTAGTAATTTTATTTCAGGATATATATCTAAAAGAAATGACATTAATGTGTCAAAGTGATATCTGCACTCCCATGTTCATTGAAGCATTGTTTTCGATAGTCAAGATTTAGAATCAACCTAAGTGTGTCCATCAAGATAATGTGGTATAGGTACACAATGGAATAACACTCAGTTGGAAAAAGAAGGGAATCATCATTTGTGATAACATGGAATTGAAAAGGAGATCATTGTGTTAAGTGAAATAATCTGGGCACAAAAAGACAAATCCTGTGTGATTTCGTTAAAAAAAAGTTAAACTCATGAAAACAGAGAAGAAAATGGTAGTTGCTAGGTGCTAGAGATGGAGGGGAATAGGAAGATGTTGGTTAAAGGGTACAAAGTTTCAGATAGACAGAATGATTAAGTTCTAGAGATTTATTTGCAATATGGTGATTATAGTTAATGCATCATATGCTGGGGAGTTATATTGGCTAAATTATATTACTATATTCTGTGTATGTATGAACGTGTAGCAACAAAAGTAGCATCTCTTGAGCAAACAATGTTCATAGGAAAACAATATTAATAATTATGCATTGTATATTTAAAATTGCAAAAAGAGTAGATCTTAAGTGTTTTCAACACAAAAGAAGTACATGAAGTGATGGATACGTTTATTAGCTTAGCTTAATCATTGCATAATGTATCAACACATTATATTTATGTAATAAATATTTGCAATTTTTATTTTTCAATTATATTAGAATAAAGCTGAAAAAAGAGTAACATCAGTAGCAATAAGTCATACTGATTTCAGATCCCCTTAGTATGACATGAGGAGAATGACATTGTACCGGGTTGGGTTGTTTTTCTCCCTTGATCCCTGAAACATGTAACCCTAGTATAATAATGAGAAAAATGTAAAGCAAATTCCAATTGAGGGAACTTTTATAAAATACCTCATCAGCATTCCTCACAATTGTCAGTTTTCAAAAACAAGGAAAGCCTAAAAAATGACCACAACTACAGGAAGCTAAAGAGATATGATAACTGAATTAATGTGGTATCTTGGATAGGACATTAGGGTAAAACTGAGAAAATCTGAACCAAGTATAGACTTGAGTTAGTAATATTGTATCAATATTAAGTTAATTATAATAGGGAGAAGATGGCGGCGGGAAGTGAGTAAGCCGCTCCGTGCTCCGCGCCGCCGCGCCCGCAGCGTATGTTGCCGCGTCTTAAAAGATGAAGTAAAGATCATTAAAGGAGATCTGTCGACAAAGACTCAGCACCGTGTCAAGAAAGGGGCCTAGCGATATTACCAAAAGTTCTCTATAAGTTCAATGCAATGCCAATCAAAATCCCAACAGCATTTCTTGTAGAAATAGATAAAACAATCATGAAATTCATATGGAATAATAAAAGACCCAGAATAGCAAAAACAATGCTAAGCAGGAAGTGTGAATCAGGCGGTATAGCGATACCAGACTTCAAACTATACTACAGAGCAATAGTAACAAAAACAGCATGGTACTGGTACCAAAACAGGCGGGTGGACCAATGGTACAGAATAGAGGACACAGTAACCACTCCACAAAACTACAACTATCTTATATTTGATAAAGGGGCTAAAAGCATGCAATGGAGGAAGGATAGCATCTTCAACAAATGGTGCTGGGAAAACTGGAAATCCATTTGCATCAAAATGAAACTGAATCCCTTTCTCTCGCCATGCACAAAAGTTAACTCAAAATGGATCAAGGAGCTTGATATTAAATCAGAGACATGGCGTCTGATAGAAGAAAAAGTTGGCTATGATTTACATACTGTGGGGTCGGGCTCCAAATTCCTCAATAGGACACCCATAGCGCAAGAGTTAATAACTAGAATCAACAAATGGGACTTACTCAAACTAAAAAGATTTTTTCTCAGCAAAAGAAACAATAAGAGAGATAAACAGGGAGCCTACATCCTGGGAACAAATCTTACTCCACACACTTCGGATTGAGCCATAATATCCAGAGTATACAAAGAACTCAAAAAAATTAGACAATAAGATAACAAATAACCCAATCAACAAATGGGCCAAGGACCTGAACAGACACTTCTCAGAGGAGGACATACAATCAATCAATAAGTACATGAAAAAATGCTCACCATCGCTAGCAGTCAGAGAAATGCAAATCAAAATCACCCTAAGATACCATCTCACTCCAGTAAGATTGGCAGCCATTATGAAGTCCAACAACAACAAGTGCTGGAGACGATGTGGGGAAAAGGGTACACTTGTTCATTGTTGGTGGGACTGCAAATTGGTGCAGCCAATTTGGAAAACAGTATGGAGATTTCTTGGAAAGCTGGGAATGGAACCACCATTTGACCCAGCTATTCCCCTTCTCGGTCTATTCCCTAAAGACCTAATAAGAGCATGCTATAGGGACACTGCTACATCGATGTTCATAGCAGCACAATTCACGATAGCAAGATTGTGGAACCAACCTAGATGCCCTTCAATTGATGAATGGATAAAAAAAAATGTGGCACTTATACACAATGGAATATTACTTTGCATTAAAAAATGACAAAAATCATAGAATTTGGAGGGAAATGGATGACATTAGAGCAGATTATGCTAAGTGAAGCTAGCCAATCCTTAAAAAACAAATGCCAAATGACTTCTTTGATATAAGGGGAGTAACCAAGGACAGTGTAGGGACGAAGAGCTTGAGAAGAAGATTAACATTAAACAGGGATGAGAGGTGGGAGGTAAAGGGAGTGAGTAGGGAAATCACATGGAAATGGAAGGTGATCCTCAGGGTTATACAAAATTACATATAAGAGGAAAGGAGGGGTAAGAGAAGAATAATACAAGTGGAAGAAATGATTTACAGTAGAGGGGGTAGAGAGAGAAAAGGGGAGGGGAGGGGAGGGGAGGAGAGGGGAGGGGCGATAGTAGAGAATAGGATAGACAGCAGAATACATCAGACACTAGAATGGCAATATGTAAATCAATGGAAGTGTAACTGATGTGACACAGCAATCTGTATATGAGGTAAAAATGGGAGTTCATAACCCACTTGAATCAAAGTGTGAAATATGATATATTAAGAACTATGTAATGTTTTGAACGACCAACAATAAAAAAAAAATAAATAAATAAATACAATCCTAAAAAAAAAAAAAAAAGAAAGGGGCCTAGGTGGAGTGAATCGCCACGACTCCAGCCAAGGTGGAGTGAGTCCATCACGACTTCAGCGTGAGCACTAAGGCTGCAGCCCCCGAGCTGCCTGGCTTCCTCGGCCCCTTCTCCTTCTCCTCTCCGCCTTTCCGCTTTGCTTCTCCCCCGCCGTCTCTCCTCCCATGCTCAGTCCCTAAATCCAGATCTCAATTTCTTTCGCCCACCCCGCCCGTTCTCCCGCGTGTCCAGTACCCGTCCTGCGCGGCCCCGAAGCGCTGCCTCCCCTCCCCCAGCCCGCACCCCCTCCCCGGGGGTCCCGAAGGCCACAGCTGGGCCGCCACCACGCTGCCGCCGCCGCCGCTTCCCGCGGAGCACCATAGAGCAGATTCTTCACCGTGCGAGTGAGCTACCGAGTTAAATGGAACAGCTGATAAGATGAGTGACAATTTAAAATCTAAGTGATCCAACATGGCGGCGGATGCAGAGAGATCAAGTCTCTAACCCCTTCAGCTGCGGGAGCATAGGGAGAAGTAAACTGTCAAAATACTGTTCACTCAGGACCACTAGGCACTGTGGAGCTGAAGGGGATCCCGGGCGAACAGTCTGCCCCTCTCAGAACACACCGAGCCTGGATTGGGCTGCATTCTAGTTCTGGTTCGCCTGCTTTTCGTGACTCAGCACTAATGATCCCGCTGAAATAAGTAGTCGGCCCACCTGAACTCACAGAGGTAAAAGCCAACTGAGCACGATAGTCAGACCCAGGGTATCCCTCTGCTGACAACAGAGGTCCCTTGCACCAGCTACCAGGGGAGTTGCTACCTGAGGGCAAACAAATTTGCTGGGGGTCCTCAGCCCCAAGCCCTACAAACTTAGGGTCTGAGGGAGGCAAACAGAAAGGGTGTGCCCAGGCATCCATGGAAACAGGGCTCCCAGGAGCAGCAGACCCGGCGTGTAGCCAGTATTGTGGCGAGCTTCACAGGTGAGCGGGGCCTGGCTTGAGGAACCACAAGAGAAGGCCCTAGGCACTCAGGATTGGAGACCCGCACAGTCTGGGAAGAAGAGCTGAGGAACAGTGATTGGTTCCCACCCATCAAGAAGAGAAGCCTGGCCCAGTTCCCACCTACTGGAAGAGAAGGTAATTGAGCTCTATGACTGCATTATTATTATTATTATTATTATTATTATTATTATTATTATTTTTAATGATTATTATTGCTATTTTTTTAATTTTATTTTCACTTTTTGTTGTTGATGTTGTTGTTGCTCTTCAACTTTCTTATTAATGGTTTCAATTTTTTTTAATTCTTTTTATTCTATTATTATTACTATTATTTTTTAAACTTTAATTTCCATTTGTTTATTATCATTATAATTTTTTTTTGGTTTTAAATTTTTATTTTTTTGTTTTTTCTTTCTTTCTTTTCACTTTTTTTTCCTTTTGTCTTTTCATTTCTTTTCAATTTTCTTATTCCCCCTTTCTTGAATTCTACCTGCCTACACTCACTCTCTTTAGTGACTTCTTCCCTTCCCTTCTAATACCTCTCCTCCCAAGCATCAAATAAATTTATAAGAGT
Source organism: Spermophilus citellus (assembly GCF_964194105.1). Lineage (NCBI taxonomy): Eukaryota > Metazoa > Chordata > Mammalia > Rodentia > Sciuridae > Spermophilus > Spermophilus citellus. Next base: position 51,361,190 of record NC_138193.1, on the reverse strand, counting down.
AAACAGTAACTCAGAAGTCAAACAGAACAAGAAGTATCATGAGCATAAAAAGCAAGGAAGAAAAGGAGTACAAACAATGAAGGACAGCCTAAATATTCAGGAGGACCTGGAGTCATCAGAAAAATGGCCATATAAAGAACTCAAGGAACACCTTAGACAGATGGAAAGGAACCTTAAAGATCACATTAAAAATGAATTACATAAACAGATAAAAGAAGAGTTAAGCATCTTTATCAGGAGATAGAGATTATTAAAAAAATCAAACAATAATTCTAGAAATGAAGGAAACGATAAACCAAATTAAAAACTCAATCGAGAGTATCACTAACAGAGTGGAGCAAGTAGAAGACAGAACGTCAGATAATGAAGACAAAATATATCATCATGAAAAGAGTCTAGCCAACTCAGATAGGCTGGTAAAAAATCACGAGAAAAACATCCAAGAGATTTGGGATAACTTAGAAAAACCAAACTTACGAGTCATCGGGATAGAGGAAGGCACAGAGATTCATGCCAAGGGAATGAGTAACTTGCTGAATGAAATAATTACAGAAAACTTTCCAGAAATAAAAAAGGAAACAGATATACAAATTGTAGATGCATACAGGACACCGAGCACACAAAATCGCAGTAGACCAACGCCAAGAAACATTGTTATGAAGATATCCAATATACAGAACAAAGAGAAAATATTAAAAGCTACAAGAGAAAAGAGGCAGATTACATTTAGGGGTAAACCAATAAGGTTAACAAGGATTTTTCATCACAGACGCTGAAAGCGAGAAGATCCTGGAACAACGTATTTCAAACACTGAAAGACAATGGATGCCAACCAAGAATTCTGTATCCAACAAAATTAAGCTTCAGATATGACAATGAAATAAAAATCTTTCATGATAAACAAAAGCTAAAAGAATTTGTAGCCTGAAAACCAGCATTGCAAAGTGTCTTGAGCAAAACTCTACATGAGGAAGAAATGAAAAACAATAACCAAAACCATCAGCGGGAAGTGCCTCGGTAAAGACAGAGGACGGGGGGAAAGCTAATCATGGAGAAACAAACTAAATTAGAAAAAAAAAAGAGATAAATAATCAAACATGGCAGGAAGTACAAACCGTATATCAATAGTAACTCTAAACATTAATGGCTTAAACTCTCCAATAAAGTGACATAGGCTGGTAACATGGATTGAAAAAACAAACCCAACAATATGCTGCCTCCAGGAGACACATCTGATTGGAAAAGACATACACAGGCTCACGGTAAAAGGTTGGGAAAAAATATACCACGCACACGGTCCTCATAAGCAAGCAGGGGTGGCCATTCTCATATCGAATAAAATCGACTTCAAGACTAAGTTAATCAAAAGGGATAAGGAAGGACATTATATACTGTTAAAAGGAACCATTCACCAACAAGACATAACAATTATCAATATTTATGCACCAAATAATGGCGCTGCGACGTTCATAAAACAAACTCTCCTCAAGTTCAAGAATCAAATAGACCACAACACAATAAACTTGGGTGACTTCAACACACCTCTCTCACAATTGGACAGATCCTCCAAACAAAAGTTGAATAAAGAAACTATTGACCTCAATATCACAATCAATAACCTAGACTTAACTGACATATATAGAATATATCAACCATCATCAAGTGGATATACTTTTTTCTCAGCAGCACATGGATCCTTCTCAAAAATAGACCATATATTATGCCATAGGGCAACCCTCAGTAAATATAAAGGGGTAGAGATAATACCATGCACTTTATCAGATCATAATGGAATGAAACTGGAAATCAATGATAAAAGAAGGAAGGAAAAATCCTACATCACATGGACAATGAACAATACGTTACTGAATGATCAATGGGTTACAGAAGACATAAAGGAGGAAATCAAAAAATTCTTAGAGATAAATGAAAATACAGACACAACATATCGGAATCTATGGGACACAATGAAAGCAGTTTTAAGAGGGAAATTCATCGCCTGGAGGTCATTCCTCAAAAAAAGGAAAAACCAACAAATAAATGAGCTCACACTTCATCTCAAAGCCCTAGAAAAGGAAGAGCAAACCAACAGCAAATGTAGCAGAAGGCAAGAATTAATTAAAATCAGAGCAGAAATCAATGAAATTGAAACAAAAGAAACTATTGAAAAAATTAACAAAACAAAAAGTTGGTTCTTCGAAAAAATAAATAAGGTCAACAGACCCCTAGCCATACTAACGAAGAGAAGAAGAGAGAGAACTCAAATTACTAACATACGGGATGAAAAAGGCAATATTACAACAGACGCTTCAGAAATACAGAAGACAATTAGAAATTATTTTGAAAACCTATATTCCAATAAAATAGAAGATAGTGAAGACATCGATAAATTCCTTAAGTCATATGATTTGCCCAGACTGAGTCAGGAGGATACTCACAACTGAAACAGACCAATATCAATAGAAGAAATAGAAGAAGGAATCAAAAGACTTCCAACCAAGAAAAGCCCAGGACCGGATGGGTATACAGCAGAGTTTTACAAAACCTTTAAAGAAGAATTAATACCAATACTTTTCAAGTTATTTCAGGAAATAGAAAAAGAGGGAGCTCTTCCAAATTCATTCTATGAGGCCAACATCACCCTGATTCCGAAACCAGACAAAGACACCTCAAAGAAAGAAAACTACAGACCAATATCTCTGATGAACCTAGATGCAAAAATCCTCAATAAAATTCTGGCGAATCGGACACAAAGGCACATCAAAAAAATTGTGCACCATGATCAAGTAGGATTCATCCCTGGGATGCAAGGATGGTTCAACATACAGAAATCAATAAATGTTATTCACCACATCAATAGACTTAAAGATAAGAACCATATGATCATCTCGATAGACGCAGAAAAAGCATTTGACAAAGTATAGCATCCCTTTATGTTCAAAACATTAGAAAAACTAGGGATAACAGGAACTTACCTTGACATTGTAAAAGCTATCTATGCTAAGCCTCAGGCTAGCATCATTCTGAATGGAGAAAAATTGAAGGCATTCCCTCTAAAATCTGGAACAAGACAGGGATGCCCTCTATCACCACTTCTATTCAATATAGTTCTCGAAACACTGGCCAGAGAAATTAGACAGACAAAAGAAATTAAAGGCATAAAAATAGGAAAAAAAGAACTTAAATTATCACTATTTGCGGATGACATGATTCTATACCTAGAAGACCCAAAAGGGTCTACAAAAAAACTACTAGAACTAATAAATGAATTCAGCAAAGTGGCAGGATATAAAATCAACACGCATAAATCAAAGGCATTTCTGTATATCAGCGACAAAACTTCTGAAACGGAAATGAGGAAAAACACTCCATTCACAATATCCTCAAAAAAAAAAAAATACTTGGGAATCAACCTAACAAAAGAGGTGAAAGACCTATACAATGAAAACTACAGAACCCTAAAGAGAGAAATAGAAGAGGATCTTAGAAGATGGAAAATATACCTTGTTCATGGATAGGCAGAACTAACATCATCAAAATGGCGATATTACCAAAAGTTCTCTATAGGTTTAATGCAATGCCAATCAAAATCCCAATGGCATTTCTTGTAGAAATAGATAAAGCAATCATGAAATTCATATGGAAAAATAAAAGACCCAGAATAGCAAAAACAATTCTAAGCAGGAAGTGTGAATCAGGTGGTATAGCGATACCAGATTTCAAACTATATTACAGAGCAATAGTAATAAAAACAGCATGGTACTGGTACCAGAACAGGCGGGTGGACCAATGGTACAGAATAGAAGACACAGAGACTAATCCACAAAGCTACAACTATCTTATATTTGATAAGGAGCTAAAAACATGCAATGGAGAAAGGATAGCATCTTCAACAAATGGTGTTGGGAAAACTGGAAATCCATATGCAACAAAATGAAACTGAATCCCTGCCTCTCGCCATGCACAAAAGTCAACTCAAAGTGGATCAAGGAGCTTGATATCAAATCAGAGACTCTGCGTCTGATAGAAGAAAAAGTTGGCTCCAATCTACATATTGTGGGGTCGGGCTCAAAATTCCTTAATAGGACACCCATAGCACAAGAGTTAATAACAAGAATCAACAAATGGGACTTTCTTAAACTGAAAAGTTTTTTCTCAGCAAGAGAAACAATAAGAGAGGTAAATAGGGAGCCTACATCCTGGGAACAAATTTTTACTCCTCACACTTCAGATAGAGCCCTAATATCCAGAGTACAAAAAGAACTCAAAAAATTAGACAATAAGAAAACAAATAACCCAATCAACAAATGGGCCAAGGACATGAACAAACACTTCACAGAGGAGGACATACAATCAATCAACAAGTACATGAAAAAATGCTCACCATCTCTAGCTGTCAAGAAAATGCAAATCAAAACCACCCTAAGATACCAACTCACCCCAGTAAGATTGGCAACAATGAGTGCTGGCGAGGATGTGGGGAAAAGGGTACTCTTGTACACTGCTGGTGGGACTGCAAAGGGGTGCGGCCAATTTGGAAAGCAGTATGGAGATTCCTGGGAAAGCTGGGAATGGAACCACCATTTGACCCAGCTAGTGCCCTTCTCGGACTATTTCCTGAAGACCTTAAAAGAGCACACTACAGGGATACTGCCACATTGATGTTCATAGCAGCACAATTCACAATTGCTAGACTGTGGAATCAACCCAGATGCCCTTCAATAGATGAATGGATAAAAAAAATGTGGCATTTATACACCATGGAGTATTACGCAGCACTAAAAAATGACAAAATCACGGAATTTGCAGGGAATTGGATGGCACTAGAGCAGATTATGCTTAGTGAAGCTAGCCAATCCCTAAAAAACAAATACCAAATGTCTTCTTTGATATAATGAGAGCAACTAAGAACAGAACAGGGAGGAAGAGCAGGAAGAAAAGATTAACATTAAACAGAGACATGAGGTGGGAGGGAAAGGGAGAAAAAAGGGAAATCACATGGAAATGGAGGGAGACCCTCATTGTTATACAAAATTACATATAAGAGGTTATGAGGGGAATGGGATAACAAATATGGAGGGAAATGAATTACAGTAGATGGGGTAGAGAGAGAAGATGGGAGGGGAGGGGAGGGGGGATAGTAGGGGATAGGAAAGGTAGCAGAATACAACAGTCACTAATATGGCAGTATGTAAAAATGTGATGTGTAACCGATGTGATTCTGCAATCTGTATTTGGGGTAAAAATGGGAGCTCATAACCCACAAAAAAAAAAAATATTAAGTTGATTAACTGTGATAAATGTACCATCCTACGATATTAGCTATAAAGGAAACTGGGTGTGGGGTATTTGGGAACTCTTTCTACTATCTTTTATATAAATAAAAACAGTTCTAAAATATAAGAATTGAAAATAGCAACAACAAACTCATTCATTGTAAGTTACTATAAATAACTATATTTATGAAAATAACAATTTCCAAAAATTTTATTACAAGTGGCATTGTTTTGTATTATAACAAGACTTTTGATCTCTGAGTGAATAAGAGACATTTGTATTCCCATAGCTACTTCTATATTCAGTCTTTTGTGATATCACATATCATGGAGCCTTTAGGACATTTCACTATACATTCACAAGAGAAAGAGGGTGAAAAAGGCAAATAATATCTAAAATGGTTTAAAACTTTAATGTCCCTGAGAAGCTCATGTGTTTGGCAATGCCACAATATTCAGAGGTGAAATGATTAGATTATAAGAGCTGTGACCTTATCAGTGGATTGATAATTTGATAACTGTAGGCAGGTGGAATTTGGCTAGAGGAAGTAGGTCACTGGAGAAGTAGCCTGAACTGTATCTTCTTCCTGTCTCTCCTATCTTCCTACCCTCCTCTCTCTGCTTTCTGGCTGCCATGAGCTGAGAGCTTTCTTCTGGCATGCCATTCTACCATGATGTTTTGCCTCACCTTAGGTCCAGAACAATGTAGTTGGATGACTGTGAACTAAATCTCTGAAACTGTGAACCAAAATAAATTTTTTTCTTTCCTAAATTGTTCTTGTCTGGTATTTTGGTCACAGAGATTGAAAGCTGACTAACACAATGTCTTCATTTAAATAATTTTGATCCCATGGATCACTGGAAAGTGTCTTTGGAGTCCTCTGATCCATCTTGGAGAATGGCTGAAACACATTGTTAAAAGCACAGGTTATAAATCCCAGTTTATTAGCTGAAAAAGTGGCATGGGAATATCAGGATATCAAGTGATAAATTTCTTATTATAAATGGAAGCAAAGAATGAATTCTGCTGTCATCGTTAGGTCAATAAATGTTGATATAATCTCAATGGACATTATAAATATTATAAATGTCAATAGCTAAAAGTAAGGAAGAGCTTTTGAAGCCTTTAAGATAGCTATTTAGAATAAAAATATTTCTCTCTAAATTATCAAAGATAATAGTCAACAAAACCATCTATAAAGCAAAGACAGAATGAAGAGAAAATAATAAAAACTGAAAGTGTAAAACCAAATGACAAAGCAAGATTAAATACAAGATATGTGAATAAATGACAGTATAGAAATGTAAAGACCAATTAAATAATATGGAAAAACTAAAACTAAATATGATAGAAAACAAACCAACTGCTTTCTGGCTGCCATGAGCTGATAGCTTTCTTCTGGCATGCCATCTACCAAACAGTGGTGTCACTATTGATGCTACAGAAAATAGCATTGATGACAAAAACCACTAAATAGAGAAAGGAAGACATTTTCTATTGCTTAAAGTACAGAAATAAAATCAATGGATTCAACATATGTAGAACAAACTCTTTTTAAGATATAAGGAGAATTTAGCAGAAATACAATTACAGTGAAAGATTTTAAGGCATGACTGCTACTTTGTGATTGGATAAGTTATCAAAATCCACGAGAACCACACCTTAAAGAAAACAGTAAATGGATTCACTATCAAACTTTGAGTTCCATATGAACAGATTGTATTATCCTTTCATGTGTCTTTATTTTGAGCCATAAAGGAATTTTAGTAAGCTTCAAGAGGTACTATTTTGACACATGCCTTAGTATCTGTTTTTTATGAGAAAGGAAGGGGAAGGAAAGAAGGAAGGAAGGAAGGAAGGAAGGAAGGAAGGAAGGAAGGAAGGAAGGAAAGAAGGAAGGACAGACTCCAGATGTCTTGGACTTTAAAAAAATAAAACTTTTCTCACTGCCTACTGAGTCAAAAAGATATATAGCAGCAAGTTATTTAAAAAGCAAAGAATGAAAACACACACTAAAAGTGCTATGGAATGGAGACAAAGCAGATTTTATTAGTAGATGTTTCATTATTTGAAAAACAAAAACAATGAACTAAATGCTAAACTTAGAAATCCAGAAAATGTGCATTTAAATAAATTTAAGAAAAGCAAGAAAGGAAAGAGTAAACATAGAAGACATGTTTGTGAATTAAAAGCAGTAGAATGTATAAACTCTTGGCAAGCATTCCGGAATAAAAACGAAGGAAGTAGAAGTAAAATATTTTAAAAGTCATGTATAATTGCATTTTTAAATTAAAAAACCAGTGTGGGGGCTGGGGCTGGGGCTCAGTGGTAGGGCGCCCACCTTGCACGTGTGAGGCTCTGGGTTCGATCCTCTCTACCACATAAAAATAAATAAAGATATTGTGTCCATCTACAACTAAAAAAAAATGATAAAAAACCCAGTGTGAAATATATGCTTTTTTCCCTTGGAAGTATAAGTTAGTAAATTGAAAAGGCAGAAATACTCAAAGTAGCTGTGATGTGTGAAATGTATTATAGAGTTCCTCCTATCAAGGGCTCTCAGGCCAGCTGGTTTTATGGGTGAGTTCCTTTGCTAATTCCAATGCTATTTCAGTAAATAAGAACAGTTTTTAAAAGCATCCCTAAACTTGATTCTAAAAAGAGCACAGAAAACCACCAAATATTACTTTTTAATATTGGTATAAATATTTTATTTAATGCAACTAACCAGCTAGTATATTAAACACATAGTGCACCATGACCTGATTTATCCAAGAGAGAAAGGGATAGAATTACAGTGATCTGCAGTGGTGGAGTACAATAGAAAATACTTTCCTCAACAAATGTAGATAATATTTTTTTGATAAGGATGCTCCTTTATATAATAAAATATATGAATATTGAGAATCAATGTTCTCAGTAAAGTTTTCAACTTCGAACTTAATTGGTAAACCAGTAACCAAAATTCAATTCAGTGGCCTGACAGTCCCAGAAAAGTGATGAAAGTAAGACAGCTAACAAAGTCATTATTATTCAATACCATGAGAATTTTGGTTGTTATAATATGACATGAAGTAGAAATAAGAGGTATAATATAATATAATATAATAAGTGTTTATATTCACTTGAAGTTTGGAGATGAAATCTTTATAGATGATAAGATTGTAATCCTCAGGGGAAAAAGAATTTAAACATTATTAGAATTAATAAACTGGCTAGATAAAAGAAAAGCTCATAAAACTAAATTACTTTGCTGTTATCAGTTGGAAATATGAAAAGAATCACTTCAATATTTGTATTTAATATTCTAGTTTAAGTCCAATATAGATAATTCCTTTTTCTCTTGGAAATAGTACCTGAAAATATCAAAGGATTGTCAAAATTCATTTTTAGCTCTGGAAATGAGTGCAGGGTTTCACTTATGGCCAGGGAGAATTTCTTCAGATGGTGTGAGGCTGGGTGGGATCCAATGGAGGGAGAGTCCAGCCAGCTGGAGAAAAAAACCCACTTGTGAAAACGTGTGAAAGGAACCCATTTCAATAGAAAAGGCTGTGGGTGGAGTTGAGGAAGAACTTGAGGAAATGAAAAAAACCAAACACCAGCTTTTGGATGTGTAGTAGGCACCAGGGTATAGAACTGTCAGCTTGGGCTAGGGATGTGGTTCGGCCTTGGGATGGAGAGCAGAAACCAAAAAACAAACAACAAACAAACCCCACAAAACTGACAGCTCAGTTTTCCATTGGCTGGGACAGATGGACACCAGAACTAGATAAAGATCAAAGAAGGGGCAAGGCTTCCAATATCTCTGGGCTGCCTCCTACCATTGGAGGCACTAAGAGTGAAACTCTTCTCTGAGTGAGATTAGAGTACTACTCAAATCCATTTTAACTCCCCATACAGGACTACACTTTATAAAGAGGGGCAAAAAAATGAAGGGATGTTTGCCAGGATCAACATGGAACCAATCTGGGGGAAAAGTAAATGTCTCCTTGAGAAAGATCTTATTTCAAGAAACAGGTGGATATTTAAAGTAATCCCTTATTTGTTTTGAAAACAAGATTTGAAAGGTTGTGTCACCCATGAAAAGGGCAGGAAATGCTACTTTCAAGTGAAAACAGAATTAAAAACAAAAAGGGAGCAGGGAGGAGCAGACAATCTCTTCTTGATCTTACAATTTCATTAGAAATGCTTGAGAATTCCGCCAGAAACCAGAAAAAGAGATGAAATAAATGATTGAGATGAGTAAAATAGTAAGAGGCAGACTGGAGGGACACAATTTATGTGGAGCACTAACTATGAAAAGGAGAGTAGACTATAACTCTGGCAATCAATTAAAATTTGTTTTTAGAAGGAAAATTTCCCTGAACTAGATAGCTGACTTTAGATTGGAAGTTCCTCAACAATGACAGAAAATATAACAAAAAAAATTCTAACTGCATGCAGACAGGAACTGCAAATAATCTAAGGTGGAAAAGGTCAGAAGGTATCTGATTTCTTCACAAGACTCAGTGTCAGAAGACCGAGGAACAATATCTGAAGAATTTAGAAAGAAAATAATTGTGATCTATTTTTCTGGAGTTAATATACTTATTTTATTTCACCTTTTAATTCTCTATTGACTTTTTAAAGTGATAGTCTTTTGATTCCAGAAGGAGATGACTTTTATGCTACTAAATTAAAAATGCCATGGAAGCCGGGTGCCATGGGGCACACCTGTAATCCCAGAGGCTTGGGAGGCTGAGGCAGGAGGATCATGAGTTCAAAGCCAGCCTCAGCAAAAGCAAGGTGCTAAGAAACTCAGTGAGACCTCACCTCTAAATAAAAAAAAAAAAAAAATAGGGCTGGGAATGTGGCTTAGTGGTCGAGCATCCCTGAGTTCAATCCATGGTACTCCCCGCAAAACTAATGCCATAGAGACAAGACTTATAATTAGTAGGAAGAAACTTACATTGCAGATAAACAAAAACATTTGTTTTCATGACCTATAATCCCACATTCCAAACAAAAACATTGAGTATTAAGCTTTCCTGCACATCTTTCCACACTTTTCACCTAGAATCAGTTAAGTACATGTGTAAACTTTATGAAACTCACAGACGGTACTAACTACACATATTACTTACTTTGAAGCTATATACTTTCAGAATATCATGAAAGTATCTTCATGTTAACATATGTGTACAATGCCATTTTTAACAATTGCACAGGATTTCTTTGTATAGATGATACATCATTTTTGAAATCAGTCATCTATGGGCATTTATTTCTAATTTTACAAGCTAATAAACCATACTGACATCAATATCTTACATACACATTATTATACTTCATACTTTGTAAGAGTGCAATTGCTGATTTAAATCGAGTGTACATTTAGAAACCTTGATAGATATTGTTACATTATCTTTTGGTAAACAACACCTACCTCCCTCATAACCATGTTAACACTTAGCATTTTCATTATGTTAAATGTGGGGTAGTCAAATAAAAGAAAAATTGTATCCATTATTGCGGTGTAATTTTTCATATTCATTCATGAAGTGTTAATTCTTGAATCTTGCCTTGTTATTAATTAGAGCTCTTCTATGCTAATGATATTGTTAGTTTGTCTCATATATTGTACTCTTTTCCTATGTGTGACTTGCCCAGATGTTCATAAAAGTTTTCAGATATGCAATTTAATAAAAACTATATCTATATGCATCTGTATTTATATCTAAAATTGTATATATATCTGCATTTGATCAGCAATACCTTTCTTTCTCTCTCTCTCCCACCCCCCACATCTCTTTCTTTTTTGTACTGAAGATTGAACCCAGAGATGTTGTAACACTGAACTGCATCCAAGCTGTTTTTATTTTTAATTTTGAGACAGGGTGTCACTAAGTTGCTGAGGCTGGCCTCGAATTTATGATCTTCCTACTTTAGTCTCCCGAGTTGCCGGGATTACAGGCATGCGCCATTATGCCCACTTTCAGCAATCTATTTCATTTTGACTTTTGTCTTCAGTGTTATGCTTTTGAAGCCTTTATTCCATTTCAACTTATTTGGACTATGTATTGGTTTTAATATGTGAGAAAGAAATCCAGCTTTATGGTTAATCCAGAATTTCTCCAGAATGTTTTTTTTTCTTTTAAATTTGTTTTAATTAGTTACACATGACAGTACAATGACCTTGACATATCATACATTTGAATCAGATGGGATATAATTTCTCATTTTTCTGAGTGTACAGGTTGCAGAATCGCATTGTTCATGCGGTCACGTATACACACAGTAATAATAATGTCTGTTTCCTTCTACAATCCTTCCTATCTCCCCAACCCCTCCCTTCCCCTTCCATCACTTCTCTCTACCCAATCTAGGGTAATGCTATTCTTTTTTTTTCTCACATCTTCACACATGTATTTTGTATAACAATGAGGGTCTCCTTCCACCATCCATGCAATTCCCTTTCTCCGTCCCTTTCCCTTCCACCCCTCTATGTGGAGGTAGTCTTCTTCCCATGCTCTTCCTCTCTTCCCCATTTTGAGTCACCCCCCTTATGTCAGAGAAGACATTTGTTTTTTTTTGGGGGGGATTGATTAGCTTCACTTAGCATAATCTGCTGTAATGCCATCCATTTCCCTGCAAATGCCATGATCTTATTATTTCTTATGCTGAGTAATATTCCGTTGTGTATATACCACATTTTTTAATCCATTCATCCATTGAAGGGCATCTAGGTTGGCTCCCCAGTCTAGCTATTGTGAATTGTGCTGCTATAAACATTGAAGTGGCTGTGTCCCTGTAGTATGCTGTTTTTAGGTTCTTTGGGTATAATCCGAGAAGAGGAATAGCTAGAACAAATGATGGTTCCATTCCCAGCTTTCCAAGGAATCTCTACCAGAATGTTTTATAAATGATTTCTGTGGGATGTTAACAGAGTTAATCAAAAGATTCTGTGATCAAATAATTTTAGAAGACACAAGGTTTAAGCAAAACTATCAGATTTCTTCACTGTAAAAACATCTCAGTGGAGATTATTCAATGCCATATAGTTTCAACTGACAAAACACTAGGAGCAATCCAGATATAAATTAATATTGCATTGGATAAGTACATTATGGCTTTCCCATATAAAAGCATACTATACAGCTGGAAAGAAAAAAATGAGAAGGCTGCTATATATTGATGGGAAAGAACATCTGAGATAAACTCACAGATAAAAGCAAGAATAAGGTGTATTTTTTTAAGAAAGGAGAAAATGAGAATATAGTTGTATTTTCTTAGCATAAAGAAGAGTTGGAAGGCTTACAAGGAATTGAAGCATAGGAGCAGGAGGGGGACAAAATGAATGGGAGAAATCATTCCTGTCTGCCCTTTCAGACTTCCTGGTGTATAATCCATGAATATATTACCTCGAAAGATAAACTAGAAAAAATTTAAAGAGTTTCCATATGCTCAGGGGCTTCAATAAAGTAATATATACATTGCAGTTCTCCAAGCTGGGAGTGATGGTAGACTAGGCTAGGTTTATTTTTTACAAACTCATTTGAGTGTAGAATCCTACAGTAGTTTGGGGCTACCTAGGTTTCAAAAAAGTATGGAACGATCCTTATGAACTAAACATAAAATTTTATTCTTGGGATCCTCTCCCCAGCCTCTGCGTGTGTGTGTGTGTGTGTGTGTGTGTGTGTGTGTGTGTGTGTGTGTAGTATGTGATATCTGGTCTCTTTCTTCTATCCCCCAGCACTGGGTATTTTGATATCTGGAAGATCACTCTTATGATTTTGTTTCATTTTGCTGATCATCAAGATTACTTCTCATTCAATATTTTCTTGAACTATTTTAATCCACTTATTCTTTTCAAATGATCCACTTTATCAAACACCTACACATACTCTTGGGAATAGTTTGAGAAGAACTGGTATCTTTGCAGAATTATATAAAGATAAAAGGGAGACTTTGAGTTTCAAATCTCATAAAATGTATTTCTCAACATTTTCTTAAGTCTAAAACAACAAGATAGTTTTCATTATTTTCAAGTAAAATCTGACTATTTCTAAATTGTTCTGTGTTATTTTGTTTCAGTTGGAAAGGAGATCTCTTATTTACTTTATTTTGGCAAGGATTATTATGTCTACAAGCTACTTTTTTTCTTTAAGAGATATTACACTTTAACAAATATATTTTTGGCATTATTTAGAGGAATATATGCTTCCCTTTGACCAAGTAATTTGATGAAAATAATAATAGATTTCCTGATTATTTACAAATCTTACTTATTGGAAAAAGTCATTTTTAAAAGCAAAACATTGCTCTTTTAATATAACTTTGAATTTTTTTGGTGGATATTTTAACTGGGATGTTCATGTGCATATTTGTACACGGAATTTGCCTAAAAGTTTGTTTTTGGAGCTTTCTTTGTTAGTTGTTTAAATCTGGGATATGCTAAATCTATATAATAAATGAGCAAGATTCCATAATGTTCTGTACTCGTGCAGAACTTAGGGCATTTGAAAGAATTTCCTTGAATAAATTTTGATTCCAGTTGCTTTGGTAAATGTAATTCTTGATCAATATTTTCATCCTTGTCCTTTACTTTCTGAACTGTATAAATTGGTTATTTATGGTTTTACAGAAAATCATTCATTTTAGCTTATTGTCAGTCATTCTCACTGGCCTGGATGGGCTTTATCTTTCTTAATCTGAGGGCAGTTGCTCTAGAAGTTGATTGCAGTTGTCCAAAGGAATCCCAAATGGGCCTTCAGATGGTGGTCCCATCTGAAGGCTTCTAGGCTCACCCTCTGACCTCCTATCTAGAGGCTGCATATGTGCAACAGCCACAGTGGCCCGGGGAGGTTGCCTCCCATTGGGTTCTATCTGCACAACATCTACCAGAACCATAGTGAAATTCCTGCCATTTGTATAGTAGCCTTCCTAGTTTCTGCATTAACGTGTGCTTTCCTTTCTTTCTTCCTTTAAACAACAACAACAACAACTACAACAACAACAAAAAACAACTTTGGTCACTCCAGTTTCTTTCTGGGAGTCAAGGTTCAGGATTTCTTTTTTATGCCACCATCTTTCCCTGTAGTGTCAATGCACTCTTCATTCTTGTTTTAACTGCTTCTCATCAACAATGGTGACAACACTAGGGACTCGGGGCTATGTTTATAAATGTAGTGGGTGTCGGGGGAGAAGATGAATCACAGCAGCTAGCATAAACAATCGGTTCTGGAAACACAAATATGCTGACGTCCTTGGCCAAGGCCTGCAGCAGCTTGGCAGAGGGTCTACTCTTCCTTTCTTTCTTTCTCTTTTTTAATTTGTCAAATGATCAAGAAGTTGGAAAATTTGAGAAGTAATACTGCAGGTGTATTTTCTAATATTTTCTTTTCCACTTTCATTCCTTGGCAGTGAATTGGTTTTCAATTATTATTATTAATTAATGAATATAAACACACGATTTTAACTGATTTCTGATAATGGATTATAACATATAATAAAAGGGAAACTGCTGTGAACATTGGTGAGGGCATACTTTTAGAATCTTCTGTTACAATCTGAATTTACAGAGAATAAGATTAGAGTTAGTATGTCTCCACAAAAATCTCCTGGTAAAGAGTCATGAGTGACACTTCTTTCTAACATCATCTCCTTTCTCAGACTATTGGGAGTCTTTGAAATTCAGAAGAGGCATTTACTTCTTGCTAAAGCTCTACCACAAAGTTATGGACATAGAAGTTTAACAGAAAATGACATATGACCAATAATAATAAATATTTTGGGAAGTTGAAATTCCCCAAGCCGTCTAAATCTCACTCTTTTGGATGTCTTTCTCACTTTTTTTCCTCATTAAAGACTTCTTCTTGGCTTTGGTAGTGGGCACTCTGATGAAGAAGGGTTGAATTCTTTATCTCCTTTGTTCTCAGGGGCATTATTTTGGTTCCTCTAAGACTGCTGTCACTGTATGGCCTGAACAGCATCCACAAGAATGGCCTTGGCTCTGATTAACTTTGAAAGCTATTGCATAGTCCTCAAAGATTTCAAAGAAGTAGGGAGGGGGGAAAATGCATTTTGCAAAGCCAAACTTTTCTTCTTTATTCCCTTATCTTCCTTCCTCTGTGCTTCCTTCCTCCACTGGGAAGATGCACATTTGGTCACATATAAAATTGTCCTTCATCACCTGTCAATCAAATTCACCTCTATAAGACTTCTGGGGTAGTGTTGCTGTTTTGCTAGAAGGGCCTTGGTTAGGCTGCCAGGTTGCAAATTATGTGGCAGACTCAATTACAAATTATGATAATATGGTATTAATGATGAGCCAAGGATCTCATTTTTATGAGTTTTATAAGATTTGTACAATTTTCTATCACTGCATTGTAAACAAAAATAGAAGATGGCAGAGGAAACTGAGCCAGTCCCCCCAGGGACCTAGGGATTTAGCTAGAAGCAGCCTACTTTGAAGTTTGGGGTTTTATCTGACTAGCCAGTTAAGAGAAACCACTGTTTTAATCAATTTTCAAAGGAGGGGATTCACTAATAACATCCGTGTGTGTGTGTATGTGTGTACAAACACACACATATATGTCATGTTGTATATTCCTATGTTCAATGACATAGGAAATCACTGGTGACATGGTAAATGAAATAAGCAGATTATAAAATGTATGTGAAATGGCTCATGAATTATGAAAAGATGTTCAACCCAACTGAAATAAGGGACATGTAAATAAATATTAGCTGTAGTGAGATATCATTTTCCCTCCATCAGGTAGGCTAAAATCTAAAGGTTTGACAATACATTTTGTTGGCGAGGCCTTGGAAAAGCAGGCCCTTTCACACATTGTTGGTGGGAATGCAAATTTGTACAATCTTACCTAGAGAAAAAAATGTCAAAATTAAAATGACATATTTCCCTGTTGAGATTTTAGGCTATAGATATCCTTGAGTGATAGATGTAAGTTATTCATGACAACACTCTGTAATAGCAAAAGGTTGGAAACAATCCAAAGTCCACCAATAAATGACTGCTTGAATAGTATTATACATTCAAAAAGTAGAATACTGTGTAGCTGAAAAAAGAGAAGATCTTTATGAACTCATGCAGAAAGATCTCCAAGACATATTGCTAAGTTAATAAAGGGGGTATAGAATAGTTTGCATAATAAGCTGTTTTGTATTTCAAAGACGGAGACAATCCACATTTGTGTTGACTGGAATGTCTATTTTGCTTTAAAAGAAACTAAGAACAGTATTTACCTGGACAAATAGTCATCAAAATGTTAGTAAATAATGGAAATATGATTGATTAAAGAAGTCATGGGAATTTTATTATTCACGATAACATATCATATTTTTAAAATGCAAAACAGAGTGTAAATGAAGTGTAAATGACTTCCTAGGAAAAATGACCAACTGCATCTGCAGAATTTTGTGGTCCAGAAGCCCCTGCCCTTGAACATAGCAGCAGCAAGGGATGCAAGCCCTGATTAGATGGGCCTTGTTCTCAGATTTTACATTTGCCACTTCTCTCCAGAGAAAAACATTTGGTTTATCTTCCCTTAAGTTGGGAAAATTCAGGGGAGCTGGCACATAGGAGTGAGCAAGATAAAATTCAGTTCAAGCAAACATCAGGATGGGTGGGGCTAGACACATGTTGAGCATTCAGAGGTAAGTTCCTATGAAAAATGTCATCCTAGACAAAGCCCCACACCTCAGAAAATAATTTCTTCTGGAGAATTTTTGGGTTATCTCAATGAAATCAGTTTCTTAAGGTTTGTGAAACAAGAAAAGAAAGGAAACTTTGCTGAGTTTTTAAGTTTTAAGTTAAAAAATGAAATATATATTTCAGAAAATGGGTATGTCAAATTATCTGGTATTATTTGTACTTTTAAAGCAAATATTCATGCTGCAGCCCCTGAGCTGAATATATATAACAATGTCATCCCCTCAGAAATACTTTTCACACAACAGTCTTTATTTTCATGGTGACCACTTCCTTGCTTACTATAAATGTAGTTTTGCTACTTAAATATTTCAAAAAACGTCATTTTGTTTTGCTTGTTCTAGAACTGTTTTTGGTAAGAGCTTTCAATGTAATGTGAAGCTACATTTTGTTCATTTCATTAGCAATATAGTATTCCTTTACATGCTTGTACCACAATTGTTTGTCCATTCTACTGATGATAGACATTTAAAATATCTCCGGTGGAAGGCATTTAATACTGAGAGCTAGCATGGTGGCACATGCCTGTAATCCCAGAGACTCAAGAGTCTGGGGCAGCAGGATCGCAAGTTCAAGGCCAGCCTAAGCAACTTAGCAGGGCCCTAAGCAACTTAGTGAGACCCTTTATTAAATTAAAAAATAAAGAAGAGTGAGGATATGGGATGTTGCTTGGTGGTTAAGCACCCCTGGGTTCAATCCTCTGTGCCCCCTCCCCAAAAAGGAACAATGCCAATGAACACTGTTAGGTGTACTAGGGTACATATGTGCATGAGTTTCTTCAGCACCTCTTAGTGAAGTTTTGAGTTTTGGGATATGTACACCTTCTTTTCTTAGATACATGAAAATATCTTCCAGCATAATTTTATCAAGTTATACTTCTAGCAATCACCAAAATACTCATTGCCTCATATCCTTTGAAAGTTTGAAATAGTTTTTTCATACTTATTAACATTTGCTAGTTTGATAATGTGTAATAATATCTCATTATAGTTTTAATTTGCATTTTGCTGGTGAGGAATGAAGTCATGTGCCTCTTCACATATTTAACAGATATTTGGATTTTTTTTTTGCGTGTGAAGTGTTATGTTTCAAAACTTTTGTCCATTTTTTAAATTAGATTACCTGCTTTCACAGTGCTTCATTTAATCAATATATTAATAAAGAGTCCAAATGATGAATGAATAGGCTTGAAGGTATATCATGTAGCCAGAATGCATTTGTGGCCATCTATAATTTTTTTCATAAAATGCTTTTATGTAATTATTGGCACAAATTATCTGAGAGACAAATTGGGCTTAAGCATCTGCTTAGCACACTACCCACTACTGGTCATCTGCCAGTGGACCCTGATCAGTGAATGATACAAATGTCAGTAGTTAACATTCAGCAGCACCTAACCTCACACAGGGCCCTGAGCTGAGCACTTTGTGTGGGTTCTTTTATTTGCTTCTCTGAAAACCTCTATGTGGAATGTACTGTTAGGCTTAGGGGCTTAAATGAGTGGACTGTTTATGTCTCAATAAGAGAGTGATGGGCCTAGGAGGTGACCCCTCACCTAACTCCAGAGTCCACACCCTTACTCTAATAATAATAATTTCTAGTTATTTTACTGCCTCAAAATAAAGTTTCCATCTGGTTTCAAATTTGGGATTATTCTGGGGGAAATGATCATCATTAGTTCTAAAAGAAGAGAATATAATTAAATACTTAGTTTAGACATGGTAAAATATAAATTCCCTAAAAATATAGCACGATATACATAGAGACACTGACAAAAAAGAAAATAAGCTTGCATAAAGCTTTGCTATGAACTTGACTTAATGTTTGTACCACAATGAATATACAAATGGGGAGTATAGACACTTCAGGCTTGCTATTGTATCATTCAATGTGTTCAATCCATAAAAATCAGATGCTTGTAAGTCAGATTCATTTTTTTTAAGGTTAAGATGATTAAATAGACAATGATAGCAAACCTCAGCCTGCATCCAGGAGCAGCTACTCTAAATTTTCAAACCAAGGAAATAAGATAATCCAATGCATTGAGTTTGGTCTCAAAGGGATTTTTCTCATCATTAATAAGCATAACACACCCAACTACTCAAAACTAAGGCTCTGAACATTAATGTTTCTTGGCTTCCTCAGGGGTCTGTGGGAACATAAATCTACTTCCAAGTTAAACTTCAAATTTGTTGTAAGATAAAAGAACCGTAAGTATTTTGAAACAAAAAATCGTAGAAAGCTGATCAGGCTTTGAAAAAAATAGCTGAGAACTAAAAAGAAAGCCATGGTCTGGGGTGGAGGTTTCTGAAGCAGTTTAAGGAGGTCCACCCCCACACTTTTGAATAAATCTTTTGGCTTGATCACATTAACGGGTGCTGCACAGCTTGTAAAGCTATGTTCTTTCTCCCAGTGAGACCTTGCTCAGGCTTGTAGTTCCATTTGAAAGAATAATTTTCAGTGTCTCCTTCTAGGCTGAGCATTAATCCCCCCACTGCTTGATCGATTAGATCCCACTGTCGGTGCCTGGAAGGCAATGTCTGAGCTTTATGTATTGTTTCCTGGCAAGTCCCATTGCCATGCTCTGTGGAACAGATGTGGCAGTGTAACCATGTGCAACAGGCTCTCCAGCCTTCAAATCTTGGGGGCATGACAGGTATAGTGTCTCATTTTTAACATTTAATAAATGTACAGGCCTCGTGAATAAACTGGTTCATGAATTTGGTTCATAACTTTTGTATGGCGTTTAATAGCTGACAAGGTGAGAATACATTATTTCATTTGATCTTTATAACAATTGTTTATGGGAAACAGAGCTTTATTATCCTCCATTTTTGGAAGGAGGAGAGACTATGCACCTTGCCTGGGTTCGCAAGGCTGGGGGCCATCTTACAATTAAAACCCAGAACTTCTGATTTTAACACCAAGGTTGTTCTGTGATTCGCATAATAAAAACAAGATGGGAGAATTATAGAGGACTTTCCAAAGGACCTACTTTACCCATGTGCTGTGAGTACAGAAAACAAAATGACAACATAAATGTCACATCGCTGCTAGCTTGAGCAGAACAAAACAAAGAAATAAACCATTTCAGTGTTGCCTCCAGGATAAGAAGTATTAGAGAAAATTGCCAAGATACTTTGAAAAACTCTAACCGCGACCAGCCCTCCTCCTGAAAGATAAGCAGGCCTTCCCTGTTAGGGCTCTGTTAACTCCTCAGTTCTCAATGCCCTGGTCTACGTTCTCAGCATTTCATGTGTGCTCTCTTCTCACAGGGCAAAACCCAGGAAGGTAGAATCTGAGATGAATGATTCCAGAGCAAGCATCTTATTTAGGAGAAGGGAAAAAAAAAAACACCCTCTGGCCCAGGTTCAGGAAAAGAACGGTGGGTCATGATATGCATATTGTAGAACTAGGTACCTTCTGGGCAATTGGAGCTTCTTCTCATGATTCAAATCCAGAGACATCCCTCCCAGGGGGAGGGAGCAGAGTGTGCATAGGCCAACTCTCCTGTCAGTCATTGTTGAGAGCTGCCAGGAGGGGCAGGAACTTCCCCACCCACCAATGCGTGTTGCAGGAGGGCAGAGGGGCAGCCTGTAGCTTAGGAAAAAGTTCCCTGGCAAAGAAATGGGGATTTTGGGAGGACACTGGCTCTCATAAAATGCCTGAGGGACATGATGGGACACCCATGAGTCTGATATAACAGGATCAAGGTCTCACCATTTTTTTTAAAATGCGTTTTCAAAATCCAGAATAGTATTTGGGGGTATTTTAATTTGCTCATAATTGTGAACATAGCCTGATGTCAGGGTGGATTTGAGAAATGTTTATAGATACACATTAAATTTAACTGACGAGGAATATGGAAAGAAAGCAGGAACAATAAAGCCCTGAATCACAGCAGCTTCCGAGAGAGACAAGTTTCTACTCACACTTTCTCATAAATCTTGTCAGGGTGCTCTGGCCACTCGATCATGCACACAACTCTGCTGGGCATGGTCTCCGTGGTTGAGTAGTAGCCCTGGGGGAAGGCCAGCAGGAGAGCCAGGACCCAGATGACACAGATGACCACTTTGGTGGCTGTTGCTGAGAGCCGGGGCTGGAGGGGATGGATGATGGCCATGTATCTGGAACAGAGAAGAATGGACAATGTTCTGATTTGGTCATCAAAATCTGCCAACAAAAATGTTCCAGAAACACTTTGATTCCCGATGTCGTTTTCCCAACCTGTTTCCATATTTTATCCTTAAGTTTTATGGCTTCTGACTCACAATGCTAAAATCCATACGAAAAATCACCAACAGTCATGTGCTACATAACAACACTTTGGCCAAAGACAGACCATATACATCCAGGTGGTGCCATAAGATTGACTAACAACATAGTAGTTGTCCTAGTTTGTGTGAGTACACTGCATGGTGTTCACACAACAATGACATTGGTTGATGAATTTTGCAGAATGTGTCCCCATTCATTAAGCTGCATATGACTGTGGTAGTTTTTAAAGCCCTAGTGTGGCATGATAAAGGTTATCAATCCTGCATCAGAAAACAGGGGCCGGAAGGCAACAAACTAAATGGCGAACTAAATGGTATCATCTGAATGAATACATCCACATGTTTGAATTTGTGCACAGCCTCTAAGATACTGCAGAGATGTGAGGAAAAAAATAAATACTACAATCAGCATTTTATATCAGTTATAAACACATCGATTCTGCCTCTTTTATTTAAAAGCCATCTCCCTATGTGTATTTTTCTTACAATGTTTATGGATTTATCTCTTAAAATACGCATCTGTTTAAAAAAGTTGCAGCTATGTTTTTTATACATCATTTGGGGTTTAAATATTATTTGACCAAAACCTCAAAATCACACATTTGATTATCTGGCATGCAGGTATTTCTGGTCTCCATGGGACAGAATGGTCCATGAAGACTTCAGAAACGCACAGACAAATAGCAGCACATCTGTCAGCTGGCTTCGTGTAATTCCACATAATCCTTTCATTGTGTTTTCTGAACTCCTACAACCTTTGGGCAAGAAGTGGGACAGGGTAATAAGGAAAGCAATTTCATTCAGCATGCATTTTACAATTTTCACCGGGCACCTGCTGCCAGCAGAACACACCCTTTCCTTCTGGGCATTGAGGATCTAATTTCTCCAGGGAAACAAGGAGCATCAATAAGCAACCACAAAACCCAAGGGTAGGAAAAATGACCTCAAGCGGTAATCTGATCAGTACCTTAGAGCCTTAGGGAATCTGCAGAAGTAATCAAGTCTTGGAATAGTGGGTGATTTCTTGGAGGGGCTTCAAGAGGTATGCTCAGCTGGGTTGGGGGTGAACCTGTTGAGTATCATGCTCCAAGGGCAGGAAGTGTTTGGAGCCCTCCCTCCTCTGGGATAGGATTGGATCTGACTTTCTGAAAGGGGTTGATAGCTTTGTTTTGTAGATTTCTTCCTTGAGCATCTTTTTATCATTTCTCTGCTTTTTT
Organism: Spermophilus citellus; assembly: GCF_964194105.1. Lineage (NCBI taxonomy): Eukaryota > Metazoa > Chordata > Mammalia > Rodentia > Sciuridae > Spermophilus > Spermophilus citellus. The sequence goes on along the minus strand of NC_138193.1, from coordinate 51,338,706 downwards.
TTTTTTTTTTTTGTGTGTGTGTGTGTGTGTGTGTGTGTGTGTATGCTAGGGACCTGATCTTTCCTTTTCTGGTTGGCAAGAACAGCTACACTGAAGGTGTTCAGTATAGGGAGGCTGCATTTGGGGAATGCTTCGGGTCAGCCTTTATATACACAATCAGAAGTCACGATAACTTCCGGGAAGGAATCCCTAGAAACTTCCTTCTGCCCTTTTCAAAAAGTAAGTAGGTGGTCTTGAAATCAGGAGAGAGTGGAGTTAGAAAAGACTTGGAGTAGATGTTACGGTGGGGGTGAGTAGCAAAATAAAAATCTTTGGGGATGCTTCCCTGTCTAGTTGGTAGCAATGAAATATTTTACTCAAATACTGTCTGAAAGGGCAAAGAGAGTTCTCAGGACGCTGTGAGCTGTGAATCAAGCATCACCTGTGTTCTTTAGATTATCCCAGAGGGCCACAGTTACCATTAAGGTAGTCTCTCGTACCATAGACTTAAATAATCTTCCCCTCTGGATCAATCTCCTAAAAAGCACCCTGAGAAGTCTTGATTCCTGTCCCCAACCCCAGACCTGTGACATCCTTGTTGCCTGGCAGGATGGAACCTGGGTTTCCTGTATAGACATGGGATAATAGTGGATGGGAGGAACCCCTGAGTCAGAGCCAGTGGAGGTGGGCCTGTTCAACCATCAATCATGTTTACCTTCTTTCCAGTTTGGTCAAGGATGGACCTGGATTGTCAGGACCAGAATCATGACCAGAATCTCTTTGTATGTTTGCATTATAATTGTAGGAGCACTTACTGGATCATTTCCCAAAAGCAAGATTTCCACAAACCTGGACAGGGAGCATGAAGATGCCTTAATTTATCTCCAGCCCAATGCAGGCTGCTTCTACCCGCACCGGCAGCTGTGAATTCTTAGGCTTCAAACCAGATCCAGGAAGATGCACAGGGGAGAGTGTGGTAATTACATTGCCCTCTTTTAATATTATCTCAAATGTAAGATTTTAATTTGTTTCTAACTCAGGATAAATGCTCAGTCTTAAATAAATGAATCCTAATACCCATCCCCGTGCCCAAATTGGTGATACACCATTTAGAATCTGATCTGACTGTGCTTAAGGGGGATTGCATCAGAATATTAGCACTACAGCTTCAAATGGGTGGCAGAAAGCCATATTTTATCTTTACTGCAAAAATTGCAATTTGGGAGCCCATTTCAGTTAACTCTCTGCCTTTCTTTGAGTGTAGGAGCCATTTCAATGACAGATGAAAGTATTCCCCATACAAAGCCAAAGAGAATAAAAAAGATTGGCTTTAAAAAATGCATATATTTTCATTTGTTCAAAATAGAGCCATTTATAAATCTTCCTCCCTCCTTCCCTTTCTTTTTTCTTTCTCTCTATTGCTATCTTTACTTCTGAGGCTTGTATAATTTGCTTATTTCTTATTTATTCAAATACTTTTGCCATTCGGATAACTTGTACATGGATGAATATTTTCTTTCTTACTCCCCATTCCTAGTTTGGATTTCATGAATATACATTTATATATTTATTTGGAACCACCCTGAACAATTCTTTCTTATTTGATTATAGGAGATCACTGAGAAATTGCTGCAAGCCGTAGGAAAATACATTCAATAAGTATTTATTGACTGCACTAAGCTCATGAGACTGCAAGGCAGTCAATGAAACATCTTTCTGGTTTATGCATTAATCATCAGGCTGCCAGAGACAGGGGTCCGGAAGCAGTGTGGGATGTGGATTGTGTTCTCCACTTCAGGTTGTTTCATTCCCATGGAGGGCCATCAGACCTGATTTGAAATGTATATGGCCTGAAAAACCAAAGGTATAGTCTTCCTTCTGTGTGACTGTGCATTATAAAAAGATCTCTCATTATGCATTCCTTAAATCTGGCAAAATAGAATGTTGCATATTTTTTAAATAGAGTGAAACAATTTTATTGTAAATAAGAACTCATTTTCTGACAAACAGCAGTGCCTTGTAACTTCCTCTTACCCCAGCCCTAAATCACTGGGCAGAGAGAATGTCTTTTCTCCCTCAGAAGATTTGTCTTACTGGGCTCTTCATCCATAGTCTTCCATCTAATTCTGCTCCCTCCTTTCCTGATCTCCAGTAACTCCTTCTTCACATGGTGTGAGGTTCCTATAAGGGACCACATCTTCCTGAGTTCAAATGACCAAGGGTGAGGACTGCTGAGAGTGTAGCTCTAGATCAAGGGCTGGCAAACTTGTTCTGTAAAGGACAGATAGCAGATATTTTAAGCTTTGAGGCACATGTACTTTCTGTCACAACTACTCGACTCTGCCTTTGTAGTGTAAAAGCAGCCATGGACAGGAAAGAATTGTTGGGCATGACCATAAGCCAATATAACTTCATTTGCAAAAACAGATGGTGGGCTGGATTTGAGTGCTGGACCATAGTTTGCTGGCTTCTGGTAGAGTTTATGGGAGATGAGGAACAGGAGGAATTAGAGCCATGGGACAACATAGTGTAAACTTCAGAAACACTCATCACCTTTGACAGACTGAGAATGCTGAGACTGAAATCCACTGGGTAGATATTAGTCAGTACAGTGGCTACTGGTTTAGATGTGAGGTGTCCCCCAAAAGGTCATGTGCAAGACAATGCAAGAAGGTTCAGAGGAGATGATTGGGTTCTAAGAGTCTTAACCTAATCAGTGAATTAATCCCCTGATAGGGATTAACTGAGTGGTAACTGAAGTGGTAGGGTATGACTGGAGGAGGTGGGAATGGGGTATGGCTATGGGATATATATTCTTTACCTCCAGTGTGGAGTCTCTCTCTCTCTGCTTTCTGACCAACATGTGAGTGGTTTCTCTCCACCGTACTTGTTGGCCATGATGTTCAGCCTCACTTTGAGCCCCGAGGAATGGAGCTGGCCCTCTGAAACCATGAGCCCTCAAAAAAACTCTTCCTCCCCTACGATTGTTCTGGTTGAGTCCTTTAATCACAGCAGTGAAGAAGCTGACTAAAATAGTGGTCAGCAGCCAGTCCTGGTCCAGAATTGGGTCTCTAATCTGAGCACAAGATCTGTCAATCCAGGATGTTTTCCTTCCTTGGTCTCTTCCTGGCTGGCTCTTGCTTATGGTCACGACTCTGCCCGGTCATCAGGTCCTTGTGGCTGGGTTAGGAGCTCACCTACACTGCTGTGAAGGTCTCTAACCTTGCATTCACACATTTCATTTTATTTTTCTATTTGCTTGTCGGTCTCCTCCCTTCATCCTTATGGATTCTTGGCCTCCCTCAGTGCCTAGGATGTAGTAAATAGTAAATGAAGGTTTGGTTGCATAAATGAAAGTATGAATTTCTTGGTACGTAGCAGGGGATCCATAAATGGCTGCTGAATGAAAATAAATGCAACAGGAGAAAGACATGTATGTGGTTCCTTTATTCCTACCAATCTGAACACATTGAGATTATGATGTAAGAATCATCACTGCTTGAAATATTTTCTGTTATACAGTCATCCAGGATCGTCCTGTGGGAGTGATCTCATGGTCCCTGGTCTTCAGAATTTCTTCTCTCTTGATATTAAGCCTTTAAGTAAATTTCCAATAATTCTTTGTTGACTGTCTAACTTTGACACTGACTGTATGCTGGGAATTGTGCAGCATTCAGTCTTTCTACACAGTACACCCTCCAGGCTCTTCATCTAAATAAGTTCTGTCATCTTTTCATCTACTTCCATGTCAGAGAGGACTCAGTATTTTTACTGAGGTCACTAACATTTCTTCATCAGTTGGGATTTTGTTCCGGGACCTGACTTTTATCTTTTATCCAGATCACTTTACCAACAGCCTCATCTATGCAACCAAGCTCCAGTTCTCACAGCTATAACCAAAGAGGCCTCTGAACCACCTCCAGAGATGGCACAAAGTTTACACACCACTGAGCATTTCACTAGCGCCAGCCTCCCCCACATCCTCACTGCTGTGATGTTTGTAATTCCAAAAGGGATGTACATGGTTTTGATCTCCAGGCTGATGCAGATCTTAGCACTGTCAAGAGTCTCACTTCAAAATGTGCGGTCTGACAGTAAGGGCACTGAAAATCCATGTAAGAACTGAAAATCCATGAGAATTTAGAGTGAGGTGAAAGAGGGGACACATATGACTCTTGTCAGAGCAGTTCTACCCGATGTGCGATCAAAGAAGGGCTCACTTGGTTCAAAGAAGATTCAGGTATGGAGTCCCTAGGCTATTAGGGACCATAATCCTTTCTGTATGGGCTAATGAGAAAAGGTGATTTCAGACCATGAAAGCACACCTTGCTTCTCCAGATCCTACTTCCTATCTCACCACCATCTGTAGAAATTTTGCCCATCCTTTAAGGTGGATCAAAATTCATCTCCTTTAAGAAAACTTATTTAATTGTTTAAAAGCTCCATGGAGATCATCTGCCTCACGTTCTCTTGAAAACCCTCTCATGTTCCTGCTAGCTGCATTTCCCTATTCTGCCCGCACATTCCATCTCATTAGAGGGCAGTATGTGGTCCTTCCCACCCTGTCACGGCCTGAGAGGGCAGGGACAGTGCTCACCTGTCTCTTAATCTTTGGGGGGAACTTAACAGAGAGCCTTACATGATTGATAGACATTTGCCTGGAAGTGCCAGTGGAATTTTGCCCAAAGAACTCCATCTTCATTCAGAAGTTACATTTAGTAGCCCTACTTAGAGCATTCTGACCAGTCTCAAAGGGCCAGATTATAAAGGAATGGATGAGTGAATTCTGGAGTATGGAGTATTCTTTCCAGAATTCCTTAAAGCTAGTTTGGAAAGTAAGACACAAAGTCGGGATTAATAAAGTGCTCTTGATTGGGCTTATTTAGGAAGTGACCCTTCAGCAGTCTAGATTACCCTCTTTTTTTTTTTTTTTTTTAGCTCCCAGAGCCAGAGCTTTCATAAAAGTATCCATGACTAAAGCCTGATGTGAACTATGGGAGAAAGGCAGTAAAATTCCAGACTAATCATTTCTGCCAGCACAGAGGCAGGCCAGACCTTTATAATTGGAAAGGAGAGACTTCAGGAGCGACAGGCAACTAATCACTGGATTCACAATTCCCAGTGGAAATCCCCCCTATCACGGGCTGAATTGGAGGTGGGATTGGCAGGGGTGGAAAAAGAAGACAGAGCTTGTCATTTTTTTTTCTACCTTAAAAGAGAAATGACAGGGAGTTTGAAAAGTGGTGGAAAGTAAGGAAAGTAATCCATCATTTCACCCTCAGTTTGAAGGCTGTTGTCATGAGCATGCGGGCTCCTTACACTTCTAATGACTGCTCTCTACCTATAGAGTATCATCACACTTGCATCTGGGACTCCACCCTGAGCGTGCTAATGTGTGTGCGACAAACATGCAGCAGTAACTGTCCCCCGGGTCACAGGATGATGCCCAGAGACAAACTCCAGTCCTTGGTGACATTCACACTTTGGGATTTGGAATTGAAAGCTGGGTGGGAGGGGCATAGAGACCATGAGAAACTGGGGTGTATAGAAATATGATTTGGGAAATGCTGATGGGGCCACATCAGCTCTGGTGGCAGAGGAAAAAAAAGAGAGAAGAAAGAAGTTTGGAAAGTGATTTCTTTGAGATTTTCATTACTATGAGGCAAAGGGCTTTTGAGGTGATAGAAGGTCATGGTTTTAGGACAGACTTGATGATGGGAAGAAGTTCACCTTTATGGCATCTTTAACATTGTTGGCCATGCTTTTTATCCTTATTGTCACTGGGGCACTGAGTAACCCTCTCAGGTCAGCTAGGTAGGAAAATGTAATTGGCCATCATCTGATAAAGCATTGAATTTTCATCTTATGCACTATGGCTGTGATATTCATTTAGGTAATGTTCTCTTCCAATCAGTTTTGAAGGTGCATTTCTTGTAGGCTGAAATATTCATTTCATTGGTCCTGGCAGGCTATATGGAAACTGCTGCTGTCACACAAAGTTATATTTAGAGTGTCCCCAATTCTCTGCCATCCCCTCCCTCTGAGTGATAGGCATGTATTTTTGGACAATCTGAAACTTGATTTTTAATCTTGGCAGCAGAAAACTTGAAGCAGAGGCAGGTGGACAAAAGGGTAGAGGAGGTAGCAGAAGGTTCTGGAGAAACGCATGTTCCTGTTTCCTCCTTGCTTAGGGTGGTCCTCTTCACCCACAAATCTCCTTTATTGGGCCCATAAAGGCAGAATCTGTGGGTTGGAATTATGGTAAGACCAGTGAACCATTCACAGTCAAGGGTGTGCAAATGCAGAACTGGATTGTCTCTTTTATTGAAATTTTGATGTTTTACTCATTAGTTTTTGCATTCATTTTGAGATTTTAAATTATCTTATTAAAACATGATTTGCTTTGATTGCTGATTTTTGTATGTGTATGTGTGTGTGTGTGTGTGTGCTCTCTTAAATTTACCCCCAAGGGCTCACTTGCCCCACTTTAATTCCAGGCCTGATGGCATCTCCCACATAGGGCTACCAGGTGGGACAATCACTGATCAAATGTCGTGAACTTGGACTTGGGCAGTGGTGGGACTTATTATGTGCTGTTGCTGTGCTCTGGGCCTTGCAGCCTTGAAATGCCCCAGGTCCCCAGACAAGGAGGCAGCACGGTCAATGCAAAGTCTGGAAAATCACCAGTAGTGGAGGGAGTTGGAGAGATGCTGAGTGATCCTGCTGTAGAGAGTGTAGTTATCTGTGCCCCTTGTGACAGTGATTTTGTTTTTTATTATATAGTATAACTATATAACTATTGATTGATTGATTGATGGTACTTTTTGAGTTAAATAATCCTTTGATAGTGGTAAATTATAGGTGAGCAAAACCACATGTTTGCCAGGTATGGTAATGCACACATGTAATCCTAGCAGCTTGGAAGGCTGAGGCAGGAGGATCATGAGTTCAAAGTCAACCTCAGCAAAAGTGAGGTGCTAAGCAACTCAGTGAAACTCTGTCTCTAAATAAAATAAAAAATAGGGCTGGGGATGTAGCTCAGTGGTTGAGTGCCCCTGAGTTTAATCCCTGGTCTCTTTCTCCCTCTCTCTCTCTCTCTCTCTCTCTCTCTCTCTCTCTCACACACACACACACACACACACACACACACACACACACACACAAGAACATACTTGATGAAATAATTAAGTACTGGATTTCTGCTCTCCATGAAAGTTGCTGATGATTGTGTAACTTGCACAAAGTGGTTTTAGACCTTTACCTTCTCTGGGGCCAAAATGCTATCACTGAACATGTGAAAACCAAGAGATTCTAATCTGCTGAAAAAGCATTACAAGGATGTGAAAAAGTTAGTAGTTATTTTAACACAACTGTGACCAACGACATTGATAGATGTGGGGAAAAGGAAACATTTGCCCATCTTATCTGGGAAGCATGGCTTTTCATTTAGATTAAATAATTAATTTTAGTAATTTTCAGTTCCAATTTTTCTTGTGCATATACAAAAGGTCAAGTGATAGCTATTAATATGTTGGCTCGGTTAGCAGAACAGAAGAACTTGGCAAACAGCTAAATGATTCTAATTTTACATCTATGTCATCAGATTTTTCAAATAGTTCATTTCAATAATGGCTCAATTCTTTTTTAATCCTGTTAATTCACAGATTCAAAGTTTTTGGAAGGTGAAACAGCTGACATTGTATCATAAATTTGTTTCAAACTTCAGTGATGAAGATAAATTGTTTTGCTACTCATACAAACACAATGTGATAAAAACAATATTTTTATTAAATTAAGAAACCCATGAAACAGAAATTACTTGGAATAGAATGATACACATAATTTTGACTGTGTCCAAACAAGCTGTTATATTTTATCAACTGAAATAGAAACAATAGTCATTGAAATTTATAACATTTTATAAGTGTAGGATAACTAATTTATTTTTTGGTGATTTATTTTTATTTGATGAATATAAAAGTCTGCTTTAGTAAGATTTTAGAAGTGGTTGAAACTTTGACAAACTGTTTTGTTAATTAACTCTAGTAATAGTACTACTGTTTCCCCCCTCCCCCCCCCCCAATAAATAAATTCTCTGCTTTGGTTGCATTTGTTTAAAATTAGTTGAAAATCTTTAGTTAAAATATTTTTAATAAAGTACCCCCAAATTTTGATTTCTGAGGCTCTTAACAAATTGCAAGTTTTGGATATAAATATGACAAACAAAAAAGCATTACTATTTAATTTTGAAGTTTTTTTTTTTTGTGGTGGTAGTGGGGTGGATACTGGGGATTTAATCCAGAGGTACTCAACCACTGAGCCACATCCCCAGCCCTTTTTATTTTTTATCTTGAGACAGGATCTTTCTAAGTTGCTTAGGGTCTTGCTAAATTGTTGAGGCTGGTTTGAACTTGCAATCCTCCTGCTTCAGCCTCCTAAGCTGCTGAGATTACAGGCACAAGTTTGAAGTTCTTAACTTGATTTTAGGAATATTTTGATTAGTGAGAAGAATCTTTCAAAGGATCTCGTTTTTTGGAAAATAATTTATGTTCTGTTTCAGAATAGAGTGGCATGAAATTGAGAAAACCCCACAATTTTGCAGTATTTAAATGTGGTAAAATCTTTAAAAAAGAAACACAGAGACAACCTATCTACTAAAACAACTTAGTTTTGTACCCTAGGTTTTGTCTTATAGATCTAACCTTTTTGTATCTCTGCATTCTGGATAAATTTTTTTTGGATTAATTTTCCAGTTCACAGATTCTTTCTTTGGCACATCTAACGTGCTGTTAGACTGAGTTTTCCATTTCAACTGTCATTATCTTTTATTTTTATAATTTTGATTTGTTTGTTTTCCAACACATTTGGCCTATATGCTCATACAAGGATCCCTTTTCCATTACAAACTCTCAGGAGAGTATTCCTATCAACTTAGCACCAAGTTTAGAGATGGATAATTTTTCTTGTTGTCCTTGGCAGGACAGACATTTATTTCTAATTCTTTCTTAGACTGAGGGTACAGCCCTTTGGTTCCCAACAACCCACCTTGGAAAGTCCTAGGCTTTGTCCCTTGTCCCCACACTCTATGCAAGATCAGCTTAAAGCTCTCAAGAGAAAAAAAAATAGCTTCGCTGTTCTGTCCAAAACTTAGAATTCCTGCCTTCATTTAAAATTTGATCTTAGTGTTTCCTACTATTTTTAGCTAGTTTTTCATCACTGTGGCACAAACATCTGATAATAGCAACTTAAAGGAGGATAGTTTATTTAGGCTTGTAGCTTCAGAGGTTTCAGTCCATGGTTGACTGGCTCCAAGGCAGAAGCATCATGGTGGAAGGGCATGGGAGATGTGAGCTTCTCAGCTCAGGGTAGACTGGAGGCAGAAAAAGGGAGGAATAGGCGATAAGCCACATACCTTGAGGATAAGCCCCCAGGGACCCACTTCCTCCAGCCAGGACTCATTTACTTACAGCTTCCACCACTTCTGGTAGTCCATTCAAATTATTAATCCATCAAATGGATGATCCATTAATGAGATTAGAGCCCTCATGTTCCAATTACTTCCTAAAAGCCCCACCTCTGAGCTTTGCTCCCTTAGAGATTACACCTTCAATACATGAGACTTTGGGGGACATTTCAGATCCAAAATATAACTTCTACTTATTCACAAGATAATGAACGCATTGAAGAAGGTTCTTGTGTGTGTGTGTGCGCGCGGGCGGGTGCACACATGTGTGGTATGTTACTCAGTGATTTTTTTTTGTGATAATTTCAAAAGCATCAATCAGGAAGTAGAGTCTGGCGTATCAGGAGTCAGGACTGCATCTCAAATCCTCAGAATCTCCACGACAGCCGACTAGGCACAAGATAGCTCCCAGTAACTGCCAGTTGATTGACTTTATGACCCCTTCCTTCTAGGAAGCATGCAGTAGGCAGAGAGGTCAGCTTCTGAGTTTGCCTCCTGCAAATGATGAGGAAGAAACAAGGATAGAGGGCAGGTGAGGAAGGATAAGGCCCTGTGGGTTTCTGCTGGTGAAGTGCTCAGGGAGGATGCTTATTTTCAAAGCAGCATATGAGAGGTACTGGGACCAGGGCTACCAAACGCAGAGTGAGAGCCCCAAAGAAGGAAACACATTTTGCAGAAAGTACACATTCCTGAGACCTGTGTTTACAGACCACCCTGTGACCTGTCCTGCTGGTGATATAGGGCTTCCTTAGGCTGGATCCCCAGGCAGTGGAGATGCCGCCTAAGTTATGACATTCCTCCTTTCCTGAGGCTCCCAGAACAGGTCATTTTTCTTTCTCCCTATTGCTTTTATATACTGCTTTCCAGCTACTTAATTTCTCTTCAAGTGATGGCTCAGAATCTCAGTTTTCTCCTTCTGAAATGAGGCTTGATAATATTTACTGGGCACTGATGGTTGAATGAGATAATACCCATCAAGGGAACAGATGATGTCTGGTGCATAATGGGTGCACAACACACGTTCATCTTCCCTTTGTCTTTTTGTAGCTCATATGTCCAGGGCCATGTGGTCTCTTCCCTGAGACTCAGTGCTTAGTTTAAACCCAGGCTACGCAAGGCACCAGACGCTTAAAACATCAGTGCGACTGATGGGATCCAGGGCCAGGCGCCCAAAGATACTCAAAACAGCCAAAGGCCAGTGAGCAGTGGCGTCAGCTTAATAACTACTGTCAAAGATGGAAGTACCCGATTTACAACTTAAATAGTATTTCATGGGGAAAAAAATAGGTTAAAGAGATGTTATTCATCTCCAGTCCCCATCTGCTCATTCCAGTGAGACATTGACACACGATAATTGCTTGAAACCTGGTGTCGAAGCTAGTAAAGGGGGCACCCACATCAGCCAGCTACACACTGGAGTGAGTCCTCTCCTTGCAGGGGGACCCCTAGATTCTGCTTCCCTGTGGAGGAGCCAGATTCCCCTCTCCTGCTCCCTACCCCCTCTATTGTCTAGGGCAGCTTCTGCCAGAGGATGAAGCACCCAGACTTTGAGTGTGGGGATCACCCAGGGGGAGTAAAGCACCTGTCCCATCAAGAAGACAGAGCGGACATAGAGGGGAGGAAATGGTCTGAAACTCCTTCTCACTAGTTGTGGCCACCTGAACCTTCTTGGGTAAAGGAGGAAGAGTGCAACTCCTCCTGGGTCCATTCAGCCATGAGCCCTCCCCCTGGACTAGGCCACCAGTAGTGGCTCTGCAGGGGTCACATGGAAACAGGAGGGGCAGAGTTGGGTCCTTCTGTGGGCCGTGAACATTCACTTCAGAGGAATGCTGGCAGCTCCATATCATGCCCAGATTTAGGTGATCAGGAAAGTAATCTGTGGCCACAAACGCTTTAGCACCAACTTCTCTTACCACAAAAAGCAATATGGAAGACCAATGAAATGCACCAAGATGGGAGTTTTACTGATAAGCATAACTGCACACAGAAAAGATGGTGTTGTGTACCCAGCTTTATAATGCCTCCAGAGGGGTGTTCATGAAAGGACTCTCTCTCCCACTGTGTTTGGAAGGGCTCTGACCTTCCGCAGCTCTTTTTCCGTGTCTTAGCGACAGGTGTCACAAACAGATTAAAGGCATTTGTTTGAACAGCTTCAGTGACTGTGTTTCTGTTTCATGGCCACCCGGCCAGCTTTGAGGCCTCTCTTCTCAATATTTTTTCTGTCTCTTTTCTCTCTTTTGACTGTTTACTCTGAGCGGTTGCAAGTTCCCCCCGGAGTGAAAGGCCTCACTGACAGAGATGGCCGTGAGCCACTTCAGGAGCTATTGTCTTCAAAGGGGCCAGGTGGTTCACATTCCAAGTGGCTCCTGGAATCTCGCTGGGGCCCTGTCACCCAGGAGGTGCCCCCGCTGGGATGGAAGCAGGATGGTTCCACTTAACTGATTTGATAAGGCTTTTCTTTCAACATGGCGGGGTCAGCAGGAAGCAATCTTTTTCAGATATCAATTAATGAGCAGAAAATTGTTTCTCCATTGTAAGCCTTTCCCTTTGTTTTACCCCTACTTCTAACAGGTTCCATGGGTATGGGAGGGCTGGGAATGATGTGAAATGAGAGATGGGATGGGCCCCAGGAAGGGATGGAGGAGTCTAGTAACACACCTGGATGGTGTGATGTCTCACCTGCCTTAAGGTGCCTTTCCTGTCAAATCTCATCCACATGTAATTGTCTACTCCCAAGTACCTAATAGACTAAGTAACCATCTGCCTCTGCTCTGGGAAAGCAATGCCTCCCTCCGATTCTCTGATTGTGGTGATTTCATAAATCACCACAATTGTGTATTACCCTTAGTATCTAATCATTATCTGGAGCACAGTCAGCTGGTAGTCTACTCAAGATCTTCATTCTTCCCTTCTTTCTCAGTAACAAACCCTAATTGGAGTCATGTAACTTCTGGCTCAAGAGATATAAATGAAAGATTGTATAAGTTTCAGGAGAAGCAACTTTCTTTCTTCTCCCTTCTTCTGTTTTGCTGCCTACAACACGGGTGTGATGACTTGAACCTCTGCAGTCATTTTGTATCATGAAGTGGCTTGAGAATAGAAGCCGTATGTGGGGTGAGGGTGGGGGAAGAAAGTTCCAAGGAGCTATTTTAGTCAGCTTTTTTTTTTTTTTTTTTTTTTTGCCACTATGACCAAAGACCTGACGAGAACAATTTTAGAGGAGGAAAAGTTTATTTGGCTCATCGTTTCAGCCCCTAGATGGCTGACTCCATTCGCTCTGCACCTGAGGTGAGGCAGAACATCAAGGCAGAAGGGTGTGGTAGAGGAAAGCAATTCAGAACATGACACCAGGAAGCAGAGAGCGACTCCTCTCACCATGGACAAATATATACCACAAAGGCATGCTCCCAATGACCTACCTCCTCCAGCCACACCCTCCCTGCCTACAGTTACCATCCGGTTAATTCATTCAAGTGGATTAATGCACTGATTAGGCTAAAGCCCTCATAGCCCAAACATTTCACCTTTAAACTTTCTTGCATTGTATCTCACAGGAGCTTTCGGGGCGGGGGGGACACCTCATTTCTAAACCATAACAGCAACCCATGTTTCTGGTAGTTTCATAGAGATGCCATACCTGTCTTTCAGATAAGCCTAGCAATTCATGTCTCTCTCTGGCATACTTAGAGTGCCAGCTGACCTTTCTCACACTGGGATTATTTATGTGATAGACTACTCTCAGCTGATCCGAATCCTAAGTAACAACAGAATTTGGCACTTGTAAGTGGATATGTTAAGGAAAAGAGCCATAAACTATGGCCTTAGCTTATTGGGAGAAAGAGGAGACAGATGCTAAGGATTCAGCTTTTGCAGGTTGGCAACTTGTGAACCCTTCTTATGAAGTCAAAACATGGCCCACTATACCTTGGAAGCCAGAACTCAAGCTGCTTAAGCCTGAAACATTATAACTAAGGTACACGTGGGCTCATTTCTTGTTTTTGTAAGGTCCTATGAGAATGATGAACTCAGGCTAGATCCAGAGAGGCACACCGAGAGTCAGGAAGGAATACAGCTCTGTTGTGAGAGACAGTGATTTGAAGCATGAATGAGTTGAAAAGGTGAACTTGTACCAAATGTGTGATTTTAAGTGGTAGCTGGACACCTGCACCCAGAGGAGGAGGTAATCCTGCTATCCTGCACCCAGGTGGTGAGCTTGGATACCAATTCCCTTATACCACCCTCAGTATTTGGAGGGACACCAGTTCCCTCTGTGGCCACTGGCTTTTGAGCAAAACCAGCATCTGCATGTCTTTGACAATCTTAGGATTTCAAATACCACGTCTCAGGTCTCTAAAGAGCTTCATGGAAAGCCCAATTTTTCTAATAACAGCTTATTTTAGTCCACTCCTATAAGTTATTTCAAATTACTGTGTTTTTAGTAGAATTTCTATAAACAAAATCCTCATCATTTAGGTCAAGCTGATACATGGTGCCCCCTTCAATTCCCTTCCTCTTCTAGGTCCAAGAGAGAAACATGCCTTAGCGATTCATTGGTGTGCAGACACTCCTAAGGCTCTAGGATCCTTCAGTGCTTGAGATGTTCAAAGCCTCTTCATCTTCCTCATACCCATTCACTTTCATCACACTCCTAGACCTTAACTGCCTTTCTTCGTAATGGGAATTTTGGCATGGGGCTGAATTCAACATGGTTGGAATGCAGCAGCCCTATTCAGGATGCATTTATATCTAAGATAATGTAAGAGATAATGTAATGTGATGCTGATCCTGCACACCTGAGCAAGGTGTATCAGCAAAGATGAACATATTTACCATCACATATCCCTGGGCCACATGTGAGAAAACCCGAGTGGGCTCACGAATACAGCAATTAAATAGGAGAGATGGGGCCACCTCTCCGTTCTGTCCAATTCCAAATTCACTGCTTTGGAAGAGGAGTGCAAAATTCTTTATGGTTCAGAGCCCCAGTGAAAAGACAGAGGACAGAAAATGACTTGGCCACAGATTTTACATTGTTCCTAACACTTATTTATTTTAACCACCTCCTACGTGCTGGCACTGTATGCTGTGACACCACCACTTCAGGAGCATTAGGGATTGAAAAAGAAAAAAAAACAAAACAAAACTCATTGAAATTTTTGCCTTCTAACCCTGACTGAAGTTACCTAACTTGACCCCAAGCAAGATGTGGCTACCGGAGTAGAAACAGACCATAGTGTTGAAATGGTCCCTTGCCCATAAGAGGAATTCTGCTTTCTTTTTTTTTTTAATATTTATTTTTTTAGTTGTAGTTGGATACAATACCTTTATTTTATTTATGTGGTGCTGAGGAACGAACCCAGAGTCTTGCACATGCTAGGCAAGCGCTCTACCGCTGAGCCACAACCCCAGCCCCAAATTCTGCTTTCTTGACTCAAAATTGAGGTATTATTTGAATGGGTCCATCCCAGACCAGTGGGGAGTCACCCAGGTGAATGGCTGTGCTCTAATGGATCCATGAGCTGCTCTAATTTCTTCATCCCATGATAAACCAATGTCTGCTGGGCTCTAACCATGTCAAAAGGTTGAAGACCTGCCTGTTTTGGGATGGTGTCCTCACTGCTCACTTTTGTGGTACTGACTCATCCTGAGTGGTTGAGTCATCTAACCCAGGCATGCCTTTGAATATTTACTGAGTGCTAAGAGTCCAGTACTGTGACACAGGCCGTGGCTACAGAGGAAGAGATCATAAATACCAGCCCTCCTGTCAGGAAGCTCTTTTCTTCTGAGGTTGATGGATGAATCTCAGCTAAACCTACAAATAAATGTCCAATCGCAGATGCAGTGAGTGCTACGAAGAAGAAAGGCCATAAGAGCATGTAATAACGTGACCTGGTCAATGGAGGTGGGGAGGAAGAGGTGGTCAGAGAAAGATTCTGAGAGGTAACATTTGAGCTGAAACCTCCAAGGTGAGTTGGATCTGATAGGTAAAAAGTAACCTGGGGGGCCGAGTGATTCCAGAGAAGAGTGGGACCAGCATATTCACAGGCCCCGTGGTGGGAGAAAGCCCAGCACACTTAAGGAACTTGAACACAGGAAGTGAGAGAGAAGAGGGTATGTGATAGTGACCACAGTACCTCTGCCAGGTATTATTTAAAGAGCTTTATGTAAGTGAACCCATTTAATCCTCTCAGCAATCTGAAGAGATAGATGCTATTATGACCCACATTTCACAGTTGAGGAAGCTGCGCCACAAAGAGATTAAGTAATATATCCAAGGTCTGTTGGCTGTTAAACAGTACAACTCCCCAGGCAGCCTGTCACCAGGGTAGCAAGCAGGTAGAATGGAATGGGAATGGCCATTGACATGGGTTTCAAACAGGAGAAAGGGGATAGATTGGCATGCTGAAGAGTCTATTCTGGTTCTCTGAATTCTGATGGGTGCGTGAGGGCTTTAGGGCTTCCTTAAACCCTCTGCATCCAGTCTTCATGACCTCTGGGGCTCAAGTGGCTAAAGGCAAGCAAGAATGATATTCAGTTATAAACCATAGTCTCTGGTATCCTGTGTCCTTGAGGTTCTCAGGGTTCTTAGAGCTCAGGGACTCAAGAAGGACAGTGGGAAGGACAAGGTGGCTAAGGGTCCAGAGGAAACCTCTGCATACATCACTGTGCATCTACCAAGTTTCCTTGCTCCTATGGGAGGGACCAGCAGGGGGAAGGCTGGGGGTGTCCTCTATGCCACTGTGACTCCCTCTGGTCCAGGGCCCACAGTGTCTCTGCACTTGATGACTAACTTCTCCTGAAATGTGTTTGGGGAGGATTTGACCACCACCTCCAGGCTGGTCATTGAAGTCATCTAAGAAACTATAAATCAAGGTAGATGCCATTGCCCTTCTCCAGGCCTCACCAGTTAGAATTTCTGGGGTGAGGTTCAGAAATCAGTATTTTTTAGGTGCTCCCAGACTTCAGCAGATCATGTCTAAGATTTTTTTTTTCCTTACAAAAAAATAATGATTTTTGGTTTTCTTTTCAGATTTCCATTAGGGAAGGGGTAGGAGTGCTAGGATCCTTTATATATTTTCTATTGCTTAATACTCAACCCCACTCTTTGAGCCTGGTAAGATTATTCTCATTTTACAGGTGAGGAAACTCAGGCTCAGAAAGTTCACTTAGTTTGTTCAATGCCTCACACTTAATAGGTACTGGAGCGAGGATTAAAATCCACTTCTCTAAAACCCAGCCACCTTCTGCCTACCCAGGGATGAGCAAACTTTCTCTTAAGGGCCAGTGAATATTTTTTTATATATATTTAATTTTATTTTTTTTTAGTTTTAGTTGGGCACAATACCTTTATTTTTTTTATTTTTATGTGGTGCTGAGGATTGAACCTAGGGCCTTGCATGTGCTAGGTGAGTCTCTACTTTTGAGCCACAACCCCAGCCCCAGTGAATATTTTTTTTTTTATTTCATGGACCATATGGTATTTATTGCACCCATTTCATTGTGCCATTAGAGCAGAAGCAGCCACAAGCAGTGTGCAAATGCACAAACGTTCAATAACACTTTATTTATAAAACACGTGGCTGTGCAGATTTGGCTCATTAGCCACAGTTTATAGTTTACTGATCCCTGCATGAAATGTCAAGGCATTAATTTAGTTTTCTAAAGGAAAGGAAGACAAAAATCAAAAAATTTTAGCATTCCATATGGAATGCTTAACAAATAGAGTTGTCTACGTATCATGCTAGACTCTTTATGTCTTTTATCTCCTATAAATCACTCCATCACCTGGGTACTATCATTCATATTTCACCCCAGAGGAATGTGAGACCACAAAGCAAATTAAGTCATTTGCTCTGGGTCACACTGCTAGTGTGGAATTAGAGCAGAAGAAGTGTCTGAACAAGTCTATGAGGCGGTGGCCAGGGATCCCATAGGATTGCAGCCCAGGCTGTCTGACATTAGCATCTGTAATTTTTCTACTAAAAGAAGAGCAGCAAAGGAGTATCCACATTGATGGTTTCCCTGCATGCATCATATGCACCTAGTAGCTTAGTCTGATCCGTGGGTTTAGGTGTCCTTTCCTCCCCGCTCAGGGTAAGGCAGTGTTTTTCTCTATGCGCTTAAGCCACGCTGGGCCCCTCCACAGAGCATCAGGAACTGTTGTATGGGAACTGAAATACTTCTGAGCTTTCTTTTCTCTACATATAAACAAGTAAATCATCAGTGTTCAATATTCTGGTAACAAAGTAATCTCCTTCCTGTTGAGCAGAAGATAAGGGATTTGAGAAGCTCCATTGGGGGAGAGATAAAAACCTCAATTGTAATTTTACTTGAGACATGGCCAAGATACTAACTAACATCTCATTCAGCTGGGGGAAAACAGAGTGAGACAGAGAGGTAAGCACTGGAGAGATCAGGCTTCAGTCAATGCCAGTAGCCTGGCCAATCCCAATCAGCAAAGCAGAAGCACAAATATAGTGCATTAATTCTAGATGCACATCCAGGTTATTAATGGGGAGAGAAGACATGTAATTCAGAAATCTGCTTTTGTTCTTTGAAATCAATATGTTTCCATTAAAATGAATATCAAAGTCTCATCATAGGGTACAGTCCACTTTCTGGGTACAGTCTATTTCCAGGTCACAATGAAAATGGAAATGCTCAGATTCACCCACTAGCCTTTGGAAGTTACAACTTTTAATTTTTCAAGTAGTATTGTGTGCAAACACTCTATTTTTAGGGGTAGGGAGCTGTATGGATGGCATGTATCTCCCTTTCTCCTACTCAGGTGAGTTCAGAAGAGCAAAGGGCAAATGGAAATAAGGGTAGGATGCTAGAAGTAACAGAAAAGGGTTTTTTGTTTTTGGGGGGAAAAAAGAAAAGTCAGGGAAATGCCTATATCCACTTGGAAAAATGACTTTAAAAGTTATTCTAAGAAATAAGGGAGTCAAATTTACCTGCAAATCTTACAGGTAGATTATGGGAGGCAGGTATTTTAAATGAGTGTGGCTGGAGCTGCTTTTCTCTTGGATGGTTGTGGGCTGATTTGTTTTAGGAGAGTCCCACAGGGAGCTCTGGAAGGCTGTTCCTGAGTTCTGCCAGACCAAATCCTGTCAATGTCTTTTTAAGATGCATTTCAGGGTGGCCCTTAAGAAGCCCTCTTCAAGGTCTCTCTCTAATCATCTTCACCACTGTGTACTGTAATTCAAATGCAGTCAGAAGGCACACTGTCCTGCAGTTTAACATCCGGCACAATAAGACTGTCAGCTCCTTGAGAACAAGGACCAGGTTGTAGTTAGTCATGCATTCCTTCTGATGTCTAGAAGATGACAAGTTCAGAGAACTTAAACAGAACTTGCTGCCTCTCCATCAGGAATCCCTCTCTATTTTTTTTTAAAGAGAGAGTGAGAGAAAGAGGGGGAGAGAGAGAGAGAATATTTTTAATATTTATTTTTTAGTTTTCGGCGGACACAACATCTTTGTATGTGGTGCTGAGGATCGAACCCGGGCCGCACGCATGCCAGGCGAGTGCGCTACCACTTGAGCCACATCCCCAGCCCGAATCCCTCTCTATTAAAGGCTCTTTGTAACACTTTGTCCTTGGACTTGATCTAAGGACAGAAAAAAATCACAGTTGGTATTCGGGTATTACGAGTACTCCCTCTTCTTGTGGTCCAGATTCATTTGGCTCAAATTCTCAGTTTTATAGTCTCAGTAGAGTCCAAATAAGAAGGTGAAATTTACTAGAGATCTCAGGAAGGTCTCACTGGGCACCTCCCATCATCTTGTTGGCTCTCTCTTCCTCTCCCATTTCTCTCTGGGAGCATCTGCAGCATCTCCAGTATGAAACATCCCTACAAAGCCCTTTGCAATACTTAAGACTTCATTGGTTGCCATGTTGGGGGAGCACATGGTCTCTGGAAGCCTTGAGGAACTGGATGCAAGTTTAGCTCCGTCTGGAATGCCCTGACCATAAAAGCATGAAGACAGGGGGATGCACCACATGTTTGACTCTCAGTAAGCGTCAATTTACTTCCATCATGCACAGAAGAAAAACACTCACACACACACACACACACACAGACACACACACACACACAGACACACACACACACACACACAAAGCCCGAAATTTGTCTGGAGGATGAAAATAGGAAAGAACTAAGGAGAGGTGGCATCAAGCTGTACTTTTGTTCACATACTTTTGAATTTATAAATATTTCTTAATCCTTTATCAGGCCCTTTATTTAATGCTTGGAATACACAGATGAATCTTTTCTCAAAAAGTGCTTATAGTTGCTGAAAATGTATTATAACATCTCCTACTATGGCAGTCCCATGAGGACCCTCGGATATGCTAAGAAGGTGGCCTGCTTGCTCTATCTCAATGCTGTTTTTCATATTATCTGGAATTGTGGTCTGCCTGCTCAAATGCATTCTGGTTTCCTTAAGCTGCATAGCCCAGGTCTGTCCATCCTACCATGAAAGTCCATGCCTGGGTCTCAGTTCTGTTGCAATTTTCCAGGCCACACACTTGAATACAGCGGAAAGAGATAATATTTCTTGCACTACACTTCATGGCTTTACATGCACTTTTCTATCTAATTCTTTTAACAACCAGTGATAATCCATTTTTTAGGGATCAGAGTGGGTAATAACTTGCCTGAAGTGACCAGCCAGTGAAGGACACTGGGGACGAGGAGAGGCTCAGTCTCAGTATCTCCAGCCTCTGCTTCCAAGTTCTGCCTGCTTCACCATTAAGTCTATTTAAGGTGTTGGCTTCCAAGTGCTCAAACTTCTCATTCTTTATGCGAATCCTTATGCCAAACTTGAAGTTGCCAAATATTTAAGTCTTAGGAGAAGGCTGTTACACAATAACCTCTCTGATCCCTTGGGCTCTCTTCTCCAGAAGACAAAAGGAAAGAAAAAAAGAAAGGAGACAGAAGGTTCACAATAAGTTTAGCAAACAAATTTGGTGTGTGTTGCCAAAGTAGAAACAATGGTCCCTGTCTCTCTTACAAACTCCTCAATTAAGTGTCTGAAAAATCAAATGGGGTGAGCAAAAGCAATGAACAGGAAAGGATAAAAATCCCTAATAGAAGGAGGGAAGAGGTGATATGGTTATTTATTTGTTTCCGCAGCACAGTTTTGAGTGCCAGGAGCTATGTACATGCTGGGGTCATAAGACAGATAAGACTTGGTGCCTGCCCTAAAGGAGTTTATGGCCTATTAGGGAGGAGGCTGCACTAACCAGTAAGTGGGGGTAGTAAACCCAAGGAAGAGCACACTAACCGAGTAGAGGTCAGGCTAACTAGAGAGGAAGGCATGTTAATTAGCCAATTCTCCAAATCACCTCAGTTGTTTTAAAATATCTGGATTCCTGCTCTGACCTTAGAATCTTCTGGAGCCATCACCTGTACTTCTAATAATCAACTTCCCAGTTGATTCTGATCTCGTGGCAAATGGGGATAAAGCCTCACAGGCACCTCACAGAGAACCTTGGGCTAAGTGCAGTTGGTTCTAAGGAGAGGTCACATAGTGCATTTCTGGGCATCATACAGGAGACAATATCTGAAGTGAGCCTTTGGAAGTGTAGACAAGTGAGTCAGTTGAATGGGATGCTGAGAAGGGAGGGGAAGTGGTGGGTCCCAAATGAGCAAGGCCCTGTGATGAACCTGGGAGATTTGGCTGGGCTGCAGCCTTGGCTACAAAAAAAGGACCAGGTTAGAGAAAAGGCTAGAAGGTGGTCTGCATTCCCAGTGGCCTTGTTAATCCCACCAGCGAATTTGCATTCTTCCTATTTGAATGTGGATAGCCATCCAGAAGTTTAAATCAATAGTATGAAATGATCAGCTTTTGTTTCAGAAACATTAGAACTTCTGGAACAAAATGGAAATATAAACTTACTCATGAACTCTTGGCAAAAGTCCATTGAAATATCCAAAGAATATTTTTAAAAAGAGTAAAATCAGGGAAGGGCACCCCCTCAAAGCAGAAGTGTTGCCCCCCTTTTTTTCGTACTTAAAATTGATTGAGCATTATTGAGGTTGGCATTGTCCAGTGCTTTGAATTGTTCGTTGATTGAGTTTTCATGGCCCTCCACGAGGGAGGTGTCATCATTATCCTCCTGAGGGGCTGTTACAGTCCTATTAAGAAGAAACCAAAGAGCAGGGTGCAGTGGGGAAGGTAACTAAATCCAATAGTCCCACAGTGTTATGGGGCATGAGGGTGCTCTGGATTTGGAATGTCCCCTAAATGCTCATGTGTTGAAGACTTAGTCCTCAATGCATCCGTGTCCAGGAGCGAAGCTTTTGGGAAGTGATTCAATCCTGAGGGTTTTAACATCATCAGTTAATTCATGAAATGGATTAATGATTTGAATCAATTACTGGGAATAGATGGAAACGGTAGGCAGGTGGGGCATGGTTGGAAGTCACTGGAGCCATGCCCTTGGAGACTACATCTTGTCCCTGGGCTCTTCCCCTCTCTACTTCCTGGCTGCCATGAGATGAGCTCTGTCATGCCCTTGTGCCATGACATTCTTTCTGCCTCACCTCAGGTCCCGAGGTATGGAACAGGCTGACCATGGAGTGAAACCTCTGAAACCATGAACCTAAAAAAAAACCTTTCCTCCTTTTAGTTGTTCTTGTTAGTTAGGTATGTTGCTCACAGTGATGAAAAGTTGACTAGCACACACAGCTAGAGGTAGAGTTAGTATTTGAACTCAAAGAGACTGGCACCAAAAATAGGGTAGTTTCGTGCAGCATTACACTACCTAATATAGGTGAAAATTTGATGCTGCTGGTCTGGATTGACTGATGGACCCTGTTCCCAATTTTGTGCAGGGGTGGGAAGAGTTGATCCAGGCTGTGGGCAGATGGGATACAACACAGCAATCCCCTTAAGTTCCAAACTTGGAGGTTTTTCTAATAGAAGAGACCCAGGGTAGGATATAGAGGAGAGTTCTGAATCCAGTACAAGAGGAGTGAGTCCCCATCTGCCTGGTAGTGAAGCCGTGTGCCATTACACTGTCTTCAGTAGAAATTACTTTCATGCTTTCCACAGTCACAGGGAATCCCATCTTGGCACAAACATTCCTGAATTTGAGCTGTAGGTCGGGGCTCCATGGGGTCACTATTCAGAAATTTAATGAGCTGAAAGATGGAACCCCCTGAGCCTGGAGAGGTGTGGTTGTTAAAGTGAAGGAGGTTCTGAGATGACTGTGGACTTCACCCTGGACTGTGGAATTCTTCAGCACAATACCAGATTCTCGTTGGTACACATGACTCTGGTTGAAGCTCCTCACAGCCAGCAGTACCTTACAAACTCAAGCTTCAGACTTTGCCATTTTTCATTTTCTTGGATGTAAGATTGAAATAAGCAATTCTACAACCTCCGATAGAAACCAGAGTAACTTACGACTGTGAACAAACAGGGCTCTCTCAGGAAAGATGGGTAAACACAGGCAAACTACCAGATCTATGGAATGATTCAGCAATTTGAAACAATTCACCTGAAGAAGCAAAGCAAACGTTTTCCTCTGATAGAAACTCACATCAAAAAGGGAGACATAGCCAAAAACACAAAACAAAAAACAAAACAAAACACCCAGAATAGACTCATATTTTCAATGAGACTTAAGATTTGAGCACCTACCTCCATCCAAAAGCAAAAATCAGACTTCATAAAACATTACTCTTAAACATTTTAAATTTAAGTGTAAATTTATCTTATCAATTTGTAAATTCAAATTTTAAATTTCAAAATTTTATGTGCAACTAGTAGAAGTGAATAACAGGTTGGATAGTATAGAAAATTATATCAGTGATTCAAAAATTCAGTTTGAGAAATCCTCCAAAATCCCAGAAGCAAAAGACTTAAATGAATATAATATGTGAAAATATAAGAGACATTAAGGGTATTTTTAGGAGACAAAATACAGTGTCATAAGAAATCTAGAAGGCAATGCAAAAATGAATACATTTGGAGTATAGGCCTGAGTTGAATAAGATTTTAAGTTCTTAAGCTAAATAGGCCTTTTCTGGGAAAAAACAAAGATGACTCAATATTAGGAACTCTATTAATATAATTTATCATATGACTAGATCAAAGGGCAAACAATTTATAATCATTTCTTTGGATGACTAAAAGACATTTAATAAAAACTTAACATCATTAACTAATATAAGACAGAAATAGAATGCTATATCATTAATAAAATAAAGTACATATATATTTAATTTACTAGTGAAAGTATTTTAAGTATAATGATAAAAAACAGAAATTGTCTATTCTCATTGAAGTCAAGAACTACAGAAGTAGTTATTATTTTCAGTAGTGTCATTGTTCTGAGCATGTTAGCTAATGCACTTAAGAAGAAGAAAGAAATACGGATCATATAAGGTAGGAAAAAGCTATCATCATTCATAGATGAGAACTTGTCTACAAAACCAAAGATAATCAACTGAAAACTAATTAGAAACTAAGTAAACCTAATTAGATTTTAGAAAATAGTTGGTTTTGAAGCCAATTCATAGCTTTCAGAATAGCCATTTACAAAATATTATGAAAATAATATGATATCACAATGGTTGGGAGCATATATAAGCCTCAACACATACAAGCACAGATTCAAATATGTGGGACCTAAATATTCATTTACTGAAAGAAAAAATAGAAACCTGAAAAAGCAAAGAAACATTAAATGCTACTGAATGGGCACACCTAATATTGCTATATCAGTTATTAATATATCATAATAGGTTTAATTTATATACTGTACTATAATATATTATGATTAATATATTGCTATATTATTAAATAATAATAGAATTTATTAGAATAATGGAACATTCCATTGTTCTAAATAATATTATTCTAAATAATATTACTCTAAATAATTTTATTCTAAATAATATTAAAACAATGGAATCAATTCCATTTTAGGTATGTGGAATTTGAGGTTCTTACTGTACACCCAGGTGGAGATGTGCAGAAAGCAGGTATATTTTGAATTTAGGAGAGAGATCTGGGTTGGCTGTAGAGATTTGGGCATTACCTATGTAGAGTGAATGATTGAAGTCATGAATATGGATGAGAACCCCTATGAGGCTATATGTAAAATGAATGCAAAAAAGAAAGGTACCAAAGACCAAATTCTGGAAAACACCAATATTCTGCAGGACAGAGGGGGCAGTAAATGAGATGAAGATGGGATGATATGAAAACTGGGAGAGTAGCATCTTAGAAACCAAAGAAGAAAGTCTAGCAAGTGGGGAGGGGGTCTACATGTCTACATGATTATTTGTTGCAGATATGTCAGGCAAGATAAAGATGGAAAATAGTCCATTCTGTCTGGCCTTTAGGAGACTACTGGTCACAATGGCAAGAATAGTTTCAGTGGAATTGTGGAGATGCTAAAATTCAGTGGAATTTCTTGTGATGCTAATTAGGATGAAGGAGTCAGGACACGTGAAATCTACTATTCTGTGAAGTCACTAAATCCTAATGAGTCTCAATTCACTCATCTATAAAGTAGGGTTGCAGTTGTTGAAGAAAGTTTGTTAAACTGTGACATGTTTTTAAAACTATAAACCACTATATAAACAGATGGTATTATTTTGGGTTCTGGTGATCTTCCAGGCAACATTTTAATGTGAAATGTGCTAAAGAGGATGTTACTGAGATACTGGTCCTGAGAAATGTCCCCATCACCTCCTCCATGGTGCCAGTTTCTCATCCTAAGATGCGTTCTGTTACCTTGTTAACACAGAAACACAATCTGCTGTGTGCTTTTGCACTGACGCAAACTAAGCTGCCAGGGATGCCAACTGATGTGAGGTGTTTTGCAATGCAGCATTGTTTCAGCCTTCGAACGGTGAGCAGAATTCCACTTCCAGTCAAGGGAGGTGGCAGAATGCTTTCCTGTTTGTCTAAATAGATGTCAGCACTTAAATACACACCATGTTCCTTCCCAGAACTTAGCTGGAAAATACCCCCATCAGACAGAACCCTGAGATGCTTGGCACATGGCCAGACCTGCTGACATTCCAGTTGTCTTTTCTGTCTACTGTGAGGATCTCAAATGGCTACGGGGCTGATGTTTCTCCAGACTCTTAGTGGGAAATGTTCCAGGGACAACTATCAAGTGGCCACAATGTAATGGATTTAGCCCTCATCCCTCCCTCCCTCAGCCATCCCTACAAAGTGTATTTGTTAAGCATCTATGAAATGCCAGGCACTTTGCCAGAAATAAGGTTTTGCAAAGATGAATGACATTGTGTTGCCCTTGAATAGCTCAGAGTTTAGTGAAAAAAAAAAAAACCCATATTGGCATTTAATTACAATAGGATGAGATAAGAACTTTAATAAACGTATGCTCAAAACTCTTTGGGAACTGAGAAAAGGGACATCTCATTCACCAGTTCATCCAAAAGGCTGAATGTTAGACATCTGACTCTTCCTAACTCTGAAAACATCAAGCTTAGTCGTAGGTGCATAGGAATTCAAAATGTTTAATAAATGAGAGATAAATATCACTAAACAGGCCTGTGGATCACAGCTCACCTAATCATCCCAACTGTATTCCCATTAGGGAAATTTCCTCCTGAGGGGATCTCCTTGGGAAAATGGATCATGCTCTGTGCCATCATCCGTAGGTAAATTGATGATTATTAATCCCTAAGAAAGATGTGGCCAAAGCCTCTTCTGAAATTTGATTTAGGCAAAAGCTCAACAGAAAAGCAGTCCAGAAATGGCATCATGGTCACAATCATCTTATTGAATCTAATGAGATGCTATGGCATGAAAACAGAAACCATCAAGTGTCTTTTCAGAAGTCATCCATGCCTCAGTGCGACAATATGGAAGACTGTTGCTGAGAAGATAATCCTGACAGTAAAATGTGGTAACTGAGGCAGGACAAGCCACTTGCCTCTCTGAGGGTCAATGACCTCATTTATGAAATGCCAGAGCTGCACTCTGAGGTCTCCTTCAGATCTAATGATCTGGGGCTCATTTTCAGAATCAAGGGAAAAAAATGATGAAAGCAAATCTCTTAACTCTTATAGTAGTCATGAAATTTTGTACCCCTGGGATTGAAGCTACAACAAAATTTCTAAATCCACCAGGCACATTTCCTATTTCCTACCACGTGGCTGCCAACCACTTGCTGGGACAGAGGACCCAAGTAGGAGGAGGAAGAGAGGAAAGGGAAGCAAGACGGAGGATGTGGCTTTAACTCCTCTGTGCAGGAATCTACCTCCTCTAATGTCCTCTCTTTCTATTCCAGCTAATTCCAGGTCATCAGTATACTTTTTATACTCTCATCAGACTCACTAATGTTTTGCTGGAGTCACTGATTATGAGCATGATTGGGCTTTTTATTTAGGGTGCTGTATAAAGAAAAGGGCTGGGTGGTCCCTGCTGTAGGAGAACAGAGGCTTTGGTAAAGGGACTGACCTTGCCGTAGGGTTTCAGTACAGGCCGAGCCTGCTGGCTAACTGACTAAATGAAGGACAGGGGTGGAGGCTAACTGTGCAGAGCACCAGCTCCCCTGGGTGCCCCCTCCTGGTGCCCAAAGAAACCTGTGGCCCACAGGATCCTGGTGCCGCCTTCCTCCAGGCTCCTGGCTTCCCTCCATCTAAAGGATTAGGGTCGTTCTATTGCTGCTGAAGTTTGAACGTTCTGTTCCTGAAAATTCCAAACAACACCACCCCCGGAGGCACCTACGGGGAGTAGATGCCCCAGACTGAGAATGTCCTGAGGGAGGATAATTGGAAGCCAAGAAAATAAATAAATTAGAGAAAAAAAATAAATAAACAAAAAACGCTGGGCATTCAGAGGCAAACTCAGTACAAACCGAGGGAGAAATGTGTGTCTGGAGCCCATGGAGACCCTCTGAGGAGGGTTTCCTGGCTCTCCCTACTCTTCCATCCTCACTGAGGACAGAGCATCTTGCTCTGGGTTGGTGGCTCCTAATTGGCCTGTGTTCTCCTCTGGTCTTCTTGCCCCGGATGTCCCCTGTCCATCCACCCTGCATCCCTGCAGCCGTGTGGAGTCCCCCTAGGCCCTCTCTGCGGTGCACTGCTCAGCCCTTGCTCCTCCGATCCTCTGGGTCTCCAGGGCTCTAGTCCCTAACTCAGGCTTCCCAGGTCACATGCCACTGCGCCCTCCCTCTGTCACGACAGCCCTCTGCCCTGCAAGTCTCTGTTCTCTCCAATCCTTTAGTCACCTGAATCCTCACAGAGCAGAGCCATCTCTGACCCCACCTTTCACTGCAAAGGAAAGAGCTGGGTAACTACGACTTTGTCTATTTCAGAAAGTTGTCCCTTGACCTCCATTTTGACAACAAGACAAATCACAAAATCCAGGCACTGTCCCTAAGCCCAGTGCCTTTGCCTGTTCTGCTCTCAAGCTTTCAGGGATCCTTTTCCTGTGCTTGGAATGGTGGCTTCTAACATGTCTTTGCTTTCTTCTTAAGACATCTCTGACTGTCCTCTCTCCTGGGTTAGCCTGCCAGCCTCAAGCTCACTCAGAATCCTCTGAGTTTCCTACCTGGCCACTCACAACCTCAGTTCATCTCTCTGCCTCTTCCTTCTCCTCTCCCCTTTCCCTCTCTCTCCTTCTCTGTGCTCACCTTCTCTTCCTCCCCCTTTCTCTCTGTTTCTATCTTTCTCTCAAATGTGCATTAGCTCCTCACAACTGCCCTCATTTCTCAGCCCTGCGTCATCAGCTCTTCTGCTCCTTCCAGAGATGTTACTCTATCCTGATCTCAGGATTGCACAGTTCAGATACACAGAGACAAGGTCAAGACAATCACCCTCCTCCCTTGGAAACCACCAGTTACCCTTCCTTATCATATTTCTTATGAAGCCACATTTACCTTTTATTATATCTACTTGGCTGAAGGGAGAGTTTCAAAAAGGAGAGTGGTTACCATGTGAGTCAAGAGACACAGGGACAGGGCTGGGGTTGTGGCTCAGTGGTAGAGCCCTTGCCTCCTACGTAGGAGGTACCGGGTTCGGCCCTCAGCACCACATAAAAATAAATAAATAAAGAGATTGTGTCCATCCACAACTAAAAAAATATTTTTTAAAAAAGACACAGGGACATTTAGGATAATGAAGACAGAGAACAGACAGTTGAATTTATTAGGTTATTGGAGACCTTAAAAAAAATCAAGATGATTTAGAATATATTCTGTTATTCTAACGCAGGATTGTCAAATTAGGACCCATGGGCTGAATCTGGCCTCTCCTGGTTTTTTTTTTTTTTTTACATGGCCTGTAGAATAGTCTGTATTTTTTTTTAAATGGCTGGAAAAAAATAACAAGAAGAATATTTTATAACGTGAAATTCTATGAAATTCAAATTTCTGTGTCCATAATTTAAGTCTTCCTTGAACACAGCCAGGCTCATTTATTTACTTATTATCTGCAGCTGCTTTTGTGCTACAGTAGCAAGTTGAACAGTTGTGACAGAGACCATATGGCCTATAAAGCCTAAAATGTTTACCATCTGACTCCAACGTGTTGAATGGTGAACCCACAGAGGACATATCCATGCCCGAGTGCCTGGAGCCTTTGAATGTTTCCGTATTTGGAAAAAGGGTGTCTGCAGGTTTAATAAAGGATCTCGAGGGGAGAGCATCCTGAATTATCTGGGTGGGCCCTAAATCCAATGATGAGTGTTCTTCTAGGACACAAAGGAGGAGAAGATAGGTGAGGGGCATGTGACAGTAGAGACCGAGACTGGACTTAGGGAGTCACAGCCAAGGAACCCCTGGAATAACTAGAAGCTACAAGAGGCAGGGGAGGCCTTTCCCTGAGAGCCTTGGAGGAAGCACAGGTCTACCAATGCCTTGATTTCTGGATTTCTTCCCTCTATAACTGTAAGAAGGTAATTTTCTGTTGTTTTAAGCCACCCAGTTTGTGGTAATTTGTTACTGAAGCTCTAGGAAATGAAGATACTGGCATTTTGTCAACAATTTGCCAATCTTTTTTCCAATCTGACTTTCTACATTGTACTTTGTTAGGTTTGCTGAGAAGCGGTTTTCTCCTAAGTGGGTAAAAAGGTAGTGAAATGGAAGGATAGATTGGGTTTCTACTTATGAAAGAGAAAATGAGAAGACCTGGGGCACACTGTGGAGTGACGCCTACCCTGACCCGGGGTGGGTGGGAGCAGGGGCTGGTGCTCCATCCTTTTCTCCAAAGGAAATCATGTCTCTACCACATTCCAGCTGCTGACCTGGATCCATGGTCAGAAAAAAAACAAAGGGAGAATTTGTTTCTTCAGCTTTTACTCAGTTTTGTAGCAGTGGTGGACAAGTGTTGGGGATTTATCAGGTGAAGAGTGAGGGAGGAAAGGGTGGTACGTGGGAGCAAACTGATAACTGAGACTTGCAGGAAGACTGGGATCTCCCCACCAAGTCTGGATAAATCACCTTTTTTTCTTTCATTTTTCTTTCCACTGTCTGCCTATTCTAGTCCTCCCCCACTGGCCATGGAAACAAGGGCCACCTGGTGACTTGGGTAGCCACCCACACTTCCCTTTCTTACTGTCCCAAAGAAAGAACTCAGGTCTCATCAAATAAGCCCTTTCAAGGTGTGGTAAGGAAGGACCTACAAAGACAAGGGTTTGATTTAGTGGCATCAGAGATGGTACTGGTAAGAGTTAAAAAGGAGCATTGTACCCATCTGGTTCCCCAACCTGTTCAAGTACAATGTTCCAAGAAAGAGGTAGGTAAGTGGCCCAGGCCTAGGGCCCAGGGCAAGGACTATGACAAGTGTGTGTGTGTGGGGGGACCTGACTCCCTTAAAAAAAAGGAAACTGATAAATAGATTTATGTTATTTAGGAAGAGGTAAATCTTAAGCAATTTAAGTATTTCATTCTGTTCTTTGAGCTCGGGCTATTGGCCATTATCAGAAAGATGTGGGAAGAAGTCTGAAAGAAAATCTGCTGATTATGGAGAGGGAAGTGACAATGGAAAGCACTTGATAGCATTGCTTCCTAGAGACAAGGTGAGAGCACCTGTGTCCAAGAGCACATGGAAATGAACCGTAGAGCTTGTTTCTCAAAGAACTTGCACATGCACACGTCAACTTGTGCTATTCTCATTGCAACCTCATGAGTTAGGTCTAAGCCTTATTTTAACCATAAAAAAAAGGAAGCTTAGCTATGTAAAGAGTTTAGGTAGGATTACAGAGATAGTTGAGGGTTCCCACAGTCCTCACTACCTTTACCTCATTTCTGGTAAAAATCTCGGAGGTCTTCATGTGGGTGAAGGCTTGGGCAGCTATGGAGAAAGCATTCTTCTAAGTAACTATATAATTGGTATAATTTCAAGTAGACCAAGTGTGCATCAAGAGATCTCTTAGGCTTTCTAGCTCTTCTTTGCTCTCTCTTTCCTGAGAGGAATATGCATATCATGTATGGCCAGGGCCTGACTTAATTAGAGGGAT
The DNA here is from genome assembly GCF_964194105.1 of Spermophilus citellus. Lineage (NCBI taxonomy): Eukaryota > Metazoa > Chordata > Mammalia > Rodentia > Sciuridae > Spermophilus > Spermophilus citellus. The sequence continues at coordinate 51,307,802 of NC_138193.1, read as the reverse complement.
TACTATAAAAGGCAGCAATGGGGCAGCTATTTTCTAAAATATATATATGTTTAATTAGATAAATAGCAAAAATGGAAATGGTCCTAAGAGGGAGTCTCTATCCCAGGCCTCGGTTGAAGTTCTAACTCTAGACTTAGCAGCAGGGTTAAAAGCTGTTTTTATCAGCTTTGGGTGATTGCCAGATATTTTCATCAATTAATTTTTATTCAAATGCCTGCTGAGCGTGTGGTGTAGCCCAGGGAGACAGCTGAATGTTTGCAATATAATCTAATTTGGCAGCTGGGCCATGAAAGCTTAGTATGCCTCAAATTGACATGCCTAGGGTAGCAGAGGAAGTGGAGCTGACAAGAGAGGAAACTGTGATCAGGTGAGATGCTTGCTATGTGGCAATTTAGTTAGAGTTGAGTCTCTGGTCCAAACTCGCATGTCCTAGCCCAGGCTTTGCCACAAATCAGCTGTGCAGCTTCCAGAAAGTTATCTCAAATCTCTGAGCATCTGTAAACAGTGTTGGTAATCACACCAACCACAGAAGATTGTTGTACTAAATGCTTGAGATGTATTACCTTATTTAATCCTTACAATACTCACTCATAAAAACAAATTTTTTAAATTGATACTTTCTTGGGGGGAAGGATGAGTAGCTAATTTTGTAGGAAAGGCCAAGGAATAGAGCTGATGTGTAGTCCAACTTGGCTATAAACTAATTCTAGACCTGGAAATGTGTGCCAAACATGTTTCCTCATGCCTCAAAGCATTCCTCAGCAATATGCCAGGAAACGGAAAGAATTTTCACTTGCCAAAGTTCTGAGGAGGCTTTGAAGAAAGGAAAAAATTACATCTCTTTCATTTGATCAATCTACATTCACTACAAATGCTTTCCTAAGAAAGATGGAGTCTTCCCACCAGAGAAAGGGAAGCTAGCTTATATCTAACTTCTGGAATAATCACAGCTATTTTCACATCTTCCCTGACACTAATTACTATTTTCTCACATTGGTTCTGGGACTGCAGCTACCCATAATGCCATAGGACTAGGAGTGCTTACATCTGGGAGGATCTGTTGGCAGCTGGGATGAGCTGATTCTGACGGGTTTGTGGTGCATTCTGGGAGTTATGCTGAACAGTGGAAACCATTTACTGAGCACTTGTTATGTGTTAAGCAAACCTACCATTCACTGGGTCAGGCACAGGCATGATAAAGAATTGGACAGAATGTCTGACTATGCAGGAATCAACACCACTCATGAAAAGATAAACAGGCCGTGGGATTAGATGTCTCCTTCTGGCAATGTATTCACCCTACATAAAAGGATTCAAAACAGTGAAAAATGAGCTGGAAAGTATGAATATCAAACAACACTTGATCTTAAGATCTGGGTTGAGAATTCTATCAGCAATTATGTGGGTAATGAGGGGAACAAAGTTAAAAACAAAACCACATTAGATGTTTACAGTAAAATCTAGCCTAGGCAGACCTCTCCACTGAAAAGATATATATATATATATATATATATATATATATATATATATATATATATATATATATATATAAATTTGAACTTGGTAACAATGAATTATGAGTTTGTATTATAAAAGGAGGAGCCAACACTCAAAAAGCAGAGGAACAACACAATTTTGAAGGATAAGTTAGAGCAAGTTTCTGAAATAAATTGTACAAAAATATACTTAAATTAGAATTTGATTTAATTAGTCTTTAAATTTAATTTGATTAAAAATTTAATTAAATAAACTAGAAAGCTTTGGGCTTTAAAAGCTCTTCAGGATAACAGACTATAGAACAGTTCTAATTAAAAATAAAAGGAATAAAGGCTGAAATAAAAAGAAATTAGCAGGGGGTAGGGATAACTACATGATAGATATGAGAACAATTCTGAAGGAGTTAAAACTTATGGTGACAGAATTAAATAAAATCAGTATTAGAAAAAGTAACTTGCAGAAAAGGAAATTAGCAATGCAAATTGTTCAAGAATGAAAATGAAAAAGACACTAAGGTAAAAATAATGAGGACTTTGGGATTCCTGACCAGAACTAAATGATTTAAACAGAAACAGTGATTGAAGACATAGTAGAAGAAAAACGTTCCTGAAATGAATGAAATCTGGGCCTGTCTATGCTAAGCAAATCAATAAGTACAAGGAGAGGGAATACATACTTTGAGATATTCTGATATATTTTTATTATTTTTTTCAAAAGTAAACAAAGAATTCTCGTGGTGCATGCCTGTAATCCCAGTGGCTCTGGAGGGTGAGGCAGGAGGATCATGAGTTCAAAGCCAGCCTCAGCAATTTAGCAAGGCCCTAACCAACTCAGAGAGACCCTGTCTCTAAATAAAATACAACAAAGGGATGGGGATGTGGCTCAGTAATCAAGTGCCACTGGGTTCAATCCTCAGTACCAAAACAAAGAATTCTACTAGCTAACCAAAAAATAAACATTTTATATATAAGGGGAAAATGTTGGGTCAGTTTCAATTCTTTCCTACCATAATGCCAGGAAATGGAAACATATTTATAAAATTATGGCAGGAGAAATTTTATAGATTGAGACTTTTCTACCCAAGTTTTTACTCATGTGTTAAGGTAGCAGGAAGAACTTCTTAGAAATGGCAGAGCTCAGAAAGTATACTAGCAATACCATCCTTGGAAAAAATAAGCAATAACAACAAATCCCTCAAAACAAAATACTACTCAAAGACATTATTCAATTAGAGAGAAACAGCTCAGAATAGGATCAGAAAAGGAATACTGTTGACTAAAAGGATTATGCCAAACATTACAAACATTCAAACAGAAAATTAAGTCTTCACAATAGTTGTTATGTTATAGGCTTACTACTAATGTTAAAATAGCCCTTGAAATAGAAAATATACAGCATAAAAGTTAATAGTAAAAATATGAATTAAAATTTTTATCATTAAAAACTGGGTAAGAAGGGCTGGGGCTGGGGCTCAGTGGTAGAGCGCTTGCCTAGCATGTGTGCGGCGCTGGATTTGATCCTCAGTACCACATAAAAATAAATAAAATAAAGATGTTGTGTCCAACTACAACTAAAAAAAATTAAAAAAAAAACTAGGTGAGAGAAACAAAAAATGTTAATTTTCATAGAGATAGCCAAGAAGTACAGTTTTATTATTTGTGTTGACAGGAAGAAAAGAATAGCTTCAAGTTTTTTTTTTTAAATGTGAAACTGACCATTAGGAAAGCAACAATAGAAAACACCACTGTACTAGAGGAAACAAAATCAAAGAAAATATAATCCATGTAATAAAAGAGGTAAAGAGACAATGATAAATCAAGAAATGCTCATCACAAGAAACAGTAATGGCAAAAACACTCCTACTAAAAGATAAAAGATCAGAAACATGTAAAAAAAAAACTAAATAGAATAGAAAAGAAAGAAATCATTATTCAGGAAAAGTCACACATGGAAAGATGGATAACCTGTGTTCAAATATGACTAATGGAAGTGAATCCTATCTCTCCTATCTCCTCATGGGCAGTGTTGGGAAGGGAACAAACAGGCAAATCAGATAATCACTTATCTAGAGTGAACATCGAATGGAGTTGTCAAAACTGAGGGACAGAAGCCCAACAAAGAATTTATCAAGTACTCAATACTCAAGTACTGATGACCATCCAAAAAAGGGGGGGGAGGGGGCACCTTCTCATTATTATTATCACTTGGAAGCATATTGGAAATATATTTGCAAAATGTAAGCCAAAGAAGGTTCTAAAAATTCATTTTAGAATAAAATGCTATTGCTTTGTGACATCTACAGATTCAAAAAAAGACAGTCATGCAATAAAAGTTTTACATAATCAGATTTATAAAGGTTAAAGGCATCCTAAAGTATGCTGTCATGATCCCACCTAAATATTTCTTCAAGAAAAATGACAAAATCCGAAAAACACATAGCAGAGACATACACTGTAGCATACATATAGCATGCATACTAATTCAGTGGCCAATGGTTCTGATCTCCAAATCACACTGGAAGAGAGCCAGAGCCTTCACAGGAAAGTCTAGTTATTTTATGTTAGCAAAGAAAACAATGGGACTAGGCCAGTGGAAATCGAAAAGCCTCAGGTAGGTGTAAAAAATATATCAAAAGGGAACAGGTTTAGTTGAGGTCTGCTTCACCTTAGACATATTTAATTATATTCACAACTTTCTTGATTAGGGATACATTTCTTTGTAATTGAAAGTCAGTATGATTATATATTTTAGCATTTTTGTGTGCTATTAATGCCTGGGAGACAATTAAGGTGCCGACGGTTTTTTCACTTAAAATGTTTTTGCACATTAATTATATGTTGCCATTTCACTTGAAGATGGATGATTCAGAGAAATTTTGTTGATGTTTCAAGGTTGTTAAAAATTCTATGCCAGAATTACATTTACAATCTACTGAGTATGAAGCATTCTGCATTTATCACTTGTGGAAGAGGCTACTGGTGCTTCCACATATTCAATTATTTTCTACATCCTGATGCTATGACAGATGACACCTTCCAGCTCTATTGCAAATAAGAAAGGTTATGTTAATAAATCTAGCCAATGAAATGTAAATGGAAGTGATATCACTTCCAGGCTGAGACAGTTGAGAGCTGACATGCCACGTCTACTTCTTACTAAGTCATGGCAACTTTGGAAGTCATGTGTTGAAATGGTAGTGTCAGGAGATAGAGGCAAACTTGATGCCTGAGTCATCAGATGGAGGAGTGGAACTTCTGACTCACATCAGACTTTGGGAGAGGAAGCAGTCAATGGTTGTGCTGATATACTGGGAACTCAGGGTTTGTCTGTTGCAAGTGGTATTGATCACCTAACTTTGTGTGTGTGTGTGTGTGTGTGTGTGTGTGTGTGTGTGTGTGTGTGCTTTCTTTTTGAGGTCAACTTGAGGACTTATGAATATTTATTTGCTTTTAATGAAAATGTGAATCAAATATACAGTCCTTGAGACATTAGCCAGAGCAATTGGGCAAAAGAAAGAAATTAAAGGGATATGAATAGGAATGGAAGAGCTGAAACTATCCCTGTTTGCCTATGACATGATTCTATATTTAGACGACCCAAAATACTCCACCAGAAAACTTCTAGAACTCATAAATGAATTCAGCAAAGTAGCAGGATATAAAATTAACACCCATAAATCAATTGCATTCCTATACATCAATGATGACTCAGATGAGAGAGTAATTAGGAAAACTATCCCATTCACAATAGCCTCAAAAACAAAACAAAACTCAGGAATCAATCTTACAAAAAAAGGTGAAAGACAATGAAAACTACAGAACACTAAAGAAAGAAATTGAAGAAGACCATAGAATTAGGGAAGATCTCCAATGTTCTTGAATAAGCAGAATTAATATTGTCAAAATGGCCATACTGAAGAGGCTGAACACCTGAAGAATTTTCAGGAAGTAGGTTTATTGACTACAGGGTCCACATGGGCTATTGCTATTAAAAATAATGCTCCCTTGGACAAAAATTTTTGAAATTCATTGAACTTTATACCCAGTGGGAGGAGGGGGCTAGGAGGTTCACATGACAAGTGCTTTTCATTCCATCTTTTAGATAGAGGCTTCACTGTTTTTCTCCTGCAAACCTGACATTTACAAAAAGAGTAAACTACCAACCACAATGCCCTTCTGCAGAAGCTTTTGCTGATAAAAAGCTTTTCTGATAGGCTAAAAGGAACTACATGCTACAAATATGGTGGGAGTTTCTGCTTAATTATGGTAAGAGTCTTCTGGGAGGGGGTTCTCTGGCCTCCTTCAATACTTCCAGAAGCACTATACAGTTTTAATGCAATTACTATTAAAATTCCAATGATGTTCTTATAGAAACAGAAAAACCAATCATGAAATTCATTTGGAAAAATAAGAGGCCTAGAATAGCCAAAGCAATCCTTAGCAAGAAAAATGAAGCAGGAGGCATTATAATATTAGACCTTAAATTATATTCCAGAGCTATAGTAAGAAAAATGGCATGGTATTGGTACCAAAACAGACATAAAGACCTGTAGGAACAGAATAAAAGACACAGACACAAATCCACATAAATACAATTGTCTCATACTAGACAGAGACAGCATAAACATACATTGGAGAAAAGATAGCCTCTTCAAAATACGGTGCTGGGAAAACTGGAAATCCCTATGTAGTGCAATGAAATTGAGCCCCTCATAGAAGAAAATATAGGATCAACTCTTCATCATGTCAGCTTTGGAACTGAATTCCTCATCAAGACCCCTAAAGCACAAAGAGTAAAATCAAGAATCAGTAAATGGGATGGTGCAAACTAGAAAGCTTCTTCATGGCAAAGGAAACAATCAAAAGCATGAAGACAGAGCCTACAGAATGTACCTTAGATAGAGCATTAATCTCCAGGATATATAAAGAATTCAAAAAATTTAACACACACACACACACACACACACACACACACACAAAACCCACCAAATAATCTAATCAATAAATGGCCAAAGGAACTGATACAATCGATCAACAAACATGTGAAAAATGTTCAATATCTCTAGCAATAGAGAAATGCAAATTAAAACCACACTGAAATTCCATCTCATTCTAGTAAGAATGGCAATTATCAAGAATACAATAATAATAAATGTTGGTGAGGATGTGGGAAAAAAGGTACATTCATACATTGCTAGTGTGACTGCAAATTGGTGCAACCACTCTGGAAAGTAATATGGAGATTTCTCAGGTAACTTGGAATGCAACCACCACCATTTGACCAGTTATCCCACTCCTTGGCATATATTTTCCATGGACTTAAAATCAGCATACTACAGTAACACTGACACATCAATGTTTATAGCAGCTCAATTCACAATAGCCAAGCTATGAAACCAACCTAGTTGCCCTTTGACAGATGAATGGATAAAGAAAATGTGGTATATACACACAATGGAATATTACTCAGCCTTAAAGAAGAACAAAATCATGGTATTTGTCTGTAAATGGATGGAACTGGAGATTATCATGCTAAATGAAATAAGCCAATCTCCAAACAACCAAAGGCTGAATGTTCTCTTTAATGTACAGATGCTAACACACAATAAGGAGCCAGGAGAGAAAAATAGAATTCATTGGATCAGATAAAGGGGAATGAAGGGAAGGGAGGGGTGTGGGAATAGGAAAGACAGTGGAATTAATTGGACATAATTTTCCTGTGTTCATATATGAATACATGAACATTATCATGTGTATAAATCCACATCATGTTCAATGACAAAAATGGGATCCTAATTAGAATAAGTTATACTCCATGTATGTACACTCTACTGTCATGTAGGAAAAAAACAAAAAATTAATTAATTAATTGATTGAAAAAATTTGAGTTTGGGAAAAAAGAAAATGTGAATCAGTTCACAGCAGCTAAAATGTACACCTTCTAAAATAAAAACATTTATATAAGACTTTGAACACATAAATAAATTAAAATAAACAAATAAAAGAAATGATTTATGCATCTGAAGAAAAAAATCTTAAGAAATTTTTAATATCTTAACAGAATTTGTAAATGTGGCAATTTTTACTGTACATTATCAGTCAATAGGAACGACAGCAGATTCTGGAAGTGAATTCTACAGAGTGGTATGACAATTACTGTTATATATCTTAGCAATCTTAGAATAAATATGAGTCTTGGAAAAAAAAGGAAAAACTAGTTTAGTATTACATAGTCATAAGTTCTATTAAATACAATTCTGCATTGATTGTATTAATACAAAGGCAAATGTTGCCAGATTTATTATTATTTTTTAAATTAAATCTTTAGCAGATAATTAGGGGAACAACTTGAGGTAAGAGCAATGAACTCTGAACTTCCTTTCTAGCTAGTGACTTATTTTGGAAAGTTCACGAACAGTTGCATTAAAAAATTAAAAAGTGCAAAGTTTGCATTCAACTCTGTTTACACTGAAAACATTTTATAATTTATTTTGAAGAAGATACTCTAGTCAATATTAAAATGTAGATGTCTTAAAACAAAGTAAAGGCAGGGTAGGTAAACCCACACATACATACACACACAGAGTGGGGTGGGTATTGAGACTGATTCTTATTCCAATATTGCATTATTCTTCTTTATGTATTTATTCATTTTACTTAGTGAAACTTAAAATAAATCATTTAAGTTTTACATGTAGATTAACTGTTGATATTTTGCACAAAAGGATTGTTCTGTTTCTCAGAATGTTTTAGGAAGTGGTATAAACAATGTCACTCTTGTCTTAAAATAAAAACACATTACCTAAAAAAGCAAATACAATCAGGCACATGCAAACTAAAGCAAGCAGGATTAACAACATTTACACTCTACAAAATAAAAATAACAGAAAAATTATGACAATGGATTGTTTTGTAAGTTGAAGGCATTATCTAAAGTATACAAAAAAATCATGAAAATTGAATGCAGTAAATGAAATAGACAATTTTCTAGGAAAATACAAATTATCCAAACCAATTGAAGCATAATCTGGCAATCTAAAAAGAACACTAATCATGGAAGGCAATGAAAAGATCATCTATTGAATGACTTTGGGCCCAGGCAGTCTAAAAGGAGAGAAAGAGAGAGGGAGAGAGGGAGAAAGGGAGGGAGGGGTTAAAGGGAGAGGAGAGTGGGGAGAGATGTTATATAATTTCTGTGACATATAAACTAATCCTTTACAAAGAACAGATAAAACTCCAAATTAATTTCATGAAGCACAAACTCAAAGAATCAGTCACCATTCTGTCCTCATGGATCTCCCCTCAACCTTGAAACACTAAACAAAATATTCATGAGAACCTGGCAGGGAAAACATCATAGTCTAAGTGGAATTATCCAGGACTGTGGGTAACCTGGCTCCTAGGATTGCAAGAAGGCCCCTTCAGGCACCTTCTAATGGGTCTAGGTCAAACTTCCACTTGGCCTCTCCAGCGGCTCTGACAAGGAGAGTCCCGATCTCCATCAACATTTTATGAAACTATCTTGGTATAAATTGGCCACAACTCCCTTTTATGCTCTTAAGCCCCTTTTGAGGGAAAGATCTTAAAATAGAGCAGAAAGATCTATTTGCTGACTTTGAACTCCTTACAGAGGGTTCAGGAATCATGCCCACTGAGAATGGTGTCCAACTTCCAGATTCTCCAGGTTATAACACTGGACCACTGGAGTAACCTGGGAGGGGCCTTAGACTTTTCTGCACCCAAGAGTGAGTTCTCATAAAACACCATGTATTCAAGCTTACTCTGCTGCTCATCATGGCAAATCCTGTAACTTAGGGCTCTCATCCTTTTGTCCTCCACTTTAAATATAACAAATGACCAGCCGTGGAGACAGGAAGACAGCCCACATCCCCTCTGGGATGTGGCTCCCCAGTTAATTTTTTCTCTTTCCTTCCATTACATATTCTATCCCCACCAAGCTCAGAACATTTGGAATGAGTTTTTAACAAGAAGGAAAAACTCCATACTTTAATGAGCCAATTCAAACAATTAATATCCATTAAAGAGGCACACAAATATCCTGTAAGTCTTTAATCTTTAATTAAAAAGTCATACAAATGAACACTCCCTAAGGAAATTCTTTTTCCCTTACTGTGAGTAGAGAGGAATGAGACTAAGACAATTGAAAACATGCCATCATACAGACACACCACTCTATTCAAACAAGACTGACTGGATATTACATCACTCATTAATAATCAAAAGTCACATCATTAGGTTATAGGAGAAAAACATGTGGCCTTCTGGATAGAGACCATAAATGAATTCAATAAAATTCAACATCCATTCTCATGAAATCTTGCAACAAGGGCACGTTCCTTCATTTTTGGTAAAAAGCATCACAAATCAACAAGCAACATATGGAATGATAAAACTATAAAAGCATTCCCATTCTATTTAGGATGTCCACTATTATTATTGCTATGTTTTAATAGCAATATTAAATATTTAATAGCTGCTTTAAGTCATTCTGTACATTAACATGATCATCTAACTTGCAAATTCCAGAGGATTGTGATGAACCCTTACCTAGTTGTTTACCAAACAATCAGCATCTTTGCCCTCTTACTTTGCCCCGCCCCTGTACACATTTATTGGCCTTTACCCTGGGGGCTATGACTGACTTTTCCAGAGATAGAAACTTTCAAAAGTCTGGCCAGTAGTCTCTTCCCAAGACAATTTGGAAGACAGAGAACAAGAGTGAAAGAATAAGAGCACAGTGTGTGGGCTGGAGGTTGTGGGTGGCTGGAGTTGCAAAATGTAAAATGTGGATGCCTTCAGAGGTTACATCCTTTTTTATTTAGTCCAAATTATCTGAGGATGCCTCTTTGCTGGAAAAGAGAGAGGGATGCCTGTTCTAGTTCATTCAGTGATACAGCTGTTATCCTGCTTCAGGGTTTTAGATGCCTTAGTGTTCTCATAATAAAATGTGCATTCTGCTCATTGTAGCTATTTACATAATAGATATGAAACAGTAGAGCTTCACATACTATCAACAATAATAAAAATGACGGTACATGATCATGGAAATATTTTTTCATGATGGCAACAAGATAAACTATAGGAATAATCAAACTAAAATGTGAAGGACATTTGTATGATGAATACATTTAGTGTTTGTCAGGGGTAGAACAGACAACTTAAAAATGGAAGACTTGTAATGGGAAGAATATCAATGATCTCTCAATCTTTTTATATTTTAGTGTAATTCCAATAAAAAGTACAGTAAGGTTTTTCTTAGGACAATGATTTAATGATTCTAAAGCTCACCTGGAAAAACAGACTGGCAAAAGAGTCCAAAAATATCAGAAACAGCACTGAAGTTCTAATATAAAAGCATAAGGATGCAAGATGGACCAAATCAACATAAGGATTGAAAAATGGATCAAATAACTGTAATAAAGTGCCTACAAGGAGGCCTTATCACACACTAGAATTCAGTATAAACTACCCACTGCATTATATATTTATGGAAGAAGGAAAGATCTGTCAAGAAATCCTGCTGGTAACAATTGGTGAACTATTTGGAAAAATAGTGTATTTCACCCCATACAAAATTCAGAAGGAAATAGAGGTAAACATTGGGGTTATCAGAAATTAGTAGTGAAAAAGTAAATGTGTAATAGATTATGTGAAACTCTGAATTCAAAAATATCTCAGAAAATTTCAGAAGCAAATAAACCTGAAATATATTTGTATCTTATACTAAAAATAATTAATCTTTTAAGACGTTTAAAACATTGACAATAGTAATTGTATACATTAATGGCTATAGTGACATTTCCATACACGTATACAACACGTCATGATTAAATCAGGATAATCACCTCAGACATTTATCATCTCTGTGCTAGGAACATTCAAAATCCTCTCTACAAGCTATTTTGAAATACATAATTAATTGCTATCAACTGTAGTTATCTGACTGTGCTTTGGAAGATTGGGTGTTAGTCCTCCTACTTGCACACCTGTACCTATTAACCACAGTCTTCATCCCCCTCCTCTACACCCTTCCCAGGCTCTGGAAAACAATATTTACTTTCTACTTCTGTGAGATCAACTTTTTTCGTTTCCATGAGGACTTGTATTTGTCTTTCTGTGTCTAAGCCATTTCACTTAAGGTAATGTCCCTCAGTTCTAGGCAGGAGCTAATAGTGTTAAACACGGAGATCATTCTTAGAAATCAATTCATGATAATTCTTATTTGTACACCAATAAGAAAATGGACAAAGGAATTAAGATAATTTAAAAACATAAGATTGACATATGATCAGTAAAGATACAGAAAAACACATCTACCATGAGAAGGAAGATCATTTTGGAAAATGCCCACATCATTCTCATGAGATGCATGGTTCTTGTGAATGGCCCCAGAGGGACCCTGAGGAGAGACTTCCACCACATCAACACAGAACTCAATCTCCTCAGAAGGGGAAAAAAAAAGAAGCTCTGGTTGACAAATCATCTGGTAGTATACCATTCACACAAGTGCATGATCAAAGATGTTACACTGGGTTTCCGTTAGGAGATGAGGCCCGCAGCACATTCATTTCCTCACTGAAGTCATTATTCAGGAGAATGGGTCTCTTGTTGAAATCTGGAATTTCTTGGGTGAACAATGAGGGTTCGAATGAGGTCAGTTGTTGGTTTCTCAGTATCTCAAACCCAGAAAGATGAGTTAATCGTTAAAGAAATGGCATTGAACTTATTTCAAACTCAGCTGCTGTGATTCAGCAAGCCCCGAAAGTTAAAAACCAGGTATCTGAAAATTTTTTAATGTTTTTGGTATTTCTGAAGAAAGATCAGTTCAGCAGTCTGATGAATAAGATATGAGTTATCCAGTTACAGATTATAAAGTCAATTTATGTCATTTTAATATTGTAATAAAAAACCTTTATGGGCTTGGGACCTTATAAAAATAGGAAAAAAAATTTAGGTTTATTAGTTATCAAAGAAATGTAGCTGGCACAACAATGTGTGCCATTTTTTTTTACTCATCCAATTGTTAAATATTAAAAAGTAGATATATGGTCTCTGGTTGCTAAGGTAGAAAATCAGGAATTTCATATGCTACTGGAGAAAAATGAGTTTAGATCTTTCGGAAAGTAAACTTAACAACATGTCAAGAATTTTGACATTTAAAAGCAATAGTCTTTGACTTAGAATTCCAATTTTAGAAATTTGCCCTGTGGGAAAATGTTTGCACACACTTTTGCAGGATAATATTGTTATTTATTATTTTAAAAATATGGAAACAAATGCCAAATGAAGGGATTACTTAGATGAATTATGGCTGTACAGTATTTTGGTGGGCAGAATAATGATCCTCTGGCTCCTAAGAGGTCCAATTCCTAATCCCAGGATCTGAATATGCTACTTTACATAGAACAAAGGGCTTTGCAGATGTGATTATGAATCCCAAGATGGAGAGATTATCTTGGTTTATCAAGTCTGCCTAATTGAATCAGTTGGGTCCTCAAAGTCAGAATCTTTCTCAGCTGTGATCTCAGGGAGGCAGAGGTGGGGAAGCTGAAGAACTTGGGAGAGTCAGGGTGTTATTGGCTTTGAAGAGGGAGAAAGAAGGTTTGAGCCAAGGGATGCAGGAGGTCTCAAGAAACTAGAAACAGCAAGGGGAGAAACCTACTCCTGAGTGCCCCAAAAGAATAAACATACTTCTCCAGAACTGTAAGCTAACAAAACTGTGTTATTTCAAGCCATTAACCTTGTGGTAATTTGTTACAGCAGCAATAGAAAACTAATACAAATGGGATAATTTGCTATCAGACACTAAAAGTCATACTGGTTAAGAATCTATTCAGTCACGTGTAAAAAGCAGATTACCAAACTGCACATTTGGCTGCCTAGTTCCAAGGACGAAAGGTAAATGTAGTAGGAATGATTATTTCTAGGTGTTGTAATTACAAGAGGGTTTTTTCTTCCTTGATTTTTTGTTCTTCAAAACAAACATGTCTCTCCTTTGTAATCAGGAAAAAAATGCACATAATTGTTAGGTAAAATATGCTTTAATCTACATTTCTGAAATTAATAAATCAAAAATAACTTAATTTACAGTGGCTTTCTACCTTCATAACTCTACCTAAATATTAATCTAAAAATTATTATTGTCTTATTGCTTTTAATAAAACATAAATCTCTTTCAAGAATTTTTTTTTAAATTTTAACTTTTGCTTTCAATTGAATTACCATATAGCAATTGGGTAGAAACCATGTTTGATAGATTATAATTCTCATTATCATTTATTCTGCATCAGTTCTTCCTTCTTTAAGTACTCAATTTTAGTTAATTTCTTCATTGGTTGTATTATGTCTTTTCTTTTTTTTTTCTTCAGGAAAAGCATGTGATTATTCTGTTTTATAAGTCCTTGCAGATCTGAGAACATCTTTCATACACAAACAACAATGTAAGAACATAAGGTCACAATCTTTCCTGCTTAAAAATACTATATAAATTTAGCTCAATTTCTCTCCAACATTTATTGCCAACTATCAGAGAACTGAAGCTAGAATAATTTTTGTTTTCTTTTAAGTATCTTTGATGGTTTCCTGCTGAGATATAGGAAGAAATTTTAAAATTTAAACTCAGAATTCAAAAATTTACCCAAAGCAAAAGGAATATTAATGGGTGTGAAACCCTTACCCATTTATATAAGCCCATTCTATGTTGATTCTGGAATATAAATTCTGCTCTGGAATGTTTTATTCTATTGCAAATTTATGATAACTGTTAAACTTAGGCTGCTTTCTTTTTCAGGAATACTTGGTATGTGAAATTACATTTCTATCTTGTCTTTTTCACAACTAATAACTTCTCTCTTATATTTTCATTTTTCTTCCTCTTTCTTCTGTTTTAGAAAAACTTAGTTCTCTTCTATATGACAAATATGATTTCTGTGTGCATTACTATATGGTCTTCTCTTTTATCATTCAGATCCTCCTGATTTTCTTCTTATCTGAATAAGGGCAAAAGTTGTATATTCAATGAACCTAATGTGGATATTTTCTGATTTATTTCTTGTGCCAAATTATTAAAAGAATGTCTTTTCTTTCATTCTTTAGAAGAACACTTTTCCCATCTTGTGCTGTAGAATAATTTTTATAAGTCCCCAGTGAGTTTCTTGAATGGAGAGTCAACCAGATCTGAGTTTGAGCCAAACAGGGGCCACTGGGCATTTGGGACCTGGTCAAATTCCTTCTGGGATCTGTATCTGGAAGGCACATTGAACAACCCTAATAGAGCTGTTAATAGAGATTGTTGTAATTAGAAATCACATTTGAGTAATTTTGCTGCACTGAGGTGGAAAAATCTCTACTACCAAATGCCTATTTTTCTATAAAAAGAAATAGTCACATAATCCTTTGATCTGAGAAGGGACAATGGCTCTTGTTTGGGGGCTCTCTCCCATCCTAGCAGCTCTCCTCCATGTGCTCTCTATGGGGCCTAGACATACATCTCAGATGCCAATACCTGTCCCTTCCCTGTCTTCTACTTGTCTTGCTACAGCCTGGAAGTTGCAGCCTCTGCGATTAAGAGGTATCATTCAGGGAAGAAGAAAAAGTGAAGGCATTCTTCTGGACACATTGGAAAACAATGACTTTCTCAGAGGCTTCCTTATGTTAGCAGTAGAAAGTACCTGGAATGGTTTGCTAGGGCTGCTGTAACACGTATCACAAACTGGATGGTTTGCAGAACAAAAATTTACAGTTCTGAAGATTAGAAGTCTGAGATCCACATGTGGGCAGTGTTGGTTGCTTCAGAGGGCTAGGAGTGAAGAACCCACTATAGGCTTCTTTCCTTGGCTTGTAGATGACTACTTTCTCCCTGCCTTTCTTCACACTGTCTGCCCTCTGTGGGTCTATGTGTCCACATATATATAGACATGCATAGGCACACGTGCGCGCGTGTACACACACACACACACACATACACACACGCGCGCGGGGGATGCTGAACAGAGCTTTATTAAAATGACTGCATGACAAGCTTTAAAGCAAAATGGTAATGATTTGAAGGAGATGGGGTCTTGTTGCTATGTCTCTGAAACCTAACCCTGGACTCTCAGGCTCAAGTAATCCTCCTGCCTCAGTTTCCTAAGTTTCTGGAACTCTCAGACAGGTGCCATGCCTGGTTTTGCAATTTAACATGTGAATTGAGGTGGTTATGTGCAAAATCAGCTCACAACAGTGCTGGTGAATGAATTCTGAATCTTCTATGCTAGACATGGTGTACTCTGGTTCAGGGGGCACAGGGTGAGTAGACCTTGGTAAGCATTTTGCAATCCAGTGAAAATTGTCACACACTCTGGGTTTTCATAAATTTGTCTACTTTACTGCATATTATTCTTCAAGCCACAGCCCAGAGAGCCTTTGTCAGGGATTAGCAACTGACTGCCAGATTAACCTTGAAGTTTCCAATCATCAAATATTTCTTAAAACATGAGTTATTTCAGAGTCCTTGGCACGGAACTTCTACCATACCTGATCATTGTCAACTGTATTAATGCCCTCTTTGGGTTCCTGAATCGTGAATAATACACAGAGGTCATTTTCTACCTAGGAAACTGGCTTTTGATCTACTTGACAAATGAATCTGGTTAAACTAAAGGTGGTGTGCAGGAGTGATGGGGACATCTGGAGGAACTTAGCGGCTATCTTCTCCTAACAAAGCAGTCAAAAAAGTAAAATAGCTCATTCCCCAGCCTTCACCTAGGGGCGCACCTCCAGTAAACCCTAAGGTGAAATTTTTGTCTAATTATACAATTATCTACTCTCTTAACTTGAAAGACTATTTATCATACTTTCTCCTCACTCAAAAAGAACATCCTCTGCTTTGGTAATGATCAAACTACATTCTTAACTAGAGAGCAGTGCAGAAATTAGAGCTTCCTGTTCTTCTGCAAGGAACAGTTCAGTAATGAACTGTCTTACCCTGCTCCATTTTCCTGAGCCATGCAGCCTTCCCTGAGGACAGACAGCCTGATGTGCTAAACAATGCGCTGGTGCCTAATCTCCCTGGTGAGGGCTAATTACAACACTGCAGCTAAGTAACCAAACATTCATTCTCTTCCACACCCACTCCTGTGCTTTGCTCCCAAACAGAAGGATTTGCCTGTCTTGGATCCCAAAGTGCCTTGCCCTCTTTGAATCCTGCAGCCCTTTCTCTGGGTGTTACACCCAGAATCCCCTAGTGGAGTCTAAAGTGGCTTCAGTGTTAGGGCATCCACTGTATTGTTTTCTGACATTTTTCTTTCAAGAGCAGTCGCTAAGTATGCTCCACCTTTGCAGATAATAACAAATGACTGCAGAGGGAGAAGATGTTATGTAAAAGGTTATTTTTTTATTCCCTGTTATCTATAGCAATGAAGAATGAAAGGGGAATCACCTCTTTCTCCATTTTAATTGCACTAATTCTCCCCAATTGTGAATATTTATAATGGTTGGGGATTTCATTAAGATGTCTCCCTGAGAAACTAGATGACTATGGGTCAATCACGATGGCTTCTATTTTCAGATACAGATCTGTTCTCATTCCCACTATCAGGGCAGGTAATGAGGAGAGGCAAAATATAAGCTTTTATGAAATCAATTTGGGAGTCTTTATTGATCGATCAGAGTACTGATAGGTTATTGATCTTGACTCTGAAATTGGATCTGCTTTCAGGCTACTGAATGCCAAGTAGCTAAAGGTCCTTGAAAGTATCTTTGAAATTGGTTTTCTGATTCAGAGAAGTGTTCAGATATGACTGTACCCTAATCTCCTTGCTTCTAGATGGTATTTTCTTTTGAAAATTAGATATTTGTGGTATGTGTTTGGTTGTCACAAATCAGGGTCTCTGGATACCTTCAGATGAGTGCTACAATCCTGCACAAGGAAATATTGTCTTACTTCCCAGGTGATTTTTGAATATCCCTCCAGGTATTCATGGAGGAGAAAAGCCAGTTTATAATTTACCCAAGCTTAGAATCTATCTCTGAGTTTTTTTGGAACTGGGGCTCGAATCCAGGGATACTTAATCACTGAGACACATCCCCAGCCCCTTTTAATTTTTATTTTATTACAGGGTCCTGCTAAGTTGCTTAGGGCCTCCCTAAATTGTCTAGGCTGGCCTTGAACTTGCTATCCTCCTGCCTTAGACTCCCTTACAGGCATGCACCACCATGCCCAGCTTTATCTCTGATTTTTATGTAAATCAAGTGAACATTTCCTGTTGCTGCTTAACAAAACACAAATTTATTATTTCACAGGTCTAGAGTCTAAAAGTCTGAAATGGATTTTGCCAGGCTAAAATTAAGATGTTGGTAGGGCTACCGTTCTTCTGGAGACTTGAGGGGAATATCTGTTCTCCCCCGCCTTTTTTTTTTTTCTTCCAGATTCTAGAGGCTGCTCCTGTTCTTTGGTTCATGGCCCTTTTCTTCATTTTCAAAACTGGCAGCATGGCACCTTCTCTTACCTCACGAGGTATTCACTCGCAAGGACTCATGTGACTTCATTAGGCTTACACAGATACCCAGCCCCATCTCCCTATCACAAGAGCCTTGACTTAGTCACACCTGCAAAGTCCCTCATGCCATGTAAAGTAACACAGAATAGTTTCTCCTTATCCCTGAGGAATAAATTCCATACCTTCAGGGAATGCCTGAAACCTTGGATAGTATGGAACCCTATATAAACTATGTTTTTTTTTCCCCCTACAGATGCCTTTGGCAAATTTAATATACAGATTAGGCATAGGAAGAGATTAACAATAATCAATAATAAAATAGAATAATTATAACCATATATGTATTAAAATTGCTAGCATCACTACTCCAGTGTTTTGGGGCTGGTAACAAAAATATTTAAACACATGTACTGTGACACTATGACTATTGATCTGATAAATGAGATAGCTGCTGAGTGACTAATGGATAGGTAGTATATACAGCGTGGACACACTGGATAAAGGAACAATTCATGTCCTGGACAGGATGGCATAAAATTTCATCACACTACTTAGAACAGTGCAATTTAGAATGTAAATTCTTTGAAAAAAGAATTTTTCTTTTAGCTTTTTCATACCATAGTTGACTGTGGGCAACTAAAATTATGGGTAACTAAATTAAAACCAAGGGTGAGGAGGGACTATCATATTCATCAGTACCAGCAATCAGAATGAGAACATCTTTGGGAGGTCATTATCCTTCCAATGACATAAGAAGTATTTTGAATGATTTTTAATATGAATTGGATTTTCTAGAAACATAATCTATAAAGAAGAAATGATTTTGATTTTTTTGTTCATAATCAAGAATTAATCCCCATTTCAGAACATCATGCTATAGATAGCAGCATGGCTTATTGTATTTGAGTTGCCAAAAACAAAAACAAAAATAAAGAAAAAAAGGCAAAAGAAACTGTTCCTATATCTGCTGTCATATCTTCTTTATTCTATCCAAATGTCGTGTATCTGAGCATTTCCATATTGAAATTCATATTTAAATATAAATTATTTTCTCTTATTTCTCCTTGAAATTATACTAATTTTCCCTTGGAAATGTATGTATTGGTAGATTATAAAATATGTAAATTTTATTTCACTACATGGAAGCATTATAAAATATTGATATAAAAAGTAGAACTTATAGTCTGCCATATGCATCTCAGATTCCTGCTGTCTCTCTCAGTTGAAGAGGGTCTATTATCTATGCATTGGATTTAACTCCCTTTAGTCTCCTTCAAAATACCACTAAACCTAATTTTGCGAGGGGCATCAAATAATTCCCTGACTATATATTCCATAATTCTGGTAAGCTCTCTACTCCTAAAGTCATGAACTTTACTAGAAAAATCTCTGGAGGAGTCTTCTAGATTTCCAAGGGCCTTTGGCAAGACTGGTCTTCCTATACTCCCAAGACGTCTACCTTGTCCCTGTTGCACCCACCATGCATCTTACCACTACAAGATGCCTTAGTGTCTAATCCCAAGAAGGAAGTCCTAATTAGGAGATTACGTACCTTCTCCTAGAAACCCCAGGACCAATTCTGTTTTTCCTTTCTTCTCTGATCTCCACCAGAGATTGACTTCTCGTTTCTAATTACTACCTGGCTCTTCTCTCCAATATGGCTCCAAACATTTTCCTAGTGTGATGTGCCTTCCCACCCTCTTCAACTCTCATGATACACAGTCTGTATTGAGCAAACTCTTCTTCAAAAGTTCCTTTCACCTTGGCTGTTAGAGGAAGTCACTTCTACCACTGTAGCCATCTTAGGCTGTTGCTATTCTTCCCCCACAGTCCACCCACCTCAGAGCTTGGACCAGGGGCTGATGTACTCACTACTCTTCATTTTCACCTCCAGACCATCATTCCTTCTTTCTCTTAGAAACCATAGCTCCTTTGACACTGCTTCTACACTGTTGCTGCCATTCCCTGACCCATCGGGTGCCCATTCCCTCTCATCCATTGGACATTCTATCCCCTGGATCACTGTCTTCCTTCTCACCCCTGTCCCTGCCTTCATTTTTTGTGACTGTGATATTCACCTTCATGATCAACCCAACTCCCTGTCTTATTTCCGTAGCTTCTTCATCTTCAATTCTGTTTTCTGCCACTTGCTCCAGGCTTCCACTGTCACAATGTATAGTGACCTGGACTTTGTCATCATCCATAATTATATCCTTTCCCAAATTTCTATTTCAAGCCTCTGGGTCTCTGACCATCCTTCATATCTTTTTAGTTCATGTGAAACAATTCTGAACATTCTTCAGGATCTCCAGCCTGTTGAATCAACCATATTTCACTGTCTACCCACCACCCTGCCCTTGTTTCTCTGTTTACCCAGCTTAGATTTCATGGACCATCCCTAAAATCACTCCATGCACATACCCTTGATTCCCTTTTATTCTTTTGGCAAAATCCCAATGCTAATGATTTTCTGCCTGTGCTATCCTTATATTGTAGAAAAGAGTACATTGTGTTAAATCATCTCTAAATTCTCTCATCAATTTACAAATCTCAAGAGGCCCATTGCTTGACAGTCCTAATATTTCTCTAGTCATTTGACCTTTCGACTCCACAACATGACTTTACAACTTCTTTTCTCAACCTCTAATACCCCCTTCCACCTCACCTTCAGCTGATGATTTGACTTTTTACTTCACTGGGGAAACAGAAATAATAAAAATTTACTATGTCACCATCAATTCTGTTAGCCCATTGTGTTAGTCAGCTTTTCTGCTGCTTGGACCAAAAGACCTGATAAGAACAATTTTAGAGGAGGAAAAGTGTTTTTGGAGACTCATAGTTTTAGAGGTCTCAGTCCATAGACAGGAAGCTCCACTCCTTAGAGCTCCAGAAGAGTAGGTGGAGGAAAGTGGCTCAAAATATCACACTAGAAACAAAGAGAGTAAAGCTCCAAAAATATACCCCCCAAAGCATGCCCCCAATGACCCACCTCCTCCAGCCACATCCTACCTGCCTTCAGTTACCCCTTAGTTAATTCCTATCAGAGGATTAACACACTGATTGAGTGAAGGCTGTTGTAACTCAATCATTTCACCTCTGAACTTTCATGTATTGTCTCACACATGAGCGTTTGAGGGATACCTCATATCTAAACCATAACACAGACCTTCACTTCTACCTTTTTATCCACTTCCTTTTAGCTAAAGTGGATCACTACTCATTTCTTTAGAGGACAACCCTGGACCCATCCCTCTTTGGTCACCTGGAAGTTTTCCTCTTAAATTCCTCTCTCCCTAAGCTTCACCACTCTTGTCTCTATACAAAAATATTGTAATACCTTCCCCTTAAAAAACAAACAGACAAACACCCCTTCCTATAACTAATTGCCCTTCTACCTATTATACTTTCCCTTTCTACCATTTAAAACTCCACCTCTCTCCGCACATTCTTCTGATAACCCACCCTAGTCACTCCCTACCACATTATTGAACCCATCTTTTTGGTCAGTAATGCTCTGATCTTGTCAAATCCAATGACCCAGCCTTGGTCCTCATCTTACTTCTCAGCAGCTTAAGACACAGTGGAGTAGGTTCTTCCTCCTTCTTGAAATGCTTCCTTATTCAGCTCCCAGGATATCTCACCTGTTAGTTCTCTGAACTCACTGGCTTTTCATTCTTGGTTATCTTTGCTACTTCTCTTTTCTCATCTTTATTTCCTAAATTTGGAATTCTCCAAGGCTCAGTCAGGGCAACCTTCTCTATCTCACTCTTCCCTAAGTGATTGTACATAGTTCAGTGGTTTTAGTTGTATGTTAATAACACCAACATTTGTATCTCAGTCTTTATTGCTTTCCTGAACTCCAGATTTAAAAATCAAGTACTTGCAAACTAAAAACTTCTTCTCAGCAAAAGAAACAATCATGAGGTGAATAGAGAGCCTACAGAATGGGAGAAAATTTTTACCCCTCACACATCAGATAGAGTATTAATCTCTAGGATATATAAAGAACTCAAAAATCTTAACACACACACACACACACACACACACAAACAAAAACAAATAATCCAATCAACAAATGGGCCAAGGAACTGAACAGACAATTCTCAGAAGATGGTACACAACTAATCAACAAATATATGAAAAAAGCTCAACATCTCTATCAATTAGAGAAATGCAAATAAAACTATTCTAAGATTTCAACTCACTCCAGTCAGAATGGCAGCTATTAAGAATACAAACAACAATAAGTGTTGGTGAGGATGTGGGGGAAAAGGCACACTCATACATTGCTGGTGGGACAAAAACATTGGTGCAGCCAATATGAAAAACAGTATGCAGATTCCTTGGAAAATTGAATCTCAGCATTAAAAAAGAACAAAATCATGGCATTTGAAGGTAAATGGATGGCATTGGAGAAGATGATGCTAAATGAAGTTAGCCAATCCCCAAAAAACAAATGCCAAACATTTTCTCTGATAAAATGGGGGTGACTCATAGTGGGGTAGGGAGAGAGAGCATGGGAGGATTAGATTAATTCTAGATAGGGAAGAGGGGTGGGAGAGAAAGTGAGGGGGCAGGGGATTAGCAAGGATGGTGGAATGTGTTAGACATCATTATACAAAGTACATGTGTAAAGACTTGAATTGGGTGTCAACATACTTTATATACAAACAGAGATATGAAAAATTGTGGTATATATGTATATTAAGAATTGTAATGCAAACCCTCCCCCAAAACAAAGTACATGTATAAATGCATAAATTGGCATGAACATACTTTATATACAGATATGAACAATTGTGCTCTATATATGCAATAAGAATTGCAGTGCATTCCACTGTTGTGTATTTAAAAAAATAATAAAACAATAAAAAAGAAATAAAATTGGGAATGGAACCACCATTTGACCCAGCTATCCCACTCCTTGGGCTATACCCAAAGGACTTAAAAACAGCATACTACAGGGACACAGCCAGATCAATGTTTGTAGCAGCACAATTCACAATAGCTAAATTATGGAACCAACCTTCGTGAGATGAATGGATGAAGAAAATGTGGCATATATACACAATGGAATATTAGTCAGCAATAAAAGAGAATAAAATCATGGCATTTGCAGGTAAATGGATGAAGTTGGAGAATATAATGCTAAGTGAAGTAAGCCAATCCCCCAAAACCAAATGACAAATGTCTTCTCTGATATAAGGACACTGAGTCATCATGGGGATATTGGGGAGCATGGAAGGAATAGACAAAATTTAGATAGGCAAAGGGGAGGAAAGGAAGGGATTTGGAGGAGGGGAGGAAAGATGGTGGAATGAGATGGACATCATTATCCAAAGTACATGAATGAAAACACAAATGGTGTGACTCTACTTTGTGTATAACCAGAAACATGAAAAACTGTGCTTTATAAGTGTAATATGAGTTGAATTGCATTCTGCTGTCATGTATAACAAATCAGAATAAATTTTAAAAGAAGATTACTTTTAAATAATCTCAGAATAAACAGGAGATATATAACTAAATGTTTAAGATTATAAAAATCATTTTTCTTGGTTCATAGCTATTATACAAATTGATTGTTTTTGCTCTGTTAATTTCATTTTGTATTTTCCTTGTAAACTTTGTAACTGCCTGTTTATAGTTTTTTTGTTAGTGTTTTGCAGAGATACTACTTCTAATAAAACAATTCGAGTTAATGAAAAAAAAAATCAACCACTGTTCACTCAATATCTCTCCTTCTCTGTCTGCTATTTATCTCAAACTTACCAGGGCCCAAATCACTCCTGATATGCCTTCTCCAGGCTTCCCCATCTCAGCAAGTGGAAACACCAGTTACTTAGCACAAACCTCAGTCATTCTTTTTCTCTTCTATCCTCTATCTATTCCATCAGCAAATCCTTTGGCTATACTTTCAAGACACATCCTAAATCTAATCACTCCTCACCATCTCCACCTTGCATCCAGGATTAAGGCACCAAATCTCTCTTCTGAGGTCACCATAGGAGAGCTCCTAACTGGTCTTCCTGTTTCCTTTTTGGCCTCCTGTTGTCTATTCTCCACACAACAGTAGGGGACAACTTCAAAATGTAATTAAGTTCATGTCCCCTTGCTGCTCATGATCCTCTAATTGCTTCTCATCACTTACAATAAAACCTCAATTTATCTAGCTAAGACTTTTTTTTTAAATATTTATTTAGTTGTAGATGAACACACAGTATCTTTATTTATTTTTATGTGGTGCTGAGGATCAAACCTAGTGCCTCTCACATGTGAGGCACGTACTTTACCACTGAGCTACAGCCCCAGCCCCAGCCCCAGTCCCAGCCCCAGCCCCAGCTAAGACTTTTAAGGTTCACAAAATATTCATATGCTGTCCCACATTTTCCAGAGGAATTGCAATAGACTAGGCCTTGGGACTAGTTCTTGCTAATGCATTATTAGGAGAGACGACGTGTATCACCTGTGGATAGGTTAAAGCTCAAGTATGATTCTCAGTTCTTTCCTCCTCTAATGTGGCAATCAAGTAGCTCAAGGTGGGATGGTTGAGCTACAAGATGGAAATGGTCTGTAACTAAGCACTATTTTCAGGATCTTCTCTGGAGAGAAGTTGGACTTGTGGTGACTTAGAGTGAGTGATAGATGAACTGTGCATTAAGCCATTGAGATTTGGGGGTTTGTCCATTACTCAGAATGTCACAGCCCACTCTGACTAAATCATATGATCTACTTGGATTTCTATTCTAATCTCACTAGTCTCCTCCAAATGACTCATCCAGGCTTTATTGCCAAATCCATTTTTGCCTCAGGGTCTTTGATTATACTCATCTTTTCTACCTGGAAAATCCCTCCCCAAATTTATCACGCAACAGTCTCCATCACATTATTCGAGTGTTTATTCAAACACCATCTTCTTAGAAAGGCCTTTTCTGATCTCCATATTCAAAATAGCTTCCTTTTATCTCATACCACCACTTTCTAGCCTCCTACCTTTTCATTATAGCACTTGCCAGTACTCAAAATTAAATATTTTTTTTGGCCGGTGTGGTGGTGCATGCCTGTAATCCCAGTGTCTCAGGAGGCTAAGGCAGAAGGATTGAAAGTTTGAGGCCAGCCTCAACAAATTAGCAAAGCCCCAAGCAACTTAGCAAAACCCTGTATCAAAATAAAATAAAAAGGGCTGGAAATGTACCTCAGTGGCAAAGCACCCCTAGGGTTCAATTCCCAGTACCAAAAAAATGTTAAATCTTTTTTCTTTATTGATTGTCCATATCTTTAAAGGGAGAATGGTTTTTTGAGGGATTGTTGTTCTCTGCTGCAGCACATAGTCAGTCCTAATTCTTTAATTCTTTATCTGTTATGATTTAGATCTTGAATGTTCCCCCCAAAGCTCATGTGTCAGGCAATGCAGCAATGTTCAGAGGTGAAATGATTAGATTGTGTGGGCTTTGTAACCTCATCACTGGATTAATCCATTTGATGGATTAATAATTCGAATAGACTATTGAGTGGTAACTATAGGCAGGTGGGTCAAGGCTGGAGGAAGTAGGTCATTGGGCATGTGAACTGGGCACAATATCTTGTCCCTGGCTCCTTCATATCTCTCTCTCTCTCCCTCTGCTTTCAAGCTGCCATATCCTGCCTCACTTCAGGCCTAGAGTAATGGAGTCAGCCAACCATGGACTGAGACCTCTGAAAACAAACTTTTCTTCCTCTAAGTTGTTCTTATCAGGTACTTGGTCACAGTGGTGAAAAGCTGATTAACATAGTATCCTTGTCCCTTTCTATAGGTATTTGAAGTTCTTGCCACTAAAGAAGTAGAATGTTGTTCCCCAATCTCAAATCTGGTCTAGTTTTAGAACTTGCTTTGGCCAGTGGGGTACTCGTATAGGAGACAAGAGCATAGACTTCAAAAAGTTGACCTTTACACCCTCTCATTGCCATGAGAACATACCGTGGCTATTGAAGGATGAAAGACATGTGGAATGGAGCTGAGTGTCCCTTCATCTCTACTGTGGCCAGATTAGATGTTCTGGTAGCTAGTTGGCCCCAGACCTGTGAGTGAGCCCTGTCACAAATCAGACAAGCCCAGACCAAATCAGCTGGATGATGGTGTCTAATGTACTCAACAATTGTTTATGGTTGTATACCACTGAGATCTCATCCCTACTTGTTCCACAGCATTATTGTGGCAATAGATAACTGACAGAATTGGGGCTCAATAAATAGCTAATGAATACCTGCAGGGGATATATAGATAATTTATAGTGAGTATGCAGGTGTTCTTTCATAACCTGCTCTGCCTCCTCTTTTCCTGATTTGACTATCTATCCATTAAGTTTCCCGAGTTAGTATATTGGGAGAAGTCTTAATTCCTTCCTCTTTATCATTTCTAGTCCTACTCCCTTCCACACATGTAATGACTCCCTAAATCATCTACTTCCACTCCCAATCACTGGAATCTGGCTTATCCAGTCCAGATTCCTATAATATTTTGTCTCAATATTATAATCACTTCCTAACTGGAATCCCTATCCATAATTTATTCCCCAGTCTGGAACATGCTCTACTTCATTAATTAAATCCTCATTTTCATTAATTTTATTAACTTCAAAAATAGGAATTTATTTAGATCAAAGATTGGAAAGTCACTTTGAAAAAACTTCTTCCCAAAATTCCTTTGAAAATTATTTACTTAGAAAATAATTTTTATTAAAGAAGGAAATATAACCTGAGCAAGTTCAATAAGGGAGTAAAAAAACCCCAAATAAGTAAAGAAAACATACTCCAGACCATTGGTCTTTAACAGTCTGATGTTAAAATTAATTTAGCATTCCTCATGTCAAATGTTAGCAGTGTGAAAAAATGAATTAAAGTGGGTCTATCATTATCTCTATGATCATGTCACTCTCATTCTTTTGCCCTCCTAAATATGAAATAATAGTTGGGATTCATAGTGACAGTTCCAATAACTCTCAGCCTATCCTGTCTCCCTCCAGTCTACAGAGAGTTTCCATTACTGAAATAGTTGCAATGGTAATAAATAACCATAGTATTCATGCGTTATGATTTTATGTTTCTTCCATTTTCATGGAAATGTTTTTAACTTAAGAGGTGGAAAGTATAAATTGAAAGTGTTTGTTTCTCCAGTGCATCATGATTCCTCCTGCCCAGGGTTTTCATCAATGCAGTTAACTTGTCTAGGACTCTTTCTTCCCCACATGAGTTCACTCCTTTCAGTTAGGAATATATTTGGTTGCACATAATACTCTGTCAACTAAAAGGGCTTAAAGAAACAGAAGTTGCACTTGTCATAACAAGAAGCCCAGAGCTAGGCAGTGTAGTGCTGGTATGTGGATCAATGGTGTGCTCAAGGGAATTTCGGCTCTTTCTAACCCTCTGACAGACAATCCTCAGTGGTTAGGAGCTGTTCTCATAGACAAATGTGCTGCTGCCTTCTAAGCCTATCACCTGTGTTTCAAAAAAATAAGTGGAAAAAACAAAAGGTTAAAAACAAAACAAAACAAACCATAAAATAACAACAAAACCACATTTATCCTTGTAGTATCCTCTTTATTCTGCATGAGAAGCTTTACCTAGAAACTTCCTCCTGGAACACACTCCACAAAACTCTGTCATATGGCCTGTGTTCCCTGCTAGGAAAGCTGGGATATGGACAGCATCATTAGTAGGAGATGGCACAGAAGAAGGGGACTGGAAATGACTTGCATAGCCAAAATACACTATCTGCCATAATGCCCACACCTATAACCCCATCCCTAATTCCTACTCTTCCTTTAGACCTTATCTCCCTAACCATTCAAATAATGTGCATATTTATATACTCTCATAACATTAATATTCTTTAGCAGTCCTCAAGACAGTTTGCAATTATACATTTATTTGAATAATCATTGGATGAATATATTATTAATATCCATTTCTCCCACTTGACCATAAGCTCCTTGAAGGAAGAAGTCATGCTTGTTTTTTACTGACTGTTGAATCCTTGGAGCCAGGAAATGCAGGGGGGTAGGCTTTCTAAAATATTTAGATATTCACTTACACAGCAGGAGGGTGTTAGGTGTTGGTAGAACATAGTTACTAGTTCAAAAGCAAAGTGATAAAGAAAATAAAATATGCCAAATTTTATCTGTATTAATAACATGTTAGAAATCAATAACCTAGATGTAATGATGATTTTTTTAAAGTCACAAAGTAAGGTTTATTTATATTTTCTCTACTTGATTGCTCTATTCATATTATTTATAGGAAAGGAAAAATAAAACTCAATGTGTTAAAAGTAAAGTTTAATTTTAAAAACTTGCAGTGTTTATTTTTCCCACTAAGTGTTAATTATTGAGATTTTAAATAAGCAGTTATATTAATCATAGGCTCTCATAGAGCTCTTAGGAAATGCACACTAAAGCTGCTATACTTTGCTCTCTGTTACATATCACTGGGCTTTGTCAAAATCTATGTCTGTTCACAAGGATGTGGATGCCTTGGGACACTGTGTATTGTGGTAGGAAAAAGATGGAGCATGGAGTTCTGAGGAGTGACTGTTCACTGGAACTGCTACTGGACTCTTTTCCCTCCTCTGGCCTGAAGCTGGCTTCTGCAGTGATCATGCTGGACTATGAAAGTGTGGCTTCCTTATATTTGTGTCATCTGGTGCTTCACCTGAAAGGCTTTGGGAAATCCCTGTACTATGATGTGATGGATAAACAGAGAAAAATAGGGAAGTGATATTGTTTAGTAAATTGATTAGAAGGAAAGGGTTTTTGTTTGTTTGTTTTGTACCAGGGATTGAACCCAGAGGTGCTTAACCACTGAGCCATATTCCTAATCATTTTATTTTTTATATTTTGAGACAAGATCTTGCTAAGTTGCTTAGGGCCATGCTAAATTGCTGAGGCTGGCTTTAAACTTTCCATCCTCCTGTCTCAGCCTCCCAAGAGCTGGGATTATAGGCCTGTATTTCCATGCCCAGCAAAGGAAAAGTTCTTAATGAAGTTTGCTTATATCACTCCATAGAACAAACCTTAGAGAATTCACTTATTCATAGCCCTGAAACCTATATTTCAAAATAGAACATTAAAAAGCTTATATTAGTTGTACTTTACAGCAAAGATGCAAAAATGTAAATAAAATATTTGCAAGTAATGCTAACAGTGTGCTAAAAGAACAAAGCATAAGATAAAATCGTATCTGTTCTAGAACTTCTAAAACAGTTGAAGCCCAGGAAATTAGGCAACAACAACAACAACAAAAGTATTGATACCAAAAGACACTTGGTAAGTAAATTATCTAGATCTGATCAAATCTCTTTGTAAACTAGGAATTTAATATTGTAATTTTAAAAAGTCTGCCTTAAGCCAACAGGTGGCAGTGATTTTAAGAGAAACATTCTGGTTGGAGTTATGGATTAAAAAAAATGTGTACAATTACCAATTTTGATTAACATTGCTTTGAAAGACCTAGTAAAAAAGAAATGAAGTACATAGACACTACATATACAATAAAACAGTATAATGACTTATAGACATTATAGATAGGAAAGTCTGGGAAAAATATTAGAACCTCAGCTAAAGTATAGGACTCATTAAAATAGCTGGTTTCAAAATAACTATTAAAATTATACCAGTAGCTTCCTAATGCACCAATAATACTCCATTAAAAAGCATGCAGAAATGATTGCATTTTTATTAGCAACCAAAGCTGTTAAATTTGTATATATAATATTTATAATTTACATATGACATAAACAATAATATATAAAGCTTTTAAAGAAGTGTGCACTTTCTATGTAATTAAAAATAGAAAAAGTTACATTAAGAAAACACATTAAGGTCTTAAGTATATAGAAGATGCACCATGTTCATTGGAAAACCTTGATACACTAACAGTTTCTCCCCAAAGGTAATTTCTAAATGTAATGCACTAACACATTTCATTTTCAATATAGGTCTTTCAAATAATGAATCCAGAGTTTATTGGGAAGGATAAATATAATGTTGATACTATTAAAGAAATCACTATATCACATGTTCTTTCTCATATGTGGAAACTAAAAAGTAAAAAAGGTACCTGAAAGTAGAATGGGGATAACTAGGAATTTTGAAGGCTGCTGGGGCAGAGGGAGGGAACATGGTGTCAGGGTGGAAACAAGATGGTTGGATTTGATAAATATACACTGAATATATGCATGGAAATGTCACACAGAACTCCACTAATATATGCAATTATATATGTTAGTAAAAAATAGAGATCACACAATAAAAAAGAGACAGCCTAATTGTTAATTAAATTAAGTGGAGGACAATCAATGAAAATTTTGAGAACTTCTAAACCATAAAAAATAAAAATAAAATTACTTGTGCATATTTACTTATGGGTTGAGGAGGGCCTTCTAAGAAAAATGCCAACAAGAGAAATGATATTAGAAAAATGTGGATGGATGCAGTTATATAAAATAAGATAATCACTGAAGAGGAAATTTAAAGTTTTAACAAACAGCATTAAATATGTTTGCATTATATGCCAGATGAAATCCAATGTCCTTAATAAAGCATTTCTGCAATCCAGATGTAACTTAAAAACTAAGATTAAAATGTTAAAATATGCTAATTCACAAAAATGTAATATATAGGAATAATAAATGGACAAAAATATGCTCACTAATAAGAAATGCAAACATCAATAACATTTTAAATTGGAAATGTTTTCCCAAAATTGTTAGGAATATGGATAAAGCAATTCTTCTTTATGTTGGGTCTGTATATTCTGATTTATGCTGCTATGTTGCTTAAGTTTTCTGAAGACTGATTTAACAGAATGAAGCAAAAGCCTGAAAATATTTAATGCCCATAACAGAAAGCTTTTCTTCTAAGAATGTATCCTAATAGTTGTACATGTGTACAACATGCATATGTAAAACATTAATTACAAATAGCATACTGTAGCAAAAACTAGAAACAACTATTAAATCTAAGGATAAGGGACTATTTGTGTTATGATACTTCATAACCATTCAGCATGCTTTTATAGAAGAAAATTTATCATAGCAATATTTCCCACTTTATTATGTTAAAATAAAATTCTATATGCTAAATGACTGTTTGGATCTTGAATGTCCCCCACAGACCCATTCATTAGAGGTTTTGTCACCAGCCTGTGGCACTATTGAGAGAGGGTAGAACCTTTTAGAGATAGAACCTAGTGCCCTTAAAGGGGATATTGGCCCCAGCCCACTCTTCCCCCTGCCCTTCTCTCTTACCCAACTGCTAGAAAGTGAACTGGACTATTCCACATTGTACTCCTCTATGACATACTATGTCACTATAGGCCCAAGTGACCATGGACTGAAACCTCTGAAATCACGAATCTAAATAAATTCTTCTTTATTAAGTTTATTGTCTCAAGTATTTTGTCACAATAATGGAAAGTAGACTAAGACAAGGACTATAATTATGAAAAAGATCTTATGCATAGAAAAAAATGTCCTGGAATAAAAAAAATCATAAGAATTGATAAAAGTGGCATTCAGGCAGTCAAGTGTTGATTTTGTTTTTGGTTTTTTTCATACTAATTTTTTTAGGAATTTCCTGATTCACTTTAGTAAATATACGATATTTTATATTTTAAAAATAAGTACATTAAATATGATCAGAAGGGAATTTGGAGTTGTACAGATAAAGTTCAAGAGTAAGCTATTTTTTTCTTAGAAAAAGTAACTTAAGTTCATCACTAAATACTGAACGGCTTCCAAGAATCCTTTCAGGATCCTTCTGAACTCATTTGCTTAATCTGAACACTAGTAATTTGATTTTTTAATTTTGCTATGTAAATATTTTGTACAGAACAAATTTTTTTTTCTGTTCCATCTCTATTTTCCAGCCATTTACATTGATTGAATCTGTGCTATTTTCAAAATGCTCAGGAAATGGAGCAAGGAACTTTTTATCCAGGTGTAGAGAGAAAAGGATAAAAAAGAAAAGACACAGACAAGAAAAAAAAATAAGGATGAAAGTTTCCAGATGAAGCATGGGTCCAGACAGACCCTGGCAGGAAGCCCAGGTCTTGGAAAACTGGCCCTTATCCCAGGATTGATGAATAGCACAAACCCATTGACAAAGATGCAGGCGAAGTGAAGAATCAGCTTTGACCTTCTCAACAGGACCACACTGCTTTCCTTAACCCCCACCTCCTTGACCCTTAGGACTAACTGGAACTGTGCTCCAAAGTCTCTGTGTGATGGTCACATTGCTCCAAGTTATAAAAACATTACATGCTTACCAAGACAACTAGTGACTTGCAAAGTATGAGCAAGAACAGAAGCAAATTCAACCTAGTTTCATTACCCAAACACAACTGCAGAGTTCACTGGCACCTCGGGGCAGAGACAAGAACGTAGTTTAGCAGCAATCTGGGCTCACGACAACAACCACTCCCACCCCAGGATTCTCCATTTCTCCTTGATAGACACATGGAGCTGTTTGGTGAAAGCAGGACTTAAGAAACATGCATATTACCTAAAAATTAGGGTTCCTTACATCTTGTAGCAACTGGCCCAGTCCCTAGTGCTAAGTTTGTCTCTATTCTCTACAATCTTTCCTGCTCAAAGAGGAGGTTACTAGAATGAACACATTCCCATTTTAAAGTCCAAATGAGTCCTTGGAGGTACAAAGAAGTCATAGGGACTACTTTTACCCCCACCTTAGTGTGATTTTAATCAGCTATGCTTCTCTTGGTTCGATTCAATTTGCTAAATTGGATTGTGCTGTGAGGTTAACGGAGCAGTAATTTGGGATCATGCATTTATGGCGCAGGACTAGCATGTGCGTCAAAGTAGATTTGAGCCAGTTAAAGCATTACTGGAGGGAAATCTCCAGAAAGAAGGGGGCAATATCTCTCTACCTTCTTCTGTTCCTTCTGACATTTGTAGGATGTCAGATCCTTCACTGGGCCACTGAATACCTGTGATGGCTCACCGATGTTCTAGCCGAATCTTGGACACACTCACTTTCAGACCCTTTTCTTCCAACTGGGAAGAGAAAAACCTTTAGGAACAGATTTAAAGGATAGTTCCAGTGAGGATTTGGTCACACGGTCTTCTGTGTTACCTTCTGGCTCCTCTCTGGCCAGCTGTCAAGCTGACTGTGTTTCCCACTCAGGGTTGCTTCTATTTCAGTTCCCATCATGAATTCTAGGACATTTTTAAGTCCTCCTCTGACTCCCTGGGACTATTTAGGCGAGTATTTCAGCTGTTCATAGAGTTCCCTTTTGTTTAACCAATTTCAGAGTCAGACAAATCCTCTTATGAAAACATTAATTATTCAAGAGGACGTTCCTCCACAGTAAAATAAAATTAATAAATCGTACAAGGTGGGTATTTAAGCCTGTGTTCCTAATCTCCTCACATACTATGGAATGTGCACATGAGGCTTTAAAAAATTAGTGTCTCATTATATTCTATGAAACAGAGAGCAGGGGGTGGCTGGCCTGCTGTTCAGCAGCCTCCCTGCGTGCACTCAGGCAACCACGGAATGGCTAAGGTGACCGCTCATCAGTCCATTTGTGACTTCGGGTACTGGGCTGAGGTGCAAGAGCAGCATAATTTTAGATTATTTTTTTGTTACCCAAAAATGATGACAGTGGGGACCAATCGATCCCAACAAACAGCATCCTGTGATCCAGTTGGAGGACTCAAGGGTGCTGGGTGCCTTCCAGGCTCCAGGAAGCAAGACCCTGCCACTACAGACTTTTGCCATGACCAAAGGGAGCTACTGTATAGATCTGTATCGGAAACACTCTATGTCTCTAGAGCATAGGCCTGAACCATGCTGAGAGCCCAGTTTGTCAACTGCCCCATTTTTGATGATTTGTGTGGAGACATAGTATACACCCAGAAAAATTCTAGCATGCACTTTTCATGACCCGAAAGTCTCAGAAAAGAAACTGGGGTGGGGGATCACTTTTTCCACATGCAATGGTCTGGATATAGTTTGAGAGCACCCCCAACACTCTATGTGTTGAATATTAGTCTCCATTGTGAGGATGAAGGGGGTGGAAGCTTCATCTTACTATGGTGTTTTCAGGTGAGGCCTTTGGGAGGTGATCAGGATTAGATAAGGTCATGAGGGTAGAGCCTCCATGACTGAATCCTGGTAGAGCAAGCAAGACCAGAAGAGACTCACAGACACACATATTCCCTGTCTCTTGATGGGCTCTGCCAGCAAGAAGTCCATCACCAGATGCAATTCCTCCACTTGCACCTCCAGATTTGTGAGTCAAAATAAATTTCTTTTATTTTTAATAATTTACAGTCCATAACTTTTTTTTTTTTTTTTTTGCAAAAGACAATGGACTAAAACACATGTCAAGGAAAAATTCTGAAATGAGGTTGATAAGGTAAGCTATGAGAGGGTACAGGATGCAGTGAACTCTAATCAGATGGAAAAAAGGTGAATGCAAACTAGGGGTAGTGGGGCGCTTTGTATGATTCCATCTTTGTAAATCAGATAATCAAATGTTAAGATAATCATTGGGAAAAGGTGAAACTTGAAGGAAGCCAAGGAGATTCAGGACACACACAGCAGGGATTCAAAACCTGATTCCAGAGGCAAAGTGTGGGTGGACCCTATAGGTACTGGGCAGGCAGGACTCCCTTGAGAGTAAGGGCTCAGTCCTGGGCTGTAGCTCTGGGCAGACCCCCTGAGGCACCTCCAGAATCAGACCTTTGACCTGGCCCCTCACTCCAGGACTTCAGTGGCCCTTTACAGAGAAGGCATTCCTGCCACCTTTGCTTGAATAACTTTGTAATGCTGAAAAGGTAATTTTTAAAAATTAAATAAACAATGGGAAATGGTACTTCTATGAAAGCAATGTGTGTATAGTAGTGAGTCTTGTGATTGGTGTGTTATCTTGTGTGTGATTTGCTTTTACTATGTTAAAAATGAGAGTCTGATAATTAGAGAATTGGACTTATCAGATTTGTGATTTTATTGCAACAATTAGGAGGATTTGTTGAGTTAATTTCTAGTCAATATTTAGATGTTCATGAGAACTTCTTTCACTGAACTTATAAATTTAATTCTTTGGAAGTTTAAATGCTTTAAGAGAATTTGATATGCTAGATCTAAAGGTTTCGATTGACTAGACTGACAAGAGCTATATAAATCCTGAGAGGGATCTTGTTTATCCGATTTGTAAGTCATCTTATTAGGGATTTTAAGTTTTTAAGAAAACCATATGTATTAAATTTGTGATTACAGTTTGAGATGCTTAAAGGAATTTAATTCACCAAGTTCATACATGCTATTTACATTTTTAAAATTATTTGACTTGTTAAGTTTAGGAAAATTTGGGACGAATTTAAAATATGTTTATTAGTCTGGAAATGGAGTTGAATATTAGGGGAAAGGACTGCAGCTCATGTTTACATGTTAATTGAACTTTAGTCAAAGCTCAAGAGGCAGTGCATGTTTAACACTTCAACACACACAAACTAGATTTAGAAAAATGGTTCTTGATTTATAAGATGTGTTTAAAGGCTAAGTACACACTACAACTGGAATAAGTTGAATATCAATTAAAAATCATGCAGCTATAAGAACTTTTGGCAACGAACAAGTTTTCCCTGACATTCAACATGCAAATCATGCTCTCCATGTGAGGTGGTGACTTTGGGAAATAAAAGATTGGAGAAGTGAAAATGGGTTTTGTGGGATAATAAAAGAAGAATTTTCCAAGCAGCCCTGGACCTAATCCCACCACTATTTTTTTAAAATCCTTCTTTCTTTAATCTACTTTCTAATTCAGTCTTATCAGTATGTCTAAAATTTGGGATTCCCCTAGGAGTGCCTTTCCTGTCCTTCCTAGGGTAGTGCCTTTTAATAATCTTGACTCTAGCTTTCGACAGGGGAAAGGCCTCTAGGAAAAAGCACAGGTGTGGGTCCCTGCATTGGTTCTGCTGTGGGCTAGCTGGGCTGGAGTAGGACCTACAGTATCTAAATGATGGAGTGAGTGTGCATCCCCACAAAAAGATGGCAAGAATGCTGAAAAGCATTTAGCAAGGGATTTTCAGGGTCAATCAGGAGTATTTTAAACTACAATTTAGTGGGTAAGAATCTATAAATGCTTCATCCTATAGTAAGAATCTATAAAGGATCTATAATGGCACGCTATTGCTATTATACTTGATGTAGAAGGAATCCAGGAGGAGATTAAGACAGGAATGAGATTGTCTAATCAATACAGTGGTGTGTCAGGGTTTATTAGTGGACATAATGCTCATTCCTATTAATTTATTTCTTATTGGGGGTGAGTCAATAAACTGGAGGTTTTGAAATACTTTTCTCTCTTTCCTTGAAACAATATTCTACAAGGTAAGTCTTATTGTATTCATTTTATCAGATGAGGAAATTGAAGTCCAGAAAGGTCAAGTACCTTGCCTATGTTTGCCCTGCTAGCATATGGTAGAACTAGTGCTGGAATCCATGCTGAGGTTTAGGCCTCAGGGACATGACGGAAGTACCTCTTCATCCCTGGGGTTCCTTTTCCACAGTGCCTCCTGTTTCCCCTTGCACTGAGGTGGGACACAGCTGCTCTAGGGGGTTTGAATTTGGGGCAGTATAAGCCAGTGCCTAATCTGTCCCCCACTCTGTGACTTTCTTGGGCCACTGTATGCTGGAATTTTCCTGGGTCAATGGAGAAGGCATTCAGACAACTATTGTGGACAGAGGACTTGAAAGGCTGGTTGGAGTGTAGTTTTCTATTTGTCTTACCTCAAGGCCAAGTAAAGAAGAGAGTTTACATCTTGTTTTTAGTGGGAAGAATTGGAGAAAAAGCCAGGGGGTTAGGACCAGAGAAAGTTCCATAAATTGTCTAGACATCCCTAGTATGTGTGGAGTAATTAGCAGAATGGTAAAAATGAACAACACCTCCTCCAACACCTCCTCTTAATCAAAAGTGTCCTATGTTGTTGTACAACTCTATAGTAACCAATATTTGCCCATATTTTTCTTTTGCTTGAACACAAAACTTTATAGATGGGTTTAGGATCTGTTCTGTGTGTTGGGTCTAGTGTTCAGATTTTGTTGTGTGCAAGAGGGAGGCATAGTCAGTTCGTCCAGTCAGTTTACACATTTAAAAAGTTCTCACTTTGTGCCAGGCACTTGTGTAGATGCTGTGAACAGGAAACTAGATAAAGCACCTTGGTTTTCATGCAGCTTAGTCTAGTGGGCAGAGAGGTGTGCTAGACTAGCACATTATAGACCATTACAACACCATTGGATAAAGGCTAAGGGAATAGATAAAAAGGAACCTTGTTTAGACTTATAGGTCAAGATAAGCTTCTTAATGGAGGTGGCTCCTGAGCCAAGCCTCAGAGGACAACAAGGCTACCAAGGAGGATTCCCGTCCTGTAGCAGGTGGTGCTGGGCAGGGTCATGGTGATAAGGTAAGGCTGCATTCTAGTCACTTGTTCTTCAGAGGACCATTAACAAGTGGGGATAACTTATACAGACCAGTGAGGATGGAAAGATGAAGGAACCCGGAACTGCTAACCAGGGATGGGGGAGATTTGGGATGGATGTTTTGGAGTGGCTGTCACATGGAAGAGAGAGTAGATGTAGAAACAGGCTAAAACCAGAGAGGCAAATTTCAGCTCAACAAAAGGAAGAAATTTATAATGCTATACAATTGATTGAATTAATGTGTGGGGCAAATTGAGTGAAATATTCAAGCAGAATTTGAAACTCTTTACCATGACTCTATCTGGAAGGTTGTGGGGTTGAATTTATATTTGGGTAAAAAAATTGTCAAAAAAGGTCTCTTATGTCCTATTTGGTATAGTCAGATCCTTCCATCACTTTTATGCTTTCAGCGACAGCTTTCATTAGATACAATATGATTCAAAAGCCTCCATGAACAGGATTATGTAGGGAGGTATATAAGGCACATAAAAGCAAATTGCCTGTGTCTTCAAGCTGTGAAGGGGTGGAGAGTTGGAGGACAATGATAAAAGAAATTGTTTCTAATAGTCTTTCCAAGAGAGAAAAAGAATCCCCCTTGGCATCATGAGGATTAGATGAGACAATGGGTTGGAAAGCATACAAATAGAAGATATCATTATCAATTTTATTAATATGAAATCTCCATTCTACTTTTCAAGTGACATATTAATAAATCATTATGAGCATTCCCAATCCAGTGTTCTTAAGTTAATTAAAAAATAACACTCCACACTCTTTTCTCTGTATCTTGCTGCTCCTTCTCCCCCTCCTCCTCTTCTTTTCCAACTCCGTCTCTTTCCTCTTGCTCTACTTCGTCTTCTCCTCCCCACCCCTCCTTCTTCTACTTTTACCAGTAAGTCTTTTCTGTCTTCCCGAGGGTATCCTTTACTCTGCTTCCAAGCTCCCTTAGCATGGCATCAATTCTACTGGGTTATTTGATGTTTGTGTCTTTGTCAATCCCCCAGGGGAAATACAGTGTCTTCCTGTCTCAACATCTGGTACATAGTAGGTGGTCAATGATCATTTGATGAATGAGAAAGAGGCCATTCCCCTTGTTGCCACCCAAGTTTATTCCCTTGATCATACCCTGCAGACACTGTCTCTTACAGGTCACCAATGTTCTCTAATTGACAAATCAAACATCCTCACTGTCCTTGGGTTCAATGACACAAATGAACAGAGTCAGTCACAAGTTGAGTCTCTTAACCTTTGTCACTCCACTGATTCTAATTTCTCTACTCCCTCTCTGCTTCTTCTTTTTTCCATCCTAGTTTCTGGTAGGATGCTCCTGTGAATCTTGAGACTGTTCTATGGAGGCATGTATATAGACAGAAGAGGTAGCTCATCTGGAAAACTCCTAAATCTACATTTTGATTCATAACTTCTTATTCTCTAACCCCACCTCTCAAGTTGCTTTTTGGGCATTTCCAACAAATCATTATATTTTCTCATCAGATCCAATAACTGTAATCACTTTCTTCCCACCAAACCCTCCATTCATCCCCTGACTCACATGTGAGTTAATTTAGATGAATCAGTCTGTCATTCTCCCCCAAACACCTTGCAACATTTGACCTCCATGCTTTTGTCATACACTGTCTTGTACTTGGAATGTCACTTTTTCAAAAAATCATTCTCTTGTGGGGCATGGTGGTACACACTTGTAATCCCGGTGATTCAGGAGGCTGAGGCAGGAGGATTGTAGGTTCAAAGTCAGCTTCAGCAACTTTGCAAGGCTCTAAACAACTTAGCAAGACCCTGATTCAAAATAAAAAATAAAAAGGGCAGGGGATGTGGCTCAGTGATTAAGTGCACCCAAGTTCAGTCCCTGGTACAAAAAAAAATCATCCTCTCTAAAATTCATATCTATACATCAAGACTCAACTCAATTGCCACTTTTTGCAGTCATCTTTGATCTTTCACCATTGCTGACCATGAACTCTCTCCTCTCCTGTATAATTATTTGTGCAACTGGTATTTGACACATCACTTGGCGTCTTTTCTAGTGGTTACCTCTAAATCACTCTTATTTGATTTAATATATAGCATGAGCCCTTTGAGGGATGACACAAAGCCCTGAGTCTGGAAACATCACCTAATCTTGGTGGCATCATCCCTCAATGGATTCAACATCTTTCCTAAGTTTGAGTGTTTCTCCCTCATGATCTTCTACCATTTTCTAATTCAGCGACACTAATAGTAACAAATGTATATACTTTTATTTATTTTTCCCCAGTATAACCTATATTTCTGCCAGATTAAAAGCAAAAACAAAACACATACCAGCAACAACAAGAAGAAGAAAAAGAAGAAAAAAAAAAACCCCAAACACAACAAAACAGTATTGATTGTTCAGGCAGTGGAGACTCTCATGAGTCAGGAGAGGATGCACAGGTGTGGAGAGGCAGCTGCAATAGAGCACTGAGCGTCTCAAGGAGGGGTCTGGAAGCCTAAATATCCACTGGAGATATAACAGACTCAAGTTTGATTCACATCAACGATAATATTTGCAGTTCCTGATTTGAAAAAATAGGACCAGTTGTGATTGTTGAGCTTCTAATTAATGGCTATTCTCAGCATCCCAGAGATTCTTGGCCCTGAGTTTCCAGGTCCATTTAAATTATTGCAAAGGATCCTGGAATCTAAGTCCTGCTTCTGGGAGAAGTGGGAAGGCCTGAAGGACTGCCTGCCCTTAGATAGACAGTGGCTTCCACATCCAACCATTAAGGTAAGTTTTGAGGACAGACTGCAGGTCTAGTAGAGACCAGGGAAGATGGGCGTAAGATGGACACCAGAGATCAGTGGGCAGAGTTTCTGTTGTGTGTGTGTATGTGTGTGTGTGCGCGCGCGTGTGCTAGGTTCGTCTTTTACTCTTTCAGAGAGCTCATTAGCTCTTTTATTTTCAATAGTCATCCCTACCTGGGTAACTATACTTCTGGTCCTGATCATATCTCATATTATCCAGAGACCATTCCCATTGGGATTTTTCCTTTCACTCAAATACAACATATCTAGAACCAGTTTGAGTAGTGAACAACTGTGGTGCTTCATCTCTCTGAGATCATACCTTCCCCTGACATGTAATAGGAGCTGTGACACTAGGCCACTGCTGTTTGGCGTCCCCTGTTACTGCATGTGTATTCCTAGTTAGGTTCCCGGTCTGTTGCCTTTTCATCTGCTCCTACAGGGCTTAGGAATAGGTTCTCCTGGTCCCTCCTCAGAGTCTGCTCTTCCTATAGAACAGGACATCATCACCAGCCCCTGTATAATGGGGGCATGACCTCTCAATATCCCCCATCTTCAAATTTCATGAAGCACCATACATACCTTTTAGTTTTCATAGCAGAAAAGAATTTTCAAATTCTAAGTGTGAGGAATTGCAACATTTCACATGAAAAACTTCCTGGTGTTTGCTAGAGTTTAACTTATTCAGCTACATTTATCTCTGAAAGACTTATTTTATTCTAGGTAATCAATGACTTCAAAAAATAAGTATACCTTCTTAACCAGATCTCCCCTTATCCTTCCCCCAGTCTCTGTCCCATTCAGGAAAGACTTCAAGGAACATTTAAGTTAGTACTGCAATCTGCAACTGAATTTTGTCACATCTGGGTTCTAGAAGGAAACACGGCAAATTCTGATAGGACAGTTGTTCCGAACAATTCTACTTCAAGGAGTTTATTCCAAGGAAAGAAACAGAGACTCTCTCAAAGGCTTATGTTCAGGATATTCATTTCAGTTACTTGTAATAATGAAAAAGTAAAAAAAATCTACAGGGATAGTTAAATAAATGATTTTAGTCATGTAATATAATGCATCCATTAAATATCCCATTTTAAAAACATTTTTTATGACGTGAAAAACTCCTATGCTTTAATATCAAGGAAAAACAATAACAACCACAAAAGCCCCCTGGCCATAAAAAGCCCCCTCATCAGCTATTGAAATTGCTTTCATTATGATCTAAAATTTACTCTTAAAAATATGAATGACTGTCAATGCCAGAAACAACACAGATAAAAAGCAATTATAAGCCAGTAATCCAGAATTTTAACTGGTTAACTATCACGAGTGGGATTTTAAAGTGATTTCTATATTTTGATTTCTATATTTTGATTTCTATATTTTGTTTCCCAAATGTTCCAGAAATGTGTAATTTATTCATTCATTAATATATTCAATAAACATTCAAGTGACTGTTAGGTGTCAAGCATTCTGCTTTGTGCCAAAGAGATTCAAATGTACAAGACAGAAAAGATGTTTTCTTTGCTCTGCCCAGAGTTTATAGTCCTGTAAAAATAGGAGGAGTAGTTTTCTTTTTTGTAAAAAAAATATTTCATTTGATCCAGTAATTCCACTTCTGGGACTCTATCCTAAGGAAATTGTCAAGACAGCAAATCAATCAGGAGGGTGATACAGAAGGATCACAAGTTTATGACCAGGTTTAGAGAAACCCTGTCTCAAAATATAAACTAGAAAGAACTGGGGATTTAGCTTAGTGGTAGAACACTCCTGGTTTCAATCCCCATTACTGGGATAAAAAAGCACAGCAAAATTTTCATATAGATGTATCCATTACAGCATTAGTCATAATAGAAAAAAATTAGAAATCACCTAAATACAGTAGGGGAATGGCAAAATCAATAATAGTTCATTCATATAATGAAGCAATACTAAGTTGTTATTATTATGTTTCTAAAGATTGTAATAACATGGGCAAAGTTACCAATGTTTTCCACCAATATCTATGGGAAAACGTAAGCTACAAAATTATATAGACTCTGACCTCAATTATGTAGTGTAATATTTATAAAAGAGAAAAATCAAATGTTAACAGGTGTTATTTTTGGATGGTGTGGTAATGGCTGATTTGAATTTCTGTGTCTATGCTCTCCATAATT
Organism: Spermophilus citellus; assembly: GCF_964194105.1. Taxonomy (NCBI): domain Eukaryota; kingdom Metazoa; phylum Chordata; class Mammalia; order Rodentia; family Sciuridae; genus Spermophilus; species Spermophilus citellus. Next base: position 51,265,386 of record NC_138193.1, on the reverse strand, counting down.
CCTGAGTGTTTTGCAATAAAAAAGGTTTCATTTTACCATCAGAAAAAACATGCTGTTATTTTTAAAGATTTGATTCCAAGGTTGTCCATTGAAAATTCAAAGAACACACAAAAAGGTAATTTAACATTTCTTGCAAGTCTGCATTTTCATGTAGGAAAAAGGAGAGAGAATTCATAGAGAGCTTAAGGCCCCTTTCCAATTCTACCACTTTTTCCGGGGGAGAATGGATGCCCATGCATGCAAGAGACACATTTACCAGGGGGCCTAAGGGGATGAATTCACTGTGTGCTCATGAAGCTGAGCAAGGAAAACTAGAAGGAGCACTTGAGGTACATGAAGACAGAGAGCTGAACCCCCAAACCTAACTCTAATTTGAACTCTAACCCTGAGTCATGGCTGCACATTAGAAACACAGGACATTTCTTGTTGCTGTCATTTCCCATAACTCTGGCATCTGAGACCCTTTGATCACATAGAGCAGGTGTCATAGAGGGTCAAGGTCCTGCCGTGGTTTACCTAGAGAAAAACAATAGTGAAAATATGTCTCCTTGTCCAATTCACTGTGAGGGTCCTGGTCCTCATTTCTACCCCTAATCTTCTAAATCCCAGAGGAAAGAGTAGGGCTGTGAAGTATGTTCCTGTGTTAGCCAAAGGGAGAGAGCTGTCTGCTGTGCTCCATCAGCTGCGGAATGCCCCAGCTCACATTGATTGACAGGTCTGCAGGGCTTAGGCAAGGCCCTAGCACAGAAAACAACAACAACAAACAAAACACTACCTTACCCTCTAATTTAGGAATCAAGAAAGTGTATGTAAGGCAAAATGACATCATGTTTCATTGCACTGATAAATGGTTCTGTATCATGCACTGAATTTTTTTTTTTTAAGTTTATAAAAGCTACTGTAAAGGAGCTAGTCAATACAGAAGGACTTACAGGTGTATCTCACTTCCAGCAAACTGAATATATGAAAACCAGAATAGCATAAAAGAGTACCACTACCAATTTAAAAAGAACTGATTTACCTTCTACCTTTAAAATATAAATGGATTCACTACAACTTGCTTAATGCACGCACAACTTATAAAGCACAATAAGAGTTGCACAAAGGGAAGTATATATGGAATTCACAAGTTAACATTTGGGTACCACCTTAAAGGATAAAAATACAGATTTTTCTCATTAAAAATGAAAGAGACTTTAAATCAACTGCAAATCATAAGCAATCTTTATGTAAAAGGGGTTAATAGTTTGAGTTTTTAAAAAGTTTTCTTGTAGCTCTTTCTCTGGATTTTTTACATTCATTTATCTCAGCAGGTACACCAAAAGAATCCATTTTAAAATCACAGTGCAGGTGTTTTAAACATGCTTCCACATCCAGGGGAGCATTTGACACCTGTGTCCATGCACACACACACACATTAGAGACCTGGGACAGCTACAAAAAAGTCAATACCAATAAAGCTGTGCCCTAACAGTTACTTATCCATCATGGCCCGTCAAGAGCCATTCATTCTAGAACACCAGCCTGTCTTTGAAAATGCCAATGTTTTCACTTTCCATCAGCTTCCGAAACCCTAATTTGTTAATTATAGGGAATGTAGGGCTCTCACTTGTTTGGCCAAGCATACTTTTCTGAGGATGCAGTCAGGCTAAAAACATTGACTTTCCATAGCAAGAGGAATTTAGGAATTGTCTGGGTAAGCTTCCTGATCCTTAGGAATTGTACTGCTCTCATTCTTGAATGAGAACTCCTCGCAGCACAGAGGAAGCTGAATTAGAATCTGGAGTGTTTTATGATTTGGATGAAATGCTCTTCACATTCAAATAATAACTGGAGAGTTGAGATGGGAACTGAAAGTCCCTGAATCGTCAGGAAAAAGTGAAAAATGAGAAAATTTGCCGAGGTGTGCTTAAAACACAACACAACATGAAGCTGCTTAACAGAAGAGCAGTCCTGGAGAATCTACAAAGCTCCCTTCAGGGGCTAGCTCCTTGGCCAAGTCCTGGGAATGCCCCTCAGGCTTTAAGGAGAGAAGGAATATATGGGAAAGAAAAAAAAAAACAGGAGTGGAAATGAAAGTGTCAGGGAGATGAATGAATGAAGTAAGGAAAGTTATATTAAGAAAATGGGAGTGTGTGTTGAAAGCAAGGGAGACTGGTAATGGGTGATAAAAAAAAAAGGTGAGGTAGGGGGAGAAAGATGAAATAGAAAAATAAGATAAAGGTCTCCATCCACCATTGACTCAACTGACAGCCAGTAAAAGCCCCAGGGCATGGGTGGCTCATCTTCCCCTTGGACCATATATGACCCAGCCCCCAAACTCCAGAGCAATGCAGTGGTCCACTCTGGACACTTTCTCACTTCCGCAAAGGGCAAGCTCACCTATCAAAAGCCACAGCCGTCATGGAATAGATACTGGCGAAGACAGCAGCGATGGGGAAGAAGTTGTGGAACTTGCAGTAAAACAAGCCGTAGTACCACTCGTTGTGGACAGCGTAGGTGAAATTCACCACTGTATTGAACGCAGCCATGGAGGCCTCCGCGAAGGCCAGGTTCACCAAGAAATAGTTAGTAACTGTCCTCATTCTCTTGTGGGCCAAGATGATCCACATCACTACCACATTGCCCACCACGGAGGTCACCACGATGACCGTGTAGGCAGCTGCCCAAAGGACAATCTGCCAAGCCGGCTGCACAAACTGGTTGGGTTCCGAGGTGTTGGTGGAGATGTTTGGGAAGAGGTCTGAGTCCACAGGGAGGACATTATCCATTGTGCAGCTAGGCAGCAAAGACCTCCCTTCTGTACACTGTGGCTCCCTTTGCAGCGGGGTCCTGTGGCAGGCTCCTGAGGCTCAGGACCCTGCTTAAGTCAGGCAGGAGGGAGGAAGTCTCTTTCTGGGCAGAACTCTCCTTATAAGCAGGAGACTTGGCGCTCAGAGAATAAATGCTAGCTTTACCTTCTGCCTGCCCCTTGTGGCTCTGAATTCCTCCACTTTCAAGCTTCAGGAAGCATTTGAGTTCCGAATCTGAAGTCAGCGTCTCTTCTGCGTCAAACTGAAAGGGGAAAAGCAATTCCACCGGTTACAGTTCTAGGAAAGAAGAGAACCCCGCCTTTTTTGCACCTGCTGCTATTTGCAACTCCTCTCTCCCTTTTCTGCGGCGGGAAAGGCAAAGCCCTGTGTTGCGTGAGGACTTGGGAGGAGGGAAAGAGGGCCTGTCACAGCGCTGTCTGTAAAAGTTCTGATTCTATGGCCAGAATTCTGGGTCCTCGTGTCCAGCTGAAGATTTTTTTTTTTTTTTCTTCTGCGCTTTAGCTGAAGCCGCCGCTGCCGCTGCCTGCAGCTTTGCAGGCGTCTCTTGGCTTGGGTTCTGCTCAGCTCGGGAGTTAACAGAACCTCGGCAGGCTGCGCACGAGGCTTTTATAACACGCTGCAGACACGTCACTGGGAAGGGGGCAGTACCTGGGCTGCTTACTCGCCAGTCCCTGTGCGCAGCGCTGCGCCAGCTGTTGGCAACTGTCTCACTCCACCGCCGCGGCAACCCTGCCTTTTGCTGCTTGCTACCTGCTGTGGGCATCTGTAAGCCGGTCGCCGCAGCAATCCACCAGAGGGCGGCCTGGGAGTAACTGAGCCAGATGGGTCCACAGCTGGAACCACAGTTGCACCAGGGAGACTGGGGGGAAAGGAAAGATTTGGGAAACAGTTGAAGTGAAGGACAGTCAATGTTCAGGGAGGCAGCGTAGAGCCCTGCGCAACTCTGCAGAGGCGCCTGCTTATTAAGGCTGTGGTAGTTGGGCAAGTGGGAGGGCAAGGTGCCAGCGCTCCAGCCTAAGGCTTGAACTGCTTGAAAACAACCGGTTTCAGGAGTCTGGAAAACTTTCGTAGCCACCCCATCCACTCCCCCACCCCAAACAAAACAAAACAAAACAAAATTAGCTCCTTTCCCTGGCAAGCTGATTCTCCTGGAAAGCACCTGGAAAGGTTCTAAGCCTTCGTGCACCTTCTCCAGCCACCCTGATGACTTGGCTCCTCACTCTAGGAGAAGCTTCTGCTAAGCCTTCCATCTGAGCTCTCAGGACGAGCCTCCCCGCAAGCACTGGGGACTAGACTGGGCTCCTTGCGAAGCTTGGTCAGTGCAGAAGCCACCCTTAAGCCAGCGAGCGTGTTGCCCAAACGCGGTTCTGGGCTTTCTGCCAACACTCGCTGCGGACTCTCATTCGCTTCCGGGGAACTGGCAGCCTCCTTCTCCCCACCTTCCTGGCCCGCGGACCAGATGGGACCAGAATGACTTGGGGGCTCCTTACCCTTGCCCCTCTTCCAGGTTTATATAGGAACTGTAGGCTACGTCTGTACTGCCTTCTCTTCCTATTCCCGCCCCGCCCCTGGTGGACTTTGAGGCCCCCAGTCTCCCAGTTAGAGGCAATTTCAAAAGGTACAGCTGGGGATTGGGCACTGGGAGAAGGTAGGGGAAAGGCAGGCCAGAGAGAATCATTTTGGAGAAGCTGAGATGCTTCCTGAGATGAGCTCAGGAGTGTGTTGTGGGTGAACTGCGGTGCGCAAGGGACCCTTGGAGTCTTTCCTGGGGCGCCATCTACCCCTCTGCCATCCTTTTTCACTGAGGGGGACTTGGAACTGCTAGACGCAGGCGGGGTAGCATCAGCATGCGTAGGCTGGGCTGGCGCACAGGCTCACCCTCCCGAGAGACAGCGGTGTGCGCGCACTAGTTTGGCAAGCACGTAGTCTCTCACGCCAAATACTTTAAGGCTGGAAATTTTATTGTACTGATTTGTGGCAGGATAAAATCGGATCCCTCCCCTGGGCAGGGAATCTGCTAGTTCACTCTGGTTTTGCTTTCTGCACATATATAGGAACCACCTTTCTCTCTGCTCGGTTCTTTCAGGCATCCTTAAAGTTTCTAAGCCCTGCAGAGAAAACTCAAGGGATGCCTTAGATAGTGCCCCCCACCCTCACCCCGATGGAGACTAGCGGTACAATATAAATTTCCTCTTTTGCACGGCTTCGTCACTTCATTTTGGATCTTTCATTCCTGCTTTCACCAGCTGGAGGAGCTCTGAAGAGAGGATGAGGGGCCCTGAGGAGCTGGGGGTGCAGGAGACTTAAGTCTAGAGAAGGAAAAAGAGGCAACTAGCTATACTAGAAAGGTAATAAGCACTGAGTGAAAGAGAAGAAGTCCACCTCACCTAGACAACCAAGGGAATCTGGGTAGAGTGTAGAAAATCCTACCCATCAAGAACCCTGAAGGATGAGTTAGGATGGGAAGAGGCTGAGATAAGAGGGAGGAGAATATCCCAGAGTTTTTTTTTTTTTAAGTCAGAGTTTTTTTTTTTTTTTTTTTAAGTCAATCTGCTTGAAGTTCCACGAAGACTGTCCAGTTAACTTAGCATAACACCTATAGTCCTGGGCTGGGCCTCCAAGGCTGGGCATTCTCCAACCTGATGCACCTATGACGAGTGCCTTGGATTGCTCTCCTTCCTACTTTCTGTTCTTCATGGCTTGTAGTCATATACCAGGGGGTATATGGCTTGCTAAAGTTAATTTCTTTCCAGAGAATAAACGAAGCATACTCAGGAGGGGGTTCACAATTAATAGAAACCCAAAATGCCATAGTTATACTGCAGCAGAAGGTGAACACACTCTGAGCAGGAACACTCTCTATCATTGCCCCTTTTGAAAGTAATGACTTTCTTTCCCATTTAGGAATAAATTTGCACAAATATATAGGTAAGATTCCATGCATTCTATTTTCCTCCAAGATTGGATAGATTTTTTTCTTATCCTTGGGTTTCTTAGCTTCCCTTTCTACTGACCTCCCTCCTTGACACACAAAACAGAGTCACCCATCTTGAAGGAAATCCTGTTGACAAAGTACTTTAAATCCAGGCTGTCTTTATCTAGACAGGAATGCAAACACACATAATACCCATACCTGAAAATCAAATAAGGGACTTTCATTGTTGTCTACATTTTGTTTTTCTCACTCAAAACTTTGTCCAAATGCTCTGAGTCAACGAGTATAGATGAACTTATTCTTTATAATGGCTAAATATTATTATTATGGTATAGATGATACACTATCATTCATACACTCATTTTTTATTCTTAAAATTTCTATTTTGTTTCAGTTTTTGCCACTAACAACAATGAGCAATAAATATTCTTTACCTCTGTATCCAAAGCCTGATATTTTTAATGCTTTCATTCTTTCTTGTGCTCTCTCTCTCTCTCTCTTTCATATAGTCAGCTAGTTTTGACAGTTCCATTTATTATATGTCATTGTAATTTAAATTTTTAAATATTTGTGATTTAATATTTCTATTCTCCAGAGTCTACTGATCCATTTGTCTATTCCAACCAATGGCAATGTGTGTGTGTGTGTGTGTGTGTGTGTGTGTGTGTGTTTCATAGGATGCCCTACTTTTCTTAGCCACCTCCCCCCATTTGTAGCTAGGCAGAGTCAAGTGATTATTCAGGCCAATAGATTGTGAATGAAAACAATTTGTGTCACTTCTAGTTTGGGGCATAGTCTTCTCCATGTGTTGTATCCCCTCTGCCAATTGCCATGTTCCAAATGTTTCAGTTACAAGGTGACTTTCTTGTAATTGAAGACTCTGTCTCTATCATCTCTAGTTCCCAAGTGACTATGTAACATAGACCCTTGTCGAAGCATTATGGGCATGTAGCATAAGCAAGAAATAAACTAAATATTGCTATATGAAGGCAGGATTTGGGATGAATTCATTGCTCATCAGGTGATTGCTCATCCTGAGTAATATAGGAATAAGAATTCTGATATCTTTAGGACAAGTTCCCCTGAGGGCTCATTTCATGCTTTTCTTACTTATTTCAGGATATCACCTTAAGCTTAAATAGTTTTTATTCCACTTTTAAAACTCCAAACAACAACAAGAAACTTCATTAGTATTCCAATTAATATTCTGATGGGAAATGATTAACATTTGTTTTGTTAATATTGATAAAATTGAGTTTTGATATTGGGGATGTTTGTTCAAGAACATGGTCTGTCTATTTCTTCAGGTCTTGTTTTCTGTCTTTTAAAAATATCTTATAGTTAAGGTTAAAATAGATCCAGTCTTTGAATTAAATTTATTTCAATCAATTTTTATACTTTTTTGATATTGTAAATGAGATGATAATAATAATTTAATAATAACATTATTAAAATAATATTGATGCTAGGTCAAAGAAAAACTATTGATTCTGTGTATGCATACATGTATGTATATGCATATGTATTTCCTAGCTAGGTTACTAATTTTTTATTTTATTCTAATGTTATTTTAGCTAAACTTGCTAAGGAATCTTTTATGCTTAAGTACTTTTTTCTGCTTTATTACTTTTGAAGTATTAATAGGAATATCTTGTCATTTATTTTGAATTGTCTTTTTTCAGGATCTATTGATTGTATGATCTTTCTCACTAGTTTATTGACACAATGGATTAAGTGAATAGACTTCCTAATACTGACTCAAATACTGACTCACCCTTGTATTCCTGGCATGTATTCTTCTTGGCCGGAAACTATCTTATTCCTGTGATATATCACTAAATTCGACTTGCTAATGTATTTAAGATTTTGCACTGATTTTCTTAATAACTATGTACTTTTTTCTTTTTCTCTCAGGTTTTGATATTAGTGTTACACATCAAAAAAAAAAATCTCATCTTTACCAATAGCCAGAAATGATTTTAGTCTTGGTCCTTGAAACAGTAGCAGACATCACCAGGAGCTAGTCGGAAATAGAAATTTTTGGACAGATCTAGACCCAGATCTACTCAACCCAGATCTGCATTTTAATAAAACTTTAACTTGTACATACGTTAAAATTTATGTACACATTTAAAATAGATCCTATATTTTCCAAATTTCTCAGAAGATAAAAATCTCTTGAGGTACATGTTAAAAAAATACATGTTATTCTAATTTACTAGTTTGGTCTAGGGCTCAGCAATCTGTGTTTTTAACAAGTACCCTGGATCAGTCTTATCTTCAAGCAAATTTTAGAAATATGTGAGTATGCTGTTTTAAATCCATCATGAGACTACGTGAGTCCTTTCATCATCTCAAGGTAATTTTCTCCTACTATTTTGTGAAATTTTCACCTCCATCAGCCCTTTTCTTTCTTTTTAAGATTTTCATTTCAGCATATGAGGTCTCCTGGGTCCACCCTCTAAGTATTTTTAAAAATATTCTTGACCTGTTGGTGGTGCCTAGCGTATTACAAATTAAAATAGCACAACCCTCTGGTGGACAGAGTTTCAATGTAAAAAGGATTTATTCCTCCTCCTTCTCCTCCTCCTCCTTCCCCACTTCTTCTTACCATGAGTTGCAGTTAAAATACTGTAAAAGCAATCCTTCAAGTTTCTCTATTTTTTTCTCATAGTTTCCATCTTTTTTTGTATTTTTGCTTTGTGCTGAGAAATATTTCTTGTACTTGAACTTCTAGGCCATTCCTTTGGGTCTTTTAATATAGCTACTGAATATTTTAGCCATTATATTTTTGTTTTACTTTTTTGTTTGGCTTCTGGAGATCATGTTTTTCTGTGTTTGAGTCTCCTTAAGGACACTTATTATTGTTGTTATGTTTCACTCAGGCATTCATCTGTTTCAGCCACTGTCTGACCTGAGTACATTTACAGTGGTTGAGCTTCAGATTCCTTGACTCTGAGGCACCTTTGCTTGGGTTGCTATTTTCTTTATTTCTTTTCATTTCATTTTTATATTATGAATGTTTGTGAAGCACAATACAATGTGTTTATACATTGTGAAATGATTAAATCAAGCTAATTACCATGTTTATCGCCTCCTATATTAATCACTTTTCATAGTGAGAATGTTTAAGATTCACTCTTAGCAGTTTTCAAGTATGCAGCACATTATTATAGTACAATAGATCTCCAGAATTTTTTAATTTCATCTAACTGAAACTTTGTACCCTTTGATCAACATCCCTATCCTACTCTCTGGTGACTACCATTTGACTCCTCAGAGGTTGATTTTTTGGGGGATTTATATGTCAGTGAGATAATGCAGTATTTGTTTTGCTGTGCCCAGCTTATTTCACTTACCATAATGTTCTCCCAGTTTGCCCATGTTGTGGCAAATAACAGGATTTTCTTCTTTTTTAAGGTTGAACAGTGTTCCATTTACTTTTTCCATTTCATCTGTTGATGGACATATAGGTTGATTCCATATTTTAGCAATTGTGAATAAGAGAGAACATTTATGTGTAGTTGGTGGGAATGTAAATTATTAATAATTATGGAAGATAGAGTCAGGAAGTTTTCTCAAAGAATTTAAAACAGAACTACGAGATGAACCAGCAATTCCACTACTAAGTATACAAAGAAAATGAAATTACCTATGTCAAAAAGATATTTGCATTTCTAGGTTCACTGAAAAATTATTCACAATTACTTAGATAAGGTTTTTGTTCTCCTTTTTGGGTTCTCAGTTCTAGTGGTTGGGGTACTATTTGAGTGGGTTTCCTATTGTTAGTAACACAGTACCACAGATGGGGTAAGTTATTTTTAAAAGAGAAAGAGATATATTTTGTCTCATAGTTCTTGGCCAAGATGGAGGAAGGGGTTGTTTTTGCTGATGCCCTTCTTGCTGGCAAAATCCTAAAACAGGACATCACATGGTAAGAGACAAGAGATAGCTCGCCAAACTAGTTTTTATAGCAGAAACATTCTAATAACTGGTTAACTCATTAATTCATGAACTGCATGAATGGATGAATCCATTCATAAGGGCAGACCTCTAATCTGCTCTTACTTCTGAATAACTCATAGTGGGGATTAAATTTAAATGTGAGTTTCAGAATGGACAAACCAAAATCAACATCCTAGACAATGATCTTTGAGGTTTTCTAGGTTGTGAAAGAAGTGGGAAGGTCAGGGTTAGGGTTGGTTCCTTTTCCTCCTACCCACATACCTAGATCACAGAAGCTGGCAGGCTGTCCGAGTTCTGCTGGGATAACACTGGGTACCCTCCCTGTCTTCCATTTCCTTGCCCTAGGAACAGAGAGACCTCAGTCACCCTTTCTGCTTCCTCCAGGGCTGTTGGGCATTAAGGAGTTTTTCAGGCCTTGCCCACAAAGGGCCACTCTGATTCTCCGATCTCTGAGTCTACATTCTATCCATATTCCTCTGCCTTTAGGCCTCCCTCTGGGTCCCCATGCTGACCTCCCAGCAATGCCCAGTCTGCTGAGAGAATCCCTGCCCGGTTCTTTTGTTTGCTTAGTTCAACTTTCCAACAGGACTACAGCTCACATATGTCTGGCTGCCCTTAAATTCTGAAGCAACTTGAATGAGGAGAGATAATCTACTGGAGTTGGCAGGGAAAGGGAAGAAGGCTTGGCTTAGAGCCCCATAAACCTGGATCCCCTCAAACCACCAGAGTGGCGGTATCCTCTTCCTTCTCCACTGAGTTACCTTTAGTCACTGGCTTCCTTCCTTAGCCATCCTTTCTTAAGGCAAAGTGTCGTGTGTGCATTATGTGTCTTTCAAATTAAGTAGTTCCCAGAGGGGAAAAACATATTAGTCAACCATTCATTTCCTTCACCCCTTCCATACTGGAGGATCAATGCAAATGTATTAAACTGGGTCAAAGTGCATGAAAATGGCTGGTTTTAGGCAGGTGATATGAGGGGAGGAGGCAGCAACAACACAGAAATCATCAAACTGTGTGCCTTCCTGTCACAAAAGAATAAGAATAACAATTAATAATAATAAGAAGAAGCAGAAGGAGGAAAAGGAGGGTGGGAGGCCCTGAAATAGTGTTTACTGCATGCCAGGCTGCCAGGCCCTGTTCTATTGGCTCTATTTGACTTTCAACAGCATTTCCAATTTACAGCATGAGTATTGTGATCACAGCTTTATGTGGATGGCATTTCTCTGTCACTTGTCTGGGAGAGAGCAATATTTTTTCACTCCAGCCATTTTCCACACACGCCCTTTTCTGACACATTTTGAGCTATGAGCCCCCTGTGAACTGGAGGCTATGGGATGGGAGTGCGGTCTGCTCAGCCAGAGTAGGGACAGAGGCCCTGGTGGTCTGTCTGAGACTTTGTTTCTTAAGGGAGGGAGACATCAGCATACCCTTTAGGAAGTTGCTATATAGGTTTTCCAAGTTAGTTTAGAGGAAGAAGTTGGCCCCTAAAAAGCCTTAAAGAAATTATTGTATTTTGACTGAAGTAATTAAGTCACCTAATGACAGTTGCAAAAAAAAAAAAAAAAAAAGAAGCTGCATTGAGTGAAGGACGGGGAGTTGGGGGCGGCAGCGGAGGAGAGACAGAGAGCAGGGCGAGCAACACGCTGGAGCTCTAGGTCGACCCACTGATGTTTGTGGGACAGAATATTCAGTACTGGGTTGTGGATGTTGTGAACTCCTGAGATGGAGACCAATATCAACGTGGGTGGGGGCCAATGTTATTTTATTCTGTCTATCTGGGAGATTCTTTAAAGGAGGGTATATATATATGAAGAGCTGAAGAAGATGTAGGAGAGTCTGAATGTCTCTTTGCAAAATGGAAGAGAAAGGAGGAATAAAATAACAAGTAGATATCTCTCTCTAATGACTAAAATTTCAGTTAACACATACAGGATAGTTGGAAAAATTAATACGTGTTAATTGTGATTCTGCCTTCACCTCTGTTTCTCAGGATTTATGGCTTCAATGTGATGATATCCTAGATCAGAAATGCATACACACAAATACAAAGGGGTCTGTGTCTCAGCCATATTACATTTAACAGAAAAAAAAATTGAAGCTTAATCACCATTTTCATGTGCTATATCTTCTATGAAAACAGAGGGTAGTAAATAAATGGGTATAATTTGAAAGGGTATTTTTTTTAGAATTAAAATCTATTAACTCACTAACTATTAAATAAAATTCAACTCAATAATTATTATGCCTTTCTGAAAAAAGAAGAATTTTTAAAAATTTACAACAAAGATGGTTCTGTTTTAAAATATAATTGAATATGCAAGTAAATACATCTGATTGAAACTTTAAGAAGCAAAAACTATATGAAGAAAATTATATAAAGTAACAAACATAAAGATGTTAAAAATGAGAGCAAACTGCATAAATATAACTTTAAAATATGAATTTTAAACACATGATTGTTGTTTTTGTTTCCTTGTATCTGATCCCCTGATAAAATGAGATCAAAAGATCTTCAATTGCTAACGCAGTCCTCTATTGCCTCCCACATTGATAAGGGACCGATGTATATTATGGTCCCTTGGCAAATGAACATTCTTTATCTCTAGGGCTTTGGCATTAAATTCTTATGAGTAGAGGTATAAATTGATGCATACACCCTCTGGAGGACAATTGGATATTATGTCTTTAAAGCCTTAAAATAATACTTATCCCTTTGATCCAGTGACTTTGCTTCTAGATTTACATTCTGAAAAAAAATTCAGAGATGTACATAGGGATTTTTATTTAGGAGGCTCCACAGCAACTTATGAAAGGAGCATAAATGTTCAAGGATAGAATCTGGGAGTTAGATAATCTGTGGTCATCTATATAATGGAATATAATCCAGTCATTAAAAGTCATATTTTCGACATTACTTTGATGTGGAAAAGGGCTTATAACAGATGTTTTAATGGCAGGATACCAAACAGCATCCATAATTTGATCCCAGTTCTGTAAAAATTAATATGTATAACCCATATGAGAGAAAATAACTGGAAAGAGACTTACCAAAATTTAGTAAGTGGGAACAGTTGTGGATTTGTTTAAGATTTTCCTTCTCCACTTCTCAACACTTTCTGGATCTTATTGATTTTCTTTAATACAAAGAAAAAATCAATTTGATTTTCTTTAATACAAAGAAAAAAAATGAAAAATTAAAAGTAAATTTCTCTAAAATGAGAAAATCAAGGATACAACCTAGAAATCTGTTCTATGACAACTATGTGGCTGAAATGATTCCCTTAGCTCCAGAAAACTAATTTCTCCTGGAAAATTATTATGTTGCAAAACCCATATGTACAAAATTTGTTTTACTCAAGGTAATTGGTTGCTTGTTTAGGCTCCCAGATGTGGCATGCCAGCCAGCCTGAGCATTGTGGCCTTCCTCCCTTCTGAGGTCTCGTGGGTGGATTGAATTTTAGGCAGGTAGTGGTTCAGGGAACTGGCTAACCTCATTACCTGGAGCCATCTCAGCCTTTGCCAGCCAGGGTGCCAGCTCAGATCCTGGACATTACAGAGATTTTTCAGGTTAGCTAGATGTTTTTGGGCTTTGCCATTTTCTGGAGGTCTGTAAATGCAGCTATTTATAGGGCACTGCTTCGAAACTCATTCATTTCTCAGCATGAGAGACACCATGCTAGGATTTGGGAAGACACTGAAACTGGTTAGACAGCATCAGTTTTCACTCAGGAACAACTGCAAAAAGGCTCTGCTTTAACCCATCTAGTCATTCTGTGCACCAGCACTTGACCTGAAGAATGATAATTAGGTCCACCTGGTCCAGAGATGGTTCCATCACCTGACCTGAAAGGATATTTGATTTTTCAATGTTGTCCATTTATTTTATTGTCAAAATAGTTGGAAAATGTTTCACATTGTAAATATGGAAAAAAGAGATTAGTGGGAAAAACAATCACTTTACCAACAGCACTGCCTCTGAAAGGCTCTCCAGCCATTTGCTGGCTGAGGGCTTTCCTTTCACTCTGTCGCACACAAGTCCTCTATCCTAAGGAGGGGGGGATATCTGATCCAGTTCATGCAAATTATGAAGGATCCCCTGCCCCAGACTCATGATTCAAAACCTGGGAGTTTAGAAGAGAAGGTGTGGGTATTGCGGAAGGGCAAAATTTGTCTTTAACAAACCTTGCAGGAGATGGTGATGTATTCTTAAATCCTAAGGTCAGACAGTTTCTTACACAATTAAAATATTGTTGTCACATTCAAGCAATTTAACTGATGCAAGATTCTTTATTTATTATCTAATATATGGTATACATTCGATTCAGTTTTCCCCACTCACCCTAAAACAAAGTATTTTTTTTCAACTTTTTTTTTCTGATCCAGATCCAGTCAAAGATCATGCACTGCATTTGATTGCTATGTCACTGAATCTGGACTTGCCTGCTATCAGGATTTCTACTCCCCTTTTCTTTTTGTTTGCATTCACTTGATACAGCTGTGCCTGTTCCCTTAGTTAAATTACAGCTTTCGGAACAGATTTGTTTCACGTGTTCTTCCAATACGAATTGGGTTTCTGCTTATAAGCCTGCATGAAAATCATTTTCTTTTAAGGTGAGTTCAACCTATTCATATTTAATGATATGATGGATATGTGAGCTCTGAAGTCTGTCATGTTATTTTATGGTATATTCCTCAGTGTGCTTTTTTGCATTTAGGTATAAATACATATGAGTTATGTTTGCCATCTGTTTGCTTTAAAATCACTTTATTTTTACTTAGAAAGATTTGTGGTTTCTTCAGAGTGGCTACTTATATACTAGTGCCTTTTATAATGTTCTCAGTGTCTTTTTATTCATATAGACTTCTATTATTTGTATTATCATCTTTAAATGATATTCTGTGGCTCCCACCAATTAGCAGTATCTGAGCTTTTCCTATTAAGATGAACCATACTGAATGTTGCTTTGTAGATAAAATGGCTGATTAAGTTCATATGCTTCAAAATATTTCCCCCTTTTCTTTTCTTGCTCCTTATTTTCAAAGTTGCATCATGTCTGCTGGACACGGTGGTGCATACCTGTAATCCCAGTGGCTTGGGAGGCTGAGGCAGCAGGATCACAAGTTCAAAGCCAGCCTCAGCAACTTAGCAAGGCCATAGGCAACTTAGTGAGACCCTGTCTCAAAATTAAAGGGGCTGGGGATGTGGCTCAGTGGTGAAGTTTACCCATGGGTTCAATTCCTGATACCAACTAACAAACAAAAAAAACAACCAAAGTTGCATTATTTCTAATTTATCAGAATATTTAATATCTCTTTCTGACTCTTTCATACTTGTTTCCACCTTTGTTTTGTCCTAGACTTGTAATGAAATCTATTCAGTGCTCACCAGCTGTCTTTCTGTTGGTTTCTGCACAGGTCTTTTGGAAAGCTTATTTTGTAGTAGATTAAGAAGTGTCTGTGAATAGAGTTATGAATTTTTAAGACTCTTTTCTATAACCTTTACACTAGAAGTTCAGCTTGGGCAAATATTTATATATTCCTATATTTCAAGAATAAATGCTAGAAAAATTACATAACTATTTGGCATTTTTACAACTTCTGTGATTTTACTGACATAACATTTCTGTGGGGTTTTGCATATCTTTTGTTGACTTCAAAAAAAAAAGACACCTTTTTTTTTATTACCTGGAAATATTTTTCAGACTATTTTAACCTTTCTAGCAAGTGATTCAGTTCTATTAGTGGAGAATATTTTACAGGGTATGCTAGTGACATCTCTAACGGATATGTTTGAAATGAAAATATGTATCTACCTCAATTTCTTAAATAAGAATTTCCTTTAATTAAAACATACTCACAGAAATAGCATATGTCATATGTGTAGAACCTAATGGGTGAAGGAAAGTGAATATACTTTTGTAAATACAATCCAGGTTAAGCAAAAATGAAGTATTACCAGAATTTTAGGAATTTCCTGTACTTCCTGGACCCTATCGCCTCCAAAGTTAACCACTATCTTAGCTCCTAAAACTAAGATTCAACTAGCATGTTTTTAAAAAATCATGGGAGACACAGAGCAAAGGAAGCCAGGTGAGAAATAACACTGTTGGGTTTTAGTATATTAAAAAGACATATTGAAAAAGAATGAATTGCCTGCACCACTGTCCCTGCCCCTACTCTAAGCAATGCAGAGTAGACAAAGATGCTTCCTACTTTGGGAGAAGGAGAAGAAATTAAGTTCAAGTCTTAGATTTGAAACCCAGTTAGATCCACCATGGTGAAATCCAGGGCCAGGTGGAGTTCTGTTCCCATGCAACTACCATCAGACTGAACTGTTAGAACTTCATTAACTTGGTGGACAAGGGACAGATATGACCACCTCTCCTGGAACCTTTAGCATCTCAACTGCAACTGAGGGAGAAAACTGCCCCCCACCCAACTACCCACCCCCACTCACTGCTGGTAACAGATAAAGAAAGCTTTCATAATAGTTTTCTTTGTCTGGAGTTCAGTGCCTGGTCCAACTCAGTTTGATTCAGTACCAGGCAAAAACCAAGGGCCCCTATTGCCAGGCCAGAGCTCAAATATGGAGCCTCTAGAACTGATCTGGCAACAGGTGGGGGATGCATCCTGGTTGGATGGACACATGTTTCAAACCTGCACCATGGCCAGCCTTGGAGTGGGCATTGGGCACAAGCCCCTACCCCAGACTATTCAGGCCCCAGTGGTTGTGAGACTCTGGTGCAATCCAGCTTTGGGCCAGCATTATCCAGATATCAAAACTAAACAATGCAACAACAACAACAACACAAGAGAGAAAATTGATATCCTTGATAAACATAGATGCAAAACTCCTTAAGAAAATATTACCAAGTGAATTCAACAGCATATTAAAAAGATTGTTCACCAAGAGGGGTTCAGACTAAGGATGCAGGAAGATCGCATGTAAGTCAATAAACATGCATCATATCAACCAATGAAGGACAAAATTGTGATCATCTCAATAGGTGCAGAAAACATATTTGATAAAATTCAGCATCTCTTTATGGTAAAAACTCTGAAAAATTGGGCATAGAAGGAATATACCTTAATATAATAAAGGTCATATATGATAAGACAATTGTGACATCATATCAGATGGGGAAGATATGGAAAAAGGCAAGGTTGCCCACTTTTACTACTTTATTCAATAGTACTAGAAGTGCTACCCAGAGCAATCAGGCAGACAAAAGAAATGAAGGGCATCCAAATTGAAAAAGAGAAAGTCAAATTGTTAGTTTGCAAATGACAAGATCTTATATAAAGAAAAGCCTGAAGACTCCACCAAAAAACTATGAGAACTTGGATGGGCATGGTGGTGCATGCCTATAATCCCAGTGGCTCAAGAGGTTGAGGCAGAAGGATCACAAGTTTGAAGCCAGCCTTAGCAATTTAGTGAGGTCCTAAGAAACTCAGTGAGACTCTGTCTCAAAACAAAATATTAAAATAAAAAAAAGGGCTGGTGATGTGGTTCAGTGGTTAAACACCTCTGGGTTCAATCCCTGGCGCCCAAACCAAACCAACCAAACAAACAAATAGACAAAGAAGAAAACTATTAGACCTAATAAACGAGTCCAGCAAAGTTGCAGGGTACAAAATCAACAAACAGAAATCAGGAATGTTGCTATCTGTCAGTAGCAAAATATCTGAAAAAGAAATCAAGAAAACTATACCATTCACAATGCCTTCAATAATAACCAGGAATAAATTTAACCAAAGTAGTGGATGATTGCTACAGTTTCTACAACTGAGAAGACATGATAAAACAAAGACATCCCATGTTCATGAACTAAAAGTCAATATCATTAAAATGTACATAGTACCTCAAACCATCTACAGATGCAATGAGATCCCTATCAAAATATCCATGACATTTTCTACAGAATTAGAAAAAAATCCTAAAATTCATAAAAAAACCAAATAAATGAACAAAAACAACTGAATAGTCACAGCAATCTTAAGGAAAACAAAGCAGATAGCATTATACTACCTGACTTCAAAATACATGACAAGTCTACAGTAACTAAAACAGCATGATATTGGCATAAAAATACACACTAGAACAAAGGAAAAATTCTCAACAGAGAGAGAATGTTAAGTTTATATCCTGAAACTTTGATGGGCTTGTTTATTACTACTAATAGTTTTTTTTTTTTTTTTTTTTTTTTTTTTTTTTTTTTTTTTTTGGTGTAGTCTTCAGGCTTTCTACAAAAATCTTGTCCTCTGCAATAGAGAAGAGAATCCATGATCCACAGTCAACTGATTTTTGACAAAGGTGCTAAGAACATTGGATAATACAAGATACTCAGGAGGTTGAGGCAGGAGGATCACCAGTTGAAGGCCAGCCCCAGCAACCAGACTTGACTGTCTCAAATAATAGTAGTAGTAGCAGTAGTAAATGTAACAGCTGCAGATGTAACTCAGCTCAGGGACAGAGCATTCTGCTGCATATTGGAAAAAATAAGTCTTTTCAGTAAAAGGGAAAATTGGATATTCACATGCAGAAAAATGAAACTAGACCCTTATCTCTCATCAGTTACAAAAATCAACTCAACGTGGATTAAAGATTTAAACGTAAGACCTAAAACTCTGAAACTACAAGGAGAAAACAAAACATAGGGCAAATGCTTTCAGCACATTGGAACAGACAAGGATTTTTTTTTACATGATCCCAAAGGTACAAAGGCATAAAAATACGCAATGGAATTACATCAAACTAAAACTATTAAAGTTGAGCACATGAAAATTAAAAGCCACATTGAAGAGATAACATACATAATGGGAGAGTGCCCTTTCTCCAATGTATGTTCTTATCATCTTCTAAGAAGAAAGGGGCAGGAATTAACCCAGGGATGCTCTGGAAATGACACCTGTATGTCCCAGTGACATTTACACTCCCATGTTTATTGTAGCATGAAAGCCAAGAAACAGAAAAAACCTACATGTGTGAATGGATGAAGGTCTGTAGACACAGGATACCATTGAGCCATAAAATGACCAAAATCTTGTCCTTTGTGGCATGGATGGGACTGCTGATTATTATGTTAAGTGAAATAAGCCAAGCACAGAAAGGCTAATACTATATAATCTGTCTTATAAATGGAATATAAAAATGTTGATCTCATAGAAGTTGAAAGTAGAAAGGTGGTTAAAGGCACAGGAGAGAAAGAGGGAGGGAGGGATGGGGAAATGTTCATCAATGGGTACTAAGTTGTAGTTAGACAAGAGAAAGAAGTTCTGGCGTACCATTTTACAGCAGGGAAACTACAGATAATGACACTTAATATATATTTCAAAAGTCTAAAAGAAAGGATTTTGAATGTTTTTACCCTAAAAAACATAATGAATTTTTGAAATAGATACATATGTATATACATATATATCAGAATATCATGATACTTCACATATATGTACATTTTTATGTTTCTATGTGTCAGGTTTTTAATTTTTAATTTTTTATTTGTTATACATGACAGTAGGATGCACTATGATACACTATACATAAATGGAGTATAATTTCTCATTCTTCTGGTTGCACATGATGTAGAATCCCATTGGTCTTGTGGTCATACATGTGTGTTAGTTAATAATGTCTGATTCATTCTATTATCCTTTATATCCCTACACCTCCTTCTCTCCCTCCCTTCACTCCCCTCTACATAATCTAAAGTAGCTCTGTTCTTCCCCCAAGCCCCGCTTCACCACTTATTGTGGGTTAGCATCTGCATATCAGAGAAAACATGTGGTCTTTCGTTTTTGGGGATTGGCCTATTTCACTTAGCTTGATATTCTTCAGCTCCACCCATTTACCAGCAAATACCATAATTTCATTCTTCTTTAAGAAGGATGAATGTGTGTGTGTGTGTATATGTGTGTGTGTACCTATATCTATATATCTCACATTGTACATTGATATCTTTACAGTACTGAAATTCTGACTCCCCAACGTGGTACATCTTTGCTTATTTAGATCCTAATGTTTCTTAGTTAAATTTTGTAATTTTCTATATGGAGGGTTTTTGCATCTTTTTTAAAAAACACATATTGATAAGTGTTTAATAATTTCGATGGTGTTGGAAGTAATTTTGCAAATTGCAATTTATAATTTTTATTGTAAGTAGATTTATAATTGCTTTTTGTATTTTGACTTTTCATTTTTGACTTGGGGAAATTAAATATTAATTCTCAGGACTTAATTTTAGATTCCTCTGGAATTTCTATGTATAAAAATTTTAGAAGGAATAAGAACCATTATTTATTCATATTATTTATTTATTTACTCATACTATTTATTTATTTATTTATTTCTAATTTTAGTTCTGTCAGATTTTTGTCTTATATATTTTGACTTAGGCATGTTCCTGGGTTCATAAGATGAGTACATAAGACGGGTATATGCATATTTCTTGCCTTTAGGTTTACTTTGTTTGATACTAGTATCGGTTTTCTACCTTTCTTTTTGTTAGTATTTGCAAAGCATATTTTATGATTTTGATTTCAGAATCTTCACTTATTTATTATATAGGTTCCAGTTCTTTGCTGACATTTTTCATCTTTTTAAAAATTTCTTACTAATTACGGTTTCTTTAATGCCCAGGCTGGCTAATTCCCATAGCTGAACCTCATGTGGGTTTGTTTCTACTATCTCAATTTCTCTTGATGTTAAGTCAATCCTTGTCTTTTTGTATGTTTATTCTCATTGCATGATAGAAAAGGGGTCTTACAGCAATTGTGGGAGGTGCTGGCTAATGTTATGTTCCTCCAGAGGGGAGTTCCTTCTACTTTTGGCAGGTGGTCAGAACGACTTTAATCCAATCAGGACTTGAGCTGATTAGAGCTTGTTGTGTGTGAGGCTTGGTCTATTTTCAGTTCACCATTAATCCTAGGGTAATGTTCTCAGAAGTCTCAAGTGACTCTGGACATCTGTAAGGATCATTCCTTCTTCATGATGGCTGACTTCCAATTTTTTGTCTTGTCAGCCCTATGGAACTACTGAGACCTCTTCTTGGCTCCTCAGTTTTTCATCCCTGCTGAAGAGAAGGCAAAAGCCTGGAGGGGAGAGTGGACAGTGTGACCGGCCAGAGTCGGGGGGCAGCTGTTGGGCAATGGGTCACACCTATTTACAAGCAAATTTGGAAATATTTCAATATTTTTTAAATCAATAGACTATTGTTTAGAATAGTTTTGGGCTTATAGGAAAAAATGAGCAGGAAATAAATACAGAAAGTTCCTAAATATCCCCTCCCACTTACACAGTTTCCCTATTATGACTACCTTAATAATGCCTCCCTGCTACTACTTTGATTTGCTTCCAGCCTCCACAACTCATGGAAGATGAGCCTAGAGAGGTAAAAAGTCTAATGGTCCTGATCTGTCTCTTCCCTGATTATTTTGGCTTCTGCTTGGCTCTTTGAGGTGACAAACATTAATAAGCACATATAGGTAAGGGATAGTTTGTCAGCAAATATCTATGAAGATAATTGATGACCAGTGTCAGAGTCAAAATTCTGTCCTTATAAATAAAATGTTGAGTCATGCTGACAGACACCTGCTGGCAAAGCCATGGTATTTTTGTTACTTTTATCCTCCTAATATAGTTTTTTTAGAAGTCGTAAAATGTGCACCTTTTTTCACTGAAGTCTGAACCCAGCAGGCCAACAAAGCATTGAAAACTCTCTCTTCCCACACCTCCGAACTCCAGAAGGCAATACATTTCTGACTTCACTTTGTAACCGTTGCCCCTGCTTACACAACTAATACCCCAGTGTCAGTTTACAAAGAACTTTGTGGTATTGAAATATTGTTCATGAATTTTCTTAGGGTAAAAATTCCACCAAGTTCTTGAATTCTTCCCTAAAACTTCACATGGTTCTCTTTTCTCCAGTGGTTGTTGTGTCATGGCCAGAATAATAGCAGAAATCTTTCCACGACCAGTGCTCATTCTCACTTGGAATACTAGGTACCTAATATGATTTACAAAGTCTAGATGAGCCTAGCATTAGCCAAGGATAATTTCTAAGAAATTTCAGCCAACTGATTTAAGACTTTCACCTCTCTACGATGTATGTGTGTGAGCATTTTCAAGTAATTTTTTCAACCTATCGTTTTCTTCATTAAGCATTAAAATTAAGACAGGCTCTGAAAATATTTTTGAGGCACCTTCAGAAATGAATAAAACTTTCTAGGCAAATAAAGACTGTTTTTTTTTCTTCCTAATCTGAAAGAGCCATATGTATCTGGTATATCTACTCTGAAATAGCAACACAGTGAATCGCTGGCTCCCTATCAAATAACTCAATACATCTTGTCCATGGGGTGCCATGTAATCATCAATATTAATCATATAATTAGGAATATGGTACACCACACATCCAAATGTTTCTAGACTTTTTTTCTCACAACCACAATTGGGAAAGCATATGGTCTGCGGGGTTTGGTAATGATCCAGTTAAGCATCGGTTCTTTAATAGGATTCCTCAGATCATTAATTGTTAGATCTTTCCTTGGACGCTGTTGAGTCATTTAGCTTTCTGGTGTGTAGGTTGTCTTGAACCCACCCCATATCACATTCTTGTGGAGAAAATTTTCTTGCTCCAGCCCCAAGCACTTTGTTTCAATCTCTCCTTCGAATCTCAAAAACAGGAAAGTCATCAAAATTATATCTTTCTGAACTCAGCTAATGGAATTTTCTAGAACAGTGCTTGTGACTGAAGAGATTTATTTCCCACTGTTTTCCATGCTCCAGTACAAAGACTACTGTGATTAACAGAGAATGTAATTAAGTATGTGTCATCAGCCATCACCTTCAACGGGGTTAGCGTTTTCTCCCAATCAAGACATTTCCTTCCTGCTATTTCCATGAAATATAAGTATTCACAATAACTGGCTCTACCTCTCTATTATCTGTTCAGTGATTTCCAACTTCACCCACCTAAGACCATCATTCATCTACTCAACAAACATTTGAGAGCTAGACTTTGCTGTGCAGTATGGTACAAAAGTATGACCCCCGTCTATAACAAAAGAGACACAGGAAGAGGCAAACATGTTATAGCATGGCAATGCCATGTTAGGTGCACATATAATGGGGTCTGGACCAAAGCAGGGGATTCAGCGTGGACTTCACACTTGGAGTGACATCTGAGCTGATGGGAACAACATTAGGGCAAATAGCCCCAATATCCCATTGGTTTAATCAACAAAAATTCATTTCTTGCTTCTGTAAGAACCATTTTAAATCACATTTCCTTGGTCAAAACAGTCTCATGGTTCCACTGAGCCACAAGAAGGCTGGGAAGATGATAGCCATGTGCCCCAGAATAAGGAATGCGATACAGAATTTTTGAACGCATATAACATTTGAGATGACGCCACCTTCAGCCACATCCCTCCTTCTGGTTACCAGATGTCCATTTCCTTCTTTCTTCTACATATAGAATATATTTCTCCATGTGAGGCAATTCAGTATCCCAGCCAGTTATAGCATCAAACTCCAAGCCCAGGCTCTCTGGAGAAATCAGATATGAATGTGCATTCCCGTGATCTGGAGACATGAACTGAATAGACAAGTTTCTGTGCTTTCAATGTCATTATAAAACAGAACAAGAGAAATCACCATGCATATTCTCATCTGGAACACAGAAGAACAGGAAACACACAATAGTCGCTAGTCATAGAAATTCTGAAGTCTTGCCATGCACACCTTCTGTAATTCCCTTACCCTAGGACAGTGGTTCTCAATCAGGAGTAGTTTTACCTCCTAGGGGACATTTGCTAATGTCTGGAGACATTCTTGGTTGTCACAACTGGGAAAGAGATGCTCTTGGCATATAGTGGGTGAAAGTCAGGGATGCTGCTAAAGGTTTTACAATGTACAGAATCACCTCCACTGCAACAGAACTTATCAGACCACAATGTCAATAGTGCTGATGTTGAGAAACCCTGACCTGGAGATGAGGAGGATTCTTTGATAAAGTCTTGGACTTGCTCCCTCATTCCCTGTGCTCTGTGGCTCTTGGTTCTACCTTTTTGGAGCTTACTACTTTTCCAGTTTCCTTTATGGCTACATCTGAATTAAGCGTTGAGGAATATGCCCTCTTTGAGGGCAAACATCACAAACATCACTCCTGTAAGACGAGGGGACCCAAGTATTGTTAAAAGTCTTGAATGGTTAAGATTTGATCTAGATTTTGTTTAACACTTCAACTCTTTCCAAAACTTATGTATTGGATTTTGACCAGCTCCCATGTCAGCACTGTGGCCACAGTTCTCTATAGACATGGTTCTCATATCTGCTCTCTCTCTCTCTCTCTTTTTTTTTTTTTTGCTTTATCATCTTCCAAACTCTCTCCTTTTTTAAGTATTTATTTTTTAGTTGTAATTGGACACAATACAACTTTTTATGTGGTGCTGAGGATCGAACCCAGGGTGCGTACATGCTAGGCGAGTGCTCTACCGCTGAGCCACAACCCTGGCCCCTCCAAACTCTCTTAATGGAGAGGATTCTGAGAGTTGAAGAAGGGCTGTTGATCATTTGTGGAAAAGCTTCACACCTAATCTGATCTCTGACAGAGGACTGAATTTTAATGGGCCTTGGTGCCCCTCAAAGACTTTCTTAACATAATCTATTTATGTTTGGGGTATAAGAGAAATTGACTTTTCCAATCCTTCAAGGTGAATAATCCATTTTTTTAAAATCTAGCTTGTCTCTTTCTGCTTAATTATTTTCTGATTTCATCTCCTCTAGCGGGTCCTTGCCAATTAAGCCAAATATCAAGTGACACATTTTAACTGAGTTTCTTCTTTCCGATGTTTTCCATTAGGGCTCAACACCTTCCCTAGGCATGTTGTTTCTGTCATCACAGAAAAAGTTTATGAAATATTTTACCATTTTCCACCATGTGCTGTTAATGCCACATATATAAGTTATTACGGTGTTAATATCCACCGCCTGATAGTTTTCTCTATTCGAAGACACTAGGACATGCTGTGGTAATGAATATTTAAAAAAACTCAAGTGAGTTAATAAAATACCTCCTGTGTTTTGCTCTCACGAAGGCTTGGAGGACTTCCTTTTCCTCAGTCACTCAGAGATCCTGCTTCTTCAGTCTTAGGGCTCTGCCTTCTCACAGAAGGCCGCTGAGTTTGCCAGAGCAGTAGAACCAGGACATGTGAGAATTTTCCAGAAGCTTCCACTTCACATGTGTGAAGGCCTAGAGACTCTACAGAATGTGGCTGGTTGGAGGAATTGACGGAAGTGTTCTGTGGTTGGAAGGCTGTGAGGACAAGAAGCAGAAAGGAGAAGGGAGTAAAGAAAAGCCAGTCTCTGTCACACGGAGCCTGGGAAGTCAGATTAAGGAGCAAGGACCTCATTGCATGTCCAAGTGAGCGTTTTAAGCAGGGGAGTGATAATTTCTTAGCCATATTTTTTTCTAATCATGGGGCTTCTCAGAACCCAGAATGGATTGGGTGGGCAAGGCTGGAGGCAGGGATCCAATTAAGAGCTTTTTCTTGCAGTTGTCTGGGCAAGGAATTGCCTGAACTCATCGAGTTTTGGAGAGGACAGAGTAGGAGGCAGAGTCTATGGGAATTGATGGCTAATTAGCTATAAATAGGTGGTAAAGTCAGGGATAAAATCCAGTGCCGCAGTCTGGCTGGGCACAAATCACGAGCCACTCAAGCAGGAACAAACTTTATTTCCGAACTCCACCAGCACACTCCCCGGGAACTCTCCCGAACTCTCTCCTCCAGGAACACACCACACACCAACCGAAACTCCCACCACCGGAACTTCACCAACCAATGCAAACTCTTCAGGAATCCCCGAGAGAGCTCAACCGGAACTCAACGGGAACTCCGCGAGAACTCAAAAGTCATCATCTTAATGGCTCGCTGGTGTCACCTCTCAACCACTACTTCTGGCAAAAACGCCATGCGACATCCTGATTCGGCTGTGGCCCTCAACAATCCAGGCTTGTGATGAGGCCACTTTGTGGACGGTGACCTCACTCACCTACAGGAAACATAGGTAGAAGTTCCAGCACCCAGATATAGGTGCCCTCCCCTCATACATCCCAGCAGGTTTTGTAGTAAAAAGCTAGGCTGCTCTCAACTGCAGAAATACTTGGCAATTATCTCAGCTCCTTAGCATCCGGAGGCAAGGCTTTATTCATTCTAGTTTCCATTTCTCTGAAGGTATTGGAAGGCTATACATTCAAGAGAAAAAAAAAGGGGGGGGCTGCTTATCAATATCAATGGTATCCTAAGGAGAAGCTAAAGATCTCTACCTATAATAACCTTGTGTTATACAGTCATTCTGGCAAAAATACTATTACCTACAAAAATGGAGCATTTACTTACTGTGATGGTTAATTTTACATCTCCCTTCAGCTGGACCACTGTGTCCAAATTAATGGTCAAATATTATTCTGGATACTTCTCTGAGGATGTTTTTGGATGAGATTAACATTTAAATCAGAGAATTTATAGCTGATAGTTTTGGAACTTGAACAGCAACATTGACTCCTTCCTCTATAGCCAGCTGCTGGCACACCCTGCAGGTTCTGAACTAACCAGATTCCATCATCATGTAAATCAATTTCTTAAAAATAATTGTCTTTATAATTATAAACACATACAACAGCCTATTGGTTCTTTTTTTCTGGATAACACTTATTAATACACATATCAACCACGAAACCTAGTCACTTCTCCCCTAACTATATACCACAGGGAAGGCTGAGCAGGTGAGGACCAGATATACATACAAGAATGTTAGTGCTCCGGGGATATAGCTCAGTTGGTAGAGTGCTTGCCTAGTATGCTCAAGGTTCTGGGTTCAATCACCAGCACCACAGGGAAAAAAATAAAGTTAATAGTGATATTCTTCATAGTCATCCCGAACTATAACAGCACAAACACCCATCCATAGTAGAAGATAGAGAAAAATTTTGCTCTGGTCATACAATAGAATGCTATACAGCAATGAAAATTTTTACACAAATACATGAATGAATCTTAGGAACATAACACTGATATCTAATACATTTCCTTTATATAAATTAAAATAAGAAAAAGTAAATTTTAAGGATGCATACTTACGTGGTAACACTATTAAGAAAAAAAAAGGCAGCAATTACCAAAAAAATTCTGGCAGCAGTGATTTTTAGGGGATATAAAAATGAACATACAGGAGATTTCTGAAAGCTGCAATATTCTGCTTCCTGTCCTGGGTGAGGGTTATATGAGTCTTCACTTATATTTATTCAATATATTATTCATTGGTGTTAAGGACTTCAAATGTTTTATTTTACAATGCAAGAAAGTTTTTAAAGAAACAAACTTTTGTTGCTTTTCTGAAATCCCCTCAATATGTTTTCAATAAGAGGGTGTTTTATTCTGACCATTGGAGCTGATAAATTCTGCTTACCCCTCATCCTCTTCCCTATAGGAAGGATAGTGTGTGTGTGTGTGTGTGCGTGTGTGTGTGTGTGTGTGTGTGTGTGTGTTGGGAGCTAAGGGGTTCTCGGCCACTAGGGATCTAACCTTGTGGTTTCTACTCCCTAAAAGGATTAAAGACCCCAACACAAACTGAAATTGCCAGGCCACGGTCACTTTAACTTCTACTAGGAAAGCCTGAGGCAGGTCTCCTCTGGGGTGTGCTTCTTCTGTTCATTTGCTCCTCCTGATTAACAGTGACAGTGAGGAGCCAAAGAGGCCTCGAGGCTTTAATGCAGTTTGAATGTCCACAGTAGCATTTCATTGCTGGTGTTTTCTGTTGTCACAGGTTCCAAATAGGGCTATTTTAGCCAGTCTCCAAATCATGGTGGTTTCGGATTCAGACTTTCAGCAAGAGACCTGATTAGGGAGGGTTTTGCCTGCACTTTGGAAACATCTTTGTTTAGAGTCAGTCAACAATAAAGGCTCCAGTAACCTTGAGCTTTGGTAGAATTTCTAATGCAGGAAACACTGACTTTCTGTGATTTTTGTTATCTTCCCTGCCTGAGGGACCGGCCACTAAGGCACTGTCATAGTCCACTCAGGCTTTGACAATGGAATACCATAGAATGAGCATCCCACGGACAACAGAAATTTCTCTCTCCCACCTCTGGAGGCTGAGGAGTCCAAGACCAGATTCTGTGTCCAGCAAGCACCCCTCCGCTGGTCATAGATGGCCCCCCTCCCTGCATCCTCACATGGTGGGAAGGATAAAACAGCTCTGTTTTTAAGAGCATTTCCTACTTCTGAGGGCTCCACCCTCATGACCTAATCTCTTCCCAATGGCTCCACCTTCTAATACCAGTGGTGTTTAGATTTCAAAATGTATTTTGAGGGAACATATTTATTCAGACCACAGTAGGCATCATCTTGGTATGCATTAGAACATAATTTTAAAACCTTTCTCTCAATGAACAGAGAGTTAGAGTCCCCAGACAAGCTCATTTGGTGGGCCATTTGCTTCTCCCTCTGACTTGACTGCTTTCCTTCTTGCCTCCCACAAAGGGATTCTACCCAGAGAGATGGAATAGGGAAAGGAATTTGGATTAATACAAAATTACTTGCTAGTATCATAGGTCTTCTTTTCTAGCTCCAAGAAAGACCCCATATAAAAAACACGATTTAACAAATTTGATTCATATCAATACTGATTTCTAAGACTTCTTAATTTGTTCTTAATTTTGTACCTAAGGATGTTCAAATCTGTGAAGATCTCACTCCACGGCCACCATATCAAGCCCAGTCAATATCTGCTACTAGAAGTTAACTAATGTGCTTCAATAGTTTTTTTTCTCCCTTGGGTGGGAATTGGCTTCTATTCTGAGGCTTGGCTCTGCCAGTGGTTGAGAAATCATGATGCAGATGCTCTTCTGGCTCTAGTCCATGAATAATGATTATCTGATGATGTGAGTGGGCACCATGTCAGAATTATCAATAACCTTGGACCAGATCCTCCAAACTATCACCTCTGTTCCCAGAGGCCATGCTTAATTGCAGGGTCTTATTAACTCTAATAAGCCTTACTAGCCAGGTTCTGGGCCCCATCGATTATTAAAAGGTCCTCTGGGTACTGAAAAGTTTTAGACATGTTTCTACAAATTTTCAGACTTTCTCATGAGTTCTTATTAACGAATCCTGTCAACCACAATCTAGAGATGGCCATTGTCTACTCCTGCTCCAGCCTTCCATAGTGATGCCTGTCATCACTATACAATTATATTCTAATGCATACCAAGATGATACATCCATCTGGCTGCTCACTGACCAGAAGCATTCAAGAATATCTAACTCCAACATACAACAGCTAACCGCAAGACTATGCAAAATTGAGGGCACGGTCTATCTTCTCCCTTGGTGTGACCCCCTTTGCACCCCAATGCCTCCCAGGGTTTCAGTGAAAATAGCTCCTTCCATTCTGTTTGCAGCTGCTCTCTCCTCAGAGCTTGCACGAGCCTCAGCAACAGCAATTTCCGTTCTCCCTCACAGCTTTTTGTTTCCGTCATTCCCCAAACACCCTGAGTTCTCAAGTCAGCTCTTTTGACGTGAGACTTGTTTTTAGCTTTAAAGTTTTTTTTTTTCCTACCATAAGATGCCTTTTCACAAGTAGAGGAAATTAAAAGACTATGACAATAATAATAATAAAGAAGTAGGGAAAGCTCCAGGATCTAAGCAGTCCTCCCCAAAGAAATGCGTTAATCTTGCCTGGCCATTTGAAAGTTTTGAGTTCTGGCTTGAGAATGATTCTTGGTGAATAATTTAAGAAAACTACTTAACAAGGGCTTAATGATCCATTTTATCTTTAGACGTATAATTTTCCTGACATAGAGTTGTATTCTGGAGGATAATGGGCAGTAAGTCCTGGTGACCACCGGTGGGCACAGAAAGTGAGTTTCTGGAGAAAGAGAAAATTAATATAAGAATTACTTTTTTTTTTTTGAAAAAAAGATGGTACTTCCAGTGATTATAATTGAATCGCCAATGTGGAGTGGGATTTCAGAAAAAAAAAATACATGAGAAGATAATGCTGTAGGGCTTTCTGGGAAGTGAGAAGTAAAGAAATTGAAGCCTGGTCAGTGAAGGAGGTGCCTGTGGAGTGAGACCTTGTGGATCTCCAGGTTCAGCACGGCCAGAGCAGGACCTGAGCACACAGGGGACTTGCTCTCTCTGGGACTGGAACTGTGGGCTTGTCCTACCACTTGTGGCAGGAGTGAGTAGGGTGAATGAAATGAAACTAGACCATCCTTGGTTTCTCCTGAGATGCCAGAAGGCTCTGCTAGCCCGCTGTGGGTTGGCAGGGGTCCTCCTGTGAAGACGCATCTTCTCCAGGGCTCATGGAGAATGTGAGGGATCATTAGCATTCCCTCTCTCTTCAGCATCACTCCCGAGTGACCGTTTCTTTTTATCCAATGTTTTGCCTCACAATGTTCCTGGTTTCAGCCAAAACATGACCAAATGTGTGTTTGCTTCAACAATGACTGATACTTTGACTGCTAGAGCAATTTCCAAAAGTAGCAATCATCACTTTTTTTTTTTTAGAGAGAGAGAGAGAATCTTTTTTTTTTTTTTTTTGTAGATGGGCACAACACAATGCCTTTATTATTATGGGGTGCTGAGAATCAAACCTGGGTTGCGCCCATGCTAGGCAAGCGCTCTATCGCTGAGCCACAATCCCAGCCCAGCAATCATCATTTAATGACATTGGTCACTATAGAAATATAGGGGTTTATGTGCTTGTCAGAAGTTTAGAACCTAAAGGTATCTTTTTTTAATTGATTCTTTTTAGTTATACATGACAGTAAAATCCATTTTGATAAAATTATACATGCATATTTTATCTTATTCTTTTTAGGACCCCATTCTTATGGATGTACACAATGGTGGGATTTGTTTAGGGTTTTTCATATATATACACGTAGGAAAATTATGTCAAATTAATTCTACTGCCTTTCCTATTCCCATCCCTCCTCCCTTCCCTTCACTCCCCTTTGCCTGATACAATGAACTTTTCTTCTTTACCTGCTCCTTTATTGTGGCTTAGCTTTCATGTATCATGAAAAACATTTAATCTTTGATTTTTTGGGATGGGCTTATTTCACTTAGCATGATAGTCTCTAGATCCATCCATTTACTAGTAAATATCATAAAGTCATTCTTCTCCGTGGCTGAGTAATATTCCATTGTGTATATATAATACAATTTCTTTATCCATTCATCTACTGAAGGGCACCTAGGTTGTTTTCATAGTTTAGCTATTGTGAGTTGAGCTACTGTAAACATTGATTTGGCTCTATCACTGTAGCATGCTGATTTTAAATCCTTTGGATATATGATAAGAAGTGGGATAACTGGGTCAAATAGTGGTTCCATTCCTACTTTTTTGAGGAATCTCCATAATGTTTTTCAGAGTGCTTGAACCAATTTGTAGTCCCACCAACAATTTATGAACTTATCCTTTCCCCCACATCCTTGCCAACATTTATTATTGCTTGTATTATTGATAGTTGCCATTGGCCGGAGTCAGATGAAATCTCAGTGTAGTTTTGATTTGCATTTCTCTATTGCTAGAGATGTGGAACATTTTTTTCATATATTTGTTCCCCATTTGTATTTCTTCTTTTAAGAAGGCTCTGTTCAGTTCCTTTGTCCAGTTATTGATTGGGTTATTTGCTTTCTCAGTGTTAAGTTTCTTGAGTTCTTTGTATATCCTGTAAATTAGTGTTCTTCTGAGATGCAAAGGGCAAAGATTTTCTCCCATTGTGTAGACTCTCTCTTCATGCTTTTGACTGTTTCCTTTGCTGTGAAGAAGCTTTTTAGCATGATGTCATCCCATTTGTTGATTATCAATTTTGTTTCTTGCACTTTAGGAGTCTTGTTAAGGAAGTCAGTTTCTGAGTCAATACTTTGAAGTGTTAGACCTGCTTTTTCTTCTAATTCCTAGGGTTGTTTTTTTTTGGGTGGGGGGCACTAGGTATTGAACCTGGTGGCACTTAACCACTGAGCCATATCACTGCACTTCTTCCTTTTATAGTCTTTTTAGAGACAGGATCTTGCTTAGTTGCTTAGGGCCTCACTAAGTTGCTGAGGCTGGTTTTGAACTTGCAATACTCCTGCCTCAGCCTCCTAACATTATAGGCATACACCACCATGCCTGCTAATTCCTAGGTCTTTGATCCACTTTGATTTGAGTTTTGTACAGGGTGAGAGATAGGAGTTCAATTTCCTTCTAGCACATATGATTTCCAGTTTTCCCAGCACCATTTGTTGAAGAAGCTATCTTTTCTCCAGTGTGTTTTTTTTTAAGAGAGAAAGAGAGAGAAGAGAGAGAGAGAGAATTTTTAAATATTTATTTTTCAGTTTTAGGTGGACACAAAATCTTTTTTTTTTTTAATGTGGTGCTGAGGATCAAACCCAGCGCCCCACGCATGCCAGGTGAGCGCATTACCGCTTGAGCCACATCCCCAGCCCCAGTATGTGTTTTTGATGGCTTTGTCTAGATGAGATGGCTGTATTTATGTGTCTTCTACTCTGTTCTATTGATCTTCTTGCCTGTTTTGGTGCCCAAAACCATGCTGTTTTTGTTACTATAATATAATTTAAATTCTGGTATTGTAATGCCTCCTGCTTTGTTTTTCTTACTGAAGACTGCTTTAAACCTAAAGGTATCTTATAGATCATGTTCTTCAGTTTGACACCTGAAGCTCATAATTTATTACTGCAATCATTACTCACAGACCTTCTATTGTGTTAGATACAAAGGTGAACAAGACCAAATTGATTCTTCCACTGATGGGATTTATAGACAAGTAGATTTAGGCTATATGAGGTGCTATAGGATCTCATCAGAATTGTCCCTAACCTTGCTTTGGAGGATCAGGGAAGGTTCCTCAGGGCCAATGACATGTGGGCTCAGACCTGGAGGATGAGAAGTAATCAAGCCAAAAGAAGGCAGGAAAATTTGGACATAGAAATTAAGTAGCTTTGTAAGGGGAGAGCCAGGACTTTTTATCAAACCCTCAAACTCCCAGTTCTTTGTTTCATGTAACATTCTGGGTGTGTCCTAAACAGTAGAATAACAGTGAAGATACCACATCACATCCCTTCAATAATGTCATGGTCTAACAGATCAGTGAAAAATTAATTAGAACACAATGGGATAAGTGCCAATGATAGCTCCTAGCATGGTGAGTGACTTGATGCATATAAAAGTGACTCATTCAGGAGTAGAGAAGGTTTCCTGAGGAGGTGATTCTGAACCTGTATCTTTAACGAAGAGAAGGTAGGAAAGGGTCTGAGAAGAGTAGTTCTGGTGTAACCTGGTTGGGAAGCCTAAAGACACCCAATCCTGCAGTGTATTTGAGTCATTCAGTACCACTGGAGCACACGTAGGAAAGAGAATGGGATCAAGGAAAAAAACTGCAGAGGTAGGAGCCACATTCTGGAGGGAAGTACAGTGGATTGTGTTTAAAAGCTAGAAATTGTTATTGAGACAATGGGAGCCAGTGGATGACTTAAATTGAGATGAGCAGAATTACATCCCTAAGAGTT
Organism: Spermophilus citellus; assembly: GCF_964194105.1. Classification (NCBI taxonomy): domain Eukaryota; kingdom Metazoa; phylum Chordata; class Mammalia; order Rodentia; family Sciuridae; genus Spermophilus; species Spermophilus citellus. The sequence goes on along the minus strand of NC_138193.1, from coordinate 51,232,092 downwards.
CAGTTTATCAATAACACAGAGAATGGAGGGGAAACGGTAATATTACAGCCAAAGAGATTAGAGCAAGGGCCACTGAATGAATTTTGGTTTGAGATTATGGTTGTCCAAAGAGGAAGAAAGTGGGTATAAAGAAGATATTAAGGAAGTTAAGATAACAAGCTTGTCCAGGTTTTCTGGACCTTTCTGGTTTTTGCACTAAAGGTCCCAAATCCCAGGAACTCCTCAATACAGGGCAAGTTGGTGTGATTAGTCATCCTCAGTGAATGAACCAAAGCCTTAAAGTAGAAGAGGAGGTAGAAGAAGTAAAACATCATTTACTTCCAGGATTTCAAATTGTGTATCTTGACCTATGGTGGCACCATTTATTAAGATGGGAATATGGACAGAGAGTTGTAGGTTTGGAATATCGGAAATATAAAACAAGTAATTTTGGTCATGGTGGTGACTGCTGATTCCATGTGGAGATTTGTAGGCAGTGGGACATGTTTGTAGAGCACAGTTGTCAGATCTGGGTTGGAAATACAGATTTGGGAATCATTCCAAGATAATGGTATATGAAAAGACTTATGGTCAATGTAACAGAGTAGCAAACACAGGAAATCAGAAGACGTGTGTATGTGTGTGTGTGTGTGTGTGTGTGTGTGTGTGTGTACATGCTAGATTATTTGTACAGAGTGTATTGTAAACACTTGGTAATGTTTTAAAACAAGAAAGGGAAAGCTTTCTAGATTAGTAATGATGAGAAAGCCCAAAACTATGGTGCTAAGCTAGTATTTAAGTGAAGGGTTATTACCAAGAGAGCAATAGGAAGTCCTACAAATGTCAATTTTGAATGTAGGGTCTCAAGTCAAGGTTCCAGGTTGTCAGGGAAGCTTCTGTATAAGTTGTTCTGCATAATGAAGGGGCTGCTGTATCTCTAAAGACCATGGTGCAGGACTCCTTTTCTGAACCACAACTGGGAAAAGAGTAACTCCTGAGAAATCAAAACCTCAAACTAATATTGTCCGGGATTTCTTTGTGACAGATTTCCTGTGGAAAACATTACTGCAGGGAGAAGTTAACTGAAAAAGCAATGTGTAAGAAGCAGCCTTAGGAAGGTAGGCAACTCCTCCCATGAGAGGGAGTCTCAAGATACAAGAATTAAAGAATTCATAGATAGGAAAGCACTGTGATGGGGACCTCAAAATAAATTGGTTCAGAAATTGAAAATAAGTGTGGAATAAAATACTTAAGGTAAGGTCAGTGTGTAAAAGATTGTGAATAAGGGACAAGTAGATAAATGAACATGAGTAATTTGAAAAGTTGATTTTTAAATCATTTTAATTTGTTCTAATAAGTTATACATGACGGTAGAATGTATTTGGACACATCATGCATAAATGGAGTATAACTTCTCATCCATCTGGTTGTATATGATGTAGAATCACACCAGTTGGGCAGTAATGCATGCATATAGGGTAATAATGTTCAATTCATTCTGTTATCATTCCTACCCTACTGCCCTCTCCCCTCCCTTAATTTTAACAATATGGAACAAATAGGTCAAACATAGCTCTAGGTCATTAGAGAGAGAATTAATAAACTGAAATATCTGAAATTACCCAGAAGGCAGCACAGAGAGTAGAGGATATAGGAACTATGAACTATGATGCTTATAATGAGAAGCCTCCACATATATCTAAAAGGAGTTGAAGAAGAGAATAAAAAAGTTGAAGGGGAAAAAATGCTGAAACGAATAATGCTGAATATTTTTTCAATATTAAAAATTGGTTGTGGGTCTGTGGAGAGAAATGATGCACCAAATCATCCTCAGCAGGATAAGTAAAAAAAAATGCATGGGAAATTTTGTAATAACATTGCAGACATTGTGGATATTGAGAAAACCTTCGGATTTCAGGTTATCTTCTTTCTACCACCTCACAAAAACTTGCAATCAGCAGTCTTTTTGACACCCCCAAGAAAATGTTCAGTCTTTTTCCGAAATGCAGAATCTCTTGTAGCACTTCTCTATTTCTTCACCAACAAAACTGTGTTCCCATTTTCCCTTTTGTTGATATGCTACTGGTGAATGTTTTTAGTATTGTGCTCCAAAATCCATTTTCTTCTTGTTGTTGTTGTTTATAAACTCTGTAATTTTTACTGCCCAACCGTGCGCATTTTGGTAATTTCTTTTAGGGACGCATACATCATGTTTTAGCAGAACTTACTATATTTTAAATCATGGAGGTATTTAGAAAATTAACTACTACAGTATAATCACACATGCAAAACATTAATATTAAAGGCATGGGCTTTTACAAGCAAAAATAAACCAAAAGAAAGCTGATGTAGCAATCCTAATATTAGACAAGGAAGAATCTAAGGTGCAAAGCAATAATAAAGAGGCCTGGGTTACAGAAAAAGATTGAGAGATCCATCTTGGATGGGAAGAACATCTTATCCACTGAAACTGAAGAGAGAAGTTGGGGTGAGTCTGAATACTAATAAATATATCCCTGAGGAAGTGGGAATAGATATTAGGGCATCCTCTGCCTGATGCCTATACTCTGCCTGTGAAATAATAGAAATGTCAGTGAGGTAGGCTGAACAATGCCCTTCCCCAAAGGTGTTTGTACCCAAGTCCCCGGAATCTGTGAAAATATTACTTATACAGCCAGAAGGACTTTGCCGAGGTGATGAAGTTAAAGAAATTATCCTGGATTTTCTGGGTGGATCCAATCCAAACCCAGGGGCCCTTGTATAAGAGGAAGGAGGTAAGAACAAAGTCAGAGCAGGAGATGAGGTGACAGAATCACAGCTTGAGGTGGTGTTTAGAAAGGGGCCAAGGCCCAGGGAATGCAGGTGGCCTCCAGAAGCTACAGAAGACAAGGGAGAAGTTCTTTCTTGAAGGCTCCAGAAGGAATGAAGACCCATCGACACTTTGATTTTTAGATTTCTGACCTCCTGGATTACAAGAGAATAAATATGTTTTGTTTTAAGGCATTAAATTCATGATAATGTGTTCCAGAAGCAAGAAAATGACCTCAGTGGGTTTCTGGACATAAGATGAAAGCTGGTAGGAGAAAAAGACATGAGGAAAACAAAATGCTCACTGTGCACAGCTGGAGAGGGGGCCAGCAGGGCACACCAGAAGGATTTCCAAGCAAGGCTGACAGCGGGCAGATAATGGCAGCTTTGAGTGTGTCATGGGACCAATCAGTGTGGTCTACTATGTGCAAAAAAAGGGAAGGCAGAAAACAGCCATCATCCAGATTTGGACTTTCTCCAGATAAATGTGGAAGAGGAATTAATATGCAATTATATTAATTATAAACCTTAATGATAAGGTTTCTGTTAGCTATAGGACTTATCTGAAAACTTGAAATAATATGAGGGATCAGTAGATTAAAAGCCTTCTTTTTGTTCACAAATGAAGTTAGTGCATGGAGTGAGAAGGACATGTGCACAGGAGGTTGTTGTTGCACATTTCACAGTGGACAGGTTTGGGGGATGGCAGTGTCTGGGGCATGACATGTGGAAGAAACTGTTAGCAGCAGTAGCCCAGGTCACATTGTCTCCTTTCTTGCTTAGCAGTAGAATTTTCAGCTTGATTCACTGTCACCCCAAATAAAGAATGTATTTCCAGCCTTCCTTACAGCTTCATGTGGCCATATGACAAAGTTCCAGTAACTAATAATCAAGAAGTGATATATGCAATCTTGGTTGCCCCTTGCAAGAAGAGGCATGCTCTCTCCTGACATTTTTGCCACTAGTGCTCACTGGCATGTAGTCAGTGGTGAGCCAGGGTGGTCCAGGAAGACAAGAATGGTAATTTACAGATGGCAGAACAACAAGGTAGGAATCTAGGCCTTCTAAACTCAAGGATTATAGCCCAAACGCCAGCTTCACAGAACACAAAGCTTTCATGGAACTTAGCTAACATTCCAGCTTGAACTTGTACAAGACAGAGAAGAAAATCTGTATCTTGTCCAAGCCACTGTCATTCTACAAAGTCTATTCGTGCAACTGACCCTAAGTCTAAAGTAGCCACTGTAGGTGCATTTACATGTAGTGGAATAGAAGTGAAGTTTTACAACATTGACTGGATCAAGAAACTTCTAGGGCTGGGTGCAGTGGCACACACCTGTAATCCCTGGGGCTCAGGAGGCTGAGGCAGGAGGATCATGAGTTCAAAGTCAGCCTCAGCAAAAGTGAGACACTAAGCAATTCAGTGAGACCCTGTCTTTAAATAGAATATAAAATAGGGCTGCGGATGTGGCTCAGTGGTTGAGTGCCCCTGAGTCAATCCCTGGCACAAAAAAAAAAAAAAAAAAGAAAGAAAGAAAAAGAAACTTCACATTCCCCAGGATAATGACAGGGGAGAATGACTTTGATCTAAATGGCAATATCCTCAAAGGATGAAGAGGGAGGTAAATGACAGTAAGAAAAGAATAGCTTGCACATTTCTGTGCTCTGCATCTCAAAATAGAAATGAATTTTATATGAGGATGGTACATTAGCCGTGGGGAGCATTGATAATTTGGAACCTGCCTTCATACCTGCAGTATGTGGCTATGGGGCCATGAGGCATTTCCTAGAAGAAGACTACAGGGGAAGAAGTGCCCCGAGGGGAGATGTAATTTTCAGTTAAGGCGGGGTGGGGTGGGGTGGGGGGGTGGGGGGGTGGTATACTCTGTGATGAGTGTGAAGACAGACAACAGCTTGTAACCATTGAATGGTTCTCTGGAATGAACAGCAGAGAGGGTCAGGAGTGAAGTAAATGGTGCATAATGTAAGATATAGGATCTTGAGCAGGATTGAAGGTGAAGAAAAGGGAAGACAACCAATATATCAGTATGGGTCAGGGCCCTGGGAGGGAACTGAATTTCATCCATAGATCAATCAGTGGAAGAGACTTAAGTGAAGAGAGTATTCAGTGAGACGTGACATCCAGAAACCATCCAAAGATACAGCCACTGAATCTCTAGTCATGAGGAGTGTGATGAGTTGGTACCCTGAGGGTGGGGGAGGGGTGCCTAACAGGCTGCTGCTGATAGAGATGCACCTCAAGGGAGGGAGCCAGTGGGAAAGAAACACCTTGATCCTTCCCACCTTCTTTTCTCCAGTGTCTTTCCAGTGTCTCCCAGCAGCCAAACTGAATTGAAAGCCACCTGGCAGAGGAGACCAATTGATAGGGCTATAGAGTTCAGATAGGGCTATCTGTTAGCAGAGCAGGGAATAGGAGATGATAGATTTGCAAAAAGAGAATAACGAATGTTAGAGAGACAGGAAGATGAGCTGATAGAATTATGAGGTCAAGATTCAAATAGAATTGGGGGTAATTTTTCTTTCAACAGGAGCACAGACTGAGGCCCAAGGATACCAGCAGTCTTGGTCATGCTATCTTAAGACATCCTCACCCAGGTATCCAGGTGACGGGATGAGGTCATTTTCAGGACCCTCCACTTACAGTGAAGTAGGTTTCATTGCCAGAGATATGGGAGGGGTCAAGCCTTTCTTGAGGGAAAAGCAATGACCTATAGAATTGATGGTGCTTAAAAAAAAAAAAACAGAAACAAACAAACAAACCCAAATCCACATAGAAAACATCCCCTGGTGGGTAGGAGGAACAGGGACCCTGAGAAGAAACTGCCAAAACCTAGTTGGCACTGAAGAAACCTCATGCGTGTCACCTCATCTTGTTGAAATAGTGCTCCTTCCACAGTACCACCCTTCCCACTCTTAGAGGGCCTGCAGTGTCACTGTCACACCCTCATCTTGTGTCCTAGATGGTCAAGAAGGAGACCAATGGCCACTGATGGTCAATTATAAGTTTGTTGGCAAAAGTCATGTGAAGCCATAGGGACAAGGTTAGACCTTCTGGTTTACAAGAGACTGTCAACTGGAAAACAATGCTTTATCTTTGACCCAGCTACTCAAATTGCTCTACTGAGCAGCCTCGTTCTCAGGCCCACAGCCATTTTTCATTAGATGTTAACTAAGAGAAAGAGCTGTCAACAGAAACCCTTCAAAGCATTTGTCCTTCTAAAAGACAGCTGGACTGTAGTAAATATTTAATGCTAAAAGCGCAAAATAGACAAATGTTCAACGGGATGCATTTTCACTCTGAATCTCATTAAAGAAAATAGTGAATCAAATTGAGAATTGCAAAGCAACTTTCGTGTAAGTATCCTTTTAAAGATAAAATCATAGGTTATTTTCTTTATTTTCCCATACTTTGCATTTAAAAAAGCTTTAGAAATATGGGGAAAATCATATAAGAAACATCTATGTACTTTAAACATTTCATTTTTGTTTTCTATGTATTTGTACATCATCTGTCTATAAATGCACATCTTTGGGGAATAAACCAAAAAGTTGGGTGCAGAGAAGACATTTCGTACCTAAATACTTCAACTTGTGTCTCATAAAAATAAAGACAGTCTCATAACTTGCTGTCTCTACTAGCTGTGTTTCAGAATCTTTTAAAGGATAAATAATATACCCCAAAAGAATTAAATTAAATTTACTGGTTAGAAGTTCGACCATCATAAATCACAGTATTCTGAGCATTGTTGACCCTAGTTTACATGATTACTCTAAACTATGTTCAAATCTCACTTATGTATACTTTTCTTATAGCTTTATCACTTCATTTGTAACTCTTTGAACAGCCTTAAATTTATTTTGGATTATAGTGTGACAGATATAAATTATCAATAGTCCCAATATATTTTATACAATTTTCTTTCTTTTAACCCCAGAATATAATGGTTTCTCTTTCTCTCTCACTCTCTGTTTCTGAATTTCCATCTCTGTTTCTGAGTAGTCTGCACACATGTACACAGAAAGACATATACACACATAGATACACTGGAAGGAGACATGTGGTGCGTGCCTGTAATCCCAGCAACTCTGGAGGCTGAGACAGTTGGAGGCCAGCCTTGACAATTTAGCAATTTTCTAAACAATAATGAGACCCTATCTCAAAAAAAAAAATAAAAAGGTCTGGGGATGTGGCTCAGTGATAAGCACCCCTCCTTTAAATCCCCCGTACCAAAAATACACACATACACACACACACACACACATAGAGGAATTGCTCACTGGACATGGTTCTGATATTTCTGATATGCATGGATTCTAATTATTATGGTTTGGCCAAATAATACCAGTCCCCTAGCAACACTTTTCAAATTTCAGATATCATGGTATATTAAGTGTGATTGATTACATATAGAGTAAGTAATTTCTTTAGTGCATAAATTACTACATAAAAAACAGATGTGTGTCATGATCAATGAGGAGCCATGTTCCTTTGAAGTCTGTCTATGACTGGTCATGGTGCATCTGTTATTCAGTTCATGCACAGGCAGAAAAATGTGAGTTATTTTGCCACTTTGTCTTCCATTGATAAGTGCATGTGACACTTTACAAAAATAGACAATCAAAAGAGAGAATTGGCCAACAGAGATAAAAGTGCAGCTAAGAAATAAAATGTGATCGCCCTGGAAGGGAAATTTGAACCGAATGTGAAATGGAGTTATAAAAGAAATAGATGGCCAGGGGAATGTCACAACTGCTGCCATCGGGTAAGTAGCTGGAGGACTGCAGTGAGAGCCCATTTATTGGCATAAATGAGTAAAAGCAAACATGATGAAAAGGCTGGAGATGTCCTGGAGGAAGTTATGCAGCCAAAAGCTCAGCCTCACATGAAATATCAGAGGTATTTCACAGCATTTGAGGACAAAAAGGGTAAAACTGTGGAGGCGATCCAAACCCAGGGAGGAGTGTGACCAATAAAACTTATGGGGGAGCAAAAGAGTCGTGCTCTGCATCATAAGCTGAGCTGCAAGACGACAAGTAATGTCAAAATGATTCCTGGTAAGTTTCTAACAGAGCAAGGAGATACTCAAATTTCAGTGTTTCTAATGTTCTACAAGTTTTACTGTTTTTTTTTCATTTTCCTATGCATCTATAGTTGATGCTAAGAGCATTTAAAAAAATGTTTTGTTGCAATTTTTCAAAATTTTCACAGAACAAGTGTAATTTTCCCATTGATGATCAAAGTTGCTCTGCCTCACTTCAGCTTTCGGGGTAATTTTCAGAGTTATGATTCTAATTCAGACATCTGACTTTATTATTGCTAGACAGATACAATCTTGAGTACTATAACTTTAAAATTTTGTTTTAACATGTAGTGAAGCAAGGTCCTTCTCCATTATTAGTCTTTTTATTTTTTAATTATCATTTTGTTTTGTTTTTTTTTTTTGGACATCCGTGACAGTAGAGTGTGTTTTGACATCTTATGCATTCATGGAGTATAACTTATTCTAATTAGGATCCCATTCTTGTGTTTGAACATGACATGGAGTTATTCTGGTTATGTATTTATATAGGAATATAGAAAAGTTATATCCAATTAATTCTACTGTTTTTCCTATTTCCATCATTCTCCCTTCCCTTCATTCCCCTGTATCTAATCCAATGAACATCTACCTGCCCCCCATTACTGTGGGTTAGCATCCACATATAAGAGAGAATATTTGCCTTTGTTCCTTTGAGATGGGCTTATTTCACTCAGCATGTCGGTCTCCATATCCATCCATTTACTGGCAAATGCCATAATTTCATTCTTCTTTATGGCTGAACAATATTCAATTTTGTATATGTACCACATTTTCTTTATCCATTCATCTATTGATGACATAATTTATATCTGTCACACTATAATCCAAAATAAATTTAAGGCTGTTCAAAGAGTTACAAATGTTGGTTCAAAAGTTTATCTATTATAAATTGAGCTGCTATAAACATTGATATGACCCTGTCAGTATAATATGCTGATATTAAGTCCTTTCAGTATATACTGAGGAGTGGGATAGCTGGGTCAAATGGTGATTCCTCCCAAAGTATCTGAAGAATCTCCGTACTGATTTCCAGAGTGGTTGCACTAATTAGCAGTCCCACCAGCAATGTATGAGTGTCCCTTTCCCCCCACATCCTTGCCAATGTTTATTATCACTTGTATTCTTGATAATTGCTATTCTGACTGGAGTAATATGGAATCTCAGTATGGTTTTAATTTGAATTTCTCTAATTGCTAGAGATGTTGAACATTTTTTCATATATTTTTTGACCATTTGTATTTCTTTTGTGAAGTGCATGTTCAGTTCCTTTGCTAGTTTATTGATTGGGCTTTTTTTTTTTTGGTGTTAAGTATTTTGAGTTTTTAACATATCCTGCTGTTTAATGCTCTATCTGAGGTGCAGGTGACAAAGATTTTCTCCCATTCTATAGGCTGTTTTCATGTTCTTGACTGTTTCCCTTGCTGTGAAGAACCTTTATAGTTTGATACTATCCCATTTATTGATTCTTGATTTTACTTCTTGCACTGTAGGGGTCTTGTTGAGGAATTCAGCTCTAAAGTCGACATGTTGGAGAGTTGGGCCTATATTTTCTTCTAGTAGGCACAGGGTCTCTGGTCTAATGCTGAGGCCATTGATCCACTTTGAGTTGAGTTTTATGGAAGGTAAGAGAGATGTCATTGTCAAATAGGGATAATTTGCGTTCTTCCCATATCCCTTTAATTTCTTTCTTTCATCTCATTGCTCTGGCTAGAGTTTAAAAAACTATGTTGAATAAAAGTGTGGGAACAGAACATCCTTGCAATTTTTCTCCATTTAGAATCATGTTGGCTTGGGTTTATCATATGTACTTTTTATAATGTTGAGGTATATTCCTATTAGCCCTAGTTTTTCTAGTGTTTTGGACATGAAGGGGTGCTGTATTTTGTCAAATGCTTTTTCTGCATCTATTAACATAATCATCTCATTCCTGCCATTAAGTCTATTGATGTGATGAATTATGTTTAGTGATTTCCAGGTGTTGAAATGACCTTCTATCCCTGCAACGAACCCCACTGGATCCCGGTACACCATCTTTTAGATACATTTTTGGGTGCAATTTGCCAGTATTTTATTAAGAATTTTTGTATTAATGTTTATCAGGGATATTGGTCTGAAGTTTTTTTCCTTGATGTGTCTTCATGTGGTTTTGGTATCAGGGTGATACTAGCTTTATAGAATGAGTTTGGAATTATTTCATGGAGTAATTTGAGGAGTATTGGTATATGGTCTTCTTTGAAGGTTTGTCCACCTGTTCCTGGACTTTTCTTTGTTGGATGGCATCATCAATTTCAACCAATGATATTGAAAATTTTCTATATCCATTTTCAATTTGGGTTAGGTCATGTCTCTAGAAATTTGTCGACATCTTAATGATTTTTTAATTTTATTTGCGTATAGATTTATTAAATAGTTTCTGATTATCATCTGTATTTCAGTGTGTCTGTGATATTTCCTTTTCAATCATGAAATTTTAGTAATTTGAGTTTTCTCTCTTTTTTTCATTAGCATGCCTAAGGGTTTATCAATTTCCTTTATTTTTTCAAAGGACTAACATTTGTTTCATTGATTGTTTTTGAATTCTTTTTGGTTTTAATTTCATTAATTTTGGCTGGTTTTAATGATTTCCTCTCCTATACTACTTTTGATGTTGATTTCTTCTTCTTTCTCTAGGGCTATGAGATGTAAAGTCAGGTTATTTATTTGATGACTTTCTATTCTTTTAATGAATGAGTTCAATGCAATGAAATTTCCTTTTGGAACCCCCTTCATAGTGTCTCAGAGATTTTGATATGTTGTGTCGCTATTCTCATTTATCTCTAAGTTTTGTCTTAGTTCTGCTATCAATTAGTAACACAGGGTAGCCAGCACGGCTAGGGCAGTTTTCTGCTCAGGAGAGGATAACCCACCTGAGAATATAAAAGTCTGAAGAATAAAGAGTCAAAGCCAGGAAATAGTCTTAAAAGGGAAACAGAGTGCCTGATAGGTTCTCCAGCCCCAGTGGGAGCTGGAACCAAATGGACTAGAAAATGGCTTCAGTCCTTTATTTAAGAGAGTACATCAAAGGCAGGGATGAGGTTTCAGCAGGAGGAGTTTTGCTTCTCCATGTGGCAGGGGACTTGCAGCAAACAGGTTTGATTGGCATCTTGGCAAGCCACACCCATTTCTGAGAGGCTGTGTGTCTATTTGGCTGTAGCAGTTCACCCCCATCTCCTGTGCTGAGTGGAACCTGGCAGAGCTGGGTAGAATGTCACATGTACAGGGAAATCTCAGACCAGCAGGAGTGCTACTGTGAGTTCCCAGTGACCAGACTTTCCCACCTAATGGCTTCCATGCTAGTTTTAGTTCACACACAGATCGTGGGTGACTTCTGGTAAATTGGTCATTTAATAGCATATTATTTAGTCTCCATGTGGTAGAGTAGCTTCTATTTTTTATTTTATCATTAATTTCTAATTTCATTATAATTTAAGAGAATTCAAGGTATTATCTCTAGTTTTCTTGAATTCATTAAGAGTTGCTTTGTTGTCTATTTTATGGTCCATTTTAGAGAAGGATCCATGTGCTGCTGAGAAGAAAGTGTATTCATTCATTGATGGATGTGATATCATATATATGCATGTTAAGTCTAAATTATTAATTGTATTTTTTAATTCTATAGATTCTTTTTTTAGTTTTTGTTTGGAAGATCTATAGAGTGATGAGAGAGGCGTGTTAAAGTCACCCAGTATTAATTATTGTATTGTGATCTATTTGATTCTTGAATTTGTGAAGGGTTTGTTTGATGTATATAGATGCTCCATTGGGGAAAATAACTATTTATGATTGTTATTGTCTTGTTTATGTATAATTCCCTTAAGTGGTATGAAATGTCCTTCTTTGTCTATTCGGGTTAATTTTGAAAATTTTGAAAAATGTAGAAAATAAAAATTAAAAAATAAAAATAAGAAGAGAAATAAAATAATACAAGGACACAATTGATATATACTAATCAAACATCTTAGTCCCCAAAATACTGATCCATGAGAAATAATTGCTTTAAAAATGCTATAAATGAGAAAAAAATAAACAGATATGAATATGTATAAGTATCCAGTTAGAGTTCATTATGAGGAAAGAAGAAGAGACTGGGTTGGCAGAAAATGGTAGATGTGAATAGGGAAAATTCAGAGGTGACATAGGATGTGTTTATGAGGGTGGAGAAGTAAAAAATAGAAATAAAAGAAGGAAGGAAAGCATGAAAGAGAAGAGGAAGAGTGAAAGAGAGAACAATAGAGTTTGGCTGTTAGCAAGCAAAAAGAGAAATAGAAATAAAGGGAAACAGAGTTGTGAAACAGGAGAAAATCAATCCAAAATATAGCAATCAAAAAATCCTAACCCTCAAAAAACAGAGCATAGAAAATAAAGTACCTTCAAGAAAGGCTAAAAATGAAAATGCAGAAACAAATATGTATGTGTACAAATGTATAAATGTCCATCATGTATCAGTCAGCACACATTCAAAAACAAGATAACAAAAGAGCCCATGAGAGTACTTGCCTGCTGTCTGCACAACTGCCATTCCCTTTCTCAGCCTCCCTTCTCAGCAGGATGGTGTGAGGAGCTGTGGAAGATGCTTTTGGCTTTAATTCCAGGGTATGGCTGCTGCTGGGTTCTGTGAGATGAGTTTGTGCTTGTGAAGCTCCCAGGTGCGGGGATTATCTCTGGTAAGTTTGTGCTTGTGAAGCTCCCAGGTGCGGGGATTATCCCAGGTGTTTTATTGTGTGGGGAGTTTTTGAGCATTAATGAATGAATCACTTCTGGGACTGTACCCCTCTTCTCTCCCCAGGGCTCCACTCCTGGGAAGGGGAGTTGGTCCTTTGCTGGTTCTGTTGATCTGGGATACTGCCTTTTTCAGCTTGTAAGGACTGTTTCTGAGCACCACGGAGCTCAGTCACTCTACCTGTTCAGATTCACCCTGCTGTTGGTCCTGAACACTGCCAGGTCCAGGGAATGGAGGAGAATGGGCTTTCTCAGGCCTCTCTGACCTGTGTTGCCCTCAGGCAAAGTGATCTCCATGCCAGAAATTCTCTGTGCCAGAGATTGTCCTGATTTGCTAGGCTCAGTTTAGATCTCGAGGTTAGTGTCTGCTGAATTCATGTACTGGAATCAGCTCTGAGTTTACAGATCAACATTTCCCATCTGAGTTGGCACTGCTGTTGCATAGAGGTACCAAAACCTCTCCAACTTGGGCTCCCTGTACTCAGCAGGCAGACCCAGGTAACTTTTGAGCAACAGTTTAATGATCCAAATAGCCTCTGTGTAGGCCCAGGGCAGTCTGCCCCTGCAATCCTGGGATTCCCCATGCCAAGGCTTTCCTAGCACTTTTCAGTCTTTGCCTACATTGTGTATTAATCCCCCCCACTTCCACCCTCCCAGCTCAGCTCCAGTTCTGTTCCCTACCCTTGTCCGTTCCTTACCCCAGATTTTCCAGTCTTCAATGTTTTCTAATATTTTTTTATTTTACATAATTTTAAAATTCTAATTTGTTATATATGACAGCAGATTGTATTCAATTCATATTACACATATAGAGCACAGTTTTTCATATCTCTGTATACAAAATAGAGTCACACCATTCATGTCTTCATACATGTACTTAGGGTAAAGATGTCCATCTCATTCCACTGTCTTTTCTACCTCCATGTCCTCTCCCTTCCCCTCTGACCCCTTTGCCCTATCTAGAGTTTATCTATTCCTCCCATGCCCCCTCCCAACCCCACTATGAATCAACCTTCTTATGTCAGAGAAAACATTCGGCATTTGTTTTTTTTTTTTTTTTTTTTTTTTGATTGGCTAACTTAGTATTATCTTCTCTAACTCCATCCATTTACCTGCAAATGCCATGATTTTATTCTCTTTTATTACTGAGTAATATTCCATTGTGTATATATGCCACAGTTTCTTTATCCATTCATCTACTGACGGGCATCTAGGTTGGTTCCAATATCAGCGAAGTGATTTTATTTCCCACTCACCTCACAGAGAAGTAGTTTTCTTGCTGTTTGAGTCCTGAGTCGTGGACCTGTGAGAAAAGCCACTTCCTGCTCATCTTGTATCCTCTTTTTACTATTCTTTGTAGATAAATTTAAACCTACAGAGTCAAATTCTAACCCCCACTTCTACCCCCACCTCCTCAACCCCTGCCCCAAGGAGGTTTGATTAGGGTTATGTTGACCACAATACTCACTTAGGAAGAAAAAGCATCTTTGTTATCCTGCCTCCTTCCTTTAAGAATATAACCATTTTATTCTTCTCTGTTAATCATTTTATAATGTCTGTCATTCTAAAAATAATTTTCTTTATTCAGTTCTCACTGCTTCTAGAAACTTCATATGCATATTACTGTTTCAGTTTGTATCATTCCCTCATATTTTTAAACTGTTGATATATAAGCAGGAAGGAAGTATTTTGAATGAAAATTAATCAGTATTGTGCATTATAGATCAGAGTTCAGCAAACTATAGCTTGGAGACAAACACAATTCTGTTTTTGTAAATAAAGTTTTATTGGCATACAGTCAAAGTCCATTTGCTTACACATTGTCTATGGCAGCTTTTATACTACAAAGACAAATTTGAGACATTGTGACAAAGAATGCCAGGCTAGTAAGACTGAAATATTTGCCATCTGGCTGTTTATGGAACAACTTTGCTGTCCTCTGCTGTGGAGTGTATATTAGGATTACTGAATGCTCAATGATTCCAGGGTTTTTTCACAGTTGATGCTCCTGTGTTTGGGGGGGGGGGGGGTATCTGTTTGTATAGTATCCTGTTTTTCTTATTTCAACTTTAGGTCTTTGTACTTGTTCATTTTCTGTTTGGTTGGAACTGTTTCTTAAGTATTTTTCATGGTTGAGGTAGGTGGATACTTAGATACACTCTTTAAATTCTTGCATATACTCATTTCCCAAAACATGTCCCCTAAAGAACCTTCTTTGCCCTCAAAACACCAATGACACTTTGACTAGTTCAAGATTCTTAGATTAAATTTGTTTTCTTTTAATCTCTCAATATTAGTGCACTATCTTGTACCTCCTAGTGTGACAGATGAGAAATTCAATGACAAGAGTGTTATTTTCCCTTGAAAGAAAGATTAACTTATGCTTAATACCAGGAGGCCTATAAGATTTTCTCCTAATATTTAATGTTTGGGAATTGTAGCAAGATGCCTACACAAGAATCTTTTTTCCTCATTCCTGCGTAGTGCTTATTGGGCCCTGTCGGTGTGTAGAGTCAGATATTATTGATCACAGGGGAATTTTCTACTGGCATCTCTTTAATTAGGGCCTCTCCCTTGCCTTCAACTCTTTCCCTTTTCATTTTCTGAAACTATTATTACTGGTATTTCAAAGCTTCTGTACCTTTTAGGTATTTTCCCCTTGTGGATGCCTTTTCTTTTTATTGTTGCTCTTTTATTACAAGTATTTTGGAGCTGCCTTTTGCATTTCTTCTTGCCACTGATTGAGGTTTCAATATAACAGCTCCCCATTAATTTGTTCACTGAATTATTCAGTTTGAAATTGTACTTTATACCTTCAGAAATTCTGTTTTGCACCTTATTTCCTTCAATACTCTTACTATTGTTCTTTATTTCAAGTTGTATCTGTATCTTCCAGCTATTCTCATTTTATTTATGAATCTTCTTTGCTCTTCAGTTTCTCTTTTGTGCCATGATTGTGGTTCATTGACAAAAGATTTTAATGAACTACTTTGTTTCTCTTATTGGCTTCTTGCTATAACTCTTTTCACTCTTTTTAGTGGTTGCTTTAAGCCTAATGGCATGGACTCCTAATTTATCAAACTTAGAATAACTATTGTAGAACTTGACTTCACACTTCAGATTGATTCTTCTGACTTTCTACTTCCCATTTGACAAATGTGACTTTACAACTATAGGGTTTTATTTATCTATATTCCCCCATCCTTTATGCCATTGTCACATTCTTCTGTTCAACATTCATTTTTAATCCTACCTTATAATGTTGTTATTTATCTATTTATTTATTTATATTTTTGACTTTAAGCAACCAGTTTTCCTTTAAGAAAACCCAGAGAAGGAAAAAAAATTATTTTTAACTTATTCATTTGCTTCCCATTTTCTGGTGTTCTTCAATCCTTTTACTTTTTACCCCCCCTAAATTATAGATTTGTTGTAGGGAAAGTTTTACAAAGGTATACAAACTAAGTGACATTTAATTTGTTAAAAGGAATAAAATTATATTGAATTGGCTGTGTCCCAGAAATTCTAGGCTACCTGTCATTTCCTGAGGTCATAACGCAAATATGTGTCATAATTTTGTTCTAAGAATCAGTAGAGTGTTCATAGATAAACTGAGTAGAGCTAGACTATGATAAACACCAAGTTCAAGCAATGGCCTCTGAGTTTTTATGTCCTTTGGAACTATTACTTTAGAAGGTTGAAGTTTTAAAGATGGGTTCATTATGTGGCCTTCATCTGTCAAGATTTAGGTCATATGTGTGAACTTCCACAACACTGGGATGGTCAGGCTACAGAGACTTAGATACCTTGAGAAAGGATAATCTATAAAAACGAATGACAGATAAATTATTTCTTCTGGGGTAATTTTAAAAATTAAATATTTGTAAGACTACTAGTCTGGGAAAATAGTTTTATTTTTGCAATTAAATCATAAAAATGTGAATAAATTGAACAGCTATGAGATAACAATATGATAATTCAGACTGCTAATGTCCTATGAGTCTTCTCTTGCCCCTTTTCTTAATCAAATCTATATATCAGCATTTATCAGTCAAGGTGTTTTCCCATATTCATTTTATGTGGCAATGATTGTGATTATTTATGTTCTTGGATATGAACTATACTTGGAATATTGAATCTAATTTGGGCCAAAGAGCCAAGGAGACCATAATTACCTTTATACATTTGAGATTGTAGTTTTTGCCATTTTCAACTAATTCTATAGTTCTGTAACTCTTTGGAAATGTCTCACCAATACTACAGTTTGGAATTCTGGAAAGGAATAAAATGTTAGGCAAACACTGCTCATTAAACTTGGGCAATGTTTGGTTATTATATCTTCAAGTATTTTTTTCTTCCCCATTCTCTCTTGATCTCTTTCTTGGGACTCCAATTTCAATTGTTAGTTTGGTATTATCCTATAGATCCCTGAGAGTCTGGTCATTTGTTTTCAGTCTTATTTTCTTTTCCATGACGTGACCATTTCTATTTATCTTCAGGATCATTGATTCCTGTGAATGTTTCAATTTGCTACAGTTAAGGTCAGTTAGTGAATTCTTCACTATACTTTTGGTAATTTTCAGTATCAGGATTTTGATTTGGTTCCTTTTTTAAAAAAATAGGTTGTATTTACTAAGATCCTATCTCAGATCTTATCAAGAGTATATTTTCTTCTAAGTCCTTCAAGATATTTTAAATAGATACTTCAGGGTCTTTTCTAAATTCATCATTAGAGTCACTTTTTAGACTTGCTGTTGGCTTCTTTCTCATTGACTCTGAGTGACATTTTCTTGATACTTAGTAATTCTTTATTTCATACTAGATGTTATTGATAATACATTGTAGAGACTCTGAGTGCTGTTATTTTCCTGTGAAGAATGTTTATTTTTGTTCTAGTTGTCAGTTCAATTTATTGTGTGGATTTGGTTTTACATTTTGTTAAGAAAAGTTTATGGAAGGTCTGAGATTTTTCCCAAGCCATTTTACTGAGTGGAACTCAACCTTCAAATTCTGCTTTCCTTGTGGATCTTATCAAGGCTTCATCTTACACATCATTAGGGAAGGTCTACAGTTGGTCTTACTCCAGGTCAGTGGTGAGCAAACTATGGACTGTTAACAAAGTCTGACTCACTGACTATTTTTCTAAATAAACTTTTGGGGAACAAACGCTATTTTTTCATCCTTTATATTGCTGCTTTCACACAAAAATTTCAGACTTGCGTACTTGTAACAGAAATGTATGACCCTGGAAACCTAAAATACTATTATGGAAAAACTTTGCCAACTCCTTCTCTCTGGTGTGGTTGCTTTGTCATGGCAGGCTGTGACAACACCACTGGGCACAGCTATTTTTTATTTGCTGTTTTTCTTATTCTGTTCTTCCTTTCTTTGGCTCCTTTGTACCATTAGGTAGATTGTCACTGTGTTTGCTCTCCAGGGCTAGAGGCTGGTTAGTAGAATGCCCTACCTGTGGTAACCCTGCAGCGGATGGGAGGCCTGTTCTATAGAGGCAGACTGTCAGCCCTCTGCTGAAGAACCTGGGGAAGAGCCCCTGCTTCCTGGACACTGTGTATTTTTGAAAACTTCTGAGCAAGAAGTCTCAGTCCATTCAGACCCCCTTTGTCTTTTATGAATCAAGTGACCAATATGCTCATGTAAAGAGTGTGACAAATTTCTGTCCCTACTCTAGACTACTGAGCCTTAAGTTCTTCTCTTCTTTCTGTATATCATGCCTAGGCAATGATGTTGTTCTCTGAAACATGCTCTTCCCAAGGGAAGAAAGACTCAATCTTTGCTGAGACCCCCCCACCACCACCACCACCAAAAGAGTCCAAATCCTTATATTCAGCACCTTTGGCCCAAGAAGCCTTTTAACAAAGATAGCTTAGAACTTGTAATAGGAAAGAAAATGGAATTATGGTCAGAATTGCCTGTTTACAGAATCTCCATTCATTTATTCAACAAATATTCACCAAGCCCTACTATGTTATAAGCACTTATCTAGGCAATGAAAACATGATGGTGAGCAAAACAGACATAACGCCTGTCTTGAAGGAAGCTAGTGGGAGAGACAGGCATTAAACATATGATTCCATAAGTAGATTCACAATTATGAATCATCACTGTTGGAAGGAAGACTCTGGGGTGGTATGAGGAGCACAGTGAGGCACAGACTTAGACACACAAATGTGCTCAAGAACCGATTAATGCACAGATCACACAGCGTTCCCATTCTCATCTCTCCAGGAGAATATTTTTGAATTAGCTTTCAGTGTCATTTTCTCTGTGGAAGTATATTCTGCCCTGACTATGTCCACTGAGGACAGAATTCATCTTAATATTTACAACTAATGATAAGTCTCACAAGGTGAAATGTTTCAGAGGCATCCAGTTTTTCATCTAAAAATAATACCAGGCTGAAGATATGTAATGGTGAATTACTAGGCAGAACAAAAGTGAGAAGACTGTTTATCATGGATAAAATATTTCCTCCGGTGAATAAGCATGAAGATTCTGAAACAGACTCACAAAATGCTGTTGTTGGGAGAAAGAATAATGGTGTCAGGCGCAGCTGACCTTGGAACTGAATTCCTAGAGAATTGAAGCTCATTGGCAAATGACTGGAACAAATTGTTTCTCCACCAAACTGTACTAACTTAAGTGAAAGTGATGTTTCTTGTTTCTTGGAACTTTTGCTTTTTTATTGCTGAAAGGATTTGTGGCATATGATTTCTGTTTGTGAACAGAAACTAAGACTTGAGGAGCAAATGATCCTGAAGAGAACCGATCAATGATGGAGGCAGCTTCAGAACTGAGTCTGGTGATTCTCAGTTCAGCGCCTGTAACTACTTTCTGAATCACAGATGCCGTGTCCTGAGTGAGAGTCTGATTGATCTGTTGCCATGGCTGAGAAGAACCCTAACACCTGAATGTTGGTAGAGAAATGATTACTTTGTAATGAGCTTGATACAAAAAATATGAGGTACTTACCACGGATGTGGAAGCCTAGAAAAACATATTCTGGGGGATCAGATTTTATTTTTTTAAATTTTGGTTTATTTTATTTATATAAGATAAATGGAAAATTAACATCATACTTGCAAACAACAGGATTATTTGACATTGATCCCTTTCTTGTTGGGAAAATTGACTTGATTTTTTAATAGTCATATTTACTGATACTCAGGCAATCTTATACCAATGAAGAAGATTTTATCACCAGGTGACATGATGCACTCCTGAAATTCCAGTAACTTGGGAGGCAGAGGCCGTGGATTGCAAGTTTGAGGCTAACCTTAGAAACTTAGAGAGAACCTGCCTCAAAATAAAATAAATAAAAAAGATTTGGGATGTATATCAGTGGTAAAACACACCTGAGTTCAATCTCTAGTACTGCAAAAAAAAAGTTTTTACTAAATATTTCATTTTTCATACTGTTTATTTTTCTTTTCCAATATGGGAGATCAAACCCAGGTCCTCACACATACTGGGCAAGTGCTCCACCACTGAGCTACATCCTCAACATTTCATGTATTTTTACAATTTTTATAATCTATGTAATCTAAAACAGTTGTACTGCTTTGTGGTATACACATATCTCAAACAAACATACATATATACATACACTTCATATACAATGCAGTAAAGGCTATGTAAATATAAGCCCCCAATGTATTACCTAAGTCACCATGAGTATACAAACATCAACACTGTTATTTTATAGTCAGTTCTATTTTACAAATAATCAGATCAAATTTGACAACTTGAATGAAGAAGTGGATATTATGTATAATATCAATAATAGAGAAAATCTAGTGTATAGAAGAAATTCTTGGAAAAGATGTTTCCAGATTTTATATACATTATACATTTATTTATTCATATATAAAATTATGTGTGTGTGTAGATAGAATATAAGATGATATGTTTATATACTTACCCTGAATGTGGAGATTGGTGAAACAAAAAGCCTAAGATTATACCAGAGTTTCTGATTTTTATAATTTTAATTTTGCATTGGATTATGAATGAAATATTTTCCATGTTTTTGATCACTTAAGGGGTTAAACTGTCATTTATTTTGTACTAAGACTTTCCTGTTTTCCTTATTGCTTTATGTAACCTGTGTGTCTGTCTGCCTGCCTGTGCACGTGTAGAGAGAGAACAGCTTTTTTTACTGTGTTCAGAAACTTTACCATCTTAACCTTTTAAAAGTGTACAATACAAGTGTTTGCTGTATGTATACTGTTGTGCAACAGGCTTCTAGAACTCAAGGCAGAATCCCTGAAACAGTATTACTTAGAGGTTCCAGATTCCTAGGGAAACCAGGGTCTTTTGAGGGGTTGCAATACTAATTAAAAGTCTGTGTACATACCAGAAACACTATCCTCTGGTATTTCTACTACTACCGTGTCCACCCATCACTACCCACTCTTGGGGATAATTGAAATTTATTTTCTGGGAAAATGAAACAGTGGTGCACATTTAAAGGATGAAATAAAATACAGAAACTCTCTGAAAGCAGAGTTAGATAAAAATGTGGCCCCTGTTTTGAAGATCCTTTTCTTTATTTTCTAGTCCTACTTCCAGAATGCCAACAGCCTGGGATATAGCAACTCCCACACACAACCAGAAGAGTAGAATTTTTTTTTTCTTTTTAGGAGAAAATAAAAGTCCCGGGGGTGGGGTGGGGTGAGTGGACACCTTCCTGGGTGCCATTTCCAAGGTCTTGATACAAATGTTTTCCTAATTTTTTATTTGTTCTTTTTAGTTATATATGACAGTAGAATCCATTTTGACATAATTATTAAACCCATGGAATATATCTTGTTCTAATTCATTCCCCACTACCTCTCCTTTTCCCTCCCTCCCCAGCCCCTGCTCTCTTCCCTCTTTGGATCTTTCTGCCATTTTCCCATAGTTATCTTCTTAAAATTAAGTTTTGAGGTTGTATGTGATAGTAAGAGTCACTGTAGAATATTCATCCATGTGCATAAGAAAGCCATGTCAGATTCATTCCATAGCATTTTCTGATACAAATATTTTCTTAACAGCAATTTCAAAGATTCAAACACAATGGATCCATCACTTTCCCAATTACAAGGTAAAATTACTTTCAGGATAAGATTCTATACTTATCAAATTATCTATGCACTAAGGACAATTAAACCAATTTTGGATGTTCCAATGTTTGAAAAAATATACATCTCATTTTTCCTTTCTTGGGAAACTAATAGAGGATGTACTCCATCAAAACAAGGAATTTAATGAAGAAAGAAAGAAGTGGTATCTGGGAAGCCAAGAGTTCTAATGGAGAAGAACGGTAAAAAGAACATTTCAGAAGGTCAGCTAAAGAGTCCTTGAATCTGGATTGGTTCCACGGAACAAATGGTTCAAGGTTATATGAGCAAAAATTTTATGTAGGCATATGAGATGAAGGGATGTAAGAACATTAAAAAAATTCTATACCCCAAGGATATCATTTTTAAAAGGCAATTACTGATAACGTGGTCTTATTCCCCATTTCTCCAAACTTTTAAATTTTCCACTAGCAAATTCATTGATTCACTGTTCAGTCTTCTGGATTCTTTATCTGTAATTATGTCTGTCATCTATCTTGAGGGAGGGGTGTCAGCACCTGATCAGTTCATATGGCATGAAGGGCTTTTCTGTTAAGAGATTTATCAAATCCAGGTAAGACACAGAATAGCTCCTACTGTGCGGTTTCTGTTTGTATTAACTAGAATGATGACTGTTTTACACATCAGAAGCAATGGACTCTCTATCAGCTCTTCCAACATCCAGCTGTATAGCTTTGGGTAATTTGTTTATCTTCTCTTCTTACTTATTTTCGTTTGCTAAGTGCAGTCAAAGCTATCATAACAGGCTGCTATAAGTTGCAAATTGGATTATATGCTAGTTTCAAAGCCATAAAGCCCTTTAATAAAAGCACACTATCAATTTTTTGTTTATTCAGACACTATTTTGTCACATTAATCTTCCTAGCTGACTGCTAAAAGAAATTATGCAAATGTTTTCAGTAACAGTTATTTAAAATTTGCTGGTATTTGAGAAGAAACACTGTCTATAGACAGTGTTCTATGTGGGATTAGGTGAAAAATTGAGGACTAAATGGGCTAGTCCAGTCCATCCTTCTTTTTTAGTATTTCAGAATTGTGGAATTTTGTGGTTACATGGGATCCCTGATAGCTCTGGGATTGCCAGTTAATGGCTGGAGTTGCAGGGTTCTGGAATGTGAGGAATACTTGAATCATATAGGAACTCAGCACTGAGTTGAGAAATAGAATAAACATGCCCCCACCCCAAACACAATTTGCTCTCTAGAATATGTATTGTGTTGTATTCTAGGGAGAGCACACACATACACCCATAGTTAGTCTAGGGAGAGCAAAACCAAATTTCCTTTGTCTTCTTGTTCTTTTCAGACCCTCAATGGATTGAATGATGCCCACCCACTTTGGGAAGGGCCATCTGCTACACTTAGCCCACGAGTCCAAAATGTTCATCTCTTCCAAAAATATTCTCACAAACATAACCAGAAATGATGTTTAATGAGATATTCGAGTATCTCAGGATCCAGTCAAGTTGACACATAACATTACCCATCACACACTCATTTGTACATCTTCAAAATGGAATAAACAAGTGCAAGGATGGATACGTTCACTTAAGTCAGGTCAAACTTCTTGAAGTACTTACAAAGTTGAGAAGATCAAGACAATTTAGTTGCAACTAAGAGTGTGTTGTGCTTACCAGAAAAGGATTAAAATCCAATTTCACACCTGATAAATAAGGTAACACTAGTCTGACTTCACTGTAAAAATTTCAAACAGGCTTTCCCTTTCTATGGCTGCATTTATTTCTCAAAGACAGGGATCACCACACTCGTACTTTTTAAGCAGTGGTTCACAGGGAAGAAGAACTATGCATAGAGACTCTTTAGAGCCAGGCACACCTGGGCTTACATTTTAGTTCTTTCATATGCATGCTCTACAACTTGGGTGAATCACTTAACCACTTTGATTTCCTCACCTGTAAAATGTAAAGGGTATTAATAGCCTCTTCTTCAAAGAAAATTTGGATTTTGAAAGGAAGTAATAGATGTCTTTAGCACTTCACTGATCATATAAATGGTGGTAATATTAATTAAATATCTGCCTAGTTACAAAACATCTGCCTAGTTAAACATCTCACTTTTAGTGAACATATTGCATATGTTCAATAAATATCTGTTGAATGAATAAAATCTAATAACTGTTTCTTCTCCTCACCCCTTCAGGCTGAGGGCCTATAATAACTCCTCATTATTACTAGCATTGGGTTACAGTCTTAGTCTCTGACCATTTTCCTTACACTTGGCTCACCTTTAGTAAGTAATTCTCTTTTTAAATACCCCACAATTTATCTAGTTTGAGTTCTGCCTCCTGTTTTCTGTCAGCACTCTGTGTGATGCAAGGAGTTTATAACTCAGGGGAAAAATATATACCTACATTCAAAGCTTTCAATAATTTCTGACTCGCACAATTATTGTCCAAACTGACCTTCAGATAAATCATTCCTAGTTTTGGGAAATCCACCTTGAAAAGGTTCTCTCATTGGTATAAAAAGGTAACATGAAGATATCATGCTAAGAAGTCTTCTCACGTTATTTAAAGTAGGCCCAAATTAGGAAAATTACATGTCCACAATAGAAAATTGATAGGTATATTATAATATTCCCATTGACAAAAGATCTGAAGTCACAGAATTATGTCAAAGCTTATGGCAATCTAGAGAAGGGATTGGTGCATTTCCCTTTCACCCAGAGAGATGGGCATGAAGCAAATTCAGGGAAGTCCAGGGCACCTAGTACATGGTGAAGAATGCTCTTGTGGGGAAAATGTTGATTCTGAGTCCTGAGCCCCCCAAACAGGTGAAGATACAGGAGAGGCTACTGCCTGCTGTGGAAGGAAAGCTCTGTCTCCGCAGCCATCCTGCATGTGAGATAAGTGTTTTGAATAAGGACTTCATAAATTGGATGATTCATGCAATTGGGAATTTTCAGTATATGTAAGCCAAAAGACTTTTTTTTATTAATTCCACTTTTGTAATGATGTCTAGGGACCAGAGATGCAAAGATGATAATACATTAAGTCAGACTCCATGAGGGCAGGGACTTCTGCCAAATCTTTGGCAATAATTAAAAACTGTGTGTTCTCCTTGTGTATGTAGTCTGACTCCTCCACTGGGAATTGGGCCATCTGAGGGCAGAGATGTAAGTCTGTTCTGTTCAGAACTATAGCCAATGTGCCCTCAACAGTGTCAGGCACACAGTAGATGCTTAATAAGTATTTGCTGAAGGAATGACATTTTGTTAGACACTCCTAATCAATTAAAAATAATCTTTCAATAAAATTCAAACAGCTTTATTGCTATATACCTCACATACCATAAAATTTACCCATTTAATGTATACAATTCAGTGACTTTTAGTACACTCACAGACTTGAGCTGAGCAACCATCACTACAATCAATTTTAGTTATTTAAAAAATGTATTAATTTTACATTGCTATTTTAATCATACATATGTGTGGCAAATGGTGTGTTAATTCAATACATGTTTACAGTAGATAATGATCAAATCAGGATAGTCAGCATTTTTATCTCCTAAAACAATTCATAAAATTTTGGATTAACACATTAAATTATACATGTCTATGGGTACAGAGAGATATGTCAATACATATCTACAATATACACTGATTAAATCAGGATGATTAACATTTCCATATCTTTATTATAGTGGAGACATTAAACTCCTCTCTTCTAGTTAAATCATAAAATATATGATAGGTAATGGTGAACTAAAGTCACCCCACTGTGCTATTGTAGAACACTAGAACTTATTTACTTCTATCTTATTCAACTGTGTTTTGGCACCTGTTATGCAACCTCCCTCTATCCTCCCTGCCTCCCCAACCCTTCCCAGCCTCTAGTAATTGCTCTTCTACATCCAAATCCACTTCTAAAAATATCCACAGATGAGAGAAAATGTGGTGTTTGTCTTTCTTTGCCTGACTTATTTCACTTAATGTAATGTCCTCCAGTTTCATCCGTTTTGCTGCAAATGATAGGAAATCATTGTTTATGGCTGAAAAAATTCCATTGTGTATAAAATACCACATTTTCTTTATTCATTTATCTATTGGTGGACATCTAAGTGAATTCCATATTTTAGCTATTGTGAATAGGAAAGCAATAAGCATAGATGTGCTGGTTTATCTTAGATATTCTGATATTTTCTTTGGATCTATTCACCCAGAAGTGAGATAACTAGATCAAATGTAGATCTATTTTTGGTTTCTAATGTAACTCTCTGAAAAACTGCCAAAGAATTTTCCATTGCAGCTGCACCATCTTACATTCCTGTCAGTGAGCTGTAGGGTTCCAGTTTCTCCATATTCTCATGAATGCTTTTTATTTTGTCTTTTTTATTACAGTTTTCATATTAGATGAAAAGTGGCATCTCATTATAATTTTGATTTTCCTAATGGCTAGTAAGATCAACCATCTTTTTAATGTGTTTATTGTCTAATTGTCTGTCTTCTTCAAAGAAATGTGTATATCAACACGTTGTCCCTTTTGAAAATTGTTACTTGTCTTTTTGTTGTTGAGTTCTAGGAGTTCTTCATATATTCTGGATTCAAAATTTTAAATATGTTCTGGATAAACCCTTATTAGCTACATGGTTTGCAAATATCTCCTCACATTCTGTAGATCATCTTTTCACTTTCTTAAGAGCATCAAGAGAGTACAGAAGGTTTTAATTTTGATAAAATGCAATTGCTTTTTATTTGGTTTCTTGTGCTTTAGTTGTCATATCTAAGGAAGATTGGGCAACCCGAGTTCATGAAGATTTATACCTTTTCTCTTCTAAGTTTTTTTTAGTTTTAGTGCTTGCATTTAGGTATTTGAGACATTTTGAATTAATATTTCCACATGGTAGGGCCTTGAACTTTATTATTTTACATATGAATATCAATTTTTTTAGAATAAATTACTTTTTTACTGAAAAATTTGAAGACCAATTTCCTGTTTGTATGTGGAATTATTTCTGGACTCTCTCTCTCTCTTCCCCACCTCAGTGATCTGTATGTCTATCCTTGTACCAGTATCACACTGTCTTGATTGCGGTTGCTTTGCAGTAATTTTAAAGTTGGGAAGAATTAATCCTTCTATTTGTTCTTCTTTATGAAGACGGTTTTGGTTTTTTTTTTTTTTTTGGATCCTTTGCATTTCCATACAAATTTTAGGATTAGTTTGTCAAATTATCAATAAGAATAATAATAAGAAGCAGCAGCAGATGGGATTTTGATAGAGATGCACTGAAACTGTAGCTCAGTATGGAGACAATTACTATCTTAGCAAAATTATGTTTTCTAATGCATGAACATGGTATATAGTAGTTTATAGCATAATTTTATAATACTTTTTATTTCTGTAATATCATGATGATGTTCTTTCTTTCATACCAGATTTTAGTAATAGTAAATTTAGTCAATTTTGTTAGACTTGTCAATGAAACATGTTTGGTTTTGTGGACCTTCTCTATTTTCCTATTCTCTTTTTCATGTCTTGTCATTTGTTAGATCTTTAATTTCTTTTAACAGTGTTTTGTAGTTTTCAGAGTACAAGTTTTAGACTTCTTTTATTTTCCTAAGAAATGTATTCTGTTTTGGTATTACTGTAACTGAAATTTGTTATTTTAATTTTTGGTTTATTTCTTGCTAGTATAAAGAACTATAATGCGGTAATGAATTATATATATATATCTTGTATCTACAAACTTAGTGAACTTGTTCTAATGGTTTTTTTACCATATTTCTTAGGAATTTTCTATATACAAGAAATATGTCATTTGTAAATAAAGATAGTCTTGCTTCTTTCTTTCTAATCTTGATTAATTGCCCTGGCCAGAAGCTCCAGTACAAAGTTCAATAGAAGCATCTGTCTTGTTCCTAGTATTTGTTGAAAAGGATTCAGTGTCGTCATTCAGAATGATAATTGTGTACTTTTCACCAATGCTCTTTATCTGGTTGATCAAAGTCTCTTCTATTCCTAGCTTCTTGTTGTTTCTCATAAAAGAGTAGTGGATTTTATCAAATTCTTTTCCTAAGTTTGTTGAGATGATCATATGGTTTTGTCTTTTATTGATTATGCTGTTTCACTAATTGTCTTTTGAATATTAAGAAAAGTTTACATTCCTGACATAAAACATACTTAGTGTGTGATTATTTTATATGTTGACAAACCTGGTGCTGGTATTTAATTAATGGTTTTTGCACAAATATTTTCTTATGATACTATCTGGGCATTGCTTTGCATGGAGTTTTGAATTAGTATCTCAATCTCTTTACTTGAGACAGACCTTTTTAAACTTATTTCTTCCTGAGTTAGTTTTGGTAGTTTATGTATATCTAGGAATTTGTCCTTTTCATCTAAATTATGTAATTATTGTTGTAGTTATTTATAGTATAACCTTATAATACTTTTATTTCTGTAATGTTCGTAATGACATCTTTTCTTTCATACCAGATTTTAGTAATAGTAAGTCTGGCTAAGTTTTGATAATTTTGCTCGTCTTTTCAAAGAAAGCTTTTTGGATTTGTAGATTTTCTCAATTGTTTTTGTATTTCATCTTTCACTAATATCTATTCTAATCTTATTATCTTTTGCTTCTGTTTTATTTGGGTTTAGTTTTATCTTGTTTTTAATTATCTTAAGATGGAAGGTTAGGTTATTAATTTGAGATTTTTCAGTTTTAAATATGGGCACTATAAGAAATAAAATTTCCTCTTTACTGATTTAGTTGTATCTTAGATGTTTTAGTAAATCATTTTCATTTTCATTCATGTCAAATTTTTCTAATTTCTCTTATTATTTTTTTCTTTGACCTATTTGTTATTTACAAGTCAATTGACTCCCATACATTTGGAAATTTCCCCATTTTTTCACTATTATTATTTTATAATTTCACTCCATTGTGATTAGAGCATATGCTTTGTATGATTTTAAACCTTTTCAATTTTCTTCAGTCTTTTTTAACATTCTTTTAATTGTATAATGTCTACTCATCTGTTTTTTCTTTTTCTTTTTATTTTTTTGGGTATTTGGAATTTAACTCAGGCACACTTGGCACTGAGTCACATCCCCAGCCCTATTTTGTATTTTATTTAGAGACAGGGTCTCACTGAGTTGCTTAGGGCCTTGCTTTTGCTGAGGCTGGCTTTGAACTCACAACCCTCCTGCCTCAGCTTTCAGAGCTTCTGGGATTACAGATTGCACCCAGCTGATCTGTTTTGAACTCTTTTCTTCCCCCTTCCAACTCAAATCTCATAAATTTTTCATTTATGTTATTGCACTTTTTAATTACAAAATTTTCATTTTAATTTTTGTTTTTTATTTTATAATTTCTATCTCTTAATGATATTCTCTATTTAATAAGACATTGTTTCTTGAAGTTTGGTTTCTTTGAATACATTTATAATGCCTACTTTGAAGTCTTTGTCTGCTAAGTCCAATATCTGGGCCCTCTCAAATGCAATTTGCACTGGTTATTTTTTCCTTGTGTATGAGTCATACTTCCTTGTTTGTTTTTTTTATTATATATATTTTTTGTTGAAAAGTAATTTATTGTAGCAACCCTTAATATTGATTTATCTCTGCCTCTCTACCTTGACAAGGGCTTGATATTGTTTGTGGATTCATTCATTTGTTCAGTGACTTGAACAGGCTACTTTTAGTCTATTCCTCTCCTCTTTGTACAGCTTCTGATACTCCTTCTCAGAGGGTTCACTCTTGAGCATACCCACAGTCATCCTAGGGTGGCAATGAACTTTTTCAACTGGCATGAACTTTTCACCCTCTGATTAAGTTGCATTGGGGGCAATTGGGCCCATCTTGTTTCATGATAGATCTTCTACTCTATTCATGGAGAACATGTACAGGAAGGGAGCCCCATATCTCTCAGCTGATCTTGCCTTACAAAAGGAAGACTGGGCTGTGAGGAATGACCTCCGCCTCCTGGGAGGATAGCATAGCCCTGGACTGGTGATCGGGGAAAAGATAACCCTATGTTTTTGGCTTCACTCACCACAATAAATCTTCTATCATGCTGAACTGAATGACAAAGGAAGGAGCAGGTCCGGTGTGACTCAGATGCCAGGGACTCTCACTTTCTTTGGATAAGTGTTTTTCCATTTTCTGTATGCCCTTTCCAGAGACTGAAAAAAAAAAAAAAAAAAAAAAAAAACAAATTCAATAGTTTCACCAGTAATGGTTGTTTTGCTAGGGAGGGAATCTGCAGAGCTCTTTACATTGCAATCTGAAAGTCTTAGTAACCTTTTGTTAAGAAAAGTGAGGATGTCTTTTTCATATTTCAGAAAGGTTATAGGTGAGGGGAAAATGCCAACAAAGACAATCATAGGAGAAGCTAATTATATGAGGAGTTTGTGGAAAATTGTAGGCACACACTTTATATTGTATTTCTAAAAATATATGGCCTCATTTCATTAGCATTTCTCTTTTGAAGCCTTAGGATATCATAAGAGCAGATTGTTATAATAACATCAACCAACATTTGCATGGCACTTAACAGTGTTAGTTTTTTCATTTACATAATCTTATGGTTCCTGTATGATTCTAAACTTGTTTATGGTGGAGTCACTCAGACTTTGTTGTCCCTGTCTCTTCTTTTTCTGCCTCTGCTTTGCATACAGAATTGAGGAAAATTAATTTAAATCCTGTTAGAGAAGAAATCATTATGCTTTCATTCAGTCCTTTATTTTTTTATGAAGCATATTCTTTATTAATATTTATTAATAGCATATAACATACACAAATAATATATGAATATATATATATATATATATATATATATATATATATATAGTATTTATTTATACTGTATGTGGTTTCAAAAAAATATAAGGAACTTTTAAAAATCCATACAGCAAATAAATTTTAAAAAGAAATAAAAAGAGACAAAGGGAGATATCAGTGTAGGAATACAAAATGATACACCTGTGACTGTCTTGGTTTTAATACCACATCCAGGAAAACCCTTCAGCACTGATATCTTAATATCATCACCAAGTTGTTATTTGGCTCTTTAAATATGCCAAGCCCTGTTCTAAGCACTTGACATCCACAGTCGATTCTCACAGCACCACTTTGAGTTAAGATTATTATTTTAAAGACTTTATAAAAGAAAAATAGAAGCACTAAAAGCTTCAACCACCTGCCCAAACTCATACAGCTAGTTATCCTGCATCTCAATTTGGTAGAGCTGGGATTTGAGAGAACCCCAGCTCTTAAGATCCTCCCAGAACTGAGGTTCTTTGCCACAAGCGTGAAAGGCATGCAATGTCCTATACAAGTACTATAAATTTGATTTAATGATTCTTTTTTTTTAGAGAGAGAGAGAGAGAGAGAGAGAGAGAGAGAGAGAATTTTTTTAATATTTATTTTTTAGTTCTCGGCGGACACAACATCTTTGTTGGTATGTGGTGCTGAGGATCGAACCCGGGCCGCACGCATGCCAGGTGAGCGCACTACCACTTGAGCCACATCCCCAGCCCCGATTTAATGATTCTTAGTAGCCAAATTGAAGAGGAAAATATGATAAGTTACAAAATTCACATTGTCCATTAAAGAAACTATTTCCTCAAGAGTCCTGAAACCATTCAAATATTTACTTGCTGCTTACTTTGGAAGGTACTGCTCTAGGTGCTGGGAATATAGCAGCAAACAAAACAGAGAGGCCCTTGGCCTTTGTAAACCCGATG
Source organism: Spermophilus citellus (assembly GCF_964194105.1). Classification (NCBI taxonomy): domain Eukaryota; kingdom Metazoa; phylum Chordata; class Mammalia; order Rodentia; family Sciuridae; genus Spermophilus; species Spermophilus citellus. Next base: position 51,200,598 of record NC_138193.1, on the reverse strand, counting down.
CCAGGAGGACATACTTTTACAAAGACATAGGTATTAATTAGGTTAAGAGGAGAGGAACTTCTGGGGAGTTGGGAAAGGAAGACAATATTAAATAGGCTGGTGAGGGTAGATCTCGACAAGAAGATGATACTTGAGGGAAGACTTTGATGGAGAAAGAGTTTTGTGAATATTGAAGAGAAGACTGTTTTAGGTGAAAGGAAGAACAGATGCAAGGTCCCTACACTGGGAGTAGCTTGGTGAGGCAGAGGCAGCTGAGCAAATAGCAGTAAGAGAGAATATCGAAGAGAACCTGAGATGATGCCAGACCTCGAGACGCAGGACATGAGATAATAGTGGGCATTGAGAAACTCTGACATTTACTCTAAGTGAAGTGGAGGGTTTGACAAAGAAGCAATATGACCCAGTGAGGCAGGAAAAAGGGTTAAAATGGACAGGAAGGAAACTTGGCTTCTTCCAGCTCAGGTTTCTATTTAGCCAAGCTGGGAAACTACAAAAACAAGTCTGGCCTCGTCAAGGTCAGACCGACTCCTGTGTAAGCAGAAAAAAACTGATAGTGAGACATCTGCTGTCTGGTACCCTAGACCCTTATCAGAAAAGGGGGCATGCATGGTAAACTGTCTGGACCAAAGCAGAAGAGCTTGTGGACACTAAGAACCTTATCCAGGATTGGGTAGGAGACGAGCTCTCTTAACCCTGTAGGTTCATATAAACCCCTAGACAATGGCCACTCTGTGGTATCCCTCTCCTGGGACCCCTCTCCCTTGGGACCTCTACTTTCTTTCTTTCTGTTTCTCTAATAAATCCTGTTACTTTGCTCTCACCCTTGTGTCTGTGGTTTTCATTCTTCAAATTCGTGAGACAAAAGAATCCAACCCCATGTTCTACACATCTTATATCTTAAAATGATCTTCTAGTAGCTGTGTTGAAAATTGACTGCAGAAAGGAAAGGAAAATTGAGAAATTAGATGGGAGGCTACATCTATCATCTAGGTGAGAGATGAGTGGGAAAAAACAATGGTAGGTGATGAAAACATATCTTGTCAACATAATTTTGAAGATAAAGTCAACGAGTTTTGTTGGTGAGTTGGATGCAGAGTGTGCGAGAAAAAGAAGGTTAAAAAAAAGACTCCAAGTTTTCAGAAAACTGAAAAAAATGGAATGATCATTAATTGAAATGAGAAAAACCACAGGGAGGTAAGGAATGTGGACAAAGCACACAAATTCAGTCTGGACAGTTTGATTTTAAGGTGTCTGTTAGATTCCAGCTAGTGGTGTTTAATAAGCTATTATGAACATGATTTTGGGAGACAGATTTGGGTTGGAAATATAAATTTGGGAATCATCAGCTTATACATTCTTTTTAAAACTATGAAACTAAATAAGATCACCAGGGATTGAGTACAAATATGAAAGAGAAATGGACCTGAGTCTCGGGCCCTCTGAGATGAAGAATCAAGGAGAAGATGAGGAACCAGTTTTTAAAAAGAAGGAGGAGCCAGTAAAGTAGGAGGACATAGAGCTGAGTATGGTGAAGGTCGAGGGAAGGAAGAGTTTCAAGGAGGAAGGAGAGATCACCTACATCAGATGCTGCTATTGGTCAAGTTCAATGGACACTTAGAATTGACCATTGGATTCAGTAACATGAAGGTCACTGGCCAAGTTGACAAGAGTAGTTTCAAGGGAATGGGAGGTGAACAATTTTAAGCCAAGATGAAAGGAGATAATGATATTGATCAGAATTCAGCAATCTGGCCTGCCACCTGTCTTTATAAATGAAGTCTTGTTAGGACACAGCTATTTTCTTGTTACTAACTGTCTGTGATTGCTTGTGAATTACAATGACAGAGTTGAATTTTTGCAACAGAGCCCATTGACCTATAAGGCCTAAAATACTACTCTTTGGCCCTCTCTAGAAAAAAGTTTGCTGACCCATGATATCGACAACAGTCTTGAGTCTTATTTTTTAAAAGGAGCAGAAATTGAACTATTAAGGAGAAAAAGGAGAGTCAAAAAAGAAATCAGCCCTTTAGAGAAAGAGTGTCTTGTACTGAGCTGAAACTTCAGCTACAGCCACACTGAAAGCACCACACTTGAGTTTTAAAGCACTGTTCCTTATAACGTTTCTCTATATTGGCCCAAAGCATCATCATTTCAAAATACTGTAAGACAGAAGTATTTCTGATGCTGTATGTTCTATTCAGAGATCTGGCTTCTAGATGCCCTGGTTTGACGTAGGAGCCGTATTTATCTGCAGAAGAATGCTCTCTATACCATTCAAGTCATCCTCCTCCATTTTTTCCCTTTTCCTTTTTAAAAGATAAGACTGTGAAGGATAGACAGTAGGTATTTTGTTTACTTGGCAAATAACAGGAATGAAGCTGGTATGTGTTACAAATTTGGAGTGCATCCATCTCAGATTAACCGAAATAGCATTGTGGTCCATTTAGAAGAACACGATATGGTCCCTGGTCTCAAGTAGTTTGCCATATGGGGATACAAGATAAGACAGGTACATGCACTTAAAAGAGAAGGAGGCAGCATGTGATAATAACACCAGTAGCTAAGTCTCCTTCAACAAGACTGAATTGTTGCTCTTTCCTGTCCATCACCTTCCCACTTCTGGTAGATGGCACCTGCATCTTCCATTCCCACTGGCTGGATGCCATGAACCTTTTTCTCTCAGTCTAGATCTAGTTTCTCAGGGAATACGGTTAGCTTTGCCTTTTGCCCTCTTCTCATTTCAAATTTGACACTTCTTATCTCCTCCTCTTCCCTACCCCTATCCCCACCCAAGCCTCTATCCTGTATCATGTGAGGCACCGTGGTGGCAGCAGCACCCCATACACACACACTCAGCTCACTTCTTCACCTTCTTCCTATGATCTCTCCACAACAGAGTGCCTCAGCGACTCTAAGATGTAAGTGGGTCTTGACATTCTTTTATTAAGAATCCTGTAGCGGCTCTCCTTGTCACTCAAAATGAAAGCCGAAGCTCTGAGAGTGGCCTGCAAGCCCCAGGTGATGAGGACCTATTAGTGCTTTGCCTTCCCTCTCTCCTGTGGCTCCTCTGATGGGGCTGGCCCCTTGTCTCCAGCCTTGGCTGGATCTAGGGTGACCTCCCCGTGGCTGTGGGTTCTGCTTACTCCCTCATTGCCTGGCATTTTTGCTCCAGTTCCACCATAATGAGGTTCCATCATTCTTATTCAGTGCAGCAACTCCCCAGTCCCATTCTTCCCATCCTGCATCCTTTCCCTTTGGTTTCACACAGTCATTGTGTAACACTTGGACATCTGCCCCCCGGGGCCACTCATGGTTACTCGTCTGTCTCCCTACTAAGAATGTAGAACCCATGTCATTCTTGATCTGTTTTACTAAATACCTAGGCAGTACCTGGTACATAATAGGTTCAATAAATATTTGTTGAATAAATAAATGATCACTGACTATGTATCAAGTAGCACAGTAACCACTTTACATGGATTATTGAATTGAATTTGCTCAAAACTATCATTCTCTCTATTTTTTGTTTTGAATTACAATACAGAAGCATACAGAGGTTAAGCAACTTGTCCAAAGTCACACAGCTAGTATGCAGAAGAGCTAGGATTTAAGTCCGGTAAAAAAGGGTAAGAAACATATTGAAGTGACTTTTTAAAATTCTCTCTACTGGACCAACTCCAAAGGACTTCAACTTCCAGGGGACCTTGCCAGGAGGGCCCTCACCTTGTGAGGACAGTAGAAATAGAGGATAGCTTGTCAGGTAGACTAAAATTGTTTGGAGTATAAATTCCTGAATAGTAGTTGGCCACTTGGAGTTAACATTTATTTCTCTGTTTTAACTAATAATAGAAAAGAAGGCAGGAACAATGAGCAGGGGCTGTATTTTGGCAGGTTGTTAACCTTGGGTTTGGCAGAGCACATGTTTCACATGTCCCAATCCAGGCCAGATAATCTGTGACCATTGAAAAGCAAGATGGTGACATCAGATACTACAATGCCCCCACTTGCCTTCTACGCCAGGCTCGGCAGATGCCGGTAGAAGGGTACATGGTACTCAGCTTCCCCAATCCCAAGGGTAAGCAAGGAGTGGGCTAGTTGTAAATGTGTCCAGGACTCTTGTTTAATCTAAGGGATCCTAAACCCCCACTGCAAAAAATCTGAAGAAATATGCATTGCTTCTACAGAGCCAGACCTTGATTTCATGTGGAAATAATAATAAAAAGAAGAAGAAGAAAACCTCCTAGTGAGAACATCCTATTTCTGTCAAGTATTTTTATGACTCAACATGCAGTCAGTCAGCTGAGAGTCAGAAAGTCTCATTCAGCTGAAATTCAAAAACTGAATAATGCATGGCGTTCCGTTATTTGCTGGGAGTGAGAGGTTTGTTTCATTCTGTTTTATATTCTTCGGTATAGTGCCCAAGCAGTGCTCTCGTCTGGACACCACAAAAGAACACTAAAGAGGAAGTGGGATTACAGAAATGTGTCAGATCTTCTGCCTTTATTTTTTTCCTAGAACATTAGCTCTGTTTTGGTTAGTGGAAATGGCCTAATAAATCATAAGAATGACTATATACAGTAATTCTTCAAAGGAATTCAATCTTTTTTTTTTGCCTTTTCACTAAATAAGCAATGAAAAAGAGAGAAATAATAATAATAATACCAGTTTGGAGAGGCACAAAATGATTAGCCTGATCAGGCTACTCTAGTGTCTCAGTGGATACCTATGTGGTCCCAAGGAAATCATCAATGTCTCTACTAATGATAACCATTAGCACTTGTTAGGTATGGTTTGAAATGGCTTACATATATTATCTCATTTATTCCTACAACAATCCTATAAAGCAGGAATATCAGTTATCTGTTTTCACAATAAAGCTGATGGACAAGCAAAACAAAATCTCAGTGCTTTCAACAATAGGCATTCATTGCTCAGGTGTCTGGAGTTGGCTGGGTGGAGGGTGGTGTGGTGCACTTAGAGGGCCTGCTGACTGGCTCATTCACCTGCCTGGGGATCCCAGCTGGGCCACCAGAGAGACTCAGGGCTTTACTCCAATATGCCTCCCTCCCCCCAGCAGGATAGTCAGAGCAGATCCTCCAGGTGATGGCAGAGGGGTAAGAACACAACAGAAGCAAACACACATGCCTTTTGAGGCCAGAACTGGCTCACTGCCACTCACTTCTTCTACCTCCTTCTATTGGTCAAAGAAAGTCAAAAGTCTGAGCCCAAAGTCAGGGTAGGAGAGTACTTCAAGGTTGCCTGGTGAAGGGTATGGATACAGGGAGGGTTGGGCCATTGGGTGCAGCAGAGCATTCTATCACAGGTGCAGGGGTGCTAGTGTCATTTTGCTCATTGTGTAAATGAGCACGCTGGAGTACAGAGAAGGTATGTAGTGTGCCTAAGGTCACGTAGCTAGTTTAGCACCAGGATCCGACTCCAGAATCCCTGGCTGTTGTACAGTGCATGTGGCCTGGCTTCTACTTTGGCCTTTTGCAATCTGATTTCTGCTATGATCTCCCTAGAAAACATATTCTTCTCTAGTTCATCAATGTCTTCTCATGGGCAGATCCAATAGCCTTCATTAACAGCCGCCATCTTTACTTGGCTCTGTAACTCTCTTGCATGATGCCTTCTTGAAACTCCTCCCGCTGGGTCTTCGGGGTTGGAGCTGTTCTGTTGCCCTGACTAGCTTCTTCTGCTCAGCCCTTTCCACCCACCACACAGTACATTCACTTCTCTCTTGGCATCTTGCTCTCCGTCCACACCCATTCTCTGGGTTTCCATTACTATCTCTCTGCAGATGACTCTCATCTTGTTGGAAGAAAGTTCACTGTAATTTCTAGCAACCTACTCCATGGTTTCTCCTTCACAAAATCATAGCTCAGGAAAATCAAAGGCTCTTTTCACTAACATCTTGTCATTTTCTGTCACTAGCAGCTGTCTTGTTGCTTGACATTCCTTCACACACTTCTCATGACAAAAATAATACCTCTGGAAAGTTCAAAGCCCCTTCTTTTATCTCTCTTTGTTTCCATAGCATTTATAAATATATGAAATTTCTATTAGCTGACTATATTTGACCCCCAAAAGTGGCAATATCCTGTGCCATTATATATAAGGGACTTAAGCATCTGCAGATTTTGACATATCCAAGTGGTCCTGAAATCAATCCCTGAGACACTTAGAGATAGCTATATATTTATATTTACTGTTGAGCCAAAAAGTATGCAATGGTTGTGTTTCCTCTGGAGTATATTTAAATTTTGGGTAGGGGAGTTAATACTTTTCTCATTTTGAAGTCACTTATGTGACTATTTTCTTTAGTTTTCCAAATCCTCCAGTAAATCTGATTAATAAATATAACAAATGTTTTACCAATATTATTATCCAAATCCTTAAAACCACCTGATAACCATTGAACAGATAAATATGTTTTCCCCTGGAATCTCCTTCATTGAGCCTTTAATCCCACTGCTCTAATTGGTTTCATTGATCTATAACTTTTCTTTTCTCTGTGCTGTTTCCTGGATTCCTGTCTCAACGATTCTTAGTTAACTCTTTCATATTGCTAAAATATATCTGCCAGTGTCTTTCTAGGAGAGAATACATGGCCAATAAATATTTATAGCATGTCTAAGAATCTCCTTCTTCTGTCCTTCCCATTATATGTAATTTGAATGGTGTAGAATATTAAGTAGAAATAATTTTTTCTCCTGGATTAGGAAGGCATTGTTTGATTATCTTCTGGCTTCCAGTTGATTACATAGTCTGATAGGATTCTGATGGTATATTCCTATTGTGGACATGGTTTTCCTCTTTCTAAATATTTTGTAGAATATTCTCTTTATCCTTGAAGTAACAAAATTATATTGTGATGTATCTTGATTAGATTTTTTTTTCATTCATTCATTCTGGCATTTTGACAAGAATGAAATCTAGATATATCCTTCAAATATGAAAAATTATCTGATAATTTTCTCTGATCTCCCTGCAGTTCCTAATAATTGAGTTTTCTCTAACATTATTTTCTTGTCTGTCATTAATTTGGGGTTTCCCCCTTCACTTTTTGAAATTTTCCCCTTCATTTTCTCAGTATTTTATTGGCACATTTTAATTATACATAATGGTGGGATTTGTTATAATATATTCCTACATGCACACAATAAAACAATACAGTTTGATCAATTTCATCCCCCAGAACCTCCCCTTTCCCTTCCCTCCCTGCTCCTGATCCCTTTCTTCTATTTTACTGGTCTCTTTTCTATTTTTTAAAAAAATTTTTGTTAGTTATACATGACATTAGAATGCATTTTGATACATTGTACACAAATGGAGCACAACTTCTCCTTCATCTGGCTGTACATGGTGCAGAGTCACCCCAGTAGTGTAATCACACATGTATATAGAGTAATAATGTCTATCTCATTCTACCATCCTTACCATCTCCATAGCTCCACCCTCCCCTCACTCCAGTCCGCATAATCCAAAATTCCTTCATTCTTCCCTACCCACCCCTGACCATGTATCAACATCTGCTTATCAGAGAAACATTCAGCTTTTGGGTTTGGGGGATTGGCTTATTTCACTTAGCATGATGTTCTCTAGTTCCATCCGTTTACCTGCCAATGCCATATTTTCATTTTTATTTAAGGCTGAGTAATTTCCCATTGTGTATATGTACCACATTTTCTTTATCCATTCATCTGTTGAAGGACAACTAGGTTGGTTCCAAGGTTTATCTATTGTGAGTTGAGCTGCTGTAAACAATGATGTTGCTGAATCACTGTAGAATGCATGTTTTATGTTCTTTGGGTATAAACTGAGAAGTGAGATAGCTGGGTCAAATGGTGGTTCCATTGCAAGTTTTCTGAGGAATCTCTGTACTGCTTTCCATAATGGTTGCACCAATTTTCAGTCCCACTAGAAATGTATGAGTGTGCCATACATCCTCGCCAACAATTATTATTGCATGTATTTTTAATAATTGCCATTCTGACTGGAGTGAGATGAAATCTTAGATTAGTTCTGATTTGCATTTCTCTAATTGCTAGAGATGAACATTTTTCCATGTTTATTGATGTATTGTACTTCTTCTTCTGTGAAGTGTCTTTTTGGTTCCTTAGCCGATTTATTTATTTTGTATACCTTTATTTTGTGTATTTATTTTTATGTGGTGCTGAGGATCAAGCCCAGTGCCTCTCACATGTGATGCAAGCTCTCTACCACTGAGCCACAACCCCAGCCCGCTTAGCTCATTTATGAATTGGGTTATTTGTGGGGTTTTGTTTTTGGTGTCAAGTTTTTTGAGTTCTTTATATATCCTGGAGATTAGTGCTCCATCTAAGGTGCAGGTGGTAAAGACGTTTTCCCATTCTGTAGGCTCTCTCTTCAAGTTATTGATTGTTTCCTTTGCTGAGAAGGAACCTTTTAGTTTGCAGTTTCCCAATTTTATTTCCAAATTTTTCTGTTCCTTTGAAAAAAATAGCTATTCTTTGTTGGTGTCTGTTTTAGTAGTCTACCCCCCCTCATTTAAAAAAATATATATGTATAAATATATATATTTTAGTTGTAGGTGGACACAGTACCTTTATTTTATTTTTATGTGGTACTGAGGATCAAACCCAGTGCTTCATGCATGGCAGGCAAGTGCTCTACCACTGACCCATAGCCCCAGCCCATTCTCCCCACCATTTTGAAGCCTCTTTTTTTTTCATTTATAATTTTATCCATTTATTTTATTGTTGCATGATAATTAGTGGGATGCTTTACATATTTGAATATACATATAACACAGTCAATTTCATTCAAAAAAAATTTTAAAAAGAGGAATTAGTAAACTCAGATTAGAAGGTAATTTCCTTAAAATGATGAAGATTAACACTCTAAACTTTACATCATACATGATAATTAATGTTGAAATGGTAAACTTCCTTTTTAAAAACCAGGAACAGCAGGTACTCTGGAGTTTGAGGCAAAAGAATTACAAGTTCGAGTTCAGTGTTGGCAACTTGGCAAGACCCTGTCTCAAAATATTTTTTTTAAAAAAGGGGCTGGGAATATAGCTCAGACATAAAGCATTTGCCCGGTATGAATTCAATTCCCAGTACCAACAACAACAAATACACACATGCCACACACACACACACACACACACACACACACACACACACACACAATATCAATACATGTATTCAACATTGCGCTAGAGATCTTAGCTGCACAGTTGGACAAGAAAAAAAATAGAAGGGATACAGACTAAAAAGAAAGAAGCTATGCCGCAGTCTTGGCTGGGCACAGAATCACGAGCCAATCAAGCAGGAACAAAACTTTATTTTGAAAAAGCCGCTAACACTCTCAGCGCCAGCAAGTCAAAAACCGGTCCTCCCACGAGGGTGTCCGACCGGAACCGCGCGTCCCGGAACCCCCCGTCTCCTCCGACCTCCTCCGGAATTCCCTCCTACTATCCTTCCCCAACCAATGGGAACTCTCCAGCAGTCCCGTAAAGTCCCGTAACTTGAGTCCGGTAGCAGGCCAAGGTGAACAGCGGGAGTCCAGTTTGCATATGAATGTAAATTTTAACATAATCATCTCAGTGGCTAGCTGGCGTCACTTTACAACCAAAGGTGCCATACATCGTATATATGCTTGTGGCTCCTAGCAAAGCTAACCTATCATTACTTATAGATAATATTAATTTCAACATCGAAAATGAAACAGAGATCTACAGAAGAATTATAATTTATTGAATATTTTACATACTAAATATTGATGTGCATGTGGGTACACCATACACAGATTTTTAATGAATACCATCAAAAGCCTGCCCTCTGCCACGGGCTGTGCTACAAGCAGGGTGCAGGCTGGTGAGTAAGAGATAAGGACTCTGCCTTTCAATGCCTTTTAAAAACTACTTCGCAATCTTATTCTGCCCATTCATATTTAAAAAGAAGATTTTTTAAGAACTAATTAGGATGCTGGAGATAAAGTTCAGTGGTAGGATGTCTGTCTAGCAAGCCTTAGGTTTGCTCCTCAGGACTCCAAAAAAAAAAAAAAAAAGTAAAACAAACAAACAAAAACTAATTAGAAAGCTATTCTGAATAACTTTAAAATACATTAGTTTGACTATTCCACTTTAGTGGGTTACGTCTTTTTTAAAAAAATGCTACATAAAACTGCTTTCAGTAATCATATTGTTTGTAAAACTCGGTACTGTCAAATTTTACCGTCCTCAATATTGTTGAAATCAAGTTCTCAGCATGGGACAAAGGACAAGAAATTAGGTAAAAGTTCTGTTCTGAATTTGAATTAAAGGTATCATTTTTAATTTGTCATATATTTTATCTTTAATAAAACAAAAACAAAAAGGAAAACAAAACCCAAGCCCTATCTACTGAAAAAAGCCCAGAAATAATGACCAACTTAGCAGCAGTATCTGTAGCAACCAGTTTATAGTCTTTTAATAGCATTTCCCTTTAAAAGCAGGCAGCATTCCTTAGAGACATCACTGAATCCTGGCCCACAACAAATTGTCATATAGATATGAGGAAAATGAGGAGTGACTAATGATATCATAGCAGAAGGACTCGGGAGCCCACTTTAAAGAGCTCTTGTACCTAAAGATGGCACGACTGAGCATCAAAAAGGGAAATAAGTGCAATGGATTGAGACACATTAAATATTTTTAAAATCATGAGCTCAACGGCACATCAAAGAAATCTAATTGGTCATTAGATATTAGAGAACACTGGGGACTGACTGATTATTTTGAAAAAATGGTAAGTATATCAAGTAAGAACTGAGTAGTTGGTGGGGGAAGTTTCTCTTTGTGAAAGCATTTTTTTTAAAAAAATATAGAATTACAATATAGCAATATTTTAAAATGAAGGACTCTAGGTACTCAGTATCAGAGGCTGCTAACCTCATTCAAAAGTAGCCAAAAGGGAACATCATGCATCAATACACCTATGAAACAGTTTCTCCATAAAAATAAACCTGGATTTCACAGCCTTCATTTCTATCTGTTGGTATAAGAGAAATGCAAAGAACAGAGGAGCATGTCTAGCTTGGCATGATCAGCTTTTCCTGGTTTAGCACTGAAAGGGTCATGTCACATAACCTTGTAACCCCAGAAAAAGTGGCAGAGTTATCACTCAATAGAGAAAAATTATCAGTGAAATCCAGAATATGGGACAGCCCACTTATGGGGTGGTTAGAAAGATTGATTTTAGTAATTTTTTTTTTTTTTGCTTTCTGCCCTTGTTTCCCTCCAGAAGTTGTATCTGGGTCTCTCTAGAGTTTTTTGAGAGAAGCTTATTGCTCAAGGCTGTCTTCCTCCCCATGTGATGAGACAGAGTCATCGATTTTGTGGTCACCCCTCCATCTGCTTTTCTTTTTAATTTTTAAAATTGTGGCACAATATAATTAAAATGAAATCTAACCATTGTGAAGGTTTAGCGTTAAGTGGCATTATGCATGTTCACACCATTCTGCAACCATTGCTACCTTTGTATCTGGAAATTTTCACCATCCCAAATTGAAACCATACCCTGTTCAACAGCAATTCCACATTGCCCTCTGCCCTCAGCCTCTAGAAACCACTATTTCATTTTCTGTCTCTAGGAATTTAACTACTCTAGGTACTTTATATAAATGCACTTATACAAGATTTGTCTTTTTTGTCACTGAATTATTTCACCATGCAAAATATTCTTCGGGTTTATTCATGTGGTAGCAGGTAGCAAAATTTCCTTCCTTTTTCAGACTGAATAATATTCCAAAGTGTGTGTTGTGTGTGTGTATTTATCCATCATTGTCTGTTTTTTAAACCTTTGGTTTACTTATTTATTTTTATGTGGTGCTGAGGATTGAACCCAGTGCCTCATACATGCTAGGCAATAGTTTCAACACTGAGCTACAACGGCAGCCCTCCATCATTGTTTTTACTCATTTACCCACCATAGGCACTCAGGGCTATTGTGGGGATTTAGTGATTTAATACTGTGTGACTCTACGTACAATGACTGACAACAAATAATCTATCACTATATATTTCTGTTTTGTTATCAGGTTCTATTTGTGTCTCAACCTTCACCATCAATAGAATGTATCACACATGTAATAGAATGTTAAAAAAAAAACCAAGGAGACTTTTCCCTTTTGGGACTCTGAGCTTTAATCTCAGACATGAAAAGAACAAGTATTAATTATCCACTTGTTCAAAAGCGAGTTACTTGGATATCTCTGCAGAACTTGCAAAGAGAATGACCTAACCTAATTCTGCCATCATTAGCTCCTGATATTACCACCAGGCTCTATAAGAACAATCCAATGATTCAGCAACAAATCAAGGGGGGAGTCAGAGGGCTGGGACATCCCCCACCTATGGAGGAGAGGAGAAATTCTCAAAGTCCAAGGTTAATGGGATGTCTAACTGCTCTGACAGCAGAGAGAAGGGAGGAAAACCAGATTTCTTCTGGCTAAGAGCTCATATTTTCTGGGGGAAAGATGGGGACTCTGAGTTATCCTGGACCTGGAGATTTTAACAGGCACTGACAGGGGAGTCAAGAGTGGTCAGCAGAGGAAGCATTGGATCATTAGAGGGAACTGCAGTTGTAAATTTACAGGAGGGGTCTCCAACCCTGGAGGAGCCAAAGGCAGAGGCAGGGGGAAGACGGGAAAAAGATCAAGGTTGGGAGAAATAATGAAGGAGCCACCACAGTCCAAGCTGATTCATACCTGAGCTTAGAAAGAAAGGAAGTTTTAAACTGAATAAAGGATTGAAGTTTTGTTATTTGATATGAAAGTTTTGCATTTTCAAATATATGAAAAAATATAGAAATTTGCCTGTTATTTACCCAGTGCTACAGAAGACAGATTAGCGAAAAGCTATTTTCCAGGGGATTCGGAGAAAAAATACAATGGTATTCAGCCTACACATTACTTAACCAGGCAAATTACACATATTAGCATTATTGTTTATTCATGGGCTTTTGTTTATGTCTTATCATCTTTATCTATGTGCCAAGAGTAACTGTGATATTTTAATATTTGGTGAGTTTAAAGAATATCTTCTATTTGGTGAGGGTCTACCATGCATCAGATATTATCTTATACAATAAGCATGCAAGTCTCTTATTTAAAAGCTGAGTTTTATGATACTTGCTCAAGATCACAAAGCCGTGTTTGGTTCAGATCCCAAATGTGTACCCTTGATATTGAATAGTGGCCAAGCTGTTAAGCCTTTCTTCCATCTTTTATCAAAAACTTCATAGGTATTCTTGCCTGTTCATTTCTACCTATAGACTTAGGATAATTTTTCCAATTTATTTTTGTTGAATTAGTAATGAACCTAATTGAGTATATTCTTTTCCTATATTTTTTTTCTGCCAGAGGAGTTTCCTCTTTTAAAGGTTACTTACTTTTTTTTTCTTTTTTGCATAGTAATCATTCTAGATTGGTAGGTCTTCAAATATTGTTGAAAAATGCCTCATTTATTTTCCTGAGTCTCTTCTTCATTTCCTTTTACTGGGGTCATTTCCTCATTACATTTGCTCTCCAAAATATATCATGTTTTACCCCAATTATCTGCACTGCTCATATTATTTTCTCCACATTTGGAATGGACCCTACCTTCTTCCACTTCGTCAAATCCCTTCTTTCTTTAAAGCCCAATTGAAGTTTCAGATGTTCCACAATATCCCACTGAATGACAGCCATCCTTCAGTCGGAAGTTACTGTTGCTGCTTTACAGTGTTATGAACCTTCCTTTGATTTTGTTAGCTATAAAAAATAAAAGTGCAGCTCTAGTGCAAGACAGAGTTTTTAGTTGCTGAGAGTTCTTGGTTGTTGGGGACAGAGTAAGCCTGGTCTATGGGAAGACTGAGGAAGGACAGGTTGGACACACCAACTTATATAATAGGCATGACCAGCCAACTAACCAACTAACAACCCAAATTATCAATAATAAAGGGAGCTACCAACCTGAGTCTGATTCTAGCCAGAATCTATCTCTCAGGGTCCTTGATTCAGGATGGAAGTATTCAAGTTCTTGGGCATTCAGAAAGCAAACATCAAGTGCCTATTTCATGTCAAAAATTGTCCTAGAAGTGAGATAGGGAAGACAGGTGCTGTGCCCTTGTAAAACTTATAAGTCTAGTAGGAGGAGAAAGAAAAATAAAGGACACTTCATGAATGCAATTTTGGACTCATACCCCAAGGAGGTCCTTCTGAGTCAATGGAGAGGATTTAGAGCAGAGGTTCTCTATGGAAATAAAATGGCCCCCAGGAGACACTTGACTATCAAAATTCAGGTAGTGGGCTGTTAATGACACCTAGTATACACCAGGGATGCTGATAAACATCCTACCATAGACAGTATAGGGTCCATAACAAAGAATGGTCTGGCCCCCAAATGTCTATTGGGTTGAGACTGAGAAACCCTTATGTTAGTGGGAAGACACAGAGACCGAATGCATCAGGCTTCCCACTGACTGGGCTGGGATTCAGGACTGGGACCCAGTGATAATAGAAATGGGAGCAAACAGAACAAAACAGACAAAACAAACCCCTAGGAACGGGAGCAGAAGGTTGATTGGATGTCAGGCAGTGTAGGAAAGGGAGGTTGTGTCTTGTGTTAATGTCATCTCATGCAGCTGTCAGTTAGCGTAGCTCAGCCATAGCAGATGAATCCCAGAACACTCTCAGAGTTGTACGCCTGTTGTGGATTCAGTTAACCTACGGGCTGTGGTTACTGTTGGCTGAGTGAGGAAGGTCAATAGGGCTGAAAGTGGCCTGTGAGCATTTCCTACATAATTTAAGAACAGGGAATAGTTATGCATATTTATATCCCTTTATGCCTCACTCAGTGTTCTATATTTGTTCAGTTAGTGTGCAATAATTGACAAACTGATGGATGACTTCCTTAATTGGTCATGCCATTCACATCCATCTAGGCTCAGCATGGCCAGGGACAACTTGGATATGTTCCAATGTATTGAGGAATTAAATCTTCCAGTCAGGACCATGGCAAATGTATTGCCACAGATTTGGGTCCAGCTCTGCATTTAAAACAGAAATCAAACAAGCATCCTCTGACACTGTGGGTAGCAAGTAGCATAATCTGCTTATTGATGGCTTAGCACCCCTGAGAAATGAAAGTGATAGGCAGTAACTTCAGTGATAAATTACAGAACAGCTTCATTTAGCTCCCTCCACATAGACAGAGCATACCAGTAGCCTCTGGAGAAATTAATGCACCCTAATTTGAATTAGTGGATAATTTCAGATCAGCTATTTTACATATTAGCTTATGTTTCTCTCCTCTCAAAGCAATCCCTTACTCTCCCTGCCTTTGGAGCTACATATGGAAACTAAATATTCTGGAAGTTGAATATTGAAGCATACAATAGACATGAGTCATGTTCTTTCCTTTGAGTCCGTATTTTTGTTCTTTCTCTATAGAGCCTTGATTTCTGCTTGTATTAAAACTCGTCATTAGTTTATGGAGGAAGTTGTGACCTCCGAGGATGGTTACATGATCATGGAGGAAAGTCAGAAAGACTTTAAAATCCAAAACAAACTCCTCTTTAGTGATAGGATTTTAGGTACCAGGAGACAACTATGGGTAGAGAAAGCCTCTGATCTCTAAAACATCATCCCATATCTATGAATAAATAATGAATGATGCCATTGCTTCATGGCATCATTGGCTTGACGTGGGACCTTAGCCATGAAACCTGTTTTTGTACCTATTTATCCTTTCCTGATATTTGCTTTCCATTTGCAGAGGTCCCAGGAAGAATCTTTTAGTGGTTGTCACATAGTGGTTGCACATATGGTGACTTCAAATCCTGGAGCAGAGGCCCTGATGGCACTGAATTGCCCTCAGAGGATTGGGTGACCAAGGCATCACTACGTATTGCTGTGATGACTCCTTTTGTAACATTTTTGGAAAGACATTGAGGCAACCTAGTATTGAGATAAAAAGTAGCTAATCCAGTATTTTGAACTCAAATCAAGACTTTAGACGATCCCTGGCATCTTCGTAAAACCTGGGTGTCTTTTACACCTGGAGAAACTGCCAGTGAAGTTATGGATGACCGAACTGGGACTCTGTTCTATGAGGTACAAACAAAGGCAGAGAGCATTTTCTGATTCTAGAGGAAACAGAAAAAAGCAGTAGTTATTTTCCCTTTTGGAACACTTGGGTGGACCTAAAACCATTAATTATTCAGGCATATCTGTCTTGGAAAGAAAAAAAAATAATTAAAGGTGTAGAGAAGATGAAGTTATACTTACACAGGAGAATGAGAGAAGATTTCAGAGAGGGGGCCATTTTACCTGGTCACTGAACGCTGGAAAACTAGAGCATCCCTACACATATTAAGAATAACAGGACATTACATCAGTTTCTGTGATTGACAGTCAATAAACAGTAATAGGTGAAAATAGTCAAGGTTTATTTCTTGCTCATACTGTATCATGACCACTCAGGAATCAGGCTCCAAAGTTGCTTGCTGCTGTGCCCGAGACCAACGTTAAGTACAGCAGAACATACCAGCTCTGGAAGTAACACCTCTTCTAAAATTTCACTGGACGATACAAGTCACATACATAGTCACTCTTCAACTTCAAGTAGGCAGGAAAGTTATTTTCCCATGTTCCCAGAGAGTGGGAGGCAAAATATGAATAACCAGCCTTAATAACTGTCCTGAGACACGTGGATAAGAATAAGGGCATAGAAACACCTGGCATGGCACAGTAAAAATTTCCACAGGAGGAACATTAAAAACACACATTGGAAAGTACACCAAATTACACTAATGGAAAGCTGTTACACTACTATTCTGAAGTTCCCTTTTTTTTTTTAAAGGACTTTAAGCCAAAGAATGATGTATTATATTTGTTTGAGGTAGCTGATAACTAAAGATTAAAATTTAATAAACTAGCACAGTGGTCACTGTTTTGGTCAGTTATTTTCCACCACAGTGACCAACAGAAACAATTTTAGAGGAGTAAAAGTTGATTTGGGTCTTACAGTTTCAGAGGTCTCTGTTCGCAGATGGCCACCTCCATTGCTCTGTGCTGGAGGTGAGGCAGGACATAACTTTCTTGCATTGTCTCACACATGAACTTTTGGGGGGACACTTCATATCTAAACCACAATAGTCCCCATTGCTATCATTTGTGAAGAAATTTGCAGATAACCTTGATGCATTCCTACTTAGGGCTCTTAGGAAGAAGAGTGGGCCAGGGTTCATAATGGGGAAGCACAATTTCCTTGCCTAATTTTATCAGGGAAAAGCAAAGTACTGGGCATGACGACTCTATGCTGGAGCATACTTGGACCTAGTGTCACAGCCACGCATGCTAAGGGCACTGCTCCATGACCAGTAACCAGAGTGCTGTTGCCAGACTTGTAAAAATCAGGGTCACCAGTCCTGGCTGTTTACACAGAAGCTGTGTCAAAACAACCTGAGGGTAAAGGTTTATTCCAAAGGACTCAGGTTGTCTGAGACTCTGGGCTTGAGAACCTTCCTCAATGCACTCACCATTCTGAACACAGAAATCCACCTTATAACTTGAGGTGTCAGATGACAAAGGCCACGGTGGAATAGAAACCAGAAAGCTATGAGGCCTGTTGACTTCCTGAGTCTGCTGTAACCAATTACCATAAGTGGGGTGGACTGATTTGACAGAGATTTATTCCTTTGCAGTTCTGGAGGCCAGAAATCTGACATCAAGGTGTCAGCAGGGCCAGACTCCCTCTAGATTCTCTAGGAGAGATCCATCCCTTGCCCTGGCAGGGGCTTGCAGGGGCTCTAGGCATTCTGGGTTTGAGACTGTATTACTCCATCCACCCTCATCGTCACATGGCCTCCTCCTCTTCTATGTGTCTTCTTCTTTGGGTTCTGTCCCAAACTCCCTCTGACTCTCCTGGATAAGGATCCATGTGGTTGCATGTAGAGCTCACCCAGATAATCAAGGATGAGTTCCTCCTCTTGAGATTCTTGATCACACCTTTTACCGCATAAAGTAGCACAGGCTCCAGGGATTAAGCATATTTTAGGATGCAGGTTCATCTGTTGGGAGGTCCATCATTGGATCCACTACATGGGGGAAATCCTGGAAGGAAGGGCTCTTCAGAGGGCATGAGCCCCAAAATATGCATTTAAAATGTGCCTCAAGCTTTAGCTAGCTACCAAACTATGCACATAAGTGTGAGACCCAAGGTAATCTGGTGAAAAAAAAACAGCATCTGGAAACAAACAAACAAATAAAAAATGTGAGTACTGATTTCAGCTGCTGATCATTGAAAGAGAGTTTAGAGTTTGAGTCTAGGCAAGTTAACAAGGGGGAAAAGAAAAAAAAATATATATATATATATATATATTTTTTCCCACACTTTAGAACTTTAGAAAAACATCATAGAATCTAAAGTCTCTATTGAGGAGTTGCCTCTAGGTCAAGATCTTGATCTTGGTCTTTCAGGCTTGACCATAATCAATTGCAAAGCTTTTTCTGGCAGTCTGGCAGGCAAAATGGGTGCACATTTTCTGTCCTCATGCCACACATGGTAGTCTCGGAGTGACCCTCTCCCCCACCCAGCTGGTCATGCTCTTGTACATGCATTTCTAATCCAGGCACCTGCATTCTGAAACCTCCATATGTGGGGGGCTGGGATGGGATTCAGTTTAAACTCTTTCTACACCTTTCTTCTAAGATCTCCTCCTTATCAAGGGTCCTCAAGACCCTTTTTCCCACTCTGACTCGGTCCTTTTCACTCCTGGCCCTTTCTGCCTTCTCTCACTTGAGCCCTCGGGGTCCATAAAATGGAAGGAGCCTTTTGTTTCCTGGCTGTGATGATTCTGCTGGCCTTCACCTGGTGCAGTTCCATGGGGAGAAATGGAATTTCTGACACTACCCCCTCTCTTTAGCTTCATGCTCACATTAGTGGAAGAAGTGAACAAAGCCCTAATTGTTGTTTTCAGTTTGGTGGTTGTTTCAAGTGACCACCTCGACATCTGACACTTTAAATGTTTACCAGATAAAATTTGTAATGTTCAGTTTTCAATGAAAACTATGAGATATGTGAAGGAACGTGAAAGTGATGGCCACATGCAATAAGAAGAAAGAGAAAGAGGAATAGGAGAAAACATTATGTACATATTGTCTACAATTAGTAGATGAAGACTTTAGGGCAGCTACTATAAGATCTTACAGGAAAATATATGCACAACGAGTAAACAAATGGAGAGTCTTAGTAGAGAAATAACAAATTGTATTAAAAAATCAAACGAATGCTAAATCTGAAAAATCAATAATTAAAATAAATTCATTGAATTAACTTGGTAATATATTTGAAATAAGAAAGCTGGGAATCCCAGTGACTCAGGAGGCTGAGGCAGGAGGATCACAACCTCAGCAACTTCATGGAGAATAAGCAAATTAGTGAGACTCTTTCTCAAAATAAAAAATAAAAAAGGGCTGGGGATGTGGCTCAGTGGTAAAGTGCCCCTGGGTTCAATCCCCAGTACCCTTCCCCACCAAAAGGAGAGAGAGAGAGAGAGAGAGAGAGAGAGAGAGAGAGAGAGAGAGAGAGAATATGGATGAGAATGAGAGAATATAAAGAGTCACAAATAAATGATTGACTTAAAATGAGAGCCCCTCAGAGAATTGTGGAACCATTTATCAAGTAACTTAATATATATGTGATAGGATTCCTAGAAGGAGGTAAGAGGAAGAATGGGGCACAAAAAGTACTTAAAAAGATATCACTTTTGAGAACCTAATGAAAGACATAACTTTTGAGAACCAAATTGTTCTACAAACGAGCATAAATGCTAAGGAAATCACACTGAGACACATCATGGCCAAATTGATAAAAATCTAATGATAAAGAAGAAATTTTTAAATCAGCCAGAGTAAAAAATGATTCATTATGTACAATGGGAAAATGATGCAAGTGATGGTTGGTTTCTCATCAGAAACAGCAGAGGATAGGAAGCCATAGCTAAACCTATGACTCATATCTCAGTCATGAGCTTTGGCTAACAGACAAAAATCTGCTTCGATGACCCCCTCAAACTGTCATCATAGAGATCAGGAATATGTTTCTTACTCATTATGGGAACACTAAGGCCAAGGGCAGACCCTTGAGGGTGGTCAATATAGTACTAGGCTTGAAAAGTGACCTAGTAATTGTGATCCATTTCTAGGTAGGAGATGCAAGGAGGGATATCATGGAGGGAACTGTATAGAGGAATAAGTTCAGAAATGTGGGGAAGTAACAGAAGAAAAATCAGACAAATGATGATGACAATATATAACCCAGACGTCCCCAAGTCATCCAGGCTTCTGGAGTCATCCTTCCTTCAACAGATAAATAAAATTTCCAAAGTCCCTGTCTTATTCCAGCAGCCATTTTTGCCATGCCATGTGCATGATCATATCATCATCTCTTTTAAACTTATTTTATTTTATTTGTTGTGGTGCTGGGATCAAACCCAGGACCTTGCCCATGCTAAGCAGGTGTTCGACCACAACCCCAGCCCAGTGGTCACTTCTTTTTCCAAATTTCTGTTCACACTGCTTATTGGTATTTATTCACTATGCCATCCTCCAACACTTGCTGTCTTCTCTCTTTAACTCCACTTCATGGGTGAAAACAATTACTTGCTATTCATTCCCCCAAATGCCAAGAAATGGCATAAGAATAAGTTCCATACCATCAGACAAAACACCGTCAGATCATGTTCCTGGAAACTCTTTAGTCAATCTCGTGGAGAAAGGATTTTTTTGCTGGCTTTGTTCTTTCTTAAATTTCTTAATCCCCCCCCCCCCCGTTCCTTGCTGTGGTTTCCTCTAGATTCTTCTTCTTCCCTCTCTCCTTATTTTTAAATCCCCTGAAATCCCCTCCCTGGCTTTGTCTAGAGCTGCCCAGGGCAATACCCAAATTCCCACTATCTTATACTGTGGAAGGAGCTAACTTCTGGTTGTACTGTGGCTTCCTTTTAAGACTAGTTCATGAACTTGACCTTTGACAACAATAACAGTAAAATAACACAATGGGTCAACTTCATTTCCTGGAAAGAATTCTCCCATCCCATAATAGTGTTTTTCAAAATGTGGGCCTGGAATTACATATGAATTACATACGAGTCCCATGGAAACTGATTATCTAATTAGGATCATCTGAGGACACCTTGGTAAAGGAATTCTTTATAAATATATGAATGAGGCCCAGGGAACTGCCTTGGATGGTAGGGTAACCTGGAGCAGCAACAGCAGAACTGTACCACCCACCATTCCAGAAGGACGGAATAGGGTACTGGGAGCAAGAATGAGAGCCATGTAAAGAATACCACCTAAGAAGAAAGGGACTTTCAGTTAAGAACTACAGTTTCCCCAAGGCAAGCTGAATTAATGGAGAAACATTCTACAAAACAAATGGATAACACCCTAAAAAAATCATGATCATAAAAGGCAAAAGTATTATTTCAGGTTAAAGGAGACTTAGCAACCAAATGCAAGCTGAGGATAAAAACACCTTGGCCTCCCTCTCTTTCCTCCTTTTCATTTCATGCCGAGACTCTCCAGCTAGAAGGCAGATAGTAGAGGGAAGCTTTGGAAGAGTCTCAGACATGTCAGCCTCCCCAACTTCTTAGGAGAAGAGAGGGGTGCACCATGGATCTAGAGGGGCAGATGGAGGGTGTCTGGCAGAGATTACATATAAGAATCACTAGAGGCAATAGTGCAGTTTATAGATTCCTCTGAGAAAGGAACTATCACTGAGAAATCTCTTTCTCAATAAGATTGAATAATGAGGTCCTGGGAATGTGATCTGACATTCAGTTTGACTATTTTATGTGGGATTTATTCTCTATTTCTTGGGTAAAGCTGTTTCTTGCATTTTTAATAAACTTTCCAGATGTCTCTGTTTTCAACTTGCCATTTTGACAATACAATGCCCACCCTGCTACAAGATTGCAAGAATGAACAACTAACATCCATGCCTCTTTTAAAGCTCACCAATTAATTGTCATAGTTCTGATTGATGTGAGTCTGTCAAGATCAGCCTATTTAGTAATCATATGCGGATTTATAGAGAGAAGACTGATCAATGTGAACCAGATCTGACTGGGTTAAGCTATTAGGAGGGATGAGGAGAAAATGAAATCCTGACCAAAAGATGCTGGAACTCTGAGGCTTTTATGAACAACGTCAGGCTGGGGACAGGAAACCTAGATGAGTTGAATTGTCAGGGCTATGAATGTTGAAACCCTAAAAATGTATTTCTTGCAATTCACAACAGGCCTGCCGCCATCCAAAATCCACAGTAAGGCATAGACAGCCACATTGGATTCAAGATATGGTGTTTAAGATGGAAATGGCAAACACAGGGCTGTAGCCTTTTTAATTAGGCCTAGAAGTCACCTAAACAAGGATAGCTGCTATAACACATCGATTTGTTTCCCATTGGCCGATATTTAAAACATTAAATCATTCATTCAATAAATATTTATGTGTTCCTATTCAGCAGTCTGTGTGCTGGGAATGCATTAGTAAATAAATAAGAAAAATATTGTTGTTCTTATGCAGCTTACATTCTAGTGGAAAGAGAGAAAATAATTATGGCAATTAATGATAGTAAAAAAATAGATAAAGACTGAATGTTGGAGGGAAATTGCAATTTCAAATTGCAGAGGCCTCACTTAGCCGATGACATTTGACCAAAGTCTATTTTAGAAAGCTTTCATGTTGCTGTGGCCAAAAGATCTGACAATAATCCTTTTATTTTATAATTTTTAATGTAATTTTTTTACTTATATATGACAGCGGAATGCATTACAATTCTTATTACATATATAGACCACAATTTTTTATATCTCTGGTTGTCTACATAGTATATTCACACCAATTCGTGTCTTCATACCTATACTTTGGATAGTAATGATCATCACATTCTGCCATCATTAATTACCCTATGCCCCCTCCCTTCCCCTTCAACCCCTCTGCCCTATCTAGAGTTCTTCTATTCCTCCCATGCTCCCGATCCCTATCCCATTATGAATCAGCCTCCTTATATCTAAGAAAACATCCGGCATTTGGGTTTTGGGGATTGGCTAACTTCACTTAGCATTATCTTCTCTAACTCCATCCATTTACCTGCAAATGCCATGATTTTATTCTCTTTTAGAAGAGGAAAAGTTTATTTGGGACTCATGGTTTCAGAGGTCTCAGTCCATAGACAGCCAACTCCATTGTTCCGGGCCACACATGAGGCAGGACGTCAGGGGATGTGGCAGGGTGTGCAGAGTAAAGCAGCTCAGGGAGGGACTAATTCTGGCTCATCAGGGACAAAATATAAACCCCAAAGGCATCCTCCCAGTGACCTACCTCCTTCAGTCACACCCTACTGTCGTAGAGTCATCACCCTGTTAATCCATTCAAGTGGATTCATGCACTGATTATGTTAAGTTTCTCATAACGCCATCATTTCACCTCTAAACTTTTTTGCATTGTCTCACACATTGTCCACACTGGAGGATAGTTCATATCTAAACCATAACGATCTCTAATGCTGAATGAGCCATGGGTCTATCTTGGGAAAGAGTTTTTTTCAGGAAGATGGAACAGCCAATGCAAACATCCTGAGGCAAGAATGTGCTTGAAAATGGCCAGAGAGGAGAGCTCAAGGGCCAATGCAGTGAGAAATGGAGGAAAGCTCATGGGCGGGAAACTTAATCCTTAATGCAACAGTATTGAGAGGAGAGACTTTCAGAGGTGACTGGAAATGATTGACATCATCATGTCTCCAGTAAGCTAATTAACAGGAAAATGGTTTTTTTACAAAAAAAGATTTCAATCCCCTTGTGTTCTCTTTCACTGGGTGAGGCTTTCTGTCATGCTATGAGGCAGAGAGAAGGCCTGTGCCAGATGTGACCTCTTGATTTTTAAACTCTGCAGCCTCCAGAACCATGATCCAAATAAATTTCTATTTATTATAAATTACCCAGTCTCAGATATTCTATTAGAGCATCACAAAATGGCTAACATAGCTAATTCTAAGAATTATCTCTAAAAACACCAATATCATGCACATTTCCTTCCTCATATCTGGAAAGACATTTAAATTTTATATGTAGTCGGTGTCTCTCTAAATTCTAGCAATGAAACTCTCATAAAAATAGAAAGTTATTTGTATGCATGTAGGCACAGAGCAGATGAAGATAACTTCTTTCTGCTTCCCAGAAAACAAATGTATTAGTTTCTTATTACTGCTGTAACAAACCATCACAAAATTAGTACCATAAAACAACACAAATTCATTATCTTACCATTTTGGAGGTCAGAAGTTTAAAATGGGTTGGACGGAGCTCTAGGGGAAAACTCTGTTTCCTTACTTTTCTAGAAAAAAACCATACAATCGAACTTCAAAGCCAGCAGCAGAGCAAGGTCTTCTCTCTATTTTTGTCTGTGCTTCAGTCATAACCTTGCTTTTTGTCTTGTGTCTCCTGCCTCCCTTTGGAGAGGATGCTGGTGATGACACTGGGCCCACTCAGCTAATCCAGGATAATCTCCCTGTGTCAAGATGCTTGATTTAATCACATCTGCAAAGACCCTTTTATTTAGTTAAGAAAACATTTTTTAGGTTCTAGAGATTAGAACATGGACATCTGTGAAGGCCATTGTTCAGCCTACCACAGCCTGTAAGCTTGGGTGGAAGGCAACCAGAGAGGACCACAGGGTTACAGCAGGACAGAAGAGATAACCAGGAGAGGCCGCTCTGGGTGTTTGACTTGCAGAAAGCTGTTTCCCAACAGTCAGCAGCTAAATGAGTAGAACCTTCTATCTACAACCTGCTAAGGCTTTAGCAGAGTGCCAAAAACTCCACAGGGAGAATTAGGAGTGAGGACTATTTCAGTGTGGTTGTTTTCCCCTTAGGAGTATGTATACACTTAACATTTATGAACGTGTCTTTTTTTACCACGAATAATCCTCATAATGTGATGTGCATAATGTTTGTGAATGAACACATTTAGACCCTAAGAACCCAAAAATAAAAAGGGAAATACTAGGCAAGTGTATTTTTAAAAAATATATTTTAAATGCTAGGACCGCCATAACAAAATGCCACAGAGTGGGTAACTTAATGAGGGAAATTTATTTCTCATTGTTCTGGGGAGGTTAGAAATCCAAGACCAGGGTGTTGGAAGGTCTGGTTTCCTCTGAGGTCTCTCTCTTGGGCTTGTAAATGGCCTCCTTCTCACTATGTCCTTCCATAGTCTTTTTTCTGTTTTCTCTTCCTCTTCTCGCAAGGATACCAGTCCTATCAATCAGGTCTCCACCATTATCAGCTCATTTAATCCTCAGTATCTCTAAAGGCCTATCTCCTAATATAGTCATATTAGAGGTCAACATATGAATGGGGGGGGTGAGGTTACAATTCAGTTTATAACACCAGGCATCTGAATGTGCTGGATAAGACAATGTCCCAGGATTGCATCTGGTATTTATAGTATGTATCAGATAACATTGTGGTAAAATCAAATTTGGAAGAGAGAATCCCCCCAAAGGGTACAAATAATGAAGGGGCTAACTCCACCCAACCAGCAATCCCCTATTCTATATTTTGGTGGCTGAACATTCCCCAAGGCTGACTTGGCCTTAAAGTGCCTGCTCAAGTACACCTATGAATAATCCAGTATGTATGTTTGTGGTCCTGAAGGTTTTGGCTTCAGCATGTCATGATTTACTTGAGTAGGACTCAAGTTACTAACAGAATTTCATAGATGGTAAACCAAGCTATATTTAATGTGTCTTCCTTATGGGAAAAGACCAATTTCATTATATGAAGCTTAATGTTTATTAACATAAACAAAATTTTTGTTTAATATTTTAAAATGCTAAGTAACATCTACATTCAAACATTAGAATGGACAACTCCTTCTGCATAAGGTAAAGGCCTGTGATTAGGGATCATCAAAGACCAGATAAGCACACCAAGAATGCAATAGAAGACATCAGTTCTTAAAACCATGTATTTAAAGAAAATAAAAGTGTGAAACTTGTTGAAGATGTCGAGACAGACTTTATTCAAGGGGAGCCAGGATGATAGACTTAGGGAACACTGATGTGGAGACTTCCAGGGAGGAGAGACTGGACTCTACTCTGACTCCTGACTAAAGACAAAACCATCAAATATAAGCAGTTTCTGGAAAAAACTGACTTGATGGGATTATTGCTGAAGACAGGCTAGGGTGGCCAAATACTGAGGGTGGGGGATTTTTACCAAAGTGTTTTAGCAGTATTCTTGCTCAAACTGGATTCTAAAATGACAGAGAGCCAAACACAAGGTCAATCCTTGTCAGAAAGAACTCATGAGTCTGATCAAAATTTTGTTCAAAGGAGGGAGTCTTTGTACTGATAGGTATGTAGATAGGTGCATAGATAGATAGTAGTCACCCTTTATCTGAAGTTTCACATCCCATGGTTTCAGCTAACCATGATCAATCATAATCTAAACATATTAAATGGAAAATTCTAGAAATTAAAAATTCAGAAGTTTTGGGGGCTGGGGTTGAGGCTCAGCAGTAGAGTGCCTAGCATGGACGGGACCTGGGTTTGATCCTCAGCACCACATAAAACTAAAGGCATGTGTTGTGTCCATCTACACCTAAAAATAAATATTAAACAAATATTTTAAAAAATTCAGAAGTTTTAAATTATACACCATTGCAAGTGGAATGATGAAATTTCACACCAACCTGCAATGGGGTGTGACTCATCCCTTTGTACACTGTATCCATGCTGTATACGTTACCCAATCATTAGTTTTTTAGTAGCTATCTCAAATGGACTCCTCACAGTATCATGTTGCTTGTGTTCAGGTAACTCTTATTTTACTTAATTATGGACACAAAACACAAGAGTATTTGTTATGGAATTTTGGGTAAGTCAAAGAATAAACATAAAGTGCTTTCTTTAAGTGACCAAGTGAAAGTTCTTGACTTCAAAAGGAAAAAAAAAATTGTATGCTGAGGTTTATAGGATCTATAGTAAAAGTGCAATTTCTATTCATGAAATTATGAAGAAGGAAAAAGAATTTTTTTTTAATTTTTTATTGATTATTTAAAGCATTACATAGCTCATGATATATCATCTTTCATACATTAGACTCAAATTGTGTTTTGAACTCCCATTTTCACCCCAAATATAGATTGCAGAATCACATCTGTTACATATTCACATTTTTACATAATGCCATATTAGTGTCTGTTGTATTCTGCTACCTTTCCTAACCCCTACTATCCCCCCTCCCCTCCCCTCCCCTCCCATCTTCCCTCTCTACCTCCCCTGCTGTTGTTCAATTCTCTCCCTTTTTTTTCCCTCCCCCTTGCCCCTCATAGCCTCTTATAATTTTATGTATCCTTGAAGGTCTCCTACCATTTGTAAACAAAGATGAATGGGGGGAGAGAAACGGAGAGAGAAGGAAAAAGAAATTTGTGTCAGTTTTGCTGTTGCACTTCAAACTGCAAAAGTTATAGCCACAGTACATGATAAGTACTTCATTAAGATAGGAAAAAAGCATTAAATTTATGGGTGAGATATAAACAGAAAATGTGTTTCAAATGACAGGAATATATTGTGCCAGAAAGCATGGAGCCTAGGAGACTTTAGCAAAAAAATGTCCTGAGATGAATGACATCAAGACATTTACTGTGAGGAGGGATGGTTATATAGATTGAGGGATAGGCATGTGTAGGGTTTGCAACTGACTGGTTATAGGCATCTACCAGGAGTCTTGGAACGTATTTCCTATGGATAACGGGAGCCTACTGTATACATAAAGCTTAAAGAGCGCTATCCAGACCCCCCAATGTCAGATAAAGGTATGTGAACTAGAAGATCAAAATTGGCACACTGTCACCTTTCTACTGAAAAAATATAGTGGAAATTGATTTGCTTTTTGAGAATATAATTGCCCTAAAGAAAAACACAAAGGTAATCCTAAAGCCTAGCCCTTATATAGCTAAACTGTAGCCATTAGTAGGTTTAACACTGAGCAAGTAATGATCTTTAAATCATATTTGAGTACGAGTCTTCCAGGCAAAAGGTATAGGCTATGCAAAGGCCCTGAGAAGGAGGCAGTGCTTAGTGTGGTTGAGGAGCAAAAGGAAGATCTAATTAACTAGAGCATGGAGACAAGAGGGAGAGAAGCAAGGGAGGTAAATTTTGAGTTATAGCCAGGGAAAGATCATGAGGGCTTTTGTGGGACACGATAAAGGCTTTGGGTTTTATTTTAAGCAGAGAAGTGATGCAATTTTATCTTTTAGTCACTGTGTGGCTTATGGACTTGGGGAGATAGGGGTGAAGGTAGAATTAGGAAGATTAACTAGAAGGCTATTATATTTCTTCTGGTGATTTGGACCAGGTTGTAGAAATGCAATGATATTAAATGGTCATATTTATGATATATTTTGGAAGTTTTCCTGCTATATTTGGTTTGGGATGTAAAGAGAAAAATTTAAAAAGAATTACACTTATAAAAAGGGCTCTAGAGAACCCAACATTTTGAGAGTTTGAGTGGACAGGAGACACCCCCACATAACGAGAATGAAGATCGGCATCCCCAGTAAAGACCAGGAGTGAAGAATGTGGTTATAGAGCTGTTGTGGAACAATCAGGAAAATAGTTCTCTTCCTCATTGTGGAATTAGAATGTGTGGTTTCCCCAATTTTATTTGACTCCTGAAAGAGGGGATGACTATTGGGATAAAATGGATCACATCTTCCATACTTATATAGCAGTAATACTACATTTAAGTGTTAGCAAGAAATATAACATGATTTCCTGTGCTAACCTAGTAGATAAAATGAAAAATCATGGGGTAAGATAATAAAGGTATTTGTAACTTATTGAGACAATTTTCCCCAAATGGCTCAACTTCAGTTTGAAGGTATGTTTCTTATAACCAAAGAAAAATTTCCCATGGCTTAGATACAGACATAGAGGGCTTGCTAATTAAATTTGTGCATGACAT
This sequence comes from Spermophilus citellus, assembly GCF_964194105.1. NCBI lineage: Eukaryota > Metazoa > Chordata > Mammalia > Rodentia > Sciuridae > Spermophilus > Spermophilus citellus. Next base: position 51,171,554 of record NC_138193.1, on the reverse strand, counting down.
AAAGATGTAAAGAGACATGCAGACCTAAAAGAATCAGGATCCCAAATCATTTTCATTTACATCTAACAAATTTAATTTAATGAAGATCCATGCAATATCTTGTACATGGGTCTAAAAAGAAAAAAATGAACAAACTCAAGTGTAGAGGGTCAGGAGTGGACAGGCACATTTACAAAATGACTTAAAGCCTTTAGAATTCAGAGAGATCAATATTAGCCCGGAGGGTAATGTGACTGCCAGAAAAATTAATGTGATCCCAGGCGGCATTAATGATATATTATTCAGTGAGAGAGATTAGTCAGGCCACATTTGGTCTCTTCAAAGCCACAACTTCAGAATATTGACAAATGGAAATAAAGGTGCTTAACCAAGAGGGAGAGAGGGGGAGAGAGAGAGAGACTGAAAACCACATCTGAGATCTGGAAGATCTGTGTTATGTTTAATTCATTCAACAAGTATTTGCTGCATACCAAATTTGTGTCAGGTGCTGTCATAAGCTGTGGTGCTACGGAGGGAAACAAATGTTAATATTAAAAAGATGAGATTCCAGGAAAGAGTAATAGCCCACAACTATTGTGTGGAAGACATACAGGATGCATTCTAAGTGGCCCAAGGAAGAAGTTATGATTATGAGCTTTAGGGAGCCCTATTTTTCTTCAATATTTAAAAGAAAAAAAAATCTTAAAAGCTTTCTGAGAAGGTAATTGACATTACTAAATTCTCTTTTGTTCGAATTTTATTATTTTAAAAATTTTATTATTTTAAAAAGACATTTTACATGCATATCCTGGAAAATTTTAAAAATACAAGTACAAGAAAGAAAGAAAAATGGAAGGAAGGAAAGAGAGAGAAATTATCCCATAATCTTTTTATGCACATATCACTAATCCTACTTTCATATTAGATGATTGAAGTCTTATTGTAATATGGCTTTGTGTCTCTTTTACTTAACATTATAAGTGTTTCCATAACATTTAAATTTATTTGTCATGAATGTCAGCTAACTGGTGCAATAATTCTATATTATATGGATGTTCCATGAATTTTTAAAAATATTTATTGTTTAGTTTTAGGTGGACATTATATCTTTATTTTTGTGTGGTGCTGAGAATCAAACCCAGTGCCTCAAGCATGCTAGGCAAGTGCTCTACCAATGAGCCACAACCCTAGCGCCTATACCATGAATTCTTAAAACATTATTCTCATGCTGGGAATTCATGGTGTTTCCTTTTTTTAGAGGGGGGGGGTCATAAATGATCCTGTTGTAACTATTTTTCTGGTAGCTGTGCTCTCATCTAACCATTAGTTTGGGATAGAGTATGAGACTATGGGCTATGGGAATTTCTAAGATTCAGAATGCACATTATAAAATTAATTTCAAGAAGGTTAAACCCATTTACATTCATATTAGCATGAGAATACCAATCTCACCTCACTCTTAGCCCACACTGTTATATGTTTAATCATCCCAATTTCATGGGAAAAATTGGTGTTGCATTTTAATTTACTTTTCTTAGATGAGTAATGAGGTTGACCATGTATTTCTGATACTTATTAATTCTTGCCTTTATTGTAAGTGTGTGTTTCTTATGCTGAGTTTCCAGTGATGTTGCAGAATTCTCCTTATTAATTTGAACATGCTGCCTCGGGAGTAAGAATATTACTTTCTAATCTTTGGTTATGTCTTTATGAAAATTACTTTTTCCTTATTTCTTTGTTCTTTGAGTTTTGTTGATTATTTTTATATAGCAGAGAAAAATATTGATAAACTTGATGAATCAAAATGAAAGTTTCTGCATATTATAAAATGATATAAAAATAAAAATGCATAAGCCTAGGAACTAGGAAACATCAAATGTTTCCAGCCAAATATTAACACGTTCAACATTTAATACCTCAAACAAATCCACCCAAAGTGTAAAAATACAATAGATAAGTGCAAAATTAACAAAAATATATGATACACCCAAGGAGTATAACTTCACTAGAAAAATAAATTTAAAATGATCAACATCAGTGATAAATTTTTATCACATAAGCAAATATTATAATAAATGATAATGCTGTCATATGATGGTGCAGATATGCAGGCACATTGCTGGAAAGCAATTTGGTAATATGCTACATATTATGAATATATTTTAAATATTCATATTCATATAATTTTAGAGAAACTATATGGAACTGGCTAGATATGTGGTTACAAATATATACACAGATATATTTATTGCATTCTATATTAAAAAATTTGCAGGCAACCTAAGTGTCCAATATAAGGAGAGGATTTAAGTAAAGTATGTTCTGTTCATTAAGTGAAATATCACTTGCTGAGGAATGATGCTATCATCTTGGATATTAAGAATATGACAGCTAAGATATTGGCAGTAAAATGTTTCTGAGGCAAAACTGAGGATATTTCTGGAAAGTAGAATAAAAGACAAAGATGATAAAGATAAGGAAATCAGGGAATTGACTTGGAAGGGTCAACTCCAACTTATAGGAGCTCACAGAAGGGAGCCACATCAATGTTCACAGCATCTCAATTCACACTAGCTAAATTGTGGAAGCAGACTAGATGTCCTTAAATAGATTAATGGATAAATAAACTGTGATATATATACACAATGGAATATTATTCAGCTTTAAAAGAGAATAAAATTATGACATTTGCAGGTAAATGGTTGGAGTTGGAGAATACTATGCTAAGTGCAGTAAGCCAATCCCAAAAAGCAAAGCCCTAATGTTCTCTCTGATAAGTGGATGCTAATCCATAATTGGGGGGAGGGGTCATGGGGGAAAATGGAGGAACTATGTTTGGGCAAAGAGGAGGGTGGAGTGGCAAGGGTGCATGGGGCAGCAAAGATGGTGGAATGAGATGGACATCATTACTGTAGGTACATGTATGACTGCACATATGGTATATACTACCAGAGAAATGAAAAGCTGTGCTCCATTTGTGTACAATGAAATGAAATGCATTCTGCTTTCATATATACCTAATTAAAATAAATAAATTAATTAATAAAAAATACAAGCTACAATAAATGTGAGATAAAAGGCACACTCATACATTGCTGGTGGGACTGCAAATTGGTGCAACCACTATGGAAAGGAGTATGGAGATTCCTCAGAAAACTTGCAATGGAATCACCATTTGTCTCAGCTATCCCACTCCTCGATCTATACCCAAAGGACTTAAAATCAGTATACCACAGTGACACAGTCACATTAATGTTTATAGCAGCTCAGTTCACACTAGCTAAACTATGGAACCAATGTAAGTGCCCTTCAACAGATGAATGGATAAAGAAAATGTGGTGTATATATACACAATGGGATATTACTCAGCCTTAAAGAAGAATGAAATTATGGCATTTGTCAGTAAATGGATGGAGCTGGAAAATATTATGCTAAGTGAAATAAGCCAATCCCCCCAAACCAAAGGCCAAATGTTTTCTCTGATATGTGGATGCTAATTCACAATAAGGGGGAGGAGGCTAGGGAAGAATAGAGTTACTTTGGATTTGGCAGAGGGGAAGGAATGGAGGGGAGGGGTAGGGAGGAAGAAAGGATAGTAGAATGAATTGAGCATTATTATCCTGTGTGTGTGTGTGTGTGTGTGTGTGAGTGTATATATATATATATATATATATATATATATATATATATATATATTCCATGTGATTCCACATCATGTACAACCAGAAGAATAAGTTATACTCCATTTATGTATGATGTGTCAAATGCATTCTACTGTTCTGTATAACTAATTAGAACAAATAAACAGCAACAACAACTGTAGTGAAGGAGAGGCATGTTGTCTCTCTCCTCTCTGAGAGGACCCACTCTCTCCCTTGATAGTGTCCTCTTTCCCTCTTCCTAGCCCTTCAATTAACTCATCCCTATTGCTCTGAGCAACATCTCTTAAGTCTTTCTGACTTGATTGCAAGAATTGAGATTTGAAGAGGTGGGGGGTCTTTGTGGTGCCTCAGTTTCTCAGAAGGTCCCAGCTCTGTAATAGTGGAGAGGGTCAATAGGCATCTATTCTAGGCAACTGAGGATTGGCCTGAGATCACTCTTGGTCCCTTGGCCTTTCCTGTAGGGAGAGAATGTGAAATCCCCTTTCCTTGGATAAATTGTGAAGAATTCAAGGGGAAGCTTTTGAGTATCTCATATAAGACCAAAAATGTTCTGAGCCAGTGGGTCAAGCAATAGTGAGATGGTGGAAGATTTAAAAGCCTCTCTTGGGACACCTGATCCCCAATTCCCACTGAGGAATCCAGGTGGGACCAGAGACCTGTTTGGCTGGATCATTCCAGTTTTCATGGAAAAACAGAAACCTGGGTTTTATGTGAAACCTCAACTTTTTAATGCGAAAAACCAATTCCAAAACATTTAAACCTGTGCAAACTTGCTAAACTCATATCTGTGAGTGGTCATTGCACATGATTTCTGCAAAAGCAAGATGTACATCTAGGTTATTCTCATTCAGGGTTCACCATATGTCTTAGAAGATGCTGGGGAAGAATCACAGAATTTTCACAGCATTCACCATTTGGCCTCCACAGCTCTGAAATTCTGGATCTCTCTCTCATTCTTTCTCTGGATGTGCAGGTCACTCCAACCCTCACCCAAGTGCCAGTCATACTAAATGAGAGAGCTAATCCTTGGTTTGTCTCTTTATTCCTTCTTCATCCCTCCCCTTTTCCCACCAGGTGTGATTATTGAACTTACCATTCTTCTCTAAGATCTTAAATGACTTTTAGTGACTGGAAGAGCCCAAACTAATAAGTTGATTATCAGTCAGTATCTTGTATTTTAGAAATTTCTGCTGCAGAGCTAAATTCCTTGTGCTTCTATTTGGCCTTCACAAACCAATACCCTTGACCAGGGTTTGCTGATGAGGAAGAGCAAGTCCCTACAGCTATTGGTGTCTAACAGAGGGCACATGCCAAGACTCCTAATTAGCATTTCAGAAATTAATTTTCTTTTTGCAGACTAAAGCTGTTCTTGTAAATTTATATATATATATATATATATATATATATATATATATATATATATATAAGCCTTCTGGCATATCAATGAAGGGAAAAGCTTACCCAGGACTGCACTGTGGAAGCCTTAGGAGAATGTAGGATAGTCACAAAGTCACAAAGTTAGTGGTCCTCAAGTGTCATCTGAAGATCACTTGTGACCAGATTCCCTGGAGGGGTTTTAAAATACAAATTTGGGGGCCTTCTTCTCCATCTGCTCCATCAGATTCTCGAGTGAGGAGCCAGGACTCTGAACTTTAGCAAGATCCCTAGGCCATTCTTACTTATGCACAGTGAGTTATAAGACCCACTACATGGGGTCTGTCTTCTTGCTTTCTAAGCAGCCACCAAGTCCTCAGGTTTCAGACTGGAAAGCAGTGAAAAGGTTAGCCTTGTCTCACCCTTTGATCAGATAAAAGAACTTAATAAATAGGATAAAGGAATATGAGAAGAGGAGGAACCACTCGTGAGGATTAGAAAATCACATTTGAAAGGAAGGCATTTTCAAAGAACCATTTATGAAAGGAAAAGCCCTGTCTCGTATTGGCAAAGGCTCCTGAAAGGCAGGCAGGATTTTCTTTGGATGTACCTCGGGCCAGAGACTTGGCCAGCCACTGGCATGTATTCTTCAACAATATTTACTGAGTCCCTATATATAAAGAATTCAAGCCCAAACACCTTAAGTAGAATATATAGGGTCATTTAAAATTGATAACATGGATAAGGACACATGAAGCTATGATAGCCATTAAATGTTCTGTGCAAATAACCTACACCATTAGTGACAAATAATCAGAAAGACAACAGTGAGATACTTTGACATACTGTTAATCTGGTAAACCAAGTGAACAAAACTTTGTGACCAATTAGTTATAATCAATAGATGTATAGTGAAGTATATAACTTCAAACAGATAATCCATGCATACCCTTAAACACTGACAGTGTAAATTAGCACAATTTTCCAGAGGGAAATTTGGTAATAGATACCAAAAGTCTTTGAAATGTGCATCTTCTTTAAACCTGAAATGTTGTTTCTAGGACTTTACACCAAAGTTGTATGTGCAAAGATTTTGATGATTGCCATCAAAATTTCTTTAACTAGTCTCCATTCTTGGACACACACAGTATAAGCTTCACATACTGAAGCTTATACTGTGTGTGTCCAAGAATGGAGACTAGTTAAAGAAATCAGTGCCTTTGGTATATTTTCATCAAAGCAATGATTTCTTTAGATGCATTTGCAAAGTGCAAGTTTGTGAAACTGGTTGAATCAGAATAGTTCCTACCAGAGCCTTGCACATTAGAAAAAAAGGTTCTCATTTTCAGTGAGACAAGGAGGGGAGCCCCTGGGCCTGCAGAAATGTGTGACCAGCAGAGTGTGTACAGCGAACTGGTGGAGGCTGGCTGGGGATGTGGACACCTTAGGTCCTCCATCATGGGAAGTGTCCAAATATAAGAAACAGGTGAAAACTTTAGAAACCAGGCATTCAGTTGTCAATCAAGACCATACACCTTCCTCCATTCTCTGGTATTACATATGCTTAACCTGTAGCCAGATATCATTGGAGTAAATACTTGGAAGAATTCCTAAATTTAGCTGAGTTATCATAAAGTAAGTAGATTAAGAAGAATAGGGAAAGTTAAAAAAAATGTGCTCCTTGATCCCCAGTTACACTACATTGGTACATGACCTGGAGCCATAATAGGGTACAGTGGCTTCCTGGTTCACCAACTTTCTAATTATGGCACTTGTAGCAGTTCTTATAGTTAGTTTGGTTCTAAGAGTCATTCCCGGAGAGTTAGCATAGAGTTTGCTTTTCTAACCGTTCCAAAAACTGGCAAGCAGCTAATCTCCTGTATTAAATCCCTTCCTGTTTATGTTCTCTCAGTGTTCACTAAAATTGGAATAGTAGTTAACTCTAGGGGAGAGGAATTCTAATCAGGAAGGATACAAGGGTCTTCAAATGCATTGGTAATATTTTATATCTTAAATTAGATAGATGGTACATATTTAGTTTATTTTTATACTTCTCTGTATCCTGGAAGATTCCAAAATACATTTGAAGGACATGTGTTATTCTGCTTGGCTAAGTCCTATTTATGTAGGACTGTGATATCTTGGGTTCAAGTGATAGATATAAGAAATGCAGAGAGATGTCTTTTTTGTGTTTTTAAAAATTATTTTTAAGTAAAATGAAAACAGAAGTTTAACACTATATCAAACAAAAATAATGCATCAACAGGGAGATGAGTAATGGTGGGGTCATCTCTAAACATCAGCTGGAAGCAGGAAACAAATTGTTTTTAAGTGGCAGGTTTGAGGTTTTCTGTCCCCAGCCTTTAGAGGCAGCAGTATGACTCTCACCCTGGGGTGCTACTCTAGGGTGATGGTGTATGAGGTCTCAAAATATTCTGTTCCCATAGCTTGTGTGTATGTCCTTGGGTAGCTCTGCCATTCCACAGGCTGTGTGCATGTTGGTGGTAGGGAAATAGGTTAGAGCTCAGAGGAGTTCAGAGACTCAAGAAAACAATAATAATAAGTAGATGAATATTTGTCATGCTTCACTCAATATGGAAGACAGATCCTTTTAGAATTTCCTTGTCTTAAAATTCAGCCCACATTCATGATAAAAACACTGAAGAAACTAGGGATAGAAGGAACCGACCTCAATATTATAAAGGTTATATATGAAAAACCAGAGGTCAAACTCATGGATAGGCAGAGTTAATATTGTTAAAATGGCAATGCTTCCAAAAGCAATATACAGATTCAATGTAAACCTAATCAAAATACCAATGACATTCTTCAGAGAACTAGAAAAAAAAGTCCTAAAATTTATTTGCAAGAATAAGAGACCCAGAATAGCTAAAGCAATTCTAGACCAAAAAAGCAATGCTGGAAGCATCACAGTAACTGACTTCAAATTATACTTTAGAACTATAATAGCAAAAACTACATGGTACTGGCATAAAAACAGACACATAGACCAATGGTACAGAATAGAAGACACAAAGACAAACCCACACATCTAAGTCATCTGATCCTTGACAAAGATGCCAGAAACATACATTGGAGAAATGTTTCTTTAAGAAATGTTGCTAGGAAAACTGGTTATCCATATATAGAAGAATGAGACTTGACCCTTATTCCTTACCCTATACACACACACACACAAATCAACTCAAAATGGATCAAAGACCTAGGGATTAAACCAGAAACTATGCAACTCCTAAAATAAAACATAAGGTCAACATTCCAACATGTAGGCACAGGCAATGACTTTCTCATTAGGAGAAAATAGGACCCCTGAAGCTCAGGAAATACTGCCAAAACTTAATGAATTGGATGGCATCAAATTAAAAAGCTTCTGCACAGCAAAAGAAACAATTGGGAATGTGAACAAAGAACCCACAGAATGGGAGAAAATTTTTGCTAGCTACCCTTCTGACAGAGGATTAATATCCTGAATATACAAAGAACTCACAAAAACACCCCCCAAAAAATCAAATAACCTAATTAATAAATAGGCAAAAGAACTAAACAGACACTTCTTAAAAGAAGAAATACAAATGGTCAAGAGATATATTAAAAAACAGTTCAACATCATTAGCAGTTAGGGAAATGGAAATCAAAACCACACCGAGATTTCGTCTCACACCAGTCAGAATGGCAGTCATCAAGAATACAAACAATAATAAATGCTGGAGGGGATGTGAAGAAGGAGGAACACTTTGACACTGTTGGTGGGAAGTGCTGGGGAGTGAAATTGACCAGATTATATTGTTTATTGTGTGTATGTATAAATATGTAACAACACATCCCACCATTATGTACAACTATACTGCACCAATTTTAAAAATGTAAAGAAAATAAAGAGTCCTCCTGTCTTATTATGCCTTGGTTCCAGGTCCTTTTATATAACCAAGGAAGAAAAATGTAGCAGGGAACTTTGACCATGTTCACCCCCTTGTTTTAGTCAGCTATTTCACTGCTGTAACTAAAGGATCTGACCAGCACAATCATAGAGGAGGAAGAGTTTATTTGAAGGTTCATGGTTTCAGAGGTCTTAGTCCATAGAAGGCCAGCTCCATTCCTCAGGGCTCAGGGTAAGGCTGAATATCATGGCAGGAGAGTGTGGCAGAGGGAAGCAGCTCACATCAGGGTTGATCTGGAGGCAGAGACAGAGACTCCACTTTCCAGATACAAATATATACACTAAAGCCACGCTGTAATTCCCCCCTCCTCCAGCTACACCCTACCACTTCAGTTACCATTCAGTTAAAGCACTGATTAGTTTAAGATTCTCACAAACCAATCATTTCTCCTCTGAACCTTCTTGCATTATCTCACACAAGAGTTTTGGGGGACGCCTCGCATCCAAACCACAACACCCCTCCAGCCACAGCAGGCAGAATGCCCAGTTATCCAGAGTCACTGATAGAGTTTCTCAGGTGCATTCCACCCAAGAACACCATCAAGCATCAAGGGATGGGAGCCAAGGGCAGGGTCAGAGCAATCAGAGCAATTGGCAAGAGTACAAGAGGCAGCAGCTTGTAGTACAGAGGCACAGCCCTGAGTGTTCCCTGTGTGGCCAGTGGGAAGTCAGGAGGAGGACAGTGAACCTGTCCATACAAATTAACAAGTGCCCTTCTGGAGCACTGGGTCAGGTGGTATAGGGTCATGGAAGCTGGATCACGTTTTCTTTAGTGGCATCTTTGAAAGATCCAGGAAACCATATGCTTTGATATTATCATTGTCTATTCCTCCCAGCACATGTCTGACCAACATAACTTAATTTCGTGTCACATTGGAAGAGAGGAAAATAATACCTGCACATGTAGGTTCAAAGGGATCTTTTCTGAAATTATTATGAGATTAAGATTAATGTCTTTCAAACCTTTCTGTATTGACTCTATGAATGAAAAAATTAAGAGGAATTAAAATAGCATGGCTGGATGGAACTGAAATGAGGAAGAGAGCTAATTTAGGCACCATTTTTTATGAAACAATGGAGTCTAAACATGTTATTTATACTCAGTCATGAATAAAATGCAGCTTTCAATTCTCTATGATTGAAGAATGATTATTTCCAAGGGCTTATTTAATGTTGGTCTGACATCATTTAATAAAATACAATAAACCAAATTGAAATTTCATTTACAGGAATTAATGGGGTCATGACCCCACATAATAGTCTGTAGCCAAGACGCATGTTTACTGAGAAAGGTAGGAGTCTCACAGTGTGAATCATCCATACAGACTGAGTTTCTCCTGCTCTTGTCTTTGAGAAATCAGATTTTTGATCATTCATGTTAGGGTCCTTCTAGGGCAGTAGAATTTTAGGAAATTATACTAAAATGAGATTTTAGCAAAACCTAGATCATTTCTACCATTGGGATTGGGTTATAAACAAGTCAGACCCCAGAAGCGAAGATAAATTGGATGGAAGTGGAAGAAGACATTTATATTCAGGATATCTTATGGGAAGGGACAGTCCTAGGGCTGTGTGGCCATCTGTGGAGATTCTGTCAAGCCAAAGAAGATATGGGCTTACCTGGGAGGGGGGCCAAACTAAACAGATTATACGCCAAGCAGAACGGATGTGGCAGAGATATGCAAGGTAGAAGCTGTGGGGTTTGATGGTTGCATGAGGCAGCCCAGCATATAAATCCACCGACACTGAATCTGTGGAGGCCACTCCTTTTATGTGTGTCCTAGGGACTCTTCCTGGACAGAAGCTGGCCTGAGAAGGGGAAAATTAATGTCCACAGCTCTGGTGGATAAATCAAAGACTGACATCTCTTCCCACCTCCTCTTGGTGTGGCTTCCTCCACTCAAGAGTCTGGAAAGCTGAAACCCAGACATCCTAGATGTCCTTGCACTAGTGTAGTCTGATGCATTTATATGAGACCTGACTTCAGAGATAAGTTCTGCAGGGAGAAAAGGCAGAGCCCATGAGGCATCTCTCATGCTGATGCAGCTCTAACTGGAGAGTAATTGTTCTACAGCCAGCTCCTCCTCTGGTGGCAGCTCCTTGATCCCCAGCTACACTACATTGGTACATGACCTGGAGCTATCATGGGGTACAGTGGCTTCCTGGTTCACCAATTTTCTAATTATGGCACATGTAGCAGTTCTTATAGTTAGTTTGGTTCTAAAAGTCATTCTTGGAGAGTTAGCATAGAGTTTGCTTTTCTAACCTTTCCAAAAACTGGCAAGCCCCTAATCTCCTGCATTAAATCCCTTCCTGTTTATGTGCAGTGGAACCCTGGCTGACACCACAGTCCTCCCATTTGATCAATTATTCTGGTTAATGTTTCTCATGTCTGGAAGCTGCGACCAATACTTCCCAGAGAAGAAACCGATGATGAAATACGAATAGATTGCTTTTCCCTGCCCTGTACCCACCTCCCTAGGCTTTCAGGATTTGGAGGCAGCTTCAAACAGCATCCAGAAGAGGCAAACACATAGAAAATGATTCATCTCTTGAACTTGGGATTCTTTTTGTTAATGAAGTAACTTTTTTATAGCTTTATTTTATTCATTTATTTTTTATGTGGTGCTGAGGATTGAACCCAGGGCCTCACATGTGCTAGGCAAGTGCTCTACCGCTGAGCCACAACCCCAGTCCAACTCTGGGATTCTTAAGCAAACTTGAAGATCTTTGGTTAAGAGCACAGACTTAAAAGCTGAAACACTATTGATTTGTAAGAATGTGATATATAGAAGAGAACACATTTTTATTTTGAATTCTAAATAAAATAAAATAAATTCTAAGGGACCAGAATCAAATCTGGAAAACCAAAGGTATGGAATTTACATCATAAAATACAGAGTTTGAAATTTAAAAAAAAAGCATGTTGTCACAAAGTTTTTCTGCTCTAAATGAAGCAAGAGTTACAAAGTCACCAGAGAGGAAAAGTAGAGGGAATTTAATGAGAACTTGAATGCTGCCTAGATCCCCAAGAATGGACTCAGCACCCAACTCAAGTTTTAGGTGCTGCATTTGTAATAAGAGCACATGACATATTTTGAGTGCCAGCCTGAGGACAGAGGATGTGACACTGTGGTTCACTTGTGAGAGTGCAGCCCAGCAGATGCAACCTCACCCAACATGGCTTCTGCATAGCAAAGGGGCACTGTCATGGGTAATTGGGGCAAATATACTTGGGGCCAGCACTTTTATTGGAGAGAATTTACTGTGAAGATAACAAAGGTTCAGGGCCTCCCACTTAGAAAGCCTAGGAATGGGTCCTAAATGTGTTCTCAAGTCAGATCTCTTAGATGCAATCACTGAAGACCACTGCCTGCCTTCAATGGCTTTTTCTCTGCCTGCCCCTCCATCATAGGACACCTCCTCTAGGGTGGCACTGAAGGGGCCACCGACTGCTTAGGATCTATGTAAGGGAAAGCTGCCTTGAGGCTACCTTCCAGTTGGGTGTGTTGAGAGATATTTCCAAGGTTTGCAGATGCTTTGCTGTATAACCTGGCTGGTGTGGCAACAGCTTCCAGGAATACTCCTTCCTTCTACCTTAAACTGTGGCAAATCACCTGACATATTGACTGCCATCATCAACATGGAAGTTCCTTCCTGATGGAAACATACTCAACTTTCTGTTTGTTTTAATGAGAACAATGCAGAATATAATTTATCTGTTGGTAAGGCATACCCTTTGTTAGCATTGCCAATGGAGAGAGGGTTTGTGAGTGAAGCCATGTGGTTTTTTTTTTTTTTAACCATGCTAATGGAAAGACTGAATTGTTTTTTTATTCTCCATGTTAAAAAAAAATATTGTAAATTGTTGCCATAGAAGAGGCGATTGAAGAATATGTCACAAATACAGGACCAAAGTATTGCTGAGCTAAGACAGTTAATTAGCAAAAATGCTTTTCTAGATCTTGTGATGTTTGTGGTATGGTAGCTTTTTAAAATGTGTAAATTTTACTTTCTTTCCTATCCCGACTGTAAGTTTATTTGAGTTCCTAAATTTATATATATATAGATATATTTTTTTTCTTAAAAGTAGCCCCTCAAATTATATAAGGTTCAGGGACCATAAAACAAGGACTCCAGGATTATCTCCTCCTTAGAGTCTAGGGTTCCTGAGCCCCTCAACAGGTCTGGAGAAGTTCTAATAGTGCTGTGTAGCAAAGTAGATTGTGCTTAGGACAGGGAAGATATAAAATGTGTGATACATGTAGCCAGAGGGCACAGCAGGAGCACAGACACCAACAAGAGAGGCTCCTTGTAGAAATGGTCATGGGCTGTTGAGGAGAGAGGACAGCTTTCGGAGCAGACAGGCCCCTCTTCAACTACAGATGATGACTGTCTCTGCATTCCCATCCTTGCCCCTGGAAGAAGGACAAATATCAATGAAAAGATAGAATGTTTTGAATGGCCCTAAAACCGGAAGTATCTGTGCTACCTTTTGCTTTTTGTTTTGTTATTGTTGTTTGTTTCTTTTGTTCTGGGGATTGAACCCAGGGGTGCTTTACCACTGAGCTATATCCCCAGTCCTTTCTATTTTTTTTTTTAAATTTGAGACAGAGCCTTCCTAAGTTGCTGAGGGTCTCACTAAATTGCCCAGGCTGGTCTCAAATTGCCATCTTCCTGCCTCAGCCTCCTGAGTTGCTGGGGTGATAGATGTGCCCCACTGTGCCTGGCTCTGAGCTACTTTGAACTGATCTCCTTCCATTAGTAGAAATTGGTCTTTTATGTTTTTAACTTTTTAAAATATTCATTTGTTGTGTAGGTAATATGGTCATATAGCCCTAATATAAAAAGTATTTGAAAATTTGACAAATGAACATACTCTACTTCTGTAGCATGCACCCATTTTTTCCCAATTTTTATTTCTCCAACAGATAACAAATGTTCTTAGTTTCTTCATCCTTCTAGATGTTTTTATACATTTATAAATCTAGAAGTAGTTTATACTATATAGAGTTCCCAAACTTGCCTTTTTAAGAGGTTTGTTTATGAGTTATCTCCTCTATATGCTTTGTTATATAGTTTATATATATATTAAGGCAGTATGATCTTGACAGCTAAATTAAGTTCAGTTATAGAAAAGTAAGGGAAAATCTGCTTTTCAGAAAAAGCATGTGTTTGGAATCAAACAAAGGCAAAATTCATCCAACACTGTATTTTTCTTTCTCTACATGATCATCAAGGCAAGCTACAGCGGTGGGGACGTACAGTAAGACTCTTTTCAGGAGGATACCACTGAGAACTGGTGAATTAGAATGGATATGTATAAAGAAAGTGAGATGGAGAGGGTGGGTACCTCAAAAAAGCCCCGAAGCCTAGGAGCATCACCTCATTGCAGAAAGAGGGCCACAGCACAGAACTGGTTGTAAATACTCATTCACTTGTTCAACAAGCATTTACTTGAACCCTCCTGGAAATATGGCAGCAAATGCTCTGCTCTTGTGAAACTTACATTTTAATAGGAAAAAAAAGATGTATAAGTTCCAAATAAATTAAAACCTAATATATTTGGTAGTAATAAGTGTATTTCTATGCAGAAATACCAGGGAGGGTAGCTAGTGTGAGGTGACAGAGAAATGATATTATTTCACATAGGGGAGTCAGAGAAGTTCTCCATGAGAAGGTGAAATCATCTGAAGAAAGTAAAAGCCAGCCATGTAGGATCTGGTAGAAGAACTTCCCCAATAGGTAGGAAAACCAGCACTGGCAAAGGCCCAAGATGAAAGTCTGATTGAATGAGAAATTCAAAGGAAACTAGTAGAGGGAGGGAAGAAAGTTCTATACTTAGCCAGAGGCTAAAACTTGGGGCTTGGTGAGAACTTTGGATTTTGCTCTTAGTGAAATAAGAAGCCACTAGCGGGTTTGGGATAGAGGAATGACTTGGTTGGACTGTTTTTAAGTTAATTCCTCCAGCTGTTATGTGGAAAATCAATTGGGAAGAAAACAAGGGTAAAAGCAGGGAGATCACAGCAATAATCTAGGATAAAGATAACAGTGGTGTGGGCCACCACCTGGGGGTAATGAGAAGTGATCTTATTCTGGATATATTTTGAAAGAAGTGCCAAATGGACTTACCAATGGTTAAGATATATGGGTGAGAGAAAGAGTAGAGTAAGAGACTAACTCCAATAATTTTTATCCTGAGCAGATCTGGAAATGGAGTCATCATTTACCGAGCCAGGGAAGACTTACAGAAGAAAAGATCTGGGACAAGGAAATTAAGAGCTCAATTTTTGCACAAGTTGATTTTGAGATGTCAATCAAAGTAAAGATGTCAAGTAAATGGTGGGCTGTAAAAGACATGAGTTCAGAGGAGAAGATGCAAAAGAGAAAAA